>NC_059481.1:10918367-12132965 GCF_018139145.2 Gymnogyps californianus
CAGAGGCAGCAGCTGGGGACAGCTGTAGAGATGGAGATTGCCAAGATGCTGGAGGAGAACTCCAAGATTCTCAAGTTTGGGTACCAGTTCACAAAGCAAGGTCCAAGAACCAGGGTAGCAGCAGCTATCACTAAAAACAATGATCTGGGTAAGATGCTACTACATTTACTCATCATTTGTTTATGTGAGCCAAGCCCTGACCTTCCTAGACACAACTCTTCCTGTCTGTACATAAGATTGAATTTTAACTCTACAGCATTCAATCTGCTATATGTGAGGGGTGATGCATAGCTCCACGGACTCTTGAGTAGACAACAGCAAAGATCTTACTGTGATTAGGAGCCACTATTCTTCTTCTCCTTCTCCCACTCCTTCTGGGAAGGGGAGTTACTTCAGCCTTTCCCATGGAGCATCCTGAATTTCCAGCTGCCCTGTCAGCTGTTCTGGCCAGTAAGTAGAGCGCCAAACCCATCCTGCTTGTTCAGTGAACACAGAAGTCCTCACTTCTTCGCCCTGCCCATGACAGACCAAGCCTGCCCAAGCAAGGGAACAAAAAAAGACTTTCCTGCCTGCATGACCAAGTACAGGCAAAGACAATAAAGCTTTGCAAGTTTTACCTAAGTGTGACATGCTTTGCCCTGTGTGCTCAATATACAGAATAAGAAGGAGATGACTAGGCAGGAGTTGTTTACAGTAAGAAGAAAAAATTAAAAAAAGATTAACTATGTGTTTTTAATCAATGCTACTTCAAAGTGGGATGTCAAACCGTGATGCCTTTGCTGGCTTCAGCTTGGGTTTCTCTCTGTGAGAGCTAAGATAGAAGTTGAACTAGAACCTATTTCTTTCACACATACTTTTATTTTTTTGCAGTTTTAATTTTTAGCAGTACCTAAGCATTCTAATGATATACTATTGGTCCTGAAACTATTAGTGTCCCGGAATGGTATTTGAAACATCCCACCAACAAAGAGAGAAAGACCTTTTTTTTCCATTATTTAACCAGTTGCCATTAGACGTGTCCTGTACCTAATCTTCATTTTCCTGCTTTTGTATTGTATGGTTTTGTACAAGATTTAGTAGGACAGAATACCTAAAAGAATTCAATAAAATAAAGTAAATGAAGCAACAAAACACTGAAAGCAGACACAAATGACTGATGCTACACTGTAGGCTTTGGAATAATGCAGTCTGTTTGCCAAGAAAGCACTATGAAATAAACCTCCTGATAGTAAAGTAATGGGATGTTTGTAGTTATATATTGTTGTTATTGACTTTCTGTAGCGAAAAGCATTAATTCATCCAGTTTTACTGCTTTTGTTCTGTACTTCAGCAGTTCAATATCAGAAACAGGACATGACAGTTCAATGTAACACCAAATTTTGTATCACACGAACAGGAGAACCTCACTAATCTTATCTGGCCAAGTCAGAGAAGACTCAATACATTTTTATTAGGGTATGGAGTAGCAAATGCTGCCCAACTAGACCTACTCTATACCAGCTGTAATATATCCTAAGTGCTGTAAAAATTCACATGGGGCTGCTTGTCAAAATAATCCTGCCCATAACACAAAGCTTATTGCTCTCTGCTTCGCTAAATGGCATCTTCAGCCTACTTGGTTTCTAGTGAGAATCCAGAGTTAATTAACTTACTATCGGATGGTTGATGCAATCAGAGCATGTGAAGTTTAAACAGAGAGTTTAAGGTTCAATATGATGTTTTCCTCGTTACCAATACTCACTGCTATCAATACCTAAGAGTACTTCAAATTATTTTCTAAAAGGATATGATTATTGCTTACCTATAGTATACACTTATGCAATTAGAAAAGTTATTAATTTTTGATGGCTAATGCTTAAATAATCCAGAACACTGCCATGCAGACTAGAACAGACCAGTATCAATTTAGCTGGAACACAGTGAAGAACAATAAAACTGTAACAAAAATCTAAATGGAGCCATTGGGAGGAAGCACTGGAAATGGTGATTTCTTCAGCATCTAAAACCTTTAGCTCAGAATCTGATTTTTATAGAAAATGTATTGATATGAACACTTGGTGAAATTCTAGTCTGTGATATAGAAAAGTGCAGTTTAAATACAATTGTTTTGTTTAGCATTAAGATCTGTTAATTATGGCATTTATGGACATAATCCTGCTGAGTATTTCTTAGAAGCTCCTCCCTTCCTATTCATGTTACTGGGAAGGCAGTGTGTCAGTGAGGAAAGTCCTTAGCTTCTCAGGAAAGCAATACTGACTGCTCTTGTCTTGTTTTATTGGTCTAGTTCGTAAAAAGCGAGTGGAAGGAGAGCGGCAATAGCCACACCATAGAGGATGCAAGGCAAGACTGGAGACCACCAACAACTGCAATCTCAGAGTGTTCACTGGTCAGAAGGGAAGGCACTGGAAAACCATTACAATGGGAGTTGCTAATTTCTGTTATTGTCTCCTTTTAACCTTGAAAACACAGTCTGTTCATTTTTAACTTTCACGGTTAATTTAATTTTTATGAGAAAGATTCACAGTTGTTTGATTTTAATGAAAAAAATGTTTTGCAATATCTGAAGCCAATACACAGAATCTTAAGTGTGTTACTGAGCATAACATATAGTGACATTGACCCTTATTTTAGACACTTTTTGATATGTTAAAATATGATCTTGTGTATGGATAAGGGATTCTCTGCTGAAAATAGAAATTTTAGGGCCAAGTTCTGCAATGCCTTATGTTTGTGAATAATCCTTACTTATATGTGTATAGTCCTGCCGAACTGAATCCTGCAATGGGATGCTCCGAGGAGTAGAACTAGTAACGCCAGTATAGGTTTGGAGGATCACACCCTTGAGCCTCTCTCCCGCAGCAGGACCTGGGCAGCTGGAACAGCATTGGAACAGCACCCTTCTACCTTCTTGGGTCTCCACCCATCCAGGTTCAAGAGCAGGATCACGCCTAGATGTATAAACATTGTCAAAGCCTACTTGTTTACATAAGCTTAGGTTAGGTGGATCATTTCGCAATGTTACACTGATATTTGTTATCCTTTCTTCACATTGTAAAGTAATATTAGTGCTGCCAATCCTATAGAGTTTGAATGTTTTGGGTTTTTTTCTAGGCCAACAGGTTTTTATTTGCTACTAGAATGCACAGTTTACAGCTATTAATCTTAATCTAAACAAGTATTCTGAGCAGTATTTGTTTTGCTTTGAGCCATGTGTTTGACTTTTTTTAGTTCTCGTATTTATGTACATTTGTTAGTATTATAGAACTGTTCTCAGGACCTTTTAGATGAAGATTAATTAAATAGTTAATCCAGGAGAGCAGCTGTGCTACCAGGAAAAAACATTAAGAGGGTAGTTGTGACAGCTACATAACTTACATTTATAGGCTCCAGTTCAGGTTTGTCCCTGTATCACAAGGCACTTAGGTATTCACGTCAGTGCTTAGCTGAATAAGGGCAGATTTAAGCATATGCACAAATGCTTTGCTAAATCAGGGCCTTAACTCAGATGCTGGACATAATCTTAACCCCGTGGAAAACACTCGTGAGGCAGCAGCTAACCCCAATGCTCAACAGCATCAAAATTTTAGTAAGAATTCAGTCTGATGTTTCATTTTGTGTATTTTACAGTCTAAAACTATTCTCTACCGCTGTTTTACCACTGCCAACAGTTGTCTCTGACTAACAGCTAGAGGTTCATTTTGGTTACACGTATGCACGCTGTAAGAGCTAAGGGAGGCTCGGGTTAGGTGTGTCACACATACCAATGTTTTCAGAAAGCTGCAGAAATGCACCTGGGGCTAATGCTGCTACCTGGGAAACTCTAGCCTCTCCTCCAAGAGCTCCTTCAGGACAACAGGAATGAAGCACTGCTGCCTTCATCCTGACAACAGGACAAAACTGGAGGTCACGGTCACTGCAGTGTACTCCTGACCCAGGGGGGACAGCTCTGAGCCACTGTGCAGCTGGGCATCCAGGGGGGATTAGAAACCAGGGGAGCCCCAGGAGCAGTCGGTACATGTTTGACATACTTCCCTGAGTGATGTTTTCATGACCAGAGCTGGAGTGCAAGCTAACAGGATGAACCCTCCCTCTGTGCCTTTTATAATAGAAATGAGTAGGTCCAAGGCAACACTTCCTGTTGGATACTGGTCTTCATACTGGAGTCCAAACTGAATAACATACACTTAAATCCCACTTAAAATAGTTTGCTAAAGTTGTCTGCTGAGCTGGGATCTAAAGTGCAGTATCCACAGTTTACTTCCCTGGAGAGGTCCCAGTCTTTACAATTTCCACCTCTCCTTCCCTTCCTCAGAATAAGGCTAAAACCTCTGCTTTGCAAGTAAAAAACATAACACACAGGGGAGTCTTGCTGAGATTTTCCCTGGATCCATGCAGGATTTGCTGTGAAAAACTTTGATATCCCATTAAAAAAAAATTACAAGTTCTGTGACACAGTCATAACTCTGCATGGGCTTAAATAAACAGTCCTTAAAAAACATGTGGATTACCAGGGGGATACTGGGCTTTGCAGCATCAAGTCTCATGGGTAGGAAGAATCCTCATCCCCAAAACCAAAAGATTGTGGTTGCTGACAAACTTCAGTGATTAGAATCACACTGCCCCTATTTTCTTCTTTTCCTTTGATCCAACCAAGGGAATCCCAACTATCAATCAATTTTTTTAATGTATTTTGAAGATTTTTTTTTTATTGGTTACTTTTTTTTTTTAAAGGGTGGTACGTATATATGTCTGAGGGAAACAAGTGCAATCCATTTCTAGTCTTAATTGCCATTT
This sequence comes from Gymnogyps californianus, assembly GCF_018139145.2. Taxonomy (NCBI): domain Eukaryota; kingdom Metazoa; phylum Chordata; class Aves; order Accipitriformes; family Cathartidae; genus Gymnogyps; species Gymnogyps californianus. Next base: position 10,923,162 of record NC_059481.1, read on the forward strand.
AAAGTGTTGGTATTTGCATGCAGCAGTTTTAAAAGGATGGATGGGTCTGGCTGCTTCACAATGTCTGCAGCATGTCATCCTGTATAGCTTTGCTCAGAGCCACACAAGTGGTTATATAGTCAGGTGGCTCCATCCATGTCAGCTACAGTTTGCATCCTGGACCAAGGTACCTGGCTAGGGAAGGCCCTGTGGGCTCTCTGTCCCTTCATCTGCCATGCTCTTTGCACAGGCATGTTTCCTCTGAAGGGAGGATTCCTCAGGCACTTGAGAGTATCATCTCAAACACCAGCCCCACCATGCACTAGCAGTCAGTGCCTGGAGCTGTGCACCCCATGGCGGCGGACGTGGGAGGTATGGCTCCTTCCAGCACGCGTGAGGAGAAGTCCTAATCCCTGGCCATTTTCTCCAGGCAGCTGCTGCCAGCCCCTGCCAGGGGTCTTGGTGACCAGGGACATCTCTCTCCTGCCTCTTCTGTGTGCTCCACACAAGGGCTTGGTTGTCACCTGGCCTTCAGCATCACAAACCAAACATTGCAACAATATAAAGATCTGTTCAATACAACAACAGCACATGACAGTGGTGCTTGAAGGCAGATTTTCATATTAATATAGGATTATTTAGCTGGTTAAAAATCTCTGCAACTAACATGAGGGGGGTCAGGATGTGACTATTTTAAATTCTACTTTCAAGCAACATCTGGCATACTCAATGCTGAATGGGGAACAGGGACAGAAGAGTCCTTTTTTCTTAAGCAAACATTCAGGAGTAACTTTGTCTATTTTTGCACATTGCTTCTCGTGTTGACAGCTTCAGTTTGGTTTGTATTTTTTATACAGTTTTTTCATGGAAAAGCTCAACTTTGTGCGTGTCCTAACATATACATGAATAGTAGCGTGCACTAAGGACTGTATGTGTACATGTATAACTCTAGATGAAGATGTTATCTCTGGAACAAAAGTAATTGCATGCGCACAGTGTGGTGCATACTACTCAAGAGGAAGGGAATTGCCACGCTATGTAACAGTGACTCCCCAGCATTGTGGTTTTTCTAAATAAATCTTCATAAAGGATTTGGGTTTTGCAATTTCTCATGGTTTTGTGCCTTGAATCAAGCCTCCCTTGAAGCTCTGACATCAGAATAAGCAGCTTTCTCCGTTGTGGCTCTTGCAGCTTTCACTCGTCTGGATTATCTGCCAGGTTTCACCTTCTCTTCCCCTCACATTACATGCACTGGGTTGGAGCTTTGTGAATGATGGTTGGGTGCTCAGAATCAGGATTGGGAGCAGAGAAACCTGGATTCTCCTCCCAGGTTTAACAGACCTCCCAGCTTTAAAGCAAGTTCATTATACCTGTCCATGCCTCGCTTTGCACTCTCTAACATCAGCCTAATACTTTCCTGCCTCCCAACTCAGTGAACGCTGGTGAAACTCTGAGCTTCTCAGAGGAAGATGCAGCAAGAGATGCGCTTTTCTGTAAAGGAAATAAATGGGAAATTAAAACCTCCCATTTTCAGAATGTGTCACTATCTGAGATACTTTGGATCAGATTTCTGTGATGCATCTAGACATCTAAGCTGCACATTAAAACCCATGGTATTTTCAGGAGTGACTAGGTACCAGCTCTCACCAGCTGCAATGTAGGTTTAGATATATAAGATACATAAGTTCCTGTCCTTAGACAGCTACATACTGTAAGAATCTGGCCCAGGTGCCCAACCCCCTTTTGGGAAGTTACATGCTTTTGAAAATTATGCCCCATATCCCAAGACTAGATTGTATTACTAATGTTCTTTTATTTTTTTTTTTAATATATGCCATTGCTTTAAAAATAAGTACACAGTGAAAAGTGAAGACAACTGAAAAGCAGGACCCTTATTCTACAATGCTTAATATTGTCTTTAGCTCTGGTTTCAATTTTTACAGCTCTGAAATTATGCAACAAAGCAATAACAGATCTCTGCAGGCTGCTGTTCTTTTTTAAAGTAAAAAATGAGTGCAATTTATAAAGAGTTGCTGCCATTGGAGCTGCAAAGACTAGATTTCATGTTTTCTTCATCACTACCTCAGGGAAAAGAGAGATTTCACTGTTTTGCGAAATTTAGAATCCAATTCAACTGTGTACAGTTGTATGCATAAAATCACTATTGTCTCATCAGGATCTTGCATCCAAAACACAGCAGAAGCACTATATCAAATTATCCCCCCATAGCTAGCTTCTACTCAGGAAGCCTGCAAAACGAGCTTTCCATGAGCACACGTCGTTCCTGCCCTCTCTTCTCTGCACAGTGTCTCAGCAATTTTCCATATGGCACCTCATTAGAATTTGACATCAAGAACATACACTGATTTCTTCCAGGGTGTACATAGCTCTAAGCTTCAAGGGAGTCAAGCACATTGTAGAGCACCTAAAGGCATAGACTGAGTTAATGAAATGGTTAAGCTGACCTTTAGAACCTATGCTGCCTGTTAAAACACCTTGCAAAATACACATACCTACACATGCATAAGGAGTGTTAAAAAAGAAACTTCAGAATATCTCCCCACAGAGAACGTGCTCTCTGCAGTCCCAGGGAAGTTCACAGTTTACCCACAGAGAAACAAAACATCTTCCCTGCCCTTTTAAAAACTGCCTTTACTTATGTCAATATTTTAACTCTGAAATCTCTCAGTATCTTTCTACTTTTCCTCTCTTGCATGCCAAAAAAATGGATGAGACTCTTCAAGAAAATGAGGAAATCTCATAGTGAAAGAAGAGGAGGTATCTGTGGCCCAATATGTGGTTCTGCTAGGATCTGTAGAGTCTAACATCAGAGGGAGTGCTCATGGGAACTATGCAGCAATATTCCCAGATCCTCAGTCGTAAGGGAATCAGAATACAGCTGCAGAGAAGCTCATGAGGTCACACACTCCATTTCCTAGCTCCAAGATAGAGTTTTATTTCTACATACTTCATAGCTTTTGCAAAAAGACTGGTTTTGGTCCTGCATCCCTTTCATTAGAGGGGTTGTGTTGAAGTCCCTTGGGATTTTGACTATGAATGCAACATATGCCAAGGAACACACATACTGTATCCCACCTTCTCACTCTGAACCTTTGTCTTAGGAATCAGCTTCTTCCCTTGCACCCATTTCTTTTCAGAGTGAAAATTTCATATACAAACAGTTGAAAAATAACTCATTTACAAAAAGAGGATCGATACTATTCTTACAGTCTCTGAGCATGCATCTTCATATCTTTCCTATTCCAATCTGTTCACTTCTCTCCCAAGCCTGAGCAACAGCAGTGCAAACCCCAGGTGCTTCATCTTCTATGAGGAATCCTGGGTCAGTCTCCCCATGAATGTGACATGGAGTGACAGTCTGAACTGCAGCAAGCTGTATTTACCACTGGCCATCCATCTCCTGCTGCTGTCTTCTTTTGATGCATCTACCCAAAAGTCAAATCTTGTCACTTTTCACTGATACAGAGACTCTAGGGAGTTTTAATACAACATCAAAGAAACAGAGGTGCAAGCTGACTGAATTTTCTGCCATATTGCAGGAGCTCTGATCTGTCTGTTTGTGTGTTTCTCTAGCTGCAGCCAGGAGCTCTGCACTCTGTGCCCAATGTCAAGCTGCTGCCAAACCTGCAGAAGGCTGGCATCCAAATGCGGCTCGTGGAGAGCACTGACTGCTGGAGAGAGAAACCACAGGGCAAGTACTCTGCTGGGGGTTAGGATGTTGGATAGCAACCACTACACCATGCAGCTCTCAATCAACTTTTTAACTATTTTAATAGAGGACAGCATTTGCACATTAAAACCAACAACCACCAAGGAATCTCTGTCATTCTAATCTGTTTCAGCTATATCAAATGTTCGTCTATGTCTGAATGGAGCAGAACGGTGAATGGCACTTGAGGTTTTCTTTTTGAGGAAGAGGAGGAGGGGAAAAAACCAGCAGAATTGTGTTCAGCTCATTCCCAGCCACAGTAAAGTACTTTAAATATTCATGCTTTTCTTGTCCATTCCAGTAAAGCAGATGAGCACAAACAAAAGCAGCATGAGGGGCCTCCCTTAATGAGGGTCTGTTTGTTTCTTATAGCCAGCTGCCTGACTTTATTGAGTCTGACATTAGGTAGACTTGTTCAGTGAGCAAGGGAGGAGAAAACAAGGCTGTCAGATAAAGCAACTGCATGTATTGTTTCACTCTCGATCTGTTCTGATCACGACTGCATTGATAATATACTGAACAGAATCTGGAAGCAACATTGCATACTTGCAAATTGTGTTTCCCCAGCTGTCACCACAGGTGCAGTCACCTAAAAGCTGCCTGGCATCTCAATCTGTGTTGGTGAACACTACATATAAAGAACTCCCCAAACCTGAGAATCTTGCATTAATTCTGCCACTTGTCCATGAAAAGGTTATATACTCATCATCTGTCTAAATCAGCGTTAAGAGCTTTCAGATGATGATGGCGGAGAAAGAGGTCACTGTGTACAAGTGTCTGGTGTTGGCATTCTTGGTTCGTTTGTACTCCAGCAATGTTGGCACACTGCACACGCTGGTGTTAGTCATCCACGTTAACTAGGTTGCTTAGAGGTTGAATGTGTTTTCTTGTCATTATAACAGTTCACTCAACTCTGCGTTCGGGAACAGAAAAAACAGAGACATCGGCAGGAGCTGCTGGCGAGGCTTCCCCCGCAGCCTGCCCCCCCGCAGCGGCCTGGCAACACTAGGCGGCACAGTCGCTCTATTCCATTTCTGTATTTTTTTCTGCATGCTTTTAGGCTGCTTGGGGGAAAAAACAGTGTCACTAAATGTGCCAAGCTCACTAGAAAATAAGGATAGTCCCTCAAAATAATCTCCTTTAAATTTTGGTCTTCAGAACTGATTACTCTGTGGCTGCTGATTAAAGCTCCAGTTAAGCTCTCCCCGCCTGTACACTCCAAATGTGCTGGTTGATCCAGGTTAACTACTGTGACAGCTTCTTAAATGCACCACAGGGAAGTTTATGGCATCTCTTCTGAGCCTGGAATAAGGTCAAGAGCACTTTTTATGAAGCCGGACCTGGTTACCTCACATTTAGGTTGCTCCCCTTACCATGCGTTTTTGCAGAGTACTGATCTCATACGTGCATTTGTGGAGAAAACCCAGAGTGCCTGACAGAAGGGAAATGGAAGTTTGATTGTCATAAGAGGACAGAAGTGCTCAGCAGCTGTGACAAACCCAGCCAGCAGGGACATAAGTGGTTATGCCACCTGCCAAGAGCGGGAGTCCCATCCAGCATTAGAGATTCATAGAGTTTGAAAGATCATTTCCATGATGAGAGAGACTGAAGGTTTAAACAAAGATATGTGATGACATTTAAATAAAAATGCATTTACTTCCATTTGGTATACATTTTTCATTAAAATGAGACAGTTGTACTTAATATCTTCTAGTTATTTCCTATTCTATTCTTGTACCAATGAGAAAATCCAATTAAAAAGTATTTCCCTTCACTCTTCTGAAGCTTTCAAACTGACTCCATAATTAAATGAACAAGTCAGAACAAGTTACTTTTAATATTTGTACAATGGAAAACACATTGTTTCCAAGCAGAAGGGGCATGATTCTGCGTGCTCTGAAGTCAGCCGGGACTCAAACCTGCACACAGCCAGTGCTGAGAAGAGCAGCAGTCCCCAGAGACACCAGCTGAAGTACCTGCTGGTCCTGTGAAGGACTCACTTGCTAGCTTGGAGTCAGAATGAATCACTGCAAGAATATCCAAGGAGATCTGGGTGCTGAGGAGGAGACTTGCAAAAGGTTTTGCTTATTGTTTTTCCACTGATGCACACAGTCATTGTAGTGTCCAGCTATGCCACTCGTATAAGTGTCGCATAAGCTATCGCAAAGGCCATGTGTGTACTTAATCACCCTGGTGGTACAGGTCACAGCTTTGCCCATGAGTTACTGTCATCTCCTGCTACTTTGAAACTGCTTGTTGCTTTACAATAATGACCCTATTGGGTCTCATTTTTCCATAAGAGGGACTATGGGGCCACCTAGTCTGGCCTCTTGTGTATCTGATATCCTTAAATTGCATGCCAGTACACAGCCTATAATTTAATCAGGCCAAATACTTACATCATTCAGAACAAAAGAAAAAAGTTGACACTAGAACTGTGTTCCAGAGAGTATGCAATGGCAGGAATGAATTAGGTATGACATATGCAGATATTTCCATGTGCTGAAAGTAAAATCCATCTGCTACAGAGGGAGTGAAAAGCCTAAGGTCTCTGTCAGCTCAGCTGGGGTGGAGGGATATCAGCTCAGAGCTGGTGATTAAGTTTACCTCTGGACACATGAGCAGTGTGGCACGCAAGATAAGCCAGAGATACTAAAAAAGCATTGGCACCAACTTTCTGGATCCTTTTCCGGACGTTCACATTGAGCCCAATCATTTGCTCTGCTTGGAACTTAACAAAGGAGACCTCAGCAGGCTAATTTACTTGAAAATGTTTAAAGCAGTGCCAAGCTAATCAGCCCTCTGGATGACCCTTTGAATCTCCTCCCCTGAATAAAGCTGCTCTGAACTTAAAGAGAAATTTACCCCCCAAAAATTTAGATACCACAAAGGGTACATACAGTAAAACTCTCATCCCAGCTCTGAGGAATCTGGCACTGCACAACCAGAGTTTAACCTCATCACCATTGAAGTTAGCAAGCACCTTTTAACTGCTTTCACTCAGACCATGCCCAGCACGTGCAGTAATCATCAGTGTGCTGATGGTGCCTAAGCAGACTGCATCTACCTTGTAGGAGTTTAGAATAAACACCTCTCCTAGGCTGAGCTATATTTGGAAATTGTCTCTTATCCACTGCGCAGGACACGAACAGTATTCTTACACTGTGAAGGAAAGCCCAAGCAAGCAGCAAATTACTGCTCATCCTTGCCTGCTCATTGTCACAAAACAGGGTTTAGTTCACTGGGTTTTAACAAGGAATGCACATGTACTGCGTTGGAAATGCCACAGTCACCTACTATTAATTAACATCAACTTATTGCAAAGGCAAATGACGACATTACCCTCAGCAAGTTTTACAAGCAGCAGGAATGAGAAAGTGAGCTCTGAAACAAGTGCTGGCATTCATTGGGGTGCCCTGCACGGTACAGCTCCCCACTTGCCCACTGTGGCTTTGGGTAGGTTAGTACCAGCGGCTGTTTTGCCAGGGACACAGAGTACAGCAGGTTTGCCTCCAGTAACAGAGAACTCACAGGATGACAAACAAGTTACTTATGGTTAACTGAAGAGGGAGGGGAGGCAGGAAGAGATTTGGGCTGAATGTGTGGGCCTTACGGTAAATGCACTGAGACTTTTGCAAAGCTGAGGAATACACAAAGCACATAAATAACTACTTTTGGGGTGATGCATCTTTATACATTTCTCTAAATGGGGCATTAGTGGCTACCTCTCAGGCTACTGATCCTCAGAACATCCCCTCCAATGTCAACTTTACACTTAGAAAACAAGCCCTTTTTAATACCTGCTTTAGAAGGGGTGGCTATCAATTGCACTCCCCCTTTGACTGGTATAGGTGACATTTCGATTTCTGGACCACCTTCAAATCATTAATAAATCATAGTTTGCTGCATTTTGCCAAACGGTTTTGGTGCAAACATTTAAAAGTACTCAAATAGTGAGTACTGTACACATCCTTCACACACTAGAGGTGGAAACTGAGGCACAGATACATTCAATACTTTTTTCCCATTCACCTAACAAAATGTTAAAAACAGAAGTCCCCTTGATGTTTCCTGTAGCAGCTCCTACAGAGCCTGATGCACTACCCTGTCAATGAAGATTTATCTACTAGTCATGCATTTGTTTTCCAGTGGAGCTCACTGGGGCTGCAGTAATACTTCTTCCCCTCTGATCTCTGCTGTGAGTCACTGAAGCCTTTGGTCACTGTCTGGGTAGGAGCAAGAGCAGCATCACCCTCTCTGCACGCACGCAGCCGGGCACCCCAGCGCAGCAGAGGGGAGCAGGAGGAGCGTGACTCAGGCTGGAGCATCCAGGGGCAGTGCTGCCATGGCAACTGTGCTTTAACCATTGGATTACTCAGACTAGGCAGCCTTTAATTAATGGCTTGATTCTCGCTCCTTCCTTTCTCTCACAGTCGTAATATTTACTGCACTCCCTAGGCAAGCCACTGAAAGACTTCAAACAGACAGCAAACAGCAGAGACTATAGCCAGTCCAAATAGCATATGGGAGAAAGCCTTGAGCTTCAAGGAGCACTGATGAAGTGTGGCTGGGTACAGCTGCTGGCATGACCACTGCCTCAAGGAAGGGCAGTGCCAAGGTGATGGACACCAAGTAGATCTGCCCAGAGCCTGTGTGCTCATCACTAAAAGACCTGAGATTCACTGCCAGCACCTGTCAGCCTCTAACATTCAGAAAGTGCTTCAGCATCAGAGCAAGGAAGGAAAAGATATACTTGGAATCAGAAGCTCCCAAGCATGCCCTCGGTTGTATTGTTGATCATGGGAGGAGGAGGTCAGGGTTTGTCCACTCTCCTCCCAGTGGGATGACTGACACCTACCAGAAATAAGTTTACGTCTTCTGGTAGATGGATAGTAGGCCACCAACCTTCAGGAATCCAAAGATCATAGGCTAGAAATCACTATAGTACAGAGCTCAAAACTGAAGACACAGTTGGAAATGTTGGGTTTTTTTGCTGTTTCAGTATTAGATGAAAGTCTATACAAGCAATCATTCAGGAAAAAGAGATGCAAAAATCAAAGACAACAAGAAAGGCTAACCCTCTACATGCTTGTAATTTTTAGCAATGACACTTTTGAAATGCTTTATAACAAAGGAAATTCCAGTCACAGCACGCACTATGGGAAGACAGGAATCCAGAGTGGATACCAAAAGTAATTTTTTAATAAAGAAAAATCAACTTGGGACAAGGTATACAATAGGTACTGTAAAGATCCACTTTTTAACTGAAATTCACAGCCTGGAGTAACAGATCAGCCTGTGAGTTCTATAGACTAAATAACTAAGTGTGCAAGGAAGACAAGAAAATACTCAGAAAAAAACCAAAACATGAAGCAATTTGCTTTTTCAGATGTGAAAACTTGCACTCTCAAAGGCCTGATTTAAGCACTTTTAAAGTCATCCCTAAATCATTGCATAGCCAGAACAGCACATACCCATTGTAAGTATTCAGAACTGTTCAGCTGTACCCTGTTCTTCCAGTAGAGCTGAATGGAGCAACACCACCATTCCCCGAGTACGTGGCCTTTGCACAGTTACCATTACAGGTTTTTAGGGTTGGCTCCTCAGTGATGACTATTTCTAACAGTTGAAAGATGGATTCATCTGTTCTTAATCACAAGGTCATTACATATACCACAACTATATGCATATGGTCACTGATGCTCATCCCACCTTCAGATACATCACCAAAAGAAGTCTCTAGTCATACTACAGAGCCCGGATCTCCTCACTAACTCATTGTGCTACCTTTCCAGGTAATACTCGCTGTTCCCAACCACTCAACCATTTTTATGCTGCTAGGGAAAGGGCTGCAGATCTACTAGCAGCAGTAAATGGCACTGCATTGAGAATCTCCATTTTCCCTTTAACTAAAAGCACTCAAGTTGATCTCTGCTTTACACGTATGAATTAGGTTTAAAAATAAATGGTACTGCTAATACATACAAGGTACGCAATCGGAAGCAGGAGAATGAGACCAGCATTGTCCCCCTAATTGCCTGATGTTCAGAGCAAGAAAGGATCAGCAATGTGGGGGATACAAGCACAGCTCTGTTCTTTCAAGACTTTACAATTTGACTTCAAGGTTCCAAGTCTGAAGTGCCTTTCCCTTAATGTAGATAGCACAAAAGACTTCTCCAGATACAGCCAAGCCTTTAGCTAAAAGCTCTGACTTGTGAAGAGCTCCCTATTTTAATCTCAGCACTGAGTGATGTAAATCAGCATCTGGACGTCCCCCTCTACCCCACTCCTCAGATGCCATTGACTTTGCCTCCCAGAAAACACTTGCCCAAGGTTCAGGGCTCCTGCTGAACTTGCCTTACTAGGGCCAAATGACTGAACTGCCCAGAAGAAATTCCTGAGGATAGTCTAAAGAGCTGAGGACTTATTTTGGCTCAGGGAGGAGCCGGGAAACATTCTTTCTCCAGAACATCACTTTCTCTTGAATGAGAGTTATAGAGGAAAAACCTGTCTGGGTGCAGATGAAAAACATGACTAACAAAATGTTCTCTCCAATGAGGGTTTGATGTGAACAAGGTAGAACTAACCTATTTAGAGGTATTGTTGCCAGGATGACACAGGGAAGATCAAACTTATTTTTCAAGATGACCAGTCCAGTTATAATAAAGAACAGCAAGCTTTTGTTGTTTTGATCTCGTCCCATTTACATATGCAAATTGGGAGAAGCATCATGATTTTAATTTGAACCCAGTTCAGACTGACTTGAAAGATTTGTTATATGTCACACCACAGACTAACCAGAATTCATGCTCTTGTTAGGAGACAAAAATATAAAAATAGGTAGAAACTGATGCCGTTCATGGTGATAGATTGGCCTGAGTCTCCTGAAATTCAGTGTAAACAGTAACTGCCATCCAGCTACGAGGACAAACTACGCTGCTCTTTGTAATGGCACAGCTGAAACAATAGCAGCCTCATCCCCAAACCAGATGTAACCACTCAAAACAAAGCCACATGCAGGGAAGACTGAAGGAGACAGAGGTCACTATAAGGAAATGCTGCTACTCTGCCAAGATCTGGGTTTATGAGAAGGACTAGAGAGCCTGAGAGAATACAGACAACACGGAAGACCAACATGGATATACTAATGTAATAGCTGATACCTTAAATGAAACTTCATGGACTGTCAGTGAAACTAAGGTAGATTTTGTGTACAGATGATATGTCGGCAATAGAAATAATGAGCAGAAATCCTTGCAAGCAAAAACATTTGCTAAAAGACTTCCTGATTAGTGAGTGTAGTTAGAAAAGTGACTGAATTACCAGTATGGCATGATGTTGTCCACTGCAGAGAAATATGTTTTAGTGTAATCACTTTTGGAAAAATAAATTCAATCCTAGTCTAATCCTCATAGGCTTCACCTTTGAAATGTCAGCTCTGAATACACATTCTACTTGATTTACTCATTTGCCAGATTTAATGTTCAACAACAGAAGCCTGCCTGTTTACAGAGCCAGGTCAGGAGTTGGTGATGAAGAAACGGAACTACAGGATTTTACAAAATGGACCTAGGGATATAGTCCGAGTGAGGATGAGTAATGGTACCTACTTCTTCAGATGTGTGTCAAAACCAACCATCATTAAGAGGCTTGGACTGTTAATCTTAAGATTTGCAAGGCTGTTAGACTTTAAGTTATTCAAGGACAGAAAAAGTTATGATTCATATAGAGACTTTTAAGAAGATGAGCCTAAGCCCTGCACTGCAACAGCTCAGGTAGTACTCTCACTGTAGCTTAGATAATCACTTGGGTCAATTAAAAGCTACAAAACTAGCTCTAAAGATTGCATGTGCATTTTTAACGGCTGTTCGTATTTTACAGAGCCTACCAGCCTCAGCTGAATGGGAGGCCCCAGTGTGCCATGCAGAGCCCAAATATCTAGCAAAAGCATAGTAACCATTGCAAAAAGACTAGAAACTAAACCAGCAGTTTTATTATTTCTATTTTAGACTTCAAAATTACAAACGCATGTCTGGCTCCATTGCACCTCACGTATAGAAGACCAGCTGCATTTACCTTCATTTACCTTCTGCTCTCCCTGGTGACCTCAGGCCCGGGTACCTCTTAAAGCACCTGCAGTCAGACAGGACCAGCCCAGGCATGACTGACTGCCCAGGGACCTCACTCAGCCTCCGCAGCAGAGCAAGGACTCCTCACCTCCTGGTCCTCACCCACAGCTCTTCACAGAAACCCTTCTTTGTTTGCAGGTGCTTTCCCCACAGAAACCCCATACAGGTTACCAGCACCATCACAGCCACTGAACGACAACTCATAAGCAGCTGCAGTCCTACTGGGGAGAAAGACCTGCCTGAAAGAACTTGGGTTTCTTGTTTCCACTTTCAGATTTAATGTAATGTAAATACCAAACCAAACCATTAAGCCCTTCTAATCAAGAAAAAAGGAAAAGAAGTTTAAAAGTTTATAAACAAAAAGCTGAAAACTGCTGTTTTTTCAGGACACTGAGGCACTGGAGAACGTCATGTGTATTCATGGTGTGGATTATACAAAGAATTCAATAATCAGTAACTGAAAAGTAGCGTTTCTTTAATTCAGTTGTTATTTTTTGGGCAGAGACATTTAAACTATTTCCAAAAGGTCCACTACTGAAAGTGCTTTCCGACTCCTACTTTGAAGCAAGTCTAATAGCTGCAAACATCATCGATTTAAAAGGTCACTGCATAAACCAATCTCAGTGATTAAGTTAGTGAGATTTGAGATCTCAGTGATTTGTAGTTATGACTATACTAAAATAATGATCTCAATTCACAGGACGATTAAACACGTCTATTAATTTTGCTTCAGTAAAACAGGCTGAAGAATCTTTGTATAACCAAGCTAGCTGAAGCACGGTTCACAACACCTTTTCCTTCAAGGAAGTTAATTTTGCCAGTTAAAACAAAAAACCTAGTTCTTGTTCAAACCCAGCTTTTTCCTATTCAAAGCTGTGAAATAAGATTCCAAATTTAGTATCTAATTCAGAGCCAGCATCTCAGAACTACTGCTGAACATTATCCTTCTGCCTGCTAATTTTAAGGCACTCATCATTGCCCTAGGAGGCATATAATTGTTTACTATAAGAGTTCTCATGCTGTTTGAGCCATTTGTACAAATATTCACTGAGATGAGTAAATGCACTTGATAGGAGGTGAAAAACCCTGCAACTTCACAAAAATTATGCCCTCAGAGCCACTTGATATCCACAGTCATATCTTTCTGAGAGAAACATGATTTTAGCAGACTTCTCTTGATTTTTCTTAGATTTCATGTATTTCTCAGCACTAACTTGGACTGATTACATGAACAGACCTCTCCCTCAACCAGAAGAGCAATTAATATGTAATATTCTACTTTTAAAAAGTTATTTCTTTCTTGCATATTTTGTACTCAATTTACATTTCATACTAATCAGTCATATAAAGTGAGCAGAAATATACTGATAGTATGAAATGCTACTTTTAATGAAGGAAAATTAACCTCTTACTCCGACAGAAAATTAAAACAGTAATTAATGAAAGCAGTTGGCAACTAGGTCACAACACTTAAGAGATTAATATATTCAGTACTTCTTGTTTCTCAATTCATGCATTAAATAATTTATGGCAATTCATGCAATAAATAATTAAATAAATTAAACTCACTCAGCTTGCCGAGTTTAATCTATATGACTAAATACACGGAAGTAGGGTGGGGAGAAAAAAGTCTAGTCAGCTCTTTTTGCAGAGTCACATTATCTCACATTGTGCTGCAAAAGAGGACAGAGGCAACAGAAGGGTCTGAATACCCATCCCACAATGCCACCCTAATCCCTGAGGATCCATGCAAGACGAGGACCAAATCATGACAATAACCATTTTAAATTTTTTTTTTTCCTTACACAAAGTCATTGGAGAGGCACAGACACAGCTTTACAGAGACTCTGGCTCCAGAGGCCTGCTCTGGCTCTACTCCTGACATGTGCTTGAAGCCTTTGAGCTTTTATTCCCAGCTACGGAGCTGCAGAGGTGGGCTCCATGTTTTGTACATATGAGGTCAAGACACAGCTCCTGACCCCTTTGCTCTTCTGATGGATTCCTTTACCCTTTGTTTTGTCTCCTTCACCTTCTCTTTCCTTTTTTTATGTGGCATGCTCTTCTAGAAGCAAGATACTGAGCAATACATAATAAACAAAGGCATCACTTAGTGGTGCCATGTTAGTGATCAAACTGCATTTTTTGATGGAGAAATGCATACTGGCAGCTGTAATCAGTGTAACAAACAGGTATGCCTCAAGGGTTTTATATAATTTTACAAGAAAGTCAATCTTGATACTAAATCCTAATTAATTCCATTATTACTTCCTAATGAAACAAACCTGCCAGGGATGCTCACCAGGAAGCAGCAGAAGACTGATTCTGAGAAACTGAAGATACCTTTTCAGGCTCTTCACATGACATGGAGTTAGGAAGTGATTCAAAGCAGCTTGAAAGAATTACTTAACAGGAAAGATGTGAGGCAAGTTCCAGCAAATTTGTATGACTAAGAACAGCACAGGTGTTTGCATAAAATGTTTGGGGTCTTTCAGATAATTCCTCCCATTGGCTCCCTTGCCATCGTGAAAATATTTGTTCAGCTGCTGCGAATGACAGGACACTCACAGGACGAGGTAGGTCTCACACACTGCTATGTTCAGGTGAATTAGCTGATGGCAGCAGTTTGTTCTGCAATTCTTCCACTCCATCAGGTTGATGGCCAGCAGTGGAGTTCATCTCAGGAAAATGAAAATCCCTCACGCCAAAGAATAAAGTGACAGATTGGAATGGTCTATTTTAGAAAAGAGCTGCCATGTCTAGTTAGTATCATACACAGATTCACTGCACAGTAACAAATGGATGCTGGACTGAGCTTGGAAACTAAAGCCAAAAGTATATTGAGGATTTCAGCCAGGAACGGGAAGGAAAAATGCTTTTCTGCATTGAATTGCAGGGAGCAAGCGTTCCTATTTTACTAATGTTCTCCATTTTGCTCCCTTCATTTCCTTTCAAGTTATCTTTTTAAGGACACAAGACACTAGCACAGATGATGCTATGCACGACCAAATTTGAAATTCAAGGGAAACAAAGATTATTTGATGTAAGCAGCAAGCAAATCAATGGGTCCCTTTTCCAATTCAGGTTTCAACATCCCACATAATCTTCTGCCACCATACTGCATCTGAACTCCATAGAAAAGAGTAATCATTATAGAAAACTTTCATAGAAAAATCCCCAATTCACCCCACCCACCAAGCAAAACATTTTATTTTCTTTGATCTCATTTCTTTTACAGAAGAACCAGGTGATTTAAATATTAATCCTAACAATGAAACTACTGATCAGTTGGAAAGAAATAGATTATTATATTAGTCTATTGTTCCTATTTATTACTCTGTGCCACTGTATATTTCACTGCTTATGTTTGTGCCCATTGTTTCAGTGTAAAAAACCCAATTTGATATACTCATGGGTGTTTGGGCATAAATCCAGCATTGTTATACTGTAAGGTTATCATGGCATTATATAGATTACCTGGCCACCAAAACACATTTATGAGCACATATAACCGAGAGCTGTAGGATGATAGTATGCTATTACAGCTTCTGATAGAAACAAGCAGGGATTCTTTTCATTTTCACATAGTAACAGTAAATTATTTTCTTTAAATTTTTTTTTGTTTCATACATTGGCTTTCCATTTTAATACATTTAATTTATTCATATTTATTGTCAAATGTTAATGTATCAAAATTAAATGCATCAAATTAAATTTAAGTAATGGATTAAATATATCAAAATGTATTCACATTTATTATAAATAAATGTGAAATCTAATGTAACTAGTACAGTCTAGCTGAAAGAGAGAATCTGTCTCCTCTCATTGCAGCTCTGGCCAGCTAACTACTTTCAGTTGCAAGTCCAGTGAAAATTAACTGCTTCCAGGAACTGCCATTGTCCGAACCTCCATATACATGCAGCCTAGTTAGTCATTGACATTTAGCATCTCACCTATCACTGGTTTAATATTAGAGATAACCACTGCTTCAAGCACTCCCACTTACTAACTTCTGCTCTAGAATTAGCTGTCCATAACATCTGCTTGTAAGTCTGGCATTCATGTTTGCAAATTCAGAGCATAAACTAGTATGTACCTGGCTTACTGTCTTAATATTCTGGGCATTTCCTTTCTATATTCTTGCCTGTGGTAACGATGCCCCAGACAGTCTTCCCATACTTTACTCTGTTTTGATGGGATTTCAGATAGTGCTGGGTAAAAGCACACGAAGTGCCAATACGATCATTTGAAAAAAAAAAAAAAAAAAAAAAAAAAAAATCACATTTTATGGCCAGTACCAGAGTCTTGATTAAGGAGCTCTCAGCAACTAGAAATAGAGATCTAAATAATTTCTGAGAGAACTCTTCAGTACAGGCAGTCTTCAGCTGAGCCAAATGATCAAGGAGATTATTTTACTGGCAATATTTGACATAGATATTTCACACAGAGGCTCTCAGAGGCCTTCATATACTCATACACGCCATATATTCATACACACATAGGCACAACTATTGCAAAGACTAATCACCCAAAGGACAGTGAACAAGAATTAGCTGGTCATTGCAGCAAGTACTTTACGGGACGAGGGCTGAGCAGTGAGGGGGAAACTAGCTGGGGCAGGGCGGGGGGAATATATATCAAACTGGCACCTAAAGAGATTCTGAAGGAATAGGGAAGTAGGGAAGACTTGGGCACTTAAATAAGCAGTCCTGAAGGACTCCTTAGAAGGGACTCTGCAGCTGAAATTCTTTGAGGAAGAAGCAGCTATTCTAATTATAATGACCTTATAGACCCACTTATATCTGACTCCACAAACCATACTGATGCTTGAACAAATGAGTCTATCCCTAATTAGATGTGTTAATGCAGAAAGAAAGTATGGTATTTGCATATTGTGCAGGATGACAGACATTTACAGTACATAAAAAAAGCAGTATCCTCTGTCTTTATGAAAAGATGAGAACATGAGAATATTCCCAATAGGACACACTTGGTACTTGCCAGAAGAGTTAATAACATACAGATAGGATTATATATCCCTTTGGACAACTGGTCTACAATGAAGCATGGAAACATGGAGTATTCTTCAAATACCCTGGGAATTCTAAAAACAAAGTCCTCACAAAATACATAACTCCCTTCACATAAAAACCCTTCCTCATTTTTGTTTTTGCTTTTTAACTTGTAGGCAAAACAAGTCACATACTGACACACTTTTCAGTGGCCCAGAAAAACAAGCACCTCTGAGTTAAACCAGTACACTAAGCTATGACTTACTGACTGAGGAGCCAGCATCCTTATGCTTCTAGCAACACTGCTTTAAAGACTGTCATGTCTGGCAGAGAGGCATAGTATAAAACTGGAAGCAGTAATGCCTCAAGTTGCTTCCCCACAAGCCACCTTTATCCCTTTATTAACTCTTCATCTTGCATTCTGACTTAAACTGTCAGGGTGCTCTGGAGCTTGTTCAGAGGCTACCTTCATACAGGACCTTTGCCACATGACATTTCCTCCCTAAGTGTCACATTGTCAGAGACAAACTCAAAAGTTTAACAGAAAGGAAGTTATAAAATACTGTGGGGACACCCAGAGAACACAGTGGAGGTATTGCTTAGATAAGTTCCGAGATCTTTACCCCGTCACAGAAAAACACTATTCTACAAAGTTACAGTTTCTACGTTAAAACCATGAACTATAGTCCAGAAACAGTGCAACAGAGTGAGTTATTGGAAGAAACATTCATATAAATTAAATTTAGAGGGCTTGTGGTCACAGCAGCATCTTGAATTATTACACTTCCTTCAGAATTACAGTTGTCCATTTTCATGTAAAAGCTGAGGACACTGTTGCCACCAGGGAGTTCAAGCTGCTGTGCTGTAACATCGCTTGGAAACGTTGGATCAGTTACTACACAGAGCAGGCTGCCCAGCTGGCTTCAGCTGAATGCTGACTCCAAAGCCTCGCTGGGCTCGGGGAGCTACCTGGGCACCGGGAACATTTACCCACCGAAGGGCACACAGGGCACCGGCCAGGCAGGAGTAACAGCTCGATCTCCAGTTGGGATCAATCAGCTGGTCGCCACTCGAGGGCAGCATTTCAGTGAAAAAACCATGGGAACAAAAATGAAGGACACCAAACTGCCGGACTGTTTTAGCTCACCATGAAGATTTTGTTTGCAGGTTGATCTCAAAGCTTTCTGTATCTATATGAACAGGGTGGCAATATGAGCAGAGTACTGAAGTGTAAGCAGTGAAGGAGTAAGAGGTCAATACCAGATAAATAAGAGCAGAGACTGTACAGCCACTTTAGTTTGCGTATGTCTTAGCTACTGGAAGGAAAGGCAGATGCACCCACACCCTAGACTACCACCTTCCTCCCCAATGGAAACAATTTACCCGAGAGAGAGAAAAAAGTTAGTTTTCACTCACATTGCCAACTGTCTTCTACCAGATCACAGAAAATTGTTGTACAATTGTGACTTCAAAAGCTAAGGAACAGCACCCAGAAACTGTCGGGATACAAAACAATGACCCACTTGGTCCATCACCACCTTCTCACTTCCAATAATGCCACTGCAACAGTTCTAAGGCCAATTGCCCAAAGTGAGAAGTCTGTAATAAAAAGCATGAACGCTGCTGGTTTAGTGCCCTATTTACACCAGCTAAAAATAGTCACAGGCCAAAAACATACTCCAGTTTTGGACACTGAATGACAACATGAGCTACAAGACCAATTAGGCCAAATTAAAATATTCCCACAGAAAGAAAATATACACTAGTAAACATCCTGGAAGGCAAAGAGAGCTCTTGGAATAGAAACTTGCTACACAGCTTCAAATGCACCCTTGTCACTGTTTTGTCTTTGTCAGAGTAGCTTTCCTTCTTACCAGCGACAGGCTGCTCTCAGAGGAGCATCACAAGGGCCACCACCTTCAGGCCTGGGGAAGCTGCAATCTGAGGCATCCTCTGCACTCAATGAAGACAAGTAATTTTGGAAGTGACTCACAGCAAAAACCTAATTTGAGTTGCTCTTTCCAAGGCAAGCGTTAAACTTTGTTTTTCCTTGAAGGAAAATATTCACAAACAGAACCCCCTTGCCTTTATTTTCAACTGCTGCTTTTCTAAGCTCTTTTTCTCCAGACACATGTATATACCCTGCAAACATACATCGCAAGAGCAAGCATCTGTGCTTCTCCTAGCTCTTCTTCCAAGTGGGCAGGGGACTGTTGGGATATGTGCAGGGAGCTGAAGATTTATAGCTTGAATTTCAAAGTTACACTCTTAATCACCTAAGTGACTCCACACATTGAAGCAAACTGGAGTCTAGAGGACAGACCAAGTCTACTGGCAGTTCAGATTCTGTCTTAGACTACTTCAACTCCATAGCTGAAGCCAGATCCAACCTGAAGAAGGAGAAAGGGCAACAAAAAGATAGAAATGTACATGAGGATGGACTGTTGAGATAAATAGGGTCAATGAGAAGGCACAAGAGAGAATAAGTATAGTTTAGTAGGTAGCACACGGAGATGAAAAGCTTGATATTCTGATCTGGATTTTTCCATGTCTGCTGACTTCATATACGTTCTTGGGGAATTTCTGGACAACTTCTTTGGATTCCCTGATGAAGCAGTTTGAGGTACACTTTGATAAAGGACAGACCTCTCTGAAATCACTAGTTGACTGCTATTGTACTGAACCCTAAGATCGAGGGAAGGGTTAAAAAAGCTGTTTGATTTTTTTTTTTTAAGTCTTCCTGAGCTAAAACAAATCTAAAGGCGTGTATAAAATAAACAAGTTATTCTTGACCTGTTAGAACAGGTTATACAAAACTGTTGGCAAAAATAAGCTTAAAAAAGGAATTGTCATAACATATATAAGTAAAGCAGTCTTTTCCTCTGTGGTTCTTTACTTAATTAAGAAAGCTCCCTTTGGCTCTAAACAGAGCTGTGACTGGAACTACTTTGGCAAAGCGAGGTGCGTAATAGCACTTTAAAGAAAAAACACCCACTGACAAATGAATATTGAATTTTCCTTTTTTTTTAATATCTGTATGAATAAACCATTTCTAGTGGTGAATCACCTGTTTACAGATTTTCCAATAAAATATTCTCCAACCAAAAACGTTAAGAGTGAAAAAGCCATTCACAGAGAAGTAATGGGGTGAAGACAAGACACTTCCTTATTACCATCCCTCTGGCTATTTTGCACAGCTCTCCCACATGACAGAGCTGTCTTTCTTATGCTCTTCGTTGGGTTTACACATCAGTGGAGGTGCCATTAACTGTCATATTACATCCAGATTTATTGTATTCATTGCTTTTTTAATTAAAAGAGGCTAAAGCAAGGGTTAGTCGCACTGAATTTGAATTCAGCAGGGCAAGGAAGACATTATTGTTAACTTGGCACCAGAAGGCTCAGCAGTGATGGCAGAGCAGGATAATGGTGAGGATCCTGCATATAGAGGCCTGAGCTGGGGTGCAGGTGCATGTGAACACAGGAAGCTTATGGGAACCAGCAGTTAGCATGGACAGGTGAGGCAGTGTCAACAGAAACATACAGAAACTAAATTAAAAACATGTTTAAACTCAGAAGTATTCTGCAATGACCAATATTCCAACGCAATACGCAAGAACCGATTTTGACATTAATTTCACTCTGGAAATTGAAATCAAATATGGTATAATGAGGTCCAATGATAAAGGAATCACTCAAAAAGTTGCCTGTTCTTCACTCATAGTTACCTCCATGTTTTCAGCACATTATTTTTGGCATCCCTCTCTGCATTCCTCCCCTTCCAAAATGAGCATGACATGCTGCCATTGTCTTGCAGCAGGGTTTACATGGACAAAACCAGATAAGCAACATAAGGCATCACCACCTGCAAATCTATAAGCCATCTTGGGAGGTAAAAGGTATGTTGCCAATACCTCCTGTCACTAATATGCTGGCTAAACAGTGTAAGAGGGACCACGCTATTGATGCATTATGAAGTTAGTCAACATGTATCCATCTGCTACACATAATTTGAGGTTGCATACATCATCAGCAAGGCATGAATTCAAGGAAGGCTATAGCCTGACATTTTAGTTGTAAACTGAATACATTTAACCCAGAAGTCGTTGAAGGACAGCAGATACTGTCCCAGGGCACCTTCCTAACAACTGCTTCTTAGTGTAGAACAGCATTTTCTGTAGTTTATGATGTTAATGGATATATATATATGCTGCTGCTCCAAATGTTTCCTCCTTCTGTACTGTCGACTTCACTGCCTGATAACTTATTAACTGGACAGAGCTGTAACATTTTGATTTCAAGGATTTTATGATGTAAAGGAAAAGTTGACAAACAATAAAAAGGCTAAAAAAAAAAAAGATCTGAGCAAAAAGAGAGCCTGAAGGCCAGCGGCTGTCTCTGAAGAGCCACTGGACAGCTTGTCCCACACTCCTCCAAAGCAGTGTCAGCAGCACCTCCCTGCCTGCCAAGTCCCCTGTGCTGTGTTGGGTACTGCCTGCTGGCCCCATGACCCAAGGTCTAATACAGCCATGGATGGTCCCCTCTCAGATACAGACGTGCAAAACATGGTGATGCCATCTTGCATGTTCAGCCCACCTCTTTTCAGTGGAAACAACTATGAATTGCCCAAGAACTGCCTGCCATTTCAGCATGAACAGGTAGAAAACAAGTATCAGTCAAAAGATGTAGTTAGGAAGAAGAGGCTGACTCGTATCATCATTCTCCAGCAGATCACACCAAAAACCACACGGCTGGAGGAAACAGAACACATCTGTGATAGCACAAGCCAGCCCTCGCCATGGGGCCCAAACCACTTGCATCCTTTCCTGTGTAAGATTGCTCCTACCAGCACGGGACTTGCAACGCTCACATTACTAAGTAGCAGGTTATGTATAAGCAAAGCTAGAGGCAATGAAGAATGGATAATCATGCACTACAATGCAGCTCAGAAAGATATTCAGCCTTTGCAAATGGTAGGGAAGGGGAATAAATAAAACTTCACTGGCACTTTATACAAAGCCAAAAAAGCTCTGAGAATGCAAACCCACAGCACATGATATTGCAACACTGTCTTGTAACCTTATTACAGAAACCCATAGTAACCCCTGCTAAGAGCGTTAAATATTAATAATGGCTCACAGCTGCTACTGCTACATAATGGGCTTATTTTGATGAGGAATATGTGCACAGCTTAAGTAATGAGCATCAGTTCAGAAGAACGTACTTTCCTTTTGAAATTCATGCAAGACCCTCTCTCCTTGCTGCAATTAACTGCAGAACCCAGGGCTATTATAAGGCAGGATTTGTCTCTGATCTTCGTCCTACATTACATCTTTTTTTGTCAGAGGTTGCAACATGAGCAGAGGTGGACAGCATAGCTTGATACACCACTCATTACCGGGGGTAGCCTTATTTTTGTCTACTCTGTCCTAATTACTGTGAATCTGCCTACACATACAGCCCACAAGAATTGTTTTTTATTGTTCCTGAAATTAAAACATCCCTGTCCCACATCAGTACAACTATTATAAATGGTAATGTCCCTGGCTTGCATCATCATAAACATCAAACTTAGGAAATGCTCGCTGTTTCATTTAATCCTTTACTAAGCAAATTTGGGTTTCTTTACTGACAAAGTAGCTGATGAATATCTGATAATTAACAGAATGATTACCTAGCTAGAAGGCATTCTCTTCTTCACTTACTTTGCCATTAAATCATACAGGCCACCTTAACGAGACTCAGTTGATACTGATCTTCGTTTTAGAAGACTGCTGACTTTAGTCTCTTGACCTATATAATATTTAAAATAAATCAAGACCACTGTGCTCTTACTGATCTAGATATGGATGATTTTAAATAATAAAATGGCAGCTAAGTATCCAATACTAACTGGAAGTCAATGGACTGCATAGACGTAAATACTGTTGGTTATTTAGAAAATTCATCATGAAGCTCTACTGAAAACTCTTATCCTCAGAACAAATTCAGAAAGACAGAAGAGGCAGTCAGTTCCCAAACTGAATGATTCATTAGAATTACCTTTAACTACTGCTGCATGAATAAATATTGTAGTATTAGCTGCCATACATCTTTTCTGTCCTTATCCAATTCCTGTACAAGTATTTTATATAAGAATGCAAAGCTAGTATTATCTAGGTATTATGCAAAAAGGGGTTTCCCCCTCTTCAGACTCAGCTCTAAGGAACCCTTAGGTCAGGCAGGCACTCCACAATGCTTAGCTGAGGTCTCTGAAATCAAAGCTTTCATTCTTAAAAGTATGTTTCTAGCTGCTATAGTTGCAGCAATAACCTCCCAAACGTGAAATCAGTAATAGATGTAACGACGTCTGCAGCCAGCCTTGGCACAATGACTCAGAGGAGTGAACTCTTCTGTCCCATGTAAGTCTGATGAGAGCATCAAGTCCAATCCTCAGTTACATGACTTCAATGCTAGCATTAGCTAAAGAATTCCTGATTTTAATGCAAGAAACAGGTTTGGGCAAGTACAGCTCCTTGGAACTAGAAGCTACTGTGGGGAAAGAAGTCACAGAAGCAGTAATGAGGAAACAGGAAAGACAGAAGAGAACAAGGAGGAAGGAAGTGGAGTCAGTAGTGCCAAGAGACTCCCTTGCTGAACAGAGAACCTCATGATCAGGCAGTAAACCAATAAATTAAAACCAATTGCCATATAGCCCCTGCCCATCAGGAAATACCCACGTATGTCAATAAGCTGCTGATTCAGAGATCAGGAGGGAGAATATTGTTATGGGGAAGTGAGAATGCCAAAGCTATAGCAGGGACTCTTTCCAATGTGGCAAATTTGACATCCCTACATTGAACACTTGCGCCTTTAGGGGTGGGTAACCAGTGCAAGCCGTTCTTTCCTGTGGCCTGCCAGAGGAGCTTGTTTGCTTGTCTGGAGTCAGACATGGGGCAACCCAACAAGCCGACAGTGCAGGCACAATGCCAATTTGCACTACAGTGCCGACTCGAGCCCTGGTTAGTATGACATTGTGAAGCAAGTGAGCTCCAACTTCTACCAAGGTCAGACAGGGGTCTGACTAACAAGCTCTCAGGGCCTCTCGTCTTAAACTTAAAGCCAAGAAACCCTAGGCAAGCTAGGATTTCCCTTAGCTTTCACAAGATCAGACCACTCCATGAAGATATTTCAGTAGCATGGACATCACATTCTCACTGCTGACACAATTTTCTTCCTTAAAAATGAAGTCTCATTAGCAAGACACCTGTAGTTTCTTCTGTAACTCATTTTGAATGCATATTAAACATACAGGTAAAACTGGGTTACCTAATTTAAGCCTGGCTCAAACTTTTAATTCAATTTTTGGTTTAGAGGGTATTCACTTTATGTAGAGAAAAGGCAGACAGCTAATCAGATCAAGTATCTTGGCAGCATCCGAGATCCAAATGTTCCTCTGGCTATAATATGGATTTTGGGGTAAGAAACAAACATCTCCACAAATTGCTGATGCAAAGAGAAGACAACCCAGCAACTCCGGAAGAGAAAAAAAAACAACTTATACATATCCTTGAAAAGGTTTATTACTAAAATAAAGCTTTCAACATTAAAATATCTGTGGTATCTTTATACTAATGCAAGGGATGCTTCTGCTGTTCTCAGAGTTGTGACAGCTGATTTAAAGTGTATTGCACACACTTCGCATATAAATAGTTTAAGATAACATTAGAGGGAATAATAGTGTCTAATATTAGTGCACCTGTCAAACACATTTTCAAACTAATTGATATTGCATGTTCAGCTCATTGTATCAGCAATGTTAAACAACATTTCCATTTTATTGAACTGCAGCTCCCCTTTACTAAAAGCCACTTTAGCTGAAGTAACTGGTCTGAGTAATTCCAGCTCTAGGCAGGCATCCAGATGTTTGTAATTTCCATTCATCAGCCTTAAGAGGCTGAAGCTGAGCCATGACTCCACACTGCACACACAGTAGAGATTTTTAATAAATGCTGACCTTCAGTTCAGCTCTTTTGCTAGGTGGGTCACGGCTGAATTGCTGATGCAGCTCAGCAGATCAAGTTGTTTCACAAGGAACTGAAAGCACAGAGATGTCACAATTTGGTGCTCTCTTTCTATAGCTGGTATAAACTCAATTGGACATCCCCAGGGGAGCCTCCAACTTCCCAAATATATTGTAGACTGCAGAAAAATTAAAGTGAACCTTTTCTTGCCATCAGTTTATATAATCTTTTGTACTGCCCTGATCTATCTATGCATTGTCTACAGTTCCTCTGTTCGGACACTCTAGGATTGTCACATTGGCTTCTCATGTAATGGTGGGGTGCTGATATGTCATTCCTTATCAGTAACTCATGCATCTTGCAGGACAGCTTTTGTATTTTCCTAACTTATGCCTGGAAGCTTGTAGCCAGATTAGAAACATTTCTCGGGTCTGCCTTGATTTTTGTACTGTATTCCTTAGAGAGACTCCATGAGCCACTCACTGAACATAATTAATCTAAAAACCACAACTAGATATTATGTCAGTTGATGCATTTTATTCTTCCAAATAATTATGTGAATACATACTGGGCTGAGGAATGCTGAGGTTGTCACATGCATGTCTTTTTTGCTTAAGTTTAAGCTAGAGGTCTATCTAGGACTTCCCAGGGAAAAAACAAAACAAAACAAAACCAAACAAAACTACACTAGGTGTTTGTTGCACATATACCACTGCCCAGAATCCCAGTGTGGTTGAGGTTGGAAGTGACCTTTGGGGAACATCTTGTCCAATACCCCTGCTCAAGCACAGCCACCTAGAGCAGGCTGGCCCCGGACAGTTCATGGTATTTTGGTACATATTGTGCCTGTACAGGATGCACACATGTACACCATCTATATGTACCACACAGCTTTTGTTAGAAAGCCCCAGTTCAGTAATAATGGTTCAGCTTTCAAAGAAAGCCTATACACAGGTTTCTCGGCAAGAAGTACTCACTTAAAACACTTACTACATTCATTTTAGAATAACATGGATATTCTAAGACCTAAGTTATTAGTCAGGAAATCTACTTTTTTCCTCAAATAAATTTTCCCACTTCTTACTGTTCTAATAAATCTGGCATAATTCCTACACTTCTGTATTTGTGCACTTATGCCCACAGTCATTCCTTTTTACACTCTCCTTGCTTCTCAGTCTCAATGACAAACTGTGCATTACTGAAACTCCAGCTGACAAACTGGTAGAAGTCTCCACAGCCAACAGTACTCTGTGCTCACTCCTTCGTAACCAGTAAAAGAGAAATCCTAAGTCTCCACAGTGATACAGATTTTGGGACCCAGCACGAGGACATGTATCCCTTCTTCCTGGCAAGTGACTAACAAATCCCCATGGGCAGATGACACTCCCGCCTTTACGGTCTCCCCCCTGCTCTGTACTCCCAACCCTGCAGTGAGGGCCTCGGGGCCCGAGCTGCACCACCTCGGCAGGGGTGGTTTCTGCAGAAGAACGGGGCAGAGGCCCACGGCCTGCAGGGAGGCTACGCCACAAAGCCAGGTGCGTGGCAAGAGAGAACACCTTCACTGGTAATTTTTTCTAGGAAAATGTGAATTCCTTGTCAGCTCGCGTATTAGCGGAACGCGTTAAAAGCCCGCTCGGGCCTGCCACAACCGCTTCGCCACCACGAACCCCTGAGCCGCGCACACCCGCGATTGCGCAGCCGCCGCGTCAGGCCGCCAGTGGGCATGCGCGCTGCCCCCCACGCATGCGGCGTCTCCCGCTGCCGGCGGCGGCGCATGCGCGGCGGGCCTGCCGCCAGCCCAGCCGGAGCGTCCGCCGTTGCCGCCGCCGGGCGGGCGGCGCCTGAGGGGGCGGGGGCGGCGCGCCATGCCCGGGGGGGGGCGGCGGCGGCTGCGGAGCCGGCGCGGAGCCGCGGTCGCTGAGGTGCGGCGGCAGCATGGCCGAGTCGCTGCGGGAGGAGCCGCCGGGCGGGCCCGAGTCGGAGGCCGAGCTGTCGCAGCGGCTGGCCCGCACCAAGGCCCGCTCGTACGGCAGCACGGCGAGCGTGGCGGCGCCGCTGGCCGAGCGCTACGTGGAGCATCGGCTCAGCGCCGGGGACACGCTGCAGGGCATCGCCCTCAAGTACGGCGTCACGGTAAGGCGAGCGCCGCCGGGGCGGCCTGCCGGCCCGGGAAGCCAGAAGGGCGGCGAGGCGAGCCGGGGAGGGGCTTAGCCCCCGGGGCTGCAGGGCCGGTAGCGGCGATTGGCTCCCGTAACAGCGGCGCGCAGTTGTTAGGCCCAGAACGTAACGGAGCCACAGGGGAAGAGGCACTGGAAGCAGAAGACAGCCGAGAGATTACAGTACCAAGTTGTCCCATAGAGCATTTCCTACCCATAGCGGGCAGAAGATTCAGTTCTTACCGTGAATACGGTGCTAGTTGTAGTTTCGGTATTAAAATGCTGACGCCTGAATCTCATGACCTGCTTGGAGGGGTCAGTGCCCAGTTCTGACGGTAGCTGGCTGAAGTCCGCACTGCCCGAGACAGGGCACCCGGCCTGCTGCAGCAGGGGCTTGAAACTGACATGGGCTGGGTTCACGGGACCAGCCGGTGGCCTCTAGGAAGGGAGGATGCACTTGCTCCCACCGAGTAAACCTGTGCTGACATGACAATTCACCACTACAGTCACTTCGCATTAAAAAAACCAATGTAATTAAGCTTATCTTGAGAAGAATCATGATTTTGAGGTTGACACATAGGCTGTGACAAAAGAATTTCTTCCAGTAGCTTCAGGGCTAAAAATTCTTCCATTGTTATCTACCTGCCAGCCTAGAGGTCCTTTACAACTGATTTGAAAGTGTTGCTGCTTTTCTGCTCTCTTCCTATAGAGAAGAAAGTTTACTTATGTGGAAAGTGTTGAAAGGCTGATGCCAGCCTAAGACAAGCGGAGTCCAATAGGGCCTGCCAGCAGGCCCTAACACACTACCATTCCCCACAGAGCAGAGCTCACCTACCCTGCCTTCATTCCAGCTTATTTGGGGCCCAGCGAGCTACCAACTGACATATCTGCATGCAGCTTCAGTAGTCCCAACATGCAGAATTGCTTGGGGCCAAGCAGCTGATGAGCATAGCTAACAGCATGGTGTTAGTACACAGTCAATGTCACTTTCACATCAGCCCACCTTCCAGGTGGGCTCCTTCCAGAAGAGGTACAATGCAGTCCCAAATTAATAGGTTCTGACTGGAATGGGTTTCCTTTCCTCCTCTGGTTCTGAAGGATCTACTAAAGCCTTCCAGCAACTTCAGCAGCATTCAGCCTTCGTTGTGAAAAGGGTTAAAAGTCTGTTTCTCTTCCCTTAAGAAAGATTGAGCCACTTTTGACCAAGTCTTGTTAGCAACAGGATTAATGGCATTTTGGATTTACATTGGTCCACATTAAAACAAAGTTTTGCTCACTACAGGGGCAAAGCAGAGTGACCCGAGCTGCTCATTGGATTTGTTTGATTTTTTATTTTTGGCAGTGCTTTCCATAATGGATAAAGTCTCTGGCCTAAATGATTTAGCTATGTTCTTCATTCAGAAGTGTATTTGCTCACTGTAATAAGTGAAAAAATATACACAGACTACTAAAATAGTTTTCTAGAAAAAAGGCATTTCTAAACAGTTTACAACTCCCTTTCAGCTAAAATGAAGTTGATCCAACCTGTACAGTCTGAAAAAATAGGTTTAACTTATGAACCATAAACTTTGTTCATAGTATGAGTTTAATAAGCTTTTGCTCGCTAATGATGCAAAGTATAAATGCTATTTTTTTTAACATCTCATTTGTTATTTGATTTAATGTTGCTAATATTCTGCTTAAGAAACTAGAGCTGCATCAGTATAGACTTCAGTTGAGAAAGGGACATTTTATGTCAGTTTAACCTAAGAGCAATGCCAAGTTAGCTGAGATCAGCCATTGTGTTTCTGCTTTAATAGGTTTCAGCCCAGGGTAGGAATGTATGCAAACATGTTTGCTTTTAGCAAAATGAAGAATCTTACATGTTCACACAATGACAAGGACTGACTGCCTCTAAAGAGTCATTACATTTGCTTCCTGCATCCTGTATACTTGGCTAGAAGTGAGAGTTGCTGTAATGGGAACATCAGAATTATCTTTGGTTGCCATTACGTCCTGTATTACTGTTTTTAGAAGTTTCACCCTGTGGTTTTCCTCACTGGGAGTTACTTTGCAGCAAGAGACATCCTGTCCAGTGTCTGCCTTGACATGACATAGCATAGACAGTTTAAGATGAATGAAAATGCTGGGGGAGAGCGAGAGATCAGTGTGTTATGTTTGGCCTCATCCTCTGCCCTTCACCCCTCTCCCCCAGGTACTGTCTCTTAATCTTGTATGGCTTGTGTTCATTAGATCTTCCTTTGAACACTGTTGGGTAAATTAACACTGGGAGTTAATGTTTAGTATCATATTTATGGTTCAGTTGGAGTGCTGTTTTCCATCATACAAAGGTATCTCTTTTGAGGGGAGAAGGAAGAGGACTGTTTGTTTCATTGTCAGTAGAAGTGGTTTCAATGGATTAGTTCAGCACCAGTTTATGCACTAGTGCAGCTTCAGTTGAAGTATTAAGAGCAAAGGCTTTAGCACATGCTTTCACTATTATAGGTCTGTAGCTAACAGAAATCAGTTCAGTTTTCCTAGTACTAAGAGAACTAGCGTTAAATCCTGCTCTCCATACACCTATGAGTGTATGGAGCCATACCAAGTTGCAGAAGGAGCAGTATATATTACACATATCAAGTAGCCTGCTCAAGGCTGAGGGATGTTCTTTTTAGAACCAAGTATTTCCCCTTTCATTGTTACTCAGTGCAGAGGTACACAGTCTTCCAAATGCCACAAGATGGTATTTAAAAGGTATTTTAGGAAGAAATAACCAGAGGTAGAGTTACAGTGAAGTAGGATAGAGAACAGTAGTACAGTGCATTATTTATCAGCTATTGAAACATCACCTTCCAACTCCCCTGTAGTAGAGATCTCAGTTTTCAGCTTGTGTTGTGTTTTTAGAGAAAAGCTCCAGCTAGCTTTTTAAACATTTTTTGATACCCATCAAGACAGACAACTTTTAGACATTTTGACAATTGACATTTAAACTAGCATCTGATGGCTGTTGTAGGTCTCATTACTAAGTCAGGTGAAGCTTTCTTTATGGCCTTCAGATGGTACTCAGTTTGGGAGAGAACTTAGAGATAGACCATATACTGTGTAAGGCTAACTAAAAATAGTTTCCAGGCTTCAGGAACTGGAAGAGTAATGAGCTTCTCTTACTTGTAGTAGTAGCTTACTGTCTGATACTGGATATTAGTTATTCAGCTTTTGAAAGTGATTATTAAATCTAATTATTCCATCATCTTAGCCATCTGCAGCAACAGGCTGAGGTTGTCTTTAAGTAGAGAATACCATTTTTGTATATTTAATGGATAGAAATAACTTACTGCTAAGCTTTACTGCACCATTTTCACTACTCTCACTCTCCCAGACACCTAGCCTTTCTAGAGAGAGTCTCCTATTTATTTTTACAGAGAAAGGTTTCATCAGGCTTCCAGGACCCAAGCAAATGCATCCATACATGACACCAGATCTATAATGGCACTGCAGCAGATACTCTTACCACACAGTACAGGTCTACATTGCATGTAGGAGTTTATTCCAGTTCTGCAGGTGGCCACACAGTCTTACATCTGCACAGAGACAACAAAATAACATCTCTACTGTTTTCCATTGGTTTTAGACAGCTTCCCCTGCTAGTATGTTCAGTGTAAGAAATGTACAGGCATGTTAACCCAATTATTATCTGTTAACAACAGTCTTTCTTTTGCAATTGGGAAAGACTCCAAGTAGTGTCAGAGCAAAGTTTAAAGAGTTTAAGACTGACAAGCATAAGATGGTAGAGCAATTTTTTCATTATCTAAATGCTGAACTGAAGATACTTCAGACTTTGAAGTAGTGAGTGGCTAGTGCTTAGAGCACTCAGCTTTTTCTGGGCAATTATAGTAGCAGTAAGACTCCTATTATTACAAGACTTAGAGTCTTTATTCTTACTCAGTTTAGCTCCATTTAGTTTAATAAAAATGAATAACACAAATGCAGGCAAGAGGTATTTTCAGTTCTCTGTATTTGTTTTCAAGCAGGTTTTATTTAGAGTGCATTTATCATTGCAGTACTGTAGTGATTAGGGATTTCTGCTTATTGCAGTCACCAGGGGACCAGAATGGTCATTTTTCTTTCACTTACGACTTTTCCTAATGACATCATGAATTCAGGTTATAACTAAAGCTGAAAGTCATAGTCATGGATACTGATTTCTGTGCTTTTTTAAAGCTTGCAATTGAGAAATAGGAAGCTAGTTTAACTGTTATTGACTTGGAAGGGAAATTTTGATGAGTAAGGACTTAACATTCTTAGTAGGGAGATAGTATAAACATTTACCAGGAGCTTTTCTTCACCTGTAAAGCAATGGAATTTATAGTAGCTTCTCAGGTTAAGTGTAGAACAAGTGGGGCTTTATGCATTAGTATGCTGAGAAAGATGGGGTCTTCTTGCTTCTGTCATGAGATCGTCTGTACTGATGAGTAGGTTGTAAGAAGTACTTTGGGTAAAAGTTGCATAAGAAGTATTTAAGTTATGTGGTGGCTGTTACCATGCATTATTACATTCATGAGGTTGCTGTTGATCATGCTGTAGATTCAGTTTACTGGACAAATGCTAGTCTATGCAGCTGCATTACAAAGTGTTTAAGAGTCCCCCATTCTTTTCACTGCCTGACTTCTCGCTGAAAATCAGGACTTCATCTGAAGTCTGAATTTATTACATCAGCTAGGGGGGAAATACTATGGATGAGGCATATACTGTTCCTCCAAGACTTGTGGCACGCACTGTTCATAACTAGCATGTCCTAGAATGTTCAAGGTAACTTTATCGCCCCTTGTTTGTATTATGCATGCTTTTTACCAGAGAGTTCACCTACAGCAGCTGCTAGCAGTTCTGAGCCTTACTCTAATATAAATCCAAATCAGCAGCACTTTCGCAATAGAATTTTTATTCTTTGGCAAGTTGTTCACTGAGCCTGTATAGAGATTGGAAGACTGTTCAAGAAAAGCACCTTTAGGTAGTGCAAGACTTTAGAAAGACCAATATTTTGGGGTCAAGTCTACATAAAAGGAAGAAGCTAGGGTGTTGAGTTAACAAGACTAAGACAGAACATACACTCTGAAGTCACTCTGAATGCAAAAAAATCCGTTCCTGAAGTCATTGCTGCTGCAAAGAAAGCATAGATTTATTGTAACTAAAGGTTATTGTACCGCTGCAGAAGGTTAGTACTTTATACTTTGCCAAAACCTAATAACTTACATTTTTCCTATCTTTTTCAGATGGAACAAATAAAGAGGGCAAATAAACTGTTCACTAATGACTGTATATTTCTGAGGAAAACCCTGAATATTCCTGTTATATCAGAGAAACCATTACTGTTCAATGGACTTAATTCACTGGAGTCTCCCGAGAATGAAACTGTTGACAGCTCCCCTTCTTGTGATGAAGGACTAGTGGCAGTTCAGGAAGAAAGTAGTTCTTCTCCCAGTCCTCAAGAGCCTGACAATCAGCCCACTGCACCAGAAGAACTATCTGCCAAAGATTTCCTACAGAGGTTGGACTTGCAGATTAAGTTATCCAAACAAGCAGCCAGAAAACTAAAAGATGACAGTGTCAGGTAAATGCTGCTTTTAGTATTAAGAAACTTAATCTCATCCTGAAGGCTTTTTAATCTAAGCTGAACCCTCTTTGTGGGGTCTCTCAGACAGCATCTGTAGTTTTAATTTGTCAACAGCAATTCTATGCTATTATCATGCACCAGATACATTCAGAGCACACTGTTAGCAGATGCCTTGATATGGCAGATATAAAGACTGTGTCACAATACATTGTTTATAGAATAGCAATAATATTCCATGAAAGCTAAAAGGCCAGTATTCTCCAAGATGTCTTGGTATGTAAGTGGGCAACTATTTAAGCAAACCCATAGTTTTCAGTAGAGTACTAAGCCAAGGCCGATGTGGGAGCTGATTGCATACAGCAAGGCATGATTGCATTTTCCTTCTGTCCCAAATTGCCTCATAATTGTGTAAATATTCTCCATGTTGCAGTTAAGCTATCCTGTCTCCTTTCCCTATGCAGTCCCTCCCTTTGTGGATCCACCTATGTAGACTTCTGTCTTTTCTTCAGTATTTCTTCTACAGCCAGGAGCTCCCACACACTTTACTCGTAGAAAAAGCAGTACCTTTTGACCTCTCTGCCACAGTGATTATCCCCTCACATATGTAGGCATCCCATAGAGAGTACAGAAAGACTTAGAGCAAGAATGGACTTCAGTAGTGTTTGTTTTCCCATGTCTGTGGGACAAGCTTCCTCAGCTTGTTCACAAGCAGTCTCTCAGGCTGGTTGTCTGACAGTAAAAGGAATGACTGCAGGGGACTGGTATTGCTTCTCTTACCAGAGAGCTGGAGAGAGATTTGCTTTTGCAAATTTGTTTAACACAAAACTTCTTCTGTCGTTCTGGTTCACTTCACATACTCTGATTTTGAGTGCAAGCAACATACTTTTCATGTTAAGAAGAAAGTAACCTTTCAGGACCAAATCTATTGAGCAGAGTCCCATAATTTCTTTAAGAAATTAAGGGATTATTTCAGCAACTTGAAAACTTTGTTCAGTAGACAAAAACTTGAGGGGGAGCAGTGTATTGCATGTAGCAATTGGACAAGCCTCATTTGGAGAAATATCCCATAAGACAGCTTAAGGTAATTCATTACCTATTGCCCTCCACATACAATTCTCCATTGCCAGGACATTGGTTTAGAGTTAGTCTCAGGGAAGGCTGGCATGCTTTCACATCTTGTTAACACACTTGTCAATTATTTTCTTTTGAATTGGTTACATGAAGAGGAAAAATAGCTGTTGGAACTCAGATCCTTCTCTATTCAAACTCATTCACTTGCATTTTTATATTTGAAACAATGTAGAGCATCTATCAAAATGTGCCACTGCTGACTCACAGATCATTAGACATTTGTCTCTAACACAGATTAGAGTAGGTGTTGATCCAGCAGTTAAGCTGGGTGGCAGGAAACCACAGTCCCTGCCAGAGAAATACAATTATTTTAACATCCCTTCAACAAAATAACATGCTACTTTACAGAACAAAATTCTCTTAGACCTTGCTGCACCATGAGCAGAACCAATATAGTGACACCACACAAATAGTATACTGCTACTACTAATATCCATTTCCTGTATTGCTGAAGTTACAACTTGGGAAATGAGGGCCTGGTACCACATTTCCTCCCAAGGAATAATGGCTATAGGAGGATGAGTTACTTCCTCACCTCCTGTTGAGATTTAGCAGGTAATTTTGTTAATTGTGCATAAAGCACAGATTTTTATTGGTCATGATGCTACAGGAAGCATGAAGTACAGAGCTGCAGGCTATCTGCTGAGCAGGATGTTTTCCAAAGCTGCTGAAGAGAAAAGCTTCCTGTATGTCTGATAAAGTCTTCATAATGTCACTCACCTTCCACCCCACCACCTCTGGCTTTCAGTCATGGCTCACAAAAGCCATCCTTGCCTTATCTTCTCCAACTGTGTTCACCCCTTTACAGTCTGACAGGAAGTGCCAAAGGACCAGTGAATGTTTACTCCTTGCAGAAAGCAGGAGTAGAGGGAGACCATTGCCAAAAGCCCTGGAGATACTTTTCAGCTATGTACCATCAATGGCATTTCTGGGCCCACACTGGAAGGTAGCAACATTCCTTACTCTGCTGCAGCAGCTCCCCAGGAGGTGCCTGTTGTCCCTCCTGCCTATACCTTTCTTGTCCCTTGCTTGGAGCAGGAGGCCTTGCAAATTGGACAGCCATCATGATAGTAAACCAGCCTCATGAATACGCAAATTTCCAATGCTTAGAGTGAAAGCCATTTATGAAATTGAGTGCTGTTTTCAGCTACTCTGGCCTTCTGTATTCAGATTGCCTTGTCAAGGCCTGTTTAGAATGTGGCATGCACCAACACTGTAGTGTACTTAAGTGCCTGTTTGAGAGTAAGAAAGGAGCACCTTTCTTACAGAGTTACATCTACCACCACCAAAAGCAACACTGGAACTAAGAAAACTGGTAGCAGAAGCAGACTATCAGTTCCAAAACTTGAAGAGTTGTAACTTCTCACCATACCCATGAGCCTGATTTGACAGATGGAGAGAATCACAACATCTCTTAAATTGCTCTTTCCTTTGGTGTCCCTTAAAGTTGCCAAGAATGCATGCACGTACATGCACTGATTCTGATCAAACTGTACAGGCAGTTTCATAGTCAGAAACTGCCTTGTGCTACAAAGACAGCTTAAGGTGAATTACATTGTTTAATCATAACTCTTCAAGTCACCCCTTTAAATGCTCTCAAAGGAATAAAGTATATTAATCTCTAAAGTCAGCCTCTTCCCAGCTAAAGCTTCTTGCTGTTCAGTAGAAAAATTGAGGAGCACATAGATGCAGATTTAGACTAGATATTAAAATTTAATAGCCATGCAAGTAGACGAGCATTAAAGGTTATAGAATGTGATCCACTCGGTTTGTGCCAGCTGCCTTTCACTACTAGAGTTTATGTAAGCATATGGCTAGATCTGTATGTAATACTACTTTTACTGGAGAGTTTCACTGAGCAAGAAATCATTGGTTAATGAATCCCCCAATCAGGCATATTTACGCAAGATGCAGTTCTACGCGAGCAGCTTGAGGCAATAAGACCTGTTTTTGTTTCAAGCAATATTTTTATAATAGGCAAAAAGAAATGCAAAAGTATTAATATAGTTATTTGTAGCATATGTCGCTAATTCACATATTTGCATATTAGGGAAGAATACCCATTATTATTTTTATCCACACATGGAAGAAAAGCAACTTGTAATAGTTTGGGAAGATATGGTAGTACTTCATCTTGCCCAAAATGCTGTTGTGCATGTTTCAGGATGCCGAAACTGAAATTAAGTTTAGTGGTGCTTTTTGTATCAGACAGTTGAACACCAGAGGTCTAATGCAAGGTGTCCTTAATATTTTAGGGTGGTACTGTGGTAGGCTAGAACACTAAGGCCATATATTTTGCTTCTGGGACAGGTCACATCTTTCTGCATTTGCCTTTTAGTGACTTATTTTGAAAACCTTGTAACTGAATAGGGCCACTCTAATTACTGTTGCTTACACGAGCCAATATAATTAACTGGTGTGCAGCACTGGAAGAGAACCATATATTGTCATCTGCTCAGTTGCCTTGACCTGAACCTAGGAAAGAGTAGGGGGTTGAAGCATTTGAAACTGATAACTAATTGAGTTAATTTGCCCAATAATTGTTCACCATCATTGGCTATGAGTTAAGAAAACAGATACCTCAATAAAGGAGGCTGCCTGTGGAGAATCCTGTTTTCAGACTTCCAAAAGCTATTAACTCATGAACTCAGATTGCTGCCTTGTTTTATTGTGGATTCTAGAAGCATCCAAGCATTGGATTCAGGTTTACTTGTTCACACTCAGGTGCGCTTGGTCTTACAGAAGTGGTTATTAGCACTTTTTATTGTGGCCTGATGCATACAATAGCTTACAGTAGATGTCTTTCAGCTCCTGTAACCTGCTGGGCAAAGTGGCAACAGCAAACAGGAAGAGACAGCACTACAAAGCATTGTAATGCTGTGCTGTTCTGTTCCCTTTGCCTGAAGGAGAATGTTGCAGTGACTTACCACTTTGCTATTTTAAGCATCTTAAAAAGTGAAGAAAATTGTTTGGTCATTATTGTTTAAACATACACACACTGCCATGTTGCTGCTTGTGGGCCATGGGCCAGAGCTACTACTATGTAATTTTATTTCATATAAAGCTTGGCTTGTTTTTAAGCTATGAGAACAGCCTTGTACTTGCTGTGTACAGTTCTGAAGATCTACATTAGTAGTATTTCCTGGCCATTACCTTGGTTTGGAGTAACATGTTGTAGATCTCATCACATAGCCTAGTAGTGCTGCCTGGGACAGAAGGTTAGAAGCTGTTCTTGCCAGCCTTTACTGCCAACTATAGCATGCCTGAGCCTTGGTCAGAAATTTATTTTGCCCATTACAGCCAGTCACTGCTTTGCTTAGGCTCAAGCGTAATGACCTACTACATGGTTCTTATGTCCCTGCCACATACAGAAATCCCTCAAAGCTGGCTGTGACTCCCGTGCCAGTCTTCTGCCCTCTATTGACAATTGCCAAGTAAAAGTCCATAGCCCAAGTGCATATTTCACAAGGAAAGTGGAGACAAACAGCTTAGCCTAGCTGTTCTGTTACTTTCATGTTTGAAGACCTGCTAATATAACATCGCTATTTCAACTCTTCAGTTCTCCATATTCACCCCTACTATCCACCATAATCAACTGCAGCTAATTTCAGTCCAGTGTTTAGCTGTTGCCATGTCATGATGGATGTTACTCCTATATTAAGGCTTTCAAGAAAAAAAAAGACTGAAAGGCCAATTCTGACAGCCTCTGATTAGAAGGAAGGTCTTTTTGCTGTACCTCTGGCACATTTTATTCTCCTGAAAGAGGAAACATAACAAAACTAAAAAGTAATTTTCAGTGTACAGCATAGAAAGTAAGCTTCTCCCCTACTGGACAGTCTAAGCTCTGAAAATATAGAAGTTCTCCTTCATCCTCATGAACTAGCAGGAGATTGCTATTTGCAACTATGTTCTGGGCATATGTGGCTAGAAACTCCTTGCCCCAGAAGGGCATATATCAGAGCTTCAGAATATACTTTTTGAAATATTTAGCTTCAGGCAAGTAGTTACAGTTGAATTTTAGAGTCCTGCAGTCCAGTCTTACAAGCTTGGTATGTTGATAGGTTTCAATTCTGAAAAAAGTTTTAAAATGTATTGTCTTGAGACAATTTATAGATCAAAAGTGCTTTAGTGCTTATTCAACTGAACATGAATTGTTTGCTTCCTTACTTTACTGTCATGCCAGGTATTATGAACAGCATCTGCAAATTACAGTATTCCATGGCAGTTTCACAATGCAGAATTAATGATATAAGGAAAGATACTACTTAAATCAGATCATCTGTATCTTAAGAATTATGCTTGGTACTGGGTCTGTAGCATCAGTAATGTAAATAGATGTGGTATTTGTAAGAAAGGCTAAAATCTGTTTTC
The DNA here is from genome assembly GCF_018139145.2 of Gymnogyps californianus. Taxonomy (NCBI): domain Eukaryota; kingdom Metazoa; phylum Chordata; class Aves; order Accipitriformes; family Cathartidae; genus Gymnogyps; species Gymnogyps californianus. Next base: position 10,961,257 of record NC_059481.1, read on the forward strand.
AGTACTACTGTAACCACACATCCCTGCAATAACTACCAGTTTCATCCAAAACCTGTTTTTTTTGAGGTTTCTTTTTTTGACAAGATCATTTCAAGGCAAAAGCAATATCATGTGTTTGGCTTAAGATGGTAACTTTGCTGGACTACCCAAGAACAGGGAAGGGCTGGGAAAATGAGTGCAAGTTACTCTGCTGCTTGGTTAGTTTGTAGGGGTCTTTCCTCTTCTGTTCTGGGGGACTTATATGAAATTTAAATTGTAGATAAATAATCATGTTTAGAAGTTAGTAGGGAAGTCTGCATGATTGGGGTTTGGAATACTATTGAAACACTTAGTTTTTACCTTCTATCATTATTAGACTATTTGAATAACTGTACCTTTGTATGGAGGCACATACAGTATTAAAAGTAACTGGAAATCCTTTGAAGCTCACAGTGTAGCAACTGTTAAGTCTTTCTGTTCTCACCAAAACACTAAAATTGGCAGCAGCTTTAAGAATAGGCTCTCAGGAACGTAATTTTGAAGCTACAGTAGTAGAAAACAATGATCTTTGGAGAACTTAGCATGCTTGAATTAGTACTAGATGCTGCACTGCAATAGGTTTACATAACCACTTTTTTTTTTTAAAGGCAATATTGTCAAGTAAACAGTAGGCAGACTGATTTTTCCTGATTTTTTTTTAATAGCAACATTACTTTGGTTTATCCAGTCATTGCATTAACAATAGCACTTGTGGGCAACTATTTTCTCCTAAGAAAATCCAAGCGATCAGTCTCAATATTGATTGATGCACAGGAAGTATACATCAAGGAGCCCACTCAGGGAATATCCTTGCAGCATCAAGACAAATCCAGCTACAACTATGATGGACTGCTCCTGTTCTTGCCTCATTTGTTCCATCTGCACCCCCTGCCATTCAAAAGGCTGAAACAAACCTACAATTAAGCTTGCTTTTTTTAAAAAAGAAATTGAAAGCAACAGTACTGGAACTCCAGCATCCCCTCTACTTGTTTATCCTTTACAGTATTTCTTATTGATTTGGCACTGTAGTGTCAATAATAGTTCATTAAACTCTAAATACACTCTGATGTTATTGAACTTATATAGCTTTACTTGTTCTCAGCATTCTGTTCTTGAAACAACGTAACGAGAACTCCGGAGATGTATAATGAACAGTAGTATACTGCAAATAATATTTCTGTTAGGCAATGCCAGTCTTACCTATTTTGATCCATTAGGAAAACTGGTTATCTGCATTTGCATTACATTTTTACTGTTGAGACATGGTATGTTCCTGATCTGATGATTATGATCATTTTCTTTTTAGAGAGGAGGAAAATGAGGAAGGTCCCTATGCAACTTCTTCGTATCACCAGTAGAAGACAGATGTGATGGCCTGAAAACTTTCCACAAAATCAGTTCTTAAAGAACTAAATGGTCAATAATTCAAAAACCAAGTCTTTTGGACTCATCGTCTTGATGTCCTTAAAACAAGTCATGAATGGGTAATTGCACTGAAATTATGACCTCTTCTGCCTTCCATAGGTTAATGTCCTTATGCTATATCAACAAAGGGTTTAAGCCTTCCAAAACTAGCAATGGCCTTTACACCCCTTCTGTGCAAACTGTAGCATGGTAGCAACAATATATCCTTGAGGTCACCTTTATGCAGAATGTTGATCTTTAGTAAAGATTTTGTAAATACTTGTTGAAGTGAAATTTGTTTTAAGTATTTAAAAGTATTAAATAAGTTTGCTTGTAAATGACAAACTATGAAACTAATAGAAATTTGCTTATTCTGCAAACACAGGCAAGTTTGCTGTGGAAGTTTTGTCTACTTCAGGGCTGCAGAACTTGCCTCTGAACTCTGCGTGTGTGTCTGTGTGTGGTTATGATTTATTCCTAGAAAGGGGAATTCTACTTGTTTTGATTAGTTAAAGCCTTTATGGTTAAACAACTGTTTGCAAACTGGATTTCTGCTAATAAAAGGAAAGAGTTACAGCAAGAGATTTTTCTTTGTGAGATATGACATTGGAATATCAGATGTGTGTTCCTGTGTGCAGTTAACTTTTGTGTGGTTTTAATTTAATAAATACAAAAATACTGATGTGTCTGTTCATAATCAAGTCAGCTTGGTTCTAGTCTGGTTTTTGTGAAGAACGGTTTGTCTAGTTACATGAGCTACTAGATGCTAATTTCAGGGTAAATAATGTCCTTTACCATATAGCTCACCCTCCTAAATGAGACCTGTAAGAACTATTTGATGTAGTTGTGGAGTCAAGAAAACTGTATTAAGATTAATAAGAGCCACACTGGTAAGCCTTCACTGTTCTGAGAAGAGATGCCAGTATTCAAGTCTGCAAGTGGACCCCACCTGAAGCTCAAGAAGGCATAGTGCAGGCTGCATTCACTCTTTGCCCTGAAGTTAATGTATTAGCAAATACTTGTTAAGCATTCTACAATTTTTCCTCAAGTATTCAATAAGCTTCACAAAACTCTTGTCAGTAAAGAATTGCCAGATCCCCACCATGACAGATGCTGTTTCCTATGTATCAGCTCGTTTACATAGTTTATTGCTCCCTCAAAGGAAAAACTTTCTGCAATATGTTAAGATGGAAGCAATAGAGAAAGTCACATTAATTTACTAAAACTAGAAATAAAAATTCAAAAGCTAGACAGGAATTGATATTTCCCTAGAGCTTGCAGGAACTCAGACCCGGCAAGCTCATTCAAATCATCTCTAGCTCTAGTCCTAAAGAGGAGGTCTGTGGTGGCACACAAATTAACAAGAACAGGGAAAGCTTAGAGTGAATAAAAGGAAGCATTGATTTTTCTTGAAGAGACTGGTGAATTAGTTTTAGGTCTTGTATCTTTCTTAAATTGGGATTTTTATCTATTCCTTACAGGATAGTAATTTCTATTGTTGTCAGTTAATTTCAGTAGGACATTACCGGAGCCAGAATAAACAACTTTTCCAAAGGCAACCCTAGCTTCAAGCCCAGTTATATTTTATAATCCTACAGAAAAAATTTAATCCTTCTGTACCAAAAACCTGCTATTGTAATACCCTCACCTGTCCAGCACATGCAGGACCAAGGTGCTTTGCTGAGCAGGTCAGAAGCACAGCTTTCTTTGCACAGCAAGCACACCTCCTGCCAGCTGCACGAGGCTGACCAAGCTCCTGGCAGAGCCACATTTCACTCCACTCTTCCCAAGAGTGCTGCTGTGCTCATGGGCTGGAGGACCTTCAGGACAAGCAACGGAAGGTTGGTGACACTATTTACATCTACTTTTCCTGACTGAGAAAGCCATATGGAAGTGCAAGAGAAGAAGCAGCTGTGCCAGCCTGGAGACAGGGTTGGCCAGAGACCCACTGCCGCACACCATTCTCCTCAGACACGGGTAGATTTCAGCCCAGCCCCACAGCTCAGGCCAGCAGCACCCCAATCAACGCACAGCATCTCTGGAAGCCCCACTGCACCAGCACTCAACATGGCATCCATTACAAAACCATTAGCATAACCCAGCAGAGACACCTAACCCATCTGTTCCACACAGGCATCTTCCCACAGGGAGGATTTCAACACCGCCATTAACCACAACAAAGTCTGCCTCCAAGAGGCCCTACCTTGCCAGCCACGCCCCAGAGCAGGTCTCTGCTCCTTGCCTGCTACGCAGGCGGTCTTCACAGTGCCCCAAGGACACACTGCTCAGCACCAGGCCAGGGGGCCTTAGCTTTTGCTTCCACTCCACCTTCTTTAGCATTTCCAGTCCTATTTACCAAAACCTGCAGCAGCTGCTCTCCCCCTGCCCTGGGAGGAGGCCGCTTTTCATGGCCGCAGGGCCTCCCAGGGGGCTGTGGGGCCTGACGAGCCCCCAGGCACAGCTGGGCCCTGACAGAGCCCCCGGAGCCAGCTGGGTCTCCTCAGCGGGGCGGAGGCTGTGGGCAACCTGGCTTTTGTCTGAGTGCTAATTAAATGGGATTCTCTTTGTCCTGGCAGGCTATTGCAGCGTGGGCGAAAAGTTAGACTTCGTTGTGTTTAATTCATGTCTGTTCCTGGTTTTCAAGTAGATAGACATGGTGTTTCATAATCCCTAGGGCAAATGCAGGGACCAAATGCCCATTTTTTATGTAAGGGTAAAATATTTCTAGAAATTGCTTTACTACACCTTTGCAAGTTTCTCGCACCCCTTCATTGGCGGGAGGTCCTGCAACCCCGCGCCGCTGCTGCGTGGCTGGGCTGCATCCCCTGCGCGGGGCGGCTGGTCACACACACCTCCCAGCAGGCGCCTGAGGTCCCCCGGGTCTGCTCAACCCCCAGGAAAACTGAGCAGATGAGAGAAAATAGTGCCTGGAAATAGCGTATCTGTAATATATTCGGAGTAATTCAAGATGGAGTTTTCCTACTCTGTAACAAAGGGGTTCTTAAGACTCTGAAATAAGTAATGTTTTAATATCTTAATCCACATTGTCATATTATTACTCAAGAAAATGACAGTTTTTCCTGTACATTTTATATATTGTTTATACATTATCCTGTATATTTTGCTTCTCACTCTGCCTTTATTCTTCCTACGCTTGTAACTTCATTCTTTGTTTATATATTTATACCAGTCCTACAAGGTGTGGTTTAGGGCTGGAATGGGGCAATTTCAGGCAGAAGTGAAGCACACAGTGCAGATAAAATTCCGTGTTTTGCACCTATTCTGTGGTGGGAAACCTGCACGTTTGCAGTTTTGTTTTTACGTATTTCTTCAGTCAAAGCTTGAAAAGTCAAAACCTGGGCAGGCTTGGACTAGGATCTTTTTAAATGAAATGTGGGACATACCTGATAAAAAGTTTTCATTTGGGACTCATTTGTAATGTGGCTGGAGGCTACTAAACCCCTGTAAGTCCAGTTAACTCAGCCATCAGGTGCTGTAGTTGCATCTAACATTCTCAGAGCGGGGCATCCCCCTTCCCGCAGACATTGCGATGAACTCCTGTTGCTCCGTGGTGCAGGATGTCCTCAAAAAGCTGGGCAGTGGATAGAAAAGATGCATTCTCTTTAACACACAAAAGCAGCCTTGTACTACTGTAGCTTGTAGGAAAGTGTTTAATAAAGTACAGTATCAGAAACAATAGTCTAATAGAAAAGCTCAAAAGGTGAATACCATATATGTTGTACTTGTTACATTTTCAGTGATAATTTAGGGAGTGAAGGATTTCTGAAGGATCCAGCAGAGATACAAACAACATAGAAACTGATTTTTGTCAATTTAGAACCAGAGATGTGCAGGTGTTGAAAATACCTTTCTCACCAGGAAAAAGGAAAGCACTGACAGAATATGATTTACTAATTATGTACTAAACACACTAGCAGCAGATGTCCAGTGCTAATGTGCTCCACGTGTTCCCTTCAAAATAAGGACTGATCTGTAGTGCAGGCTGATACTCACGTCACTCGGGTTGATTTTATTTAGCGTAAGTCATAGCCTTTTAGAAATGCAGGGTGAGTCATCAGGCTGGCTGTGTTTTTACTGTCTAGTTCTGAAAGGTGTGATTTACTGATAGATGTTCATTTGATGTACCAGCAATGAAACCAGTATTTGAAGCATTCAAATAACAAGTTTAATGGGCTTGGGCAGGATGGGAAGTGAATCTCGTTTGAAGAACGTAGCTGAGATGATTGCTCATCTATCTGTCAGAGGGCTTGCTCTGTTCTCAGCTAGTCGTCAGGTTGGTCTAATTGGTCTACTTACGTATGTACCCCAAGTGATGCACAGCAGCAGGGTAAGCACAGAACAGGTTCAAGAACATGCGTACTCCAAAATAGAATCGGGTCATACCCACTGTTTGGACTTGATTTTCTAAATCATGTCATATATGCTTTGTTGACGTTATAAAATTTGCAAAACTGGGAGGTTAAAAAATATTGTACTAGCCTTTTTGTGGACACAAACTGTTCATAATCATAGGTTGCTGGTTGACGACATCTTTCCATTAGTACCAGACTCCTGCATAGACTCCTGAGAGGCCAAAGTAAGAATCTAACTTCCAATGAAAATTAAAAATATTATTATACTACTCATTATACTGACAGGAGAAGAATGTTTGCTTTTTTTTTTAAAGTAGCCATTGGGGAAGGAAGGTTTGTCCTTTTTGTTTTTTAAGTGCAGATCCTAGATCAATACCACTTCCCCAACTGTAAAGGTCTATGGTTAGTTATCTTTCTCCTGATTTCTCTCATAAATCCAAAAGTCCACTTTTCCATTGTGATAGTCACATAAGAAAGTAAGTAAAAGTCACAAGCTGTTGCAGAAAACAACTGAGCTCTATAGGGACAAGAAGAAATTCTGTTCTTTGGGAACATTAGCAAATAATAATAATGATAAAAAAGATGAGAGGATTTAGATGAGAACAAATACACTGATTCAAAATAACAGGAATTCTTTTTTCCTAATTATTTTCTGCAGTGTTTCTAAGGGACTGTTTTTCAAACAGGAAGGTTACATTGACTACATTTCTGGATACAGTTTTTATCTTAAAATAAATACCACCATTAGTGACTGATAACTGCAATTCAATGATCTGTGTCAGGATGTGTATGAGCGGGCAGTGACGTACTTTTTGCATGCTAGAAAGCATTCATTGGCTTATGTATCATCAGTTTTCCAATAGATATGCTGTTACTCCTCATTGCTATCACATTCATTTAATATTTGTTACCAATAATGTTCTGTTGATAACGTTCAGTTCATAATTTATGTTTTGCAGGGATTCCAAAGTTTACTTCAGTTGGCTAAGAAACATTGCGCAAATCTCCTCTCTCCAGCTGTGCTGAGAAAATGAGGAAGGAAATGATCTGCCCATTTAACATTTACAGAACTTTGTGCTGTGCAGGCAGTGCTGTAAGTCAGCATCTCCCTTCATTGGCAGGCAGATACCGACCTCTGCATCAGATAGATAACATTTTTTGACTGTATCAATCTCAGAAGTATCGTGAGTTTTTAAAAAAAATCAGAGCAGGGATAACCTCAATTATCAATGAAGAACCTGTAACTAAAGAGAACAGGGCTTTCCTGGAGTTCATTTAGACAAATGACTGCTGCAGGGGATAAGTCTCAGGACTTGCATCTTCTCGAACTCAGTTTAAAATTTACTTTTCTAAAAACTCCTTTACCTTTGATCTTGCTTCATGAGTTCTTCATACATAAAATTATCCATTCGCTTAAATATAAAAGATCTCATAAGCCATTCTTCAAAAACTCTGTGAATTGAGGAAGAAGAATGAGGGCGACATTTTTGTTTACCTTTTTCATTCTTTAGGAGGTATCAAATTCTTGGCTAATGATAGCATATATATGGTCAAAAAATAGTTTTCCAAAATAATACTGCTCAACACAGATCAGAAGTCAGTAAACACACCACCGCCTTGATATTCAGAGATGCTGAGATATGATAGGTTAAGTCTTTCTGAAAAGCAGGGCCCATGTTCCTAAAAACAGCTCTAGTTGCAAACTCCCCTTCCCATGCAAAATGACTTGAATTGCTTTCCTTTTTTTTTTTCTTTAAAGAAAGTAATGGCTATTTACACTCGTTATCAGGCTACTCACCTCAGGAATTCAACTAATTATGCATGCACAATCATCAAATGGTGCACCAAAGAGAATGTTTATACATGCTGAATGAAGGAACAATGGGGAGAATACAGCTCTGTAATATGAAAGGCAGTTGTAGTGTCAGAGATTTATCAGTTAGCTAAGGACACTATAGTCCAAGTCATAGAATACTACATAAAGAAATAAAAAAGGGTCAAGAAAAAAAAGGTATGAGGATTTAAAACCAAGATTTCTGGATATAACATCATATTAAGATTAATGAAAACTTTAATAGGTAAATTATTTTCAAATATTTTATTTAGAGAACTATGAACTATTTTCTAGTAATGCCCTTTACATAGTTGCATCTACAGAAAGCTAGTGGAATGAGAGCAAAAAGATGTAGCATTAAAAGAACTTTCCATCAGAAACAATTGGTTTATCTACAAAAGTAAACCAAACACAAATAATAAATCAAAGAGAACATTACGTCATTATTTACCCTATCAAATAGAAATTCAGTGTCAGAATTTGGCGTTTAGGGTTGATTTGTGAGTGTAGGAAAATACAGTATGCAGTCAGTGTACAGAGCACTACAGCTCTTCATTTCTGTCTAGAAAGTTGTCAGTACAATGTAAACAGAGCATTTCTAATGATATCCTCAAATTAACAGATCATAAGTCATTGAGCTGGGAGTCGGGGAAGCTATACTAGTTTTCTACATGTTTGGCAGCCACTAGCTTTTTACAGGCTGCCATATATGCGTTTAATTACATCAGCCTCTTCTTTGTCCAGGATGCCCTTGTCCACATAAGCATCAGCTTGCTGATCAATGAAATCTCTCAGCTTTGAAAGATCATAGTCTGAAAAATAAGAATTCATTTGCACAATGAGTCATTGCCATTATACTGCTTCACCTAAGAAACAATGTCATTGTAAAGTTTATCCAACAAATGCACAACTTTATCCAACACAAAGAGAATTCACTACAAGTGCAACTTGCAAAAACAATTAAAAAAAAAAACCACCTGCACAAAATCTTTTTACATATCATGGTGCTTTTAGTATTCAAGAGGAATAATCATCTCTTGCTCTTGATTGATTGCTGGCAAATGCTAAAGTAAGAATATTTTCTGGTCCAGAGATTTGATGTTCTAGTCTGCATGGCAAAAGCTGTTGTCAAAACCCTATTATTTTCACAACTGTAATGGATTCAAAAGAAAGTATTAAATTGACTGTTTCCTATTGAAATCCCAGTAAAATTCCCACTTACTACAAACACCTGTAGTGAAAATTCAAGAAAGCAACTTCCTGAAAATAAATCAAAATGATACAATTATTTACCTTGATACAGAACATAATATCCTGACATGAAAAATACTGCAGTGAGTAGTCTTTATGACAGTGATAGTGTCAAAGTAGTCTTTGACAACCTTTGTATGTCAATCTGCAATACAGTGCTGAAAGACCCTTTCTCCTTTTCCGATAGATGGTTGCATTTATGCAGCATGATTCACACCATATGCATTAAACAGACTTTTCCTATGCTGGAAAACATCACTATTTTCCATGAAAAGAATTCTACTGTAGAGCCATCTTTCAAATAACATAAAAAGGTAACCTATTGTGTAGTTGTAACTCTGGCAACAGATCCAGTATATTCACACATAAACACAATACAAGTTTCAGTTACATAATTTACTGCATAAAATGTAAAGCTTAATTTGTTAGAATCACAAGTTAGTAGTTTGGAAAACATCAGTGTCTTAATGGTTCATTCTAAGTTAAATGAATTAGTATCTTTCACAAAAACAGATACATCCTGAATTTTTCAGTATAAATTACTTATTCAACAGACAGAACCTTCAGAATATATTAATACTGATTTTGTAATGTAGTCCAATGTGTATCATCATACAGCAATAAGTGGAAGGACCTTCTTTCAAACTGTACATTCTTAACAAAACAGACAATAATGACTTTCTGTCTTTTTATGGTTGAGTGACCAAAATCGGATAGAAAGACTTTAAGAAGCACATTAATGCTTGCAATCATTTTTATAAGAGTATAAAGCAATTTCAAGTAAGTAATGCAGAAAATTGATATTCAAAACTCCCCACTCCTGCAGAGGTGTCCTCTCCATGTCAGAGTTATTACGAATTTTGCCATTTGCTGTACTGAGGCCAGGATTTCACGTCTGGTCTGTTACCGGCATTACTTAAGAGAATGTAACCTGTTTGTCTCTCCATCCTATCTGAGTAATAGGGACAAATAGTACCTAGCAATTTAATAATAAGGTTGTGAGATTTCATTCATGTTGACAGAATGAGAGTGTCCAGTGAAAGATACCACGGAATGGAAATGAATGGAAGAACAAATACTAAATTAATATAATATCCACATTATTCACATTAAAATTCCTGAGCTTATTTTTCTTCTAGAACAGTACTTACAACTCTTAAGATCATTACGTGGAGATGTGAAGGTTTAATTACTAAAGAGATTACAACCATTAAGATATCATCCAATTCTGGCTAATTTGTATATCACATGGCACTTTAATTTTTTTTTTTCCTAGAAATCGATAACTGTTAATTTCTAATACTTACTTAGAACCTATTAATTTGGACAAGTAATTAGAAAAATCAGCTTTGGTTTATATTCACCACAACAGCTGCAGCATTACATTGAGCTATGAAACAGCTACAGTAAATGAAGTGAGGTCTTATTTGCATATTCAAATCAAGCCATTCGCCATTGCAATTAATTACAGAATTTACTTTCATTCCTAAGTGGCTACTGTTAGTGTTATGAAACTATAAACTACCTAAGTATTTTGTGAAAAATCTGAACATGCTATTTGCATGTATTAGTTAAATGACTCACAGTTATATTCTTTGGAGACTAAATGCAATAGAATACCCAGCAGCCGACGTCTACTGGTGGGAGTGATGTTAATTTACACAGGAGAGGAGCTGGTCTTAAAGACCATTGGTTTCAAAGATCAAGCCAGGTCTGGGAGATACTAAGGATAGGCCCACAGAGCCTACAGATTGTATATATGCAAAACAAACTTTGGACACAAAAGCCAATCACGCCAAAATCTAGGCTTTTGACATGTTTCTCTTTAAATCATCCAGACCACTCAAGTTTACTTGCCTCCTTAATAGGCAATTGATATTTTTAAACTGGGAAAATGCAAATTAACATTTCCAGGGTCATTAGACATTGAATGAATAATAATTTCTACTGAAATTCATACAAAGTTAAGGATCTACAAATATTTGCCTGAAGAAAACCTAAAATTCTTCAAGTACATTCAGTGAGTAAAACAATCTATGAATAGGGGTGGAAAAGACTGGCCATTTTAATACACAAATTACTTTGTGAGTCACTTTTCTGCTAGCTCCCAGGTGCTAGCTGGAAGTGGAGAAATGATTGATGAGCACGTCAATACCACCTAATCTTGTACTGAAGAAATACAGCGCAATGCATTCATGGTTAGATAAGCTTACCCTGACTGCACTTCCTCTAACATCATCCCAGGAGAACTGAATAAGCGTTTTACAAAAATAAAAAGTATGGAAAGGCACAATAAATATAATGTATCAGAAGAGTAAGAACACTATACTAATTTTGTCGTAACTTACACTCACTTTAAGGCCTGTTTCCATTGCCAGAGGATAACAAAGATATTTCAGTGCAAGTAAAAATCCATCTACGCAGAAAGCATACATCTTAATGCATTCACAGGCAGATAAAATGCTATTGATCTGCAGTCACAGCCATTTTCAGACTGCAGCAGTGCAGAGGAAAGGTTACTATGTGAGGGGTATGTGTGATACAGAGAAATAATCACACATGACTGAGATCTAATTACTATAATGAGTACATTGATGAACAGAAACATTTATTAGAATTGGCAGGAAAACTCTTGAGCAAATATGTATGCCTGCTGCTAATTGCCATTGCTGCCATTGTGTGGAAACGATTTTAGAGATGGAAAAAATTTTTAAGAAGTCCTTCCTATCATGGAGTTTCTGTATAGGAAAATGAATGTGTTGGGCTGTAGGCATGCACTCATCTCTGAAATGTAATTCATATGCACTTCAACTCACAGAGAGGGTGGCTAGATTACCCAGGGCTAATCTCATCTGAGATCCCCCTCTGCTTAGCTGGTGCAAGAAGGATCCTTCTCGCCAGGTGCCAGTCATACCCCAGGGATGCATCCCTTGGCTAGGAACCTTCACTTCCAGAGTGGGTGACGGCAGAAGACCCAGCAATGGCAGAGAGAAGGGATAGGAGGCTGGTTTTATGTAAGATCTTGAGGGCAAAAATGATATGGATAAATATAGGTCTGTGAAAAATAAGCTAGAAATCCGGCTGCTGTTAGCTCCCTCCCTCCAGCTCTCATACAGCCCTGCCTCTGAGGAAGAGTCAAATGGTGGGGCAGCTGGTGAGCATACCCTGTGCAGCTGCTTCAGTCACTGCTCCCCTTCTACACAGCTTTGCGTGTGAGAGCTACAAGTCATTAGAGTTGATTTGGGCTGTAATCCAATATATTACAGTGCTAGTGACATAAGTTTGTATCTTAACTATTTATGGTTATGAAACAAAACTCATTGCTGTTTGTGCTGGCATGCACAGTGCTAGCCAGATGCACTGAGCTTTTCTAGACACATCCAGACACTTAAAATACATTTACCTCATGTATAAAATAATAATTAAAAGATATGTTGAACTAAGAAATGAAGCACTAGACAAAACTGACGTACTGTTACTCGGTGACAGGCAGACCACCATGACTATCTGGACAGCACATGACTAACTAGCTGGTTAGTCACTGTGTTTTTTGTGGCCAACAGCTGTTCAAGCCAGTTTACATGAATTTGCCTTAGTTTACTATTTTCATTCATTGATTTAACTTTTACATGACCTGTATTATTTAATTCTAACACCACTAATTATCGCTATAATCTAGACAAGCACAGTTTCACATTTCTATTATTTAATTTATAACATAATGCTAAGTTATACAACACAATTTAAATTACATGCTTTGTAATGTATATGGTGCCCACCCCAATGTCAAGGCTTTTTACTTCATACCTTCTTTGTTACCTTGTTTGTTGTGTTTTTTTAGCCATTCTATGTTCTTCCTGATTGCTTCCAAATACGCCTCAGCTTTCCCTAGAGGAAAGGATGAGAGAGAAATCAGGCACTTACATCAATGATTAATGCAGCTTGCTTAACTGGGTGAAGTTGGTCACAGCAAAGGCAGATTAAAACTATTCTTAGTTTCTGTTTAAAAGCTGAGTCCTGTCAATCTTAGTCAGGCAAAATTCCCACAGATGGCTAGCAGGTTTTGTCTGTGCAAGATTAGTCATCCACAAACTTAGGATCATGGCTTTTTTGATCTGTATACATAACTTTGGTGGTATCCGCAGATATTGCATATGGGGATTAAAGGCAACCTGTAGCTTTTTGATCATAATAATTGTTCAGCAAAGAAGAAGCTGTTAAGACAGCAAGGCATGACTTAAATAAGACTGAGAGCTTTGAGTATCTGCTCATATACAAAGTGTCAGAAAACTCTTCCATTACAGTAGTACTAAGAGCATACAGCAAATCTAAGATTGTGATATTTTGGAAAGACAAGTTGAAATACAGCTACTTACATTTACTGAGAAAAAGGATGTATTAAAATTACCATGATAACTCCTTGTTATAGCTGAAATTTTAAAGTGATGGCTATTTTTGGACCAGAAAGCACACAGGACAGAATTAGTTCAAGGATTACCTAATAAGGCCCCTAAGGAAATATTCCAGCTAATGGATTTTGAATTCTTAACTTGGCTGGAGCTTTATTGATGTAATGGTCTTACATTTGTCAGGAAAAAAAAACCTAGTGTGATGAGCATGTAGAAGGCTACTACTGCCAACTATGCATGTCTGGTCCCATTAGTAAGTGGATACAGTATTAGATATACCATAATTTTTGAGCTGGGAGTGCAGAGTTAGCTTTATAGTAAGTTACTCTGTGAAAGAGCAAAAGGCATTGCATGATGAGACAGAAAACTAAATACTGATCCAATTTAAATTTCTAAAAATATCATGGGCTGAACATTTTTCTGAAGGTAAAGAAAAATAACGTGAGCCAAACTGAACAGACAAACCTTCAATAGACAAGCAAAATATGTTATTTATCACTTCCCACGGGTATTGAAACAATTTTTCTTTACTGTGAAATTAGACAGCCATCTTGAGCTATTTTCCTGTTCTATGCTCAAATAACCACTGATGGAAAAAATGCCACCTTCTATCGGTGAGTGGCTAATAGTTTATATGTCTGCACTGCCTGCAGGACTGAACCAGCTGACCAACGAACTACCATCTACCATAGCCTTGATTATTGCAATTCATTACTGAGTATGTGGCAGTGAAAACACATGCATCCAAAAAAGTATGAGCATAAAACAGCATCAGTGCAAAATAGATTATAAGCAATTTTTTGAACCAACTGGCTACAAAACATAGATGCTTATGCTAGATCCTTAGCAATAAGAACCCACTGAAAGGTTTCTGCACCAACAAACATCCTCCTTCAAAAGTTCAGCACCGTAAGAAGGCACACTGTCCTCTGCAGATTTGTTTTGAGGTATAACAGCTGATTTGCACCCCATGGACAGAGCGACTTCAGCTAGTACAGTCTAATGTAGCATGGCACGTGGCATTATGTGTCATGCTGAGGCAACTAGGATAATAAAAATACTACTGTGCTAAGTTTGCTTATTGAGACACTAACTTACTCTAATAGGTTTTCAAAGTTATGTAAAACAAGTTAATTGCTGATGACCCTTAACCTCTGGCAGTGAGTAATGCAAATTTTTTCACTTTGCAGAACTTTTCAGTACCTTTCAGTACCAGCTTGTTCTAACACAAACTAGAGAAATCAATGGGCTCACTCAGAATATTGAATATCCTGATGATCTGATTTCACTGAAAAGCCACAGATGCAAAGAAGCAAAATCTCTCTGCACTACTGTGTCAAAATGCATTTCACATTGCTCTCAAAAGGTGCTATGAATTCTGTGAAAGATTATGGCCTTGCTCAGCAAGGGATATATTTTCATATATTTAAAAGTAAGCAAATAAGTACACTTCTGAATCAAGCTGCTGTGTGCTGACTCCAGTAACTATAAACTGAAGATACTTATGCTAACACAATGGAAAAACAATATCAAAGACAGGAAAAGATTCCAATCACTTGGAGCATACATATGTAGCAAAAGCAACGGCTATTTTGTACCTCTGGGCTCTTCACTGTTCCCTGCTGCATTTTGTTCTTCATTTTTTGTAGAATCCTTTGAAATTTCATATTCCTTTTCCATTTTAGCTGCTTCTTCCTTCGTACTGTCTGCTTCTTCACTACTCTTGTCTGAAGAAATAACAATAAGAGCAATTTTGTATCAAATGTATCAAAAGCACTTCTACATCACATCAATACGATCTTTAGGAAGTAAAACATTTTGACTGATGATTGAGGAAGAACCTCATTGGAGTCTGGCTCAAAGTGGTTTCTAAAGGTCATCTCTACCCCAGACCTCTGGAAACAGGACTGCCTGTTTCTGCTCTTACAAACAGTAGCTGAATACAGGTGACTAAAATGCAATAATATGTAGTTCATAAAGGCACATTCCTTTGTGCAGAGAAAAATGATAGGAAATTGCATTCACTAGATCCAACGTTAACAAAGAATGATTTTTTATTATTTAAGTCTTTAAAAGCATTGATATAGCTTGCTTTTGTAGATGTGTAATGTCTGGACTCCACTGAAGAAAAGGACAGTGAATATACTTCTTAAAGATTGGACAATTACGTAAAAATTCCTCTCTTGTTGTGTGTTTAGACATCGAAGCTGTGGTTACAGCTCCTTGAGGGACTGTATCTTTAACTAGCAGTCTGGCTTCTAAAGCAATTAGCATGCTTTTAACTGAATAAGTTTAAAAAAACCAGTGTTATTCCAGGAGAGAAAATTGTAGAATAAGTACCTGCTGGTAGCTTTGATCTGGTTTTAGTAGAAGGGTTCTCAAGCTTCTTCTTTGTCTGCTCAGCTATCATTGTATCTAAGTTTTCTAGAAATCAAGGCAAAACAAAACCAAACCCCAGTTATTCTTCAACAGATATGATGCAGAATCTGTACTATATTCTCCGCAACACCAGTTTGAATGGTAAGTAGAAATCTAAAAGAACAGTCTTCATCCTTGCCTCTGAAGAATTAATGCAGAGCCAACACTAAAAGAACAAACAAATAGCTATATGGAACTTTGATCAATCTTATAAAAAAAAATTAACAACTAAATCATGACAGTAAGTGTACCAAATAGAGCCAATATTCATAAAGACAGTAAATGTGTGCATATATTCTAATTAAGTCACATAAGTGACAAAATATAGGTAACAGTATCTGTAGCAATTTATTCTGATGAAAGCAATGAAAGGGTTTAATTAACTTCACAAAGTATACAAGACTATGAAATACGTGCTTCATCTTGGTGGGAAAATATTATCCCAAACTGCTTATCTGTCTGGATTTTATATGGTTTCATTGGAAAAGAAGTCTAATAAAAGCTTTTAAATTATATTTAGATGAAATAAATATGTAAATTGAACTGATTAAAATAAATATTTTTTGAAGTTGCTGAAGTCAAGCATTTACCTGAAAACCCAGTAGGCAGCCATGGCCATGTATACAGCTCTAGAAGTCTAGAAAATGTTTTTCTATACAAGTTTCAGGGCTGAACTCATCTAATTTGAAAGTAAAAGCACCTTTTCATGAAGATGGACGTTTCAGCTATAAACATTGTATGCTTATGTGGGAAAAAAAAAAAAGTCCTTTTGATACAACACTTAATAGATATTCACAGATACATATTATCATACAATCTGCCATTTTTCCTCAGTCATATTATGGACATGGTGTAGAATTTTCTTTCCCTTTATCAGCTTTTTTGAAAGGTTCAGTTAAACATGGATCCAAAATTTGACAGAGGTCAGCTAGTTGGTGGAGTATTTTTGAGAGACTTGGTTTTGAATTGCCAATATTCCCTTTATATAAACAGCTAAAATATTCAGTATGAGATGTGGTAACTGTGGCAGAATAGATATTATAGGGCTAGTAAATATTTTAGATCATATCTTCTGTGTAAGGCCCACATTTTATCCATCAGCTGGGAGCATCTTTTTCCATAGGAAAGATACTCAGCACTGAAACCTAAAGATTAGTTTTTTAGCAAGCACATTTCTCTTCATGGCAGATCACCATAAGCAATTCTGCCTGCCATCTGATGAGAAATCACATAGTCCTGTTTGCCTGAGTCCTCTATATTTTGTTATTTACATAAAATTAAAATGTAAGCAGTTTTCGTTGGCACCCTGCCTGATTGCACCCTGTCAATTCTACATCATATTAGGGTTTTTTCGTGAAAAGTAGTTTCATTTGGTACATATCCTTTTAATGTGATTTCTGACCTTGCCATATGCCCTAAACTAAACAGGTCTGGGCTGGGTTACAAGCTGGATCAGACATACTGATGAAGAAAAAAACAAGCTAGAATTATAGTGGTGGTATTGATGCCTCACTAATCACTTGATCCAAAGCTTATTGAAAGGACCATAAACACTCCTTTCCGCTGAGCTTAAGATACTATTTTTTATCCTGAATCAGTACCATACTAGTATTCCAGCAGGAACATAAGGATTTCTCTGTTGCAAGAGGCACAGTTTTTAGGATAAGATCATACAGCTAAGAACTTAAAAACCCTTTGTAAATTCAAGTGAATAGATTATTCTCCTTCACTAATTCATGCAAATGCAAAAATGTCACTGATTTTAGACCTTAATCCAGCAAAATCTATTAAATTAGGCCCAATTTTAAGTGTAAACATAGTATTTTAAAATAAATAGGAGTATTTAAATGTTTAAAATGCCACACATATGTAAGTGCATTGATTCATAAATGCCTTTCATGTTCTGTCTTAAAAGTGTCTGCATTTAGGCACTGCTGCAGTAAGCTTGTATTAGCAGAAAATAAAAAGACTCCACCACAAGATGGATTTATAACCCAGTTAGACATCTTTAGATTTAAATGTCTCCATACTGATAATATTTCCAAATGTTTTTGTTATGTTGATAGACTGTAGTGTTTAAAAGTTGTACACATATCCACTTACAGCATGTGCTACTGAAGGCAATAGGATTTATACTCCTCTATTGTTCAGCTACTTCTATAAATCCCATCAGGAATTCTACAGTTTCTCTGAGTCTTTTGATTTGGCTAACAATTTCATTTGAGTTCAACCTATGAGTAATAAACAATATTTATTACTACTTTGTCAAGTACAGTAACATGGTGATACGCATTTTTTTCCAGCCATATGCATTGAACAGCTACATCTGTATATAAAGTATAATATGGCAATGTTGACCACTAATGATCCAAGCTTTGCCAGTAAAGCCAGACTGAATATGACAACAACTATATTCCATTTTCAAAGCTTTATTTTGTCAGTAAAGATATGGACAAGTTTATATGACAGGTCTTTTAATAAGGACTACATTTTACAGGAGAAATATCGAAGCTATCTTGCTAGCTGGATGGCACATCAACATGAATCTCAAGATTTCATAAGCAGCCGTATTTTCTGCGTGACAGAGAGGAGTTAACTATGTAAGCCTGTTCATGTTTATGGGGATCATCTGGTGTACCTACAGATATATCATAGAGAGAATATTACCAGAGAATCCCAATTCTTCTTGAACAGGATTTATTGCCCTTTTTTTCCCTTCAGAATTAATGTCTTTAACAGCTGGTATTGTTTCAAAACATGTTTGTACTTGTCATATGTGGCTAGGCCAAGGCTGAACAATGTTTGCTCTGAGTTACACTGATGGAGTGAGTCATCTTCTCAACTGAGATGTGCCTGGCCAGCAACTAAGCAACTGCATGTTGTATTTGGAGGTCTAACAAGAATTGATTCCTTTCCTGGTATTGTTTCCCTAGCAACGTAATTTTTACAGAGGAAGAGTTTAGAAAGGTACTGACCTTTCCACAGACCTGGCCACTTATTTGAAATGGCACTAATTAAAGCAACAGAACAATAACTACTGAGCTAATGGAAGTGACCTACGTTGGTAAAATAGGTCACTCCTCTGGCGGCCGGCTTTCTGCGGAGCAGTATAATCTCATCACTCGAACCAGACACCAGGAGTCAGAAGATCTGGTTTCTGCCTTACCTCACTTTCTAACTTGCTCTTTGATCTGGGATGATTCACTGAAGCATTCATGCTGCAGGAGGGCTCCTATTTTGAGTAGGCATTCTGAGACGTCCCTAGGCCCAGTTTCTACAGGTGCTACACACCGATAGATCCTATTAATTGCATCTGAAAATGCAAATTCCCAGCACTTTTGAAACTCTGAAGTCCTTTGAGTTGGGCATCCAAAAATCTGAATCGCATAAAAGCAGAATGCTTATCTTTACTCTGGGAGAATGCACCCGTTAAATCCATGGAAAAAGATACTACGTGAAAAAATACTAGATGTTCTTATTAGAAAGGCACAAACTAATGTACCCATCTGAGTATTTAATGGAATTGGTAATGGAAACCTGAAATGGACTCTTCTCTATAGATAGACAGATTCACCGTGTTTTCCATCCTCTTGCAAATTTTCCTGCAAAGGGTTTTTTCATCTGCATAATTGTCTTGCACCCGGGAGGCAGTTTCACATTCTAGCCTTGTCAAATTGACTGAAGCTGAGATTTCATGTCATTAAACTTCCACAGAAAGACCTGCTTTGCTGTTGTTTTCATACAGCATAGAAAAGCTGTGTTTATTAAAGGAGAAAAAGAGATGACTGTGGTACCTGAAATCAATCTTAACGATAGCTAAAAAATTAGTTTACTTAATAAGTTCATACACTACAGCAGCTTCAGCCAGAAAGCTTTGTGTTCATGACCGCTTGTATGAGATGCACATATTTCAGGTATTAAAAACGCACAGTTCTCCCAGGGCTCTTCTGTCTCCTGCAACAGGTGATCCTTAAGAGTTTGTAAGGCCTTTTTCCATCTGTGACAAAACTCAGGACATCTCAGCATTTGCTTGTGACTATTCTGTGGGGAATAGTGTACCTGATTAATTCTTTGGCCAAATCCTCCTTTTAGTTTACATGAGTGCAGGTCTAAGAACTGTCAGTATCCACTGGATTTTCACTAGTGTAGCCAAAAGCAGAGTTTGACCTTTAGTCAGCTTGTATATGTATCATTGTTCTGGTTCCGGCTGGGACAGAGTTAACTTTCTTTTTAGTAGCTGGTACAGTGCTGTGTTTTGGATTTAGTGTGAGAATGATGTTGATAACACACTGATGTTTTAGTTGTTGCTAAGTCGTGCTTATCTTAAGCCAAGGACTTTCCAGTTTCCCGTGCTCTGCCAGCAAGCAGGTGTGCAAGAAGCTGGGAGGGAGCACAGCCGGGGCAGCTGACCTGAACTAGCCAAAGGGGTATTCCATACCATGGAACGTCATGCCCAGTATATAAACAGGGGGGAGTTGGCCGGGAGGCGCGGATCGCGGCTCGGGAGCTAACTGGGCATCGGTCAGCGGGTGGTGAGCAATTGCATTGTGCATCACTGGTTTTTTTCCTCCCCCCCCCCCCCCCCCTTCCTTTTTTTTTGTTGCATTCCTTTTCATTACTATTACTATTATATTTCATTATTACTATTGTTAGTACTATATTTTACTTTAGTTATTAAACTGTTCTTATCTCAACCCACGAGTTTTACTTTTTTTCCTTTCCTTTCCTCCTCCTCACCCCACTGGGAGGGGGAGGGGGAAACGGCTGCGTGGTGCTGAGTTGCTGGCTGGGGTTAAACCACGACAATCATGCATATGTCATATAAACTGCTTAAACTGTGACGAACAAGAGAAATCCCTCCATTGTGGAATTACAGATGGGTCTCAGCCTTGCAAATCTCCTGTTCCTTTCTAAGTCCCTGCTTACATGTCAAGATATGGCATTTTCTTTTTGAATCTTCCTATTTGACTGATTTGTCATGATGGTGTGTCTGAAGCCTAATGCTGCTATGAGGAACGACACGTCAGGTGACAAACCCCAGGTAGTGGCATCACTTGTAAATGGATTACAGGCAAGATGGTCAGAGTGATTTGAAATAAAAACAGCAGCAGTATCGCTTGGCAATCAGATTAAAAGCAACTCAAAAAGCAAAACACAATTAAATAGATGTGTTTTGAGGTGAACAAAGCTCGGATCAAGTCTCCTTTATTGTTCTTATTAAATTCCCTACCTCACGGACTATTTCTCAGATTTATCCTTTCAATATTCTACAGGCATTTCCTTTGCATTACTCCAGGTCTCCTAGAGCTGTGTGGTGCAGTCCTTTCCTAATCCGTTCCCATCCTGAGGCTGCTACATGGCCTGTGCACACATTTTAAGTATTTTGATAGCATGCACTTTATAAGCACAACGGTTTGGGACTGAAGCAGCACACAGCCGCCTCTGCTGCAGGAGTGGGATGGAGCTTAGTTATGAAAGTTCAGTGACACCCTCTACCCCGCACCCACATCATAATCTCAAATCATAACTTACAGTCTCAGTGCTCAGCTGTCAACAGAGAGATACTGAATTCAGAAAGTAAGGGGTTTTTATGCAGCTATTAAATACAGTGAGAAAAAATAAAAGCATTGCCCTCCTTTCTTTAGAAACACAAACCACTTGGTAGGATGCAAAACCTAGATTTTCAGGAACTAAGCAATACACTTGTCAAAAGAGACACTATGAGGAGATAGAGATTTCTTACAAAGTATCCAGCTGGGAAAGCAGAGAGGAGGCAGTGAAGGGAAATGGAAGAAGAGGCAATATATTTGCAAGAAATAGCTGCAAATTTAAAGGGTAGATAGTGATAAGCAAAGGAATGAACTGTAATATATTCGTTTTCGTTCTTGTACACATGATTTCATAGTCATGTTAATGTGGTGGGAAAAAGAATTAGTAATACTAAAACTACTGGATCTCTCCCAAAAAGATATCTGAGAAAATTTAGATCCTATGGATACTGGAAATACTATGCTCTCACACATATTGTCACCCTCAGGTGATGCCCATTTTACTGTGGTGTGTAGTGGTCCTGTTTTTTAAGAACTGTGAGGTTAGCTGTCATAGACTTTTCACACCATAGCTACCCATTTTTTTACTATGAAGTGAGAGTCCGAATGAGGGAAAATAGGAGATAAGAGCTAAGCAGTGAGGGCGAAAAAAACATTCATGTGTTTGTGCAAATGCAGAAGTAGCATGGGACAGACATGGATGAGGCATGGGATGAGGCTACAGAAAGAAAAGCTATAAAGTTGCAGTGGGGTCTGTGATCAACATACTTGCTAGATTCCAGTCTTGTCTGGGACCTGTGCACACTCTCTGTTCCCACATCCTTTTATCTTACGTCCATGCAAATTTATCTTGGGTTTAACTATTCACATATACTTTACACCATCAGTGCTGCTCCTCAGTATTCGGCCCACTGCCCGCATCTGAGGTGCCCCTGATTTCTACTTTTCAGATATGTGAGAATCCTTGATCTTCCTAAGAACAGTACAATATACTGGCATCCGTGTCACCTTAGTTCATCAGATACAAAATAAATAGCAGAGAAAAGAGAGCTGCCTGAAATTAAATAACTCCCACTGGCAGCTGTATGCATCAGTCATATGATAAAATAATACTGGGCAAGGAAAATCACCAAAGGGAAATTCAGATAGGGAAAATCAATTAAAGATTTTAATGCTTATGAAGAAAACCTACAGTAGCAACAAAGAGCCCTTTGAAAAAAAGGACATTAAAAAAGAAAAAGAAGGTATTATGCATGAACAGTTCTCTGTATGAAATACTGTCAGTGCCCTTCATCTCCCAGGTCACAACGAAGGAAAGAACAAAAGGTCCACATGACACTGTCCATATATCACTTGCAGCCTCTGGCACTGGTTTAGCCACACCTTCCCTCACCCCTTTGAAATCACACAGTCTGCAGCAGGGAGCATCTGCTTCTGGAGACAGTGCGTAGGGGAAAGATGATGCCAGTCTGTGCTGTGATATGCTCTTTGCCTCACACTCTTGGCTCTGTGCCGCTTCTTGCCTAACTAAACAAATATCAGGATCAGACCTTTGGCCTGCAGCATCTGTGCTGATAAGAACTTCAGGGATTAGTCACAGTTTTCAAACGAGTCCTCCTCTCCCAAGAAAAGGCCAGATTGTGTCTACTATGCACTGGCCTACGCCGGGGAAATTGCAGAGCTTTGCCTTCATCAGAGGTGGAGCTATGGAGGGTACCAAGCGTGAATGCGAGAGGCAGAACAGCTATTCCATATTCCTTAGCATGGAGAGGCAGGGACATGTTAAAAATCAACATAGGGGACTTTCTGCCTCTTCTGTTCCCCCTGGATTTTTTTCATGCAGCCTCAGTCTGTCTAAAAGAGAGTACTATAGTAAAACAATATCCCAACTGTAACTTCAGAAAAGGACCAAACTAATGAGTGTATGTATACCTCGGCAATAGTTCACCAATGAACCATCCATCTCCCTATTGCTAGTGCATCCTGCAGGTTGGTCTTCTTTCCAATTGTCCATGGAGAACAAATGATGAGGGGGTAGAAGAGGTAAACAGAGACATCTGTTCATGCCCATTTCTAACCAACACAATCTCCTACTCAGTCACGGGGGAGAGTGTGGATTCTGACAGTGAGTCAGAGCCAAAGGGAGGCGGTGTGAGAGGTGGCTTTGGTTTGGTCTATGGAGGGAGGCAGCTGTGACTCAAACACTGCATACTGATGAGCTGGAGCAATTTCTCTATTCCCCTCCTAATTAAAGGGGGTTTGCTCCCCAACTAGTCTGCTGTGGGCTGTGTGCTGTACACTGTGGCTCCAGTAAGCTAAATGCTCTACTACAAGGAGGTGAAAAGTGGGATTCTCCTCAGAAAGAGCAAAGCTACAGAGCGCTTAAACTTAATTTTCTTCCCACTCCCTTGCCTCTTTCTCTTCTCCAACGTTGTTCAGTTGTGGAAGATACAGAAGCCCTCATTTAGAAACCGAAAACAAAATGACCAACCTCAATCATAAGAGGCGATAAAATAGGCATTATATGCAGTATCACAGTGAAGCTTCTATATATCTGTGAGATAGACAAGCACCGATGGCAAAAGTTTGTGCTACATGTACTAGTCAATAAATGAGAACTCCACACAAGAATACAATGTGCACATAACTAATTTACATTTCTAGGGTAATAGCTCATTGGATAACAGAACTTTCATTTGGTTGGGGTGGCAATGGATGAATTTGCTACACATCTACTCTTGTAAGCAGCGTATAGCAGGAGAATATAATCAATGTACTGTGTAAAAAGAATTCATATGTACACACTGGTGCCTCTTAAGAATTTGTCTATCATCTCTGAAAGCTCTATTTTTGTTATGGTCCACTAGGCTCTAATTACAAATATTTCCTAGGATGGTTCTAAAAATCCCTCATTATTTTGGTCTTATTAGTGGGAGATGATTTACAAATGTATCCGAACAAACTGGCAGAAACCATTTGTTCCTGCTTCTAAGCTGACAACAATATTATTAAAATAAATGTATTACAAAACCATAGTTTACTTTACATAATTACTATAAACAGCGCTTTTACCAGGATGGTAGTGGACTGATATGCTTTCAGTTTAAAACTAGCTAGATAGCCTGGCATATGCAGGAAAAGTCACTCAGCACACAAAAAAATTCCTCTTCTTTGTGTGGTGTAGATGAAGATTTTCCTTAATATTTATCTGGTCTGTGATAGATGGCTCTGATTGATAGAAAAGCTATCATCAGAGTGAATCTCCACCATGACACTACTCAACAGACAGAAGGAAAATGAAGGGAAGTATGATATTATTCACAAACTAATATTCAAACAGTACAAGTATCTATGCAATGCATTCCTTATTCTGCTCTGCTGAAATCAAAGTGAATTTTGCCATTGGCTTGAACAGCACTTTTTCTCTTGAAGCACTCAGCACTGTGAAGGATATAGTCCTTTCAGTTCTGCATGGAAAATTCAGTATCAGCTATTTATGCAACAGAAATAGTATGAATGCCATGAATAATGAAACATTTTATGCTGAATCAGTCATAACTTCTCTGAAAGCTTCTTGCTGCTTTCCACTGGTCATTCTGTGGAGAGATTCCAACTCCTTCATTCCACTCTGTCACGGCACCTTTGCCAACAACAATCATTGTTTCAATAACTGTCCTAAGTCCTTCCCAATACTCAACCTGTTCAGTGATAAGAGCCTCTGCCTCTAGCAGGTTGGGGCAAGCAAGGAAAGTTCAGCTGTTTGGGCAGCTTTTGCTGGATGCTGACAATCAACCCATAGGTGGATAAGTTGATACCACAGCTGGATCTAATTCACAAGTGTCCTGGTTTCGGCTGGGATACAGGGGGAAGTGGCTGCGTGGTGCTTAGCTGCTGGCTGGGGTTAAACCACGACAACAAGCCACCTGTATAACTGTGATCCTGTGTCATATGATTAATTACCTTATGCTTTCTGTACCAACAACGTTTGTCCATTCTTTTAATTGCAAAAATGATTTTAAAGCAGCTTTCAATCTTCAGAGGACAGATAGGCTTTCTAGAAAGATTTCTGAAAGCCTTTGAACAGGCTAGAAACGTATCATGAGGCTTTCACTCCACAGAAGAATTTGCTCCCAGTACATCAAAATACAGCATTCATAGTTAAGAAAGTAAAGAGTCATAGAAGATAGTGGCATTTTGCCACCAGCAGGGCAATTATCAAATATGATACACTTCAGCTGAATGCACATTTTATATCAGTTTGTTACAGCCGCTCTTTAATGCTTCCAGAGCTACACTTTCTGAATACGTACTGTAAAAGGTAGGCAGTACTTTTTCTCCTCTTTCATATATATGAATACATTGTTTTTGGCTTTCTGGGTTCTGTGTTACAGATTATATTTGGCATATGGAAAGCTTTTAAATATGTATTACATAATATTGAATATGTGTATTAAAACACGAACTTCCTCTTCCTTGCATTTGTATGTGTGTGCATGTGTGCTTTTCTTGCACCACACTGCAGCTAGACCCTTTGTCACTTGAAGCTAAACCTAATAACATCATTCACTGCAGCAGCAAGATACTTTCCCCTAGAGCAGGATACAATGATGATGACATAATGCTGTGGTTTCCAAATCCCAAACCAGCTGTTACTGGTATATGCATTCAAATTCACTGTCTCTGCATCCGTGTGAGAGGCACAAAAGCTTGTGACTTGATTCAGTAAATGATTTATTATTTTGAATGTATAATTCAGGGACATAGCTTACGCATGGCTTCAGCCACAGAGTGGGGAAAAGTAATTTATTTAGGCAGTTTCCTACTGTAACAAAACAGAGAAAGGATATAATCCATCTGCACAGACCCAGTAGGTATTTTCCACCAACTAGCATGGGATCTGCTTACTGATTTTGGACTGAGGGAACAACTAGAAGCTGCCAATTTTTTCAATTGTTTCTTCTCTCTGACAGACATTCATACTAGTTCCTTTATCTGCTATAAAGAAACACAGCTGGCCATCAATCCCCTAACCCAAATTGCAATAAGAAACACCGTACCTATTCAAGTATTACTGGGTATATTATGTTGTAACTTGTAGTTGAATAAGGGTGGCAATAAAACTGCTGCTATGCTTATGGATATTGCAAGAAGCTACGATTCTCCTGTGCTTGCTGTTCTTGAATATTTGAGAATATTAGCTCAATAAATGAAGGTCAGCTTTAAAGTAATTTCTCAACAGCAAGTCTAAAAAAAGAATACCACAGAAGCAACTTGAGACCTATGAGAAAGCTTTTTCCACTACAGTAAGTTGCTTTGATGGAGTACAAAATCCATCTCTGCATAAATCACTCATTTGCAAGGCAGAGCCTGGATACATCAGTTGATAGTCTTACTTTAAATCCAGACTAAATCAGACCTCTGAAACTCTTAACCTAATCCCTGCCCTCTGTACTATGTCATCATGGCAATTTGTTTCCAGGGTTACAGTATTTATTTTCTCAAAGTAAAGCCAATGTGAACAACTGCCCTGAATTTTAGCAGGAAAAATGCATCCCTAGTGTAATTCCATTATCTGAGTGGTCTTGCGTCAGGAGTGAATTCAGCCTATTAAGTTTTGGCACAACACTATCAGTGAGGGCAATATCTGCTCAAGCCATATTATCTTCATTTGTAGAATGACACTGAAACCACTGCACTTGTAATAAACCATTTCTTTATGTGCATCTTTCTTTAAAGGTACAGGCAGCCAGAGGAATAAAGAGCTGAACTGTAGCATAAGTTGTCCAAATATTCCAAAATTCAAGGACTTCTCACAGGAAATAAAGGGATAATCTTGGTCAGAGATATAATGAATCTTTAGAGAGGAGGTACAATCATGCACTGAAAGCGAATCACGATCCACTGGATTTTTTGTAGCCAAGTAATTGATAATCAATCCGTACAGTTACAGTTGCATCAATCAACCATGTATCTGCAACAGCCCATATCAAACAAGCCAGCAGAAGTCATGAAAGATCATTGCCAGTCCTATCTCTGTGACAGGCTGATTTATTAAGCTGAGAAATTGCCCTGATGTAAACAAAAACTTTTCAGGCTAACCCAGACCAGGAATACTTCAGAAAAATGAAAGGGTTGTGCAGAACTTATGCAGATAAGCCCTTCTGTAGCTCTGCTTGCTTAACTAGAAAGGCTACCAACAGTTAATATAAAAGAGTTTGTAAAGGCCAGGAGAGGTCTGTGAGGAAACAAAACAAAACAAAAAACCAAACCCAGGCTGTTCCAAAATCTCTCTTCAGGAAATTATAACAATTTTACAAAATCTGCATAGCCACAGACTCTAAAATGGATCCAGGAAAGAGTGCTTCAAAAACTACTCCTGTGCCAAGATGTAACACCTTCCATAGATGGAAGGAGTTTTACTTGGTAGAAGATCATAGCATTAGGTCTCGTCTACTCTAGCTACTTACAGATGACAGATTAAAGGTGCTGAAGTGCTGGATTCTTTTTGGAAAATGCAGGTACCTGATCCACCTGAATATAACTGAGCAAACCACTAATCTTCCCCTGACATAAAACCATTGAAATCACGTGTGCTTCACAGGCGTGAAAGTGGAATCATCCTCTAAATACATATCCGATAAATAACCTTTCCTTCATTAGATGGAAATATTAAAGCAGTATGGAATTCAACATTGCTATAATGAATGATCAATCATTTAGAAGTACAGCTTTAACATTTTGAATGAACAAGTCTGAAACAGGACTCATAAGAGCAAGGAACATGAGAATATAATTATCACTGTTGGCAGAGTAAGAACATAGCATTAATAACACTGTTGCATAAAGTATGTACTCTCACCCAGATAGGAAACTCCTTCTTCTGGTGTGATTGTTCCATATTTAACCATCATCTTCACAAAATCAATCAGGGTTTTCATGATAGTTATCAAGGTCTCTTTCTCTTTTGCCTCTGTCTCTGTGTGAGGGGATAAAGCAAAACTAGTCAAAGACTTCAGGCAACTCGGAAAAACTCAGTTCTGCAAACTCTGCACAAACTTCATGCATAAAAAATGACCTACTCACTAAAAAGAAAATGCTGTGCTGGATTAGCAAAGAGAACTCGTATATATGTTTCCCTTTAAACTGCTCCTGCAAAGTACAGCTGAATATACTTTAAAACTTCAGGGTTTGGTTCTTCTTCATAGCTTTTTGTCTTGAAGGTCTATGTTATGGAAGGCAAATGGTATTAATTCCATTTTACAGATAAAACCACTAAACACACTGAGATGAAGTGACTTGACAGAGTTCAAATTGCTGGTCAGAGAGCAGACATAGGCAGAGTTTTCTACAGTCTCTGTCTTTTTCTTTTCTTTGTCTGTGAACTACCTAGTAGACCAGTCTGGCTTTGTATAAGGAAGATAGCTCAGAGATGCTTTCTCCTACAAGATCCATGGGTTCAATGACAAAAATATAAAGTGTCTCAAATGAGATTGTTACCGTGCACAAGACCATGACTCAGGTACTGGGAAAACATAATATTACATGGTTGGGAGGATCATGACTCCAGAATAGGATACAAATAACAATTTTTCATTATAAAAATCCATCTTTCCTGCACATACATATCTCTATCTTCACAATCACTGCTTCTTAGCTTTCTTTTTCCACTGTGTTTATCTGCTGAACAATATTACTGCTATTTCTGCATTAGCAGCATGAAACTCCCCCATCACACGGTTACACAAGCCCTTCCCACACCCCAGGTTGTTGCTGAAGGACCCAACAGAGCCAGGGACACTGTCAGACAGGGACAGTCAGAAACATACTCCCAGCCTTGGCAGAGGGCCAGCCCCTTTGGAGAGCTGCTGAACAGGTTTTTTATTGCTGCCTGCAATTTAAACTGTAGGATGCAACTGAATCCCCTCTCCTCCAGCATGATATAAGCCAGCAGATGAACAGCATAAAGCGGGAGACAAGGCAGAGATGTGCAGCCAGTGGGTCCTGGTTCTATTTGCTTGATAACCTGTTAAACTCAGCATGCCTTTCTGCTTTGTGAGTAGAGAAAGGAGAAGAACTAGCATGCAAAACTACCGTGGGAAAATGAAAAGAACAGGAAGAAGAATATGAAGTTTGTAGATTGGACTTGAGCAAAATATGCCCTCAGGTTTTTCATTCTAGATCTCCACTCAGGTGTTTATAGGACAGTCTGAAGCAAGATTAAGGCTCCTGCAGGACGTGGAATCTACAGAATAAATTTTTGCTGACTGTGCTGGAGAGAGCAGAAGATATACTGGCTGCAGAGAGTGAGAGTGGGTGTGTGGCAGAGCGTGCTGACAAAGGGGCTGTGGCGAGGTGCCACAATCTTGCCTGCAATAACTGGAAGGCGATGGTGTCTAGCACCGGAATAGGAAGAGACGTGCAGAGCTTTCATTGTGATAAACAGCAAACCTGTGGTTTGTGAAAAGGCTGGGAGGCTCAGACTCATTTACTGGTACCATCACTGTGAGGATTCTACTGTGGCTTACTCGTATCTCTGTTGGCTTAGAAGACGCGGATGTTACTGGAAAGATCTCTTGAGAAAATAATTTGCCAGTTTTTCATCATGCCCTCATGGGAATGAAAAGAATTCAGGACTCCTGAATCATACAGCACAAGATGGGAAGGGCTACCTAGGTCACACAGTTTGCAGTCCTGAGTGCTGTTCCTCCCAATGTTTTGCCATACTCACTAATCAAATTAGTTTCTGCTATACACCTTAGAGAACATTTTTAAAGCACACGGTCTCTTGCAACTAGGGAAGCTGTGGGCAAGGAAAGGGAAAGAAGTAGGAGAAAACAGAGAGAATCTTAATTTTCTAATTTTTTTCCTAAATATTCCTGTAAACACATGAGGAGCTCACCTGAGTTAAGACTTTTTAATAGTGCGTAAAAGTTTGGAAAATATTGGAGGTCTTCGAAATTATCTTCAGAAGGCAGCTCATTTCTTCTTTCCAAGATATTAGATGATGACCATGTGTTATCCAGTGTGTCATCAATTTCTCCATTAATGAAACTATCCTGATCAGCTTTGCTTGGTGTCTCCACAAAAGACATAAAAAAATAATATCTATAAGCACATTGCTTTTGATGATAGAGTTAATGGAGCAATAAAGAGCATCATAATCTTATGCCAACATTTTCCTAATTACGAGGTGAAGATTATACTATTTTCTCAAAGTTATTTCAATTTGGCATCTGCCTTAAACATCAAAGTAACTCATGATTCGTTTTTGTGTCTGATGGAATTTCTTTAAGAACACCTTTAGTTTCCAGATTGAACTAATTATTCCCTAAAGCAAAGCAGTGTATTGGTCTAGTACTGTTTGGCAAGTGAGTCAAAATGATTTCCTAAGAAATTACCATTCTTTCCTCTTGCTTTTCTTTTGTATCACTGTCTGCTCTGCTTGGAGGGTAATCAAAATCTTCAGACTCTTTCTCACGCTCCTTTGCTTCATTTGCTATTAGCTGTTGTAAAACCTCTGCCACTTCATCTTCCAGGGTATAGGCCTGACTCTCCGTGATCTGTTAAAATATTTGTGCAGAGTACTTACAGAATATTGTGTTTTTCCTAGATTAAACATCAATATGAAACCTGAGCTTTGTAAATAGGTTGCTTCAAATATGTTTGTTTCAAAGCTGAGCACAGCCAAATTAGGTGTAATACTGTCACTGATGTGTGTGTGTATATACGTGTATACATATAGACATATACACGTCTATATTTATATAAATGTATATACACACACATACACATCAAATATGTGTGTATACATAAAAAACACTCACCCACACATATAGCCTCCAATAGGAAAACAAACCCATATAGGGCTTAAAACAATGGAGCCCAGCTTGAAAGATGGAGCTGCAAGTGTGGTATACCTAAATGTGTATATATGTGTGTGTATATATAAATATATATGTTCCACAACATACCTATGTACAATTGAATAACTACAACAGAATACAGTAATACAAAAAGGGAAATAGCTTTCTACAGCATCATCAAAATGTTTTCTCTTTGCTTCGTAACAGCTGTCACTTGAACAAGAACTCTACCATGCAGCTGTCCTGCAGCTCCCTTTGTAATCAGTGGGATTCAGCATGCAATAGCTAATTGCAAAACCTAGTGCAGAAAAGATAAGGTTAGTATTTTAAAATATAAGGATCCCATATTGCAATGGCTAAAACCATTGAGACATCCAGCAGTTAGAGACAAACCCAGTCTTGCTAAAAATCAGTAACAATGAGAAATGTATCCTCAACTAACCAGCATCATTATATGTCTGCCGATGACAATAATTAGTAGGTGGATAGGAATGAGCTCAGACCTTTCCCCATAAACATCCAAAAGAAATTGATAATACAGAAGAACTCAATGAGAATCAGAAGAGAAATTAAAGGAAAAATGAGGGCAGCCATGGGAGGACTACAATCAGTGAATGTTTTCTCAACATCAGAAACATTCTGCAGTTTGGCCTATTGTGTTGCAAAGCCATCACAGGAACAACAATGTTATTGCAGAACTAAACCAATGTGCCCAAATGAGTCAAGAAGCTTGCCTAGAGCCCAAATCCCGTTCATTTTCACTCAAGTCAGCATTATTAGCTGGACACAGTGTTCATCCAAACTGTTTTTTTAAAAAAGCATTAAACCAACCCACAAAACAGCTAAATGAAGTATTAACAAGATACTTACTAGCCCCAGATTTAGAAGTTTCGAAACGATCTTGTCAAACACTCCTCTATCATTTTCCTCGTAAATTCTTGCAGCAATTTTTTGAACAATGTCTTCAGCAGTCAAAGGAGTGCCATCTAATTGATGGAGGCCATCTGGATCATCTAAAAGGATTACAGTTTAACTGTGTGCTGACTGTCCTAACTCATTTGGATTAGACATCTTGTAAAAAATATCTGCCCACATCTTTTTCTCTTCAGAACAAAGCTGCACTTTTTAGACACATTAGGAGTACACTTTGATACACCCTTTGGAATCCATTACATCAGTCCCAGTGAAAAGTTCTTTGTGTCCATTTTCCACATCTGAAAAGTGTCTTTCTGACTGGCTCTTTTGAAAGAGCAGAGATGAATGTCAGGAGCATACTCTCCTGTTTATAGAAAAAATTGTAAGAATGAGAGAACACTGCTCACATATCTGCTTATATGCATCTTCCTGGTATCTACTTTCATTGTATGGCCACTTAGATCAAAACAGATCATGACAAACAGCATACTATCTTCTTGTTTGGATTTCAGCAAATGAAGTTTTAATTATGTAATCATTACTTATGGCAAATAATAGCATCGTGACCAATGGGAAAGTGAATATGATGAGTAAGCTTTGGTCTGTGATCAGCATACTTTGATATAATTAAAAAAATCCTGAGCTAAATGCTGCTCACAACTCTCAGAGGACTCACTTAAACTACAAGTCAGTTAACTACTCATGTAGTAAAGGCAAGTATTCTTTGGCCTTTGGTTAACTTCTTTTAGCTTTGTGATGAGGAGAATTATCTAACATTGCACATAACATTTGGAACAAATACATGTGATTTAGCTCTATATAAAAGTGCTTCTTCCTTTCAAACCAGAATAGATATATTTTCATTTAAAAATATGTCCCATTTTCCTTCCATCAAATCTAAATTGCTAAAAACCATAATGCGAATTACACAGTTAGGTTTTCCTCCACAGAAGACGGCTGTGAAAATCAACAGCAATTCTTTTGAATTGTGTTTCAAAACCTAATTGTAATATGACAAGCTTCCACAACTGGAAATAATTGAAATTGCACTCCAGTAACAAAGAGAGCTCATGCTCAGTGGTGAGTACAACATTCATGACTGCAATCAGTTTGCAAGAGAAGTCTAACCTAAAGTCACTGAAAGATGATTATAGAATACCTTGGAATTTATAATCCAGCCCACTTTTAGTGGAGTCATAGTCATCCACAAGCCTGCGGTTCTTGGTGGAGTCTGCATCATCAACGGCCAGTTGCTGTTCATACAAAGAGCTTCTAATTGACTCCCTCTCCTTTTCATTCCTCTCTCTTTCTGCTACTGATTTTAGCAGGTTCAGGTCATCAACAAAGGAGTAATTCCTGAACTCTGGCTTATTTTCTGGAAAATATATCAATGCACACATGACATAAAAAATTATACCTCTTTGAATACCTCTACGAATATTGCTATAAACCCAGGAAAGATGTTTTACCTGTGGGAGCTATTTTCCTATTCTTGTCTGCCTCAGCTTCAGCAATCTGATATACAAAAATAAAACAAACAAACAAACCAACAAACAGGCAGAAGGAATAAATAAACTAAAATGTGTGATCGCTTAGTTTATCAATATCAGGAGAAGCCTTAATGCCTGATCTTCACTCTTAGTAAGAAGTGTGCCTTAATAAGTAGAACACGATTAAGCTCTTGGCACTTTTTGTCAGTACGACCGCATCCTCTGATCAGAATCAGACAATATGAGAAGCTGCGATAGACTTTCCATTTTAAGATAAATGCCAGTTACATTTTCCTTCTTCAGTCCAAGCTCCCGCTATATTCCTGTAGGATGTCAACACAAAGGGGTGACACACCTGTGAACTGTTGGAGCTAACAACCTGCTTTTGGAATGCTGGACAGCAGAAGTCTATATGCCAGTTCTTAAAAATTATTGAAATGCTATTTTGTACCCAAGTCCATCAATATTTACTTTACTGACAAATCTATTTTTAACTCATTTGCTAAGCCATTAGGATATTCATGGATCTGGTACCTGAAGGCTCAAAATATTATGGGAATACCAAACCCAAAAAACATTGTAAATATTTTTTATTTCACTTACCTGTTCCTCCAAAGGTCTTTCTACACTTAATTGTCTGTTGTGTATAGCTTTATCTAGAATAAACACACACATATATAGTCAGTTATATGATGCATGTGACTACAAAGAGACAGCACATTTTTTCTTAATTTATAGTTTTCTCCCATAAAACATGGTGTCTTAAATACGATGCCAGCTGCTAGTTCTTGTAAAAAAATTCAGTGTTCCTAGAAGAATGACAATACAAGAAAAAAGTAAAACATTTAAACAAAGCATGATTGTTTGGGGCAGAGGGAGAGGTTCTGCAAAAGATGTAATAGAAATACAGATATAGGCTGTACAGGTAACCCCTTTCTGATGAGAAAACTCATAAACAAATTGGGGAAAAAAACGCTGTAAGAGATTGACTGAAATAGCAATAATCAGATTGACACAACCAAGAGATTAAAAATCTCTTACATCCGGAATACCAGGGGAGACAGGGAGCGAGACAGAGAGACTTGTGCAGAAACTGCTGTAGAATGGATGACAACATTGCTTGGAGATGACCGAAAAAATTCAGAGCTTTTCCCTCTACCAGCACCTATCTCTTCACTTCACTACCGGATTGCAACTTCAGTGATCCAGTGTCTTGTGCCAGGAATATTGTATCTTTAGGATCTAATTGCTTTTAGCCAAGTGGAAGGAAAGTTTTTACTTTCCTCTGTCTGTGCCCTGCAAAACTTTCCCCATCTCGGTGACAACAGAGAAAACGTGTTAAGGAAGGCGCCTACCTTTGCCCCCGGGTTTCGGGAAGCCATGCACCCGGCTCGCCAGCAGCGACAGCACCTGCACCACGACCGCCAGCCTGAGAAACATCCTGCTGCCGCCCAGCCCCCTCGGAGGGCGAGCCTGGCCCAGGCCCGGGGCCGCCGCCCGCGGGGGTTCCTGCCCGCGCAGCCCTGCGCCGCTCTTGCGCGCCCCCGGCGCCGGCGGGCGCTCAGCGCCGCGGAGCCGCTGCCCGGCGGGCGCTGTCCAGCGCCGCGGTGCTGAAGCCGCCGAGCGGAGCCGGCCGCCGCGCTCGGGAAAGCCGCTGCCGCGCGGGCTCGGCCCCTCGTCCCCGCGCCCGCAGAAATGGTCGAGACCGTCCCCGCGGCCGGCCCCGGGCAGGGGGAGGAGACGGAGGAGGGCCGCGGCCGGCGGAGCATGCGCGCCCCGCTCCGCTCCCGCGGCCGCCGCGGCCGCAGCCCCTTCCCTCCCGCTCCCGGGGGAGAGGGGCCGCCGCCCCCGCGAGAGGGGCCGCGGGGGGCGAGGGGGCTCTGTGGCAGCCGCCAGGGGTGCGGGGGCGCGGGGCGGCGCGGGGCGGCCTTCCCCCCTCGCACGGGGTTGAGCACCGCAGCTTAACTGCAAGGCAAGCTCTGGGAGCAGGCCACGGGAAAATCCGACCCGCTCGGCCGCCCCGGTCAGCACGCCTACGGGGAACGCTCTGGTTTGAAGTCAGCTCGGAAAGGCTGGGTTGCACCCGCTTTTTTGAGCTATAAAAGTGAAGTTCGCTCCTGTAGAGGAGGCCTATGAATCCTTTACCGCTATTTAAGCCCTTTCCACGGGGCTGAATTACACGGTAAAGGCACTGTCATCAATTATTCTTTTTACTACAAAGAGAGGACATCAAAAGTGTAATTACAGCACATCTTGCTCTTTAAAATTTAGAATTAAAAAAAGCAGTAGCGCAAATGACAATAGGCATGTAAGCCAATTCTGAACATTTTCATAAATTAAAATTTAGCCCTTGCAGACACAGAACATCAACAAATCCCTAGGGATCGGAGGAAGACATTTTCACCATTTTATGGCAGAACAAAGGATCGCAGCGGTAGCTCTTCTCAGAACTATAGGGTCTGCTTCCAAAATGGGATATAAATCACAGTGGTTTTTCTTCAAAAAAGACCTCATCATTTTGTACTCATAAATGCATCCGTGCAGGGTCAGCTGAAAACACTTTAACAACAGAAATCTCAATACTTGCTAACTGCTAAAAAAAAAGGCTAAAAACTCTATTTGAAGAGATGAAGAGGATCAGTGCTTTTACAACTGAAAACCGGGAACACAGTGGAACTCTTCAATCCCTTATCAATGTACAATGTTATTATAGTATAAGCTGGGAAGAACACAAAAAAGTGGGAGAATGATAATTAATTGGACCACAAGCACTAAAAAAATTGCAATTCCTTTTTTTTCCTGTTAGTAACCACTGTATTTAATACTCAAGCCTTTGCATATAATTTAGATGAAATAGTGATAAAATCTGATGCTCTAGTTTACGTTAGACTCACTTCTATAAATTTATCTGCCTGTGATCCACAGATCCAGAGCAATGAAAATAACTTTCAGAAATGCACTGGTAACACCAGAATCTTTACCTATAGTTGGGCTCCTATTCTTTCAGC
This sequence comes from Gymnogyps californianus, assembly GCF_018139145.2. Classification (NCBI taxonomy): domain Eukaryota; kingdom Metazoa; phylum Chordata; class Aves; order Accipitriformes; family Cathartidae; genus Gymnogyps; species Gymnogyps californianus. Next base: position 10,997,789 of record NC_059481.1, read on the forward strand.
TGTACCAGTGTTAGGAATTATAGGATATTTTGGATAAAAACCTTTAAAGCATAGTTGTATGTAAGAACAAAATAGTCTTATTTACACATTGCCTGGTAACCTACAAGGAAAATTATTATACTAAGCAGAACCTTCCCTCACTTCAGAAGCACAGAAGACAAGCAGCTTCCACAAGAAAGCATAACCTCTTCCCCTGCCATCTTTAGCGTACATATACACACCAACAGGAATCTCAAAACTACAGAATATTACTGATATAGAAAAACAAAAAGAGCAATTCTTACTTCAGTGTGGCTTGATATTCTATCCCAGTTTTGTATTAATTCAACAGTTCATTGCCTGTCTAATGTTCTCAACGTTCAAAAAATGTGTACTTTCTCTTCATTTACCCTTCCTGATATTTACTTCTATACCACTTGAACATTTCCCACAATGCATTTTGAACATGCATCCATTTATAGGACTGTACACATTTAGTCATTCAGACAAAAGTCACCATACAATACGAAAACAGTAAATGTATTTTAAACATGCTGAAATCAAGACAGCTGTAAAGCAGGGAGATCAGAAAAGGAACTCTAATTGGTGAGGACAGTGCAAAGAAGTTGCTGGTTAAAAATACACCTATTTATGTGATATGTCTACATATGGCTTTTTGTGTATAATGATATGTCTAATTGTGTTCAAATGTGTTTATTTTACACAATATTCTTCTGTTTATGTGATGTTTCTATTTATGTGAAATCTTTTCCATACTATTTCCCAGTTCCATACGGTTTGTTATTTCCTTAGTGCTAAATCGCCTCCTGCTTTGCCAAGCCTCTGTAACAAGAAATGATGCAGGAGGACTCCATAGGGGCTGGGACTGGTGGTGGGGAGAGAAAAGAATTCAAAGCCTGCCATCATCAAAAGAGAGTATGACTGCAATAGCCACTCTAGTTCTTGAAATTGCAAGCAAAAAAAACATGCCAGGAAAGCCAAGCCTAAAACTTCAGAGACAAACCATTTCCCCCTTCATGAAGACTTCACATAGAGGCAATGCGCTCACAGACACTTGCTGTAACTGGCACGCTCAGAGCACACCTGCAGTGCCATGCTCTGGTCTTGCACATTTGGCCCAGTACTCCGTGCTAGTGCACTGATAAGCTTGTATGACATGTGACAGATAATACATAATCTCTGCTAATTACAACAAAATATGTTTAATCATCATAGAAAAATGACTGGGTAAAAGTGCTGCCTTTGTTTCTCACTACTTCTCTGTTTTCATTTGGCATCATTTACATCATCTACTACTACCCACTCCTCTTCCCAGTGCAGAGACAATACGGTGAAGAGCATAAGCTCTTCTATTTTGGATTCTATTTTGGCTCATACACAATCAACCCATTTTCTATTCTAGAACTATTTATATCCAGTGATGATTCATGAGCCAGAAAGAATACCACTTGCCTATCAGGTGCCAAGGAGAACTTACAGGAATGGCAATTAGAATGTTTTCTATTGTGGTGAGTGCAGTTGATATGGAGCCTAGAGAAATAACTGAAGTGCAGCCTTTCAGTGCTATTTTTGCAGTTGTTTTATAACCATACTTCAAGGTTTTTCATCTAGCTGATGAAAACAGAAGGCAGATGAAAGCAGAAAAAACCCCAAACCCAACAACCCACCTTGCCAAGTTTATGCCTAGATGGTAGACATTCCTTACTTTTGTGGATTTGCTTTTTCTACTTTATCTCATATTATGCTAAATTATATACTAAATATTCTAGTGCTTAAAAGGAAAAAAATGTTGGAAGAGTTACTGGTGAGATTTATGCAAGGCATTAGATATATCTATAATCATCTGACAATAAGTCACATATTTTGCACATATGCGTGCACTGTGAATAGTCCTCTCGATTTCAACGCAATCAACAGTACGCGAAATGAATCACGCACAAGCCTGAGGGTTTGTACTCTACTAGTCATTTTACATACAGCATTTATCTGTACACCACCTAAGGTGAAGAGAAGGACTTAAGACCCTAGAATCAATAAAAATAAAAGAAAAAAGTCAAAGCTATTGAGATTTGAGCATTTATTCAAGTTCCATCAGCTTTATTAGCAGCTTTTCCTATGCTTATTGAACCTACATTTTTGGTCTGCAAAGCTTACAAGGTTTTCTAGCTTCTACAAGATAATATGATTTCTTTACATGAGCAATTCTTAACTGAGATATTCTTCACCAATTCATCTCGTAAAATGAACTTTAAAAAATATCAGTCCAAGTCTTTCAACTTAGCTTCAAGGAAATGCCAACTTTTAATACTTTTAAAACTACTGACCTCAGTTTGCTCCTATCTGGCTTTTTTTCTGATAATAAATCAATTTATAGCTTCAAACTTCAGCATGATTTTCTGACCAGACATATGCTGGAGATGGAGGGATACTTTTTCCTTGGAAACATATAGCTCAGAAGGGATTACTTCAGTTTCTTCCCCACCCTTTCTAGAAAAAAAGAATCACGTTTGAACTGAAATACAAACCAGAAAATGTCAGTAATTTTCAGAAAAATATGTGTAACTGGAAAAGGCACACATGGATTTCTAAAATGGAATTAAGCATCCAAAACTAGACAGATACGGTATTATTTTAGTCTGCTGTCTTTGGCGAGACGATTGACTGACATATTTAAGTGGCACTATGCTTTTTCCTTGTTCATAGGAAAAACAGTGAGAGAAAAACAATTCTGTTAAAAAATACAGTAAAGACTATCTGAATATACCTTGTTGCAATTGGCTGAAGATTTCATTACACAAATTTGGAAAGGCATATCCTAACAGATCAGGTAAACATGACTGGGTTAGATGTACTTTTTCCCTTGTAGTGTGAAGTTTCTATGGAAGTTATCTGGCACCCTTCTTTCACATGTTCATTTGATTGCTTTGCTGGTGAATGCCCGGTTCCTTCCCAGCCACACAGTCCTGCGGCAGCCAAGTCCAGACCAGAAGGCATTCCACAGTGTTTCAGAGCAGAGCTGGGATATGGCCTGTGTCTGACAAACAGAGGAGGAGCTTTTTCTGTTAATTGAAATCACTTCTCTGGGTACCAAATGACCAAAAGTAACAAGGCTTCTGTTCATTTAGCATCTGCAACTACTCCTGTTCAGCTATGGTGACATAAAACTCACCTTAATTTGAAAGGCACAGTATTACAAAATGGCAAAAATGGTACCTAGAGAGTCAGAAAAAGCTGCAATCTTTAACCTTATAAATTCACACCTTAGTTTTCACGGGTAAGAAGTCCTTTGTTTCATCTGCAAGAGCAGGGAATGCAGAGGTAGTTCCCAGGAGCTACGTGGTGAAAACCTTCCCAAGACGCCAAACCCCTGCTGCCAAGGGAGCGGGAACCGCCTCAGAACAGCTCCTCTGGGAGCCTCTTGGCCAAGACCAATCTAGATGTTCCCACTCACGCTTTAAGAATAATATTTCTCATAAGCACCTACAAACTATCGCACTGCTCTCTTTCGAAACCCACCTTTAAATGCCTTTGTTTGGTGATGCTGACAAAAAAAGAGCTCCCGCGGGCGGGAGGGCGGTTAGGCCGCTCCTGCTCCCGCACCTCTCGCCCGGGCAGTGCTCCCTCAGGGGGGGTCTGCTCTCATCTCGATGCGACCTGTGACCGGCAGACCGCGGGCAGCAACCCCTGGAGGCCGGGCAGGGGTTGCCGTCACCCCCCGCCGGGCTGACGCGCTCTAAACGCTGTGTTTCAGCTCCACCCTCCGGCTCAGCCGCGAGCGGTGAGCGGGCGGCGCAGCCGGTGCCAGCTCAGCCACGGCAGGGCCCGCTGCCCGCTCTGGGAGGAGGGCAGCGGCGGGCAGGCAAGGCCGGGGACTGAGGGAGCGCCTCTCGCACAGCCACGGCCGCCCGCCGGCGCGGCCACCTCCGAGGCTCCTGCCCGTCCCTTACGGCGCGGCGCCATCACGGCGGGCCCCCGCGCCCGGCTCCCTGAGGGATCGGGCCCGCAGCAGGCGGGGCGGGGCGGGGCGGACCCAAGCCCGCGAGCTCTTCCCGCTCCGCCCCCAGCGGGTGGTGCAGCGCCTCCTGCTGCCGGGCAGGCGCGCCCCGGAAGTACGCGGTGAGGCCGGCGAGGACCGCGGGCCGGCCGGGCCCTTCCCTTCCGGGCGGCGGCGGGGAGCGGGTCGTCAGCGGGAGCCGCCATGAGCGACGTGGTGGAGCGGACGCTGAGCATGCTGCCCGGGCTGCTGGGGCAGCACGACCCGGGCGCCGGGCCGGGCGGCGCCGGCGGCCTTGGCAGGGTTTCGGCTACCTCGCGGCTCGGGAGCCTCATCCGGAGCATCACGGCGCTCACCTCCAAGCATGTACGGGCTGCGGGCGGCGCCCCGGGGCGGGCCGGACCGGGCCTCCTGCTCCTCCCGCCGCGTCGAAGCGGGCGGGCCCGGGCCTTACTCCTCTCCCTTCCCGCCCCCCGGCCTCCCTGAGGTGCCGGCGCGGTCCCGTGGGGCGCTGCGCTGCGCGCGCCGTGCGCGGTGGCGGGGCGCCGGCGTCTGCCCTCAGGCGCGGGGCTGGGTCTTGCTGAGCTCCGGAACCCGACGATAAACCTCGTTGCCATGCGTGTTCATGGCTTCCCGCGTTATGCTGTTCTGTGCGGGGCATGGTATGGGAGAGCACGGCCGCAAAGCATTGCCTTCTGTGCTCGAAACGGAGCACTCCGGTGTTACTACCGTAAATGAGGTGTACGCTGGTTTTGAGAAGACTGTGGAATACTGTTAAATTAACATGTCTTCTTTGACTTTTGTTTCATGTTTTGCCTCCAAAATTTATGCGAGATTAAAATAGGAAGTTTAATTTCTCTAGGAAGAAGAAAAATTAATCCAGCAGGAGCTAACCAGTTTGAAAGCAACAGTTTCAGCCCCCACCACAACACTTGTAAGTTCTGTTAGCGGTTACAGGCTGTGGGAACAGCAGTCCAAAGGTGAAGAAAAACAGTGTTCTTGCTCTTTTTGCCAGGTGGAATGTACACGTTACATGAGTTATAGATATTTAATCATCAGCATTAAAAGGTACCAATGTCTGTGGTTTTGCAGCACGGTTAAAGTAGTGAGGACACTGTAATTCTCTTTGATATGAATAAACTGTAACAATATTGCACCCAGAGGCTGTCATTCTATAGTTTCTGAAATAATGCAGACAAAAAAGCTAGGTGATGAACTGCTTCCATCAAATAATGTCCTTTGCAGGCTGACATTGTTCTTATAATTAAGTTGTGCTGTATATGAAGCTGTGCTTAGTTGTATGTACTGTTGCTCATGTCTGAGTTGCAGGAGTTGATATATTCTGGTTTGAGTTGGTTCATGCGTATCTTAGTCCCATGAGTGAGAATTTTTGAAGGGAAAAAACAAAGTTTTACCTCACACATAGTGAAGACCCATCCTAGGTCAGTGTAGTGATTGATAAAAAGTAATTTGCATTAGCGGTGTGATCATCTAGCACCTCAGGTAATTCATATTTTTTATGTTAGTCATAATTAATGTACTGTTGATCACATGCATGCTAATCAAAATAAGATAACATCCTTAAGGGTAGTATATGGGGAGTTCTGCTTTTACAGTCAAAAATTAATACTGATTCGCAGAAGAGGTTCATAGCAAATGAAAAATTACGAGTACCCTGATTTTAGAAAATGTGTGTGAATGCACGTATGTTTCTATCAGACAAAGTCCTCTACTTCATTAGAGCAGTGAAGAGGAGCATAAAACATGGCTGACTTAAAATTCTCAATAATTTATTTTTGGTATTTCAGAGACTGATGAAAGAATGTATGGTGAGACTCATATATTGTGAAATGCTGGGGTACGAGTCTTCCTTTGGATATATCCATGCCATCAAGCTTGCACAGCAAGGAAATCTTTTGGAGAAAAGAGTCGGTATGTGCATGGAGCTGTAGCCTTAATAATATTCTCAAACTGTATTTTTAAAGTTTCTTAGGATTTATAATTCATGTAAAAATACAACTTAAAATGCTCTTCTACTTTCTTGGTCTTGTTTTGTAGTCTCTCACTCCTCTTTGAAAATAACTAAATCCCTAGTTTGTGAGCTGCTCTATATCTGCTTGTAGAACAGAAGGCAGGGGAAATTAATTTATTTTAAATCATCAGTTGTTCTTTCATTGTTTTGAATTATGGCACCAATAAACATGTAATTTACGAGAAATTTTGTTAAAAAACACATCAAGCTGAAAATGAGTTTCTGTCAGGATCTGGTTTCTTTTTCAAGTACTGTACTACAAGATTAGACAAAGATGTTCATGTCAGACATTTGTCAGACAAATATTTTCTGTTTTGGTGCTTGTAGGATTTTTTTAGTTTAGAAACAGTTGTGGGAAATGAGGCAAATAGGGAGATCCTTATAGCATAGGTGCAGAAGTTCCTGAGGACATCTGAAAGGCTAGTTCAGATTTCTTGGAAATTTCATGCCGTTGTGATTTCCTTGCCTGCCAGTGTGGCTATTAACTTGTTTCCAGTAGATTTAGTTTGAAGTAGCTGTCAGCCTGTTTCGTCTGGAGAATTTCCTTGCAGTTGCCGATTCAGCTGCCTAGTGAAGACATTTCTTCTTGTTTGCAGAAAAAACGGTTTAACTCCAAGCAATACTACGTCTGCATATGTAGAAGCAAGGCAGTGTCTTGCGGGATATGCTTGTTTGATATCCTTTGTTTGAATTTCATCTGGATCATCCACTCAAGTATTGGAGTTTCTGAGAGAATGCATTACAAGTGATGATTTAAGTTGCTTTATCCCTGAGTAATGAAAGCCAGTGTGCAGGTGCTCTCTGGTAGGGATTAAGAAATTCTGTCTTCACCAAACCTGGGAGGGCAGGTTGGTAAGCTGTTTTGAAGAAAACTTTGTGACCTCTCTAAGTGTCAAGAACCAATGTGTCTTGTTATTAATCAATTTGAGACCTAGGGCTCTTATTGAGAAGGCTTTGGTGAAGCAGCGTTTCTTTCTTTTTTTTTTTTTTTTTTTTTTTTAATATGTGGGTGGCTTGAAGTTCTCTGGACACAAAGCACCCTTAAGCTTTGATCTGGTAAAAGGTTGTTATGGAGAGTGTGTGTGTGGCTTTTGTTTTTTGTTGTTGTTGTTCTGCAGTTAGGTGCAATATATGAGGATGACCTTGTCTGTTCTTGGTGCAATATACCAAGGTTTGTATTAAGGAGTTGTTGTCAGTTGATCCAATCAAGATGGGTTACTCTTTTACCCGATGTGAGCCTCAGTGAATGAGAGCAAACTACGTTTTTGCAGGTGTGCTAGGCTGATCAAGTCCATAGTTTCACAAGCAGATAGATCAATCTGATAGTACAGTTATTTGTATCTAAGTTGTTCATTTTGATCCCTAAGCCCTGAATAAACCAAGACCTTTTTTAAGATCCATTTCTGTTATACAAATATTGTCATGAGTTGTGGCACACCCTAGCCACACACATGAGCAACTGTCATCCAATAGTGTGGTTTTTTGTTGGGTTTTTGTAACTGAGTTAACTCTTCTTGTATTACAGTCTTAAGTTTTCTATCTTGAAGTTGCGTATTGCTTGAAAGTAGTAATGGAGGCTGCTTTCTTTTATAGGTTACTTGGCAGTTTCTTTATTTCTACATGAAAATCATGAACTGCTACTTCTACTTGTGAACACAGTTGTGAAGGTACAGTGTTTTTGGAGGTCTGGAGGTAAACTAAACTTGGACCAATTCTTCCTGTTTTGTGTCACGCAACATCTAAGCTATGTACTCATTAGTTCTATCTTGCTCTCTTAAAGTTGCTGTTTCTTTGGTTAGCAGTGAAAATTTGAAATGGCTTTCCCTGGCTTTTTAATTTAATCTTGGCATTCCTGCTCTTGAAGCCATATTTTTAATTTTTTTCAAAGGAGATAGACCATAAAATTTCCTTTTAAAATGTACCATGCAGCCATATTTCAATGTAAATTTTTGCTTTTAGCTGACAGCAAGTATCTGTTGGCTTGAGTTCTTTTGATAATTTTGATAGAAAATGGAAATAGGCTTTGGAGTGACACTGAAAATCTATTACCTAATAATATTTTGTAGGTGTCATCTTCTGTATTACTGCCTCTTACATGGAGCAATTGTGACTTAGTATAACTCTTTTTGCGTAATGATTACTTTTATATTACAGTAGGCCAAAGTCACATAAATTATAGACTGAAAGTGATGCTCATTTTGTTGTTGTGATTGAAAACTGTTTTATAATATCTACTATTTTTAATTGTGTTTGAGACAGAGTGTGAATTTTTATTCTTTCTTTTGTAGAACGTTATGTGTAATTTGCATTCGCTTCTTAGGGAGTAGGTAATGTCTTATTTTAGTGTACAAATATGTAATTGGTAGTATTATTGAGCTTGCTCTTTTTTCCTTTTTTTTTTTTTTTTAAATTCTTTGGGCTAGATCAAAGGCACTAGAGAGAATACTGTTGAATTCTGTGAGAAGTGACTCATCCCACTGATCCAGCTGGGGACTCAGCATAGTTTTGCAATCATTAAACTATTTCAGTAAACAAACATTGATTATAGCTCTATGTGTTAATCTTGCATACATTTAAAATATGAATGTAGTTCTATAACATGAGTGTGAGGAGCTGCTTGTTCCTTCTTCCTGTATAAGAGAAGAAAAGAAACCGGTTAGCTCAGTGAGAGCTGACACTTCTCAAACATGAGCAGACAACAGAATGGCTGGCAGCAGGATGCTTGCTGTAGGTGGGCTGTGTAGGTGGGCTAGAGCCAGCCTGCTTGTGAAAGATTTGGGGTATGTCTGTGCAGAATTTAAAAGTCTAAATAAAAAATTACTGTCTTATTTCAATGATTGTAACAGGACTTACAGAGCACTAATCTAGTAGAGGTGTGCATGGCATTAACCATTGTCAGCCAGATCTTTCCACGGGAAATGATTCCAGCTGTTCTTCCCCTAATAGAAGACAAGCTCCAGCATTCTAAGTATGTATTCATTTACAGAATTTCAAGTGATCTTTTACAGTTCAATGACTTACTTTTGTAGGTAGTTTTAGTAAACTGGTGTTTTTTCTCTGAGTTGGTCTTTCTAATCATTACCTTCAGAAATTGTTCCTCTCCTAGTTTTTCTCTTGGATTCGTGTCTCATTTAATTGCAGTCTTGACTGAGTATTACATAGGTATTCATTGAATTTATCTGCTGGAGTCCTTTTAACAAATATGTGGATGAAGAAGTGTTTTTAGAGTAAGTGGAGAAACAGATTAGGATCCTTGAAGTACTTCACTGATAATTTTTTTTTAATAAAGCTCTTTATAGAAATTTTGTTGATAAAAGTGTGTCTGCAGATATCAATACCCTTGAATTGTTTGATTCTTAATTTATAACATCCCATACACAGAGGGTAACAATATAAGTGTTGATTACAAAAGGAACTGCAGAATGAACTGACTCAGTAACTTCTAGACAGGTACTTTTTGGAGCTGCACATGTGACCACAACAGATTAGCAGTGTCCAATTTCATTGTTTATTTGGTGGCCATTCTTTTGAACTGTCAATCTGACATCAAGTCCTACTATGTTTTTAAGTTTGCTTTGTCACTTCCTCACTTAGATGGTATTTGCAAAGTCATTTGTTATCAAATATGTAAAACATGGGTTCTCATCTCTCTCCAAATCATGATGTTCTGATGGTTGGCCACATAATTTTACATTGCTGTAGAAATAAAAAGTGCAAGTTGTTTTGTTAAGTCAAGTACTTAAAATACACAAGCAACTTCATTTTGTTTTGTGTGAATCTCATTTCTCCTCAGGGAAATTATCCGAAGAAAAGCTGTTCAAGCTTTATATAAATTCTATCTCATTGCCCCTAACCAAGTTCAGCATATTCATGATAAGTTCCGGAAAGCCTTATGTGACAGGGACGCTGGAGTCATGGCTGCTTCTTTGCATATTTATCTTCAAATGATTAAGGTAGGCAAAGAATTAGAAGCACAACTGAACTTAGGAGCGATTTTTATATATATTTTTTTTATTATTTTAAATACACAGTGTACTGTACAGAAGTTTTGCAGAAAAAACGTAATCATTAGAAAAGTTAATTTATGTGATCATGGGTATCTGTATTATGTTTGTGCTAGCTCTCCATTTACCTTGACAGATCCACTTCTTGCATGATCTGGATGCTCAGCATTATTGGCATCCTTAGCTAGCGGATCTAACTTCTACAATGTGTTAAAGGGTTTGCTGAAATTTGCTTGTAAACTTTTTTTTTCTGTTACCTTCAAGTTACATTCACTCCCTTTGCAAATGTGTGAGAAAATAGCACAGGTTTAAAGTGAGGAGCTTACAGGTGTTGGGGGATGAGACTAGAAGTATGATTTAAAGAAATGAAACCATCAGTGTAGGTATTTTGATCTTACTCAAGTTGTGGATTATTTTTACTTTTGAGGTGCTGTATCAAAAGATTTGAATTGTATTTCTTTTTCATTATGTAGGAAAACTCATCTGGATACAAGGACTTGACTGGGAGTTTTGTAACCATCCTAAAGCAGGTAGTGGGAGGAAAGCTCCCTATTGACTTCAACTATCACAGCGTGCCAGCACCATGGTTACAAATTCAGCTTTTAAGAATATTGGGACTGTTAGGAAAAGATGATCCAAGGTAACCAGATTTTTCCCTGTAATTAATATTTTGAAGGTACAAAGAATATAGTCATGACCTGTACCTCATAGACAGCTTTCTGTTTGTTTTGGTTTGTTTTTTTTTAATAAGAGGATTTCAGTGTTGAACTTCTTATACATTTGTTACTAACCAATACAGTGAGCAGATACTTTTTAAACTGCAAAATTAGTTTCTTAGCTTCTGGATTGGCTAAACAATTGATTTTTGTGTAATATGCTTGAAATATATTTTTGCTGGGACTTCTGTTACTAGGTTACCAAACAACTGTGTGAAAATCCAGAGTAAAGATATTTTAAAAAGTGGTGTCATTTTGTGAGGACCTAGTTGTCTGTGATCCTTTTCCTGTTGATGTTTTATTTTTTATACAAGCAGTGAGGGAAGTGTTTTTATTCTTGTGATATGGTAAATGTTTCTTTTGAAAGCTGCAAACATCTTGTTAGATGCCGTTTAGAAACATGTTATAGAGCTCTTCCATGTTAAAGCAAATCTGTGGATATGAATAATTCGTGTTACAGATTTCAGCTGTGGCAAAAAAAGACTACATGCTTGTTACTGCTGCAAATAATTTTAAATTTTTTTTTCTTGTTAAACAGGACAAGCGAATTGATGTATGATGTTCTAGACGAATCTTTAAGAAGAGCAGAGATCAATCATAATATTACATATGGTGGGTGATGCTATTTTATGTAATTATCAGTATTTGGAGAGATTGAAAATGTGAGTAGTTGATTGTGCTAAAATACTTATGCAGTACTTTTGAAAAATCTAATTATATTTTTAATAAACAAGTGTATTCTTAAGTGTCCAATTAGTAAATTGTAAAACAAGTGATACATTGCTGTGCAGCGCAGTTTTTTCTCATTGAAGTAAAACGTTTTTATTTACTGGGAATTCATCTTGACTCAAAAGCTTCTATCCTATGTTTACATTGTCCTTGCCCTTAAATACAGAAAGTCTTAATGTACAGTACAGCTTCTTCATGAAAGCTTTTATTGAACATTGCTTAAGTTGAAATAAATGATAAAAGAAAAATCCTAGTGATACAGCTCTGTTTATTAGAAATGCTTGGATCTTCTTTTCACTGCCCTGAGAAAGGCAATAAAGTGTGCAAGAGTGACAGCATGAGTCCTTTACAGCTGTGTAGGGCTTTTCCTCTAGCCACAGTTAATAAAAATTACACCTGCAGAGTTCAATGATAGTGGTGCCTGTGAAAAGGTGTTTTTGGCACACATCTCAAATTAAAATTTCTAGAACGTGGTAGAAGGCTATGTTAATTTCATTATCTTCTCAGTAGAGAAAGCTGTATTTGTTGCTAGAACAAAGGAAAAGGAATAGTTGCACTGTCAATTTTTGTTCTAATAAAACGTCGAGCAATTTATTTGGATTTTTCTTTGCCTTCCCCTCCCTAGACACACAGATCTGATGTTCTAGAACCCTGCATTAAGAGCTGTTTCACTATTAAAAAAAACTAACCCCCCCATTATTTTTTTTTGTTGAAATAAAGCCCCATAGATGTTGCCAAAGTACCTGTGCTAATGGAATGGAAAGAAAATTGAGACTTTTTTAAAACAACACTGAGGGGGGGGAAAGAAAGGAACATGGCTTAAAGCTCTAGATGTCTAATGCTTACTTGATACATACTTTGTAAAGCATTGTGTAAGCTTCGCTTCCACTAAAAAGGGGAGCTTTGGGGAAGTATTGTCCTTTAGTAAATAATAAATGAGGAAGCGTAGACGCTTAGTGTATTCAGTTTATTGCTTCTACTCTTTCAGGCAAGAACATACAAGATATTGGGAGGTGTGTTGCCTTATAATACAGAGAATTTGCACTTGCAGTTGCTAAGAGTTAAATTTGTTTTAAGTGCTTAAGGGGGCAAAGTGGGCAGTTTATTATGATTTATACAAGGACATAGAATTTAGGTATGTAGTTTTTGTTCACATATAAGCTTTTTATAAAGCTTTAGTTGATGATCCCAGACAAAAGAAAAATGGAATTCTGAGTGATTACTCTTTCTTACACAAAGTCCTTGGTTATTGCGTGTTTCTTGCTTCTTGTAGGCAACTGAGTTGTTAATTGTTAGTCTTTCTCAGATTTAGTTTTGTAATGCTTAAGAAGAGTAGGTGGTTGTCTATTGGATGATACAATTAGAGACTGAATTAGAAGAACAACTGAAAATTACATCGTGATTTTAAATGCCAGTTAACTTGAGGAGAGTAACTTGGTCTGAACCTTTGCCCAAATTGCTGCCACGAAGGATTAATTACTTTTTGTGTGTTGTTCAGTTTACTTTTAGCTTTTTCTCAAACAACTATACAAAGTTATTTTTTTAATAAGAATGTTCTTGGGATGATTTTGGCTGTTGGTAGTAGCTAAGAAATCGTATGAATTATTGAAAAATATTTTGTCTCAAATCCTGTATAGTTGCCCATTGGCTTTCTAAAGACCATCCAGTCCAGTCCCTTGAGCAACTATAGGAGACTTCAAGGTTGGAAGAACTTTAAGGACAGAAAGTTGTATGCACAATGGCAAAGGCTAATAAAAAATATGTATATACTAAAGGAGATAGTCTTTCATCATGTTTTCACTTATGTCAGTAGGTACTCTGCAGTTAGATTCAGTGGGGGTGGGACAGCACTGCAGTTCCTTGATACAGTCAACGAGCTTGTTTGCTTGTTAAAAATTTTTGCATTATAGAAGTATTTAATACACATTAATTACGTGTCTCTTTTTCACCCTCCACAGCCATCTTGTTTGAATGTGTCCAAACAATTTATACAATTTATCCCAAATCTGAACTACTTGAAAAGGCTGCCAAGTGCATTGGAAAATTTGTTTTGTCACCCAAAATTAATTTGAAATACTTAGGTAAGGATACCTGATTTCATTAAGATGTTTTTAATTTGGTCATAGTAGTATACATTCTCTTATATCACTTCCAATCACTCATATTCTAGGTTTAAAGGCTCTGACCTATGTTATCCAGCAGGATCCTAATCTGGCACTTCAGCACCAGATGACAATAATTGAATGTCTGGACCATCCAGATCCCATTATTAAAAGGGAGGTCAGTGAATTTTTAAACATCAAAAATCAAGTTAATTTTTAAGATGGGTGATCAATTTTCTAAAATGAGTAGCATAAAAGGCATATTATGTCTCGGTTACTGTGAGAGAGCAGTTACAAACAATGTGACAAGCTGTGTAGGTAAGCAGTGTATTTCATTTAAGACTTGTCAAATAAAGACAGTTGCTCAATTTGATATCATACTAAAGTGTTTCTGTTTGCCTGCTTCCTTTTTTTGAGTCCTCAGAGCCAATTAAATAGATTTTTTGCTTTCTCTTTCAGACTTTAGAGCTTCTCTATAGAATTACAAATGGACAGAATGTAATTGTCATAGTTCAGAAGATGCTTGACTACTTAAAAGAAAGCAGAGAAGAATATGCTATCATCAACTTAGTTGGCAAAATAGCAGAACTAGCTGAGAAATATCCTTTTATTTTTCTGAACTAGCTGAGAAATATCCTTTTATTTTTCTGAAACTTTGGAGTCAGAGCTCAGGCAAATGCAGCATTTGTGCCTTTCAAAGCATCCTTCGTGATCTTTTGAAGTAGGAAGTGCTACAGCTGTGCTTTCTGCTCTTTCAAATGCAAAAAAAAAAAAAGGCAAAAGAAAATGCATACAAAAATGACCACAGTGTTTCTTGTATTTCACTGGGAGAAAGTAATGGTACTTAAAATACTTTATTTTGGCTTTGGAGTTTAGCATTAAAACCTTGTGTTTTTAATTTAAAACTTTGAAGTCGTACACCACTGCATGGGGAGAGGTGCCTCAGTGCTGCATTGAGTGCTGTTCTGTAATTGTGGGAGTGATCTTCCTATCGGAGAACTCTTCATTGGTGTATGGATTTTAAGAATAACACGCTTTCATAGAAATAAAGAAAAGATGCCAAACTATGACAAAAAGACGGAAGTGATGATTAGGGATTTGGCATATGGTGGATATTGCTGTTAGACTTGCCATTGCCTGATTTTCTGTATGTGTTCTTGTCTGATACTTTGAGTTGTAAGCTCTTTATAACAGAGAGCTACCTTACCGTCCTATTTGTACACTGCTTTGCACAGAGTAGTGTACAAAAAAAGCTGTGTTGTCATGCATTATGAAAAAATAAAAAAATAATATTAATGTTTCTGTGCTGTTGAAAATTTCCATTCAGTGAGTGTGCATTTTCAGGATTTGTTTGAGGGAAGGCAGAAGCTAACTTCCAAAGTTAGCAAAGGCTCATCACATTTTAAATATATAAAAAAAGCAATGTTGCCTTCTGTGGAGTACTTCAAAATGTTTATTGTTTTTTAGTAAAGCAACAGCAAAACACTGCTGAAAAGAAGAGCTAGTCTATCACTTATCAAGTGACATTGGGTAAACAAACTCAAAAGATCACGCTGGAAAGCTAGCACAGAACAAGTATGAACTTAAAATACAGTAGGATGGGTTTCCAGAGCTAAATCCTTGTGTGAACGTGTCTGTTCGTACTGCGTGAAGTCTACTTAAACTCTTATTTTTCACTCTACCATTTATTCATGCACAACTTAAGATGTATTGGTGGACAAGCCAGCAAATTGCACATAATGGATAGCTGTTAAGGTCATGCGCAGGCTTTTTCAACAGGGCAGTAACTTAAGACTTCTCTACCTGACTGCCAGTTTTCATGAAGTTTACAGGAAACACTTTATAAAAGATACAGGAAACACTTTATAAAAGATACAGGAATGTTTCCTCTTCAGTTAGATTGAGCTGATATTTGGCCATCAGGCCTCCAACTTACTGAGGAGAGCAAGATGGGTAGCTTATTTGTGGAAAATTTGTTTCCTTAGGAAACACACTAAAAAAGAAAGAAAAAGTTATGCCTTAGCACTTCATTCCTTAACATCTGGATACATATGCCCCTGACAATGAGTGGTTCATCCAAACAATGAATGCTGTGTTTTCAGTTGGAGGTGACGTTGTGCATCCTGATATCCCAAACAACTTTCTGAGGCTGTTGGCTGAAGGTGAGTAACTCCCTGAATGCTCTGAAGAATCAAACGTGTTCCTTAATCATCTGGCTTTTTTTCTTAAAATGCACTTTGAAATATTTGATGGGAGGTGTTATTTGTGTTTCAGGCAAAGTATATATTGTTTTCTATCTAGGATTTGATGATGGAAAAGATGATGATCAGCTACGGATGTATGCAGTACAGTCTTATTTAGCATTACTTGAAGAGGAAGGTGCATTGTATCCACAGAAATTCCTTCAAGTTATGAGTTGGGTAAGGTAGACACATGGTCAAAATTGAATACATAGATAGAAGGAAACTGTCAAAGGTGGTGATGTTTTTAATAAATATTTTAAACTGTTTCATTTTTAGTCATGAATATTCTGTTTTTACTTGAAGTCAAGATAATATGCTGAAATCTATTTTTAGTGACCTCTTTTGGTGCCCGAGGACTACTTAGCTTGTCATAGTTTGTGGAGAAGCTGACTTGCTCTCTTTAAGGCAGGTGACTACTGGAATGGCTTAGCAGCCACATGAATCTGACTGCATGCTGAGAGCCTTTCTGCCTTCATCAGAATTAGGCCACATGTGGTTGTGAAATGCATTTTTAGCCTTGCAGATGACTGGCTAAGTGCTATGCTAGTGTTGTCTGGTACCTGGGTAAGCTTCAGCTTCCACCCAAGGAAGAGGCTGCAGTATGAGCAAATCATGTTTTGTAAGGGCCTAATTGCTATGTTTAGCTTTCTTTTCAAGACAGCTATTTGATTTTTAAGAAACTAAAAGCTGGAGTCTGCTGAGGTAAACGCAAAGATCACTTCAAGCCTTTGACATTTAAAACACAAAATGGTAAAGAAATAATTTAGTACATTTTTAAATAATACTTTCTTGAATGTGGGTGGATTTTGTTGTGTTGTTATTTAGTACTACATTCTAATTTCAAAACTGAAAGCACTGCTCTGTGTGACTAAATGCATATTTTGTCTGTTCTTTGTGAATAGGTGTTGGGGGAATATTCCAGCCTTGTTACAGATGTTGATCCAGAAGTTATTTTGACAAAGCTACACAGCCTGCTGAAGAAGACTTTTGTTACTTCTGAAACTAAAGTGTGGATAATGGCTGCAGTCACCAAGATAGCATCACATACCTCCTGTTTGAAAACAGTTGACAAACTAATCCAAGAATTCAGCAACTCTCTAGATACCTGCATGAGACAGTATGCCTTTGAATTGAAGCATCTGTGTGAAGACAAAGCACTGATGAAAAACTTGCTTCCGTTTGATGCTAGTTGCGATGACATGGTGGTAAGACAGCTGCAATGTGTGTTCTTCATGAACCTCTTTGTAGTTCGGGGGGGTTGAATATTTTGGTAAAAAAGTGTTTTCAGAGTGAATGATATTTGACAGTTCTGACTAGTGCCACTCTTTAGTCTGCTTAAAGTGAGTTTTCAGAAACCTACTTTTTCAGGCGTATGTGATGAATTGTCATGTTCTATACTGAAAGATAAAGAACCATGGTGTTTAGCTAGTAAGCTGGAGTAGCTTTTAACAAAATTAAGATTTCATACACTAATTTATTTTTTCGTTGTCTTTTTTTTTAAAGGCAAGTTAGGCCTGCTTTAGTGATATGGTACTGCTTTTTAATTCAAAGGGGTTGCCTCCTATTTAGAAACTACTGATCTTGACACTGAAATGTCCATAATAAATGATGGAAAATAGTATTGATGTTGCTGAGGTTTTTGAGGGTTTTTTTTTGAATTCAGTATTTTCATATAATGGTAGGATCAACCATTTTGGGAAAATGCCACTCTACTTTTTTTTTTTCTTGTTTAGACAAAAAAATCAATAGTGGAGGAGTTAATTTAAGTTACAAATCTCTACCTCAAAGTCTGTTTCAACACACTTGCTTAACAATTTCTGTTAATACAGCGGCTTTACTGGTAGATATGGGAGATGAGACAGAAGATCCTGATTTGCTGATAAGACACAATATTCTGCTAACATCAGGCTCATGTATAGAAAATATTTTCATTGCTTTTGCACTTCTCTTAATTCTGTGTAGGTCGATGCCTCCTTATCTTTTCTGGATGGGTTTGTGGCTGAGGGCCTTGGTCGTGGTGCAGCACCGTATAAGCCTCATCACCAGAGACAAGAGGAGAAACTTTCTCAGGAAAAAGGTGACTGTTTACTGCATTTATTAAATAGCTAGTAAATTACCTGATAAGTATTAACAAACAATCTAAGTGTACAGTTAATATTATTTCTTAATGTAATGTTATCTTAATCCTAATGCATCTTTTGTCTGTAGACTTAGCTAAGTTCAACTTAGTTTTTAGTTCCACATCTGTCTAGCTGGTATATGTAACTGTTCATTTGTCATAAGTTGCTGTTCTGCAGATGAGAATGTTTTACTGTTATCTCTGCTGGTCTATGGGATTTGAAATTTATGGGGATTATTAAAGTGAAAGCAAAGGGTTCCTAACTTTACTGTACTGAGCACTTAGTCTTGACTGTGGAATTGTAGTTTGCGATAGTAACCATTGTGAACTTATTTTATGACACAAATCTTACATTTCTTAGTTAGTGTAGGTGCAGATAAGGCAGC
This sequence comes from Gymnogyps californianus, assembly GCF_018139145.2. Classification (NCBI taxonomy): domain Eukaryota; kingdom Metazoa; phylum Chordata; class Aves; order Accipitriformes; family Cathartidae; genus Gymnogyps; species Gymnogyps californianus. Next base: position 11,016,114 of record NC_059481.1, read on the forward strand.
AGTATGTGCTTTTATGTATTTAAAAATACCCCAAAGCTTTACCTATAGTGTATTTTTTTTATTCTTACTTTTTTGCCGTAGAAATACTCATTTACTTTATTATAGCCAGTCACATAAGGATTTCTTTTAGACACTTCTGAATGATTCACTTTGAGGTTGGAAAGCTTTTCTAAAACATTCCTCAGCTTTGCTTTACTGTTGAGGAATTAGAAAAATGACTCTTGTACACTGCATTATCTACAATTAAATTATTATTTTTAAAAGAAGTTTTTGACTGCGTAGGTTAATGCATACAATAAATAATATTGTCCTTTTGCTTGCATGTGTAGCTTGGCAGAATTTAACACTTTTCTGAGATAATTATAAATTGAGAGTATGACATCTACAGCCTCCACTTCAAGCCTGCTAGAAAATTCAAAATTTTGGTGGAGAAATGTTGAACAAGGTCAAATATGTTGAAAGTGAATATTCTATACTGTTTTTTCCATGCATGTAAAGCCCAATGAGGGATATAATCTGCTGTATGTCAGATTGAGCTCATAATAGTGCTTCATACTGAGGTGTTGAGAACAAAATTAGTGGTCTTTACTGCTGAAGAACATCCATTTAGCACTCTGGTGTTTGCAGTGTTCCTGCAATTTTGCAGGGAAGCCATTGTAGGAACCAGATTATGAATTGCTGTTTTTTCTCAGTAATCACAAGTACTGATTAGCGTCTTCCACTGCTTCATAAATATTCTAGGAAGTAAGATACAGGTGAGGTAGAATATTCAGAAATATTCTAGAAGGGGAGTCCACTGAGTTTATTGAAATTCTTTGTTTATAGATAACTAAATTTATGGGTTAGTAGAGTTTGATTATTTTTATGTGGATTCTGTTTATCACAAAGCCCCTTGGATCTCTTCCTTCTTGCTTCTGTATTGGACAGGACACTTCCTTAGCACTGCCTTCTCCTTTATCAGGAGACTTCTTTCATCTCAGATGCCCAACAGCTTTGCCCTGCTGCTTCACTTTGCTGGGAAGAAGAAAGTGTAAGGCTGGGGTGGAGATGAGGGAAAGGGACTGTACCCCTTGATAGTTCCAGGGCTGCAAAGGAGAGTCTGCGCTCTGCTTCATACAAGCAATGACTGTTTATGTTACAGTCCAAAACAATTTTTAGAAGCTATTCAAACTACATTTTGATCCGTAAAGCATAGCTAAGGTGGCTGGTTCTGAGTCCTGATTGGCAAGTCTTAGTGAAAATGATTTATCATCCAAAGTGTCAAGTATGTTTGCAAAGCAGACAGTGATATATGGACATAATGCTGTGGACTCAAAATGTTATTTAGGCTCATGAACAAATGGAAAAGCTTGTTTACTGGAATCCAATACAGTACTTCTGTCTACAGATACTAGGCATCGGCAGATGTTTTAGTGATATGCTGTAAAGTCACTATTTCTGTTCAATTTCAGTATTTAAAACCACATACCAAATGAATACGTTTTAGATAAATCCTCTGTGTGTCTAAACTTATTTGAGAACAGAAACATCCATTTTTAATGAGGATAAGATCCTGAATGGGAAGCCTGAGAAGTGCAGCAATACAGCATATCTATTTTCAGAAAATAGATTTCTTTCTTACCTTTTTATGCCTCATTGTAATTTTAAGATTCTGTCTGTCTTGCAGCTCTGAATTTTGAACCTTATGGGCTGTCATTTGCTTCAAGTGTGTCCTCCTCTGGCGTCACCGGCAGACAGTCCCCCACTGGTTTATCTTTTGGTTCTGATACGTCTGGTAATAGTGCTGAGACAGGGCATAAAGAGTGAGTTAATTTGTGTTTGAAATGAAGTACATTTAAGCTTCTGTTCTTGTCAGTATCATGTGTCTTTGCTTTTTCATTACATGGAACTAAAAAGAATACAGTTGAACTTGGAAACCTCTATCATGTAAGAAGAAATTTGGATGGCATCTTCTTTGAAATAACTAGGAAAAAAGCTAATGCAGTTAAGACTGTTTTTCCGCTTTCTTCACAAACTACAGATTAAGTGATAGTTAATGGACTAAAATTGGGACAGGATTACCTGATGATTACATGACTAAATATTTTTTCTCTGGCTTCTTTCTTTTTCTTACAGGCTATGCTTACTTCTTATGGGCTTACAATAATGTGCCTTTTAAGGAAACTTTTTAAGATAAAAGTGAGGCTAAAATTCACAGTGTGAGATACTCCTTAAGTTTTAGAACACTACAAATAAATTCCATGTCCATAGTTTCATGCAAATTAATAACTTCATTTATACTCTGGTAGATTGGTATGCAGGAAACCTTGGAAGCTTTTTCAGACTCTTTAACCAGTTTGTGTAAGAAAACTTGAGTGAGGCTTTTAGGTGTAGGACTTGCAGCATTTAGCTTGTGTCTGTTGAATTAACTTCTGCTAGAGTTCAGGGTGTCTAAGAACATGAACACTTTTCAGAAGAAATAAAAATATTTTCTAGGTATCTTCTAATTTGCCATCTCTTACATTAACTTAAATTATTTTTTAAGGAATCAGCAATTTAAATATATTTAGAGATTCCTAGAATCTTTCTCCTGGGGAGAAAGATAGATACCATGTTGCTTGTATTCACTTTTAAAAAAATTACTCAAGTACATTATAAATGTAATCTGAAACTCTGGATGGAGTTGGCAAACAGTCTGCTACTGGCTGCAGGTGTCTAATGCTGACTTAGTATAGGTCTGTACTTAGGACTGTATAGCCTAGTCCAAGTTCGCATTTGCGGGGTGTTTTAAAAGTAATGAATGACATTACTAACATAGAACTTAATGGAGATGCAAAAGTGTTCATTTATATTCCACTACTCACTGTGTATATCAAAGTACCAAAGTTGTGAATGGTGTTTAAAGTAGAGTGTTGGCATGTTTTTATGAATGTGATGTTCATATGGTTGATCCTACTTTGTTTTGTTTGCCTTTTTAGGACAAATACTCTGAAACTTGAGGGAGTACGCAAGCTGTGGGGAAAAGAAGGCTATCTTCCAAAGAAAGAAAACAAAGTTGGGAAAGAAAATGAGCCACAAACTGTTTCATGTGGCAGCATAATAGCAGGACAAGTGGGTGATCCTCCTGCATTGCAGTCTGATCAAGTTGCCATCCTCTCTGAGGAAGACAAAGAGAAGCAGCAGTTAGCGTCAACTTTATTTATTGGGCTAGGATCAGACGCTGGTGTCAGTCTGGTAAGTGGTTCTTTTGAGACTTACCAATTTAAAGTTTATATGTTGCCTTATTTACAATTACAGATATTTATATGGAAATGTAGATCAAATTAGTGTTGTGGTAAAACGAGGCAAAAAACCCCGAGTCACTGAAAAACTATTGAAAATTACTTTTGTAATCTGATAATTTAAGAACCTGAAATGGGTTGGATATTACTTGATGAAGCAACCTCTGAAGCAGATCTGATTCAGTAACTAGAACTTCCCTCTGTTTACATGTTGCACTTCAAGTTTTAGTCTCCATTTTCCCTAACAACTGTTCCTTGACCCAACTGTACAGAGCTGTTGGCATTCATTTGGCAGTAAGGCTAGAGTTTGGTGCCCTATGTCAAGAACATTTTTTATTTATGTGTGGTAATATGTGGAACACTGAAGAGTTCACCATTAGGTAATCTTTTATAAGACTGGCATTATCATATTAGCCAGCTCAAATCTTGGCATTTATCACTGGTTTAACCAGAAAATGTTCACCTGTGCTTGCTTTTTAATAGGAGCTTTTAGCTTATGTTTTAGAAAACCTAGAGTCATTCTTGCATTATAGGCTAATCCAGTACCTTGTAAGAAATACAACAAAAGGCCGTTACTGGATCCATTAAAATGTTTGGAATCTATTTGTATTTGTCACCTGAATTGATTCCTTGGTCATTGTTTGTCCTTGCTCACTCTGTTTCACGCTGTTAACAGTAACACAGCTGGTTGCTAGAAACTTCCCCACGCTTTCTTCTTTTTTTCATTTTCAGATGGGGAAAGCAGACACAGCTACTCAGAAGTTCAAAAGGAAATCAAAGATAAATGAAACTCAGAATAGTGAGGAGGCATCAGACTTCCAAAATAATGCTGCTTCAGATTTTGGTCCCTTACTTGATACAGTACCTATTAACATGGAAGACTATGAGGGAAATATACACACAAGGTTAAGGAAAGCCTCCCTGTGTTCTTCAGATATTGTAGAAGATAATTTAACATTTGAAACACCTCAGTCCCTAAAAAAATCTGGGCTGGATGACAGACTTTCAGATAGTAGGCTGTCACAGTTGTCTTTGTTTGCTGATAGTAATATTGAAATTTTTCAGCCTTCTCCAAGTGCTCAATGTGAAAGTGCCAGTAAAACACTGTTGGTCCCTTCCTTACCGAAAGAGCTAGAAGAGCTTGCTCACTCTGAAGTAGTGGAACTTTGTCAGAGTGATGCCTTAGCTCTGTATTTATGTAAAGTTTGGACAGATGACTCTCTGTTGCTCACTGTTTTTGTTTCAAATAAAACCACTTCTGCACTTAGTGCTGTGAACTTAGTGTTTGAAGAAACAGAACATTTTCAGGTAAGAAACTTTGTTTCCGTTATATTTCAAATTCACTGGTAACTTCTTGCTTTTCGCTTGCATTTAAGTGTGCAATATTTGGTTTAAAGTAATAGCCATGCCTTTTTTTCCCAAAGCGTTTCCTTCAAACCTGTGGTATGGCTATTACACACATCCTAAAGGGTAGTGAAAGAAAACTCAATACTAAACTTAGTGTCATTTGGTATAAAAGTTAGCATCTCACTTTTTTTAATTCACCTTGAGTTCGTTTCCTACTGCTTGCCTCCTTATAACAAATGTGTATGATTTTTCAGTTCTGAATTCAGCTTCTTCCTGGTGTTTAAGACTGAATGCAAACCTAACCAGTCATACTCAGAATACTATGACTTGAGTTGCCAAAGAAATCCCTGTGTAACCTTTTTGTCTGGATGTGACTATAGGGCTTGTGCATTCATTTGTATTTAGCTGATAGGCAGACATGATGCAGTTTCTTCCTTCACATAAAATTTGTGTAAGCTTGTTTTGTTTTGTTTTTCCAAAGACATCAGTCATATTTCATTCTTGTTCTCATGCATTCAGTTGATGGGGGAGAGGAGTTGGTCAGTTTATTTTTTGACACTGGCTATATCTGGGATTTAACTATAGTTGGTAAAAGCATGTGATAGTCTCAATTGAAACTTCACTTAAATAATTGGAAAGCTATTTAGGAATTGCCTATTGGCATGACTATCCACGGATTTTGCTGAAAGAAGCACAGAATTTTGAAACCTTGGAGACACTCAGCAAGTGATAACTGGATAAAGAGAATTAAGCAGCATGTTTCTTTTCTAATTGACTTCATCGAGGAACTGCTAATTGGTTATGAAGTCTCCTTCCTTCCCATTTCTGGCTAGAATCAAACCTGCCATGGCATTGATAGAAAGTGGGCATCTCATGTATAGTTTTCCCTTGTAATTCACTTAAGTTTCCACACAGACCACTACCAGATAGAATCTGTTACCCATTTGTTTGGAGAGGCCAGGGACTGCTGAGTAATCTTGAAATGATCCTTGTTATTAGGGATGGTTTTTCAACTTCCTGCTTTTAACGTGTAGCTTGGGGTATGTTGCAATGTTGCTTGCTCTTGTATATTAGTTTATTTTGGGACTGAACTACAGAATTCAGGTTCTTGGTCTCTCTGAGCAATCATTCAGGGAGGCGGGGAAAGCCAATTGGCAGAAAGAGATCAATTTCTCCAGTGTTTTAATTCTCATAGAACTTTTGTAGATGTTAATGATTGATTTATCCTCAATGAGAGCTGAGAAATGGTAGCTCTATTCACTGGCCAAATAGTCCAAGACAAATCAATTGAAATAAAAGACACTTACACAATTTTATAGCTGTATCTTGGCCACTTACACAACTTGACAGCAAGACTTACATTCTATATTCCTTTTAAAAAATTGTCTAGATTTTGGAGAGTCCCACCTACCAGTTTCCTGTAATTGAAGCTCAAAGTGTGGAACATTGCCAGAAATTTGTGTGGATGAACAAAATCTGTACACAAGGAATTCTTTCTGGCTCCATTAATTACCAGACAGAGATGGAAACTTGCCTTGACTTTTCAATAACTTTGTCATTGTTGGACTTCATCAGGTAAATAAAATAAGCTGCAGTTTTTAAAAACACGTGTACTCAAGTAAGTATTAGACAAGCGCAGGATGATTTGGGTATTGATTATGAAAATAAAAGGCTTCATCTTGAGCAATTAATCTAATTGAGATGACGGTTAAAGATAGTAAATGGTTATTTATACACTTACAAAAAATGGGCGGAGTTCTGGGAAGAAGTACAAATACAGTGAGAATATTAACAGTAGCTGCAGGTCAGAATAGTCTTGAACTACAGGATGCGTTTTTGAGGAGGCTAACAGAACTGAGTGAAGAGAAAGGCATGCTGGTTTAAAATATGGCATAATATAAACACGTCAAACTGAAATAAGTGGTTTAAGTAGAGACCCATACATTATATGAAAAGGCTGACAACCTTTGCAGGCGAAGAAGAAAGCTCATTCTTTTCATTTTTGAACACTGCATTTATTTTAGGAGTAGAAAAAACAAGTGTTCTTTTTCCAGTAGTCTTTTCTGTTTTATAGTGAAATCACCTTGTTTTCCATAATAAAGTCTACCTCTCATTGAACTTGTTTCGTCTCTTTCAATGGGCAAATATCTCAAGACCATTCACTTTGGTCTTCCATTTACATAGAATAATGCATTTTTTTAAAATTTAGAAATCTAAAGCAAGGAATAGAAACCTTTTTTTAAAAGTTAAGCTGGGAAGAGGAGGGGTTTGTTTAAACTAATCTGTATTTGCTTATTGCTTGCTCTATTGTCCAGTTACTTCCAGATACGATTTTTTTTGGGAGACCAAATATATTCTGAATAACATATCTTATTTTGCTAAGATATGTGGTGAACTTATTTTTAGGCCAATGGAAATGACTACAGAAGACTTTGGGAAGCTGTGGTTGTCCCTTTCCAATGATGTGAAACAGAATATAAAAATGTCATCTTCTCAAGATTCCCTTTCAGCAGCTCTGAATACACTGCAACAGAAGCTGAAACTCCATGTAGTTGACATCATAGGTGAGTGAAAGTATACTGTAAGGTTGCTTACAACCTACAATTTGTCCCAGGAAAATAAGTGCATGGAAGCAGGTATCTTACAGTTTAAGGCAGGGAGCGTTTAGGAGCATAGTAAACACAGGAGCATTGTCCTATGGACTTTATTTGCCTTATCAGGGGTCTATGTGAAGATTGATGTAAAGGTACAAGTGTACAGCAAACACTAAATTTTACAAGGGAGCAAACTGTTGCACTGTGAAGAGTTTTGGACAGGACAGAAAAATGGGAATGAAGCTATATGACAAATATGAAGCTGGGATTGCATGTAGGACGCATGATTTTTGGCAACGTGTTAGAGGAGTAGGGGTAAGAGTAGAAGACAACAGCAGAAATGGAGTTTGAGAGAAAGATACATTTGTTGTGAACTGTACTATAGCTATTGTTACTTGTTAATTGTTACTTCATTTTTTCTGTGGCCTCTGTTTTAAGGTAATGAGGGAATACTGGCATGCCAGCTACTTCCATCTGTGCCCTGTCTGCTGCACTGTCGTTCTCACTCAGGGATGGTGGCTTTGTGGTTCAGATCACCTTGTTCTGCTCTTCCAGATGGTTTGCTTTATCAGTGTCAAAAGGTGATGGAGGAATCCTAGTAACAATAGTGCCTGCCTTAATCTATTTGGTGTGTGAAAAGCAAATCAAAGATTTATACAGTTGCACAGATAATTACCAAAGCTAAATTAAGCTTCTCAGAAGTATTAAAAGTTTTCTTCCAGCTGGCATATATCATGTGGACTTGTTGGGGAAGAGTGATGACCTAAATTATGCCTGCAAAAACATGCTCAGGACTGTACAGTGACTAACAAGTAATCCATTAAAGTATTGTTACCTGTTTAAGTGAAATGTATATTTCTTAATTTTGTTGTAAATGACTGAAAGTATTTATTTTTATTAAGCAGCTTTTATAGATGCCAACAATTATTCCTCATAGCAACTACTTAAATACGATTTTAAAGAAAACGTATCTCCATTATGAGGTCAGACTTGAACAGTTATCAGGATCATCTAATTTTATTTTGATAATTTTTCTAAAGCTGTTTTTAAGCACTGCTGGCAACAAGACCTGTATTGGTGGTTGTATAAAGTAACTTATGTAGCAACAAATGCATGTTTTGAAAATAATTAAGATACTAGAGAGCAACACACTTCCTATGATCTTTGATATTTACTATTGAAGTGGTAACATCTAAATTGGCTTTTGATAGGAGGCAGGCATGTGAAATTGTATGGAAGCACCTCCTGGGCGATGATCTAAGGCCCTTCAGGTTAGTTCCGACTGCAGTTCTTCCTGCCTCATGTTTCAGTCATGTTCCCTTTCCTTAGGGGTCTGTGACAGTCACTGAATATTTGTGCATGTCTGAAGATAAGTTTCATGTGGATCAAGTCTGAGATGACTGAGCTGGGGGTAGTTGGCTGTGGACATGTTGACTAGTTGGTAGTTGGCTAGTGGACATGTAAATTGCTCTCCAGTCAATCCTATAAATTTAATCTGGCCAATATCTCTGGTCATGAAAATTCATATGGAGGAAATTTTCATTTATTTTTACTTCTAATTATTTATAGCCTCAGTATGACTCTTCAAACCTTTGACTTGCACAGATGTGGCTGTGTTGTGTGTGCATGGCTAGGGACTGCAGTTAGGCATAAGAGATCTAAATCAGAGCAGCATACATGATAAATGTGTCTGTCTAGATTGTCTCCTTTTCTTCCTGAAGACCTCAACAGTCTTGAAAATCCAGCAATCTTAATTTATTTAGATGCTATATGCAAACTTTAATACTGTTTAATATTATGTATAACTGGTCGGGTTTTTTTATTTAAAAACGTCAAAGATGTACACATGGTTCAGACATGGTACCAAATGGATTCTACAGTGGAATTCTCTCCTTTGTGTTTGATATTAACAAGGAAGTTCTTTGTTATATTTCACTGTTATTGATTCTCACCTGATAAGCACTGGTTGTAAAGGAAAATAAAGTATTCAGTTACTTTGCTAATGTTTTGGTAAATGTTCATGAAATCATCATAAGAATGTTAATGTGCTGCTAGTTTCTTTTTTAAGTCAAGCCACTTGTGTTATCACAAGTATAATCATATAAGCAAAGCTCCTTTTTTATTGCTGTTTCAGTACCCTCTTACTGAGGAATTTAAAGTGCACTGAACCTGTAAATATACTTGATGTTCTGCATACTTTATGTTTACTTGGCACTTCAAGACATTTTATATAAATGAAAACTGATTTATAGTGGAATAATTTCCAGCAAACTATTTCCCTGCTGGTAAATCAGACTTGTGTTATGCAGTTGGACTTTTGTAATCATATGAACTATAATAGAAGAATCTGTTTGTGGCCTATGCATTTAAACCATTTCAGCAATGAGATGTTAAATGTCCTAGTGTTTAAAAAAAAAAAAACAGCAAAAGACAATAATGCCTTCTATTGTTCATGTAATGTTCTTTATAACCTTTTCCACCATATGAATAGTGTACATTAAGCTGTCAATATGCAGATTTGAAGACCTTTACAGTAACATCACATAAAGGAGTTTGCAGGGAATTGTACCTGTATCAGTCTTTATTTTTACATTGCCCAGCAAATATTTTTCTTCATCTATCACCATCTTTGCATTTCTTGTAGTTTAATAAAACTCAGTTGCATTTAAAAAAAAAAATTAGCTTGTTACTTTTTAAGTATTCTTTGCTACCACATGTAACAGTGTTTTTGCATATTAAGAACTAGATTCTATTTTAATTGTTTCTCTTTGCATCTGAACAGTGATGAAGAATGTAACACTGCAGAAGTCTTGAATCCATTGGTGATTTAAATGTCCTGCATCTCAGTTGGAGGTATAAAAAGAGTGAAAGAGTACACTTTAGATCTTATGAACAGCATTCTGTGTGCCAGCTCACATTATCCGATACTCTTTTTGGAATACTGTCAGATTGCGGGATTTGTTTTTAGGCGTCACAGGAGACTTTAGGGTCTCTTGTTCATAGTTGACAGCAATAGCATTTTTTTAAGTCCAATGCTAACATAACACACCATTTGCTATAGTATTGAGAAGGAGTTGGGGAGTTTGACATAATTGCTGAATTGAAGGTGGTTGCAGCTCTGATCTAAATCATGAGGCTGTTTTGTATGGCGTGGCTGTTGGTGTGTAACAAGAGTGCATGCTACACTGCAGTTCTGGCTGATGTGGGGAGCTTAGGCCCTTGAGAACCTCAGGAATTCATTGCTGGGAATCCCTCTGATCTTGGTCCATCATCCAGTTGTCTTTAAAATGAAATATAGCTGCATAAGTAATTATACAAAGGAATATTCTTTCATCTAGTTCTGTATTGAAAATCCTTTAGTGAGTATTGTCATCTTTTCTGGTGTTCCCATTTACTTTTCTTTGACTTAGTACATCTTGAAGGATTAACCTGTTTCAGGGAAAGGGAAATAAGGTGCATAGAAGTAGGCTAGAAGGAAGAGAGCACGTAATCCAGTTAGCACAAAGAAGTTTATTTTCAAGAGGCAACCAGAGGCCAGTCAGAGTATATACTGACCTTTCTGAACTGGCAGGTTAACAGTGTTTGGACCAAAACCCTAGGTACCAGGAGACGCCACTGTTTTACTGCTCTGTGCCATGGGCAACTTGGAGTTCTGGACATTTTGGAGTCAACAGATAAGTGATTGTATTGGATCCATATTTCAACTGTTTTGTCAGGTTGTCCCCCCTTACCCCAAGTATTTTCAGATATTTTTAATGAAACAAATACTTTGGTAGGAAAAATTGATGGAAGTGCGACATGGCAGTATGATGCAGTATGTTTTCCTAAACATAGATCAAATCTCCTGTTCTGTTATATTACTTCCTACTAGGTATTCCCAACCCCTTCTCATCCTGTAAGGACCCAAGAGAACAAATTTGTGTAACAGATGGCGCTATCTTGAGGTTTTCCTGTACCTGCAAGTAGTTCATAAATGACATTGCCTGATGGTTTCTAAATATTGGAAAGGTAGTTGTCTCCTATAGAGTCCCACTAGTAGTTTTTCAGCATAAAAAGCTGTATTATCTTTTCTGTGTGGATAAGACTGTGTGTTGTCTTTTTCTGGCATTGAGGTATGTAAAAATGGAAGTAAACCTGCTTAAGTCATCCAGTTAAGACTTGCTTTTGCGTTTCTGTTGCTCTGATACGAGTTAATTGTGCTTTACCTCTTGGTTCTCTTCAGGGTCAGCTATTTATATGCCTTTCTGTGCGAATGTTTCTCGAACACAAATAAGATTACATGTTCAGTGCAATGTACTGTTCTGTGGTACATGTACAATTTCATTAGGATGCCAGAAGTGGTCACTCCCTTGAGAGTTTCTTGAACGTTAAAATTTTTATGTAATAAAGTTGGCAGTGATGAAGCAAAGAATATTGTGTCCTGCCATGATATGATTCATAAAATTAAGCTGACAGCAATGTTTTACCAGCAGTGTGGCTTGAAACACCACTTACGAAGATTGCTTTAAACGTATTTTAAGGTAGTTGGCAGTTTTCTCTTTGTGCCAATCTTTAATTGCTTCCAGTATAATTGCCATGTGAGTTGTTTGCAAATCCTGAGCTCTTTCAGCCAAAACAGTTCGCTGTTTCTGGGAATAAGGATAGGAGAATATATGCTTGCTGTTGTTAAAACATTCTAGTAGGTTCTAGCATCTCCATGTTTAGGGCAGGGATTTGAAATCTGTCAGGAATGTGTCTTCAGTCTAACTTAAATCACATTTAGCTAAACTGAGCTAAATACATCATGGAAAACTTCGAAGAAGGTGCTTGGTAGAGAGCTAGATCTTGGTATGTTACATCTGCTCTGGCCCTGAGACAGGCTGCCTGTGTATCTTCTAGGCACCGCTCAGGCTGAGCCTGGGGAGAGGCTGGTACCTGAAGGCAAGAAGCTTGTGCCATTTCCTCCACGTGGCTTGTGAGGGAGTTTCTGAGCCTGCTGACTGAACCGCACTACTAAACACACTGAGTCATCATCATTTGTTAGCTCAAGTGCTTGAGAACTTTGTGGAAAACCAGAGATTCATTTGCTGCTGACCCTGTTTGTGTTGTGTGTGTGTGATGCAACAGAAATCTGGATTTCCAGTTTTCTTTTAAACCCTTAAACTGTCCATCTACCTACCTCCTACCTTCACGAAATCTGGTTGTCAAGAGCATTACGGTTGCAGAAGATGAAGGTGACAAAACTTAGATTACGCAAATTCCGTCCTCTTATTGCTTAATTTCCATTTACATTGGATGGTAGAATAAATAAATCAAAAGGAAGCAAAAAGGGCAGTAATCACACATTTTTAATCCACAAATATGATAATACATCATATACTTAAGGTGACCTGAACATTGCCCATATTTTAGCAATGTTATTACATACCAAGCTACAAGTACAAAAGTAAACAATGAATATACAGGATATGCAAATATGAGAAATACTTGAAAACATTCTCTTTCCTTAAGGCTACTCAGATTTATAAATAAAACAACAGATGTTCAGCTGGTGTGTCTAAAATACCAGAATCTGAATATTGATACTTGCAACACACAAAGAAAGTCACAGATACAGGATATCCCTTTCCTTTGGACATCTTGAATGTTGAATAGTCTCTCTTTTTCTAGCTTTAAAAAAAGAAATTTGGTTGCCACAAGTGAAACAAACACGCAAAATCTGACATGTGCACTGGGACAGGAGTGTTGGATACAATAAATACTGTTCAAAAGCATCAATTGACAAGTACGTGCTTGGAAAAAATGCAGCTAATGGTGCACGTAAATATGGCTCTGCAAATGGCTGAACTTGCAACCCCAAATGTTGGTATTTCATTACTGTGCTGTGTTGCAAAGGAATTGTCCACCTTCATTGCTACTAAATATACTTTTTATGGTTAAAGGAAATAAGTAGGGAAGAATTTACATTGTTACAAACTGCTGCTAATGTCTTGTGCTGCCATCTTTACTGTGCTCCAAAAGGAGTTCTCCTGGGAACAGATAAAAATCCATCCAGCACAACCCAAGTGAATATGTGATCTGGGTATGTGTATTCTCAACTGTATAAAGGTGTGATAGTCAAAATTGTTGTTGCAAGAGATAAAATATAGTTATTCTGGGGTGAGGAAAGACAGAAGAATAATAAGATTTTGAACGGTTTTCTCTACCACCATAGTATTTAGGAGTTTAAATGAGAAGCATAAATTTTTCTTAGCCTAAAGTAATGAGTGATTAACACTGGAAATTTTCCTTAGAGAGGAATGGCTTTCAAATATATTTTCTTGTCTGTGTCAGTTTTCGAAAGGAGATGGTGCATGATACTGAAGTGTCAGTAGATAGAGGTTGAGTCTGGAGGGTAAGATGTAGAGGGCAAGGAAGAGGCAAGGAGAGATTTCCAAACATAATTCCTTTACTTAGGGTCAGTCAGCACCTACCCAGCTGCAAGATTCTGCAAGTGGCAAGCTGGTGTATCTGTTCTGCTCCCGTTCTCCCTTAATCCTAACAAAACTGTACAGAAACCAGCATTTCTTTGCAAAATCTTTTCAGTTTGAAGACCTCAGTATATTTTGTTTAAAAAAGAAAAAAAAAAAGTCACTGAAAACATTCTGAACAAAAAATCCTTCATGAAGCTCACCAGAGTCACTAAGACTGTTCTCTTAAGACTACTGTGGGTATCCTACACTTGGATGGCACTGCAAGCATAGTGGATGGGGTTCCTTTTTTATCATACCTGTTTTACTGTAGGCACAAATTAACATCACGGACATGTTAAACCGAGAGTCTTATCTAGGCTGAGTATTTTGAGGATAGGGGATGTAAATGCTGCTTTGTCACTCTATTGGTGTCTTAGTTGTGCTCCTCTTTACAAGTGCAATTTCAAAACCTTCACAAAGAATATTTTGTTCTGTCAGGCAAAACCGTAAGAGCACAAAGAGCAGCACAACCTTCAGCCTAAACTCGTCTGATGTTACCAAATACACAAACCCTGAGAGTGGGGAAACTGATGTACTACTTTATCTAGTTTTCTGGTTACCTTTGAGCTTGAACCACTGAGCTGCTTTTCAAAATTAAAAAGAAACCTTCTCTCTGTTATTAGCAGGTATAAAACAAAACTCTCTAATGAAAATATTGCTTCATAGAGCAGTTCTTTAAATTTTCTCCCACTTCTACTCAGTTTGTATTATTTGTTATTCCCCTATTAGACTTAAATACCATGTAAAATCAGAAATGCCTTCTCATTGATTCCTGATCCTTTTGAAAGGAGAGAGCTTAATCCATTACAGCCCTACTTTCTGTCTAAGCTTTTTCAGTTAGCGTGGAAATAATAAAAACATACGCACCAAGGGCCTGGGGGTAAATTCCATGCATTGCTCTCTTGCCTTCACCTGTCTATTTTTACATAGCCACGCATTTGAGTTTACTTTCTTTTCACATGTTCAGCCTTGAACACAAAGCTAGTAAGACCATAGTGTATAGCAGTCGGTTTCTGAACAATATATATCAGCAGCCTTGTTCACTCCGCTCCTTGGAAAAGACTGAATTATCTGAACAAAACATTAAAATTGATAGCTTTCTGATTTAAGTTTTCCACTTCATCATGAGCCTGGTGAGCACTTTCTGGCCCCTGCTGGAGACTGTAGTAAGAGACCGTCGGGAAGGAAGCTCGCTTGCTCACCACAGCTCATGAAGAGTGGCCAGTTCTAGAGAGAAGTTTTTGGTTGGTTTCTTGGTTTTGAGTGTAGTTTCAAAGGACCTTCTCATCAAGTAGTTTGTTGATGCCATCGCAGATCTTTTTGAGGTATGGCCGACAATCCCCATCAAGACTGTACAGGGCAGTTAGAAATTCCACATCCGCGAAGTGATTGAAGACATGGTTGATGCGCCCATGGGATCTCGGTGTCAGGTGTCGATCTACTAGTTCATGTACAAGGTCTTTACATTCATTCAGAAGTTCTGCAAGAACATTTCTGTCAAAAGTGTATTCTACCTCATAGAAACTGACAATTGTCATGGCAGTTTGGTTCAGCTTCTTCCTGAACTTGTCTACGATTTCCAGCTCTTCTTGGTTGAACTGATTATTTCGATAGAGGATCCCGATTTTTATTGCCACTTTAATCAGGTCTTTCATAATTTTATGGGCTTCCTTTTTGTTTCTTGTGTGTTCCTTTGTTACTTTGTACAGCTCATCGAAGATTTCACTGCTTGTGTCATCGATTAGCATGTTAGCCATGGTTTTGGTTGCCATTTTACTCAGGATCTTTTTCTGGGCTTGCAGTGCGAGATTCTTGGAACTGAAACAATCGGGACCTGTTTCAGGATAGCAGAGAAGAAGGAAAATGTTAATTTTATTTGGTGAATAACTTTCACAATCAGTTAAGAAAAGTAGCACCTATGTGCTTAACTGAGACATTACATGTATCACTGATCATTACGTATAGTCATGATTGGAATAACAGGAACACTTCCAACACTGTATTTCCAGGTATCCTTGGGGTCTCAGACATCCATGTTTCAGGTCTTGCTGTCACTGAGGTTTTTTGCTTACAAATTAAGAACAGAATATTCTGGCAGGGGATATCTATGCTGGTTCTTTGCTAGTCTTTTGCTTTTGAAGTTCAACATTAAAGCTTTCTTGGCAGAGAGATCTGTTGAGATGTTGTGGTTGAAATAATACATAAGCTATCGGAGACAAGCAAAATGCGATACTGACAAATAAATACATGAACCTGAAAGAGTTATACTTTTGGTCATTGGGAGGCACTCTTGTGCCACTGTTAGACTAAGCAGCATCTCAGCTAAGGGCTAATAAAGCAGATTCATTAGCATGGATTTATTTTGCTTTAATCTCTAGTAACGATACCTTTCCTGTTTGTTACCAATTTGCAAAATTATAGAATGCGATTTTTGTAAAACGTTGGTGCTTCAGTGCATGCGGTTCCTGCCAGATGAAAATACCTGAGCTATTTGCTCTACGTTTATCAAAGAAATGTCTTGGATTTTTTATCTTTTACCCATCTGTGCAAGTGTCACTCAGCATAGCACCTGAGCATGTGGCTACTCCTGCTGGACTTTATCCAATGAACTTCTATAATTATTGGTAGAGATCAATTTGACGTTCCCCTGTTTTTCACACTAATATTGGTTTTTAACTGACCCTATATGGACAAAGTAAAGGAAATGGAAAGATTTCATATGAAATAATCATCCAGTTTAATACTAGGGTAGTCAAGTCTCTGCTGGATCAAAGGGCATTTTGTTGTTGTAGCGAAACAGTGATGAGTGTGTGTATACTCGGGCTTACAGCCCATGAGATGAGTGCCAGGCACCAGCAGAGTGGCCTCTTTGGTGTGAGGCACCTTCCTCGCCTTCCCTTCACATCTCTTCCCTGTATTTGCTCACGCAAAGGAGATGCCCGTCTTTCCCTGCCAGCTGGGGACCTCGCTCTGCTCACCAGGGGACCAGAGCCTTGGCTGGTGCAAGGGCGAT
The DNA here is from genome assembly GCF_018139145.2 of Gymnogyps californianus. NCBI lineage: Eukaryota > Metazoa > Chordata > Aves > Accipitriformes > Cathartidae > Gymnogyps > Gymnogyps californianus. The sequence goes on from NC_059481.1 coordinate 11,032,819, forward strand.
GGAGGTAACCATGTCCTTCACCCGCTGCTGGGAAATCAAACCATTAAGAGATTAAAAATAACAATAAAAATTAAAGCTTCCAGTGCTGATTTCGTTTTGGAGCCTGAGCGGGCCTTAGGCTGGTTGGGTGGGTTCCGGAGGCCATTTCCAGCCTTCAGCACATGAATGCTGTTGCCCCGCTGCGCAGCTATCATCTGTCAGTGTTTGTGGTGCAGTCTGATCCGCGGCCTCGTTCATGCTGCCATGGGTTCACCGCAGCCTCTCCTTCCTCCCCGTGCTCCCTACATCCTCGCATGAGGAAAAAGGGGTGCTGGGTGCCAGGGCTTACTTCGAATAAGTAGCACTCTGAATTTAAACAGTCTTCTGTTTAAATCCCATTTTTCAAGATAGCTAGAATATTAAAGTTGTCATCTTTCTTTGTATGCTACAGCTCTACTACTGAGCAATATGAAAGAGTAACATTTAATTTCAACTGAACCACCACCTGGAAAAAATAATTCAATGTGCTTAAAAGAATTGCCTGTCATTTGGAGAGAAAATTGTGGGGCTGAGCTGCTGACTGGAGGAAATACAGAAACTATGATTTAATCTAGAAATGATAAAACCAGGATGAAAGCATTCTTTCGCTTAGCAGTACATGGGTATATAAATAGTATCCTGATGAATAATTATGTGCATTTGACACAGTAAAATGGAAGATTAATGTTATTGCCTGTTTCTGTAGTGTTTGCTATTAATCAAGTGGATGCAGTTGTTCAGTATCTGTTTTAATCAAAAACTGAAAATAATTGCAGTAGATTTTTAGAATATTAATTTTACTAATGTTCATAACACTTCAGCCTCTGTGTCATTTTCACCAGGTGAGAGCCCAGTTGGCTCCTGCCATGCTCAGCTCTGCGGCCGGGAGAGCTTTGCAGAGCTGTTGCAATTCTGCGGCTCGAAGCAAAGCCAGCAGTTGTGGAGCACAGAAAGAGGTGGCTAGCAAAGTACTGCATCCCCCATCGTATGCCCTGCGTCTTTGGTATGCCAGCCTATCTGTGGGAGAGCCAGGACCAGCACAACCACCAGCACGCAGCTGCCCTCCCATCTATGTGATTTCTGAGAGACAAAATTTGGTGCTAAATTAGCAGATAAAAGCTTCTAATAACCTTACAGAAGTGAGGTTTGTCTGGCACAAAAAAAAAGTGGTTCCAGGGTATGTTCCTGCATTCAAAGTCCTGGCTCTCATCCACAAAACTGGAGAGAGTGTGATCTTCAAAGATGGGTTTCTTCCCCCATGACACCCCTGGGTTTGGTACCTCAAGTGACAATAACACAGCTCCTAGCGAAAGGTGCAAGCTATGAAATAGGCAGCACAGCCAGAGAGCAGCAGGCTGAGTTTAACTCAATGTGAAGGCTGGAGCGTTTTTCCATGGCAAGTCCCAAGTGTGGGATCTGCTATTTAACAGCATGAGACTGAGCTCCTTCTCGTCTTTCTAAAAAATAAAATCAAGAACTCTGTTATTACATTGGAGCTGCTAAACTTTCCTCTAGAAGTTGTATTCCCCTTTCCTCTACCATTTCCTTTACCAGGCCCTAATGCTATATCCTCCTCCTCCTCCTCTTGTATCTCTTGCTCTCCTCTGCTCAAACCAGGACCCCAACTTCATGCCTCCTATCTCTGCTGTGGCCCCCTTCACCACTTTGTGCTCCTGTCTCTCCAGCCTGTCTCACCATGGCATCTCTAGCACCTAAGCTGTGCTAGCCACGAGTGCTCAGAGCCCTCAGAAAGCAGGCAGATGCAAATACTTTGTGCACACTCCTTTCCCCCGCGTCCTCCCATGATTTGTGCTGCTCTGTGTATTGTAAAATCTGTAATACCTGGTAATGAGTTTCACCACCGTGACTGCCATGCGCTCTCTCCCAGTCAACTGTACCAAGCAGACAAGGTCCTGGTGGGGAAGGGCAGTGCTTGGCGGGGACACAGGACAAGCTTGTGCATCTGTAGCATAGTGTGGTGCTCTGTGTTAAATACAGAAGCTGCAGCCTGCCGCCATGGCCCCTCCACCACGTCAGGAAACTGCTGAGGAGCTCAGGGAGGAGGACAACTGGTACATCCCAGCTGTGCTAGCAAGCTGCCAACCTGGATGCCAGGATCGGCACTCCGCAGAGCCTCAGCCTGTGGTCTGCAGCTGCCCGAGCGCCTGCTGGTGGGGTCAGACAACGTGCGTGCCATGAGGAGGCGGCAGACAACAGTCATCAGCCCATTTGTGCAGCCTAGACAATGGCATGGGGGCTGTTTGCAAAGGATTATGCTCAACTTTTCTTAAATTCAGGGCGTGTAGAGTTTTACAGCAGTGTATGCTGGAAGGAGTGAGAGAGACTGTGTCGTGGTTTAACCCCAGCCAGCAACTCAGCACCATGCAGCCGCTTCCCCCTTCCCCCTCCCAGTGGGGTGAGGAGGAGGAAAGGAAAAAAAAACCAAAACCTCGTGGGCTGAGATAAGAACGGTTTAATAACTAAAGTAAAATATAATACTAACAACAGTAATAATGAAATATAATAATAATAATAATGAAAAGGAATATAACAAAAAGGGGGGGGGAGAAAAAAAAATGTGATGCACAATGCAATTGCTCACCACCCACTGACCAATGCCCAGTTAGTTCCTGATCTGCGCCTCCTGGCCAACTCCTCCCAGTTTATATACTGGGCATGATGTTCCATGGTATGGAATACCCCTTTGGCTAGTTCGGGTCAGCTGCCCTGGCTGTGCTCCCTCCCAGCTTCTTGCACACCTGCTTGCTGGCAGAGCATGGGAAACTGAAAAGTCCTTGGCTTAAGATAAGCGCTACTTAGCAACAACTAAAACATCAGCGTGTTATCAACATTATTCTCACACTAAATCCAAAACACAGCACTGTACCAGCTACTAAGAAGAGAGTTAACTCTGTCCCAGCCGAAACCAGGACAGACTGTTTGGATTGATTGTTTGGATTCCTGCCTCCAAAATCACGTAGTGCTCAGACACCAAGGTGACACCTTGCCTTTCAAAGATCACAAGTGGTTAGCCACATGATTAAATTCAGGCTTTCATGGGGACTGCAGGTTTCCTGTGGCAGTCTTTTCTTACTGCAGCACATTGCTTGTTACACAAAATACAACATCTTCGCCTCCTACATACAGCAATTCTATTTTCTGCTTTCTTTCATACAGCAAAACACATCAGCAACAACATTATAGATGCTATTAGCTTTCAGGAACATTGCACCAAGGCTAAAAATGAAAAAACAACCTCCGAGCATACTGCTTTGCTCGGTAATGATTAGCTTCCATTATAGAAAGTCTGACATCTTAGTTTTTACTAAAGTAAGGACCAGTTCTGCCTTCAGATCTGCTCTCTCCCTCTCTCTCTCTGTCATCTAGAGAGTTGTGTATGATAAAAGCTATTAAAAAAGCCTCTTGTGCTGGGATTGATCCCATAGCAATCTTCCATCCTTCAAAAAGTGCAACTCTTCAGACCTGTATTTCCAGAGCTGTGATAGCTGAAGAGGGAATGGCGCACGCCCAGCTGCAGGCAGGACGAAGGGGAGAGGCTCCTCGTGCCTGGGCAGTCCCGCGGTCAGGATGCTGCACCACTCCCCACCAGTGACAGCCCAGCTTCTGGCACACGGTGCTGAACATGACAAAGATGTCTCACATCCACTAAACTTAATAACAGGATTGCTTAATAACAGAGTTGCTTAATAACAGAAGTGTGGAAAAAGTTTGGCAACTCTAGAGAGTGGATGTAAGAGTTTTATAATTTAAGAGTTGTTGAGACTAAAATGCAAGAGCATCTGTAATGTTCTCGAAATACTTTGATTCCAGATGGCTGTACCAAGTATAAAATGGTTAGAACTAAATGCTCAGCAATACTATTTTCATGTAAATATCCATTCAGCCACTCTACAAAACACAGAGCAGAACCAGTGAACCAGAACACGCTCCCACTATGCCCAGGAGAAAGCATGATCGACGTTTTCTGAAAGCAGTTACACGGACATGGAAACAACCCCCCCGAGCACATGAACCCATTTCCCTCCCAGTTAGCCATTTCTTAGTCAAAGCCTTAATAAAGTTTTGCAGCCAGGATATTTTCTCCCCCAGCAAATGGCTGAAAGACATGTTGAAGTGAGCTCTGGAGGGAGTGCTGCTTCACAGGTAAAAATGGAGAGAGTAGGAGTTAATCTGAAGAGTTTCTGTGGAGTTTGTCCAGTGCATTTTTAATTGCATTAGCAGGCTTGCTTGGAGAGAATGGATACAAAGTGATTTCTTTGGTTTTGTTGCACCTGTGGAGTTACAGCTGACGCTGGGAGTTGTTACTGTACTGCCTGCTGCAACTTGTACTAGTTAATCAGTTACCTCAACCATTGACTTCACCTGGTCTAAAGTGAATCACACTTGGAGCTGTGTGCCTTATCTCCCACTTACGCTGTGAGTATAACCCCAGCTCCCAGCAGTTGATGGTGGGCTGTGTTTTCAAGCTACTGCCAAGTAGTGTATGTGTGGGGGACACTGAGTTAGCTTGAGAGCATCCTGGAGAGGTGAGTTGAGCTGTTGTAAGTTAAAGGACTGAGCTAAAAACATGAAGAGGCTGCAGGAGCCCACTGCAGTCCTGCAGCCTGGCAGGAATGGGAGGTGATGGGAATCAGAAAAGGTCCCTGCATCTGTGCTCCAGCTGTACTGTAAGTAAGCAAAGGCTGAATCTTAACAAGAGGGAAATACATAGGCAAGTAAAGATGATGAAGAGGCTGAAGTATTTTTAATACTCCTGAATCCTCAATTTTCAAATGCAGTGCAGCCTCTGCAGCAAAAGACAGGCTGTAAGGAGTCAGCAGCGCTGCTGGAAATGTGGGCATCCCTCCAGCTGCTAGCAGTTGCTCAGGCTTGTGGGAGATGGGCTAAGCCAAGGGACAGGCACGCTCTCAGAGTCTGCTACAGTATGGGTTGTGAAAATTGTTGTAGGAATGTGCTGTTTTAATGATTTGTGTGACCCAGTTTGAATGCATCTGTGTATTTTAACCTAGTGACATACCTGCCCCTGAGCCTGGAGAGTCTGGAAATGCCAGTGAGAAGGAATGAGGCAGCTGTATCATAAAGCTCTTGCAGAGAGTTAAATGAGCAGTGGATATCAGAACGGTTAATCCAGTGTTGCTGCTGGTTTTGATAATTTAGTGGGCTGGCAGCTTGTTTCATTATAACCTGGAGTTACCTGTAATGTCTCTTTTTCTTGACATAAATAGTTAAGAAAGCATAAATAACATTTGAGAAAAATAAGAGCAGGGAGTCTTATTAAGCTGTTATGTAAAGCTATAAGGACAAGAAAAAGCTAGTGCAGATTTGGAAAGGAGAATGTAGAAAAACAAAAAATCTAGTTGCTTAATTTGCAGCATTCAGGCAAAATGTTTAGAGGTAATGAGCTGCAAACTTGTGTGTTTTATTTATCCTTTAAGAATCACTTACATGCTATAAGATTGATTAGAAAAGTGAACCGCAGAACTCAGGATTTCAAAATAGCTCTAAAAGCAGACATGAAAAAAGTGCACTAAAAGCACTTCTCCTATAGTATTTTAATACTGAGCAGCCAGGGAGCTAGCTGTAAGTGTGCGTATTACTCTTGGACAGCTACAGGATCACTGCAGAAGAAACATTCAGTGTTTCCAGTAAGTTTAAGCCAAGAAATCCAATAGACCAGATGGAATATATCAGCTTTCAGGGAGGGCCAATTTAAACACGTGTAAGCACCAGGGGCCCAGTGCTCAAACTTTTAACACTTCTAAATGGTTACTATGAACATAAAAGGGTTGCTCATTTCCGTAGTGGAACAGGAGATTACAGACTGATAATTATATGATCCTAGGAGAACATATCAGTATCCAAACATCTGAAGGCAAAACTTGGACATGCTGGAAATGGCAGCAACAGCCCTGTACTGAGGGAACATGACTGAATGGAAAAAATAAAAGGACCTTTCTTCCTTTCAGTGCTTTATACGAGCAGCAGTCATGCTGCAAAAAAGCACTGTCTGGGAATCTAGCGACTGGAGATTCCTAATGATAGTCTTATTTCAGCAGCTGGCTTGTATTTGGCATTTACTTTACTAATACTACATTGTTGCTACGTACTGGAGTGTACCTTTCAATACCTGGCAGAGGTGGTGGTAGGCTGGGGAGCCCCTTCTGTAAAGAGAAAAGGAGCAATGCAGAACAAGCAGTTAAACTGTTGTCCTCATCTCCGTAATGCCTCCAGAGACGATATCCAGGTGGAGAAGAGCTCAGCTGCAGTTTCCATCAGCTCTGCTGGAGTTGCCAAGAAAGCGGCTGGCTGAGCTTTTCTTCTGCTACCCCCAGTAGCTGGCTGGGAATTGAACTACACCACTGTATTCTTCTCCTGTGTCTAAAAGCAGAAGCTGGCAAGTGGTGTCTGGATAACAGCACTGTCCTGTGGCTGAAACTGGCCCACGGTGCAGAATCCTTCACAAGAGCTCCCTTGATTATATGGCACATCTGACACGATGCTGTGATTTTGTACGGCTGCTGTTTGACATTACAAATGAGACATTACGCTCGGTCATATCCTGAAAACTTGCATCCAGCTTGTGAGAGAGGAAACCACTCCCTGACAAAAGGGCTCAGTGAGGATCATCTCCATGCATTGTGTCCCTGTGCCACAAACCAAACGGGGGTACCAGGCAGCAACTGCTTTGCTAATGACCCAGCCCTTGGGTCTAGCCTGCCAAGTATGAGCTTGGCACACGCAAGCAGCAAAGTCGCCTCTCTGGAAGTGGCTACTAAAGCTCTTAATTTTTTAAGTCTGATAACCTGTATCAGAAGCAAAACCTAAACCAGGCTGCAGCACAGGGAATGGTATCTTTGAAGAGTGACTTTCAAGTGTTCAGTTTAAACTTTGCACCTCCCATTTTGTAGCATGCAGGGAAGCTCTGCCAAGGCAGCAAACACATCTGGTTAACTTTTGGCAATTGGTGGTGAGTGTAAACAATGCAGAGCTTGCTTATACAGCACCCTGAGGTACACACACAGAGTACAAACAAGGCTTTGCTCTTATCTGAAGTGCTCAGATGTTACAGAAATGAGTAAGTCTGTCTGCCAGGAGTGATAGTAAAATACTGTGGTGTTTGGGGCTTTTAAGCTTTACTATACCAGTAAAAGAGGTTTTGATAAACTGACCACTGTATTTTATAAACAGGTTTAAAGTCTTTCAATGTCAGCTCATTATGTTGATAGCAAGTGCAAAATACATTGAAAAGACTGAATATCCCTACCCCAGAAAATGCTGTTTTAACTCTGCCTGACACTGCAAGACAAAATGTTGCACACTGACAGCAAAGGTTTGACAAGGGAGGTATTTGCAATAGTTTGAGGCATAATAGACCAAGGCATTGCCTGGGCTCATCTTTAGGGAATGGGAATGCAGGAGCATCGGTTACTGCCTGTTGCAATGACCTATTGATCCTGTTCCTGTATTTTGAGACAGATATTTATGATTATATTAGTGGGTTTTTCTTTAAATGCTAGCTTTGGTCAAAAAAAGTCTTTCAGAGTGGAGAGGCATGCTGACATATCCAAAACACTACAGCAGGATCTTAGGTAAGCATGGATAGCTCACAAAACCCAGCAGATAGCGCTTTAGTGGCAATAGGGGACATCTTGAATCGGTTAGGATTTTTTGGCCTTCAAACTGTCAGTGATCCCCCCCCCCAATATATGCTATATAGCAAATCGTGGGCAGTGACTGTTGAAGAGTTTAACTTCAGTCTCTGAAACATTTTGTGTTCAATCTCCTTTGTCTTCTCCACAATTACCACATTTCTTACACCTTCCTTTTAAAGACACTGCATTTAAAAATAAGGTATCATGGTGACTATGTAGCAAAAATATCTAATTAGATGAATAATTACTATATAGGAAAATTATGCTAGTTTTAATGTCTGGCCATGTAATTTTCACAACAGAACAGTAACGAGTTCTTTGATATGTGCTAAGGAACTGTTTATTGCTTAGATGGGACAGAGTCTCTGGGGGAGCATCAGGCATATAATGAATGATAAACCAATTATCTTGTTAAGGAAAAAAGCCTCATAGGCTTTTTTAAAAGGACTCAACCATCACATTCTTCCACACAAAAGTAACAATTATCTAGAAAAGAAAGGATTTTCTTGCCAAAGTATTATTTGCCACTAAGACTCTTATAAGCCATGAGAAACCTTTCAAGATCTTGCAGTTATCCTGTTTTTATCCTGATGCAGTTATTGTAGCAACTTCTTTTTGCAGATGATCTGTAGAACTTGCTTGCAGTGTTACTTTATGATCAGTTTCCAAACTGGTAGATTCTGTTTCGAGCAAAAACTTGAAGAGGAAAAAAAAAAAACCAAACCTGCAAGCACTGAATAATAGAAAATCCAGCCTGTGTTATCTAAGCATGGGGGATACAGCTACGCATCCTGGAAGCCAGTGGCTAGAATTGCCTCACTTAAAGCTGCTGAGGCTTTCTGTTTTCAGTACATACAATCTTTCTAGCCCCAGGAATGTAGTAACAAGTCAGTCTCTCCCCTTGCCTCTTTAAAACAACTGTGTGTGTCCCCCGTCCCCCCCCCCCGTCCCCCCCCCCCCGTCCCCCCCCCCGAAAAAACAGAGCCAGGACAGACAGTGTACAAGTATATGGCAAGTGCTTTCCACCTGTTGTATCTGTGCTTTAGTATTTACTTGCAGTTGCCCAGAAGCAAATCTCCTGGTTCAACCTCTGGCTATGTTTTCCTGGTGTAGATGGGGGATTCGGTGCCCGGGAGCAGCTATGCCCTTTTTCTGATGTTTGAATGTTTGAACACTGTGACACTCACAACAGATCTTGGGGGATTTGAGTCCAATTTCATGAATGACTTGGATTCTTGATCAGGATGCATAAGCTTTTCTGTGTATTCTTTCATGCCCTCCTCTGGTAGGGTGGGGGAAAGAGAAGGGCTATGGAGGCATTTGTGCTTTTGTGGGCTTGGTGCTTGATAATTACCACAGTCATCACTCCTGGTTAACAGGAGGTGCAGATTTCCCTGTGCTTCTGTAGCTCAAATGCTTTCTATTCCTTTCACAGAAGTCTCTTTAGCATGCAGGAGCCAGTCATTCCCAGCAGGAACATAATAATATGCTGTTAGTAAAGCAAGGCCTGGCAGTATCAGCCCTAAATATTAAACAAGGCCTCCATGCAATATACGTGCTTTAAACTGATAAACTGCAGCTAAGAAACAGGCTATTGGGTACTGGTTCACTGATTTCTTCTCCCCCCCCTCCCCCCGCCATTTCTCATCCCCTCAGGAAGAAAATTCTGGGCGGTTATTTTTGTGCCTTGAAGTTGCTTGTTGTTGCAGTACACTGTTCTTTCTCCAGAGATATAACGTCCTTGCCTTTTACATAGAGTAATTCTATTTTTGACTCTAATATATTAAGAATGGCTTGAAAAATAACCACGTCTATGCTCTAGGGATGTACAAAATTCCATGAGAAAGCAAGCAATCGGGACCCCAAGGATAGCTGGTCTGAAGATGCTGTGAAACTCCAAGGTGGCATTTCTCTGTAGCTTAATATGAGGCTGAAAGCAAATGGGGGAAAAAGTATTTCTGCTAAACCAGGTCAAGGTGAGTAAACTTTCAAAAAAACCCAGAATAGGCTGGAACTGCAGAAGGTGTCAAGCTGCTGCTGACCAAGTGGGCTCCCCAGCTGCACTAGGCTGAGCTCTGCCACATCCAGAGGGAGAGGATGGGGGTCAGCAGCTCCAGCACCACATCCCGGCAGAACTACACCAGTATCCCTGCAGAGCATACGGTTCTCTTCACCGTGCTCCAGCACGCTGTTCAGGTACACCCAAAATAGCCCACCTCGTCCCACAGAGGGGGAGTGATTGGAGCAAAATTGCAATTCACTCTTGTGTGCTTTTTGTCTTGTTTTTTAAAAACAAAAAACCCACTGAAAATACTGCTTAGCCTTCTTTGCTTGAAATGCTTTGAGTACACTGACACAGTGCAAGTGCCGGATGGGTAGGGGTAACACTGAACAGTCTGTATGTGTAAATGAGAAGAGGCCAAGGGAAGTGGGGGGGTGGAGGGGAAAGGCAGGCTGTTTAAGCTTGGAATTGATTTAAGTTAATGGCATCTGCATATCTGGCAAATGAGGGAGATTTTTTTTTTATGATTACCATGTGCTATCGTTCTACTGCCTTGGTATTTGGTTGCTTGACCACTAGATTTTGAACTAAGAAGGTGACGGATAGAAGGGGAATAAAACAATGGCAGAGATCAGGTGCATCTGGAAAAACATACTGTGAGTCCCTAAATAAAACACCAGAGGAGCTGTTAATATTTCCAATTAACTCCAGCCATGCTTCCAAACTCTGTTTAAACCAGATAAGAAAGTCAAATGAGGGGAAGATGAAGTGGACAATAGTGGCAAGAAGTGTCTGACAGCAGTTAACTTTCCCAAGTCAGGAGCAGACACTCTAGACTGACCACAACGTATTTAAAACTATTAAGAAAAGAAAGTTGAATTAACCTTATGCATAGACGCTTTATTGTCTCATTTTTATTGTTTGCTTATGTGCTTTGAGGGAGTCAATTAAAAGAAAAAAATATTTTGAACATGCTGATTAATGCTTACAAATCAGCTGCTAGTCACAGGGCTGTGGAAGATGAGGGCTTACAAGTTATAACATGTTTGGACCTGCTGTTTGGCAGTCAACAAATAGGCACAGCTCTGGCTATAATACAGCTGGAACAGTAGGACCATGATGTGACTATCGCTAAAGAAGACAAAGGATGTCAAACCCACTGCAACATGAGGGCTTGATAGGGGCATAAGGGAGTTTAAAGTGCGGCTTATCCTGTGACTGATTAATGTTCTTAAACAAACCAAACCGAACAACCCCCCAAAAAACAACAAAACACTAAAAAAACCAAACCAAAACTCTCAATAGAAGAGACTCTGCAGGTGTGTAAGTCAATTACTAAAGAAATATTCTTCTGAACCCTCACCTTGAGTCATGCCTATTGTATGTCACAGCATCATTACTTACAAGGTATGTGGGTGCTACCTATGTCTGTGTGTTTGTAACAGTTTTCATTCCCTCCATGAATGCAAAGGCCTAGATTTGTAAAGGCACCTAATGTATCCCTAAGTGCAGTCCAAAATTTTAATTCCTAATCTGAGAATATTTGGGAGGGGACAAGAAGGATTAAAAAAAAATCTGGAAGAGTTACTGTAACTTGTGAAGTATTTTGGGGTAAAGAAAATGCTCCTGATTTATTCACCACTCGCCATACTAGTGACCTTCCTTCTGCCTCCTGGCTGCAGAGCATCCCTTGCTCTCTTTGCCCCATGTCCTTCTGCCCCAGCGCGCAGTGCCTCGGCATGTAGCCACGCACTGCGTTCTGCCCTGTGCCCCGCTGCAGGGTGGAGAGAGTATCAGCTTTTCTGACCCAGGTTTTAAACTATTACACGTCACTTACCATAATAGGTTACAGAATACAGGTCCGTGCTCTGCCCGCACAAACATGGCAGTGAGAATTTCATTGCCATTTGAAGCAGACAGTTTTGTTTCACGCAGCTCCGATTAGCTGATGCTTTGTGCTGCAGCTTTACAACACGGGTGCAATACCAGAGGGGAATGTTGCTTGTACAAGTCCATAAAAGACCTGAGGGCATCCTCCCTTTCTGAGTAAGAGCTGCTGATAATATCAGTGTCTGAATGGTGCCTGCTCTGGTTTCTTTTAACTCATTTGAAGTATTTCCCCCCCCCCCACTAAAAGTTTAAAAATTTCTTTAGAGACTTCTAACAGACAATCCCACTATGGCCTTGCTGAAACAAAACCTGTTTGCTGTTTGATTATAACCATCAGAATTGATATTGTAGAATCCATCTTCAATGAGTTCAATGGTATAGTTATAAACGAACCAATGGTGTTACAAGTTTAAAAAATATTTTTTTTTTTAAATGTCATCTGCTTATCCTGGCTGACAAGCAAATGAGTAAATTCCTTTTCCTTGTAGTTTAGGGTTTTTTTCCCTTTTTCAACAGAGAACAAATTAAGCACATGATATACTGAAATAGCTGCCCACACACAAACAGTGGTGCTCTGCATACCTTTACAAGAAAAATCTAAACTGAGCACATCAATACTGTTGATCCAGGGTGAAATCAATGTCTTGTTTTCGGTCTGAAAGTGCTAGAAAATTATTTCTTAACAACAGCAAAGCTGAAACTGAAAAGGCAAAAGACATGAATACTTAAAAAGAAAAAGAGAGTCTGCTTATGCCTGTGTACTGTTGTTCCCAAAAGAGGACAAGAAAACTAGAAGAGTCTCCATTTACTTATTGTTTTAAACAATGCTTTACTGTTTGCCTTGTTATTTAAAAAAAAAAAAAAGATTTCTACAGTTGCAGAATATTAGGCTGTGTGGAATCCTTGACTTTCTTTTTTTTCTCTTCCCCCCCCCCCCCCCCCCCCCCGCCTCTAGAGAAGGATTAGCTGCTGGGGAGATGGCCAACCCAGATTCTAAATGGAAAACTCCTGACCAAAGGAAGAATTACTGCTGGTCAATGCAGCTGGGATTCATCACACTCTCCATCTCTTACAAGTTTTTGTGCATCTGATTGGGGATTTATTGGTAGGAAGAAAGCACATGTTGCCTCATGCCTCAGATGTGATCTATAACCCCGTTCTCCTTTAAGATGAAGCCTGATTTGGACTTTAATATATCCTTTGGGTGATCTGCTCTGCGCTGCTCATCTGCAGTGTTAGGTCAAGCATCCGATCAAGATGCACAAAACACTAAGAATGGAATATGTGATGGCTTTCATCCCTGTGAAAAAAAGACACAGACTAATATGTATCTATCCATCCCACATGAACTAGACCACCTGCTGTATTCTCCATACTTGTTCTCTGTAATCCTGCTATAAAGAATGACCACTGCTTATCCAGCATTTTCTTTAATAAAAAGGAATAATTTTATACCATGAAAACCTTAGTACAGCCTAATGAAAATATAAGCTGAGTCTTACAGTAAGAGCAAAAGATTATTTCCTGTGGAAGGATAGAGAACTCAGTAAGGTGGATTTGCAGGTCAATTCTCTTCCTCCTTGATTCAAGATCTGCATGAATAATATCTGTCAAGTTACAGTGTCTTACACTAATGAAAGAAAAAATCCTGAGGTTATACTGGAAAAAAGGGAGGAGAAACTAGACTACAAATGATGGTTTCCTTGTTACAGGTTTAAACTAAAGTGCGAAGCATGGCATCAATACTTTCACAGCCATGTAACTGACCCAAGTAGCATAAATAATATCTTACAGTCAAAGCTCCTGTAGAGGATAAATGCTAATGAAGATAATCTGGTTTTGTACTTTTATCTTGTTCATTGTGTGCATACATATTGGAAAACATATCATGCCAGGAGGAATATCCTGATAACAGGGACGCTTTCTCTGTCATCAGGGAGTCTCTAATAACGGTTTAACAGCAGTAGCTGTAACCACCCATGGTGTAGAAGTTCACTCTAAGTGCAACTATTTATTTCAGGAAAGCAGAAATGGAAAAGATGCTGGAAAAGTACTGAAATGGTCAAGACAGCTCTTAGGAGGTCTGTTTCATTATTCTGAGGCATGTGAGTAAAAGCAATGTGTCGTGGGAGTTTTTTTTATATACATATATATGTATGTATCCTCATTGTATGACATTGCAGCTATATGGAATCAGGATTGAATTTGCAGAAGAAAAATCAAAAAATCACTGCCTTTTATGTTACCTAAAAAACCCCCTGAAAGGACAAGCCTCAACAATAAACACACATAAGCAGAATGTGCCATCCCTCGTGCGGTTTCAATTCTGTAAGATCTCTGAGTACATATATACAGAGTTTATTTGTGCTGATACCTACACATGTACTTTAAGCATCCAGCTGAATATCCAGGATAATGCAGAAAAGTTACCTCTGAATACAGCAGTAACAACAGTCTCTAGAGAGAGACTCGACATGAACTGAATGAGGCCCTGCCTGATATTAAGAGAAAGAAACGTAGCACAGCCCATGTGCTGTTATCATCTCGCCGTTTCAGATGCCAGCAAAACTGTTGCCTTTATATCTGGTTAATGGTAATAGAATAATAGACAATTCCACAGTTCTGCTAAAAAATTGTGCTTAGGAGCAAAAATTCATTCCACCAAAACAACTGCTACTTCTGAAGGTAATTTGGTCAATTTTGCCATTTCTTAATCTCGAGCATGAGTTTTTAGAGTGTCTGTGGTAGAAGAAACAGAGCCACTGGCATGCTACTTTTCCTTCCGGAGCCATTCTAAGCACAGGCAGCTTCTCGAGGCTGACCAAGAAAGTTTCCGAAGGTGAGCTTAGACCCATCTTATCGCTTCTGGATTTGACATGGTATTCAAAGAGTGAACACCCTTTAGAGCTTCCTCAGATAGTCTAGCAGTTGCCTGAGGGGAAATACTGCTTAGTTTCCTCTTACTGCTTTTTAGGACTTGTTAAGTCCTCCTTTCCTAGAGACCTAATCGTGCATTTCTTAGTCCTGCTCTAAGGCTCTGCTGGGTTCAGTGCTCTTTCTGCCTGAAGAAGTGTGACAAAACCTACTTCTTGCTCAGCTCTCACCAGTCCTGTAGGAAGAAACTGGATTCTGCCCGATCTCAAGTTTCCCATTCAACTTCTTCTACAATGAAGAAAAATGTTAATTCCTTTCTTGAAGATGGACTTGAACAGTTCTGGTCTGTACTGCTGTGTATGGGCAATCCACCAGAGAGGACTTTGTCAGGTAAGGATGGGCCAGACCACTTGGACCCCAATTCTGATAACTGCTCCAATTCCCTTTAGCAGGAGGGTCTAACAATCCCTATCATATGCTTGTCTAGAGAAATAAGACTACTATGCTCATGTGTTGTGTAGGGTTCAGCTTTTCCTGAAACAATATCTATCCGTAGTTCCTGCTCTGTGCTCCTGCAGTTGCCATAGCATAACCCAGGGACATTCACATCTAATTACATAAACAATGAGCAGAAAGCAATCACTGCCGCAGAAAGCCTTCAATGAAATGATACATTTGTATGCTTTTAAATGGAGACTGGAGCCTTAAAAAGGAATGACTGTATATCTGTCATTCATTACTATTATTTCATATACCAAAATAATCTCAAGAGTTTCCTATGGGTTTGCACCACAAAGCCTAGAGAACGATAATCCAGTGTTTGTGCTCTGAATTAAGGTATTGCTGTATTGCTCATAGGGAATAAACTGTTAGCAGGAACGTTTAAATAAACTCTATCATCGAGTTGAATGATACTCTAAAATAAATCATTTAACTTTTACTAACAGTCATTATTTATTTAATGAAACTTCCCAGGATGATTTAAACCAAAAGAGAGAAAGTTTGCAGTCCTCCCCATAGAGACATAGCACATTACATATTCGACATGAAAGGACTGGAAGAGGAGCCCTTTTGTTTGTTCTTATTTCATTTTAATTAATGCTAATTTGAGCTGCTAGCGTTATGCTATTAAGCCCTACACTACAATATATTTGAAGCTTCCCTTGGCAAATAACTGAGCAGACATTTAACTCAGCTGACCTCACCTTAGTGGAGCTGTTTTTGCTGCCAAACTCCAGAGCTGGCATGCTTTTTTTTTCTTTTTTCCTTTTTCCCACCCAAGTCTATTCAAATAGTTTCTTTTGCAGCAATCCGTTCTCTTCCTCTGGGCCTGATGGTGTTGCTGAGGTCCCCTTGGCATAGTGCTAACTATTCAGGCCTGCCTTTGCCTTTGGGGTGAACTTGCTCACCTGCATTTCTTCAGCTTCTGGCAGCATTGGGCCCTCCCGAGCTACAGGTCTCTCAAGATTTGTTGTAGGAGCAATGCTGCCAGCGTCTCTCCATCAGTCAGCTGTCTGTCTGTCCTTTCTTCAAGCCTAAAGCCTGAAGATGATTTACCACTCGCTGCTTTTCAGTATTCTCTCCCCAAATATTAAATACTCTCATGCTTACAGGGAAAACACATGCAGAAGCTTTAAACTTCCAGCATGCTTAACAACCATCCCTCCAATGCAAAATACGCTCATGATAAAATTGCATTTTCTTACAGCAAATGGGCACCCCACTGAGCCTCTCAGACTAGCTTCCCACTATGTGAACTCTCATTAAACGCAGCCCAGTGGTGCTACCGTAATGTTGCATCAGTGGACACTTATTTGAGTTTAGTATACACAGAAATCACTTGTGGAAAGCTTTTATCAAAGAAATAAAACTCCAAATGCCAGAACCCTGTCTCTTATACAGTGAGAGACTGCCTAGAAATCCAAGCAGCTCATTAAAGCTTGCAAG
Source organism: Gymnogyps californianus (assembly GCF_018139145.2). Classification (NCBI taxonomy): domain Eukaryota; kingdom Metazoa; phylum Chordata; class Aves; order Accipitriformes; family Cathartidae; genus Gymnogyps; species Gymnogyps californianus. The sequence continues at coordinate 11,049,223 of NC_059481.1, forward strand.
ATTTCTGGCAAAAGGAAACAGTGGGTTAAAAAAAAAAAAAGGTCAGCTGTCATTGCCTACATTTTGGTCCCATGTTCATGCTTATGGTTGGCTGATGCGCTTTCTTCCTGGAACTCACACAAAGGATACATCCTAAGACAGTAACTGAAGAGAGATTTGTATCCAGTGACTTCTGGTTAAGTGAGAATATTAATGCTATAAGCACAAGACTATAAATGTGATGATGCGCCACAAGAATTTATTCAGGGCAGCACTGATTTTCTTGATCTAGATAGTTGTAATAATTATACTGCTTTGTAAACTGGTCCAATGGAAGCTGATAAATCTCATTAACATTGTGACAGGTATGGTCTGTAAAATTCTAGAGATGCTTGACAATTCTACAGCTATCTGTTTTATTCCAGAATAAAAACCAGACCAACACCATAAAAGCAATGTAGCATATTTCAATATTTAAAAAGTGTACGCTTGAATGTCTTAATTTGGATATGACTGTAATGGCTTCTTCTGGTGTCATTTAATTACTTTCTTATTTTACATTTACATATAACAGTTCTTCCTTTTAAAAAGCAAACATTATCTAATACCTATGCATTGATAGAAGAAGCAATGAAACTGTATGCATTTGGAGGCAGCTCTCCTTCGTTTTCTTTCAAAAGCGAAATTTACAAAAATTGAAATAAATGGCGGAGATGTTGTGGTAAGAAAAAGTTATCTAGATATCTGCTCAGATAAACTACAGAAAGCAAAATGTTTAAAGAAAATACTTGCTCTTTTTTTCTTTACAAAGGTAAAGAAAATGCTGCCTTGTGGAGGAGCATTTGCTGTATGAGGATCTGCCTCTGAAATACCTGTAGATCCTAAGGTTGCATATGAACAAGGAGATTTAGGATACAATTCTACCTCCTTTTGCATAAATCAGAATTCTTTTGCTATATTCAGTGTTTCATGAAAGAAAGTCTTTACTGATACCAGTGATAATGGCCTAAACTGGCCATGTAAAATTATGATGTCATGTATGAAGACAGGGAGATTATTTTTCCAAAGACGCTTCCCTACTTTCCATGATGTACTTAGGTTTGACTCCGACCATTTCTCATCCAAGACTGACTTAATATCCAGCAAGTGCTCTTCCCTAATTTTTAGAGGGAACTCGCTATTTAAAGGAGACGTATTCCAATCAACCGTATTTTTTTGAGATTCCCTGCATCATGTTTCTCAGACTGTATTGTCTCTGTACAGGATATCTGGTGTTATCGTTCTAATTTCCCACAGCTACCAGAGGATAACCATGCATTGCGTAGTGGCTACTGCCTGAAATAATGTCCCGAATTCAAAAAGTATCTCTTTCTCATACTCAGGCTCTCATCCTCCAGAATGGGACTGGATCAGTAAATGCAGAGAAGGACTATTTTCTGATTTCTTTTAATTATGTTTATTTTTCACTATGACAACTTCTCAAACAGAGAACAAGCTGAAATCTTACTGTGTCTGTTCTTGCCTCATTCCTCCTCCTTTTTTTTTTTTTTTCATAAAACAGTTATGCAATTCATCTGGAATATGTTAATATAAATTACTTGTGTCAATGGCTAGATTTAGGAGTGACTTTTAATGGTATTATCTTTGCTTTAGCTTCAGAAGTGAAGAGACAAAAGGAATAGGTCACGAAAACAGTAAATGAAAAAACAGCTTCAGAGATAGCAATGGAGAAATGTGTGCAGTGGATGATTAAAAAACCCTGAAGTTTTGAAATATTATAGGCTAATGCTACCAAGCTCTCATGATTTATAAGATCTCTGGAACTCTTAGTTCTATGTTATTTCTTGGCTGTCATTCTTATCACGTATGCTAGTTAATGTGTTTTGGTTAAATATGGGCAACTAGAATCACACTCTGTTCTTCAAGTCCTGCTTGTGTAATCTTTTCCCCTTTCTTTGTTGTACAAGAAAAATGGACTTTCGTCTTCAAATAAAAACCCATGCCAAAACCAGTTTAGACCTCTTGACAATGTCTAGTATGGTCTAAATGATAAGGGTATATTTCTATGAAATTTTGATTTTATTTATTTTCCCAGTTGTTTGTAGGTATTCATTTGACCTGGAAAATCTGCAACACATCTCTACTTGGGTGAGGAAAGATTAGATGGAGAGTGTTGAACAACACATAGTGCATTAGCTTGCTCTTTGTTGTTTAGTAGACATTTTGTATTGCATTAATAGCAGCGTCTCCTGTTTTGTTCATCCCCTTTGCAAAACATACCTGGTTTATTTTCTTTAGCGGCAAAGGTGCAAGCTAAATGGACTCTTCCTTCCTCTGTCATTTCTACAAAATAATGTTCTTTCAGATATCTTGTTTTATAGTAATCATTCAGTAGACACACAAACACTCCCCTGCTGTCCTCCCTGCTTCAGAATAGGTTTATCTGTGTGCTGCTCAGTACGCTAGCAGCAATGATGCAGAGGTGGAAACTGTTCATCAAACACAGGACTACAATTATGACACTGCGGCTTCAACTCCTCTTGCCATAGGAATGAGTTGTGCTGTCCCCCTAGGGGCCAAGGAAAAATCGTGTGGCCAGGGACTGCTTTGGGTAATACTTGTTTGGCAGGTAGGTACAGGGCAGTATGAGGTTTCTCAATAAGGTATCTTTCATAAAAGAAGGTATCTTTCACAAGGACTTCCTTATGTCCTTTAAGCACCGCTTTCTTGGTTTCCTCAAATAAGATACAATGCCTGCCCAAAATCTAACAAACGGGGCATTCTCTGCACTTTTGTACCTCCGGAGCACGGACACAGCAAAGGAGCCATTTGTCTTACTGGTAAGTAAGCCATACAGAAATGTTAGCATGGGAAACAGACTCATAGATGCAACCCTCGGGATAACACAGAAGTAAAGCACCAAATGCAGAAGGGTCATCGCTTCCGTTTCACAACTACATTTTTCTTTCTCGTGCAATATAGAGTGTGGTATTTTCCAGCAAAAGTGTTTTGTGATTATAGCAATTCCCAAAGTGTCAGTTAGTTCTAATTGCTGCCTTTTGCTGTGTTTTTGGACTTGCAGCTTAAGATGGCCACTGTTGGCCTAATGTTTCAGACTTAATGTTTACTTGAGGAGGGGAAAATGCTTAGCTAAATTTTATGGTAACAGACATGTTTACGTGGAACCTTTAAAAGATTCAGTGGAAAAAGTTTCCTCTGATTCCTTGCAGAATTTGTAACATTACATTGCAGCACAGTTCATCATGAATGAGTTCCAGAGAATAAAGCTGTTTGCTCTGCTTTCCCTAATTGAGATGTACAGAAATGAACTGAATGATCTAAGCGGTAAGTGGAGCAAAGTAACGCTTTTGAAGCACTAACTAACTGCGAGAGGTTAGTAACACTAGCAAAGCCACCTCCACATAAAAATATAAAATCCTTATCCTTTGAACAGTTGCAATAACGAGCCTATTCTACTCGGTTAGTCCTGACTAACCCACTGAAGTGGGAAGAAAATGAATGAAAAGCCGTTTCTTTCTCCATTGCCAGAGAACAGCTCTCAAAACAGCGCTTTTCAGCGGTACCCTGATTAGAATGGCTGGCGGCTCGGGGGACTCCCAGTTGCCAGCCTTGGCACCGCGCTGATTTTCAGCACTATTTGTTACTTTTTTTAAACCTAAAGCAAGTTGAAACTAATCAAAACATGCTTCTTTAACAGCCAGGGATTTCACAGCCAAGCGCTGCTTAAACTTATTCATGTAAATAGCTTTGTCATTTTATACGGTATGTTCTGAGTAAAATGAACAGACCTTTGTGTGAAATTGAATTTAAAAAAATCTTGATTTCCTCCCCCCCGTATCTTTCCAAATATGTCCTAAATTTTTGCCTGTGCTAAGTTAACCCTGTTCATGCAATCTAATGTTTAATAGCCATATTGAATAATATCCCAAAGATGAGTCAGAGCATTGCTGAAATTTGCACTGAAGTCATAGAAAAACATAAACCCTGAATCAAAAAGAATTTGTGGTCTTTCCTATATCTCCCGTCCCAAGGTACAGACCCAGCCTCTGAAACTATTTGCTCTTCTTTAAAATAAGAAGCTAAATCCTCTGCTGTACACTGGCATAGTTCCACCTGCACTGATAAACTGGTACAGTTCTATACCAAGCGAGGGAGCACTCCCCTCATCAGATTTATTTTTAATAAGTTGACTGAAGAACAATAATCACCCTGGACCTAAAGAGACTTAAGACTGGACAAATATTATGGCTGTATCTACTTATGCAATTGAGAACAGGGAAATTCATAAATTATGGGCTATCCCTAGCACTAATGTAAGCTGGAAATGTTATTATTATGCTATTTTGATGGAAAATGTTGACTGGTTGAACTATTGTTGGAAATGCATGTATTTTTCATACAATTCCATATGATTTCCTGTCAATCTCCCAGGTTGTCAGACAGCCCTTTCTTCCTGTGTCTGCCATTTGCATTAGCTTTGCTGCACAGATTTTGGCTGAAAAAGTGAGTTGTTCCTGTTGTGCTATAGGGAATCCAGCTCTCTGCTCCTCTTCAAACTAACAGAGCTGATATTGACCTTGGTCTTGTAGACTCCGTGTTCTTTTGGAAAAAAAACCCAAACAAAACCAAAACAAAAAACCAAAAGCGCCAAAAAACTGTGTGTGTGTATATATATGCGTAAATATGTATATACCCACATATATTTTTAAATTTTTTCAGCAATTTTTTCGTTCTTAATGACAGCACAGCCCCACTAGATTTTGCTAGTCTTTCTGCAGTGTAAAGACTGCCTTTTAATCAGGTCTAATCTTGCATACACTTATGTAGATTTCCCTAATGATATTGTAATTTCATCTCTGTGACACCATAGGACTGACAGTAATAATTGTTTCAGCATTTGTTATTACCTACTGTCCAAAGCCTTTGTCATTTCATAGGATACTAAATGCATTTATTGGCATACCCGACTTCTAAAATATACAATGGAAAAATTATTGTTGTCATAAAATGTTCTAAATGTATGAAGTACGAAGGGAGCAGCCCTATTTCTCATAAACTCTGCAGGATTAAATCACATACTTTGGGAGCACTGTTGCTTATTAAGAAATTATTTATGAGTTGAATTATATCACTTCTAAATATATAAAGAGTTGGGATGGCTTCCAACAATTACTAAAGAAGCCAGCCGAGTGATGCTTTCCAATTAAATCAGGCTGACTTTTTTTTTTTTTTGACTTCTCAGTGTCCTGTGTTCTTTCTTCTGTTTTTTCATGATTCAAGTAGATAATGTATTAACCTCATACAACTGAAGTCTCGCACGTCTCCTCTTTGGTATCCTTTCATGTGGTGGTGATCAGCAGGAGTCTCTCTGTAGGTACTCACTACATGAAAGGTTTCTTTCTTGTCCATATAACTGCTGCTGCTGGTGCTTAAGTGCTTGCTTTTATTTAGGACCAGTTGTTATACAGAGCTTCAAAGCTTATAACTTCTGATGGCTCATTTATATTTGTATTGTTCATTCTTTGATAAGGACTGTGTTGAAAAACCTGCAGAAAACAGTGCAGCACAGAAAACATTGACTTCCGTGGTAGTGCCTATGCTGTTCAAGTCATGCAAGGAGATAGATGTAACTCCATGACCTAATTTATTAGCAGGAGAATAAAAACAGATCAATTAAAAACAAAAATGCCGAACAAAAAAATCCACTAAACCATAAAGCATTCACTTTCCTACTTGGATTGGATGAAACTCAGATGTTTGCAGAGAGGTTATGCACAACCGCTCATGTGCTATATAGCACTTGTACCAGCTCTCTATAGAGAAAAAATGTCACAACTCTCCACAAAGGTTTGAGTTTATTTCCTAGGTGAAGCCCCATGAACTTCTTCCAAGATGTCAGTGAAAACGGTAACTAAGAAAACCTAGTCAATTATCTATAAACTTAAATTTACTATATAAACACTCTCAACTGAAGAAAAGTTAAGTAATCTGCAAAATGAAACAAAACATTGAAAATCACTGCAGTAGACTATTGAAGGCTTATTCCTCAGCAGATCAGCCTTCCCATAGCTGGCTATAGTCATCGTTGCTGCAGAGTTCACTTTGTTCTATGCTAAAGGAGTACGGCTGCTCCAGAGTACATAGGGCCTGCCTTTATTGCCGGGGCTGGAAGTTTGCCACGCAAAGAACTAATCAGAATTATTTATTTTTTCCAGCACTTTGGAGTAAATAGCAAGCTCATTTGGGTATCTGGCATATTTATTTAGCTCTGTTACAAGTTCACGTAGTTACTGGTGATCGTTTACAAGATTTAAAAAGTTTTTCCTCCATTAGTGCTGGAAAATGAAACCAGATTGTGTTACTTGGGAAAATGATTTAAAATGATGGAAATTATTCTTGCACAAGGAAGACAGAAATAGCCCAACACAAGTGCATTCTGCAGTTGCCAGTTGAAACAGCAGCCTATTTTGTGCTACGCCTTTCAGTGATTCATATCTAGGGTTGTTCTCTAAAAAGAATCTACAGTTAGTGGGGTCTGAACTGCTGCTTTCTGTCAAGTGGAAACCGAGTGACTATTCCATAGCCTTCTTCCAAAAGCTCCTTTTGAAAGCTGAAACACTGGAGCACAGAGATCTGCCAGAGAGCGCCACTGGGAATGCAGGAACAGAGTCCTTGCCTAGTGTCTGTACGTCCGGCCAGCTCCTCCCTTTCTGCGACGACAATTCATATGCTGTAATAGCGGCTATCGCTGCTCATGCCATACGTAGGAGTTTTAGCCAGAGGATTCATGAAGCCAAATCCATTTGTCATGCATCTGCATCTCCACCAGCCTTTACAAGAACTTCCCTGAAACAATGTTCAACAGTACTCGGACTTGCAGGCAGGGCGCAGCTTGACACAAACTGCTTTCCTTCCTACAGAGTGGAATTACCCTGCCATGCTGCTCTGTGTGACCATATATTAAGGGATTGGCACTTACAGAACTATCTACTGTTTTCAATAAAGGCTTCTTTAGGTTGGTTTTAGGACCTCAAGTTTTCTGGGCACAGAACTACCATCTAAGTTGGTGCTTTTAGAACATTGCAACCATTTCTGCGTGGGAGACAATACATTGGTAGTTCTTGCTGAGACTGATAGAATTAAGGTAGTGAATGACATGCCTTGCGTAGGGGGAGGACAGTTTCTGACTATGTGCAGAATACCTTTGCTTTTCCTTTACATTGTATATGGGCAGCCGGAACCCTGGCTACTCCCGGTGAATGCAGTTCTGACTCTAAAAGTCATTAGGAGCAAGCCAGAAGAGAGGTAGTCTGTGCGGCATTAGCCAAAGAGCACTCGCAAGACAGTGGATGAGTCTGTGATTATTATAGTCGAGCTACTCTAACTCATGGTTGGTTTTATTCACAGATTAATCTCATAAAAGATAATTTAAAGCCACTGTGCTAGGCTCAGGTAGGGCTGTCAGTCCCTCGGGTAACATTCCTTACAATCAAACGATGCATTAGATTTGGGAATCAGCAACAAAACTCGCCATCTTATTGAATTATACCACACCTCACTACATTTTCACAATGACATTCAAAGGGCAATGGCACACTAAAATACATATTTATGTACTTTAAACACATGCCCTTAAACAGATTTTTGTGGAACGTCCACCGTGCTTTTTAAAACTGCATTCTGACAAGCCAGCAAGCTTCTGTAAAACTCTTACCAACCACTATCAACCATGGATAATCTTTTATGGCTAGAATTGAAGATTTTTCTTAATACTATATTATCTGGGGGTAATGGAACATATAAAGAATCCCTGCAAAACTCTTCAAATTGCTTAAGGCCAACATAAGCCCGTAGCAGTACATGGACCTTAGGTCCTTACTGAAGTGTATCTTACGGAGATCTTTTTTACCCATATGAATTTCACAGTCAGAGCTGGGATGGATAGAGGAAGGAGTGGGAGAAGGGAAAGCCTTATCCCCCTTTCACCCCCAGTTCTGCTCAATTCGTTCATTTTGTTATGTGCCTGTGGCCGTACAATGTATCTTTCTCTCCTAGCTCAGGGCTGCATCCATCCCTGCTGATCGTACACTTTAACCTTCTTCTGCCCCTTTGACAACAGCTAGTTGTTCAGCTCACTTCCAAAATAGCACTTAGCTGCTCCAAAAATTATCATAGCTTCTCTTTTGGGTCACAGCCAATGTGGCCTCTGTCAAACTGTTTATTTACAATACATCTTAAAAGCCCTCTGACATCCCAATCAGTAGTAAAATGAAGTAATCATTGATTTCTTACAAGATGTATCAATCTTTATACCATTATGAAGAGGAAGGAAAATAGAGGCTTGAGAGATAATCAGAGTAATAACTTTTGAATCTCAATCTGGAAATAGCAACACACACACACAGATATACACATATATTTAACAAGTAACGATTTTAAACATATTTTCTACATTTTTACAACTTGAAAGCTCTGAAAGTATACTGAACAAAAACATCTCTCAGTTTTTGGTTGCAGAGTATATCCTGCTTAATAAACCATCACCACATAGCATGTTGGCTCTTATAAGTAACCACGCAAAATGAAGGCTGTCTAACAGAGTGTAGATCTAGCTGGTTATTAATTTTAACACTTAGCACCCAGATAATCTATGAGAGTCTCTGCTCAGTGAGAACTGAGAAGTCCATTGCATTTGTGTTAGAAAGGTCTTTCTGTAACATCCCTATTTGGAAAAGAAAAAGGAAAAGACACTGAAGCAACTTTTTCTTTTCCTCTCCATGCAGAAGTTATGAAAATCCTCTCCATACAAAATTGTATAAAGCAAAAAAAAAAGGCTTTCACAGCAATCAGTTTCTGAGGTATTTAAAATTCCCCTACCCGACTTAGTTAAAAAGTAGTATTACTGCTACCACAGATTTGCTAGAAAGATAATGACAGATCTGTCCTGAGCTTGAAATAGCAGGCACTTGTTCATTGTTCTTTTGTAATGAAATACCAAATTTTCACTCATGTTTGGAAATAAAATGACAAAATCCTTTGACTACAGCTACGTACAACAAAGGCACTAATTAGAAAATTCCCTGGCAAATGACAAAGCCAAGACTTATTTCTATTCAAGACCATGATGTTTAAACTTATTCAGGTAAATAAGAAATGCAGAAGACAAGGATAATCAGATATATTTGTGTAACCTAAACATTTTTATTCCCAAATAATTTGTACCAGATTCTTTTATTTCCATATAAAAAGTATACCTTCAAATTCTCTAAAAAAACCCCAGCAGCCTCTTTTACTTCCCACCTTCTCCTAAGCTGTAAACCTCTTCCTGCTGTATATGCTATCCATGTCAGGGAACAAATCCCTTTTTTTTTTTTTATTTATCCAGTCACATCATCTTTGTCTTTGTACCCATCTGATTTCACACTCAAGCTGAGAATTTTCATTAAGGTCTGCAAAAGGACAGATTTTGGGACACAGCTAATCATGATTCCTTTATTCTACCCAAGTATTATAAAACATTCTGGGAAATGTAAACTTTCCAAAGCTTTTTGCCATTTGAACATTTTGATTTAGAACGAACCCTCAGTTCTTCAGTTGTATTGGTTTGTACATTTAAACATAAACTTTATCTCTTTCTTCTCATGCTAGGAATCCCACTTCACACATAGCCTAATTAACTACAATTTAGAATGGAGTAGGAATGATTACTCTACTGTAATGCTGCTGTTTCTTAGCAACCGTGAAAGATATGGTGAAGGATGTGAAAGAGAGACCCAAATAACATCATTTCCAGATTGAGAACTTCCACCTAGACTAACCTGCTAGTGGCACAGTAAATTAATTTTAAATTTCCATTTGCCTACTTCAGTGCTATGTCCCTTGCAGGCTCTAACAGTGTGATTTTCACAGTCCAAGATGGCACTTAGGCATTTAATTTCCACAGAGCTGATAATACCTGCTAGCTACTCCAAAAAACTTGTAAAATTTTATTAGAAAAATATTTTCCTGCTTCCTTCCCACATAATGACTTATGTCTAGCACTAACTCCTCACTTGATGGGAGTTTTACCAAAGTAAAACTGCAAGGTTAGGCCTTCAGTGTTACACAATAAACAAAATTTATTTTATTAATAGCAAAATTGGTAATTATGTTTTCCCCCATAGTGCTAATAAAGTATTTTGAGCATTTAAATTGCTTTACTGTACTCTGAAGATACTTCCTTCATATATTAACCAATGCTTCACTGCAAGACAAAGCTGTCACTGATTTTCAAAAATATTAATAGAATTTAAAAAACAGTCTGACAGCTGAAAGTCCAATTAAAAATCAAATTCCTTTAATACTTGCAGATTCTTTGTATGCCTTGCTATGTAGTCCTACTCTGCAATTGCTACTTGCATATGACATCATTGTCAATACTGCAGATTTAATTTTCACTCTGGAAGGGATGGAGGTTTGGTCTATGCAATCCTATTTATATTTTGCTTTTTGAGCATGGGAATGTCTGAAACGGAAAACCACACAGCAGACTTCAAAGTTCCAAAGCGAGGATAAAAATTAATTAATGGCTCAAAATAACATGAACCATGTAGTCAGATTTTGGTCTATGCATCTGAGACACACAGAACGTGCAGTCATGGGAGATGCACATGGTAACACCGCTTTCTTCTCACAACCTCTGGGAGCTGGGAAAGTCCCAGCCGGAAGGGACAAAGGTCTGTGTAAGTATTGATAGTCTCATGGCTAACCTGAGGGTCACAACCCCTACCAGGATGCAAAACTCTCATGTCTTCATCTCCAGTGTGTAAGGTAGTGCTGCAGCCTGTCATGGGAAATGCATCCGGCACAGAAGGAGGGAAGAACAGTGGTGCCAGGATGCAAGGTGGTAATCTGCCAGCCTTTCTGCAGTGGGACCTTCCTAGGCGAGAGTCCAGGCCAAGGTGCGTTGCTGCTGCCTCACCATGGCACCAGGTGCCCCTCATCTGCACATCAAGGGCTTCACTGCCCAGCGGCACCTGGGGCTTGAAAGGGAAGAGAGGCAGGGGGAGGGTGGGTTACTCACTGCAGGGGAGCACGGAGGAGAAGGTGGTTATAGGAGGCTGCAACACAGGATGCACAACTTGTAAGGTGGGTGTGCAGCTCCTTGGTACTGCTGGCATGTCTTCTGACTTGGGAGATCTTGGGGCTGTTAGTTGTTGGAGGCTGTGAGAAGTTTTTTTGCTGGTATCACAATGCACTCTGTTCTTGTCTGGGCATTTGCTGCTGTGAGAAGTTGTGTACTGGGCTGGAAGGAGCCTTGGTCTAACTTGGTGACCATTCTGTACAGCCTACAATAGTATACTGCGGCCTGCATGGAAAATCTCTGCAAGAGACAGTAGCTTTTTCACAGTGTTACAGGGTGTGTGTAGGGTAGAGTTTTTGTGGTCCTTCTACATTGCTCTGGCAGCAGGCACAGGTGGAACCAGGGTTTGTCTGGGTGGTCACGACAGTTTTATTTCACTGTCTCGTGGAACGGAGAATGGATCCAACTACTTGTGTAAGTTGTTGATTTTTTTGCTGAAAGAAGCCAATCTAAACATATAAAAAGCTGAAGCTGTAATTCTTTAGTCATAAACTTATAGCAGTGTCTGGCAGGGCATTCTGCAAAGTCCTGTGTGAACCAAGGAGCCAACTCTGCTGGCACTATGTGCGGTAACACATCCACCAGTCTGTCTGACTATGTATTTAAAGGACTCCTGTTTACTCTGTGACTTTAATATTAAGGTTAGTTTGGCAGTGTTTGAATTTTTGCTTGTTTAGGTTGTGTGGTTTTCTGTTCTTTTTTTTGTTGTTTTTTTTTAAAGCAGAGATATTCTTTAGTAGTCTGAAAGCAAGAGAGGGAACTGTTGGGTTAACCAGTATAAGCATGTACATGCTCCATGCTCAAGTGGTGTTCACAGAAATGGTGTTTTCTTGCAGTGTAAGCTCACATGGTCCCTGGGAATACTGTTCTATTATATTTTAACTGCTTTCTGTTGAGGTATTTTATTTTCATCTAAGAGGCAATGAATGTTTTACTCCTCCTTTAATATTCAAATGAATATCATCAAGGCTTGATTAGTTTATTTCCGGCAGCAGAATAGCTGAGTATTATGCCAATTGCTTTCTGTAGTAGTCTTGTTCGTGCATTGTATTTCAGTAATTTTGCTCTGATGTGCTTTCCTTGTGTAGCCCAGAGTGACTTTGTAGCACACTCCTTGAGAGGAAAAATCACTTTTCCCTTGTCTACCCCATACAATAAAACTTAAGAAAACCTTTGTGTTCACAAGTTCCAAACTTGCTGCTCCCAAAGGCTGGCTTGCAGGCAAATGGAAGGCAAGACTGTACTTGGTTTGGAGTCCTATCTCCATAAGGCAGCCTGCATCTCTTTCTCCTTCTGTAGTCTGGAGCTCAAGAGAGCCTGTTTTCTTAGCCTTGTCATATTTTGAATTCATAAAAACTGAATGAAAGGTTTGGTGTTTCTGGCTATAGATTCAGCAGAGCAACTCAAGACCTGGTCCTCACAGTGGTCAGTTGAGTGACCACCTGGAAGGCATCTCACCTCCCTTACTTTGCATGGAAACCAAAGTCTGTGGGAGGAAGGCTGAAGTGTCTTAAGTCTTTCCCTTACGGGTCAGGATGAGGCTGGAAATCACAACAGGACTCTGAAATACTCCATCTGTTAAGATGTAACCTAAAACCTACCGAACTTTGTTTCTTTCACCCATTCTTGTAAGTGAAAAAGTCTTCCTTCCCCCACCCACCCCCTTCAGTCTGCTTAGATTTTTCCAGGGGAAAGTTACAGCATTATGAAGAAAGGAGTAAGGCTAACTATAATTCATAGGTTCTAACATTCCTTTCTCTCTCCGCCCCCCCCCCCCCCCCCCCCCCCCCCCCCCGGTTAAAAATCAGATTCCTCAGATAGATGGTCTGTTTAGTCTATCTTAGGGCAGTTCAGCAACAGTTCTACTTTTGTCAGACTTTTTTTTTTTCCCTGCTATATATTGCTTTGTTATAACAAGATTAAAATAAAACCCCCAGATGTTTAATGTATAAAATTACATTGTCAGGTTTGCCACAAAGTGTATCTGCTCCTCAGCAACTGCACTTGGTATTAATTTGCCTCCTGGCCTCACTGCACTGTTAAGCTGTAAAACAACAAGTGATCAGTCTGTAGGCTGGGAGTAGATGGTGTATTTTTAATTGAGCAAAAATCCAACTTTTTTTCAGGTGTAATTTACACTCATGAAGTGCTTCTAGTGGGCATTAGGCAAGTTGCATCTACAACTATCTACAGGAGATAGTTATGTTTTAGTATGATTTAAGGTGGGGGAAGCTTGCCATTAGGTATCAATAATGGCTAGTGGCTATATGATATGTAAATACAAGATATTATTGACAGACCTCCAGGTATCCTTTGCTGATGACTTAGACTGGCTCTGTTTCTGCTTTCAAAGCCAGCTGGCACAGAAGGTGGCTGCACCTGGCTTCTGAAGGAACATTAGCTTCCGCAGAGGTGAGGGCAGTCAGCAGTCTGTAGGGCAGTGCCTGCTGTAGCAATTAAGGATCAGTAATACCTGAGGTGATGCTGGGAGGGATTAATCTGAACTGAATCTAGGGAGATGAGAATGGATTGTGAATGTGATCTGATAGCATAAGATACACACAAGTGATGCACTCTGATCTCACGGTTTAACACAATCTATGGTTTTTCAGCTTGCTGCAGAGAAGGAGGGATAAGAACAATCAAGTGGTTTTCTTTCATTTTTTTCAGCTGTGTCTTTATGAGCCTCTGCAACTGAGCTGTCTGCATTTACACTTTGGAAATCAATGTTTGTGTTACCTAATCACCAAGTTGCAGGTGGTTTTTAACTGATCAATGAACAAGGCTCGGAAGCTCTAAAGTTGCAGCCAGCAAGTGTTGTTTGGCTAATGTTAGGATCGGTGGGCTATCTACACAGCTATTAACTGAACTAATGACACTCTCCAGAAAAGACTGGAGGTTGTATCTAAAAGAGACTATTGGTGCTGAAAATGAGATGGAGTTAAGGACAGATTTTTGGTGAAGGTTATTCTATCTGCTCATGTGGAAAGCAAAGTCAGGCTAACAATTTGGTTTGGTGTAGAAAATCGTTTACATCACCGAACTAAGCTTCGAATGGCTGTTTATTTTTTCAGTATCATAGGAACATGAGGTTGAAGGAACAAACTTTTTGTCAATCATCTAATCTGATCCTTTCTCTGTGATAAGACTAGCAGGCTAGAAGAGATACTTGTCTAATCTGTTCCTACAGACCAACATCCCTTCGTAGCTTAATGCAGTGCTTGCAACTCTTACAGTTAGAAAGATTTTCCTCATGTCAGACTAAATCTCCCTGGCTGCAAATATGCTGAGTGCTTCTTGTTCTGTCTCCAGCAGACATTGATCCCTGTGTGCATTAACTAACTTTAGCAATCTTCCAGTATGTGTGCATGGGGAAAATGTTGTCCTGTAGTGATCTCATTTCTAGATTAAACAAACTGATCTTGAGAAGGGAGAGAAGGAAAATGATGTTATCCACTACAGCTGTTTACTAGTAAATCTTCAACTTGTGTTTCTACAGGCAAGATTACTGTCAGAGCTCTATTAATGAAAGACTATGCCTTGGATGGACCTGATTTTGGAGTTTGTTGTATTTCAGGCCAGGCTTTCTAGAATTTGAGGTTTAGTGCCAGGTTACCAGATCTTGTCACCTTCGAACAGGACTTATTATTCATTCCACTAAGGCATTGCCTGCGATGAAGCAACAGAGGGCAGATGGTTTTAAAGCACAAATTCACACCCTAGAAAGCCAGCTTCCTGCAGAAAAGTCTTAACAGACAGGATCGGAAAATGTCCATATTCCTTGGCCTGCACACAAGTAAGCTTGGCAGCAAGCAACATCTTGAGAAGATTATGGTGTAGGCAGGTTATATATGCAAAGTCCACACAAAGTGTTTTATGTGGAAGAACTGAAACTCAGGTTATAAAGAAAAGAGTGATTCTGTGTGCTGTAAGGAATACTTTTCACTCTGAGACTTACAGTGGGTTTCTTAGGGAGACTCTGGTGTATCACAGTCATGGAAGAAAGCCTGTGTCCTATCACTTAATCAGGATCTCTTTTTGTGCTTGACCCCACCCTGTATTTTGAAAGACTTGTATCGGGAAAATATGCCAGCAGTCATGAGCACGTTAATTCTGCCAAACTTCTTTTGTTCTGGTAAATTCTCTTTGGGTGAAAGGCTTTCCTCATTTCAGTAAGAGGCTCAGGTATTAAAGGGAAAAGCAAAACAAAGCAACACATGATAGTTTCAAATTGTGGGCTCTAGTTTTAGTCCAAACATGCTTTCACTGCCAGAGTGCTAGACAGTATGAGAAGCAAATGGAAAAATGGGGGGAAAAAACATGTGTGTTTTCTTTTAGTTGAATTGCTAAAAAAATATGAATTTTCTATTTCTGTTTGTAACATTCCTTTATTGTCTTATGATATGCAGTAGCACTGCTTATTGGAAAAAAATAATTGCAGTCATGTTTAATATGACAAAGTCAAGTGTGGCTAAGATAAATCAGTGCTCAAACTGCAGCCTTTTATGAAGGACTTCTGAAAGACCATATTGAATGAGTATGTATCTTTCATATTTAAGATGATGTGTTAACTGCAGAGGGGTAGCTTCTTCCTTGGGGATAGAAGTTCTCTCATAATAAACCTATAAAAGTACCTGCAGTAACCATGCACTGCACTGATATTAGTATTTACTAGCTTTTAATAAAACATCTTGGAGTTCTTACTACACAAACTCATCATGAAAGACACTCCTGACCTAAAAATAGTAAAGGTAAACAGACAAAGCAGACCAGGAATGTGAGGAGAAATGGATACAACTGAAATACTTGCTTAAGGCTGTGATTAAGACCCTGCTGTCAGTCCAGTACTTCACCCATCAGATTTTGAAAGGATATCATATGGGAGGTTGCACAAAGAAATTAGACTGATATCTTTACAACGTCCTTAAATTTCAAATCCTATTTGCTTTGAAAGTCAGGAAGGTGTTACTTAACAGAAATCTAAAGTGGCAAAGTTTGTTTTAAAAGATATATGAATGACAGACACATTTTACAATGTATTAAATTGGTGGAGAAACCATTAATATGGAAGTCCAGGCTTAATATGAATACAGTATTACTAGTACACACACCTACTGGGATCTTACACGAAGAAAGGAATCCTGCCACTGTTTGGTTTTTTAATGATGGAAAAACTGAAGAGAGAATTAAAAAAAACCCTGGAAAACCTTACTCGGCTATTTTCTTTCCACCTTTTTCCAAATTAGTATGTAGAAACATGGTGAAGCTTCTTAAATACTGCCATTTTCTGTTACTCTGCACGTGTCTATCCCTGTGTACTCTGTTAGAACAGCTCTGAATTACATAAACCCCAAATCAGCATTCCATCTGTGGAAATCTGACATATCTGGGCATATCCTAGGAGTATCCTCCCTATACTCTTTAACTATAGCTATCTAACACTTCCTCTGTGATGTCTGCTCTACCTCAGTAACTGTGCTATTGCAAAATCGGTCACCTTGCTTTCACTGGCTCAGGTAGTACTGTCCTAAGATTAATTTTTATTTGGTATTTCACTGTAAATTGTTTGTTTTAGGCAAGCTAGCCTCAGTTTCCCCCTTGCCATCATGAAAGGTGTGTGTGTGTATATGAGCCCAAGTGAAAGTAACTTTAAATACCGATTTTATGTGTGTCTGCACGTATAAACGTGGTTTGGTTTTCTGGGTGGATCTGCTAAAAACAAAACAGAAAAACCGCAACAAGAGAACCTACTCCAACTCCTGGCACAATCCAGATGTGCTACCCTCAAGGCCTGAGACAGAGTTGCAAAAGGTCAAGATGCAGATTTTGTCCAGCGTAGCAGCAGCATTGTGTGCAGTTCTCCTTAGGGAGGCAGCTTCCCAGCCATGGTGCTCCCCAGGGGCAGCTATGGGGAGGCAGAGATTGATTTATTTCCAATAACAGTCTGCAACTTTGGCACAAAAAATGCCCCGTAGCATTTCTTCTTCCTCAGAGCTGTCATTCCACACTGTACCTCTCGAGTTGCAGAGCCTACACCTTCTATGACTTATTCAGGTCTTAATATTTGTTAAAAATAATTAAAAGTTAGCTTTAAAGTCTTACCTACTGATGTGTGTGCACCTCCCATTCATGGTAACAGGGCATGATCACTACCAGAGTGAAAAATGTGAACCAACAAGATAATGACTTCCATTCTGCAGAACACTGTTCTCTCTACTTACTAAGCTGTTTCTGATGTTCTGTGTATTCTTATGGAGGAAACTGCTTTTATATTGTTTCTTGTGTTTCTGCCTCTCTAGGGATGACATCAAAAAACCTACTGAAGTCTATAACTTGAAAGTATTTAGCTCTTCTATATATAGCATTTCCTTACTTAAGGAAAATTACTTTTGTCCACTTCACATATATATAAAAAAGCTTAGTTATATTCAATCACATGCTGTTTGTATAAAAAAAATTTTCAGCTCAAAAAAATGTTAAACCAAGGCAAGCTTCAAATCAAATGAATTCACGTAGATAGCTGTAAAACTTTCAGCAACAAAATTTTTGAGCTTTATGATGTCATGTATTTTTATCACTTTATCATGGTAAAGAAGCCACATTGCTTTAAAAGCAAGCTAAGTACTTATTTAAAGATTTGGTTTCAATCTCTTTAATAACATATGACCTGTAGAGCAGACAGAATTTGTATTTTAGTCATTGATGAAGTGACTAAGCATAGGCATCAACTGTCCCTAAATTATAATCCCTATTAAGAAGCTCAACTACTACTTTAATGTCTGTAAAAAGTGAGGAAAGAAATGAAGTATTCCAAAATTAGTTGTTTAATATAATGGTACACATGCTATCTGAATTTCCATCAAGTGTGGCTATGAGGAAAAAGGAACTCTACAAATATAGAAAAGCTGTTTCAGTAACAAGTATATAATCAAAAAACCTCTCTCAGTCTGTGGTTGCCTGCACTGGTTATTTGGTATGTCTAGTCATACTTTATTTCAGTGCACAGCCAAAAGTATTTCACATGCACCTTTCTACCTGCTTGTCATTGACTGCAGTAACTTCAAGGAAATTAAATGCTGTTCTATGAAAATATGGAAAACATTGGATAATGGTTCCCCCCACCATCACCCTAAATTCTCTTCCTACACATCACTTGTCTCTGTCTTAATACTGCTCAGCTGTTGCTAAGGCAATATTTTCCTAGAGAAGTTCTAAAAGGTAAATACACAGAGCTCTAAGCAGTGCAAGAGCAACTGTTACTCATCTGTACATGGATGGGCAAGCATAGACATAGCTCTTGGGAATTTGAAAGCTGCAGAGACATCTTGGCTGCAAAATCCTGTAACGTGAGTACGTGTCTCCTGCTGCGCTGCACCATGCAAACAGGGAAGGGCTGCACCAGGGCAGAGCTGTGCTCTCCCTGTCTGTCTCCCTATCTGCTGGGCAGGACTGCGTGTCCTCTTGTGTTCTGGCAGATCACACACAAGATGTTGCTGGCTGAGGACAAATGAGGTGGGTCTGGCATTTAGTGATCCAGAAAGATGCTGTGGTGGAAAGAGAGAGCCCTGTTTCTAGCCACCCTGGTGATGGAAGATGAAACTTAGGTGTCAGGGTGGCTGCTGGCCCTGCAAAGGGCAGACTCAGCTCTGATTTGAGTTTGATTCAGCTCAGCCAGGTCAGTGGTGGAGTGGAAAGGTGGATGCAGGCGCTGTGTTGGTATTCTGGTGAACCTGCACCTTCTTAGCAATTCCTCTGCTTCAAGTCCTTTCCCTAAAGGCTCCCTTGGTGTATTTCTGTGCTCTCATCCTTGTCTCGTTGGCAGAACAACATTGAAAGATGTGTTCTTGTCCTAAGTGAAGAAGAGTTTAGTTTCTATAAGCATCTCTTGCCTTCACTGCCTCTTCACAGCTGTTTAAAGTTTCTGCTTGCTTTCTAGAGCAACCTCTGTGAATCCTCTTACAATATCTTTTCATTAAAAATTATTAGAACTTTTAAGAAAATATATTGGTAAACTTGGGCGGGGGAGATCTGCATGCTGTGGTTCATCACAATACTCTGCAAAAGGGCTAGGCTCTGTTTTCCTTTAGTTCTTGTAATTAAGCAATGTCACTGGAAAGCAGTGTCCTCCTCTGACCTAGTTTGATCAGTGACAGTCACAAGCTGCTGTGTGAGAGAGCATCTGGAGAGAAATGCAATTCTCCCCTGGACCTGCTATTCAAGCCCAATGATTTGATCTTACGGGGTGAGGATATACTGTTTCTCCAAGTAGTTGTTCAGGAATGCACTCTGGAAATAACAGGGAAGCTCTTGTCTGTGGAGACGCTGTTGTGTTCTCAGTTTCTGGCAAATATTGCATCTACCTGTTTCAGTATTTTAAAATCAAATTAACTTTCCTGTTCTCAGCATGCTTTACTAATCAATATGACACTGATATCACTTGCAAGCCCACTGTCTGTATTGTTTGTTTGCCAGAGGAGGCAGGTTAGTTCCTCTGGCAAGGCAAATCTGTTTTTATACCTCGAATTACAAAGACAAGACAGTATCTTACTCCAATCAGTTTTCCCTTTCATGAAATATAACCTGACAGCATTTACTCCCTTTCATAGTGGCAGAAATCATAAACCCAAGAATATTTGAGAAGAAATGAGTTAAGGAAGAAGAATCAGATCAATACTGGGAGAACTGAGGCTTGCACAAGAATATTGGCCGAGGCACAGGGGGAATGAGAGATCAGTTATATGCTAGAAAGATGTGGGTATCTGGAGAAGGAACACAAATTGTTAGTGTAAAAGGTGAGGACGGGTGGAAAGAGAAAGAATTCAAAAAGATTCTAGAGGTTAGAAGATGGAGAATATAGCCAAAATCTTAGTATCTGCATTCCTCCAAGGGACTCAGCCTCTTTGGTAGCATGTGGCCGTCAAAGGAAGGGTGCAAGGAGGCTTTTGACCTTCCTTGCCTTCTGCATGCCACAGTATGCTGCATGTACCAGGCCTTTTTTCAAAGCATGAGGCATTTCTGCATGTCCTCCCAGGGTGCAGTTCCACTCAGTGTTCCTGATGTAGTCAAAACATCCATTTTTACCAGCACAAGCTATTGCATGTAGCAACATAAGATTGAAAGTGGCTATTTTCTGGCTCTTCACAACTATGCTTTTAAACACCTAGCACTGAGCAGATTCAGCACAACTTTCTCTTGAAGTGAATGATACCAACTAGTTAAAAAGAATGCTAGTTCACAGTTTGGAAATCAGCCTCAAAACTACAGGAGATATCCTGGTCTGGAGGATAAACAGATACCAGCTGATTAACAGCTAAGTATTGGGACTGCTCTAAGCCCTCAGGCATCTGATTTAATCCAAATATTAAAGTTAAATAATGGAATTATGGAGAACATTTGGTATTCATCTGTCCTTAAGATGATTTCTTGTTGGCTTTCCATCAATTCTGTATGATTTCTGTAAGGGGAAGTGCTTTGTGGAGAAATGCCAGTGGTGACTGTTTTGGATGAATACACTGGTCTGGGTTTTTTGTGCTGGTGGCTGTTTTTGTGGCTGTTTTTTGGGGGGGTGGGAGGGGGAGACAGGGGTGCAGGCAAGAGTGAAATCTCAGCCATACCTGCCCCAAGGATACAAAGTGTTATGTCATTCCTTCTTATGCAGGATGATATCTGATACCAACCTTTAAGAACTGATATCAAAATAGACTCTTAAAAACAAATACAGGTAGGAGAGAAGCCAGGGAGACCTCATAGCTGAGGTCAGGCTAGATTTATACAATAGAAGCTGGTTTCTGACAGAGATGAGATTTAATCACTGAACAAAAACTTCCTCTTAGTTGTATAGACTCTGGTATATTTAAAGGGCACCAGTAAGTCCAAGTTGGTAAGAATGGGGCATACTGGCACTCTACAAAGTTTGTGGAAGTGGTCTTTACATATACTTAGGCTTGAACTTTTTATCCTATTCCGAAATCTGTAATCCAAGTCAACATTTTTCCTCACTGATTCTTTATCGTTTTCTAAGACATCCAGTAGCTGTGCATCATATTGACTGTACTGATTATTTTTGCATCTACTACAAAACACTTCTAACAGTGGAGATCATTAATGAAATAATGTATCAAAATACTGACAAGTATCAAAATAGTGAGGCACCAACTATAACTTGCTTTGAAGTGAACATGAAGGTTGCTCTTGATACCTTTAACCTACTTCCCTCTGTCTTTTGGGAGTGAAAGGGAAACGATGCACAAATACACACAGTTAAAATTAAATGCAAGTAAACAAAACCCACGGACGTTCACCTGACATAACGCTATATGGCACAGAGGTTTTGTTGGAAAAATCATCTGAAAGATGGTTATCTTAATTAAAAAAAACCTCAAAAACCCCCTTACAAGTCCAAGAAACTTGTATTTGTTTGATCTGCATCTGTCAGTGATTTGACCATGTAAACTGTGCTCTAAAAGTAAACTGAAAACTATTTGGAAGGGAAACAGTAACACAATAATAGTGTTAATACATTTCTTCAAAGAGAAAGACAGAAAATTTAGTTTTTCCTGTAACACAAGCTGCTGGGATAAACAAAGTTAATGCCAGAAATGAGATGCTCGTTGGTGGTAGTGAGGTATTCTGCTAATTGTTACTATTTGTGTTTCAGAAGATTACCTTTCATATTAAACTAGCACCAGTAAGAAGACCAAAGGGAATGTCTTAATGGTGAAGTGTTTGTTTCATATCAAAGATGGAAATAATCTTCCTGCTCTAGTTTCTGTTGTTACATCAACAGATATTAGCCAAAACCTACATTTGTACAGCGAGACTGGTCACTCTGTTCCTCTGTAGGAAGGCTAGACAGAACCAAGTGATAAAACTTGACTTAAAACAGAGGGATTAGTGACCACTGGAAAGGACAGCAAAGTGACTTTTGCTCTCTCGGCCTTTTTCATTAAAGATGGCTGCCTTAAAGAGCAGAAAAATCACTGGCTACCAGCCAGTGTCTGAGCTCCGCTTGGCTTCTGAAGAAGATGTTTAAGTCTTGGGTATAAAGTCATAATTACTGCAACAAGTTAGTGTCAGCGTCCCATGAGTCTCTTCCAGCTACACTTGTCAGCCTATAGGATGGCCTCCCATAATCTAACTGGCAGAGAGATTTCTGCAGACAAACAGCAAATAACGCACTTTTAACTGGGCAAGGTTCCAAACCCAGGTCTTGGCCCAAGGTAGCTGCCCTGAGAGAGGGCCACAAGCAGTCCAACAGCCTGGACAGCCTTGAGCAGTGCACCAGAAGTCATGGTAATAGTGAAGAATCTCTGCACTCTGCTCTGACCAAAGAGTCTATGTCTGTAAATAAACTGGGACAGAACCTGTTGTACATGCATCGTACTGCCATCTGGATGCAAGCTGAATCCTTTCCCACACTCCAAATGTTGTTTAATTCATACTGGCCACTGTTATCCTCTGTCTCATGCCAGGACATTTTGTGGGAGGCTATCTGGCGTGGGCTGAAACAGTGCCAGGAAGTATATTAATAGATAAACAGTTTAGAGGATTGTGTACCACTGCTTGGGCCCACAGCCAGGTCCTGCTTAGTTTACTAGAAAAGAGTGAGCGCTCTTAGAAAGTTACAGGGTTCTCCTACTTTCCTGGGACCTGGGAGGACCTGTCACCCCAGGGCTGATGCTGTGGGTAAAATGCAAATACCAAGGCTTCTCAGGCAGGCCAAGTCTTCAGGAACTCTTTCTCATCTATCTGGCCCACTGTTTCCCTTTTTACCTGGGGTCTATAGCTTTGTTCTTCCATTACCAACAAAATCAAGTGACTTACTCTCTCTACCATGACTTCTTAGTCTTTGGTGTAGATGAGAAGGAAGGATAAAAGATTTATTTCTTCAAATGGGAAGTGTGAGGTTTTTGAGGAGATGCACTCATTGCCTTGTAAAGGTCATCCATTATTGCCAAAATATCACATCAGATGGAATCCACTCTCATTCCCGGCCTTTGGCAAGGCAGACAGGAATGGTGGTTGATCGCTGTGTGGCAGGATGTGGCTTCATATTCCTATCTATGATCTTCATCCAGCATCATAAATTCCTGCACCAAGGCTTGTCCATATCCACATGTTAGAAAAAGTAGCGGCTTTCTGTTCACTGACTGCTAGCAGCATCATAATTTCAGGTGGGAACAGCTCAGTTTGGGGCTGTGGAGAGCCCCTTACAACCATCACTCACATAAGTGTAAAATCAACCTCCCTGCCTGAGAAACAGGCTCTCTGACCTGGCAAAGTTGTGGCTGGCTTCTACATGCTATTTGTGTGTCTGGGTGGCACTAGCATACTCTGTCCTGAAAGTCAGTAGTTCTGATCAAGAATATCAAATATTTATGTACTAAAATAACTTAACACAACATCCTTCATGTGCCTGCTATCCCTACCTGAGAGTCAGATTCTGCTTCACCCATGATGACAAGTCCTTCTGAGGCTGCATGTTTTTCATAAGCCATCCTCTCAAAAGTAGGAAGAAACTTATCAGAGCCACTGAAAGAGTGTTACCTCATACACTATCAGCTACTGCTGCTTAGCAGTCTCATCCGCAGATGTTGATATTGCACAAGCAGGTGAGCTTGGGCTTCAATCCAGTTCATGAAGTTCATATTTCCACCTGATTTTAAAAAACAGAAGCCTGAACAAGTTGACCTGTTCAACTAAACTGTCTATTCTGCTTGTCCAAATTGTCTATTCAACCTGACAAAAGTGGGACTATTTACAGTCTTTACTATCATCGCAGCATGATTAGAGTTTTTGCCTTTCAAAGTTTTTACTTTTTTTTTTTTCAGTTGGACAAGGCTCCCAATCTGACAGTCACTGTGCTAAAGAGGGGTCTGTATGTAAATCAGCAGGCCAGGTGTTTCCTAGAGGGAACAGTAAAGAGATCCAAAAAAAATTCACCCAACCATGCTCTTGGCTCACATGCCTGCCCTAGCTGCTGCTCTTACAGGCAGTTGTTGCTTGCTCATCCTGAAGTGTCTCTTGCCCACTCTGTCTTGGCAGAGAAACTTGGACACGTGTTTGCCTCAGTTTGCAGTGTGATCCAAAAAGCCCTGTAAGAGAGTTTGGAGCATGGGTTCTCATGACATGCTAGTTCATGTCTGTCATCTGTCCATCTTTTTTCAGCTAGCTTTGTTTTTCCTTTGTTTTCCAGCAGAAGGGAAGGGAGAGCCCTTTATTAGACAGGTGTTAGAAAGCACTTCATAACAGAAGCATCCAGTAGAGTCTGCACCTTCCATTTAAAATAGTTTTTTGGGTTTTTTTCTAGCTTCCATACTATACAACATGCTGTTATCTATCACTTCTGCTGGCTTGTCTAAAGTCCAATAAATATTATTGCATATCTGAATTGAAACTTTCTACGTAGAATCAAAACAGGGCTTTGTTAAATCAAAACCTGCCTCTTTCAAACACACAAGTATTCCCTGGGGCAAAGTATACCTTTTGTCATGATAAACATTGTTCAAATGACCGGTGTGATACTGCAAAAAGAGCTATAAAATGCCTACTTGCACTTTATATCACATAAGCATGTTACTGATGCCTCAAATAACTAAGTGCTAAATATCTTGCAGTACACTTTCTAATTCATTTTATATTTACAAGAATATATTAGCTCTTCAATAGAATTTAACTCTGTAAAACAGTGATTAAAATATGTAACAGGCTTAAAAAATTAATATTATAAAAGTAAAGGCAGTTCATGTAGCATGATAGATAATTTGCAGAAAAAATTATTTAAGTATTGCAAATCAAATATTACAACTCCAGGAAAATTATTCACATCTGTTGGGGCTGTTTTACAACAGTAAATAATGTTTAAACCTGTTATTGTTTTTACTAAGTATATATTTATTGTCCAGGGTAGAGTTCAGATAACTTATTTGATAAGTTTAAATGCATTAATATTTTTGTGCCAGGAGTTGTAGGGTAAGATCTTTGCCCTATTGAAGACAATAATAAAAGTCCCACTGCTTTTATGGATGCAAGCCTGGTGACAAGGTTGTCTTCATTTTGTTATCCCTGGCATCATACAAAGTTGGAAGCTCCACAGTGTTAATGTTTAAAAAAAAAAAAACAAAACCAAAAAAACCCAAAACAAAAAAACCCAAAAACCTGTCACCAGTTTAGAGCTCTACTTGGAGTGCAAGCTGCCCTCTTTCCTAGGCCAAATGTCTTTTGACTTTAGTGGGAGGAAAGCCAGAGAAGGGACCAGCAACAGTTTACTCTCCAGGATATGTTAAACTTGATAAAAATAATCTGTATTGTTTCAAAGACTGTACAGGCAATTTAGCCTCTAGTTATCAATTTTAATAGTGTAACATAATAGTTCCATTAAAATAAACATGGAAATCTATGTTCTTAGTAGCTTGTAGAAAGGCTTACATCAATATTGCATAAAAGCTATATGGCCAAATTCCTGCCTGTTTCAGCCAGGGAACCTATGACAAGGCACACCAAATGAAGGTCTGCCGCCTTCTTTCTCTTACATGCAGAATCTCGAAATCCACTGCAAAATCACTGCTGTTGGTGATGACCTGGATTCTTGTGAAGTGTTACTCTGAAAGGTGGTACTGAGGATTGTACTCTCATGTGGTAGGCTCTCTATGAAAGAGCTGGGAAAAAGTAGTCCGTTGCTCTACTGAAGAGTTATTTTAAAAAAAACCAACCTCTCAGTAGGTGGACATTAAAAAATGAGAACAATCTTCTATTTTAAGATTACCTGTTCAGTTCTCAAAAGCTTACTATAGGACAAGAAAAGAAATGTGACTAGTCGCGTGTACAGTAAAACTCAAGAAATTTCGCTGAGGGTAGTGCTAGTAAGCACGTAATTTTCTTTTGCATTACAATATATAATTTTTTCAGAATTGTGAAGACCTGTGTAATGCTCTTAATAGGGGTCTGTCTCATGAGTAACTTTTTTGGGGGAAAAAAAAAAACCAAAACCCAAAAATTTTACTCTATAGACAACTCAAATGCGAAGCAGTAATGGATGGGTGTGAGGAGACTTGTGGAAGCCAAGGCTGTGGAGCTGGATGTTCTTGTTTGCAGAGGTGTGGTGCTTTTTGTTGTTTGTTTTAAAGTACAGCTAACATCTTGCACTACTTGCATATAAGGAGCTTTTTGTTTGCACCAAAGAAATATGAAGATGCTATTGTGACAACATGTTCAGAATAAATACAGAAAAAATACTTCTGCCTCCTTGGAGACTCAGCTTTAAGTGAGCTATTAAAGGAAATGAGGCTGCTGGGATCTCGAGTAAGACTCCAGCTGGCTCTTGGAAGCCAAGCGTGTTTGGCAGATGGTGGGGGCATACAAGGTAGCCTCCTGTCCTGTGCACACACCCATGTGAGTCCCAGGAATGGCAGGGGTGCTGTTCCACTGGGACAGAGCAAAAGGCTGAAAAAGTATTGCATGAGTAGTACGAACCCTTAAATGGGATATGTTTTTAAACATCTGTATTGCATTAGCATCATGGAGTCCCAGTGATAAAGTAAACTGTATCACGCTGGGCTTGAACAATCGGACAACCTAAGAAGTGGGCAATGGCTACGAGGAGTTTTAACTGTGTAAGCCGAAGTCATTGCTTTACAAACTTGGAAGTGCGAAGACTGGTAATGAAGAGAGTAAGCTAAACATTCAAGTTGGTGTCACTTTCAGTACAAAATCCTAGCTGTTCTAAAATCAATGGCCAAAATCAAACCATTACTAGGACTTCATCCCAAATACTTCTCTGAGGCACTCTGCCCTATAAACTGCAGGCAGAATGCCCCTGGTCACTGGGATCGGTGGGGTGTGACACCTCCCTGAACAAGGTGGTGACTGGATCCCACACTATAACCCCTCAGCTTCTGTGCCTGCAACAGTGACTGACAGCGTGACTACTGAACACCCACATACAGAGAGATACTGCACTGTACATATGGCAGAGTACAGAAAAAAGACCAGATGAAATCTAGCAAAAATGTATTTTTCAGAAGAGGATGGGGGATACAAACAGCAAGTAATTCTTTAGTGCAGAAAAAATGACTGCAACTGGTTAAGACAAAAACACCAAGTTTTCACTCTATTCCAATTTTATTCTACTGCATAGGCATCTGCCATGTATGGTCAAAATACCAGATTTTTCTGGTACAAAGAAGAAATAGAACAGAGGAGAGGAGACTGATGAACATTGACTCTTGGCAGCTAGCAAGTGATGACATAAAAAGCACTTATGGCAATCTCTAAGCATAGTTATTTTTAATTTATTTAAAAGAAAATCCTATTCAGAACAGGAGTAAGTTGTTGGCAGGAGCTATATTACATTAATTTGCCTATAAATGTAATGTTTGTAACTTGCACTTCATGCACTGCTTTGAATGTTTGGATGAAAAAGTATAGCTGGTGGTCTTTGTTAGTAGGTTCAGCCTAATGGAGCTTTATCAATATAAGGAGCGCTCTGACCTGTTGCTAGTCTTATTTCATCCTCTAGATCTCAAGTAAGAAAATACAAAGCAAGGTATCAAGAGTAAATACCCCTAATATTTAAAACTGAATTGGATTTAAGACTATGCTATAAAATCCTGTTCTGCTGGGAGACTAGACAAGACAACACCTATTTATCTTATAACTTCCTACTGTTGTTCATCACTGCTGTATTAATAGGACAGTTAAAATAGTTCACAAAATATCTGGCAATTTTTTCCTGTTGTAGTTAAAATATTGTTTGGTGTTGAAACCTTTCTTTTTGGGTGTGGGGGGAGGTCCTAGCTGGAATAAAGGACATCTAAACCGGACACATCACGGTGAAAAGATTTTTCTCAAAGTAGATCTTGTAATGTAACACAGTAACTTTCTATTGGGACTTATTATGATCACTAGGACAGTTTCAGACATGATTCCAATTGCGCTTACTTGTGTCTGATGCCAGTTAAATGGCTTCAGAGAAGGTGCCTGTGACTTCCACCATGGGAAGCTGGAGGTCAAACAGGTCCCTTCTGCACCTAGTGTCAGTAATCGCCCAGCGTCTGTCATGTGCCAGCCATGTGTGTGATAATACCACCGCAGCCTGCTCTGATGGCAGGGTAACACCACCACTGACTGAGGAAGAGTTAGAGACCCAGAGATGTGCATGGGGAAGGGGGGTGGCCTTGACCCGATAGCACTTCTCTGCGGACCGGCATCGGGACGCATGCTGTGCTGGCAGAGCAAACCTACCTCTGTGTATGCTGGATTTCATACAAGTTTATTGTCCCCATGTACTGTTTGTGCAGGACAGCCTTTGATTATGGCACATTAGCAACGGTTTGTTTTGCATAGGATACAGGGATGTGGAGATTTGGAAATGGCAGGAGAGATTTATTTTTTTTTCTTCTGTCTCATCTAAGAACTATGCAGGCTGCAGCAGCTAGACAGCAGCATTTGTATGGTTTTTTGGTGACAAGCTAGGACTTGAAAACAAAAGCCTAGCGGCCCGAGGGCCCTGCATGCCGGCCTCTAAGGGGCAGTCTCCCCTTCTGCACACGGGCTAACTGCTGTGGTCCTGGAGCGATAGCAAAATAAGCCTAACCAACCCCAAAAAACTTTGCAGCCTCTGGATATAAAGCACAATGCATCAGATCCACGCCAACACTGCTAATTTAACCGGCTGTCACGTCATGGTTGAACGCAACTCTTCAGGGCACCCGGCTGGCCGGGGCAGAGCGGAGCCCGGGGCCGGGCCGCACCCCTCCTGCTCCCCCGGGGTGTCTCTGCCCGAGCAGCCGCCGGAGGAGC
The DNA here is from genome assembly GCF_018139145.2 of Gymnogyps californianus. Lineage (NCBI taxonomy): Eukaryota > Metazoa > Chordata > Aves > Accipitriformes > Cathartidae > Gymnogyps > Gymnogyps californianus. The sequence continues at coordinate 11,078,144 of NC_059481.1, forward strand.
CGGTTACCGCTCGCACCGCCTGCGGGGCGGACGGGCGAGGGGAGGCTTCTCGCCTCTGCCGGTGCCTGCCCTCCTGCGAGGCCGCGGGGCGGTTGGCGGGGCTCGCGCGGGGCGGTTGGCGGGGCTCGCGCGGGGCGGTTGGCGGGGCTCGCGCGGGGCGGTTGGGACCCGCTCGCCAGCCGCGGGACGGCGGCGATCTCTTCTCAGCGCCGAGCCTCGCAGCCCTGCCCTGGAGCTGCCTCAGAGGCAGCGAGGTGGGGGACCCCTTCCTTCTCGCAGTCGCCCCCAGACCCATCGCTCGCGGGGCGAGGCGGCACCGGTCCGTCAAGCAGCAGCCCCCCTTACCTGCGGGTGAGACCAGCTCGCCTTCGCTGAGCTCCCCGGAGTCCGAGTCCATGCTGCAGGTACCGGCGGGGGAGAGGGACCGAGGAGCAGCTCGGGGCGGGCAGCGTGCGGCTGGCCGCCGCTGGCAGGAGGAGTGCCCGAAGCCGGGGAGCGGGAGACGGGAGCGAGCGGCGAGCAGAGCCTGCTGCCTCCTCCTCTCCTCCCAGCCCGGGCGCTGGGTCCGCGCCACCACATGCAGCCACCTCGCTTAGTGCCATTGGCCGCAAAGGAGGAGCGGAGACGGGCGGGCTCGGGCGAGGGGAGGAGGGAGCGGGGGCGCGGCGGAGGGACGGTTTCTTCCCCGAGCCTGTTACACAAGTTCGTCTCGCAGCCGGCTGCATCTCCCCAGCCTCCCCGGCTCGGCCGCGGCCACCGGCTGGAAGCCGCTGCGGGGAAATGGGTCCGCGGGGCTGCCCGGCGGTGCCTGGGGTGACAGCCGGGACCCGCGGCCGGATAGCTGTGGCCTCACCGCTCCGCGGAGGGCTCGAGGCCGCTCCTGAGGCAGAACTTAAGAGCACAAAAAGGACCGAAATGACAGTCCTTTACATTGGCTGCCATTGTGTCTCCCGTTTACTTTGTATTTTCCTTATTCTCTTTTCTTGTGGGTATCTCCCCTGACCTTCAGTCGTCGCTTTCTCTTTTCACCAGCTCCCTCTCCTTAATGATCGATTTCCTCAAAAATTAGTTATTAGAACAGTGGAGGCCGACGGGGAAGCGTCAGTTCTTATTGAATATCAGTGCCCAGAAGAATATTGAAGGAGTGAATTTTGCTGCTGCCTGTTATTCGCAGGCTCAGGGAGACAGTGCAATGTTTGGTAAATGAAGACTATGTTAGAAGATTGTTTTGGACTCTTGAGTCTGAAAACTTTATAGCTTGAAGTCTGCAGGCTTTGCTTGTGTCCTACAGGCTATTGCAGTCCTGAGCCATCCCTTAATTCAGATGGTTGAGTCCACTTGTTCAGGTCTGAGGTTAGGTAGATCTTTCTTTCCCTTTGCTTTTACTCCTTTCTACTTTTTCTTGGTGTTATAGGCCAAAGATCACTTGAATTCTAGCACAAAAATCCCAGGAAAGTAGTAGCAAGAGTACTTTTCTAACTGGGAACCAAATGTCATCCTAAAACAGATCTCATAGATCTAACTGATCCATAGATATGTCACATCCTAAAGGCCAGTGCCATGAACACTTACCTACAGTTTACTGCAGTCTCCAGCCAGAGGTTTATGTCTGTAGCTGCAGACCACCGATCTCTCTTTGCTCTGTAACTGTCTCGCCCCAAACCATGCAGATCATCATTACTGGAGAAAGCAATGCCTGGACACTGCTTTGAAGCTGCGTATATGAAGTTATCTATTGTCATCAGACTGTGCCCAACACTCTTGACATATGTGAAGACTTTCTCTGTTAGCATCTAGTGTGACACTTAAAGAAAGTTAAAAAAAAAAAGTGTTCTTTTTAAACTCAAAGGGCCCTGTCAAGTTCTTTTCAGTGACGGCTTATCCTGTGCAATGCTGAGTGTAAGAACTAGAACTACAATAGTAAAAATGAAGCCAGAGTTTGCCTTATGTTTTAGGGTGAATCCTAGCATGCTCCCCTGCCTTCAAATCAGGTTGAGTCTGAAGAGATAGAAGACCTCAAGCTTTCTGGCCCTGGAATACACACATTGATATGTTGTGAAAAGTTAGTTGTTAAGTAATTTGTAATGTTGCTGTCATACCCTGGGCCTGTAGTGTTAAGACACTTCTGTGTTTTATTCTATGAAAACAAGTTCTGATTTTTGTTTGTAATCATTTTCATTAAATTTAAAATGACATTCCAAATACTGCTGATTATAACCCCATAAATTAGTGTCATATAAGGAAAAAAATCTCAATTTAAGTGATTCTAGGATTCTATTGTGAGGAGCCAATGCAAAATCTGAATGCAGATGATGTGGGGAATCTACAAGCATGATATAAATGATGTAGAAACAGAAAAATGCCAAGATTAAGTCACAAAAAATAATCCCAGATACCACACAAGAACAGAATCTGAGAGTGGGAAAGAGTTTAGTCTCTCTGGGTCTCTTTTTGTTGTTGTTGTTGTTTGCTTTTTGCCAGCATAAATGCAACCTAAAAAAACCTCCCCAATAAGAGTATAACACTTTAAGTCTAATAGGAAGAGTAAGTTTGTATATGAGTGCAATTAATTCATTTTCTGGACTGTCTTTAATTGCTTGAAACTCTAATACTAATTTCTAACCTGGACAAATTCTGACTTTCTAATGACAATGACTGTAATTAGGTAAGCAAAAAAACAAAGTGTTTTTTGCAGGGATGTGTGTACAGTGGAACTCTTCCGGCTCCCCCAGCGGCAGAGGGGGCTGCCTGGTACTGTGTATTCTGTGTTGTGTGATGAGCTGATACAATGCAGCTGAGTATGTGCTTCCAAGGTATTCTAGGCACTGGCCTTACCCTATTTTCTGTGAGGGCTTTTTTTCATGAGTGCATAACCTATGCTCTAATTGCAATTAAATATTAAACTCTGAATAGTCACACTTCTCTGCCACTGATCGTAGTTCAGTTGGTAAAAGGACAGATTATGTTTCATGATCCTCTGAAAGACCAACATCTTGGCATGGAATAGTTAAAATGAAAACTGAATCCCACTTATTTTAATTCTTGTCAGGTTTTTTAATCCTTGTATAACCACGCTAATAAATATTATGATGGAAATGGTGTAACTTAATATTGTATTGCATCAGACTTGTGATATATACATTGGGCATTCTCATTACTACGCTGTAACTACTTTCTATTCTACAGTAAATGCTGTTTCAAGATTACTTTCCCTCTTTATTGCTGCTAACTGTAAAGCAGTTAAAGTTTTTAGCTGTAACAGAATGAGCATATTGTTTCGTTTCAAAACATATGGTTAGAATTCAGTTTTTTTCCTTCTTAATGTTCTCTGCCCAGCAGAGTCCAGCACTTGGTTTAACATGTGACCTGGAAAATTCCATATGCTTAGAGCTCTGAACTTCATAGTTTCCACTCATTATGATACTGGTGCAGAGAAAAGCACAAAAGGTTTATTAACAGCAATATATGTACTAGCTAGATGCATGTTAAATGAAACTCCATATGGAGGAAGTTGACACTTCATGACTTATTTACTTTTTGCATTTAGTACAAATAACGCAGTTACATTCATTGTTATAAACTAAAGCTCTGTGACTGTAGCTCTGTGACTGTTTCCTTTATTACTAGGGTAGACCTAGAGATTGTTGGGATATTTAGAAACTGGGATGTTTTTTTTCAAGGCTTAGTTAATACGTTTGCCTCCAAATCTCTACAAATACGACTTACCAGGGGAGCTGGTAACACAGCCCAGTTATATGATGCTGTCTGTAGCGGCTACATAGCTGTACGGCTCCTCCATTCACATTTCAGCTGCATCTGGTCTTGATCTTCATTCCATATGGAACTTATCTGAAATCCTCCTCTGCCTACTCATTGTATCTGAGTGCTGGAGATCTGCCTGTGAGAGCTTTTAGGATTCATGCTTTTTCACTGTTCTATCTGCAAATCATGCTTGTATGTTCACACAAATACAATTTCATCGATTCTAAATACTTAAGTAGTGCAGCTACCGTAGCATCTATGTCTAGTATATTTATCCTTACAGGACTATTGTGAAATAAGGATAATAGTATTTTTCCCTTTCCCTGAAAGGGAAATGAGGTGCTGAGAAGCTGTGATTTAAAGTCAAATGTGGAGCACAGACTTTCACCTGTATCTCTTGAGTCATACCTAAACTGTTAGGTTATCCATTTCTGCTAAATAAAAGATTGGCGAGCTGCCTCTGTGCTTTGCTACTCAAACTTTCCTCCTTCAAATTGAGCCTTAAAACCTATCCCAGGAAGCAGTCTGTCTTTTCTTTCCATTATTAAATCTAATAGAACCCTCTCTGCACTACCATCTTTGTGTTTGACTTGTCTGTTTTAGACTGTAAAGACATGCGGGTAGGATTACATCTTCTTTTTGGTTATAAATGTAAAAATGTAAGGTTATATTTCTTTCTCACAAATAACTTCTTAACATCATTTAAATTGGGTCTACCCTAGGATGTACTGTTTCTAATATTGTTGTCTAATATTTTGCTTCACAGTTTATGATATTATACCTTTCCTATCTGAGTGCCATTGCTACTGAATGTAAGAAACAGAGAAGAGTCTCCCACAGGCTGATATACTAATGAAATGTACTGTAGCAGACTTTAGATTTTTTTTTTCCAATTTTTGTGGTGTCAGTGTATGGGTATATATTTCATGAAGAAAACTATCTGCACCATTATTGGCAAAGCGTGAATAACCAGTATCAAGGATCAGTAGATTCTTTGTCAACAACTTTGTCGTGCCAGGAACTTAAATTCTTACTGATGTCTGGAAGCTGGTTGGCATGCATACACATATATACATTTTGCACGCATTTTTAATAGATTTTAGTTGCAATAATGCATCTGTTGGTGGTCTGCAAACACTCTTCATATCTGATTTAGAATTCAAATAATGAACAAGATGTCTGCATTACTTTAATTCTTACTCATGTGCTAGTAGATATTGAAAGATCTAGATTTTTGTAATATCTGATTTAGGCAATGCATGTACATCCTATGTTGAAGGATAAATATGGAAGAGTGCAGTATTCCCCCCCCCCCCCCCCCCCGTTTTTTTGAAGTTACTGTAAGAGATGTAGGGTGTCAGTTCTGAATACCTACTATAGTATGGACATTGGACTTGCTGAATTATGTTCTGCCTTTATCTGGTCTTGACTTTTCTTAAAGAAGAGCTGAGGAAGGAGTCACAGACTGAGACTGTGGCCTGGTGCTAACCTATGCTGTGATGTTTTTGGAACATCAGATTTAAAGCTAGGACTGAAATTTAGCTTCAATCACCTCACTGCCTTGTAAGGTGCTCTTACAAGATTTTAATCCCAAATGAAGTAAAGTAGAATAGAAAAATACTGTATTGCTGTGCAACATATATCGTGCTGACTGCATTATTCTTGGTAGGTTATCAGAAAGGATAATTTTGTCAGAAATTGATATTTTCACCTGCTTAAGTAGGCTGGGACTGTGGGTTGACTAGCACAGAAAAAGTTTAATAACAGTAAGTAAATGGTCTGATCTAAATTCTGACTGCTCATACTAAGAAAGGAAGAAGGAACAATAAATATCATTTCCCTTGAGCTGATGCAACACTGAACAAAGGCAGCAACTCTTTAAGAAGGAGCAGTTAGATTGGGAGGCAAGCTTGCTAACACCTGTGCTTACAGACACAGGAAAACAGCACAGCCAGAGTAGTGCCCACTTCTTGTGTGTTGTTTTTTTGTGGTTGTTGTTTGGGATTTCCCCCCCCCCAAGGCAGTAACTTGTCCTGTTTCCTCTTACCTTATAGAAACAAGACTCCTATGAGAACTGAATGGCATAAATGCTCATGTCCATATTTTGGCTGTTGAGGATGTTGTTAATTTTCTGTTCACTTAGAGTAGGATTTTGCTCGTAGAATACGTTTTTTCTATATTAAAAGGTAATTTGAATTACCTAGGCATTTCATAGTTTTGTACTACTTTAAAGATATTTGTTTTTATTTTTTTTGAAGATACTTTACCATTCTTTTGTGGGATGATGATTTGTCCTGTACTTAGAAGGATGCCTATCTTGCAAGTTATATATGCAATTTGCTGTAGATTGGCAAACTCTTGCATTCATAACCTTGCATTCTAAGTGATTAAAGAAATGAAAGCTACCTTCCCAAATTGAAAATGCACCTGTTAATTCTATTGGTGGAAAATTTTCTTTTGAAGAAGTTCTGTGTGGAAATTTTATTGGTTAGGCCATGACTCTCACTTGTTTTTATGAGCAGGGAGTTAGGCATTATTATTTTAAAGCCCTGATAAATTAGATACTTATTTTACTTGCTATTTTAGATTTTGTTACAGGTGGGATACTAATAATATTAAAGGATAAGACTGATTAGCCAAAACATGAATTTTGTTTCTGCTTTCTCTGTTCTGGGGTTGGGAAAATAAACTTTAAGGAATTTTTCTGGTGGGAATCACTGTAAAATACAGGATAAAGCAGGGGATTGTCTTTTGTTTTGTCCCCATTCTGATGCTGTCTAGAGAAAGCTAGGGGACAGCTGCCAGTCAAAACCATTTTCCTGTCTGCCACTGTCTTTGGGAATTATTTTTATTTCTTGTGGTGGCCACTGAAGTTATGTTAAAATGTCATGTTCCTTACTTTCCATGTGTTGTTGAGTAACGCTCTTCATTGTGAGAGTTGATTATCTGATGGCTACATTTAAGCCTTTGACCATGTCTAAGATGCAAGTAAAATACAGTTAAATCAACAACAGATGCTGCTTGTTACGGAGCTGTGTTTCAGCAAGCTTTGAAACAGTTTTCTGTGTCTAGTCTGGAGGATGGGTCATCCTTGTTTTCATCCCTGATTTCAAATTATGTGTAGGAGGATTCCACAACTTCATGATACTCTGAGAAAGCAGAGAAAATTTTGTTGCTAGGAAACTATGGAGGACCTATACTGTACTGTCTTTCCAGAATGTTTTATAGTTAGCATCAGTTATTTCATTAACTTTTCTAATCCTGTTCTTTATGCAAACATCCACATTTTTTCCTATAGTCACGACGTTTGTTACACACTTATGTATACTAGAAAATACGTTCTGTGGTTATTTCTGTTTCTTCTTTCTTCTATTCTTCAACACACACAAAAAACCCACCAAACATTTCAGATTACGTTGTGTTTTGAAAGCTAATATTTATTCACATGATAATGTTGCCTAGACATCCTGAATTATTAGGATATGGTAGATTGTGCTTTCCAACAGAAGTCAAATGCTGAGATCCACAGAGAGTTGCGCATCTTACATACAAACTTAATAACATTTTTCAAATTGGATTTTATCAGGAAAAGTCTTAAAGCATACAGTATTTTGCAGCTGACTAGGTCTGGTTGCTCCTTTATGCTGGATGCTGTGACTCCCATTTTACAACCATAAGATGTATCTGCACATTGGAAAGGTGACTGAATCAATGCTGTGGATTGAAGTCCAGGAGTGATGCACCTGTGACTGAAATAGTGATGCAACAGCTGAGATCAGTCTCAGCATAGAGCTTCTGCTAAAAAGTGTAGCACCCTTTGGGCTAAAGGGAATCATAGTCTCTGAGAGGCAATCACAGAGACAGAAAACAATTTTTTGTAGAGCAGTTTACCAACATCCACAGACTTCGCTCAAATGGCAGAATGTTAATATGCTAGTTTGTGGTTTCTGTAGAGCTTGATGTGATTTTTTTAGAACAATATGGAAACATCATCTTCATCTGACAGTGCGTGGGTTTTACTTCATGACCATTTCTAAGAGCATGGCAAAAGGCGCTCTGCTACCCATCTATCTATAAATAACTAAATACCATCAACCCAGACATAAAATTGCATTTTATGGGTAGCCTTAGGAACATGCAACATAGGCAATTAGATTACATGGAGTCCTACAACAGTCCCAGTAAAGAGAATGAAATTACTTAGAAACTTGCTGTCCAGACCACTTTTGGGTGAATTATTTCTCTTGTACACACTGAGGGACTCAGAGTACCTGTAAATACAATATGTGAATGACTCGAATTCAGCTTTGACAATACAAATTTGTCTGTAGATAGGTAGATCTAGAGCCTTTACTTTTGTATGACTAAATTTTTGGATTGTAGATCTTGGGTCCTCTTTGCAGCTAAGTTAGCTGGAAGGGCTAGCGAATATATATAAAGGCCCTTTTTAATACGGTGGAATTTTGAAGGAAATGGAAATGTAAAGGTCCCTGATAACTTTCCATAGTCCTTCAGTGAGCTCTACAGACTACTTGCCATTGGCAACCACTAAGGGAAACCTGTCCCAATACAAGATGTGGCCTTCAAGCCAGGATTTTTTGAATAAAGCCCCTCCTGCAATCTTAATAGCTGTACATCTTTAGGCAGAATCCTTTGTTCAGCTGGTGTTGTGGTTTAACCCCAGCCAGCAAAGCAAAGCAAGGAATTCATTCACCACTTCCCGTCGGTAGGCAGGCATTCAGCCATCTCCAGGAAAGCAGGGCTCCATCACACATAATGGTTACTTGGGAAGACAAACGCCATCACTCCGAACGTCCCCCCTTCCTTCCTTCCTTTTCCCCCAGCTTTATATGCTGAGCATGACATCCTATGGTATGGAATATCCCTTTGGTCAGCTGGGGTCAGCTGTCCCAGCTGTGTCCCCTCCCAACTTCTTGTGCACTCCCAGCCTCCTTGCTGGTGGGGTGGTGTGAGAAGCAGAAAAGGCCTTGACTCTGTGTAAGCACTGCTCAGCAATAATAAAGACATCCCTGTGTTATCAACACTGTTTCCAGCACAAATCCAAAACACAGCCCCATACCAGCTACTGTGAAGAAAATTAACTCTATCCCAGCTGAAACCAGGACAGCTGGCAACTCCTGTCTTTTCCTGAAAAGAAGAATTTATGGAAAAACTTGGATAATCTTACTAGTTCCATCTTCCCCCCCCTCCCCTGGAAAAACACTATTGAAAAACAACCATCTCAATGAGCATTAGAATTGGTGCAATCGTTATCAATGTTCTGCAGGAGTGAGGAGGAAGATACTATCTCATTGAGAAGGATTTTAACGTTTGGGACTGGGGAAAAAGAGAACACAAGCAAGTTGTAGTCATACTTTTTAGTACTTTCCTATTGGATCTAGAGAAACACAGGTTCACAGTCCTCATTTGCCTGACTGACAATGAAGACTTGAAGCTATCTATTTATCTTATATCATATGAAGTGTCTATGAGTTGTTCTGATTCATTGCTTGTATATATAGTTATTCAAAGTGAATAGTTCTAGCAAGAGTGATTCAAGCTGGGCTACGGATGTAAATCAGTGGTTCTCTTGATAAATAGTACAAGATTGTCTCCCTTTAACATTGCTGAGGTCAGTACTGTGGCACGTGTCTGCCTAATGATGTCTACTCAATGATTTTATGTAAATTCTATGTATTTCCAGCATATACAGGGGAAGAGTAATGTTGAGAAGTGAAAAAAATGTAGCAGGTAAAGCATGCCAAAGGGCTAAGAAGGAAGAATGCTTATTAACACACCTGGTATTGTGTGATTTGGAATAAAAACACTTGGGTGCAATGCTTTTTGTGAAAAGTGCTTAATGCCTTAGTGCTGGTATGCTGATACAGAAACACCTGATTTTTTTGAGGATAGTTTTTTTATATCTTGTAAAAAAAAAAAAAAAAAAAAGTAGTGTTCATAAACTGTAGTGAGAAATGATAGGGTTATTTCTTAAAGAAAAATGAATTCTGAAAGTGTAGAAGACATTGAAAGACAAATGTAAAGTCTGTGCTGTAATGTGGATTGAATAGGAAAAAAAAATACGATTTTATCAAACTGTAAAGCAAACCTTTTGAGCCTTTCAGCATACAGTGAATCATTTTATGGGTGAAATCCTGGTATCTAAAGTCAATGGAAATTCTGAGAGTTCAGTGAGGCCTCCATTTCATTTCAGAGGTGTAAAAGTGACACAAAGATGACTTCATGTTGTCCAAGTAGGACAACTGAAGTCCTTTTCCTCACACTTCATGTGTTTTTCTGTGGGAGCACTGGGAGAGATGATCTCTTAGTTTTCGTGAATTTGATTGGCTGAGATAAGAAGAAATGGTCTGCTGGGTCACGTTATCATGTCATCATCTAGGTCAGTGGTGCTGAAGCGATAGGGAAGGTCTCAAAACAAGACTTGCGGGGAATTTGCTTGATATCAAGGCTCCTTTGAGTATAGAACTTTATTGCAAAGCCCTCAGTCTGGGAGAAACACTGCACTCTCTTGCATTGGTCCCTTCTTTGCACTTATCAGCTGCATCTGGCTTACAAATACTGGAGGAGCAGGCAGATTGAGTTGCCTGCATGTGGAATTTACTGGACTACACTCCCAGTGCATTTTGCACAATGGTGTAGCTGGGAGGGCAGGACAGCGAGTCAATCTCAACTCATCTGCACATGTCCATGGCAGAGCACATGCTAGGGAATGCTATTTGGTTAAAACTCAATGAATTCTCACAGCTTCAGTATGTGAGACTGCTCTTGGGAAGCAGGTATTAGACTAGGACAAGTATTGTAAGACTAGTATTTGCTTATGAAAGTAGAAGAATAACATCAGCTGTGTTGACCACATACTTGGACAGAGAAATCTTGACTGCTGAATCTTTCTTGGGGAACTGGCTTCTCCTACTGATGTCTGTGCGGGATGGAGAAAGAAAAGAATGTTTGTTTCTCTGCTGCTGCAAGTGTTTGTAAGGGGGAAATGAAGATATCATGATTACTGTTTCTGTTACTTCAAGAAAAAGAAATCCTAATGTGCTTCCTGAAGGGAAGGAAAAATACCCTGAACTTCTGGCTTTCATCGCTGCTTCATGCCAAAGACCTAGAATAGAGAGTGGGACTTCAGGACAGAGCTGCAGTGGGGAAACTTAACACTGATATGCTTGAAGTCTCAAATTGCTTTCATTGGATGATGGACTCCCTTTACTCTTCTACTGCTTTATTTGTGAAAGATATACAAAGAAAAGGACCTGGAAGAAACACGATTATACAGTGCATAATACAGCAGTGCTGCATTTAACTAGTGTAATGTTCATGGTTACCGATCAGCCTGAACAGGCTATAATAGAAGAAGTACTTAGGATCATAGGATAATTCAGGTTGGAATGTATCTTAGGAGGTTAACTAGTGAAACCTGCTGCTCAAAGCAGAACTCTGCCAAAGGTTTGTCTTTAACAAAGACAGAGGATATAACATTTGTTAGTGGGGCACGTTCTCTCTTGGTTTGTTATGCACCTGTAAAATAAATAAATAATAATTAAAAAATTAGACCAGAATTTGTAGGCAGGGGAGAATTGGATCCATTATCTGCAAGGTAATTTAGAGCCAAAGATGACAACCCAGCCATTACTATAACAACTGTTTCTACTAAGCATGTTGTCAGATTAAAATTACAATGTCTAGTGGATTTGAAAAGAATGCCAAGTAAAGATCCAGTCACAGGAGGGGCTGAGCATTTCCCATTTTCAGGCAAGCAGGTAGAAGTGGAGGCTCAGCATCTCACAGGAAGCACTGAGCACCACAAAGGGATTGAACTCTGATAGGGGAACTGAGTGCTGATGTGAAGGATGCTAGTGTGGGATGATTTGATCAGCAGCATGTGGAGCAAAACCTGAAGAGGAGACAGCACTATGTGTTTCAGAATGTGAGAATCCAAACCCTCTTTCTCTGTGCATGGCTAAGAAGCTCAGTTCATTACTGAGAACAAAAGTAAACCAACAGATTTCAGATAGTATCCATGGGTTGGTTATATAACAACACTTTCAGCTCTGTATGAACAGTTACAATGAGTAGCAAGATGAGTCACTGCAGAGATTCATCATGGATATCACAAGCCCAAGGGCAGATCAACTGCTGCAGCGGGTTTTATAATGAAAGAATTTGAAGAATGATAGAAAGCCATCACAAAGTCTACAAACTGAAATGCTGCAGGAGAACATCAGGGTACTAAAGCAAGCATGCTATTTCTTTAGATAAAGAAAGGAGATAAGGTTCCCACCATTTTGAAGGATGATGAACTGTGACTGTACCCCATTAACAAGAAATCATGCACAACAAATGCCAATCCTATTAATGAGACCACATGTCCCTAAACAAAGTGTTCAGATCTTTGTTAAAGTCAGCCCGGTACCATGAAGTTCTAACAGTGTACTGAGAATTTCAGGAGAAGGATCTAAAGTAGTTAGTAACTGATGTCATTCTGGAGATAAAAATCTTGCCTGGGCCTGGCTTCTCATGTTTTTACTGAAGGACAGTATCTTTGCTCTAATGAGTTCTAGGAGTTTAAGAGTTCTAATGAGCAATGTTTAATGCTGAAGGAGGCATGGATCCTGTGGTGTTGCTGTCACCTCCTCACAGCATCATACAGTAGGAATGAGGACTGATTCAAATATTCACAGCTGAGGCACTATTGCAATCAAATTTTGATGTGAACTACTGGAACTGTTAGGAGAGGTGATCCTTAGTTAACTGATTATGTAACTTAAAAATTTTTCCAAGTTAAGGATAGATTTAAGAGGTAGAAATGAAAATAAATATAAGAAGTACAAGGATATATACAATTAGCAATACAGAGCATACCGTATCACACTGAATGCTAGCCAAACCTACTTTGGGATAACAGGTTCAATTTCAGAAATGGACTTTTGTTTAAAGTGAGATGCTCTTGATATTGAAAAATACTATATGAAAAGGCAACCTTACAAAGCATTGGACAAAGCATATGTGGGTTGGATTTAAGCAGTCCATTTGTTGTATCCCTCTCACATGCTATGATAAAATGAATCCTGAAATACCTTGTGTAATGACTCATCTGATATTAAGATGTGTCAGTGTTCATAAACAATGCTGTTCATCTTCTGTGTGTATGTGCATGTATAAGAGGTGTAGGTGGAAGCTGAAGTTTTAGTTGTGATGACTCAGCCTTTATTCACTGTTTCTCTTATCTTTGGTTTATGAAGAAATTCTCTTCTTTCCTGTGCACTTAGATAGGTGAAGTTCCAGGGTTCAGTGAGCAATGTAATATGTTTATTTCCTGGAACAATCCTGAGATTTTTATGTCTCGGATATTTGACTGTTAAAAATTCAACCTCCTGTCACAGGCAGTGATCTGTTTTTTGGCCGTCATTTCTTCACTCCCTTTCTTGGTAATTTACTCAAGTTAATGGGGGAGTTTTACCTACCGTCTTCTCTGTCAGATTTTACGTGCTATTATTAAAGTGCTTTTGTAGGTAAAACTTATTAAGACAAATATGCCTTTTATGAATTTCATATTATCAAAGACAGTATTCTCATTTTGTTATCTTGCCAGACTATTTGATAAGCCAGTGACCAATTAGGATACAATGCAGAATGTTTATGCAAAAATTATAGGGAAAAGGATAAATAGTTTTGACAGTGATTTGGGTCCTAATTGGTAGATAGGTGAAACAGTCTATTCAACTTTCCAGTGTGTTTTTTTTCTTATTAGGATTTGTATCGTTATAAATTTTAGATTCTGTAATTTGTGTCATCTATCAGCTGATAAAATCTCCTTGAGTAAAGTATCAAAAAGGTGACTTGTCTTGTAATAGGACTAAGTTCAGACTGAGAGTTCCCACTTAAATTTTGTATTTGTGACTTGAAAGCTGCATACACTAAATGTAGCCAGCAGATGGAGGGCTGTACTAGCTGCTTAAAATTGTACTTGTCTGGCTATCTATGGCAGACATTACAAACTGTCTGAAAGCTGTCGCAGTTTTGATGCTTCATATTTCTTACAAAGTAAGAACCTATGTTTTAAAAGATGGACACTATTAAAATTATTTGAACTATCTTTTCTTCACAATGATATTTAGCTCCACTTGTGATTTTTAAACCTTTGTGGATGGTGGTGGCACTTAGAAACCAGGTGATCATTGCAAAGCCAGGACATGCACACACATACATACATAAATGTGTATATATATACACACACGCGGGAGTGGGAGGAGGTCCATAATAGAAATGTACTTGCCATTCTTGATATACTGTGATGGTATGTGGGCTTTTCTGTTTCCTTTTTTTGGTAAATGTTGACCAGTCTAATTCACCACACTAAATGAGGTTTCCTTATACAGCATATGGCTTGGTAACAGAGCTAAGCTGACCTCATGTCACTTGAAAAGGGCAGGCCTGCTTCTCCTCTCCCTCTCCGTAAATGCTGGCACTCTACTTTTGCCATTATTGTCACAATGCTATCCAACTTACCTGCTGTCTCCTCCCAAAAGCCAGTAAAGAGAGTTAAACTGGCAGCAAAATAGCTTGCCAAAATAAAAGTGAACAGGTTTCTACTGATTTAGTTCCTTGAAAAATTTAACATGAAATCACACAAGTGTTGGTGAGAAAGGGGCAGGCATTTGCGATCGGGGTAAGGAAAAGGAAAGCAGGACCTTCTGGTTTAGTTTTCTATATGCATAGAAGGTGCCATCAGTATAGCTCAGAGTTAATGATAATTTATGAGGTTGCAGGAGCAATATAAGTACATATTTATGTATGTACATACACTAGTAGTTGCAGTTCTTCCATAATGAAGGGTAACTCTTGACTGCAGACATTGTTCTGGAACTTCTCAAGAAGGTTGTTACATCTGGTCAAATGGACACAATACTTGTTGATATGGTAATCTCTTCTTTTAAGGCATGCTCAACCTGGGACTTTCTCTTATATCTTTATTTTGTTATCTGTGTACTCCTTGAATGGCTAAAGCAACTTCAGTACAAAAACTTATGGAAACTGTGGCAGCCTAAGCAGTGACAATAGCAGAGAGGAAAGAGGCAGTTGTGCCAAGTGTTGTTGGTATGTGAATCGACCAAGGCTGCCATTTTCTTTGCCAATTTCCACTTTCTTCTGACCCCTTGCACTTCAGGGAATAGGGGCAGCAGCAACAGAAGCAAGCTGTGTGTGATTCCCCCCCGGTTTTCCCCTTGTCTCCTCCACAATGGGTCTGCTGGACCATCTCCCTCTGTTTCTTTTTAGCTGATCAGCCAACCCAGCATGACTTTTCCCTGGCTGCCTACCATCTGCCTGTAGACTCTCTTCTCCTGTTGTTCCTGTTTAAAAGCTCACTCCTGTGAGGCACTGAGAGTCTGCAGTGAAATGCTGAACATGCACGTTTTCTGCTGATATTTAGGACAAGTGATTGCTCGGAATCAGTTAAGAGTTAGCATCTAGAGACAAGGTATCATGACTTGTAAAAAGGATGCACCAGCAATGGTAGCTCAGTTTGAGCCATGTTTTTCATAGCCTTGTAATTATGTCCTAATGAATATTTATCATTATTTGTGAGACCCTATTTTCAGCAGTCGTGTATTATAGTAACAGCTGACAAAATGTTCATTTTGGTTTGTAATGAAATTGTCTCTGTTTTAGCTGTTTATTATGATGGGAATGTCACTCCCATACCATTGTGTCTGCTATTCTAACACAGCTGGATTATTGGCAGGCTAGCAAGTTTAAAGGCATATCTGGTTAGTTTGTTTCTTGTCCGGATGAGGGTCTCTGAGTGGAAACGCTAACTCTTTGCACTGTGCATTTATCTTGTAGTGCAGGTGAACAAAGTCCAGTCAGATTTGACAGGTTTTTTTTTAGCATAAGAGAACTCTTCCAAGACTTTCCAAGCTTTTGCTTTTAGTAGCAGTCACTAAAATAAAACTCCTTCAGTAAGAAGCAATACAAAAGTGTTCACTGATAAAGTAAATTCAGTTGAATTAGACTTTTATCAACTTTAAATCAGTTGGAATAGACTATAATGTAAGTATTGCAGTAAGGAATGCTTGTTAAGTATGTGCCACAAGAAAGCTGTGTATGCTGTTTGGCAAAGCGTAATTAAGAAGTAATTTATTTTGAACAATAACCAAGCCCTTGACTCACATGTCAGACTTTGTACTTCACCTTTCCTGTGTCCTTGCTACACTGGACTGATCAATGCAGAGATATTTGTGATGGAGAGGATTAGCACTCATGGTCCAAAGTTCTCAGTTGTCTCGTACTCTTCTTCCTTTAGCCCCCCACCAGTGTATTAATTCAGTGAACTTATAGAGCCTAGAATACATTCCCCAGTTTTATACTTGTTAAAAAATGTATTTGAATCAAAAGCTTTAAACTTCTTTTGCTTCTGACACTTTAAATTAACTTTCTATGTTTTCTTTCAATCATATCAGACTTAAAAAAAAAAAATTAAACTCATTTTGGGTAAATCTCTCAAATCAAAATAAGTGTCCACAGAGTGTGTTCATTAGTAATAGGCATTGTACTTTAAAGCCATACCCACTTTAAGCCAACATACTGCATTGGCTTTGCTGCCACATTTTTATCATATCTGACATAATAGTATAAAAGTGTGTTTTTATTGTTTGGGGAACTGCTGATAGTGGCTTGAGGCTTTATAACACATAAAACAAGGCCTGACTCCTCTTCCAAAGAGTTGGAAAACTAATTCAGTGGAATATTGGCCAATTCTGCACTCAGTTTTCTGAAGGAAAAAAAAAGAAACCCAAACTTTAAAATGTAATGATGTCTCTTTTCCTGCAGTTATTCATTCTTTTGGTCTGAATATAAGACAAGGCTTTATCAGAAAGTATAAATCTGAAATAATATCACTTGCTTTATTCCTCAGAGTAACACTTGGAGATGGCAAATGTTTTGCTGCCTGGTACCTAATTTGTCTTAAAAAGCAGCGCTACTCATTGTTTTTGGTGTCAGCCCAAAGTTCTATTGGTGCCTCAGTTGGAATGAACAGCAATAGTTTGGCCCAACCACATGAAACGTTTATCAAGTTTCCTTTAAAAACCACAATGGCTGTTCTGGTACAGACAGCGGTGGGAGCTTCTGGTGGAGCTGCTGGAATTCGGGACTTGTTTGAAATATTGGTCTGGCAGAAAGGTGGGAAGATTGTGACCTGCTGTAGGGCCAAAAAGCAGTTAAGAGCCTTCTAGCCCTCTCACTAACCACTGTTGAATTTCGGAGCCAAAGAAGAACTTGTAAACAGCGGTGGCATACTGTGGGAGAAGTAAGCTGTAGGGCAGCAATGGAGGTGAGGGGTGAGTGGGGTGGTTGGGCAACTTTAACTGGAGCCTTAAGATTGCTCCTGTCAGGAGACCTGATGAGGGGTGACCCTCTGATGTAGCAGGTCACTTGACTTGGGCATCATGTGTACACACAGCACTGTGCTCTGCCTGCCCCTCTGCAAGGATCCCAGTCATTCAACAGATGACAAAAGTAAGGTAACCAGCTAAATCTGGTACTAGAGATTGAGGCACTGTAGCAGTGGTATATGAGGAGCAACCACGGGACTGAGCTGTAGCATGAGCAGCCAGGGAAGTGAGTAACACAGCATGAAAGAGTCATCAAGGATGATTGTGGGAATGTGCATGGTGGTGTAGTGGGGAGAAAGAGATCAGGTTTGGAGCTAGAAAGAGGCTGAGGAAAGCAGGCTGGAGAGCAGGTTCCCTGCTGTGTGGGACAGCATGGCACGTTTCATGGTTTTAATGTAGAGTTTATTGGTTTGTTTCAGTTCTAAAACATAGGATCACATTTGTATTCATTACCTCCTTATTATTAGGCCAACACAGTAATCCAGAACCTGATTCCTATAACATGGACAATGCAGGCATATGTATGTTTTTGCGTATACATTCTTTCTTTCACTACATAAGCAAGTTGACACAGAAGGTATGTATCTAAGGAATCCAAAGAAAGATACTTTGGAAGCTAGGACCTTTATTTTCTTTCCTGTCCTGGTCCATTGACCTGATGGCTTTAGTGATGCATTGGTAATAAACCCTGAACCTGTTTAATCTGGCACACAGCCTTGGGTTACGGCTATCAATGCAGTTCTTCTAGATCTCATCAGTGAAAGATATTTGCAATCTTATACTGACATATAGGAATCTGGTAAAAATGTTTTGTCATTGTTTTCCCTCACTTAAGTTTTAGCACAATCCATGTTAGTCTGGAAACCTTTTTACACTGTCATTTTTTTAAACTATGAAACAAAAGAGCATGGAAATGCTCATTAGAGAATTCAATCTAAGTTTCTGCCAACAGAGAGAACAGCTTTAAATAAAGCAATCTTACTTTTGAGATTACTGTCTCCCTTTTCTCAAATAATGCTGTTGTTCTGAGGATGCTCAGTTTAGGCAAATGACATTTTCAGATAAAAAGATACCTTATTAAAAATTGACAACCAGCTCTAACTTAATGCTGTATGATGGATTAAACCATAAGGTTGTCTTTGCAGTGTTAATTTTGAAGCTTCAGACAAAAGCTGGTTTGGGTTCAGCCTCAATTATATAAACTGAAATTCATTGACACTTGAGTGGAAAAGGAATCTGGATGATTGATTCCACCTTTGGCCAATCTCCCTTTCACTAAAAATTGAGAACAAATGGGGCTGACTTTGCTGTAGAAAAGTGTATTGCGGTTGGGTTTTGGCTCTTAAAAAAGAACCTGGAATGATTTAGAGCTGCATCCAATTTGTTCACAAATTCCAAGGACTTAGCAGGGAGAAAGTATCTCTTATTTGTTCTGTATAACACTGACCGCTAAGTACCTAAGTTTGTCACTGCAGCGCATATTGCACTACATCTGGTTTCTTCTTACATCCTCAATTTAGAAACAGAAATTCAGCTGTTAGCATAATGAAATGAGAGAGCTGTGCTGGCATTTTAATTTTTAAAAAGCACATTCTAGAATACTTAAGTTAAAGCAGGAACATTCTTTCAAAATGATTGTCTGTGTTCCTGTAAGAGGATGTAGAAAGTGTTAATAATATAACACAGCACACAAGAACAGATGTCCCATGCCAAAGTTTAAATAAAATTAGAAGAAATTAACACCCAGTTTGCTAATGCGCAGCAATGGAAACTTTGTTCTAGATATGGGGGCTCAAGCTTGGACGCCTACATCCCCTCCTCTTCATTATTGAACAAAGAGGAAAATAGGAACACAATAAAAATAGAAACTGATAAAAAAAGCTCAATCAATGCGTTCATTTTTATCCTGTAGCAGAGTTTCATTTGCTGATCTGTTTTCTTTGCATAATTGCCGACGAATTGAGCTCACCTTTAATCTCTGAAGCACAGCTCTTAACTCCATAAATGCAATATATAAAGGCATGCAATATATAAAGGCATGCAACATAATCCCAGTTCCAGGACATTGTTACTTTGATCTTTCCCTGAGCCATTATCTCATTAAATTTTTATCTCTATGAAATTGTTTGAACTCAACAAAACTTGGAAAATTAGGAAGTTTAGATAAATGATTTCAGGTTTGGCCTGTCCTGTTTCAAGTAGAGATGAGGAAAAATCAGTATCAGATTGAATAAAGTCCACTGTATCCATTTCCTGAAAAATTGTGAGTAGTTTTATGCATGGTAGCTTTGTAAATTTACAGGTTTTTGCCTTCCTCACAGTTCAGAAATAAATTTATGTACATATTTAGTATCCAAATCTCTTCTTCCTTATTTGATATTGAACTTTCAGGTCAACAATATCACAGCACAGTGCTTAAGAGGATATGCCACAAAAAGCCCCTTTTTATGTGTAGATCTTTGCTAACTTGTTGGGTTTTTTGTTTTTGTTTTTACACTGTGTGTCATTTTGAAGAGACAATGAGCTAATGACCACTCACAGGTGAGGGCTGTCTTTGAAATGCAGGAAAACTCTCTCACACAATTGTTATTCTTTCAGGTGAATAAACCAAATATATATTGCTAAATTATTCCCATCTGAGCAATTATTTTGCTGCCCAGTAAGGACTGACAGTTGAATTATTATTTTTGGCTTCTTTATCAAAGTGATTGTTGAATATCAGTCCTTTTAGGACTTGCAGAGTCAAGGAAGTGTGATTAATGTTATTCATCAGAATAAACTTATTTACCTATAACAGTCCAGGATATCAGAATTTTACAGCTTGATCCATGCTTTATGGATTGTCTAACTATATGTTAATCTGAGAAGCTGGCATTTCTACTGTGTTTGGTAGGTGGGAAAATGCTATGGTAATTGTGATGTGATGACTGACCAGCAAAGAAATTCTTTCGAGTGGATTATTCAGAATGCAATTTAAAGCTTTTTCTTCCTTTTTTTTTTTGTTGATTTCAGAAAGATTTTGTTCTTTTAACAAGGTTTATTGGAGTCTTACCCTTCAGTCTTTCAAAAATTATGATTCCTTTTGTGAGTGCCAGGCATTAGCTCTTGTTCTTTCTCATCCAGAAAACAGTAGATCAATTTAATCAATCAATTTAATCCTATGCCTCTGCTCCTCCATTTCTAATAAAACTTAATTATCAAAAGATGTAATGCTCCTTTTATAGCAGTTGCATTAATTAGACTTCCTCCTGGATATAATAATTCTGAGCACTTCAATGCTTTCAGTCTGATAATTCATTACTTTCAAGCAGAGATTGTGGAGCTATGTTAGCATCATTATGTATATTTTACCTTGTCACAAAGAAGTTTCAAAGTTTACCCTTTCAGCACTGTTGAACATCTGCCTGAAAAAAAACCTTAGCTTGACATATTGAGTTTTTGGATTCTCTGGTCGTCATTTGTCCAGAGATTATCTGAAAATTTCCATTCTTGTGTCTAGCTGTAAGAAACAGATTCAAGTCCCTCCTTTCATTATGTGCGAGTGTTGGGGAAACACTGTTGAATAGGGCTTGGGAAAAGACAGATTCAGGCTACCTAAAAGATAGCTGTTGCAGTACTGACATCTTTGTCGTTCTAGCCCCATGTGATTTACACCTTGAGTCTTTGGGGGACAGTGGTACTTTTGGCTATCAAGAAGTAACATCTGTGATATCACTATCTTCTGTACCTTCTACTGTATGTCCAAAATACTACTTTTTTTTTTTGACTCCAAGATGACTGCAAGAACTTAACTGCAATTATTGTAATGCCATGTTCAAACTACCAAGTCCCGCTGAGAAGCGAATTCACTGTGGAGCTGATGAAATTGTATGATTCCCTCCCAGTTCAGAACCACAGACAAAGCATGCTCACACCTGCCTTCCAAGCACCTTGTAGATATTAATGTGAAGAATAGGCAGTTAAGTTTAAAGATTTTCACCCAGTAACTTAGTGAAGTGAACCCCAAGTCTAGAACAACCCCCTACTGTGTATATTATACTAATGTTTTAAGTCCTATTCTTTATTATTTTTACTGATTTTATAGATTAATTTATAAGAAGATGATTTGAATAGGAATGTGTATTAGTCAAGGACCTGGACAAGGAATATCCTCCTCTTTTTACTTCTAGAAGAACTCCTGCTGAAATATTAGTCTGCTCAGTGTATCATATGCAAATGTCATTTGCACTGAATACAGCTGCAATATTTTGCCATTTATGGAGCATTGGAATTACACCAGGCAACTAAATATGTATTGATCCAGTGTCTAACCATTAGAGATAATCTTGAAATAGGCGTAAAATGGCTTAAAGCATAATACAATTGTCAGCTTGTGTTTCTGGAAAAAAGTGCTGAAGCATTATGGAGTAGTATATACTCTATACTCCATATAGAGTACTGGGAAGAAAACAGATGTGGTTAGTACAACCTTTAAACTGTGATAATATGTACACTTGATATTGTTGTATTGGGGAACAATAGAAAAAAAAGATAAATTAGCCTGTAAGCCTTCACAGCTGCAAGAGTTTTGGATGCTTACAGTGTCCTATTTTCCTAGAATAACTAGAATGTGCTTAAAAAATAAAAATCTTCTCTATCATTTGGTAATATAGTATAGGAGTTTTGAAAGAAACATTAAAAAAAAAAAAAAGCATCAAACTCCCAGTAAAACTTCAATACCATTTCAATGAGCCTGTAGTTCTGATGAAACTGTACTGGACTAATGGTTCAATTCCTCATGATCAGTATAACTTGAAGAATTTACTAATGTATGTTTTAGTATTTGTCACCTATGAAAAAAATGCAATGTGTAGTATTTGATGACAGAAGGTTTATATTCCCCATTATGGAAACTCTCTTTGACTTTAGGGCAAAATACTTCTATGTTATGACAGAAATACTTTGACACAGGTGGCAAAGAGAGAGAGAACCTATTGATGGCTATATACTTGTTTCAGCAAAATTTTCCATAGTCTAATCAATCAGTTTTATGCATTTTACTGGTCTTGTCTACTGGATTGTATAGAATTTTACATCTAGTTTGAGTGAACCACACCTGAGAATTATGTGAAATATCACTTATTACTGGCTGCTGTGATGGGACAAGTGTCTGAGGTTTGACGTGAGACAAAAGATTTTTGAACTGTCAAACAGCAGCTTTGATGAAAAACAAGGGGAAGGAGTAGAGTCTGTGAAAACTTCTCATCAAGAGACAGACTAGGACCAGGCAGTCAGGAGAGAAGGGATTGAAGGGTTTTTTGGGGTTTTTTTAGATATTGTTCCAATAGGACTCATAATGGATGTCTTTAATTTTGATAAAAAACCTTTCACAACTTGCTGTGGTGATATAATGGCTCTGAGTGCCATCTGACTTTGAGATCTGTACAATATGTCCTATATAATACCTAGTTTTAAGAACTGCAGCATCTGAAATGTCTAAGTAGCAAAAGGGAGAACTTTGATATGAGGGGAAAGAGAACGCTCCACAAGATTTCCTCGTACTGATGAAAGCCAGCCATTGTCTGCCGGCTGCTAGCTGACTTGACCAAAGGAAAATAATGCGTTATGTCCCAGCTATAGACCCTCAGGTTTCTGTGTGTCAACAGTATGTGTTAAATAGGAAAAGATCCTGATTTCTGAGACTGTAGGTAGGGAAGAGAGAGGTGTGCACTTCTATGAAGAAAGGCAAGGACATCCTTATAAAACTTTCTGATAGCAAAAAATGTAAGTTACTACTGATTGATTCTTCAGCTGTCCACTATGATGTAACCAGTCTCATTTGATTAAGATAGTATTTCTGTTCTGGTTTTTATCATTGACAAGCACGGTAAAGCTGTTAAAATTTAGAATAAAACCATACTATTTCCAAAGCACATTATTAAAGCTTTATTGATTTGACATTGAGATGGCTTGTCCTAGTGATCCAGAGAGCAATGCCTGACCATGTTATAACTCTTACTAGGGGCTACCTTAGACAAGTGAACAGCTAGAGAGGAAATGAAAATTAGACTGCTGGTTGTCAAAACTAACAACTGAGCAACAGGAGAGCAACCCATTCCTGGAATGAACTACACTATGATGTCTGCTCCTGCAAACAACATGGTGGTCATAGTGGAACCTTGTTTAGGCTTTTTAAGCAGCATTTGGCAGTGCAGGAAATGTCTGCAATCTGATACGATGTTTTTCCATTGTTCCTTCACCCTGTCACTCATCAGTCATCTTATTTTTATAAAACATAAAGAGCTTGAGATAAAGTGCCCAAAAGGAAAACCTTCTTGTGCCTTCAGTGGGCTTCATGCAACCTCTGTTGTGAACAGTATTTGATTATTAAGAACAAGGATCCTTAGAGAGAGAATTTATGATCTCTGGTTGTTCTAGTAAAGATATTTTCTAGTAAGCTTTTGCTTTTATTCAGGGATATGTTTCACATAAATTTTTTTCTGTTTTCAGCTAAAGAGGATAAGTAGTGATCCTGTCTCTTTGCTGTGAGCATATCGTGCTCATGTAGGCATGGAGATGAAACATTAATTTCTATAAGAAATGTATTAAGTGGTCACTTTTTTCATGGAAATGTTTTCCATTTTGTTTTTGTAAAATATAAAAGCAGATTTTTTTTTTTCCCTCAATGGCAAACATTTTGGAAAGCAGGGACATGACATACTGCTTTACTATTGAATGGTTTTCAGTTGTCATGCTTGGTGTGTTCTGTGCATCAGAACAGTGAAAGACAAGAAAACATTGATATCTGCTGATGTTACTACACCTAATCTCTAGTTTGGAAAGTTTCTCAAAAGCTTTAATGGCTTTAGAATATCCTGTGGATTTATGCTAGACCATAGTAGAACTATCTATATAAGTCTGGGTTCTATAAAGATAAGGATATAAGAGTATCCTTTTCTAATGTTGTTTTGAAGCAACTGTAGCTACTAATCAGCCTGAAATCAGGATGCAGAGTGGCTGAAAGACAGTAATTAAAAAATGTGATTCTGAATATTAGCCAAAAAAAAAGTTAAATGTACTTATCCTGTAATGGCATTACCAGGCTGACCAGATAAAGTAAAATAAACAAAATATGTCATGTGCTTCACAGTACAACACACTAATGCTGGGGGGAAATCTGATGCAGAAAATCTTGCTGTGGTATATTGTTGCTTCCCTGTTCTGGGGGAAAAAAAAAAAGAGAGAATAATTCAGGACCATATGGGAGTCTAATAAAACTGAGTGTCAAGAATCCTCTCACATCCATTCCAGATGGTTTAGACTTTCCTTGGAACTGAATGTCTCATGTAAAATTAGCTCCCTGTTTATTCTCAGTTAATAACAGTTGCAAAGGTGAAGAGAAGATTAATCTAGCAGAAAAGACATGAGAATAGCAAGATGTTTTTCTTGTAAAATAGGTAATATTGAAAGATACAATTCCGGTGTATGAGCAGAGGGATATGACTGCAAATAAGCAGTTTGATTTACTACATGTATTCAAACATACGATGGAATACAAAGAAAAGGAATCTTTACTAGTAAGGAAAGGCTTGGTTTCCTTTCAAAAGGAGGGGGGGAAAAATATATATATATATTCCTGACTAAAAGGAAAAATCCTGACTGGATTTGGGAACTTCGTGTGATTTCTCATATTTTTTCCAGTTCTTGATCTCAGATAAATCTTTGTCTTTCACTCTGAGACCTTTATGAGCAGAGTTTGATAGTCATGCGGATTTTTTTTTGTCATAACTGCTAATAACTGAGTCTTAGGATGAAATCACTGAACTTAACATAGCAGGCAATACTAGACATTATGTACCAATAAAGAAATGCAGATTCATCTAACATTCCATCCTTACAGGCTAAAAAGGCACCCTACATGTGTCTTTCTGTGCACTGTGCCTTTGGTAAATATTGTTGTCTAATGTTACTTTTTTTTTTTTTTTTAAAACGAGTGTGCCTTTTTTTTCTTCAAAATCCATTTGTCCTGGTTTCGGTTGGGACAGTTAACTCTCTTCTTAGTAGCTGGTACAGTGCTGTGTTTTGGATTTAGTGTGAGAATACTGTTGATAACACGCTGATGTTTTAGTTGTTGCTAAGTAGCGCTTATCCTAAGCCAAGGACTTTTCAGTTTCCCATGCTCTGCCAGCAAGCAGGTGTGCAAGAAGCTGGGAGGGAGCACAGGCAGGACAGCTGACCTGAACTAGCCAAAGGGATATTCCATACCATGGAATGTCATGCCCAGTATATAAACAGGGGGGAGTTGGCCAGGAGGCACAGCTCGGGAACTAACTGGGCATCGGTCAGCAGGTGGTGAGCAATTGCATTGTGCAACACTTGTCTTTTCTTGGGTTTTATTTCTCTCTTTTTTTTTGTGATATTCCTTTTCATTACTATTATTATTATTATATTTTTATTAGTTAGTATTTTATTTTACTTTAGTTATTAAACTGTTCTTATCTCAACCCACGAGTTTTAATTTTTTTTTCCTGATCCTCCTCCCCATCCCCCTGGGAGGGGGGAGAAGTGAGTGGCTGCATGGTGCTTGGCTGCTGGCTGGGGTCAAACCACGACACCATCTCAACACACGATTCAAAGTATGTTCTACTGGTGGTTAGATCTATGTGTTTGAGTTTGGATAACTGCTTTTACAACAACAAATCTTGCCTTGTCCATAGGCTAGCTGAACTTTTGCTGCACTGATTAAAAACCAACCAACAAAAAAACCTCAACAAAAGTTCTTAATTTCACACTGTCATTATCTTTATCCTATTAAAAAACTAGAGATTTTGTTTCCTGTGACAGAGCAGCAACTGAAACTGAATGAGGTAAGCATGCAATATTACCACATTGGAGCAATGCAAAATCAGTCTTGCTCTCTGTTTTCTCTCTCTTCCCTCTCACAAATATTAGGCATCAAAACATTTAAAACTTCACATGAAACATTGTTACCTGTTTTGAGTTCTCTGTATCTACCTGGCTTGTACTTCAATCACATTTTTAAGGAAGAATAAAAACCTGGATTTTTTAAATTTGGTGGGGTTTTTTTTGTCTTTATGTATTTATTTAAACGCTGCTGGCAACCTTACTGATTTGCACAACTCAAGTTATCAGGTGAAAATTCCAAAGTTTGAAAGCTGATGATGAGTAAAAGACATGATCAATTATGGCTAAATAATGAAATTAAAGATAGATTTGGTTTTTGCATGAGTAAATAAGGCCTCCTTTGGTTCAGGTACAATTATAGTTTCTCCAGTGTCTTCTTCCAAAGGCTTAAAACTGCAGAATTGGAGAGTTCTGCAGAACTCTTACTTCTTCTCTGCAGAAGTGGAGAGTTCCATTCGGCTTCAATTCTAGCTATGAAAATATCAAAAAGGCACTTCACTGGTGTGAAGGAGATGTCTACAGGAAGATGTACTTCCCTGATTTCATGGTTATTGTGAGAAAAATATTGCCGCAGAGTAAGGTGAGAACATAAGGCCTTCCTGTTGCAAAAGAGTAAACACATCGTATCTTTAATAAAGGTACTGGTAAAATCCCTTTTGGTTAAAATGGGAGCAGGATAAAGTCTGGTTAGGCTTTTGTATTGTTTTTAATTACTTTTTAGAATTAAATACAGCCAAGGTGTCTTAGATAACTGGTTTGACTGCCTGTCATGAGGCAAAAATCTCATTGCATTTTTAAAAACATTTTTGAGACCTTGTGTGGGTGTGTTTTCCAGTGTTTTTTGTGCAAAATTGAGTGGGAAATTTTTGTTTTCCAAAAAGTAATTTTGTTGTGAGTGTCCTGACCAAGCATCCAGTGAAGTCTGATGGGGTTTTGCCATTGACTGTAATGGGTAAATAAAAAGTGTACAACATTTTATATACATACACATATTTAATATAATCACCACCCCATAACAGTCAGTCCTTTGATATTCTTTAATAATAACCTAACAGTATAGTTCTCATGGAGAACTCTGTTTATCAGCTGTGTATCTTGTGCACGAGCATTAGTCTACACAAAAATAATTATTTTTGTGAGTCATTGTTCTAGGCCCGAAGACATTATGCCCACTTGGCAAAAACATATTCCTATTAATATATGAAACCTGCTCTGAAAAATAATTTAAGCCAGTGATTGCTTTGTTCTTGTTGTTTGTCTTTAAAAGGTATTTAATTCTGAAGAGATATTGGAGGCTGGGGATTTAAAATAGACCTGACAGAACTTGTTCCCTAATTAATTTTTAAAAGTCTTGGTGTAGCTGCTTTTGTACAGTTAATTTTGAATGCACAACGGGCCCTACTTTACATTCTAGATTTATTATGTGATATTTTTACTACTGAGGGATTATTAAAGTGAAGGTTGTTTGGGAAGCGTATTGTCTAAGCATGACCTTGATGGCTATATTTCATCCACGTGGTACTCTGTCATCTTCTAGGGGATAACAGATGGGTTCAAGTGTCCATCCAGTTTGTTCTCAATAGAAGCAATTCCTTTTGCTCAAGAAGTTCAGTGGTTTAGATCTAGTTATCCCATTTTAGTATTTGCTGCTGTTTGGGGTTTACAAAGGTAGCTTCTCTCCCTGGTATGTGACTCCCTAAGAGCTGGAAGGAAGACACAAAAGTTCTGTATGGTGAAACCAAATAAATAGTTCTGTGGCACCAGGACTAGGAAAGTCTGATTTGTTTCTTGAGTTTCTCTTGTTTAATGAACTGTGAGCACCAAAGTTGGATCTATGTAAGAAGGCTCCATCACATGTCCATTAGACATATTCCAATGTCTAATAAATTAAGTGGTGGTGTTTTTTTTCCAGTTAGAGCATTTCTCTCTTCTATCTTGCTGCATGTTTTAAAAACTTGTAGGATTGAAAATATTTTTACAATTTTCTTCCCTTACTCTTTTAATTTTTTTAGTGCAAAATTTTTTGGGGAGAGAGCACACAAATAAAAATGCATGACTGTATAATCCTTATTTCTGGAGTAGCATAATATAAATGGGATTAGCAATGTATGTGTCATTCTTTGATTTACACACTTACCTATGCGTGTAGCAGGTAAAACAATCCGTGTTTCTCCATTTCAGTATCCTACTAGGGTACATACAAAAGATGTGATCCATCAAATTTCTTTTAATAACCTAGCAGAATCATCATTAGTAAGGGGAAGGCAATTATTTCTCTTCATTAAACTTCTAAGTGCTTATTTTAAGGTAATCAGGAGACCATATGCTTTATAGTCTTGCATAGCTAATGCATATCCATTTCTTCATGTTCTGTAACACCAAAGCTCAAAATTATACTGAAGGGTTAGAACATATCTGTGGTCATATGGTGATTTCAGAAATGGCTGTTAAGAGGTGTTAATTAAATTCTTAGTTTTTCTAAATACATGTTTTAAATTTTAAACAGATTAATATAGATGTCTGGCTACTACAGGAACCTGTAAAAATGTGTCGCTGAACGTTAACTTGAAGTTAAATCTCCGAGAGTTGAAAAGGTTTAAATATTCTTTTTTGTTTGTTTTATCCACTGGAAATGGATTTGAAGTCAATATCAGATACGAGTGGCTTTTTCTCAAAGGGAGTTCAGAATCTGAACTCATTTTACGTGCTAGTCTTAAATCTACTTTCAACCAAAACTAAAGAAAATTAACTAGGCTTAGAGAGGCTTGGGGTTTATTGGGTTTTATTTCTTCTCTCAGCAGGCCATTTAAATGTAATTTGGTAGAGGGGGGCGAAAAAGCTTGGTAAACTATCATGAATTCCATTTCCAATGGAATTCATTCCCAAGGGAAACAAAACACCTTTTAAAATCTTCAAAATATGTATTTATTTCTTATCACTTGTTCTTCCTGATGAATTCTGTGGTTTCTTCCATTCACAATGCATTATAATGACTCTGACTGTTTGGGGATGTTTACTTGTGCATGAGTAACTCCCTGATTTTATGAATTGTCTGCTGCTAAATGAGAGGCTAAGGAATGAGTTTGAGCACTAGACCTCTTGCTTGCCTGTGCTGTAGTAATGTTAGTCTGTCCCTTGGCTGTATTTTGGAGAGCTTCAACTAGCTCCCTCTAGGACAGAGGGATAGTGTGATAGATAAATTTCCTCCAGAATCCAGGTATTGTTTTCTCCATTATGCCTACAGGCTGTACATCTTTCACATGATCTCGTATTTATCTCAAAGCATGCATTAAAACCTTTAGTTTTGTGTAGTTTTATGCACAAAAAACATACTGCTTTGGAAGGCTCCAGTACAGCACTTATGTTATTTCAGACATTCGTAAGTGGAAAAAAGAGACCAAGGACTAAATACCATGTAGTATGTGGCCTAAGTCTCTGCTCTAGAAAGTTTCTCCCTTGATAAATCAGTTAAGCTGTTGTAGCTGTATTTTGTCATGTTACTGCAAAAGGGGTGGATGAGTAAATGAAAGGGTTCAGAATGCTATAGAAAAATAATTTATTAGTGTAATGGAATAGCACAATTAAACTGCAAATAGGAAGTAGTTATAAAATAGTAGAATATGTATTGCAATAGAATGATCACTGCAAAAATAACAGAAAATGTTTGGACCTGGTGCACAAAACCAGATTGTGGCACAAAGTACAGCCTTAATATTTCAGAATTAAAATACTATGAAAAGTAATAATGGCAATGCTTTGCAGATGAGGTAAAGCACGAAATATCTCATATGACAGGATGAAGAATGACTGTTACTGTAGGATTTATGTTGTACATAGGTACTGCTGTTGCTAATCAATTAGAAGAACATGATGTCTTTGCTATTAATTTTAGAATATATTCAGAATTAATTTTTCCTTGCTCTCAGGTGCAATCATAACCCTTAAACTTCTAAATCCCACTGACTTTACATGACATTTCATTAGACTTGCTCAGAATACTGAAGTGAACCCCTGTAAACCACACATTGTAAGTTCTAAAAAGGCTTGGTGAATAAATGTCACACTTCAGTTTATTTTTTAACTTTTCGAACTGTGGACTAAGATATAAATAGTCGTTGGACTCACAAAGGCTCCACTGCAGTAATATTCATTAAGGGTTTTTACTCTCATCCAAGTCCAGTCTGTGGCATTTTGTTTGAAAGACTATGGTGTCACAGAAACACCGTGCTATATTAATCAGCCTCTTCAGAAGCCAAATACTGAAGCAGTGTTTTGGATTGGATTAATCTCCTATTTCTCTATTCATGCTCTGTCCCTACCCTCTGTTCTACAGAAAACTCCTTGAATTCTCGGAGGAGAATTGGGAATTTAATCGTTTAATCAAAAAAAATAATATGGAAACAGATTGATGCTAGCAGACTTCAAACAGAAAATTCAATAAATGGTTTGAAATTTAAGTAGGTCCAATATTATGCTTTAAGCTGCTCACAAATTGATGATCTGTAGCTTAACAACTTTAAAGAACATAGCAAACTTGGGCTTTCAATAGTTTATAATGTTTGGAGACTATTCCTGCACATCAACACTGCATCATTGCCCTCTCTTTCAAAAAATATGGTGGGTTGTGGGTTGGTATGTTTGTTTATTTATCTTATTTTATTACAATTACCTGAACTCAGATTCTATTGTTAGTGGTGGTAGCTAAATTGCAGAGCCTTGGCCTTCTTAAACTTGAGCTCTTCCACAGGGCTTTTGAGGATGAGCACAGTTTCCAAAGAGCCCAGGAGAGAATACCCAGTAGGGGGTATATCTTCTTTGTGTAGTCTGCATAAACTTCCTTGTCCTGTGAATCACAAGCCTCACTATCTCAAGCCAATGTTTTGTACTTAGCATGCTGTATGAAAACCTTTTAACCCTGTAAGATGTAGTTCTCCAAAACAATTTATCCTTTGTTGGGTCGTGATACTGTTCCCATGGCACTTTTCAGAAATGATTGATGATAAATGACTCAATTTAAGAGAATTTCAACAGGCTTTTGCATTTGCTAGGTGACATTCTCCTATTATGGCAAAGAGCTCTAGTGTGTAGCTGGAACTGAAAATGGAGAGTTGTCATTCCTTGATATAATTTTAAGTAGCTGTTAAAAACCAGCCAACCAAAAAAAACCTTGAGGTTCTTGCACTTGTTATTTTAAGCAGGATACTTGCCAGCAATGAAGGAAAACAAATGGTATAGAGTCAATAATTTACTGGTAACCTAGTCAATAACAGTAAGCAAGTAATAATAAACCACAGCTGGTACATTTTAGCAAGCTGTATATATCTCTCTTGAAGTGTTCTCCTTGGATCTTGATTATGTGTGGAGTCCCAAGGTTGATGGCTATTCTTCCCTAGGTCGAGTGTCCCAAGAAGACATTAGTGTCCCCAGTTTTGACAAAGAGGTGTTATTCCTGATGGTGTTGTCATCTTCATCTGTAGGTTCCCTGGAGCCACATGTACACATTTGCAATAACAGTTGGCTTACCTTCTTATTTTTCTTTAGTCTGCAACTTTCTGCTGTCCCTGAGTTTTTTACTGTACGTTCTAACCAAAGTATTGTCATTTATTATATATTTCCTGCTCTACTAACCTTTAGTTAAATTGTTAGATTATATGATTTACATAATGTTATAGAAATAGTTACTGTATACATAACCTTATTTACTCACACCATGCGTACATCCTCATAAATGCAGACTGTGGCCAAATATCCTGGCATCTAAGCAAAGGTATTTTCACTGGATTATGGTCCCAGTGTCTTGAGGTTTTGACCAAAGTTTGTCATCTGAGTGAAGGGGCCCTCAGGCAATTAGTTCCTGAGCTACACAGTAAATTGTTTTTTACTGTAACCTTTCTCTGGGACATGACTTTAGCAAGTCAGCTCTGTTTCAAAGACTCTAATTGATACTCATAACATGCTTTGAGATCATTAGGTGAAGTAATACAATGGATCGATAACATTTCTGTAGTATGAATCTACCTTCTTTGCATTATTCTTCACGTAAGAAGGAAGACAAGACCAATGAATATAGTTTCATTTGTATTTATACATCTGAGCTGGTGAGATTTCATTTGAAAACATTTCACTTCACATCAAACAGAAAAAGATCCATTTGCAGCTGCTTTAGTATTCGTTCAGTAGCTGGATCTAATCCTTTTGCAAAATCTAATTATGTGCTTTCTGAAATGGAAGGAAGTGGCAATTTTCTTAATGCAGTTAGCACCATACTCAATATTATAATACTGATTTATACTCTTCTCATGTCTCTCTTAAACTATTGTTTAACACTGAAAAATGTCTTCTAACATTTGCTGGAATGAAAAAAGTGAATATAAATACAAATATGCATATAGGTGTTCGAAGGTGCTGTTTCTGATTATAGCTATTTTGATCTGTAATGACTTGCCAAGAATCTTTCAATGGCTGCTAAATGGAAATGAAATTCAACTCCATCTACATATCATTACAAGGTAAGGATAAGTTTATAAAGCATTGAGTGAGATGCTAATCGGCTCTTCTAAAACTGAAGAGGAAATAAATGATTGAAATCTAATGGGAGGATGTTCAATTTCAATTTTCAGCTCTAATCAGGCAGTTTAATGGAGTTGTGCACATTTTGCCAAATGTATCCTTTTTTGCAGCTGAGTTGACTGGTCTTGATTTTGACCAGCAATTATTTAAAGAATAAAGAGTTATGAAGACCTGCTCAATTCTTGGACTGGTAAGTTTGTAAATACTGTAGAAGTGTGGTGAGGCTGCATGAAGTATTGGGACCTGCATTACTCATTGAATGATCAATACACAAAAATCAACTTCAAAGTCCTTCAAAGACTCTAATGTTTCATTAGAGTTTCTTGTTCCTCTGTGGACTATGGAGGAATGCCATAAACACACTAAATTAAATTAGCCAAGCAACAGGGTAAAATATCATATAAAAATATCATATTAAGAGAAAGTGAATTAGTATCAATGCATCAAATTAATTAAGTTAAGCTGAATTATACTTAAAATACCAGCAGAGCCTTACAATTTCTCAGAAATAATTTTGCAACTTACTAAGCAGGGTTCTATCAGTCTCGATGCCAAATGATACATACAGATTCCACTCAAGTAGATTGGGAGAACACTTTTAGTAAAAGGTGATATTTGAAAATAATGTTCTAATGCCAGTACTAATTGGAATAGTGCCAATAACTTCTGTCCACACTCTTGGTGGTTAGTTTTCTCTCCACCTCTACACTTTCAATGACTCGAGAATGACTCCACCTCTTCCTAAAGCAGTGTTTAATAACTGAGTAAGACCAGAGGAGTCTATTGGCTTTTAGCTTTTGTATATCAACAGGGACTTCGGTAATAAGTAAGCTGTTCTTATTGCATGAATAAATTTTCTGTGTGTGCCATCTGCTGGACTCTGCTCAGAGTGCAATGTTAACTCATAGATCTTTTCAGTTATATTTGTTATATTTTAAATAAAGTTATCTGCAACTAAAGAGATGATAGCAAAAATATGAACAGCATAACATCATCTCACTTTATGAAAGCAGTAAGGTTTTTTTGAGTGACTGTAGTTCACAATATATAATTCTAAAGACAGTTCTGGATTATTTTTTAATGCATTGATGCATTTGAATGCAATTATTGCTACAGTAGTGTAGATCTGTGGAATCGAGTGCTTGTCTATATTGTAAAATTAAAGGTCTGTGTTTGAAAACATTGGACTTATAACAGTATGCAAACCCAGCACTGCTGTAAATAGATATCATAAAGTTTAAGGCTTACAATAATACTAGATAGGTAATGTTGTTTTGAGCCCTAACAGTCTTAAACTCTGAAGTCGTAGGCAACTGCCACTTTAAAATGAGTATGTCAGCAGCAAATTCCAATCTTAGATTAGAGGAGGATTTATTTCACCATAAATCAGAGCAGATTTGGCCCAACGTATTAAATGTTTTCCTCTATCCAACAGTAATACATTCCTTTCTGCTGTAAACTTTCAATTGGGATTTTCTTTCAAAGTTATGAATTGAATTTAATGGGATATTAACTGAGGCTATAACACTGGATTGTATTGGAGAATGCAGAAAGTGAACAATCTGATAAAATGACAATTGTTTATTAATGTTTAAAAATTACTAATGGAGCTTGTAAAACTCTAGAATAAGTGTTTTCACTGGGAGTGTCTCATGATCAGGTTACTGTCTGAAAAATCTATCCATTTGCAGCTATGTTAAAGAGTTCTTGTGATTTTTTTTTTTTTTTTTAGTGTGCCATTTACTACCTTCCAGTTTTCTGTCACTTAGCCAAATACAAGAATTATCACTCTGAAAGCTTGCATTTGAAAGCGAAATAAATTGGTTATACAGATACAAACTGAATTTGTCATGCCATCCTATGAGTAGAAAAAGATGAAATTTACTTTGAACTATGTAGTCAGTTTATTTCTTTGCTTTGTTTCATTTTTTTATTACTTCAGATACTTTTCTCACAGATAGCTGAGCCCTTTGTTTGTATCATCAAGCCAAGCTTTTTTTGTTACATCCACAATTCCCTATTATCTTAAGAATCACCAAAACCTACCTCTTCTCTCGTCTTTTAAAGCTTCGATAAAGTGCATTCCTAGGCAAACAGTCTTGTATGAACTGAAATTACTTAATCTATTTCTGCTTTCTTACTATTATTAAAAATATCTTTGCAATATCCTCCGAAATCAGTGGGAAATTTGAGTTTAGAAATCACAGATTTCATCCTTGTATCTAATACTTCAATAATCAGTTCATGCATGCATACACACTCACACATTTAAATACTTTTTTGTGATTCTTAGATTGGGAAAACACGATGAAACATGATTTAAAACTTGTTTTTGTGCATACAACTTTTATTTGATTATTTTCTAACAACATCCATGTTTATGTGCTGTGAGCAGCCCATAATCACAGTGATGTATAAAACATAGTCTTCAAGTTTGGTCTACATTGATGTATTGAACATTAATGGAATAGTCACCTGATAATAGTAGACTTGATGTGGTTTCAAAAGTCACTTAAACTTTTACAGTACCCAGTAATAAAACACCATTTAAAATCAGAGCTCTGTTTTGTACAATGACATATATACGTTGAAAAGATTTAAACTGTTTATAGCCACATGGCAAGCTTTGAAACACTGCTTCACCAACTGCAGTTCTCAAACATATGTAAGCACATGAGGAGGGGAAATGGACCTTATTGTGCAAATATTCATGCAAATAGACCACTGCATAACAGCCATAATAAAGATACGGAGAACAGGGCTCAGATTAGCTAACAGCTCAGATTAATTAACAGGTCTATTGTCCAAATGTGGACAAAACTAAGTACTGTAGAAATATGAGGACCAGAAACACTATGTGCAAAGCATATCAGAAAGAATATACTTAAAATACAATGGGAAATAATTCTTCAGGCTTGCTTACAAAAAGTAAAAGATGAAATGGCTTTATTTCTTCCATAGAATAATTATGGTAATCATATTTCTGAAATTCTAGCCTATTATAAATTCAACAATATATAATACATTAAAGAAATCAGAGCGGCATACATTTTCCACATATCTACATGATTTCATATCATTATTTCAAAATTTGAATGGTAAAAGTAATTTATTAATTCCAACCTTGTGAAAAATTTTACTTAGGGAGAGACCTATAATTATGAGATGGAAAATCAGAGAATAAATTATCACTATAAAAATGTTTTTGTGTGTGAAATAAGTGAAGATGCATACTGTGTATAAAATAGTAGTTTATTCCCAAGAAAAGACCCTTCAGTGGATTTCTTTTTAAAGTTCTCATACAAATGAGAAATCTGTGTCCACTGAAGTACCCTTTTTGGTGTTTTACGATACAGAATGAGTAAGAATGGGATTTAATCAGCTTTTGGCGGGTTTTTTGTGTGGTGGTTTTTTTTTCTTCTCCCAACAGCTCTAACAATTTCCTAGTTTAAAGGCTACAGAGAATGTAGAAATAGAGGTTACATTAGATATTCCAAAGGTTCATACCACTATGTCACTTCATGACTTAAAAAATAGAAGTCATAGAATCACTTAGGTTGGAAAAGACCTTTAAGATCATCGAGTCTAACTGTTAAATCCTATTTCTATATGTCTTCAAATGTGCAATTTTGTCTGTATTTACAGGTGGGATGGGACTGCACTTCACTGTTGTAATTTTTGGGTACCATGCAAAAGCTATGGAGAAAGCTTTAAAAGTAACCTAGCTACAATAAATTATTCTGCTTTCAAGTTTGATTTTTTTTTTTAATTACTCTAGAAAATTTAAATGCTGTTTTGAGAAATGACCTAAACGTGCAGCTCCTCTTCTTTGTCACCAGTCCCAGCCTGACCTAATTCATTACCTGTGGCTGGAACACATATTTATTTGTTGGCTTTATGCAGTTTTTATATGCTACTGGATAGATCTTCCTCTGCTGGACCTGCATCTGAAAGCAGTGGTCTGAGGGGAACAATTTTTCTTTTTTTTTTTTTTTTTTTTTTCTTTTTATAGTTTAAGTGACTTGGAAGGAAAAAGTTAATGTAAAGCCTACTGTACATTGGTTGTTTGGCTTTATCAAGGCACTTTATCCGGAAAACCCCTTTCTTTGGGTTACACAGTATCAAAACTCAAGCTTACTGAAAATGCAAAGTCTCTGTCAGGGAATGTTGTCATTAAGCCAAGAAGATCTTTTTCTTCTTGACCAAACTCACAACTCATCATTAGGCTAGTAGAGACATCAACGAATGTCAGGATTCTGCAGATTTCAAGATAGGTCCATTTTCAACAAGAAATGTTGGGTAGTTATGTAGCTTTCCTGTTAAGGACTAAGTATAAAACTAAGCCTAATTTATAATTAAAATAAAAATCTGTGTATGCAAAAACCCTTTAAAAAATGTTTTCTAGAAATCTGCTTGTTACTTCAGAACTTTTCTCCTTTGCCACTACAAAAATCTGAGCATTTACCCAATGAAACTTGCATCTTACCTTGAGTGAAGCCCATTTTACCTTAAAAGAGAGAGAGAGTGTCTACCTCTTGAGCCAGTATTTCTCTCATGCTACTGACTCTCTTTAAGTCAGTGGGCGTGTGGAGCAAGATGCTTGAGAGCAGGATGCAGCCCTGTGCTCTTTCAGGAGAGGCAATAAGAGCTATGTGGATAATTACACAGGGACTTTCTCCCCTGCTGTGGTGTGGGAACATGGGCAATGACTCTGAATCTTACTCTCTGAAGTAGAATTGAGCAATTAAAACCAGATTGAAACAGGATTTGGTACTGCATACGCAGCTTAGAGAGAATTTGAACTTCTTCACCAAACTGAGGTGAGGTGGGAAATTTCTACAGTTAATGAGATGAGGTGGAGCTGAGTGTCTCATTCCCGCCCCCCTCCCCCCCGCCCCGTAATACTAGTGGTAATGTTTCATATTCATGACCTTATTCTCAGCTGGTCTTTACTAAGATGCTTACAGATCCTCTGTAGCAGGATACTGGATTTTAAAACCATAGAACAGTATCTCAACTGTCATATTACCTAGTACTCTGAAAACTACTACCATCAGTAAAATCTATCTGACGCTGTAAGTCTTTGGTATCTGTTTAATATGACAGCAAAACATGGTAAAGAAAAATGTTTGAATGACTTCTTGTACAAACATTTTTTATAATGTGTCCTAAATATTTTAAATTGTTTCATAGTCTGAAACCCAACTTTAATATTCATGCAGATGTTTTCAAAAACAGATAATTAGAGCTTTTGCAGTAGTTAAATACTGCTAGGCCTAACTTTGGGGTGGTGGGGGGAAGGGGGACATGCATAGTACTGGAATTAAACACACATTGGGCACATTCTTTTGTTGACCCCCAAACCTCTGAACTTGCACTGTTTGAAAAGCAAGGCATAACTTTGAACTTGATGGTTTTAAAAAGTAGCCAGGAATCCTACATATAGTGTGGCATCACCTAGCAACAGGACTATTTTGTAATTTTAGTCTGTCTTTGTTACATTGAAGTTGTGGCCAGAACCTGATTCTGCTGTGCAGGCAGAACAAGTTGTCATCTGAAGCCGTAGTCATTTAGGGGCAACAAAATGTTTTACTCCATATCTTTACCTAGGAATGATGGGTATTTCTTAGTGGCTGTGGCTGAGAAAGCCCTGTAACTTTAATGCTGATGCTAATCCATTTTAGTCACCTTGATTCTTGTTTGTGTTTCTTCTTGGTGTGAAAACCATCTCCAGCAGAGGCTGCCTTTCTATTGGGTGCATGGATAAGTCATTGTTTTTCTGGATGTTGTTAAGGCCTCTTCCTTTCATTGTCTGTACTCTGCACCGTCTCAGAAGAGTCACCAGAATTGCTTTCATCATTACCATGGCAATAAACTTTCCTACACAGCCCCGAGGGCCAAATCCAAATGGTTGGAAATAGCGTGAAGGAACCTGCACAGAATAACATGAGGAATACACTTTAAGACAAATTTTTCTTCATAAAAGTAGCCAAAATTATGATGGAAATTGGTAGTAAATATATTCTGAAAAACTTGTGGAAAGAATCTCTTAGGAGCAATTCCTTCTTTGCTTTACACTGAACAACCCTCCCACCCAAGTCAGGCCAAAATACAGAGACAACTACAGAAGGTATGCCATTTTAAATGCTAAGATAGCAGGGAATGTAAAGTTAAGCAGTTGAATTCTGCCCATGTATTTCAGTCTGTTTGTCCTGGGAACTACAAGGATTTTACTACAAGCTGTGAAATGGAGTGAAGCTTTTACTCTTCAATATGCATTAAAGTTCATTAAAAACTTTTTCAGAAAATGTTCATTACAAAGCTCATAAATGTCTGAGATACAGGCTGATGCCTTGTCTAAAGATAATCATAAAGCCATACACCTGCTACAATTGTCATTAAAAAGCTAGTGTTCCTGAGAACTAATTTGTCATAAAATGTAATGTTGAAAATTTTATTTGATACCTAATAGAAAGATAACACTTGTAAAACGATTGTCTCCTGTCCTATCAACTAAAGTGTGAAATGCAGAATTCCCAGAACTGTTGAAGAATGCACAACCAGTTTCTGCTACTTTTATTGACAATGAATAGATCAGTTATCCAAAACAGTCCCAACAGCATGAATAGTACTGCTAATGAGGTACAAAGGTACTTTTTATGAGTAAGAAAAAGCAAGTCTGGCTATTAATAAATTATTTTTCTTCATCTGTGTAGCTTTCCTTTAAAAAAGATATTAGCTGTGTTCTGACTTCCCATTTAACCAAAGAACAGAGTAGAAAAGGTTGCTTTATATTAAATTATCTAGAAAAAAGTGCCCTTTTTTCTCATTTTCAGACTGAGAAAAATGTTTTCTTTTTAAATTTTTTCAAATAAACTGAGCTGGGCTTTTTGAAAAATTATAGGTAAACACGAGTGTTTATAATACAGAGCAAGTACAGCAGCTGGCAGTGCAGCACAATGGCAAATGCACAGCCTGGGAAAATGGAAAAATGTTTACATTCTAACAATGTCATCTTATCATAAATTATGCTGTGGATTGCTGTTCACTTAGAGAACTGTGTGAAAATTGTGCCTACTAGAATAATTATGTGGCAAAAATAATGCATCAAGTCAGATAGAAAATATGTGGTTAAATATTTGGTCAAGGGGAAATATTTTTAGTAGCAAAGTGTACTTATAAAATAAGCAAGAAATCTATTTTGATAGAAATACTTAGAATGAAAATAATAGGTGGCAAAATGGAACCTATTCACAGTGAATAGTTATTTCAATAAACTTAATCACTCTCTTCTTGAATTTACTACAATGACTTTTTTTCTTGGTCTGTTGTTTTTAATACTGTGTGCAGAGTTTGCTATGGGTAATCAAACAGCAGTTTAGAAATGTTAACCAGGTTGTTCAGTGCTCTTTTGTGTGTGTGGCATACATGGTACTCCTAGA
The DNA here is from genome assembly GCF_018139145.2 of Gymnogyps californianus. NCBI lineage: Eukaryota > Metazoa > Chordata > Aves > Accipitriformes > Cathartidae > Gymnogyps > Gymnogyps californianus. Next base: position 11,118,237 of record NC_059481.1, read on the forward strand.
TTTTTTGATAGGAAAAATGTAAAACTTAGAGGCATCTTTCTGGCTTGAACATTCATATCTTTTTGTTTCTTTATTTTCTTAATTATTTCTTCAGGTTGTTTTTACTAGTAAGCCCATTTTTGGTGTATCAAAGTAGGTCATCTATTTATTTCTTTAAAACTGAAATTACTGTCTGTGGACGCTTAGGTATGCAGCTGCAAACATCTCAAAAGAAAAAGTTTTGCAAGGTAATAAAATTATTTCCTAACTTTTTTAGTTAGACAAAATGAGAACTATGACAGCTGTAGAAAACATTAATCCTTTAGCTTCAACCTCATTCAACCTTAATATTTGACAAGCCACTAGAAAATGTGAGAGAAAACTTGCATACCAGGAAAATGTGTGCATCTATGATAGTAAGGCTAACGTTCTGCAGTTGAGATTCCCTTCATAGAACTAAGTTGATTATGCCCGCCACTCTTGCATGGCTATTTATTCTAGAGATCTTTCTAATTCCCTCACAGGAATGCTAACCAAACCTTAGTATTTCATATTTTGTGCTCTCTGTCACATGGGTAGCAGTATCTTCGGCTTCCATCTGCACTGGTTAACAGTCAAAAACAAGGAGTCAAATGTGCCATAGAATCAGTCTGTTTTCTTTCAGTACAGTTTTAATCTCTCCAGATGATTATTGCTGAACAAATACAGTTTTGCGAAACCATTTGTTTAATCAGTAATCAGAAGAGCAGAGGTCTAAATGAAAGTAAATAATCTGAAGGATGATTTATGATAGTAGGGGATTACAAGTAGGGAAAAAAGGTCACATATTGCTTTTGGTACAGGACTCAGTAACGTAGACTAAAGAAAATTCTAGTTCTTTGGGGAGTTAGAATATAACTTAAATTGAAATGCTGTGCTGAACTGGGACTGAATTACTCAACAGCTGCTGTATTGCATTGGTTAAAATTTAGGATTTCCATTTTGGTCTATAAAATATGTTTATTTTTATTTAGGAATTAAACAAAAAAAAAAGTAATAAAATGAGTGCTAGATTCTCAGTCTCTCAGGAGTTACTATACTGTTTCACCTCTCCAGAGAATCCTCACACAACCTCAGCTCTGTGTTGTACTGCTTGCGTGGCTCTAGCTCCCTAAAGCCTCTTTATTTTGTCCAGTGTCAGGGGATATAAAGGGAACTATGTGTGTGTCTGACAAATTTAATCAGAAATTTTTAATAAAAATTAAGATGTCTGGGAAAACTATTTTTTATATCATAATTATTTTTTAATTAAAAAGCACTTTGATAGGAAAATACCTGCCCAGCTTTAATAATAGGAATAAGCAGGATGTATAGCTAACTAGGCACTTAGACAAAGGGAAAACAGTCTTATGGTCGCAAAGCTCTTGATCAAAATAAGAGGAAAAGACATTGTCAATAAATAATACCCCATTTTCTGTAAGAAATAAGATGAAAAACTTACATTTTTCTCAAAATTTTCAAGAGAAAACTCATTCGGCTTTGGGAAGAATTCAAGCTTATGCATACGTCCAATATTGAGAATAATGTTTGTCCCCTTTTTCACAGGATAGCCATCAATTACATCATCTTGTAAAGCTTTTCGCATGATCAAGTCCACAACTGGCTGGTATCTCATGCTCTCATAAATAAAATTCTCCACAATTTTTAAGTTTGGCATGTCATCACTCTCTATGTCTCTGTCACCTTGTGGAATAGAACAGATGGTGAAGAAGTTGGTTATGAATTTAATAGCTTCATTGTACAAAACATTTTTGGAAGATTCTCAGTTCCTGAAATGCTAGGAAGGATCCAACAGCTTCAAAGGAGTTTTATGTAGCCTTACATATTTGGGAAATCTGGTATATTGTTCATCAGCATAAAACCTAGTTTATTAATTGATGATCTTCTCACTTTCTTCTTAATACATTATGAGTCTTTGTTCTGCTTTCTTGTCAATGACAAAACTCTGAAAGTCCTTCCCTGACTCTTGTATGACTGCGAGCAACAAGACACAACAAAGAAATCTTCTGAGAGCTTGACAGCAAATGGAATCTGGGAATAGTCTGCAGATGGGAGATAACTTTGTAGGGACCTTAAATTTTCACCATGTGATTGGGTTTGGCTGGTTGTACAGCTAGGTCCTACTGTGGCTTGACTGTTTCAGTTACCATAAGTAACTTCGTCCCAGCTTGATTCCAGCAGCAGCAGCGGCAGCACCACAATGTACTGCCAGTGGGAGCCTTACTTTAACTTTCAAGCCACAAGCAGTTCAAGAACTACAGGCTGACCACTGCAGTGGTAGGTTCTCAAGATAAAAGGCAGATTTGCTACCCCAGTCAGTTGCCTAAGGAAGAGGCAACAACATTCTACTGCCTTAGAAATCAAGGCTATCGGAAAGAAATAGAGAAGATTAAGTGAGCGCTCAACTCTCATGAGGACAATAAAATAAGGTTTATTAAAAGTACGTTAGAGAGTAAAGGACTTGTTATACACTTCCCAGTGTTTAACTGACCAGAAGTAAATCTTGAATAAGAGTCGATGAAATTAGTTTCTGTATTAGCTCAGTGTCAGGCTTTGAAGTCTAGAGAAAGGGAAAAATACAAATTTGGAATATCTTGATTGTGTTTTGAGTAGTTAGTAATTAGTACTTGATTAGAGGAGACCAGTTTGATATTAAAATGGATGACAGCAGAATATAATTTTAATTTTTTTCTAATCTTTTTCTGCAGTCATAGTGAAACTTAGACAGGCTCTATATATATACAGAGAAATATTGGTGATTAGAAGTATTTGAAATGTGTCCCCTTTTGCTATTTCAAGGTAAATGGAAAATAATTTCAATTGAACTTATGAAGTGAGTGCTGATTTGCACTGCTGTTGCTGAGGAGTGAATATAGTGCATTCGTTCTAATAGATTGTCAATTCTGATGATTCCTGTTTGAATTTATTGTACAAATTGCTCATCTTCTTTCATTTGATCTTGAATAAAATCTTTGACATATAATGGTAATTCATACATTTTACAGAAAACGCTTCTGTTAGAAGAAAACACTTAGAAATTTGAGCCTTTGAATAATTGAAATTAGATCACTGCTGAAGCAAAATTATATTCCCACATCACTGACTCTGCAGCTCCTGCTTACCCATAACAGTTTCAATTTCCCTCATCATCTTCTCTTCCACTGTGGGGTGCTCTGCAATCAGTATTAGCATAAAGAAGAGAGTCACAGACAGAGTATCAGGAGCAGCAATCATCATCTCCAGCACACACTGGTTCACATTCTCGGCAGTCAGATCCCCTCTGTTCTGAAAAAAATTGGAAATTTTGGGGAAAACGTTGATTGGTGACCTCTGATGCAAACAAAGGTCCTACAGCAGTAGAATGGGAATGACCTAGAATATCTGCTTTAAAGAAAAGTAAAAATCTTGACAGTCTTTCTATCTCACGTGCTAAATAGCCTTTATTTTTTGTCTTTTGGAGAAAAACAGAAAACTCATGTTTTGATGGGTGTGTATTATCTTACAGAAAAGCAAGAATTTGTTCTTAGCTCAGATTCTTATTGATTTATTGCCTTTCCTTACAGAGTTTGTGAGCAATCAGAGATTACACAAGATAGAATTTACATAGCATTTGAAGCCTTTGCAAATAAAAGGCAATACATCAAGATAAAATACAGGGGTTAGGGAAAGACTGGAGGACATTCAGGGATAGATGCAAGAGTGTTAAGGATGTTGTTTAAGCCATGAAAAAAATCAGACAAGCACCTGTTCCTGAAAATGCAACTATTCAATGTTTGAATCACTGTTAGGGACTCCACAGAACCAACTAATTTGTATCCCTTTAAGATGACATGACTTTCAGATAGATACATAAAGTTTAAGTTGCAAAGCCTGTGTTGTTAGTGACAGGAGAACGTCAGAAAAATCAGTTAGCCATATTTTGAGTATATTGCCAATACCTGTGCAAAAATCAACTGGGATGCAAAATCCATGTGTTCATCCAACTTTTCAACAGTGGAAAGCTTTTGTCGTTTCTGTTCTATTAAGATTTCCATTGCTCCTTTCAGATCCTTGCTGAAAATAGATGAAACCCAACATATTGATAAATATCTGCAGACTTTTAGTATACACTAGGATAGGATTAGAAACAGAGGTTATACCAGTAAAAACATCTAAGAATGGCAGAAATTAAGTATTCCTAAGAGTAGTTATATGGTTCTGTGCAAAAGCAGTAATACTAAGGGAAGGTGTATTTTCTTATTATTTCTTATTAAATAATTGCTTGTTAGTTTGGACTGAAATCTTATTCTCTTTTTATAGGATAGACTGAAAAGGATGAAAGTATGTCTGTATATCCTATTAATGAATAGAGTTTTAAAAGATGTATTAACATTTCCAAAGAATTTGTTTATTTCTTTCTGTTTTATACTCTTTTTAACAGTGAATAAAATGGACTTAGAGAACATGAGGGATAATTGCTAGAAAAATGCAGATAAATGTTAGAAAAATTGTACTATCTTGAAGGTAGAGTTGATCTAAATTTTTCATATTTAAATAGTCAGTAATACTGTGTCAACAGTTTGTATTTCAGTGGCGGAAAAAAGCAACGTCCAACAGTTTTTATAACTTTATTTGGGATTTTCAATTAGCTATAGATTTGAAGGTAATTCTTTTTAAAAAGTACTTTGAAAAGTTTTTGAATGAAATCCTCAGGCTTTCCATTTGTGTTTGTTATTATTGGGATAGAAAATCTGTCTGGGTTTGTAGGGGTAAATGCATTTAAAACCTGGCAAAGTTCTCATTATTTATAACATCTTTTATGTATTAGAAATAGCAAATGGTCCTTTTTGCCAGCTTTATCAGAAGAATATCAGAAGTCATCATATCCTGTGGTGGTTCTTTGTACTGCTTTAAGTCCAGCAATCTTTATCGTTTTTTTGCAGTAGAGATTTATGAATAAGTCCCATTTTAATGGGATTGCTTTTGAACACCAATATTTGCCTGCAGGGGCTTTCTAGTAATAACTGGACCACCACAGTTAGCTATTATTAGAATCACAGGATAAAGCACTAATCAGTGCCATAATAAAACTGGCAAGGAAATGTTAGAGAAGGTAAATCTTGTGTCTAGTTCATAAGAGTTGTCAATTACTTTAGATGAACCTCTATCTTTCCCTTAAAGCTTTTATGTTATATAGTACTATCAAAATAATTTATTACACGTGCTTTATAAGTAGTAGTTTCTCTCACTAGATGGAATCCAAATCCAAAATGAACAAGCTGATTGCCAGTTCTTTTTATAGCCAGTCCTCTTTTGGCAGAAGACAGCAAATGACATCATAAAAACAGAAGAGGCATTTTGTATTTTTGCAAAGAGGAAGATGGGAAAACATATTTGTTCCTTATTTAGGAAAAAAACCCCTTGAAATGGATTATCATGCTCAGCGCCAAGTTTTAACTCAAAAATAAGTTGTTGACTCTAAAATACACGTTGAGGGAACCAATAAATAGGATTATGCTTAGGGGTTAACTCTGGGACAGCACCATGAATGCAGATGGGTTTTCTTGTTTTGATGAACTGTAGCCTACTATTTGACTGTCCTCGACTAGATAGCAAATGTAACTTCATCCCATATAATGGCTTTTCCTTGTCTGTTTGAACTGAACCAGTGATTTAAATCTAGTTTCACATATGAGCTGACATTAACTAATATTTTGGTGAGTAAACTAGGACTGACTAGACAAGGGCTTTAAATCATCCCCTGCGATCAGCCACTTGTAGCACCAGTGGCAGATCTTGTTCTGTTGCTATCTTGGGTCTGCAGATAGGGGACTTCAGCCAGCCACCTTTGCAAGTTTCACAATTTATTTTCTAAAAGGCAGAGGAAAACATCAAGGAAGATCTCCTTCACAGAAAGAAAAATCTTACGCAAATGATTTGTAAAACTGTTGATACTTACACTGCCTCTTCATATTTCTTGCACAGCCAAGAAATCTTAAAAAAGATGTCGGGCTTTAATAAAAGTGCTTGCCAAGCATCAAAGTAGTTTTGAATCTTAAGTACAATAGCATGTTCTGAAAATAAACATTAACAAAAAGCAGTATAAAATATAAATCTCAATAGCCAAATAACACAAATGCTTCAGAAAAATTAGTAATAAGGCCCTGTTCCCTACTATGACTAAGTTCAGGGGAATTTGATAAACAGTTGGTTTTGATGGTGGTAGATAGCATTAGGAAATATTTGTAGCGCACTGTAAAAAAGGCATAGATCTTTATAAAAACTCTTGGTAGCTAGCTAAAAGGAGATAATGGTGTGTTAACCAGAGCCAAATAGTCTCCCACAGGAGAGCAACAGCAGAACTCTTGCAGCAGATTGAAATGGGATAATTTAGACATCACGATAATGTTATTTCTGTCATATGGTTTTGAGGATGAAGAAGTTGCAGAAGACATAAATTGTCAGGTGAACTTCAAGGCAATCATTAGGTTTGGCAGAAAGATTTCCGATTCTTACATGCATATAATATTGGGATTGTACCAACTCAGTACCTAAAAATCTCTTTAAATGGTACTATTTGTTAAGGTGAGTGTGACAAGATAATGTATATTTTTTGTCATATAAAATTCTCTTTTATAACTAAAATAACTCATAAATCAATTTCAATTAATTATATGGTGATATAAGAGTTTGTTCTTGCTCTGTTTCTGAAACAAAACTGCTGAGTGATGTCAATGAGTTTTCCTTGGACATGCAGTTTCGATCCATCATAAGGTATAAAAATGAAGCTGTTAATACCATCCAAAGGGATCCCCAGAAAAAGCTTGTTAGATGTGTCAAGCATGATCCGTCTCATAAGATTCAACACATTGATGTTTCCTACGTCAGTGGTTACTTCCCCTAGTTTGTCCAGGTGATCAATTGTTGATTCAACACAAATTGCTATCATACGCACAAGACCAGGACCAGACAGAGCTGAAATATATGTGCAAAAGGATCAAAAGATTGGTTAACTTTCATACCTTATTTAGAACTTACCAATTTGCGATAATGGTGTCAATAAAATGTAAAACATTATCATGTGAGTGACTGGTATAAAATTGTTCTGAAGCTCACTGATTTATCATCTTTTGAAAGAAAATTGTAAGCATTTTGAGTCAAAATGGCAATGAACTCAAAGCCCAAACTTCCTTTGTGTCCAGCCACTTTGTATCTCAGACACACGTTTTATGCTAGGTTCATGCCATGTTAAGGAAAGATGTTTGGCATCATTTATGCTACCTTTCTGTGTGGGAGGCTATCCATATCCTCATCTGCATTACAGGCACTGTGGATGTTCTGTTTCAGTTGCTGGCAATGACACTGAGCAGGGAAGATAGCTTGGGGGTTCGTGGGGAGGATGACAGGAATTTCTGAAAACATAGCTCCTGGGTACTCTTAAACAGCATGGTAGCTTTACAGTAAGCTACTTGACAACCTGTAATGTCACTGTGGACATACTGAAGCCTAGCCTGGCAGTAGTCTGTCCACCTATGAACAGTGGAGATAGTGTCATGACGGTTTTATTGCGTTTTAAGAATTCAAAAGCAGTGGTCAGTTCCGTTGCTATGTAAGTCAGTGGGATTCTGATGGGCTCCAGCTGGAATGGATTCAGATAATTTTTGAATGACTTTGGAAATCTTGCCCCAAGTATTTTATTTAAATTACTTTTCCATACAAGAATTGCTGTAATTGCCTCAAGGACATTATTTTATCAAATATATGTTGAGAGGGATTGTATGTTTGTAATTGAGAAGAGAGGAGGTCTGTTTTGTAAATAGAGAGAACTGGTAGTTCTGGGAATAGGTAGAAAAATAAAATTTTTTTTCCTGCCATCTTCAACCAGTACAAAGTTGCTGATATTTTTCAATAGCAAAATCATGTAGGAAAGGCCCAAGTGTCATATAGGAGCACAGATATATCAACAAAATAACATAGAAAATTTAAACCAACAGATAATTAACTTCTTTTAGGTTTTACTTTGCTTTACTTTCATTTTCAGGTTTTGGAATCACTGTCATAAACTACTGCAGTCTCAGCTGGTGAGAATCTTTTCTGAACTGTGGAGCTTGCAGAACAAGTGTAGCAGTTTTATTAGGAAGGCTGTAAGATCATTGGAAGTAGCTAATTCTAACGATATGCAAATACTGAAAATTTTCAGTTTTTTGGGAAGAAGGTGAATCAAAAAATTGCAGACTCAAACTCCAGTGTTACTATTTTATATGTAATTTCCTATTTTATTTCAACCTAGTGATATTAATTACTTCAATATTTTTCTCTGTTAGTACATTGATTCCTAGTATATTAAAGGGATTAATAAATAGTTCTGCTATGTGGATCTTCTAAATTAATTTTGAAACTAAAGTAGTACTTTTTCTTTTTTCTTTTTTTTTTCTTTTCAATTAGAGCAAGACAGAAAAGTCTTTGAACTCAGTGGAGGCTGAGATAGGAGCAGCCAACTACATTTATGGAAGTGCCAGTTGAGCTAATGTAAATGCTGGACTTGCAACATAAAAACATTTAAAAACATGGCTTGTGGGCATCATTTAATTTTGTTTTAATTAGATGAGATTAAGAATCTGCAAAACTACTTCAGTACAATTTCAAATAGCATACCAAGCAGGATAAGTGTGAAAGAACATGTGCAATAAAATAATTCTATGGGCTATATAAAGAGAACTGATTTCTGTAATTTAACTATGTAAAGGACAAACAGCATTTCAGAAAAGATAGACTGTGTGCTACAGTGGTGCAGTGTATTAATGCACACTCATTTACCTTTGGTGAAAAAGGGTCGAATTTCTTTCCAGTGTGCTGGGTTGTTATTAAATATGATCCCATTTTCATACATGCCAATGCACTGTAATCCAAGCTTGCTCCCAAATCGAGAAACATAATGCCAATGTTTCATCACATGGAACACACTTGAGGATCTGGGAAGGAAACAAGGGGAGAAAAAAGCCCAAAACAAAAATACTGTTTCATAGATTGCACACAGAATTTTTATTCTGACATTTTATAGTTGCTCTGAAGTGCTGACTTGCATTCTCAATTTAGCAGGAAGCACAATGCTTGACATTAAGTGTTGTTCCTTTTACACAACTAAAAATCTTGATGATAAATGCCTTCAGAATGTATATTAGAGCAATAATGTATTCTGTTCAGATTTAAAACTATTTTTCAGTTAAAATGCAAATGGTTACCAAAAGATTTTAATCTGAATAGTGTATATACATAGGAACATGTAGATATGTGATACACTCAGGCAATGACCAACGTTAGATATTTCAGAATATGAGGTATAAGATATCTGACAGTTGCTAATTTCATCATGATGTGTATTAAATTACAGCTATACTTTCGTAGCTATTTGGTCATTCCCAGACACATACAGAAAGCATAAATATACATGCATCATTTAAACAGGCAGCATCATAATATGATGGTATGTGTGGGATAAATATTCCTAAAAAGACATGTTAGGGAAATCCGTGATATGTACAATTCTTTTTACAGTTGACAAGGTTTATTTACACATGCTGGCAAACAGGTTGTGACCAGCATTATTGCTTTAAGATATAATTTCCTTTAGAGGGAGCTAGCATTTTAGAAATGTTGACATGATGTAAACCTGATCAAACAAAATCCAACAAAAAGAAAGAAAATCAGAACAGAGATTGAAATGAAACAATACACTACTTTCTTTAGCATGTAGCATACTCTGTGGACCAAATCCCAGACTACTTAGATGGGTTTAGTTTGTTTTTTCAGTCAGGCAAAGTAAATGGGACTTTTGCTATTGACTTTGGCAGTGCTGGATTTTCACCATAGTTTTGCATGACCAGAAGTAAAGTTAATAGTGAGATGCTATATGGTACAAATAGACAGACATGGAATAAGGATCGGAGTAAAAACAGTGTGTCTGCAGGTCCAGCCTTCCAAGGAACTCAGTATATTCTCTCTTTCCTACACTTCCCCCCATCTGCTCTCTTTTCTAATTTCCTTAATGTTTTTTTGCACGTCAAGGAACATAATCTGTATTTTCATGAACATGAAAAGATGGCGTTGAATTATGACAGCTGTTCCCAGGAATGGAAAGGTGCAGGAGGCTCATTTTGCTTCCTTCCATTCCACACATCTACACAGGAGACACATAATAATATTTTAAGGAAGGCTTTTGACATATGACCCTGTAAAAGCAGATTTTCCTTATGAAACTACTTAATGAAGTCCTCTAAAAGACAACATGTGTTGTAACCAAGACTGCAAGTCCTTCTCTCTGTGCATTAACATCTCAGCATGATTAGATTTGATGGTAAAAATTCAGATGATGTTGGTGGAAATAGTATACTTCTACAGAATTCAAGTTATGTTTAGTTTTGCAGTGAATTTACAATCCACTGAAAACTTTATTCTACATTACTGTTTAAAAAAAAAGTTAAATACTAGTTCTTTATGTACAGTCCATGCTTTTAAGCAAAAAATGTCTGAAGAAGAGTGATCTATTGACTGTAAAGTCTGATGTAGCTGTGGCATTGTTTATCAGCACTCCGGATTTTTTTCTGATGAATTGGTAGTACAGAAAATGGAAAACAGCAATGAGAGTTCACAACATTTTACATTATCAAAACATTATAGTACCTTAGTTGATATTTGCAACACCTATGTAGGACAGGAATGTAAATAGTTTTCCTGTCATGACTACCTCCTTTTACAGAGGTAAAAACAGATAGAGATGAAGCTGACTTGCTTCACATGGCAAATCCTGTGATAGTCCTCTATACTACATTGTCTTTCAAAAGCTTTATGTAATGAAAGCTGAGCATGGATTGATTGATATTGCTAACAAAAAGGTTGTGATTCTTTATCAATTACACATAGTAAACATTTTACTACTTTTTTTTTCATGGCAGAACTCATAAGCATCCAGAAGATCCAATGTAAGAAGAGAGCAACCATCTACTGGAGCTAATAAAATGATAGACTGCAGTTTAGCATTATGTTTAATACTGTGTATAATTGAAGTCTATGAGTAATCCCATTAATTGGAGTGGAATTACTCGTAGTCCTACAACGCTGCATTTGCGTAATTAACTTGCTGAATTGGACCCGTAATCTTTAAGCATTACTCCCATTTTAAGAAGAAATTTAGGAAACTAAACTTTGGCTTAATCCTGCATTGCAGTCGGTCTTGGTTCCTGTATAGTATGTAATCCTAATATTAAATGGAATAGTAAAAGAGATAGTAAACATTTTTTAGGATTGAGCCACAGTGCTTCATCTTCTTTTCCACAAAGAAAATGGGAGAATTCACATAGACTTTGATTGCAGAGTCTTTAAAGAAACAAAAGATAGAAAAAGGTCTGTGAACAGCAAGAAGTAAAAGGTTTATGTTAGGAAAATTTTTGAAAATAATAACTTCAATTCTACTTTAGAAAAAAAGTAGCAAAGAGGTTGTAAAAATATGAAAAAGTTCTTCATATTATTAAGGATAGAAAATAAGGATTTACTTGCTAATTATAAATGTTTCTTCACCGCTGATCCAAACTCTCACAAATTCTCCATATGTCTTATTGTAGTAGTTGCAGGCATTACCTACTCCCATCCAGAGAAATCTCCCATGTGAAATGAGGGGACCGATTCCCATGCAGTATCCTGGCCCTAAGAGACAGGGTAAGAAAAGTTTGGTCTCAGCAGTGCCCACTGACAAAAATATACCTCTGAGCATCACCCTTTTGAAAGGAGCTTTTTAACATGACAGTCAAGGTCTGCATTGGGCAGTTGACATATAAAATCCTGTTCTGAAGTTCTGTCTTAGAGAAACTTGCATCTATGTTGTTGAAGCCTCACTTAGTATCTATGGAAGCCTATAGTCCTCTTAATGTACATACAGCTAATGACATTCATTACTTCTCTGTACAACTTCAAACTGCTGCTTTGAGATTGCTTACATTTGGAGAGATAATGGCTAGATATTAGAAAGAAAAAATGACCTAGAAAAAATGCATGTGGCTTATTAATTTGTGATTTTAACCAATCCTTTGAGTGATCTTGGCTGACTTTGTGTTGAAGTATCGTAATAACACCTACAAAAGTCAATATCCTTTTTATGTAATTAAATGTAATTAATTACATTTCTTTTAAAGTCATTAATGCTAGAGTGAGAAAACAAGATATTTAAAGGAAAAAGTACTTTACTGCTGCGAACTTATGAAAACATGCTTAAGTAGGAGCTAAGAGTGGATTAATAAGCATTTAGTCAACAAAGCTCTCAACTAAATCCTTCCACGGTAGTTCAGCAGCAAATTTCCCTCTTACAACAAAAAGGAGAAAGTGGAGACAGCAGGAGAGAATTTGCCTTTAGTTACTTTTAAAAGGAAGTTTCCTTCTTCAGGGAAAGTTAAATTTGCCCCTTTTGTTCGTAAAACATAAAACTAACTCCATAAACCAAAACATATTAAGTACTTACAAAACTTTTGTATACTGTTTAAAAATTTAAAAGTTGCTTATGGCTCCACCATTTACTAATAGGAATTGCAAGACACCAGATTATTTAAATACCTGTAAACTTAAAGCATGTTAGTTTAGTTCTATCTTCTTGATGATCCAATCAAGCATTCAGATAGAATGCATTACCTTCTGTGAATACTTTCCCCTGGTCTCTAACTTTTGAAGAGTTTTAGCATATTGAAGGATGTTTGGCAAGGATCTTTTTTCGGAATTTCATTCAGGTGCCACTGCATTGGTTTAGGATTATTCCTGTCAAACAACTTTGTGAGATGTGTACACTGTTCTCATTCACGCAGTAGGTCATTGCATTGCATCTAATGAAAAATAGGCTGAATCAGTACTGTTTACCATAAGCCCCCAAAACCTTACAGAAGGGGCCCTCTGAAAGGGAAACCATTTGATGATGTTCTGTTCTGGAGGATCTTCAGTGCCAAACATGGAGAGAAAAATTGATAATCTAAAATCTGAATAATTTCCTAGATAATAAATTGTTTCTAGTAAAGACAATTTAGAAAGCTTTAAACTTAAAACACGTAAAAAGTAGTTTATAATGCACATGAAAATATGAACATCTAGCGTTTGTAAAGTGGTACTATATCTTTCTAGCATATACATAATAAAGCAGAGAACTAAATGTCATATATTTATATAGCCAAGCCAGGTTTGTTATGGAAGTTCTGAGGTTAGAGTGAGCCCGATTTCTTTTATCGGTTATTTTTAAAAGCTGTATTAGTTAAACTGACTCTTAGTAAATTATGTTGGCATACAATCATTATTCAGCATTAATTTCTCACTTAAATTTGAGAACCAAACAGAAAAAATACTCAGCTTTTAGGTGATACTATATATAGCTAAAGTTAATTTACCTGGTATTGATGAAGTTCCTTCGTGATTCCATATTAGAAACAGAAAGCACATGAGAATGAGTATGGGCACTGTGGCCACTGGCATCGTATCCAGTATAAGGCTGGTGATGTTGTAGTGCATTGGATTCAGAGTTTCCAGTGCCATCTTTTCCAAGAGATTCTGCTTTGCTTTAGAGATAGAGAAAGGGGAAAGAGGCAGAATTTTTCAAAGCTCAAAGATGTCTTCAGCTTTAGTCGGTACCTCTCGACCCCTTTGTAGGTCTTGTAAATCAGCAAATTAGCTCTTGAGGTAGCTTTATTTTATAATGAGAGTGACTGCCTGGACTGCTTGCCAGGACAAGCTACATCACAAGTCGAAACAGACATGCAGCAGACACTCTTTTTGCTTGGAAATAACAAAGCTTTTCTGACTTTGATGTTGAAGCATAGTTTTGGATACTTTTGGCTGACAGACCTCTTATCTCTGATATTGACTTGGCTGGCCAATACTGAGGTTTACTCCTTGCAAATTTCTAACCAAAACACAAGAAATTAAACTTTCAGCACATGTGGAAGCATTGAATGAGTTCACTTGCAAGCTTTTGTCTCTGTTACTTAGCCTTTTTGCTTCCTGCATGCCTGTAGTGCCAGAGTCCTTGAATTTCCAGAATAACTATGGTAGTTTTTCATGATGCAGATAGAGAATACCCCAGGTTTTTGTTTGAAACAATGTATTATAGGGTTTTTTTATTGTCAACCTTTGAGTGTAATATAATGTATTGTATTTCTTTATGGTTCTTCTGCTAAACACTTTGAAAAATATAGTCTATGCCATAACAAACAGGATCATGTATTGTCTGGTACCGTATTTTTCCTCGGGCAGTAACCAACACTTGGCACAGGGAAGAAAAACCAAGCAAATGGACAGGTCTGTTATGCATAGGGGGAGTAGAAGGATTCCTTCAAAGTTGTTTTGCATGTTTTTGACTGAAATCATAAAATATGAGAGGTGATTGTACCTGAGAAGGAAGATGTTATTCTATGAATGAGAACTCACATAACCACAGAAAGATATTGCTTGCATCTGCACAGTAATTTATTAATAAAACACCACCTTAATTCTGCTCTGACAATAATTAAGAATAGATTTGCTTTGTTTCTTCCTGTGACAATATTTCAAAATTGAAGGATGTATTTACTTAATAGGAAGCTTTTTGTTACAGTTTACTTTCAGCAAGTGCTTTCTTGTTTATCTTGTGCTTTGATCTCACATTGCAGAAGTACAGCTTACTTTGTAGTAACTGTCAGTGCTATAATTATATTAAACTAAGCTAAGAATGTGATAGATGCTTTCTAGATAGTAAGAAGACTGGTATTTATGGTCAAAGTAGAAAATGTATAGAGTACAAGCAAAACCCTGGGGAAGGGAGCAAGCAGTGGCTCAAAACCTTGTAGGTGCATGCAATGCTCCAGTATTTTGGATGATTGCTATGCAAGGCTTCTGGTATTGTGATCCAAAAAGACCATGACACAATATGCTAGGTGACCTTTTAGAAAAATGCATGCTATTCCAGTAGCTAGCAGTACACCTCTTACGAGAGTGTCCATGTTCATATCACATCTTGTACATGTTCAACTGTTGTACTGTCTTGCATGTTGTGAAAAATGTTTTTGTAATCACAAGCATTTTTTTAATCATGTAATGGTATTTATTAGTTTCACCAGCATACTGTTGCACACTAATGATGTTTGTTCAGTACAAGTAAAAATGCTAGCTTTAAATTTCCTTCAGTACTATTTGTTACTGCAACAAAAGCATGCCTGCATGTATATGTAAATACTTTTATTAGTTTCAGTCCCTTTCACTATATGAGCTTACAACATTATAGAAGGAAATAGCTACACTTAGGGCATATAGTTTCACTTTTTTGTTGCTTTCTCTCTGGATCTGGATGAACTCCATCTTTGTACTCCATTGCCACAGATAGGCTCTGATGTTCATTGTTTTTTGTTGCGTTTTTCATCTCCAAGACATTCTGGTGTGTCTGCACAGTAGTTTCTCTGCCTCATATTCCCTATGAACAGAAGTATGTAGGTGGTTATGCATTTGAGTGGTATGAAATAAACACTCCTGTACATACAAATGTGTATCTATGAATATTCTATCTGTAAGTTAAGCCCTCCTAGAGTTCAAGGTGCTGATGTTTTTGCACGGTGTACTTTGCAAGCCTGAGTCTTTGCCTTTTATTTTGTAAAAATTGACCCAGAGTTTTGATCTTGCTCAGTCCTTATTCACAGCTAAAGCTTATCTTTGTTTTGACAGAGAAATGGAGGCAGGCTTCTATCTTTTCAAAATATACAGATTGTAATGGATTGGGGTTTAGGTTCTAGATTACTCATAACTTCATAATTTTATAATTTTTTAATAAAAGAATAAAATCTTTTTTTGCTGTGATATGAAATCCAATACATCAGTGTGCACCTTGCTGTTAGATTTAGAATTTTTATATCCTGGATCATGCTTTCATGTAGATAAAAGGTATTAAAGGGACTGTGTTAAATTTGAATCCTTTTTATACTCTTGAACTGATCTGAAGCAGTCTTAGTCAAAGTGGCTCCTCAAGCTTTTAAACAATCGCCATTTCTTGTATTGAGAAGCTCTTTGCCTCATTTCAATGGGTATGATCCAAGAAGACTTCTAGGGTTTGCGTTTCTAATGCTTTTTTGTTGCAAAAGCCAACTGGACCATGAAAAATTCACCTTAAAAATATTTCAAATGAACTGCTTGTCCTGCTTGTACCCATTGTATTTTTTAAGAATTGTCCATGAGGTAAATCACTCCTACTAAAAACTCAGCCAAGCAAACTTTGATAGTAAGTAGTCACTGAATAGACTGAAGAAATTTAGAAATGGAACAAAGTTAGAGTGCCCATTGCGCATGAGAGAAGCTTTCACTATTCTTACTTATTTTGTCTTGAAATCTTCTATAGGTAATTTTCCTTTCCTTGCAGCTGGTTGAGGTATGTGTCTGATCAGAGGGATTTGTTGGTTCTAATTGTTACTTATATGGCAGAGGGGGGACGACGATGGGGCAAAAAAGCTTTTAAAATCAAATAGTGGGAGGAAAGAGACTTATAATAAGGAAGTGCTTTTGTGACAAAATAGATGGATGTGCACAGGCTGCCTGACCTGACAATAATTGTGGATCTTAACAGCTGGGAAAGCACATGCCAGCAGAGGGCCCTTTAGATTACTGATCTTTAAGTCTTGGCTATAAAGCATTGTGAGAAAATTCTAGGTTCTGTTAAACGTTTTCTTGCAAAAGGTGATATGATAAATGATGACAGGGTCCACAGTAAAGAAAAAAGTCCATATATCTAAAAGACAACTGTGGTGACCCCTTTTATTCCAATTAGAGCTTTGTACTTAATGACTGCATCAGTAAAAGAGCAAATTATGTATCATATTATAGAATTGGAGCTGAAAACTTCTGATGATTTTCCTTTGAGAAGGAGCTCATAAAACTGCCTGAAAACTCTTGAAGAACCATTCTTGAGTGCTGAAATACTTTCCTTTGTAGTGGTTCACCTGTCAGGAGAGACATGGGGAAAAAAAATCTGCTACTTGTTATAAATCCCCAAACATTAGTGACCAATACTAGCAGCATCTGAAGCAACTGACCCATGTTTAACTAAACAGTTTGGAAAAACAAAATTATAATAGACTGATTTCACACAAAAATAAATCTATTGGCTTATATAAGCCCAGTAAATCTTTATTTTTCCAGATGAAATCTTGTAGCCTTCCTCTCTTTCTAGAAGCTGATTCTACATGTTGCCTGTTTTCACTCGATTAAGATTGACGGTTTCATGCAGACTGTAAAGGTTCAGCCTTCTACATGTAAGTATGTAGATAGCTTTTGTTGTGCATTTCACAACTAGAAGGCTAATGTCTAGCTAGGTAAGTGGTGGTTTTCTTCTATTTGTTCTGTGCATGTCTGCACTGGTGTTTTAGTTTGTATCGGAGTATGCTTTGATAGCAAACCTTCAGATTATTCCCATTCCCATGCTTCGGTACGTGTCACAGAGCAATCTCAGAGCATGCAAACTGGGCTCTTTTTGGATGAAAATAAATCAGGTAATGTACTCCAAAGCTGTGTCTCATGCACTCCAGCTTTTAATGGGGATTCAAATGACAAAACCAGTTAAAATCTATATTGAAGTGAACTCCCATGAAATGTGTATAGTGTAGGGAGTGGATCCATCACCAACTGTTTTGTTTTACAGATCTGCTCCCGTTGTACCGCAGTGTTTGCCAATGTTGATATAGCCTGAAAGGAACACAGTACCTTTTGACAAATAAAATAGTTGTTTTTAATTAGTTTTAGGCACATAACTATCTTGCTGTATTGGGATTATAGCACTTAACATAGGATGAGAACTGTTTCAGACTCTTAACTGCATGTTAGATCTCTTTAATAGAGCTTGTGCTGAAGGAGTTCCATACAACTATTTTAACATTGCCTTCAAACTGTGGATTTTAATGCAAAGTCAGAAATTTTTTTCCCAGCTATTGAATAAGAAGTCATATGTGGAATTACTGTAAAATTAGTTGCGTTTGCGTGGAACTTATTGTAAGAACCACTAAAAAGAATCTACCTTTTTGTTACATGGTTACATTCCTTTTAAAGAATTAATTAATTTGAAGTGGATAATTATCACCAGGTGTACATCATATGTCACATAAGCCTTGATGCAGGGACTGTCTTGTTCCCTTGAAAGTCTGTGGGGTTTAAAGTTGAGAACACATCAAAAGACTTTTTTAAACTTGAGAGTGCTTACCATTCCTTGTAAACTGAGCTGTACAATTATTCTGTAAGCATCAGATTGTATGTTTATTTAGCATCACCCTGGAAATTGCTCCCTGATATTCTGTGGTTTCTTCTAATGCTGTAATTCTCTCAGGATGCAATGGGAATGTCACTGAGAGATTTCCATCACAATGTATTGGTCATCTGATATTATGTTACTCTTGTGACATTCTTTGATTATAATATTTTTTTCTTATTCATTTTCAGTTGCTCTGAATCTGTGCTTTAGTGGTCTGATCCTTTGCTCTAGACGACATCTGTCGTCTTATAGATGGTTTCATTTGCAATTACAATGTGCAGAGCAGCCTTTTTAAAGTTAGGTGTTTATATTACTCTGCTTTTGAAAGCACTCTGCCTTGTTTGGGTCTGTTTCCTACTTTTAATTCAATCCTCTGCAACTTGAAAGATAATTATGGTAAAATGTGAGCATTAGGGATTGAATACACTGCATATAGTTACCTTTTTCAGCCATTTCTAGAGTTAGAATTTGTGTAGTTGTAGAGGTCTGTCACATCTAATTACTATGGAAATATATTCTAGCAATGTTGAATGATTATTATAGCCTTGTAGAATAATCCTGTCTCATTTGCTTACTATGAAATCTAATCTAAATGGCACTTATAAATTTATCTGTTGTTTAGGTTGGAAGAGGGAAGGAAGAGGTGACAGCTTTCAGCAGAAGCTTGGAAGTGGGAATTTAATAATGATCATCCTCGCAATCTAAAGGGGCTCTTGACAAGTAAAGGAGGAGGTGGGAGCCTAACTTTGTGTTAGAGGGCAAGTGAGACAAATGCAGAACATATCCATGATTTTGTGGTGTTGAAAGAATATGTCTGGACTGTGAGATAAAGATTGTTACATTTGATGCCTCTGCTATTATTTGGAGTTGTGGTTTTCTTAATTTTAGTGAGCCTTCTTATGACAGTGTTACCTTGTTTCACAGCTGAATAGGAGCTATCCCTAGAGCATGTTTCTCTGAGTTTTTAAGTTCTGCCAGCTGCCTTCAGTATCACTTCTAAAATGCTACTGCATATTTGTTATATGTTAGTGGTGGCCACCAGTGGCTCATACACAACTGTAAACAATACTTGGCTTTTCTTATCTGCCTCAGTGGCCACAGAACTTGATTTCTTGTCAACCCTCCTACTCAAAGTGTACTGTAAGTTTGCACGGTGCAGAGAAGGTTGGAGTTGCAGTACTGTTGTAAATGCTGACACTCCTGTTGTTTGGAGTCTGTTTGGTCAATTAGTTTTCTGAGCACCAGCTAGTACTAGCATGTGTCTGGGACTTAACTGGTCAATGCAGATTGAACCCATTGACAGGGAAACAAGTAAGTTAAGAATATCTTCTATGAATGTGGGACTCTATTTGAATATTACTATTTGTTTGGATAACTGTAGCAAAGGCAATGACTCCTTTTCTGTGCCTTTTACGTGGTGGTTGCAACCTCATTTTCTGAACTTACCATCTTTGTGCCTGTCTTTCCAGGTCATCTACTGAGATATCTTTTGGGTTAAATCAGAATTGTCATGTATCAAACAGGGAGTCATTTACACGCACAGTTAGGTATCATGCAGGAGCCTTTTGAAGCCACTGTAACAAGCTTGGAGCTGTAATTTCTGCAAGGTGATAGTTAAATAGGTATCCTGCAGGCTGCTATTCTCCTTGTGATTTATGTAAATGCCTTTACTGGTACAATGGAGCCGTAAGTCCTGCCTTTAAACATTCCAAAGAAGTTACTGGATCCTTTTAGTGATCCATAATGCCAAAGATCTGACGTTGCTGACGTATAATCAAGTACTGACCAAGATGATAAATTATTGCTGAAATGGCTGAATGAGCTTTTTATGTTGCTATTGATCATGGATCTTAGTGAGCTTCCAAAATAAAGTATTTATAATATACTGTCAGGTTGGTTTGGATGTTGTCTTTGGGACTAGCCAGTGAAAGTTCTGATACTCTGAAAGTCTTGATTCAAATGTATCCTTCTAGAAATTGCTAGTTACTTTAGATGTCTAAATCGATCTGCAAAGGATGAATATTCACATCCTGAAGAATGACTTTCCACTAGAGTGTTAAGCTTTCAAAATAACCAGCCAGTTGTAAAACCATGATTGCCTGTAGTGAGCAAGACTTGGAGTGATAACCTGCTCTGTGTAACTAAAAACTTGGTAGTCATCTCTCTCCTTTCTGGCCAGTGTCCATACTATTTTCTTGTAGCTATTTATACAACAGGGATGTGTGAGGCAAGGTACGCTATGTGCTTCCCCAATGACTGTACAATAAGAGTTTCTGCTTTCTGAACAATCTGTAATTACATGGTGATTTTTCTTTCAGAAGAATAATGATCTGAAATTAGAATTTGGACTATGTCCTCTTCTGAGGTTTTAATTGCAGTCTGATGTATGATTTGGAAAAATAACTTGCCAGTTTTAGTACCTTTCACAAAAGGTCTTGTTGTTGCTTAGGAACCAACATAAAGTCCATGAAAAGTACTATCCACATTAGATGGTAAAAGGGTTTCATCTGAAACATACATCTCCTGAAGCAGAATAGGTATGTCAGTGCTTGTAAGACATCATCAAGAGCTATGGAGATATGCAAACTTCTGCAGTATTGATAAGAATATATTTTACTGCCTGTCTACCTCAAAGTTTCCTTAGAACACCATAAGCTCTAATTAACTCAAAACTAACCAGAAAATGAGTTGTGGATAGACAATTAAAATTTCTCTCTAACACACTTTTTATCAGACTTCCTTGTTATGACTATGGCAAAGCAGACCTATATGAGAAGGGTTTTCTGTATGTAGCTACTATTGGTTTGCTATTACTACTGAGTGGGTGGTTTTGTTTTTAATTTGGCAGATAGAAGGCAGCGCTCTCTGCCATAATTATGTCTCTGCTGTAGTACTTTTATTGCTAGCAAATACTTTGACCAACTTAAGCAAAAAGTTAGTTGACACAGAAGGGACCACTCTAAGAAATGTAAATTAAATTTTTGACTTTTTTTCTGGCTATAAATACCAAGTATTCTATCAAATTATGTAAATTAATCCTGAAGAAAATTTATCTGGGTATTTGAAAAAACAAGACTAAGAAAGAATGCATGGCTATTCTCAAACCATTCTTCCTGCAAATGACTTTATTAATCAGAAATAGTTATTAACTAAGATGCAGTAGCTTAAAGAAAGATAACACTTTTCCACAGCAAGCATCAACTGAGAGAGAGCAAGCTATGATAGGATAAACAAATTCTCTGGGTCAGTTCCAGACTTGTTCTACCTGATGACCTTTTTTTAACCTCACTCATAATCCATTTTTTCCCTGCTGTGACAACGATGCTTGTAAATGTCGGTTTGTCCAAATTCACTCACTTGCCGACTAATTCTACATTGCTATACATCATCAACAGTTGGCAGTGTCCGCTCCATGCTATGTATTCTACCTTAACTTTGTCATGATACACATCTTTGCATGAAATGTAGTGAATGGAACAAAATCCACTTTAGAGTAGACAGAATGAAATCAGAGACCACAGAAACACTGAACAGGTTTGGTTTTTTAAGCAGTGGAGCCTGTATGTATAAAACCTAAAAAGGTTTAGTATTTCTTGGTGTAATATAAACAGTTTGAAAGGCTGAATGAAATGAACGCTTTCTAAGGATGACTATTCTGCAAGAACGTTGTACCATTTTTTTTAAAAGAAACTTTGTAGAATACTTACAAAATATATAACATGTTATTGTTATTTTAATACCAAGAATTTGGTTTGACCTGCAGATTTTCTACTAAAAAAAAAAATCTCTATTTAGATAGTGACAACATATAATTTACACAAAGTTAATTACAGTAACTCAGATCAAAGTAGCTCTAGAAGGCATACTTCCCACTCAAAACCAAAATAAACATTTCTGTAATGTCCTACTCACACTGTTTGAAGAAAAATGCTAGAATATGAATTAAAAATTTACCTGTGTCCTCTTCTTACTTCTTGATTTTTACTGGTGAAGAGTGCTATCTTTGTTACTGATGTGCTCCTTTTAAAGATCTGAATAGGTTTTCTGGTGATCACTCTCTGTGGCATCTTTTATGCAGGTGCTTCTTGTTGCTAAGAGATCAGTTGCTTAGAGATGGAAGTTTGTGTTTTGTAATAGATCAGGGGCCATCGCTATTGAAAAGAAAATTCTGTAATTTTACCTCTACAGCTTAACGTATCTGCTGCAAAATAGCTAATGATAGAGATACACATGCCTAATACTGATTAGAATTGTAACTGGAGAGTAAAATAGAAAAGTAAACAAAGTTTATAATTAGGTTTGGCTCTGAATATCAAGGAAAGAGATTTGTCATTTAACTGGAGGTGCAACTAGCAGAAATTATATGAATTCTTTGCCTAGCATATCTAAATGTATTTTTAATTTCCAACAGAAAGGAATAAAAGTCCAAAAGTTTTATTCTAAAATTGGAATGCACAAAGTTGTCGATAACCTTTTGTAAGATACAATCCTGCACTGACATTGGAAAGGTCTTACTGAGTATCCTGTATATTTTTATATATACTGTTTCCTTTATATTCCCAAATGGTTTGAGAATTCTTCAGAATTACTGTACAAACTAAAGGCTGGTTTCTCTGCTTTGTGATGCTTCTCTTTTTGCTGTAGCCTTGGGCAACTTGAACAAACTTAACTTAGGAAAATCCAAATGTTTTCAAGAACTGCATTAAGCAATTACAGGAAACATTAAAATAATGACCAAAGATCTATAGGAAAAGGTGATAATGTTCTTAAAAGATGAGACTAACACAGAAGTATGAATAAGGTACACTTGTGCCTGTTACTTGTTGTTTTGAAACACCAAGAGAAGTCCGAATTTTCTCAATTTCTGCTATGGGAAATCCTTAGCTGACTCAGCTGCCCCCTCTATAAATTTACCCCTGTGAGTCCAAATAGACTGTTTTGTGAAATAGATCAAAATAATCTTTTTTTACTTAGTGCTCTCAAGTTTAGAAATCCAGTCACTTAAGTCTGTTTTCAGCAAGGCTGTGTTATGTCCTCTGGCAGTAAGACACTATGCATCCTTGTCTTTCACTGTCACGCCACAAATGTAAAAGATTCCCATAAAATGTTTTCATTCTTCTTTTTCTGAACTCACTCAAGGCTTTAGCATTAGCATTTAAAAGGAATAAATAAAACAAATTAGAGCACTTTTAATAAGAAAACCCATCTAATGGGTAAAAGGGTCTTACATCTAACAGACTATGATCTCACTTGCAACAAAAGGTATTTAAGAGTTACATACAATAGTTCTAGTGATGGAATATTTTTAACTTGGGGAAGGATGGAAGAGGCCTAGAATTTTATTGAATGTGAAATCTCTTTTGAGAAGCCTTTCTTAAAGTAAGTAAATAAATAAATAATGCAGACAGTTTGGGGAGAATAACGACTGAATTCATGCGGAAATGCTTTTGGCATTACTGCAACCTCATTGAAGATACTCAGCTTACGCAACCAGAAGCCAACATAATTTCAATCTGAGAACTGAAGTCTTGTTCTTCTTCCATGTGCACACACTCTTCCATATATATTTATTATGCAGAGACTTGTTTACAGCATAAGCAGAAATGGGCAGAACTGGAGTGAACAATTCTATTGTCCTCTATTTAGAGCTGGTCACGATAATGGTTAAAACCTGTTGCATAGTATCTGATGTTCTGAAAGTGTTAAAATTACTTTGTTTTATTTCAATGAGATGATAGCTGTTTTTAATTTTTAAGCCTACCTAAAAATTTTGGGGGAAGTCATGCATTAATATTTTTTGTTTTAACAAGCCGGCTGTATGTTTTTACTGCTTGTAGACTAGGGATATTTACATTCTGGAGGAGCTGGATTTTGAGGCTGGTTTTGGTCCGTCTCACGGTATGTTTCTTATAGATTGTTAATGTGGAAAAACTAATATGAATGATCAGTTCTGAAGTAGATGGATAATTGTTTCATGGATACCAAATTAAGAAAGCTTTATGTAGCAGTTTAGGAAAGGTAGCATAGAAAGTTTCTAGCTCTTTCCCATGATTTGAAACTGGTTTACTGCATTTAGTGTTGCTTTGGTTTCAGCTGCTGAGTAGAATAACAGCTTGTGTTGAACTTTGCTTGCTAGTTTTCTCGTTCTGTTTTTCTTAGGGTTCCCCACGTATTTTATCAAAAGCCAAGCTCAGTATTTGTTACCACTGCAAACATGTCATTGCTTTTCTGTTCTGCCTAGGATATAAAGGGAAGTTATGATACCTCAAACTCTTGTGTGGTTGCAGCTGTCACTCGCTGACTTTGGAGATGGTGTACTGTTTTATAGGTGTTAGGTCATGCTGTAGTATTAGAGAGTAACACAGCTATTGGAAAAAAGCTCTGGGAGGCATTACTTTCATTATTGCTGAATTGCAATTAAAACAAATATTAGCTTAATTTGGAAGCACGTATACCCTTAGATATCTTTTATTATACATGCAAATGCTAAGAATAAACTACTTAACTACTCATACTATTTTTAAAAGCCTCAGAATGAGGAGTTTGGTAAAATAAGAAGTTAATATAAGGAATGTGAAACCAATACAATTTCTTTCTTTGTCAGCATGTGTTGCTTGAGGTTTGGGGGAGTCCAAGAATGATCTGACCAGTTTCCTACACAAACACTTTTTGATTCCTTGGTCCATGATCATTTATTTAATCAAAAGTACTGATTTCTAAAAATGAAAAATCTGGTAAAGTTTTTGTTGTGGCTCCTTCTTCTGTCAGTGCTATGTATCTACTTAAAGAATTTCTGCATAAGTTGTAATTCAGGGACAAGAAGCCAGTAGAATTGGTCATGAAGAAGTCACAAAAGGGGTTAAATAATGTGAAAATACTTGTTTATAGTTAAACTAGGTTTTGTCAAGACTGACTTCTGTGGGATATATCTTTAAATCAAATATTATTTCCATATACCAGAGAAAATGTATTTAAGTTCTTTCATGCCAAAGAATTCCCGGAACTTTGTGTAATGCAACCAGAATGATTGGACTTGTTGTTCACTACAAAGATCCATGGTTGAATACTACAAATTCTTCAGAGCCTGAGTAGGCATTCACTGAATTAACAAAGTTCTTTTTTATACCATTAAAAATAAGCCAGTTTTTTTTTCCTAAATATTTTACAATAGACTTTTGAGGAAAAAGGATGCAAAATGCTCTTCGAAGTTGAGCAGGAAGGGTACACAATCCCATAGGAACCCTGTGGCTCATGTGATAAAATTGATTAGAATTCTGCTTTAGTAATAAGGGCTTGAATCTCATCTAGTAACTATGTAGAAAGAAAATAACTTCAATTAAATCAGTGGAAATGAAATCACTAATATAAGAATCAGTATTGTGAAACTAGTAGGATGGGATCAGTCTCAGATCTTAATTCTTTTTATGTCCTGATGGTTTCACTGCAGTCATTAGGGTATGAGATAAATGCTCACTGTACGCCAAGGATGGATAGCCACTGGTAAATCTGTCCCTAATATACTCCGTGTTGTTTTAGGGTAAAAGGAAATGAAGACGTCTCTATCAGCATAGATTGTCAGCACAAGGTCATGCTAAAGATCCATCTAGCTCGGTGCTCCATCTCAGATATTGGCCAAAACCAGATGCCAAGTGGAGAGTATAAGCATTGGGCAAATATATATACTTTCCTCTCCCTGCCTTCCCTCCACTATTTAAGGATAAAGGAATTTAAAGTGACAGCCTTAGCCATCCCTATGCTTGCAGTAATGGCTACCTGTCTTTTCTAGGAACTTCAAGAAAGACATTGTAGTAATTTAACCAGGCATTTTACTCCTACCTTTTCTCTTAACTTCCTATATGTACTATTTTCCTGTTATCCTAAACAAGGCAGTTATCGAGTACTAAGAGAGGTGAGACTACTGCAAGTATCTGTATTCAAATACTTCCTGTGGTACTTTATAGTTTAGAAGTGTGTATCAGCCATGGGAATAGCTAATGTTAAGACTGTCAAGTTCTCTCACTGGCGAGCAAAATTGTTCAACAAAACATACACTGGATATGTCAAAGCTTATAATTCCCTTAAAATTGTATTGGGTGAACTGCTTGCAATTTTTCTTTGTTTTGATTCTGTTTCAGTCCACTGTTAAAGTAATAAGTACTAGTAAAGTGCAAAGTACAGCAGAATGTTTGCAGGCAATCTGCTTTAAGCCATTGTCTTCCATTTCCAGCCAAGACTTGCAGCGCTGCCTTGGTAGGTGCCTGAGTGCTGCTTCTAAGCAGCTCCTTCATTTGGCTGGCATCCACTGCACTATGAAACCTGTTTATATCTCTTCCATCAGCATTTCTGTGAGTTACTCTTTCATCCTTTTACAATAACATATCTATTCATTGCCATAAATTCACCCTTTCAAAGAACAGTATGTACATATGCAGGTGTATTTTGAGGGAGTTAGTAGCACACAATATTGGAAATCACTCATTTCACATTTTGTGCATGATTTTTTTTCTTATGCAGTGTCTTGGAAGGAGCTGGCCTGTTTTGGCTGTTCTAACATTATACTCAGTGCAGAGATGATCTCCTTTTTTGCCTCCCCAGCAAAGTTTTCAATGCAAATTAGAGTTTGGCTTCTCTAGCTAATGCCATTTTAAAAAAGATCACCTAAGGACTCTTGTATCATGGGATTGGCTGAAATCCATTTATACTGCCCACAGTTTTTCTTTTATGCCTAGCTTTAGAAGATCTATATCGCTTGCAGTTCTAACACCAGGCTGATTTGGCAATTCTGTTTCTCAGATCTTCACAATTTGCTTTCTACGGTATCTTCCAAAACCCCCAAACTTTAGAGGGTGTTGGAAAGTGTTCTATGAAGATGTTCAACATCTAGAGTGTCATGGTGGTCTGTTTTGTTTCAGTAAAGTACATTAGCTGTTATTCTGGATGTTGGATGCAAGGAAATTAATTTTATTTATATATTTGGAGGTTTTCATTTATTTTTTTAGTGCTGGGTGAACAGAGTAATAATGGCAGAAAATACTCGTACTTTAAAGCAAAATGTAGTTGTGTAGGGAATTCCATTTCTCCCAGTAAACTCAAATCCCTAGCTGGGGCTCTGCTGAAAAGAATTAAGGTCTCTGAATCCAGGCTTGTTTGTGTGGTAGTTTACTATAGATCAGGAAATTATATCACTTCAACCCACAAGGTGAATTCCTGGGAAGGAGAGCAGGTGCTATGGTGGGAAGGCAGAACAGTTCCTCTTGTTTTGTCAAACTTGATCAAAATCAAACCATCAGCTTTAATGTTGACGGAGAAATTCTACTGGAAAATACTCTTGATGGAATTTCTCTGCCTGGCTTACTAAACTAGCTGTGAGTCACCTGTAATCACCTCCTATCTGGCCTTCTGGGCAAATTCGCTTTTTGGTAGGAATGCAGAAAGTGAACTTTTTATAGAATTTAATTAAGAAAATAATCACAGGTGGGTAACTTTGACTTGTCATTTGGTCTATTTCAACTGGACACAATGGATTTGTTGTGTGTGGTGATTGCTAGCCAGGTTTATACAATCTGCCAATTGCAGTAAAATAAAAGTACTCTACCTTGTAAATTAGACTAACAAAGAACAGGCTAGATGCATGCCATAAGCCACTTGTTTCTGCTCTTTCCATGGAGGTCTAGTTATTTGCATAACATCTAAGCCAAAACTGCTTTCTGCCTTTTATGTTTCTACTTTGCATTTAAATGGGTTAGAAAAAAGCCCAGATCAGCCAAAAAACTCAGATAATATGCATCTTTGTGTGTCTTCCCTTGTAAAATAATAAATAATAGAAGAAACAATCCTAATTTTCTCTGCAGCCCCCCAGGTATTCTGCATTGACTATGGCATGGAAAGACCACCATACTGGAACAAGGCGGCAATCCAGAATCCGTTCCCTTTCGCTCCCTGATGTGATGAAGTCGCTCTGTACAGTGGTGGGTTCTGTGAAGTGAACACTTCTCCATGTTAAATCATCCTAGAGTGGCCAACTTTTTTTCTCAGATAACTGCCCCTGCGTTAAGCAGGAAGCTGGGCTAGAGGACCTCCTGAGGTCCCTTTCAACCTTAATTTTTCTGTGATCCTATTCATCTGATATCTTTCTGGCAGCATATCTGCTTTTCTGGTCCCAGTCCAACCTGTCCCAACCTTATACCAGTGGCTTGGAAATGGAGGGTTTTTTAGATCACATTTTTCTGTCATCTATAATTCAGGACTCTACTTAGTAAAGAATTCTGACTACCATCTCCTCCTCCTTCCTCTTTAATTGGCAAAGAGAAAATTTCTGCATAAGCTTGCTGTAACACTGCTGTGCGTAGCAGCTACTTGTGGTGGCTGCTACTCTGTTAATATATTACACATAAAAATCAAAATATCTGTGTGTTCAGTGCAGTGTTCTTAAGTAGGCCTTTCACATGCTTCCACTAGCTACAGGATGTTTCCCCAGAATCTCTGCTTGCTGAAAATTCTTTAGAAATGTTTAAAGAGTACAAAAAGAAAAAAAAGCTTTGAGAGAAGCTCATTACACTGTTAGGTACAAAACAGTCAGTAAGTGCCTCTCAAAATCCTTTCTGCCTATACTGCCTTGAGATAGGTACAAGTCTTCAGAGATTATCACCTTTGGGGACTTGGGGTTTGGTATTTATGTTTTTGTTGAGGGTTTTTTTTGTTGCTTCTGTTGTTGACAGAAAGAGCTTTATAAAAGAAGTTCTATATGGGCTTGAACACTCAAGAAGATCTCTTCAGTAGTTTCTTTTATCTGGAACAGATGCAGGAAAAACTGTAAGTGGTATGGCTAAATGCAGCTTCTTTAGGAGCCATTTGTGTACATGTGTTTTTATTTTCTTAAAAACAGGTCTCACTTGGTGTTTGTGTGCTCTGTGCTTCATTACAACCTTTCTTTCCCTGAATACGTACCTGTGTAGCTGAAAAGGAGCAAGTGGGCTAGTTTAGCTTTTCTTTTGAGGGTCATTTTCACCCCAAACCTGTATCAGCTTAAAGGAGCAGTTGCACACACCACACTGTGGTTCTGGTGAATAGATATTTTAGTTACTGATAAAAAAATATGTAATTCACTGTGGCATTGTATTAATATCAGAATGTTAACGGTTACTTGAGAATTGTCTACCTCAACCTCTACTGCATGAACTGATTGCTATTTTGGACTGTACTTGGGAATATTTTGACTAGATTTTGGAAAATATTTAAATATCTAACAGTCCTTCTGTGAAGGAACTAGTGATGGTATTCATTGATTAAGTCTTACAGAAAGACTTGTAAAGAAAAACTGGCTCTTTGGTTGGTAGTAGTTGTCTGTAGGAGGTGGTGATTGTCAGGCCTCCAAAACCACAAAAACCTTTCTGAAGCTACAGTATAACAATAAGGAGGTGGTGGGCTGTTTACCCAGTATTTGATCAGGGCAAGATGCTAGTCCATATAAAAATACCGGATTCTGACCTATGAAGATTGTATTGGTGTATTGTTTGACGATTAGATTAATGGATTCTTTTGTCTTTTGTTTGATGAATGAGGAGATAATTTTGACATTTCTTCTAACTTTCAAGAGCTTGACTTATTGGTAACTTTCAATGGTATTTTGTTATATTCCTCGTGCTTATCGCAGTTAACAGCAAAATAGCTTTTTCTTAACGCTAAGCATATGTTGTAGTTTAGAAAAGGCCAAAAAATTAATGGAAAGCTTTTGAGGAGAAATGGTATGGCAGGAAAGAGGGAGGGGATGGATAATTGAAAGATTGTGTATTCATATGTAATTACACTACTATGGTGCCCATCTACCATTTTTAAAGCTTTTTGCTGCAGCACTCACACAAAACATATGACTGAAGGATGTGGTAAAAACTCTTTCTGTGCTAAGGCATACGTAGGGTACAATGCTGTTGGCTCTGTAGTTATAGTTTTCCCTATATTGAATATAAAAGGCTATATACTTAGAGGAGCACTAAAAAGACAGTGAGGTTCCACTCAAAACAATGGGATTTTCATCCTAACTTCAGTGGCAATAGGATAAGGTGTCCTTTAAAGTACGTGGAGAGATGATAAGGTAAGGTTCCAGGGAATAGATTTTGAAGTTTGATTGTTAAGGCTTGACTTATCTCTGCCTATTTTTTACCACAAAATCTTCTCTCAAAGAAATCAAGCATATGCTAGTGGTGTGTATTAATAACTTATCCGTCATACTAATTCATGGTTATCTAGAAAACAATTTCACTTATCTGCCATGTTTTCCAAATATATCTAATAAGGTGGTTATTCTTTTTTTTAATGATCAAAGGGGTCCTAGGGCTGAATGAATGTATTGGGCTTTGAGATCCTTGAAGAAAAAAGAAAGAAAAAGAAAAAAAGGAGTATTGCAGGGTTATATTGCTGTTGCCTTTTGAAATAGGCATTAGCTGTTATTCAGCACTGTTCTTGTCTATTAGGAGGATTTAAACCTTGTAATAAAATTAAGCTGTATTTTCTTGGTGACTCCCCCCAAAATCACTCTTCTCATTCTCTCCACATCAGATTGGTAGAACAGCATTAAAAAACTCCTAATGAAAGTCAAAATGGAAAGAGCTACCAATATGGATATTTTTCTCCTATTAGTCTGCCTGCATAAATTCAGATCTTCAGATTATGGTAGACTACGCTTGTTAATTCAAGAAGTACTACTGATTTTTGAAGATGGGTACAGTGTGTTCTTGTCAGAGGCAGAAGCAGCTGTAATGAAGTATTACAGGAACAGGTCACGGAGGTGCTATCTAAAACTAACTCTGTATTATGTATCTGAGCATCTACAGTTTCAGCTTGTTAGCTGTTCAACTTGTTTACATGTTTTTTTTCTTCTCCTGAATTGGTATTGCAGCTGGCGAGAAAAAGGAAGAGGTGTGTGAAGTCTTTTGTCCTTGATGTACAGGAACTAGTGAGGACTATCTCAGATCTTCTCTCTTTGTCCATGGGTATAAGACTAATTTAAGATGCAGCTCTTTCAGGTGTGGGGAAAGGTGCTTTGAGAGACAATCTATTCCCTTGTCATGGAAAAATGTGCAGGCTATTCAGAGTAGTTTAGGATGAGTCTTCAGATTGCTACAGACTTCTTTGACAGCTAAATACTCTCCCCCCCCCCCTTTTTTTTTTTGAGTAAGCTCTGCTGCCACAGTTGAGTGTCTGCAAGTCATTGCAGTCATCACATAAGAATGCTGCACAAAAAAGTGATACAGAACTTGTACTTGAATGTGCAGCTACAGAGGCAGAGTACGTTCTAATGAACTTTTAAACCACTTCCCCCATTTTTTTCCATTTTAATTTCTTTGAAGGAATATGCATGCTATACAAGTATTTATTATTGTTTATAAGAACCTGATTTACTCAGGATTTTATCACACTGATTCAATGTTAATATTATCTACTTTACATTGTAACTGCTTGAATGCCTGAGCAGTTCATGCCAGTAAATTAATTTCCTCTTTTGCACAACATGAGGTTTAAAATAATTCTTCATCAGAGTTGGAAAATGTAAGAGTTGAAAAATCTTTTATTAGAACTTTTATTTCTTATAGTCAACTTTTTCATTTATAAAATGGTATGCATGTATGTGAGAACATATATGATTAAAAGCTCATCTGTGTTACATTAGTATAACTAAACATATATATGTGGGCCCACTGCAACGGCTTCAGCCTCCTTTTCTGTAATATGTAGTTTGAGTATATTTTTCTCAACCTGTTGGCAGAGTTCAGGTTCTTCTGTCTTTCTTTGAGGGGAAGTTCACAGAGATAATACATGGTGCTGCTAGGTATCTCTTTCTTCCATTGTTAAGATTTTTCTTTACTTCTGGAGCTTGTCTGTTGCTGCTTACCTCTTCGAAAGTTTAAATTGCTAAGCACTGTTTTTGTTGCTCTAATTATTCCTGCTTGATGGACTTGTGAACAAACCTCCTCCTTTCCCTAACTCCTATCAGTTTATCCTATAGAGAACTAAGGAAGGTTGGGAGTATCTGCCTCTGAGCTTTCTTTGCACTGTAATTCCAGTTTCTTGGCCTGTTTTTAAAGGGGAAAGATAGGATTGCAGTCTTGAAGGAATACTGAGGTGTAGTTTCTTGCTGTTTGGCCAGATAATCACTGTGTATTGGCCAGGTACTGGCATTACCGTCCTACTCCTTGGGATCATTCCAGGTATGGTAGGAGGCAATGGGTCCCCTAAGGCCACTTTTAGAAAAATGTTCCAGTATCCACTTAATTTTCCCAAGCAAATTTCTGTTATTTGGCCATTATAGTGGGAACAGGAGTCCACTGTACTTCTGTTGTATCACATAGAATTCTTTCTAATGGTCACTTGGATATATTGTGGGATGTTTCCAGCATTTTTTTAACAAATAGGGATGCTTTCCACCAAAAGTTCAAAACAAAAATGTTAAACTTTTGCTAAAAGGGCAGTATAGCCAAACCTCCAGTGCATATAATCCCAGCCAGTCAAAGCAGTCATTATAAGAGTGCTTACAGAACAGAACATTTTCAGTGCTGAAGGTGCTGCAGGCATTTCCTCAGTAGAATTAAAACACTCAATACTCAAGTTTAGCTTGGAAAGAACGTATGCAATAATCAAATGAAAATGCTTCTAACCACTTCTAGTTGTTCTGAATCCTCTAAACTGCTTCTTCAAGTGTTGTTGGTTATTTTGCTAATGGTACCAATTTCTCTGTCAAGACAGCCTTGGTTGCACAAGCTCTGAAGTGGACAGGGTTCAGAGAAGCCTCTCTGCACCTGCTTTCTAACCATCGTACTGCTTGAAGGCATAGCAGGTTTGCAAAAGCATTTTCTGTGCACAGGACTTAGTGCTTGTATAAGAGGATTTTTCAGTAAGTGTTTTTTTACTGTTATATAAATTTGACTGTACATCAGTCCAAGTTATGAAGTATTTTGTGACAGATTAGCTTCTCATAAAATGCTGTTTTGGCAAATACAAGAAGCAAATGTTTTGAAATGGTCTATGGAGAAAAAAATACCGTAATAGTTAATGAATCCAACTTAAAGCTGTGTAGAATTTCAGATTGAAAATACTCCTTTAAAATAATTCCCTCTGTGTTGAAATACGTTGTCCTAAGCTTCTGTATTACCTTCACCGTGTAAAGGCTGAAAGTCAGTTTTGTAGAAACACACATGTTGTATGTTTAGGCCCTCTCATGTAAGTGTTTGATGGAATATTACAACTTCATGCTATACAGCACAGTGCAATAGCTGTAATTTTCTGCAGAAGCAGCTGCTGGCAAAACCAAAATAGTTACATGTGATTATGTGCCAAAACAACCAAAATTGCCCTTTGGTTGTGAGCACAGAATTAATGAGCTCTGAGGGGATAATCTAGCATGTGACACAGAATATATCCCAAATGCTGTGATCTGTAAAAAAATTATTTTTTACTTTAAAGTTATATGAGGTAAGTATGCTTAATCTGGGTCCTCTCTGATAAGCTATGAAATGCAAACAAAGCAGAATTTATCATAGCCTGCACAGGTAAGACTTCTGAATCGTGTAATCACGTTTATCGGCTAGCCCTACAATGAAATGTTAACTTATCCATTACAAAATTGCTCACAATTACTGGTGTGTGTACACAAGTAAAATGCAGTATGTTTTCTAAAAACCTAGTTATAACAAGCTAAACTCGAATTGAAGAAGCAGTGCTGAAATTTATTCCCCTGAAGAGACATGTTTGCTGAAGATTATGTCTAAGAAACATAATGGAAACAGCGTAAAATCCTCTCTACAGACTCAGTGTTTGCTGGAATCCAGTCAATTTTAATACCTGAAACACTCAGGATTATTAGCAGTTCTAAACGAAGCTTTTGTAAATAGTCTCACAACATCACTACCGCAGTGCAGTACTCCACAGTAATACTTAAGCTAACTCTGAAGGAAATACCTTGGCGGCTGCTAGCAGAATGGCCATGTTATTTTGGTGCTCTGACTGTCATAAATCACTCTGCTTCTTAATAAATGTTCTCAGATGGAAGTTTCTCTGCTGTGATTGGATGACTGAAACGCCTGGCTTTGCTATTCAAGATGAAATGGCTGGTATATATAATAAAGAGGAAATCTCCTGGCCCATATTTTTCTTAATGATTTAGATTATATTTTTAGGCTCAGGAGATGCCAGGTCTAGTAGATCTTCTATAAAAACAAAGTAAATAATTGATCAAGGGCTTGAGAGATAAGCAGTAAAAATCAGGTTAGAGTGTTCTAGATTATGAATGTTCTTTTTAAATGAATAACCAAACCAGTCATTGTGGCTTTGCTTCGTATAAAAATTGGTATGTTCAGTAATCCTCATCTCTGCTTGCCAGCGGACTCCCTACATACCTGGAATAGACGCTGATCTAATTCTATAAGACATAAATGATAATTACTCATGTATAAAAGCATTAATTTTAAAATTAATGTCTAAATAGACAAACCAGGCAGCTTTTCATAGTCAGTTAGCTATGCAAAAACACTCATCAGCCTCCAAATTGTATAAAAAAAAAAAAAAAAGTAGTAAAAAAAAAAAAAAATCCCGGGATTAGCCCACAATCAGGCTGCATCTGATCTCTGCTGGAAGAGTAATGTATTGTGGTGAATCACTCTAGAACTGTCAATTTTTTTAATTTTAAGTAGCTGATTTGGCTGGAGAGATGCTACGGTTCTTCCTCACTGCTAAACTTCCTTTACCCAGTAACTTAAGTACTGATATCCAGCTTTCCTGCCTGAAGGAACTGTGTAATCATGTTTAATTGCATTGATATTAAACCTATCCTAACATTACTTGTAAAATCTGCATCTACATACAGATATGAAATACACTAAATTTTGTGCTCATTTCTGTTACAGAGGAAAGCCTAAAACTTTTTTAAGGAAATGCAGTGATTTTCTTCTTTTTTCCTACCTTAATCTGTGCGTGTAAGAAGTGACAAGTAGGACATAATCCAAAACTGAGTAAAAAATAAAAATAGAAAACACAATCAGTTCTGTTACATGAAAACAGAAGTCAATATCTGGTAGAAGTTGAACTCCCATTTTACTTTTTTAATCATATTTATCCATCCATATAGGGAGAGATGGGAAGCTTTTTTGTCCTATGGGCAGTTGAGTCTATTCTGAATCAAGATAATGGTCTGTCCATTGATATAATTTGGAGTTGAATCATAACCGAGAGTGCAAATGAATGACAATGTACAATACATTAAGCAAAACTTCCTCCTTGTTCTCCCTGGTTATAGATATCTGGTCTGGTTTCCTAACAGTCATTTTCATTGTCACAGATGAACTCTTAAACTCTTCTCTTAGTATAGCCAACAAATAACTGCAGGGTTCTAAAAAGAAAGTTTCTGTCTGAATAGGCAGTTCAGATTGCTTTCTTTATAAAGTGCAGGATACAAATACAAGGCCCTGGGTCAGTGTCAGTACTGTTTTTCTGTATTCTTGATAATGCTGCTTTGATAAGACAAAGTCAGTATCACATCCTGTAGACATATTTTGTTTGAACAAACAAGAAAAACAAAAAAGCAGAGGGGGGCATGCTCGTATTAAAGAAGATTTTATTGAAATATGTGCATAAACTAGCTTAAGCAGGAACAATGCAAAATTTTCAGTGACAGTGCAAAAATAACCACACAATAATAAAACTGGGGGAACAAAGGAAACAAATAGAAGGGATGAATGTCCTGGGCACTTCTTGTTTGTGATGCAATTTCTTTTTCTTTCTTCAAGAAAAAAAAAACCCTTGATGAAAGGCAAGCTTGGGAAATTAAAAAGTGTGTTTCTGAGAGAAAGATAATTTTTCTTTAGGTCTATTTGTCCTTGTTGACACAAAGATCCAAATCTTGATTTAGAAGTAAGAACAAAAGTGGAAAGAGTGTGCAATTGTATACCATAGTGACAAAAACTGTCGAAGAAAAAGCAAGTTACCGATATGTTTCTGAGAATCATGAGCTTACTGTGCAGTGATCTCCACTAAAGTATTTCCTGAATGACCTACTAATTGGCTGTTACATTAGAAAATATAATGGTAGTACATAGGTAGAAATCAACGTAAATTGTGTTGCTGTGCCAGTTGCCTTTACCTGTAATTAAATCCTTAGTTTATAATTTTTTCTTAAAATTTAAATACATCCATTTTACATCTTGGTTGTTGAGATGCTGAACTAAGACTGGCAACTTTACTTAGCTCTCTGGTTCCTCTTTTAAGGAAACACTGAATAGCATAGTATAGGTTACATAGCAAAAAATGTTAGCTTAAGGCTAAAAGACCTTATAGTAAAAAAGGCTGCAGGAAAGTTTGAGCTCAGCTGCCCAAATATTCTGTTGCTGTTGTCTGTAATATAAAATGTACCTGCCAATACAACCTCTTACTGTGATCAAGAATATTGTTAGATCTGATTATTACTCCCAACCTCTGCCTTATAAGAGGACCTCTGCACCTGCAGAAGGTGTAGATGCTCAGCACCTATGAGACTGCAGTCTGATAGCATCCAGTCTGTCATGCACATTCAAAAGTCTGATAAAATTACTCTTTTCTTAAAAGTCTTTCTGACTTGATCTACTTGTTTAGAAAATTACTAATTTTTTGAGTC
This sequence comes from Gymnogyps californianus, assembly GCF_018139145.2. Lineage (NCBI taxonomy): Eukaryota > Metazoa > Chordata > Aves > Accipitriformes > Cathartidae > Gymnogyps > Gymnogyps californianus. The sequence continues at coordinate 11,155,154 of NC_059481.1, forward strand.
ATGATTTGTGGCATTTCTTATCCTTTTGTGGTATCTTCAGATCTTTTAATGTGAAGACAAGGAACGTAAATTCAGACAGTGCAATCTGAGGGGGTTCTTCCCAGACATGGAATGTGCCAAATTGCTTGCTTGTTGATGTGGGCTGTAGCTATAATGCCTGTAAAGGAACTAAGTATTCTGCCAGAGTGCCCCCTCCATCCTGTATTCCCAGAACAATTTGAATGTTGTGTCATAGCCCTGTGCCATTTTGAGATCTGCACAGACTTGCACATTTTCTATTCTGCAGATTAAGACATACAGAGCTTTGAAACCAGGGTGTTTGGGGGAAGGGGAGGCAATGTGCCCCTTCTTCCCCCTGGAAAAACCTCAGTGCCTTCCACACTTTCTCCCTAAATAAGGCAAAATATTCAAAATACAGTTTTATGTGTGTACATTCTATTATTGAGTTGTATGAGCAGCTTTCCTGAAAATTGTGCATCTAGATAATTTATATAAACCCCCCTACTTTAAATTTAAGGTCTAAGCTAATAATATAAAACTAATATATAAGGACTCCATCTCTTGCTTCTTTGCTTGGTTCCTATTTCTGTTGTGTGATGACTTGAGAAGAGATTATAAAATCTTTGAAATAGAGACAATCTTTAAGGAAATGTGTCTGAATAAGGTCTATCTTAGTATCCCACTTTCCCTGAGTGGTAATACTGATAAGGATGTGATTCATTTTCCTGAACTTCAGACGTGTATGTCTAAACCTGTCTTCTGGACTTGCTTTGTTAGCAGTAGTGGAAAAACAGTCATTTCTAGGATGTGATTCATCTTGTTCTCAGGTAGAATTCTGTGTGGTCACTTAGTTTCTATGCCTGTCTGTAAGAGGCACTGAGGTGTCATGGATAAGTTTGTTTAAGGTTCATCTTTAGTTAATCCAGTGTATGTGATTTTTATCCTGATTATGGGTAAACAGGTAGTTGGTAATTATTTGGTTACTGATGGAAGCTATAACTCTTCTAACTGAAGAAGATCCAATTCTAGATTATTGGTAGACTTTAAAGATGTAAATGGCACATTAAATTGCTTTAATATAGTTGTTTTTAATGTCATTCTAATGCATGATTTTGCTGCTATTTTTAATATGGTCTTTCAGTTACCTTTCAATTATCCCTCTGTATCTTTAAAATGACGATGTGTTTTACTATCAGGACCTCAAAGAATATGTTCTGTGGTTTTGACTTGAGTTGATATATAGTGCCTATAATAATCTACCTAATACGGCTAGCAGTTCTCTTTTTCTCATGATGTTCTGAGATCACATTGCCATCTTCTCCATTTATAAATTACCCCAGTGCAGTTGGTGCATTTCTTTTGCAGCTGTCTTTGTGGCTATTATTGTGTTCAGTTTTCTGAAAGTCCTAGATACCTGTAGTAAATTCGTTATTTGAAGTTTCTTCTGTATGATTTGTTAAACAGATGATATAGTGCTATTTCTTTCTCTTGGCTTTATAAATAGTCTTATGATGTATATTTATGTGTATAGTGATATATCTAATATGTTGAAAGTCCTCAAATAGGCAAAAATAGTTTTAATGCCCTGTGGATCACAAGGGTAAATAAAATGAATGACAGAATGTTGAGGGGAAACAAGCTGGAATGCTGTTTGTATTCAATACTTTGATTGAAAATTACCAAGACATACAGATAGCTTTAATCAGCTCTGTCTTAGATTGCACTATATGCAATACTAGCTGTAAGAGGGATGGATGCAACGTACACCCGATATAATGTGGAGAGAAGGAGAAATTTCTGAAGTGGAGAGGCAACCTTAATGCTGCTCTACTTTATATCCAGCTATTTTTCTTCTTCCAGTCTGGTATCCTTGGGCCACAGACACATCCACACTTTCTCCTTGGGCGGAATCTTGGAAAGTGGATGATGTAAGAGAGTTCCCATGGTATACAAACTCCAAATTTTTCCTGTGTTGTTGGAATACCTTTACCAAAAAATGTTTGGTTGTTTTGTGTGCTACTTTCAATATAGAGACTATTTAGATTTGATAATTTGTTTGATAATGAATATTCAGTATTTAATTCCTGGCTGGGGTTTGGGGTGGCTGAGGAGTTTCCTCTTCTTCCTTTGATTCCTTACTAAACTGCAGGATCCTTTGCAAAAAGCAAGGACTATTTTTCAGGGGTAGCTATCTGTGGATTTCTCCAGTTCTATTCATTGTTTTGAGATTCCAATGGTGTTAGAAAGACCTGATAGATCTGTCGAGCCACTTATCATTTGTCATGTGTTTTGAGCAGTTGCTTTTATTCCCGTAGTTTAAATTATGAATGGTTGGTTGTAGTCATGGTGTTTGAATTGTTCTGTTTGACTTTGCTCCTTAAGTCATCTTTCTCTGTGATTCAGCTTTTATTTTTTTCGAACCTATGTGTTGGAGGAATCCTGAGCAGTTTTCTGGGAAAATAGTCTTTAGCTGCCAGTGCCCTAATGATGCATCTCTAAGGCATCTTCCTTCAAGATTATTGAACGTTCATTCAAAGACGATGAAACATTCTGCTGATGCCATTGAATAGTACGCTTTGTGCTGCACTACTTGCAGATATTTATGGGTTTTATTTTGAATTTTAAACACCAGCTTGACTTACCTAGTAAGAATTTTTTTTCATTGGTTCTTAATTTATGATTTATCATTAAGACTGGATATTGCAAAATAACAGCTGGTACATCCTTTGCTCTGCGTAAATTTATTTATTCTTGCAACTCTGTATTAAGTAGGAATTTTCTGAAATTAGAGGTACTACTTAAGGTATATGTTGCTGATTCCTTAAGGAGCTTTATGTCCTTGTGCCACTGAAATACATAATGGAAGGTTAAAGGGCTTGGGGTATAGCTCCAGCTTTTTCAGATAGTGATTTGTTAAGCATTATCTAGCAATTCTAAGTCTTTTCATGCAGAATATTTGTCTGTAAAATATTGCTTGAAAGGATGTTATCCTATCTAATTAAATATTCCTATCATTAATTTCACTTATTCCAATACTGTTAAATCTGTAAATCTTTTTTTAATTGGCTGCTGTTTTGGTGGTAATATATATTTGTTTAGGGCCCATCCATTTGCTGGAACTGAATTAATGATTGTCTTCCTGCCAAAGTATAGCAATAAAAAAATAATTCCACACACCTTTCTTCCTATTAATACCTTTCACCCCAGGTTGATATACAAAAGTAATTGCATTAACCTTTCTCCAGTATTCTATAGGAGTATCCGAGGCTTCTTCCATAAAAACTCCCACCTCCTCTGATACAAAATGATCAGAATTATACTATTTTCTGTATATTTTATTTTCCTCTAGTTCTTAAAGATACTTTTTTCTTTTCTTGAAAAGCAAGCCTGTGTATCAAATATGCTATAATCTGTGTGGAATGTATGTGCAGAAATGGAGTGGGTTGCATTCTGGTGTCTGTCACTGGTACAAGCCTGAAGTAATTCTGTGGGGTGAGGTTAATCATGGAGCTTAGTGTAGTCTGAATCACTAAGTCTGCTATTGTGGCTGACCTACAGTTATTGCAAAGACATTTCAAACCTACGTATTCCATTTTTTCCGAACATGAATAGACTAGGACCTAATACGAATTTCAAAATCAAGCCTTTCTTTTTGCATGTGGTCAGAAGCCTTTTAACATTTTAAAGCTAAGTCTTTGCTGTAGAAACAATGTTGGTTTCAGTGCCAATATTGAATTGCAACTGTGATTTGGATGGAGGAACTCTGCAGCTGCTTGGCTGCTAGTCTGTCACGTGGTTGAGCAGTGGTAACAGAGACTGAAGAGAAAGGGCATTTACAGCTCTTACTGTGGCTTGCCTTCCTGACTATATCCACGCTGAACATATAGTTGCAACAGTTACCAGTATCAACTGTTGCAAAGGAAAGCACAAGAAACCTACTGAAAAGCATTAACTGTTCATCAATTTGAGAGTCCAAAGAATGATCTTCCCCTTCTACTTTGTAGGTTTGGAGAGTAGAGTAGATTTGGAATCCTAAAACAAATATATTAAACCTCTGTCATATTTCCTGAGAAGGGGTTCAATAAAATCTGTCAGTTATCATGGGAGGTTATGAAAGCTTTATAAAACCTTTTTTCACTTTAACTAGTTCAGGAAAAGAGATTACCCTATTTCTGATAGCAGTCATAAAGATTATAATCTGTATAATCTTTTAATGGCATCATCAGAAGAAGTTTGGTTATCTTAGAAGAGCGTCATCCTCAGCAACTCAGTCCATCTTTCAGCATTAGTTATCCAAGTGAAAATAACATGCCAGTCTCAAGTGTGCTTTATCACTGGGACAGCTGCCTAAATAGATGAGATTTCAGTAATGACAATTTTTGCATCAGTGGGAGCATTAGTTAAGTGTGACACCATCTGAATACATTCTCAGCCTCAGAATAATCAAGTGATATCCTTTATTATACACATAGTGTGTAATTTGGATACAAAAATACCTCTCATGGTAAAGCTATGTTTTATCTCCTAACAATTTATTTCAACTGTATGACTAAGCTGGAATTGTGAAAAGCATAAACGTGATGTCGTATCTGCAGTTTGCATATTTATATTGATAGTTTCTTTCTAGTTCCCATATAACTTGGGCAGATTTACATCATCTTTGTATGCCATGCTTCACTGCATGTCAGTTGTGATGCACATTTGTGTTAGGACATGCTTTAGAGAAACAAATTCTGAAATGCCAGGAAATAATCGAAGTGCTACTTCCTGGCATTCTGCCTACCTGAAAAAAACCTGATGGGTATATGGGATAACAGTTTTCTCACATTGGTTTAGATTGCTACTGAGCATATTTTTTCTGTCCTTTTGGTAAGAAAATAGGAGTAAGGTTTCCAGAACTTATCAGCAGCATTCTCAAGTCTGCATTCTGCTTTGCTGATCACCAGTCTGCCATTGGGACGTTTGATTTTCATCATGGAGAAGGAACAGAGCCATCAAGCATGAAGCTGCATTGCAGTTGATGACAAGTGCTGTACGGATGGACCAAAATTTCAGGCGTGTTATATAGGGACAAGAGATCTAGAAGGAGACATGGGATTATAGGGTGGTAGCAGAGGATGAAAGGATATGGAGACATTTGGATGTAGTGCTGGTTATATGGGATGGGGAAAGACTGAGTAGAAAGCTGGGAAAGGCATATCAACAGCCCAGTAAGACAGCTGCTTCTGCCACTGGAGTAGCTAATAGGACTTTCTAAGCAGTCTAAGCTTGGGAACCCCTTTGCCACAAAACTGCTGTCAATTGATTCCTGACTTTCAAAAATAGGGCAATTTCTTGACAGAGGTGAAACTCTGTGTCCTAGCAAACTAAGCACAGCACTGCACAGACGGCCATATAATCTGTGGTATAGGTAGCAGCTTTGGAGCAATTAACAGCCTGGGAAAGAATCCTGCAACTCTGCCAACTAAGCAGGTTCCGTACCACAGCCTTGGATAGGATGTTCACAGTGATCCGATGGCCCATTTCTTTTTTAATGAACAATGTTCAATTTCTTTTTGATTGTAATGCAGAGAAAATCCTGCAAGATTAGACAGATGGGGAAACAAGAGTGCTGTGTTGCTTGTTCTTCTCCAAATGGTAGCTCATTATTATTATACTCTTTTTACTCAATCATTATGCTCTGAAATGGACAATAAAGATGAAGAATTGCTGTTTGTTATGCTATATGGTCTCTGGAGTGCAGTTCTATTTATGTTCTCAGAAAGAAATCTTCAGTTTGCTGTTATGATAGATACTTACTAGTTTTATTATATCTATGAAATTATAAACTAAGCTTGCTTAAGATATAATTTCTTCTGGGAATTTCTATGCAAGGTCATATTTCTTTTTTTTTCCTTTGCAAGGTTAATACTAAAAGCAAAACTCATATATGCACTTCTATGATAAGCTAGGATATCAACTGCAGAGTAAACAATTATTCTTGTAATCTTCGTTAGCATCAGAAAGGCTATGCACATCTAAGTAGAACTTTGTGATAGCTTCAGAATAGTCTGCCAAGGCCTCAGAAGTGATTTTTCAGGAGTTTTTTACATATTTGGTTTTGTTGTTGTTCCTTAGAATGTCAATATTTTGCTAGTGGAACACATTCTAAGGCTGTTCATTGTGCAAAGAGATATGTACATCTGTGTGATGTTAGTAGTCTTTCATAAAATGGATTATCTGCAATAATAGGGTAAAGAGCTCAAGCAGTACTTTAAACTTCAGTGAGATTCTTTTTTGGTGAACATTTCGTTGGAGGCTAGTAGTGGGAATATAAATAGAATCAGATAATGAAGTTACAGTTCTGTCAATGTTTGGTGTGGTGTTTTGGTTTTGTTTTTTTTTTAAGAGCCAAATGAAGTTTTAAATAGTGTACATAAATATTCTCTATTCTGAGAATACCAGTTGAGGCATTAGATTCCTGATCTTGTTTTGTAAAATATAGAAAGCTGAAAAACTTACTGTGATACAGCAGAAGTTGAGCAGAACAGAGGTGAGATAGTGTAACTGGTTCCTACACCATAAGGTAGGAAGTACTTGCACAACACAGTGAGACTTTTTTCTAAATCTGTCTGCCATACAGCATGAAAAAGGTATTTTGTATATACTTGCAATATGTATAAGCTATCAAAGAGATCCCCATGATCCTGTATTACAGCACACACAAGTAGACTTCTAAGATTGTGCAGTGATGGTACAGGACACCTGTTCAGAATTTTGAGAAAGAGATTAGTATTGTTGGAGCAGGTCCGGAGGAGGGCCACAAAAATGATCAGATGGATGGAACACCTCTCCTATGAGGAAAGGGTGAGAGTGTTGTGGTTGTTTAGCCTGGAGAAGAGAAGGCTCTGGGGAGACCTTATTGTGGCCTTTCAATACTTAAAGGGGGCTTATAAGAAAGGTGGGGACAGACTTTCTAGCAGGGCCTGTAGCGATAGGACAAGGGGTAATGGTTTTAAAATAAAAGAGGGTAGATTTAGACTAGATATAAGGAAATTTTTTATGATGAGGGTGGTGAAACACTGGAACAGGTTGCCCAGAGAGGTGGTAGATGCCCCATCCCTGGCAATGTTCAAGGTCAGGTTGGATGGGGCTCTGAGCAACCTGATCAAGTTGAAGATGTCCCTGCTCATTGCAGGGGGGGTTGGACTAGATAGCCTTTAAAGGTCCCTTCCAACTCAAACCCTTCTATGATTCTATGCTGGTAAGCCTTACACCTTTGGATGTATGATGATTTTCTTCTGTCTCATCTGTCATTACGGGATGAGAGGGAATGATGTTTGTCCCTTCTACTTTCACCCTGCTCTACCTAAACCCATCATGACAGTTTCAGAAGGAAAGAGTCTCCAATGTGATGCCTGAGGACACCAACGCTTTTTGCAGTAATTTTTTATTTCAGAAATGAGAACTTTAATATGATGGAGTTGTTTTCCTGTCTTGGCTTCTCTACTGTGTTTAACTGACTGCAGCAGAACTGCATGTATTGAATTCAAATTTGATTTGACCTAATAGTTCACCCTTCAGTGCACTGTGGGATTAGCATGAATTGCAGGTGGATGGCACAGTTAGAATGGAGACAGAATGTTGTACCTGGTCAGTTGCAGAGAACTGTCACTTTGACAAAGTTAGGATCAAGAATCCTCTCTTGCAGGAAACTTGGCATTCAAATGCTGTGAATTTCTTGAGATTGATTTGAGGTAGTAACAATGTAAGAAAGCACAACTCCTTTGTCCTTGAAATTAAAATGTCAGCTCTTTAAATAACTTTTCTAAAAAATGTTCTGAGTTTAGTAACTTTCATATTCTTCATGAAGTCTTCATATTCGGTCAAATTCTGCTGTTCTTTACACCAGTGAAATTCTGGATAATTCATCTTTTTATCTTTACTATGAATTAATTGGGAGCAAAATTTGTTATATTGAAGATATCCCATGTCACAGAAGGGATGGCAGGAATAATTTGGGAAAAGTCTGTGCTTGAACATCTAAAGCAACAGGTAAAGTGTTATTGGTGAATGACATATAATGTCGTTAAAAGAGCAAAGTGCTTCTGTGAGCTGCAGAATGACAGTATATGTATAAAGGAGGGATTTTTACTCTGCGGTGTCATTTACTGCTTGCATCACAGCTTTGGGGAGTGAAGTTAACGAGAATCTGGATACCTGCTATAAGTCATGTGCAATTTGAGTCGTTTAGGAGTATGCCGTGACTGCAGGCAGAGGCAGCTAAACGCTGCCCCAGACATTCCCCCCGGCAATGACTAACAGCAGCTTCCCCGTCCTGCCCGGCTTTGCTGGGAGGGGGCGACGTGCCCCCGGGGTGCCAAGTCCAGGTGTGAGAGCGGGGAGGAGGCGGCCGAGCCGCCCGGGCCGCGGGCCCTGTGCTCGGCGGCGCTCCCGCCCCTCGCCCCCAGCCCCTGCCTCGTCTCTTCCCCCGTCCCTCCGCTCCGGCGGCTCCCGGCCCGCCGCCACTCCCCTCCGCCCAGCCAGCGTCCCACGGAGCCGGGGGGCCATAAATCCCTCCCCGCCGGCGGCGGCTCGCCCGTCCGCAGCCACCCCGCGGCGATGGAGGCGGCGGGCGGCCGGGCGCTGCGGTGCCTGCTGGCCGCCGTGGGGCTGCTCTCGGCGCTCAGCGCCGCCGGGACGCTCTTCCTCCTGGCGCAGTGGCGGGAGCTGGGCGCGGCGCTGCGGGAGCTGGAGGCGGCGCGGCCCGCCGCGGACAACGGCTCCCTGCGGGACCTGCTGGGCGCCGCCGGCCCCGGCCAGGCGTCCCCCGCGGCCGCCCGCAGCAAGCGGAGCCGCCGCGGGGAGCGCGCCCGCGGACACGTGCGCGCCGAGAACGAGGAGATGCTCATGATGATGACCTACTCCATGGTGCCGGTAGGGCGGAGGCGCCCGTCCCGGCGGGGCTGGGGGGCGGGCACCCGCCTGTGGCTGCCCTCCGTGGGGCCCTGCCCACGAAGGGCTCCCGCCGGGCCGCCCGCCGGCGGTCTCCCGGTGGCCCGCGCAGGCCCGCGGCCCGGGCGGGAGGGTGGGGACCCGGCAACGACGGCGTTGGCCCCTGGGGGCTAGGGGCCTTGGGGATGGTCGAGCCGAGGCTCGTCCCAGCTTCGGCCTCTTGAGTCCGCTAGGTGTGTGATGCTGACGTTTTCGTTTGCGTTGCCAGGTCTGGCCCACCCTTGCTGCTGCAGGGTTTATGTTGTGCAAAAATACCTTCTTGATGCTTTGAGGGTATAGCGTCGAAGAAACAGTAGTTGTCTACTGTCGTCTGTAAATGCTGAGGTCTTAGAGTTGATGGGCTGTATAGCTTGGAGGTTATGATTAAACTTCTAAAATGATAGTACATAGACAAACGCAGAGAAGTTGTTTGTTAGTAGCGTGGATTTGATAAAACTTCAAAAATTTAGTTGCAATAAAAAGTCAGCCTTCCAGTTTCCAAGGTTTCAGATTTTTAAATCTCTGCACCACTACCAGAACCCCTCATGTGTTTTCTGCTGTTCAGCATCTCAGGGTGAGGTGCTGGCCATTACTTTACCATCACGTTTCTTTGAAATTGATCGTGCCCTTTCAGTAAGTGTTAAATTTAAGGTAGTATTTGATGGATCAGAAGAGGAAAACTGTATGTCCTTTCTCTGGCAAAACTGCATAGTTTTTTGCACTTCAGTAAAAAAATTATCCTTGCTCAGTAGGAACTAGGTCACGTAGTTGAAAAATTATACAGGTCATATAGTTGAAAAATTTTGGATAGATTGAAAAGCTTTTAAGTTCTGAGTCAGAAGAAATGCAAGAAAAATATTACTATTGAGGGAACCTTAGTGGAAATTCTGTCCACTAAGGTGAGGATTGCAGGCCTAGGCCCACAAAAAAGCAGAAAAGGCTAACCCAGGCTCTTACTGATGTAACTAATATTACTGGTTTAAAAAATTACAGAAAATACCTTTTCAGTAATCTTCCACTGGTATTTTTGTTAATAAACCGTTGCAACAATCATTTTACAGTGATAATATCTCCATTAACGTTAGAGCTAATGAGATTGTAGAGCATAGGGGTTCATAGCATAGAGTTTTGATGATGCAATTGTTTGGGGTTTTAGAATAAATAATTTTTTTTTTTTTAGTTAAGGCTATTTAAGTCCTTATGCTTTGAGTTTAGAATTTGCAGTACAAGACTTGTGCAATTCAAAGAACATCTTTTTATTGAGAGGCAAAACCAAAATATATTGGATATTCGGTTCTAGTTTCCAATTCCACTTACCAAAGTAGCAGCATTTTTCACTGGACGTTGTGCATCTTATCGGAGCACTTAATTTTCTGTAGTCTTAAAATCACATGGTTTTGTACTCAAAATGGTCTTAAAAATAACACAAATAATACACCTTTTAGCTCTTTGGCAATTCAGAAAAATAATTAAATGTTATTTTAGGTCAAAGTGGAATGTAAATAGTTATTTTTCAAACCATAATTCTCAAATTACTGTTACTGAGCAGGGTTATTTTAAATTCGAAAACTTAAATGCCTTTCTAGAAACATATACCAAAAAAAATTGGAAAAAACCAGTATGTTTTCTTTTTTTTTTTTATCAGGTAATGTTAAAAAACTTGCTGCCCCAGTGAAATATTTTTGTGTGCTGTATCTAAGCTTTTCATCAAAACATTTAGTCAAAACTTTCTTCTGTTTCTTTTAAGAAATCATCTTTGTGTTTGGCAGCTGCAGCTCATTTTGTTTCATCCGATATGAATCGCTTCTTTGAGTCTATGAGATCCAGAAATAAAATTAGCGGAGAAGAGTTTCAGATCCTGGCAGGGCTTGAATGCTGTTAATGCCATTTACTGTTAGGTGCTGAGACTTAAATTGTTAGTGGCAGTTGGATGTCTAGATAATTTTGACAGTGCCAGTTAAATATGTTACTCTGCTGTCATTAGGTAGCATGTATGGATTAAATGACTTTTATTGCCCTCTCCAAATAGCACCGAGTGACACGGTGTATATTTTAACAGCGTGTGGCAGGACTATTCACTGGTGCAGCTCCTCCATTTAAATCACCACTGTGACTACTGCTGTGTGCAGTGTGTTTCATTTAAAAGTGTATATCCTGCAGGGAGTTGCTTGGGGGGTTTTTGTGCCTTTTTTGTTCTCACAAAATTTCCATCAAATATTTTTCATTCTGGCTGCTGCTCATAAGAGTGTGTAACTGTGTGCAGACCCACTTGCTTGAGGGGAAAAAAGTCCTTAGAAAAATTTTTAGGCACCCCCCGCACTCCTGCATTTTTGTGTTTTGTATCTAACTCCCACTCATGTAATATGAAGACTTGAATACTTTTGTAGTGCGAGACAAAGTTCCTTGCAGTTGGTGAGATGATCCCTACTACATTGGTGGGCCTTAGAATGATGTTCCAGCCTCTGTTGAACGTGGGCCCTGAATGGAGGTTTTGCCTGAGCAGGATATCTCTCGTAGTGGAGGCACAGATTTCTGCAGATTGGTACTGCAGGTATCAATATCCTACTGCTCCACACAACTGCCGGTTGGGGGAGATCTGTTGTGGCCACTGTTCAAGAACCTTTGAAATAACTTTAGGCATCACAAGTCATATTTTAGCCTTAATAATGTGAGTAAATTTTTGGTTCTGGGCCTTTTGTTTATTTATGTATTTATAAATATATATATTTATTTTCTGAGAAAATAAAAATAGGAAATTGGTAAATCTGCTGCTGTAGAAAGGCTGATGAGACGGTAACAGCCCAATAAGTTTGTGAGCAGTAAGTTTGAAAGTGAGATTTAAGACAGTGCAAGAGGTGGTGGCTTATGGATATCTAATTACCTGAGTAGTTTGCTTCATAGTTTAGGTTGTCTTTTTTTCTTTTTTCACCCTTTCTTCATGAGAAAACTCAGCTTTTAGCATTTAAATAAGATACTTTTATCTGTAGCTTTTCTTCATGGCAAAGGTGATGCTGGCCGATTGGATGACTGGTGAACTCGTCGTTCATAGTTAAGCTGGAGGTTCAGTTGTGGGCTATTTGCTATAACACACTCACTTCTTGAGCGCCATGTTTTTAAATTGTCACCTGAATTGTACTGATTGCTAAAATTAATGCTGCTGAGATAATTGGAGGGCCCCAAAGCAAGTTGTAATCACTTCAGCAACCTCAACAAAACCACTTAGATTAAAATGCAGTTTGAATTAGAGCACACATGGACAACGTGTATTTTACAAATTACAGAGTAGAAGCCAAGTGTTTTCGACGGGTGTGAGGGGAAAGAGAACAAGCAAATTCTGATATTCAAAACCAGTTAGCTCTTCTCAGCTAATTTAAATTGAGTCTAAAACTTCTAAATATAAGAGCTGCTCCAGTACAGTCTGGAATCCAGTAAATTCTCAGTATGTATCTGACAGTATTGAAGTCTATAATCAAATATACTTTGATTTTGCAGCAAAAGAATACTTGCCATCAAAATAGTTGTCCTTTATTTGAGTCTGTTAGATTTGTCACTTGAAGCTAATGATGTATTAATTTTAAAAATAGAGATTGACAGCAGCAAATAACCTTGCTAGGATGAAACATCAGTCTGCCTTTCAGATTGACTTGCACTTGTTTGTTCTGTCTTTTGGGACTAGTGCATTCCATTATTTGTAAATAGAGAAATTGTACAACGATTAGTAAGTGTGCAACTCTGCATAAATAGTTCATAAATTATCATATATTGCACAGCCCTGAAATAATAATCTTTTCTGACGATAAACATTAGACTTTCCTATAAAGAGCTGAGGCACTTCCAGTGCTCATGTTCACAATATTCTCATTTCTGCTGGATGTTTTGATGAGTTGGAAAACATTTTAGAGTGTTGACTCTCAGCATGCAGGACATGTAACGTGAATGTTTGCCCAGCCAAACCCCATGTATTTGTAAAGATGACTTCTTAACGGATAAACTTTAGTCTACTCTAGATTAAAAGCATCTGTATGAATGTCTCTTCCAGCTTGGTTTTTATAAAGTCTGTCATTGTTGAGATGAAGTATTTTGAATGGACAAATGTCCATTCCAAATTTGCAGATCTTGGTTATTCCAAGATAAGAAATTGCTTAATTGGAACATAGGTCATCTTTCTCACTGGATATGCTGTGTTGGAAAAGTATTCATCATTTGATACAAACATAAAATAAAATTGAATGTATTTTTTACTGGCTGATGTTGGCTTTTAATACCTTCCACTGATAGAGTCAATGCATGGACAACCACACATGTTTTACAGTAATGTGTGAACTTTAATGCCTAGATGATGTATGGAGTTGTTTGCCCAATATTTTCTTCATATTTTCAGTAAGGTTTAAAATGAGGTATATTGAACAGATTCCTATGAGAGAATCACTACCTGAAGAGATGGATGGTGTCACAATGTGAAGGTAGTTCTAAAGAGTTTATTCTTATAAGCACAGAGTGGACAGTTGTATCTTTGTTTTTGGAATTATTTCTGTAGGCAAAGTAAACTAGATACTCTTATGGCATGCATTGTTTTCAACTTTACTTTCTTTGCGATATTAGGTCCGAGTGATGGTGGATTTATGTAACAGCACAAAAGGGATATGCTTAACAGGTATGCTTGCTGCCTTAAGCATTACACCTATGTCACCTTCAGGAATACAGAATTACAATGTTTTCAAAGAACTTGAGGTCAATGACTATGTCAAAGAACTATACTATTTATCAGAATTTCTGTATCAATTGGGTTATTTATTTAAAAAAAGGTAATAGGCGCTACTTGCGGACTTATCTATACCTACTTACTATAAATGCTGGAATTTAAGGAGCTCAGTTAATGTTACTTGGAGCTATTTCTTTCCCATGTAATTTCCATAAGCAAATCTTATAGACTTGGGTGTTTAAAATACTAGTTGAGGTTTAGTCTTGGTATTTTTATGTATGTCCCTACACTTCAAGGCTAACGTGGGATGAACATATAGGATGTAGAAACTTGCTTCCATTGTTGTAACTGCTGTGGAGCAGTGGGACTTAGATGAGCAACGTGTTTGCCTCCCCTGCATTGGGCCATGGTAACAGGACGTTGGGTTTCACATGTTACCAGTGAGGAGCTGGAACGGCTGATGGCTGGGATGAGAAGATGTGAGAAGTTTCTATATGATTTGGTCAAGAGAATGTCAGGTAGTAGCCAATTTAAGGGGTATGGTCCAGCTTTGAAGTCTATAACAGACCAAGTCATATGTCCTTTTTGGAAATGAGAAGATTAGAAATAAGCCACTTTTTATGAGTTTTAAGAAAATGCTTCACTTGCTGTCTGGTTTGTATTTTCAAATGTCTATAAGGTCCATTTGGCTCGACTGATTTCAACATAAATAAGAATTACCATAGTACACGTAGATGTTAAATATTACTTCTGAAATTGTAGATCAGTTCTGATTGCAACTGAGGCTGAACCACAGACAACCTCAAAGTTTGTTTCTTTGGGCTTCAGCCTTCTGAATTCATGCTACTTGGTGCCTTCTGCACCTTTTTGCTCTCTTGACACTATTAAATTTTGTCTCTCTTACTGGCTTTCTCTGCTATAGGCCTCTGACATTTGCTACTTTTCAAGCATCTTTCTTATTTATCTTACGCTTATACAAGGATAATCAAGATCCTCAGTTTTTGAGATGAGGAAGTAAATGAACACACTAACGGAAGTAACATTGTAGTGTGGAAAAAATGGTCATTTACTGGAAAACTGGCAGAAAGATGTTAACTGATGTTACTGCCTGTACCGATTAAAAGAGATAATTGCTGTAATGGTATTATAAAATGGTTTTCACTTTACTCATAATGCTTTCTAATTCTGAAAATTGTCATCTTTAGGGAAATCTAGTAATTACTGTTATTTTCTGTTGTTGAAGAGTTCTGTTGAAACAAGACAGTACTTTGTTGGCTGGATAAAAATGTTCACAGAACTAATTTGATTCTTTAATTGCAGCTGCTACCTTTCTTTGTATTCTCCTAACCTGCTTTTCCCGTTTGTTTTTTGTAGTTTTTTTTTTGTTGTTGTGTGGTTGCTTTTTTTTTTTTTAAATGTGTATTGGGGATCACATACAATAAATCTTGTTACAGAAACATTTTCTGGCTTACTCTTGCTTTACTCTTGCCTGCTATACTTTCTTCTCATTAAGGCCCTTTACTTGAACCAAGTCAGAAAGCGAGACAGATTTTATTGTACTACATGTTGCTGAATAACTGAAGCAAGTCCAATTTCTAATACACCAACCAGGTTCTGTGGGGAGCTTGGTCCAGTCTGAGGAACAATTACATGTGAAAAGCCTGATTGTGATTTAGATGTAGTTAATAGGAATGACAAGACTTTTTTTTTTTCCTTTTCTTTCTGTTTAAATAGTTTGAATCCTGAACTGCAACGAAATATCTGCAAAACAGAGAAGTGTAGCATATATTTTTAATGTGTATTTTCAACAGGATTTTTAGTTGTGACATTCATCAGTATTGTAAAGCTATTCTTCTTCTACTATAACAGGATCTTAGAGAACACTTATATAAAGGAAATGTAATGATTGTTAAGATGCCTTGCATCTATGGCATTGTAAAGGCACCTAAGCCCCTGACAGTGAGATTACATTGTAGAGGTCGTTGTTTGTCAAACCTTTATCAACTGAAATTTGCAAAAAGCAAAACATGTGTGTATATGTAACTGCTTTTAAGGATACTCTTTCAGTAAGTCTGAGTTTCTGCTAATGCTCCAATAGTTATTTACAACACAAAGCAGTTAAATCCATAGACGTTCATTTTGAAATTTGAGGGGCTTTCCTCCCCTTTTACTGTTCTGATCTAATGCTAATCAATTCAATTTGGAATTGCTTTTTGTTTTCTTGCTAGGTTAAACTCACCATTTCTTCTTTCTTGTGTTCTTTTGCTTGTTCTTGTTGTAGGGCCCCCAGGTCCCCCAGGTAAGATACTTGGACAATTGCAGTAACATTTTTGGGTAATTGAAACAGTTGCTGGTACAAAATGTTGAAATGTAGAAATGTATCTTTTATAGAATAGTCTTCCTTTGTTAATTAGAATGAGGGAGGGTTGAATGACTACCTGCCTTTATAATTTTTTTTTATTTAGGTCAATTTGTGCCCCTTCTGAGAGGGGGGAGGTTTTAGACATTATACTTTTCTAGTGGAGGGAATAGAATAGTTTCATATTTGCTAAAATATAGTTGATCAAAACCAGATGGAATTAAGAGTGTTTAAGTAGTATTTAGGTGAAGAGATGAATATATATATTAAAAAACCCCTGAGTAAACTGATATTATAATTTAACACTAAAAACATCTCTTTAAAAAACGTTGGTTACTGATTCCAACCTCCCACCTCCCCCATAACTTTTCCTCCTTTCTTATTTAATTCTCTCTTTCGGTTCTCACTTATGTGGTTGCTAGGCTATATGAAGGGTTACTTGCTTTCTTTCTGTGCTTCTTTAGCTGTGGGTCTGCTTAGAATCTGTATCAGAAAAGTATCAGGTACTTTTTGTTTGTGAGGGTTCAAACAGCGACGAAGAGGGGGTGATGTCTTCTCTATCAACCAGTCATGGTTTGGCACTACCGTATTCTGGACAAGTAGGTAAATGCTTTGCTTGTGTTAGATTTGTCCGGCCAATATCATAACCAACATTAAAGCTTACGTGGCTCGTGGAAGATGTTATAGTCGCTGCCAAATTCAGAAATAGGATGGCTTCCACTGTGTTTGTCCTTGAAGTGGAATCCAAAAGGCTGATCTGTGCTGGCCTTAATGCAAAATGTGTGCAGTATTCATTTCAGTCAGTTTTCTTATGCTAAGGCCAGGGCAAACAAGCACCTTACCTTTTTGTTTGGTTTCATAGTTTTTTGTTTGTTTGTGAGTGGGTGTTTTTTGTTTGTATTGTTTGGTTTGGTGGTGGTGTGCTTTTTTTTGGTTTTGTTTTGTGTGGGTTTTTTAGTGTGGGTTTTTTTTTTTTTTTAGGAGGATACTCTATTAGCATGAAGAACGTAATGGCCAATTAGAGAATTTTGTATGTCTAAGGAATATATATATAAAGCCATCCTATATGTAAATACAGTAGATTTAAGGATAGATCGCATTTAACAGTGAAAATTCAGTTATGCTGTTTGGTTTGTTCAGGGCCTCCTGGACTTGATGGACTGCCTGGCTACAATGGATCAGATGGAGTCCCAGGTATACCAGGACAAAAAGGAGAACCAGGAATAAATGGAAAAAGAGGAAAAATAGGTATTTTTTTATTTTTGTTGTTTTTTTTTTTAAAGAAATCCTTTCTTACTGTTATATTCAGATGTAGTTACTTTTAGACCTTTGTACAGGGAGAAGGGTTTCAATATTTACAAAGAAGTTGCATGTTACAGAATTCTGTAGCATTTGTTGTCTTACAGTAAGCTTTGGTAGATTACTACAGACTTACTCCACAGTGAGGAAGATGGTATACATACAGTATAGAATATTGCAAATTAAAGCTATTGAATGCACTTAATTGAATCTCAGTACTCTGAACTTGCTAGTATGTACTGTTATTGTCAGAATATTTCCATTCCCTCAACCTGCCAACATAATGGCTCTTTGATTTCAGGTGACTTAAAAAAAGAAAGCCAGAGTTTGGGGGTGGAAGTTGTTATGCGTTACCACAGTGTTGGTTCCAGATTCATAACAACTATGGCAGGAGCAGTATATTTCCATATTTTTCTTCTTTTCTATATTGTCCATTTAGGCTGGAAACTCTTGGAGCAGATTTTTTTTTTTTTTTTTTTTTAGTCTCAGATAAACTTTGTAACGCAGTAGGGTCTCTAGGTACTATTTGAACGTAGCTGACACAAATAGAGCAGCTCTGCTGAATAGTCCATAGGCTGTGTGTAGCCCACAAGCAATTTTCCATGCTGGTCAAGGAAACTATTTGGCCTAACTTATTGATTTCACCATGACATGTTTCTGCTAAGAACAGAGAGAACCAGCAGCAGAAGTGCTGTTGTCTCTTAACTGTCCTGCTCATCAGCACATGAGGAAATGGGACAGGGCAAAGGCTGACTATAGAGAACAGTAGTAGACCTGGCATTCAACAGATCACTGCGCAGTAGCTGAAATGGCAGGTAGGCAGTTACTGTGCTCAGAGCCCGTAAACTGCTGCGAAGCTGTAAAGCAGTAATTGGTTTAGCTACTGACTTACCTGATGCACAATAGCTATGGGCAAGCACTGATGGATAATTGGTGCCCTCAAGGCAGAGTGAGAAAGCAGTGGGTTGTGCAAGGTAGGAGGGTAAGGAGACAAAAGGGCGTCAGAATGGTAGAACTGAGAGGGGGTAGGGAAGAGGAAGGGTACGTTGATGAGTAGACAGGCTGATGTTAGCAGGTTGATATTTGCAGTGGCCCATCTATTATTCTGGCTTTTGCACCTAACCGTGTGGGCTTGCTGGCAAGGTACAAGTGGAACAATTGTCTTCTACATCTTGAGACGCTACATGGTCTGTCACTTCAGTATCCTCAACAAATTTTAAAAATCGGAAATGAAAGTGAGAGCCAGTCTTCAGAGAGCTGGGTGGCAATTGTGCCAAAGACACATTTCAGATTTCACCCCAAAACTGTAATTCTGTTTCCGATTTCACAAGATCAATTTAAGTAGTAAAACCATAAGTAGAAAAACAAGCGTTTTCTTCTCAAGTATTAACAAACGCAATTTATTTGAAACCTACACCTGCAAGAACACTGACATTTCTATTTGTACAACTGTTATGTTTCTCTCTCCTAACACAAGAAAATACTAACTGCCACAAAAGTAGAGGGTGCAAGGTTTTGATGTGTCAGTTGTACAAACACACTGTTGTTTTCCTTATTGCAAAACTAAATCACACAGGACAAAGGAATACTTTGTTAAATATGTTACTTTATGAAATGATCAAGTACAAAAAGTATGTGGGCTCATCATCCTTCGAACAAGTGTACAGGGAGGGTTATGTGAAAATGTTACTAGGTAGCTCTATCTATGCTCTGTTGGGACAGTGGAAAATGTTAGAAGTGCCATGTGTGTTGTAATGTTAGTGCATAATTACTTTAAGAAAAAGTCTAGAGGAACTATGAAAATGCCCTTCTTTTTAATGCCTTACAAATGTGAAATAAATATATTACTTCACATCTTCCCTTAGTATTCCTGCTTGCCCAGAAATCCTGCAGCCAGTGTTAACGAGGCCGAGGCCTGTATATTTCATGTTCAAAACTCAGAGATTGCTAGGTAAAGAATGTATTATTTGCACCAAATGGATTGTACACAGTTTACCTTCATATTAGGTTACAATGCTGTTTTGAAATCAGAACAAATTACAGCTACCCAGTTAAATACAGGTGAAAAAACCAACTAGAGTGAATACGTTTTGTGTTAAAAAAATGTATTGATTGATGCTTAATACTGGAACAGTGTTCTTGGTACTGAAATGCTTTTTATTTCTAGGTTTGCCAGGACCAAAAGGTGATCAAGGACAGAAAGGAGAACCTGGAGAAATTGGTTTACCTGGCAAGGATGGTATGCCAGGAGGAAAAGGCGCAAGAGGAGCAAAGGGTGAAAAGGGGGATGCAAACAATGATGTGATATTAGAAGGTATGAAGTAGTGCTCTTAGGAGCTCTCGCAACAGCGTACTTGACAGAAAAAGATACACTCTGCTTCTGAAGCATGAATGTGATCTGCAAGAGTAGGACCAACCAGCATAACCCTGTTATCCCCAGTGAAGTCTGGGGATTGCTCTGCCCAGGAGATTCTGTTCTCTTTTTAATGCAAGTCTTCACAAAAACTTTTCTGCTTGGGCGTTGGGTTGAGGAGTACGTGAATTCCTCCCTTTCCAGTACACTTGCAGACAGTTGACCTCCTCCTGCTTTTTCTTGCAGTGTAGTTTTATTTCTCTATTAGAAAGCAAGGGGCAGATTTCCCCTTAGGAATACATGAAGCAGCCACAAATATAAGCTGTGTAAAATTATAGCACTTGTAGCATCTGAAGTTGAGGTCTTAGAATACAGTAAGTAAAAGGCAACAGTGCTTTATAACTCTCTAATGTGCCTGTAATCCGGACAGATAGATTGCATTGATGTCCTTCAACTTGTGAAGCTCTGTATGGTTCACCTTCTAACAAACAGCATCCCAGTGAGTTTATTGCACCATGTTTCTCTATGCAGAAACCTCTTAAGAGAGAGGCTGGTTTTGAGACCTCTCAAAGTCCATCATGTGGACACGTACAGTTCTCTGCAGGTTGCCTGTTGCCTACAGGGCCTGTGACATTGTACTCTGTTTCGTACATAGGTGCAAAAGGTGAACCTGGACTGCCAGGGCCCCCTGGACCACCAGGGCCCCCAGGGCCTCCAGGAAAACGTAAAGGTAAAGGTAAAGCACAGCTTCAGGAGAACATATACAGCAGCAAATGCACAGGTTAGTTCTTTCCAGTGTTCTTTTTAGTATTATAAACAGGTTCAAGACTAAACCTCCAAGTCTCACAAAACAGTAAGCATGTGTTTAATTTTGCTGGCATCAGTAAAACTGCACAAATTTCAAGCTGAGCATGTGCTTAGGTGTTTTGCTGAAATATAATTTGGATAAGGCAGCAAGCTGTCTCCAGTGTATTAGTCTTTTAATCGTGCTGTGCTAATGCTCAGGCAAAGTATTTACACATGGTGTTTTCTGTTAGATGGGGTATGTTTGGGAAGTAAGAGAAATGCAGTTGAAATTTTTAGGTTTTAAATGCTGAATTTTAATTTTACATGTAGGCTGGTTAACAGGTGTTATATTTACATTTCACTGTATTCTACAAAATGAAATTGCCTGGTTGTTGGCAGAACTGAAGCAAGCTTGAACTAGCTAAGACTTTTAAAAGCTGGAGGAATACAAAAGGATTCTCTGAGACTTTGTGTCCATTTGAATATGTAAGTTTTGGAGCAGGGTGTTCTTGAGTTCTTTTCCATTGTTGCTATTTATCAGTATTGTATCCCGAATGACAGGTGGATCATAAGTCCCTTTTATTTCCTTTACTGTAGCTGTGTTGGTGAGATATATGGCTAATTCTAATATTCAGAAAGGAAAAATTAAAGACAGAGTAGATTCTCTTCAAACTGTGGCTGCAAATTGCACCGCAGATACTGTTAGAACCAAAATATGAGTATCCAGACTGCCAGGTCATAGTCTGTATGCTGAAGTGTAGCAGCTGCTACACTTAGTTTTTTTTAAAGTCACTGATTAGGGTGCTGACATAATTAAGAGTTTGCCATGAGATATCTGTGGCATGATTTTCAGGTGCGCTGTATACTAGTAAATCCTCATGGATTTAACTTGATATTGTGGGTTGTTGAAAAATCATGTCAGTGTTTCATGTCACAACCTCTATCCATGTTTTAGAAGACCTTTTTCTCAAATAGATAAAAATTGTGCCTTAGATAAAATCCACGTGTGTGTGTGCATGTGCCCATGTGTGGTTTTTAATGAGTAAAGCACTGCCTCTGCTGTGTGGAGCACATACAGAGAAAGTTAGTTGGCATGTATCTCCTCCTCCAGCAGGTGAGTGGCTGGAAGTACTCTCTTGTCTTGAACAGTGTATTTTGTAAATACATTGACAGATATAGTGCACTGAGCATATTTTTCCATGCCTGAAGTTTATATGGATTTAAATATATTAATAATAGTAAATACTTTGTGGAAGAAAGTGTTGGTGTCAACGTGATACCAAAGACTATATGAATATTCTAAAACCCTTCTATAGTAAACACATTTCTTACTATATTTTTACAGATATTTACATTTATCATAGAAACATTTCACTTTAAACTGGATTTTTCAGATAGGCTTGAATTTCTTTTTGCATGTTTGAGTGGGAATAGCTTCTAAGAGGTTAACAGGGACATTGAGACTCTGTGAAAGTATTTGCAAGATTTGTAATCAACTTTATTTTCAACAACATTGAAAAGAAAATGTAATCTCTGTGATCTTTGATCTCTCTAATGTTCTAAACAATTCTGTTTTGAATTAGAAGTATTAAATGAGGGTTTGATTTTTCTAATGCTTTTCAGTGCCAGTTCAGGCACGTGGGGGCAGGGGGAGTGGGTGTGGTTGGGAAGGCTGGTGCTTGGAAATGAAGAATGTTTTTGCTCATTTTGTTGTGAAAATCTGCAGCCAGGTTTTAAAAGTATTTCAAGATGGATGTTTGAAGTTGCTGGACTTTTGAAAATTTTGGCCAAAAATGTTATCATACATTCCTGAAAACTCTCCAAAAAAAGAAATCTGTTTTTGAGACTTGCATTTCAAATCATTTCTACATACTGGAAGAGGAGAGCCTTTTTTTTGGCCGGTGCAGAATTGGCAGCAGAAGATGAGAGGAGCTGGTGATTTGGATGCTCAGGAACATGGGTTCTACAAACATTGTGGTATTGTGATAACTGGAAAATTTTGCTTCAAAGTATTAGCTGATTATGGAAAGCAAAGAGAAGCTGGTGCAAGAACAGCATTGTATTTCTAGCTTACTCCAGCTTGAGAATGGAAGCAAACTTTTGGTTTTGGATCCACATGCTGGATCTGGCTGTCCTTGTCCTTTACACCTGGATGGTATTGCATTCGAGATGATTGTGGCTTTCAGTGACCGTTGCTACCCTTACAGTTCTGGGATGAATTTTCCTCCCAGCTGAGATGCCTGTTTTCTGGGAGGTCAGAGTGATCCTATAAAAGCATAGCAAAGGATGTCTCAGTTACTAATCTTTCATATTTCTGGAAAAGAAGAGAGTTATCTGTGACAGTGTTTGGTAAAGTGGGGTTTCTTTTGTTATTGGGAATGTAGTTTCTTGATAGGCATACCGAGAGGGAATAGCACAAGAACTTCATGCAGTTACTAAGTGTAAAACAAGCAGAGCAATTTGTATGTCTCACCATTAACAGGGTGATGTGTTTTCATGTCACCATCGTTCTGCACAGTTTGCTGAGATGAAAAATCTTTATTATAAATGCTATTTACCAGTGAATATTTAATACTGTGTGGAACATATCAATTATTTCTGCCTCTTATTTTTAATACAGCATGTAATTGTAATTGTAGTAGCATGTAAGAATCTCTATCAGGAGATTCTGGGTATTGAAGTATTAGAACAGAGCCTGAAGAGCCTCCTTACAATGGAAAATAGATAGCTGGAGCAGAAATCTCATCCTATATGAAATTCAGAAATGCATGAACTGTTGTACAAGATATAATTGGACCATTTACTCGGGTAGCTTCTTTTCAAGTGTTGAAACAGACTGAAGTGCTTTGGAGGATAAGCTATCTGATGGATTTTAAAGCCCAGTGTGCAAATGGGAGTTATACACAAATAACTCTGCAAAGATTAAATCTTCCTCAATGAGCGTTTACGTTTTATGAGTCAGTAGGCTGTGAGATCTTATTACGAAAATTCAAAGAATAAAATAGCTTTTGTAATTAAATATTCATATCCCTTTGAAGAAAAGAGAATACACATGCTGATTTACAACTGTAATTGACTTATTACATAAGAATACAAGAATGGTTTCTTTAAATTAAATTTTGAATCAGGTAAAACTTTATTTCTTTAAGAGAAGAGAATAATTAGTTGGAAGCTCAGGTGTATTTGTTCTCAATGGTACTGTTAACTAATTCAAAAAGAAAAAAGAAACAAAACATCCCTGCTCCACAGTCCCTTGCTCCATCCTTCCCACCCTCCCCAGACAGACCAAATCAATAGTTTCAATGTCTTGTAAACTTCATTAACTCTCAGCCAGAATATTTTATGATAGGAATCAGTAGGATATTTATCTTTTTTTGATGGAAAGAAAGCAGTGAACATTTCACATAAGAGTCTCTGATTGAAAACTGTCTTTTAAATCTTAGTTGCTTTCTGTTTCATGCAGCTGAAAGTCCTCAGAGAGTATTTGCAAATAATCTTAAATGCAAATAATGCACTCAGCTTCACTACAAACACTGACCTGGTCCTTGACTTTTCTATAGTCTTAGATAAACTACTGTATAGGGAACTGCTCATTCAGTTAACTGTATCTAAGACTCAGCCCAAGAAAATTAACTTGTGCATTGCAACTCGTAATTTCCGCTGAGTGGGTTCCTTTTTTGAGATATTTTGACAATATTTTGAGATCAGAAGCTGGAAAGGGATCTAGAGGGATTGGTAGATTCTAGCTATAGGCATTCATCTTCCCATGGGTGGATTGACTGTTTGTGCCTTATTTTGGAGGTACACTGTGATCACTTACAAACTTTCAATGTCATATCACCAAATGTCCTAGATAAATGGGTGGGAGAAATATGTCTTGTTCCTGCTCTGTCTTGGAGTAGTTTCCTTCTGCATGAACAAAGAGAGGATATAACCTAAAGGAGAAAACAACACTGCAGTATAATTTGTCCTTTCTTTTCTGAATGTCACAGTACCCTTTCAGCATTACCTTATAGTTATTTCATATTTTTGCTTTCTCATTTAAACTTTATCACAGCCCTGTAAATCCCAGAAATATATTGGAAGGCAACAACGAAAATGCGTGTCCAAAAGAATTTGCAGCCTGCATGTCAAGCAGCGTGAAATGTGTAAGGAGATGAAAGTTAAGAATGGAATTGGAAAACAAGGCTACAAGGAAATCAGGGCATTTTCAGCAAAAAGCTGAGAACTGTTCTCTGTGGTTATTCATTCTAAGCAAACTGAAATGTGTCACATGGTTTTAAAGGCAGAAGAGGTATCTGGGTTTATAGAAAAGGGTCCATAAATAATTTCACTCAGGCATTGTTTTAACAGTAAATGCTAAGAGAAAACCCAACCAGTTACTCTTTCAATTGTTGAGGGGTGGGGAAAAAATGTTTCCAGGTGTTTACTTGTTGCTAAGGTGAACCATTTCTATGTGTGTAAGGAATATAGTGTATAATTGCCCTTAGTCTTTCATATTGCTTCTTTAATGGCATGGATTACTGACCTGCATTCTTACGCATTATGTGCTCAGTGTATGTGTTAATACTTTATTACTGTCTCGGGCATTAACAGCACGCGCAAAACTTAGAGCGCTGCCTACAGAATACACCCCCTCTGCTGGTGTATGTAGATTTGGGGATGAAATCCCCAAAAGTTTTGAGTTTAGCCAGCGCTCATTCCCAAGAAAGCATTTTTGACATTACTGCTAAACCAGCCAGCTGCCAGCTATCTCAGTTGTCTAAAGTTATCTAAGGAAAGGGGCAACTCTGTCTTTCTAAGCAGCTACTCAGAAATTCACAGCTAAGGAATTAAATCTGTTGAGCAAAATTAGTTACTGCTCGAAGCTGACTGTCAGCCTGACAACTTTAAGGAAACACACGAGCCTGAATCCTTCATTTCTTTGGCAGAAGTGAGAGCAAGTCTTTTTTATCTCATTTTTTGACCAGACCAACCTAAGCCTTTTTTTCCCAGATGAAACAAAATCCCAGTTGTCATTCCTTTATTTTAGTGGAGTCACTGATGTGCACATCCGTCATGTCACATACAGAAAAATGACATGTTTTACCCTTTCTCTCTCAACTCTAGGTGAGACATGTGCTGTACCGAATGATGATACCCTGGCTGGAAAAGCTGAAGACAGAACCCCTGGTCCTTCAAAAAAAGCTGGTAACCGGCTACAGAGCGTGACTAACTGCTACTTACTGTTTTAAAGTCACAGATAATAGACATGTGCTTTTTCTCTACTAGAATGTGTCATAACATCTGTAGGAAGTCCTGTTCACTTTGTCAGTGTACAGCAAACGTTTGGAACTTGGATGCGGGAACCTGCAAATATAAGCGATGAAAGGATTTGGCTTACCATGCATTTTTCAGGTATACTAGTAGTAGTCACTGATCAAAAATCAGTTGTTACACTAACATTGCTTTCTTAATTCCTTCAACCTAAACTAATATTTCTAATTAAGTACGATGGATTTTCTTCCCACATCTTTTTCAGAATATTTTCCGTTTTACCTGTATACTACTTGACTATACATATGGTTATAGACATTTGTAGTATCTTTAGACATTTCCAGAGTCAACATCAGATTTTGAAAATAGTTTGAGGATTTTAGTTTTTTTTAACCAATCCAAGTTTAAATGCCTGTTGTTCATGCCTTTTTATTCTTTTCTTTCAACAGTTTCCTATAGCTTTACTTCCCTAAACTGTAGCTAGAAGTTTTGCCTTTTCATTTAGCTAGGCATGAAAATGAACCAGATGCTGCATGAGCTACATTTAGTGCAGGAAAATTTCCAGGACCTAAGTGGAAAAAGGAAGTATCTTCTGTATATTTACCAACTGTGTTCAGAATTAGGGCCCATCAGGTCTGTGGGAAGCAGGCCCTTGAACACCACCTCTATAGATTTTTTTTTTTGGTGTTTGTCTCTGGATTATTTTATCACGTTCCAGCAAGTTGAATCACTATTGAAAACACAAATACAACTGTCGTCTGTCAGATATTTGATTGACATTGATTTTCAGTAGAGATTGAATTTTAGGGTAGAGATTTCAAAGTTAGATGAACCAAATGATAGTCCTTTTTTCATGTTTTCCCCTTCGTTTAGGAAACTCTATAAAAGAATATGAGAATTCCAATGCCTTGCTGAATGACAGCTACAGGATCATTAACATCACGGGATTCTTTTATGGATGTGGTCATGCAGTACAAAACAATCATCTCTACTATCAAAAGGGAGGAACCAATGTCATTCTGAAGTAAGTCAAACATAGTTGGCTTAAGGCAAGTGATGTTGTGGAAGGAGGAGCAATGGGTTAGAGTGACAGAGGTGAACCTCAGAAAAGCAGACCACTTTCCTTGTACCATTTTATGTCTCTCTCTGATCCTATCTAGAATAGGAAGAATGGAGGAACGGTTCAGAATTCTTTCCAGAACAGAACAACTAATTCTTTCCAATCTGGAACTAGAATGTGGGCCGCTGGCCTTCCATCTGTGTGTGCAGATGCTGTGGGAGAAGAGGAACTGGGAGGGTAGTCCAGGTCCGTTACTCTGCTGTGACAGTCAGTTCTTCAAGCGTTGTTCAGCTCTCTAAGTGGTTAGCCTGAGTAGTTACTACATGATAGGACAACTGGGCCTCCAGATTAACAAGATGCCATGTGCAGAGGTGACAGGAGATTTTTGTTTTGGCTATCCTGGGGTCCAACAGGTTTCTATTATACATTACATTGCTGTGGGTGTTCTTGCACTTGGATTCTTTGCTGTGTTCATAATTGCGAGAAAGAAATGGGAACTGACTAAGGAATTTTGGGGTCAGACAAAAGTATTTGATTTAAAAAAATAAGCTGTGCATCTACCTGCATCAGAGTAAGAACTGGTTCAGCTGCAGTTTGGGGGACGCAGATGAGTGGTTGTATGATTGTAGCCCACTTGTGGAACTTGGCTTTCTAGAGCTTCCTCCTGGGTTGATGCACATGCTTTGCTCTTGGATAGCGCTGTTCTTAGCTGGTAGAGGTTGAGTTGATGCTGCTAGTGCAGAAGAATGCACTAAGGCACCAGCTGAGGACATAGCGACCTGGTGAAGTGCGCATTCCGTTGTGGAGGAGTGGCTCCACTGACTTCCTTGTAATAAGAAGTTCCTACAACTTTCCCAGTGTATCTCCCTGAATTGGAGCTGGGAATTACATCTCTCTCTCTTCAGTTTCTACTGAGGACAGAGACAGACAACATAAATCAAAACCAAAATCTCATCTTGTGGGAAGAGCCAAAGAAAGACAGTCCAAGGGCAAGTGAAAGATTGCATCTGCTTTCAAACTCTGATGTTTGAGCCAAGAACATTACTATACTTTGATGTCTTTTCCCAAGCAGGTGTGAGTGCTGCCTTCCCATATTCCTTTGGATGCCAAGGAATGTGAACAAGCTGCTTGGATTCTATAATATTTATTCTGCCAAAGACAAGCCCACTTTTTGGCAACCTCCTTTAAATATCTTTAGGGCTTTTTGTTTATACAGCTGTAAAAGACCATCTCTGTCTAAGCAATACACAGTGATAGGACAGAGGTTCCTCACCTTTGCTTGGGTACTGTTAATTGGGAAATGCCTTCACATACAGACGAACGCAAGCTATTTGTGGAATTTTCAAAACCTCTCTTAAGACGTTGCTGAGAGATGGCCTTTCTGTTCAGTTATTCACTCCAAGATTATTTACCTTCAGCACAGACAGAATGAGGCACTATGAACTCTGTGACAGTGAAGTCCTTGATTTTGGGCTGCAGAAAAGCTTCTGGCAGTTTTTGTATTGATTTAACGGAAAGAACAGGTGAGGACCTGGTCGTTTCATTTTGCAAATGTTGAAAAAAAATATTTAAAAGGCGTTTCCTGTCCTATTTAAAAGCTGGTAAAACTAGGTTTGTCTGACCTTCGGCAGGTTTTCTCACGATGGTCAGATCCCTGACATTGATTGCTTTGTCCTTTCTTACTTTGTTTCATAACATGCTTTCCCACCTCTGTTCTTTTTGGTTGACTTCGTTCATCTTAGCAATCAGAAACGTGTTTGTAGCTTGAGTTCCCTGCGGTTGATGAAAATATTACACTATATGTCTTCATTTACCCCAAGGTGCCAGAAGATTAAGGAATTTCTGAACCACTTGGAGTTCTAGGCTAGGCTGTCCTTGACTGGGGGAGTGGAAGACAACCTCAGGAATGAAACCTCACTTTTCTGATCCTTTCAGGATTTTCACGTAAAAGAGGAAAAGACAGGGTGTTCTGTGTTGCAGATCTTGCACATTTCTAATGAATCTTGGGATGCTTTTTATCTTGTTGGCTCTTTATAGAAAAGAATCCTGAAGAAAATCTGCATTTCTCTGTGACTATTCCTGCTAAGGGCTCTTCTTCTAGCCCTTGCCCTTGCATGAGGTTATTTACAAATGTGAAGCGACTAACAAGATTAACTGTGTTGACACACACATTTCTCAGAAATCTTCTCCAGCCTTGAAGCCTTTCTTTATTGCACATACATGCTGCTGGAATATGGAGTTGCTGCAGACGTGAGTTTTACAAAAGCTGAGGGGAATCATCTAGTTAGTCATTCTTGACTTCTCTTAGGATGGTTTTTCCAGTATATGCTATCAACGCCTCTTCCACAGAAAAATTATTCTTTCAGTATTTTTCCTTCTATTGTAAGCTCCTGGATCTGAAATATTCCTGTCATTAAGCCCGTCTTTTCACAAAACTTTGTAACTGTAGCAGATTCCTGTATTGAGTAATGTTTTTCCTCTACTTGAGGAACAGAGCTATACAGTTAGATAGAAGTCAGATAATGAAATGTGCTTCATTACAGAAGGCATTACTTAAAAGGATAAAGCATACTCTCTCTGCCTTGGCTGCTAAAGCACTGCATTATTCAGTGATTAAATGCTAACTGCAAATGTGTCTTGATAGTAGCTGATTACCCTCTTAAACCAGTAGAGGAACTCAATTTAGCTGCTCAATGCTGCTGTCCTCAGATTATCATCCTATTAAGGAATTTCAAGGAATAAAAACAATTTTATACATCAGAGATGAGACATTCAGGCTGTCCTGTTAGAGGCCAGCATGAGGTCAGAATTTTGGCTCTGCAAAAGTAGAGTTTTTATTCCTTTGATGTTTACTGGAGCAAATCACTGCATTATCTATCTGAACTGTTTTCAAAAGAGGAGCTCTAAGACAAGGTGAACCTGCCCAGAATTCATGCTGGTTTGGTCAATCACATTTTCTCCCTTTATTTGCCACCTAGTAGAAAGCGAACTTCTGTACGGATTTCATTTCACAAGTTTGGGCCTTCACCTGGTATCTAATTCTTTTTTGTATCCATTCCTTTTAGTTGCTTCTTTCATCCTAGTGATAATAAAGCTCATAGACTAAATAAAGTGAAACCTACCAAAGCGAGTTCATGCTCTTGTGCACCTTTTAGATTGGTTATTACTTTGGAATTTTCTCCTAGTGTTTTGGAAGGTGCTTTGAATACTTAGTCTTAGAAGACATCAGAATGGTCCTTGAACTCAAGTATTTTCAACAATGCTTCTACCGGTAATAACGCACTCTGAATTGATTCAACCGACCAGTGTGTATAAAACTGAATTTTTAACACAGCATACCAAATACATACTTTATCTCATTTCAGACTTGGGCTTGATAAAGCATCGCTGGGCACACTGCTAATTGAAAATGCCTTATATCATGGTCGTAACTACCTGTTTTCTAACTCGAAGACGTATTTCAACATAGCAGTGGATGAGAAGGGTCTTTGGATTATATATGCCTCAAGCACTGACGAAAATATGATAGTAGCACATATTGATGAAGAAACATTTTCAGTCATTCGGCATATCAATACTACATATCCTAAGTCCAAGGCTGGTAACGCATTCATAGCATGTGGCATTATGTATGTTACTGATACCAAGGATATGACAGTAAGTTTTGCTTTTGATTTATTGAAAGAGAAGCAGATTGATGCAAGGTTTGAGTTACGGTCTTCACAGTCTGTTCTTGCTATGCTTTCATACAGTCTAAGAGATAAGAATTTGTATACATGGGAGAACGGGAGCTTAATGGTATACCCTGTACATTTTGGCAGATGAATGTATTTTAAAATGTCATGTATGGGAGCCATGTTTCACTAAATAGATTATTTAAAGCTATATGATATACACACAGGGGTGTCTTCACTTGGTATAATTTTCTGTTCACTGATGGTGGTTTGTGAGTGTGCATAAAAGGGAGATCAGGTGCCTTTGTATAAACACACTTCAATTATATAGGCCGTTCTCGTCTTTTTGAAAGAATAGCTGTTCAATATTGCAGCTGGCACACAGTTAGCACAGACTTGCTTTTGTTTTTCCCCTGTTGTTCAGCCGATAATTATATCTAATGTACATTGATTATTCCATGGTCATGTGCTCAGCAGAGACTATTTATAACTTTCAGTTGCAATCATCTTATCTGCAATTATCTTCTAGTCAGTGATTATGGTCTAGTATAAATGTCTAAATAATGAACTTTTGTGTACAAATACCTTTGTCACTTTCACTTCATACTTTCCGCTGATTCTCTGCGAACAGTTGTTTTGGACAAAGATATACAGCTGTTAAAAATAATGGGGATGGAAATAGTTGTTTAAATAATAAAAAAAAAGCAGAAAGCTTCAAATTTGACAAGTTCAGTGAACTGTTACATAAAAGCAAAATCCAGCCCAAGTACAGGGAAATGGGAACAATGGCATTATTAAATATTGAATATACATGAAATTGTGTTTAGTGAATGGACTGTGGAAAGAAAAGTAATGAGGTATAAAATTGAAGAGAAGATGTAAAATTTATGATTAAAATTCCCTTTTTAACAGTGTTTGAGTTGCTTGTGTTGCTGCAGACTCTTTCTTGCCCCTCACTGCCATGTAAACTATACCACTATAACTTGCTTATAACTATACTTAATTATAGTAAGGTATATTTCTAAAAAAAAATTTTCCCCACGTTCATCCATACAAATGAAATCATAAAATGAAGGGTATACTTTTTTGCTGCTATTCTTAGAAAAATAAAATATCTGGAGCAGGAACGCATGTATTCATCATAGTGCCTAGTGACTCAATTTGTGGTTAATCTTAATTCAGAGATTGCCCATTCACATTCAAATTTTTGAGAGCTAGAGGTAAGAAATAATAGGAACTCTGTGATTTTAATTTTGTTGTGATATTTCAGATTTCTATATTTAACATTGAAACATAAATCCCTATATTCAAAATCAAGCTCTCGGAAAACCCCTACCTGAGTGTCTAAGCTGCCTGTGTATATTGGTAAAGTTCATGGAGCTCATCCAAACATTTAGAAGCAAAGCATCACTGAAACCCTGAACTGCACTGGGGTGTTTAATACCTATGTGACATCCGGGCACCATCAAAGGGATTAATGAATTTGGGAACGTCTATGCCTGCAGAACCTTGTCTAGCAAATGTGCTGGAAAAATACCTCTGCTGCAGCTAAGTTTCAGCGTGCAATACCGTGATGGTTGGGCCTGGGCTGCATCCTCTCTTCTCAGCATACTTGCTCGTTTCAGTAAGGCCAGGATTCAGGCCTTGCATGCTAAGGAGAGAGATGCAGAGGGAAACAAAAAAAGCATAATTAACACTTTGAACTAGTATGTACATCAAAACGCGTACACCAAGAATTCTATCTATACCTATAAAGAGTGCAAAACTTCACGGTCCAGAGCTATGGTTTTGTGTATGTGGGCTTCTTTTGTGTTTTGTGGGGTGTGGGTTTTTTTTTTTTGGTTGGTAGGTTTTTTCACAGGTGTTTTTCCTTGTTGTTGTGGTGTTTGGTTTTTTTTTAATTGAATTATGGTACTAATAAAGTAGACTCAGCAAAAAAAAAAAAAAAGCTCGGCACTATACTTGGGCAAATACAGTTCAAGCCAGATGTGACAGTTTCTAGATAGTGTGCCTGTCTTAAATCATGTTAAAATTCTGAATGCCATTGTTGAACCACTCGGATCAACCTCTTGGAGAAGGAGGGCCAGCAAATTCTGCCTCTTTTCTCAGTGACAAAACCAGGCTGTGTTTCTTGCAGCTGCCTTTGTTGGAGGTGAAGAACTAAATTCTGTTAACCTTATGCTTTTCTAGAACAGCTGAAAATAAAATGCAAACAGCTAATCCTTTTTATCTCAGTACAGTCTGAGGTCAAGTTAAAGCTAGCTCAGGCAATCAATCTACTGGAGGTTTAGTTAAATCTATTTAAATAGAAGGAAGAGTTCTGGAATGGACTGTTCCATGAAATAAAAGTAATTTAATTAACTTACAAAGGGAAAACTAAACAATGACATTTACTCGTCTTTCTTTTCATACTTCTCATACTTCACAGCCTGCAATTTAAAATCACCTTTGGAGAAAGGTGCTTTTTATTCTAGTATATTTTACAATACAGCACAGACATCAAAATTTTCATTGAAGGAATAAGACAGTTTGTTAACATTTAAATACGCAGACATCCGTTCCAGTCTCTTAAGAACATGGTTTTTGTTTACAACAGAAAAATACATCTGACAACAGTAGCTAGTTATATTACAAGCAAACAATATTGAACTCTGCATAGTTTATACAATATACTGTGGTAATAATTTAATTACCAGTTTTATCCACTATTTACTAGCTGGCCACATAAAGCCTGACATTCATCTGAAATGTGGCATTATATGTTCCATTGGTATTCTCTTAACAGCTTCATTTAATGAATTATTTTCTGGACAAATGAATTTCAAAACTAAAAGCTGACTAGAATCATGGATGTCTTCACTACAAACATTTAGTGCTTACAATACATTCCTAAAGTAAAGGCAGGTGTCCAATAGAAAACATAGCTGTCAGAAAGAAAGGAAAAGTGTGCAAATTAAAAAACATCGCATTTAAAAATGTGTTGATGTGCAAGTTACAGTATCAACTGTGCATTAATACTAACTGGGGAAAAAAAAATCTCAGCATAAAATGATACATGTCTCACAGTACGTTCTTGATTGCACATGTTCCACGGCATTTGCATCCATTACACTTTCTTGCGAAAATCAAGTACACTGAGTACCCTTAATTAAAACTAAACTATTTTACAATGAGAAGTTGTACACATGCTTCAATTAGTGGGGAAAAACTGCAATAAAAATAATCAGAATCACATCAGAAATGCTTACTGACTTGTAGAGCCACAGTGCTCGTTAAGTGACTGACAATTGTCAGAATCTTTACAATACACTTACTAAATGCAGGTTGTGCGTTACTGAGCAATAACCCCACCTATGACTGACTGTACTGGGCTTAATTCTTTGCTTTTACAATACAGTACATGCATTTCCACCCCAGTGATCCTTATGGGCATACTCAAAATATAGCTGTTGTAAAAGTCTTTTTTTTTTTTTTTTTTTAATCTTTTCCCCCATAATACTTAATGCTGCAGTAACTGCTTTGAAAGGAAACAGAATGTTTCCTTTCCACAGTGCATATCACTGTGTTTTTTAGCTACTTAAAGGGACATGATATAAAACCAGGATTAGCTCACATAACACTACAGAATGTCAAAAATGCCTGAAGGTACATTGAAAGCATTGGGAAGAACCCTCATTTTCAGCGTGCCATCTGCTCCACAGGAGAAGATACGATTGCCTTGCACAGTTTCAATCTGGGTGACACCAGCACCAATATTTCTGAAAATGGACTGCTTAGCATGTTCATTTTTAAATGAATGAATTAAATTATAGCCAGTCAGTCTCCACACCTGTATCAAAAGAATGACAAATGACAAAAGGAGATTAAAATTAGGATTTGTATTTTTTCCCTAATGTTTCAGATTCCTGGCTGTTCTAAACCCTATTCAGCAAAGACAAAGGGTATTTTTTGTTGTCTATTAGCAACAATTACAACAAGTCCAAGAGTCTTGAGAGGCTCCTGATGAAGCATAAGGCAAGACAGCATAAGGCTACCTTAATGTGGACCAGCCGGTTACCCCGCAGGGAGAAGCTGCCCTGCGCTACCTGATCAGTCGTGCCCCTCCCAGCTTTCCCCCATCAAAGCGGCAGAAATGGACAGGTTGCATTTTTATCCAAGATGACTATTGTCAGCTTGCCAGCTGCCGGAAATGCTTTTCTGCTAAGGAATGCTGAGAGAGTAAGCTGCATAATTAATAAGCATACAGAGTGGTAGCACAGCATCTGAGCTGTCTGTTGTGTCCTAAGTTGCAGGAGCCCTCATCAAGACCAGGCCACAAAGTGCACAGAGGCACAGAAAGCACCTATTAAACAGTATGCAGTCCAGCTACAAGGAAAGAAACTGTATTCTCCTTCTCTTTACCATGTTCTTGTATTTCCTTCCTTTAGTATTCAGGAAATAAGCCCTTTAAAAGAGGGACTGTATTTCTGGGTGGTTTTTTTTTTTTTGTTATTGTTTGTTTCTTACTGCTATGACATCTCAGTAGCTGTCTGGGGCTACAGCATCAAGAGGAAAAACAGAACTTGGTGCTACAGAAACTTGACACAATGTTGAAGTCACTGAGCACCCCCTGTATTACAAAGAGAAATATCCAAAGGCAAAACCAGAACGTTTTTAAGAGAGAAAAATAAAGCTAAGATTTCAGAATCACGCACTTTGCTTTATCCACTTAAAATTCAGTCACACAACTTTAAAAAGACAGCTTAATCTTCTTTAGTGGAGAACAAAACCTACTTGCTTTAGATGGATATTAGTATATTGAAGTTTACATTATAAACGTAAGGCAAGCATCCTGTATATCAAATGTAGGTTTGGGGTTTTTGGATTTGTTTTTGTTTTGTTACTGCGTTCATCTGGCTATTTACAGCATGCTGATCAACGTATGTTAATACACTACTTCAGCCAAATGCTCTCCTATACAACTCAGCTCCTCCGACACCTTACCTTCATGTTACCTTCTGCTGAGCCTGTAACAAAATAGTCCTCAGAAGGATCCAGCGCAAGGGCCTTAACAGCTGATTCATGTGCTTGGAAGGTGTAAAGGATTTGCCTCTGTCTGATGTCAAAGATGCAGATGTATCCCTTCCTACCTCCAGAAATTAGCAGTTGATGTTTAGGTGCATACTGAAGTACTGTGGCACCGTGATCGTGACAAGTGAAGGCTGAAGAAGGAGGATGTCAGAATTTAATAGATTTAAAACTGTAAGTAGCTTTTGATCTTAAAATGCATTTCTTCTATAAATTTTTTATAAATATTCTATAATTGTTTATAAACATTTTCTAACTTGACAGATATATTCTTTCACATGGGTAATGTCATATCAGCTGACAGCTTTTTGCTGTCATAAGAGCTATATAGATCTAATACACAAGAAAGCATGATATGCAGTCTATTTTAGAATATAGGCACATACCTGAATTTAAAAAATGGAGAAAGTATAAAATTCACCATATTAAGTTCAATTAAATTCCTGAGTTAAAAAAATAGTATAGCTGAACTAAAAAATTAAATATTAATTACCTTATAGATATGTATTATTATATTCTAATTTCCTAACCTATTTTTCATAGGAGCCCTGAGTCAATCTCTTTAAAATGAGGCTGAACTTCTGTGCAATCTGTTACTTTTAAAATATGAATTTCATAATGCACCTATTGCTTATTCAGGTACTGCAGTTGTTTGCAGATGTTTATGATGGTTGAATTTGCTCTTTTAAAAGCCCAGGACATTACATTTGGATTTGTATGTATTTTTCTTTCATAGCGCAACATGATAGAATTTTGCTTTAGGTTGTTACATAAAGATGAAATTATTGAACTTGGTCAAATAGACACAAACATCTTTTTAAGAATCCAGTCCAAGTGCTAAAAGACGAGGACAGTAGACAGGAGTTTCTTCTACTATTACCTACAGTTGTCCTTTCCTCTGTGCTTCAACAGAGTACTGGATATGTTAATTAAGTGCCAGTTTAAGTGAAAGCCTGCATACACATAAGAGTTCAATAACGCAGCCTTAGTCAGCTGTTAATTTTTTTTTCAGGACTGTATTCAGATATTTCAGACTTTATTAATACTGTCACAAAACCAGCTTTGCGTATGACCTTCTTTCTTCATACTTTTCTATACAGAAGAGATTAACATCATGCTAGAGGCTCTATAGTGCCAGTTCTGGTGCATGCATTAGTGTGCAACACATATTTAGACCAGTTCCCCAGTGCAAATTTTCCCCCTTGCCCCAAATGCATACACATACTATATTTCCTTAGTCAATAAGAAGTAAAGGTTTAACTATCACTGCAGTACTTACCATGTATTTGACTGTTACCAGATGAAACCAAAGTGTCCCAGAGGCACACATTTCTGAGGGGGGGGAAAAAAGCTGTTATGGCCTGTTGCTAAGTGATTCATGGGGTGACGTGACTCAGAAAGCATTCACATTTTATGTCAAAGCCTAGAAGGCAGAACTGAAGAAGGAGCCCTTGACTCTTTGCAGTCATTGGAGAGCATATGCAAAGAGTTAAGAGCTTTAATTCATTCTATGCTCTTTTATGCTTCTTAGTGGAACTAGACTTTCTACCTGTAAGATGTGTACTAATCCTAGGTTGTACCAAGAAATTATAGAAGTTGTTCTTTTCAGAGAAAAAGAATTATCTTGCCTTTGCTGAACATATTTCTCCCCCCAGCAACAGCATGATGTCAAACTAGTTGCATTTGGAATACACCTTGAAAAAACTGGTTAACTGTTGACCACTCCTCACAAAAACTAAATTTGGGAAACAAGCGACTGAAGGAATGATGTTCAAAGAAATCATCTGACACATTCAAGCTGTAACAAAGCTTAGAACACTGAGCCTTAAAATGTCAGCCACACATTAATGCACAAGAGCTAGCAAGTTAATGGAGATAAATAGGTAGCTTTGGTGAAATTCCTCATTGTTTCTTTAAACGCACCTGTTATCATTGGACTGTCCCGATGTAGCAACTAGACTTGAAGAGGTTATAAATGCAAAGTCACTTGTGGTTTTACTGTGGCACTGCCAACTCTATTAAAAACAAAACAAACAAAAAAGATGCACTCTTACCAGTTGTAGTCTGCATCAAAAGTTACTAGCAGTCTGATGTCACTGATAGCATAACACAAGCAGTCGTTTAAACAAAGCTTAAAAACTGACAGGCAATGTAGTTTGAAACTTCAGAGAATGGAGCAATAGATTAAAAATCCAGTATAAAATAAAAAGTTACTAAAATAAGTGAACTATAACAAATCCACAATGTAGTGTATCACAATAGCCTGAATTTCAAATTAAGCATGGTCTTCATGTACTGTTAAGAAGCAGTGAAAAGAATTGAAGAGTGTATTTTTACTAAGTCTTGGGGTTGTAAAGTCGTTACTGTCAGCTCTGATTTTTAATTTAATCAAAAGTAATGCTGAAGTAGTATTTGTAATTACATTGCAGCTTATGGTTATTGTACAATTAGTTTTCCAAAGATGTATCATTGAAACTCTACAGTTATTTTGATAAAGTGTGCCAATTAAAAAGCAGCAAAATCAAAAACGTCTCAGTGAAACTCTTACGCTCTTGGCCTGTCTGAAGTCTCAAAGACTTAACTTTCCTCTATAAATATAAAGAAAAAAATAAAAATTTCTGTTTACTTACCAGATAGGGCTTAGGATTTGAGGTGGTTTGGTTTACTTGCCAAATACTTAGAAATCCTTCACCATCAGCAACACCACACTGCAAGGAACAAACTGCATTTATTAGCATAACATGCTGTTTACTGGATGCTTGCTTCATGACAGTAAACAGCTGACTTCAGGAAAAAACCCACCTAAAACACCAAACCATTGCCTGCACATTAAATATCAACAACAATGATTGTCAGGTACGAAAATAGTTTAGAAGCCAAGTGAGTTCAGTGCTGATTGTTTAATGGTTATTTAATGATTGATACTCTCCTACATACCTAACTCTTCTCTGGAAATGGAGGCTTTTGAAGTGCGGAAGCTTATCTTTCAAATCCTAATGTTGAATGCTAAAGCTTACGGAGGCATCATTGCTCCATGACTCTACTTGAAAATGCTTAGTAAAGTACGATGCATGACAGCATGCCATAAAAGCATGATAAGAACAATTATGGAAGGACTGTACTGTATCATGAATGGTAAAATGACTGAATTGTATTTGTTAACCAAAATGCATAACAATTAATACTGTATATTCTATACAGCATATTCTATACCTGTAAGTATTTTACAAAACGTTTTTAGAAATATTTAGGATTATTTTTTATATTTTCTCCTTTTAGTTAGGTTTCATGAGTCCTGCCTGAGTGACCTCCATGTGAAGCAGTGGGGACAACTAGCACATCTTAATTTCTTACTTAAAATTGATTCCCATGTGATGTTAAGATTGCAACATCTCAAAACATAATCAAAACACTAATTTTTTTAAAAAAGTTTAAATGAGATTTTATGCTACCTGAAAATAGGTATGCTGGGAGATACTTTATATTTCCAGCTATTTCTAAATGTTGACCTTTGCTGTTTTATAGCTATCTTACAGTCATGCCCAAACTCCTTTAATTCACTTTTTATGGCTTTTAACTATGTTAAAAGTTACATAGTTTGTCAGTAAAATGCAGACAAGACCTGCTAAAATAACAGAATGGGCAACGTGAAAAACTGAAGAGGTGGGTATTCCTCCCAATTTCTTTCTTTGTCCGCTCTGTTTTCTGCATCTCATATACCTCACAGAGTCATTTCTGGCCAAAGTGTATGGCTCTTTTGTACTCTCTGCTCTCCACTGTACTGGAGTATACTTACATTCTTCAGCTAATAGGCTGTATCATATTTATCTTCTTGGTAACGCATTCTGTCAAAACTTTATCTTGGCCAGAATGCAAAGCATGAAGCACTTCTAAGAAGACCCGTGCCTAGATTGATACAAGTTTGCTTCTACAAAATAAGTAAGCTCAATATTTTTTTTTTACATGTTTAATTTAAAAAGGTCACCACATGGGAACACAGATTTCAGAACAGGGAGAACAAAAAGTCTGCAAATGTGGCAAATGGGATATGGAATAGCAGTGTGAAGCTGAC
Source organism: Gymnogyps californianus (assembly GCF_018139145.2). Lineage (NCBI taxonomy): Eukaryota > Metazoa > Chordata > Aves > Accipitriformes > Cathartidae > Gymnogyps > Gymnogyps californianus. Next base: position 11,194,755 of record NC_059481.1, read on the forward strand.
AGAAGAGAAAGGAGAATAAGGGTCAGCATCTATTACAAAGCTTCCATACGCAGCCAAAACGAATGATACGATACTGCTTATGCCATCATTCTAGGACATCGTAACAGTTTTGTGTGCCACCAGTTAAAACTGTTTTAGAGGTCACAGCACAACCAAATGTTTCCTTATGAATAAAAAAAAAAAAAGGAAACCCCCTAGATGTTGTACTTACCTTATTGCCCTGCGAATTGAAATACATTCTTGTAACCCTGGCATTCCCAGCCTGCCGGAAGCATACCAATTGCTGCGGCCTTGTCCACTCAAACATTCGAACACTACCATCTTGTGCTCCTGTAAGATCTAAGATTAAGAGATAGATGTTCATTAACACTATAGTATTTTATAGAAAATTATCTACTCTGTACTAGGAAGTGTGATTCACTTACAATACTGATGGACTGGATGTGAAGCCATTCTCTTGACGTTATTCAGATTTCTTTTAATAAGCTTCATATAAAAAAAAATTAAAATAATTTTGAAAAAAAGACACAAACACACTCTTCAATTTTGTTTATACTACTACATGGTGAGTGTCCCCCAGTTAAAAAAAGCCTGTTAAGCTAACATTATTTGCATCTAATTATGTTTAGTTGCAGTATAGTAATTAAGGCCTGTTTATGACAGTTTTTTTAGACATTGAAAGTTCAAATAGTATTAATGTTATCTTGTATTATACAAAGAACTTAAGTACATGCTGGTGTGCATGCTTTTGATATTAGTCCCAATGCAAGAATTTAAAGTATGGGATTGTTCTGGTTTTGGTTAGCTTTTGTTTGTTTGTTTTGTTTTGTCCCCAGAAACTCCAGGTCCTACCTCAAAGTTCCCATAAGAAAGAGAAAAACCTGATTGTCCCATTATTTTCTATGTCACAATAATTCTATGCCACAATATACAAGAAAGTGCTTAGTTTTGGCCTTCTTTTTGGCCAGGTCTTGGTCATTGTAGGCCTTTTCTGTCAACATTGAATTAACAGTATGATGACTAATGCACACTAGGTCTCTCTACTAAATAATACGCTAAAAAAAGTAAGAGTCTCCTGAGCTGCATGCAACAAAAGTACTTACCACACCAGCTCCAGTGCTAGTTTGACCACTGCCTAACCATGGCATAGATGAAGATGGTTGTATCTGATTCACTCCAAAAGCTGGTGCAGTTGGCTGAGTTAGTGTTGTGGTAGAACCACGAAAGTCAATATCATCAGAACTGTAAAAGAACAGCAGTGTTCTGCTTTAAACAAATGTTTCTTTGCTACCAATGCTGTTTGCTTATCTCATTGTCAAGAGCCTAATGGCAGTGAGTAGAGGAAGTGATTATAATGAGACTATACATTGATAATTCCTGCACTTACATTGTACAAACGCTTTCCACGTGCTCCAAAGCTATTGGTGTTCAACCTCAACAGATGATCCTAACTGCGGTAGATAGATGTTGAGAATATAAGCTCTCTTGAGAAGAATATTGTTGGAATATTCCTGACCTGCGTGGTCTATATGTATTCTGTGCAATGGAGTGTGATACAGATGAGTGCTTGCTGCAGCTGATAAATTTACAGTTCTCAGCACAATAATGGAGGAGACAGTAATTCAGGCCATTGCATTATACAACTAGCATCAGCTACCACAACTAGCCTCAACACTGCAATGATGCAAATGCAGTGTTTCTAAGGTAGCACTTCCTTTATTAGCTTATGCACCATGGGATCTTACTTCGCTGTGCAGTGCAGACGTGCCCAAAATACTCAAACCCCTCAAAACCTTAGTTTCTCCATGTGTAAAACAACGACAGTAATTATTCTTTTGCCTTCCCTCACTCCTTTGTAAAGCAATCTGAAACCTACCGAAGAAGAGTAATTAACTTTTTTTGTATGATCCACTTGTGTTTACACAGGTATTATATATGCAGCCTCACAGTAAACCAATACTCTTAATATAACCATAAAGAAACAATCCTACCTTTTAGACTCTCTGTCATATTCTTCCCCAATCCATATAAATGACTGAGCAGCCAGTAGAGCTGAAATATCAAGTTCTTGAACATCATGTGTAGATGCCAAAACAATTTCATTGCTGTTTGCCTACGCAGCACAAACAGAAAATTTATACTAACTATAATTAAGATCTTTTTATTACACTTTTGTAGTATTTGCAGCTTACCTTATTAACTGCAAATGCCATTATCATATCTGATTCTTTGTGAATGATTTTTGCTTTTCCTCCAGGGTAGCCAAGATCTGCTTCAACCTACAAAACATTAGAAATGTCAATTAGCATGAAAATCCATTTTGTAGTGGTACATTCAGACTGCAAAAATCTATACAAAATTCATGCAAGAAAAGTTCAGTGGCCTCAGCATTGTTTAGGAAGCTAAACTTTAGACTTCTCATACTCTTTGGTGTTCTAGAAGCCAAAAGTTATATTTGAGTGTAAGAAACAAAGTTGTGTGCGCAATACTATTTACAAGGTGTTCACTCATCCCAATTATCAGGACATCCAAAGTTAATTCACTGATTAAAAGCCTGCCACACAGACTACACAGAACATATAGCTTCTGTTAGTCACATTAGAGAAAGAAAAGCCAGTTCCACAGAACTTTTAAGAATGTGCTAGAGGTTTGGGAGAAGGGATACTACCTTGTTTTTGTGATCTTCTGCTACGCAGTTTTGTTTGACCTGCTCCACACGATCTTCTACAGACTACATAACATCACACAGTCACAAACACAAAACACATGCACAAACAAATATAAAAAAAGAATGAAACATTCCAAACTAGATTTTAAAGGCCACTCTGTCAGTAAATGATGACAAATGTATTTTTAACTTTTTATAAAAGGCACAGAAACTAAGACAGGAATCTAAACAAACTCACTTAAAATGTAATGCCTCCTAGATGAACACAAAATGTATGATATAGTAAATAAATGGAGGAGTAATACACACACAAACTCCATACTTACAGGAATTCTTAAAGATATTAAATAGTATACTTATTTCCCATGGTATTTATGCGTTGGTTTAAATTTTCAGTTAGAACTCATTACAGTTGTAACTGGTACAATTCGTAAAGCCCTGTATTGTATATTACTATATAATATTACTTTTATATGTATATATTACTCATGCATATATACATATACACAAAGTAATAGCTCATTTAAATTTCTTTTTCAATATGACACAAAAAAATATTAGATGAATACTCAAATTTATTTACTTATTACCATTATCGCAAATGTTCTGTTTCTTTATTAGGACAGTATTCAAATACATAAATGTAAGGTGAGATATGTCTTGTCTAAAAATATTCGGTTCAGTTGACATTTCAATAAACAACATGACAGTCATGTTGATTTTAAAAAAAATCCAAACACTGTTAAATGAAAGAAAGGAAATTGAAATGCCAACGAAAAAATTGAAAGAAAAATTAAAAGAAATACTGAAGAGACTGAGGAACAGTTATAATTGAGTTTTCTTTTAAAAAAAAAGTTACATTCTTTGTTTACCTCACTTTGCTTTCTTTTCTTTGTGAATATATATCTTATGAAAGTCTCCTGAAGAAGTTCTTGCTTCACAAGAAAATGCCAGAGCCTTTTTGCTGGAAGAGCTGAATAATCCTTTGATCTGGATAAAACAGAAGGGGAAAAAAAAAAAAACAAAACACACCACAGGAAAAAGCTTCAATGTAATTAAAGGTGGACAAAAAAAAAAAAAAATCTAAAGCAAGACTCAGAATGACTTCAGATGAAATTCCAATTTGAAGAAAAAAAAAAACCCCAAAGTTTAAGCTCTAATTTGTTAAAGGCAAGTATCAAGAGATACTTTTTTCTTGCATTTTTTTTAAATCCATATTATGTTACTACCTTCCAAGTACTACAGTTTAATCTGCTGACTTGTGTTTATGTCTATATTTGCACTCTACTAAAACTGCTTTTCTGTTGAAATTATGCTGGCCCTACAGCATTTCCTTAGGTATTTCTTTCAGTATTCAAAAGAATTCACAAATATTTAGCTCATATATGAGCCAAATAAAATTCATTGCCTCAGACTTGAGGACAAATATTTCTAAAGAAGCAGTGCATGTTTGTAAGATATTTTAATAAAATCCTATAGCGCTATCAACCATGCAAATTCAAAGTCTTATATAGTGAGCAAACCTAAAGTTGTATTTTAGTATATTAAGAAAAGCTAGCTATTTTTGAATTGAAAACATGGTTCACTATCTGCATTTAAAGATACCTGCAAGCATGACATTGGTCTAAACACAGGAGGAATGGCTGTACAAGGACCTCACTACCACTTTCTTTTTCTCCTCCTCCCGACATCTGCACGTATTAGAGTAACAAAAGAAGAGAGTTATGAGGTAGGGTGGGAGACAGCTGCTACTGGAGGAACAGTAAAAGAGGTTGAATAGGGTCTTCCCAGCAGCAGCCATTGCCCTTGATTTGTAGTCCTCCAAGCTCTGCTCTTTCCTTCTTATTTTCCTTTCTTGCTGCAGTTGTGAAAGGTGCAGCAGAGTAAGTAAAGGCTGCTGCAGGAGACAGCTGCATAAGAAGGAACAAAGGGATGTGGGAAAGTGGTTTCTGTAAAGCGATGGCTAGAACTAAGATCTAGCCAACCTTCATTTGGCTGTTTAGGTGGAAATACTCTTTAGTATTTCTATGATCAAAGAATGTGTTCTTGCTAGGAAAAAAATACTTACTTGAATGGTGTGTTTTCAGGTTCAATCATTGCTTTATTGCGGAGAATAGCTGGTCCTGCACCTGTGCCAAGGTCACTAGGATAAGTATTGATGTAGTTTGGTGGTGGGCCTTCAAACTGGTCCATTCTATCTTGAAGAATCTGTTCCCAGTGTTCCAAATTTTTTATTACAGCAATGCCCAATGGTGATGTTACAGGCAGATCTAAACAGAAATATTAATAAAGTAAGGCTTAAAGAAAAAAAATCATTCAAGTTACAGTGTGTATAAAAAACCAGAATACAACAACCATAAAAAAAAAGAAAACTTGATAGGAAATGTACTTCTTGGCAATTGTAAAAAATAATGTATTAAGTTATTTAAATTTAAAAATTAAAATTAAAAAGCAAAGTCTGACAGAAAGCCACTTATACAGAAAACTAAAATGTAAAGCAGAATTTAACGTACCAGTGAATTCCAGACCAGCAATGGGAAAGAAGTTCTTAACATTATGCAGAACTAATTTTACCATTGTCAGATGCAGAAGAGCCCAGCTGCATAAAAAGAACAGATTTAGTTGTGTTAAAACAACATTAACAAACACAGTTATCTGCAGAATATTTTTCACCTTCTACCAAATACACAGATTAGAAAAACAGTGTTGATGGTTCACTGAGGTTTACCAGACGCACAGAGAAAGCTACTTATGTATCAACTATGCAACATCAGGGTGCCTCTGAGGGTACCTCGCTGCAACAGATCATATCCCCTTCTTTCTTTTACAAATCCCAGATTATTGTACTCTTCCCCCAGAAAAAAGAGTGTGCATGCGTGAGCCTCTGCAAGATTGAGAATTAAGTACAAGCCCCGTGAAACACCTCCTGAAATTCTCCATGAAATCATGATGAATACAGATATTACTTGAGTTTGGCATTCATGGCAGAAGCTTTCACACTGAAAGAGTCTCACAGATATTACAGATACAAATCCTATATGGTATAGCTGTAAGGACTAATGAGAGGCTTGAAGAACACATAAAAGAGCCATCATTTTCTCCATTATTATAATGGTGAGGTCATCCACTTTATTTCATCTTGCAACATTTTCTCTTTTAAGTAAGTGTTCTATTTAATCTGCCCCTCATTCAAAAATTAAAGATCAGACTTGAATCAGTAGTCATTGTAGAGCTGGCATTGTGGTACCTCATGTTCTTTGTGTCTTAAAAATGAAGACAGGAGGTTTTTTATTTGTTTTTTCCCCTCCCCCAAACATGCAAACTACACAGCTTTGACTTCCTAATCCCTTTTTTTTAGGCAAGTAAATGGGGAACTGTTACTGTGATGAGAATTTGTCACTTCTGTAATCCCATTACCACAGATAAGTCTATCCACACTACTAAAATTATTTGACTTTAAACTGGACAGTGTAGGGGACCTGTATTTTCTTTAATTTGGAAGCAAAGGCAGGCACACGACATAGTTATTCTAAAATAGTGGCAATTTCTGCTAACCTGTAAGAATTAGCATCTTTGTGTTCCTGGATCTGTACATCAGAGAGGAAAGCATCATCCTCCTCCTCATCACTGTGAATGCTTTCATCGGAATCATATATAACACCGCTGTCTGATAAAGGAAGAAATGGCTGCAACGCAAAATAAAAGTCTGCTATAAAAGCAATTTTCTGATCTCTTAACTAAAGTAAGAGTTGAATATTATCACTGTCACACAGTTTAAATGACAACAACTTCACCTACAAATAAGTTTCCCTAAAACATAAGCAAGTAGCAAGGGGAAAAGTGTTAATCTCTATTATTGGCAAAAGACATGTTTTGAAAGTTAAGTAATAGACTTGCAGGCTCTTCATCTTTTATTACGAGGACAATATTCTGCAGCTTACTATGAAGAGAGCTCAACATTTTCACGTTATTTTCATCCTCTAAAACTTAACACAGAAGAAATATGCTGTTATGAACTGTAAGTTATATTTTCCATTTTAAATTACCTTTGCCATAAAATAGTCCCACATGCTGAGTTCTGGAGGGATAAACTTTTCTTTGTAAGAGGGTCTTTCTGCAGGTACAGGTGGCGGTACAGTGCTATCTTTTACTGGTCTTCCTGGCACTAGCATTCTCATATTAAACCGACGGCGATGTTTATCCATTTCTTCTGATGGAAGCGGTGGTGCTAAATTCAGGAAATTTGAAAAGCTGATATTAATACTGCATCTTTAGAAATGGCTGTGTTTTATAATTGAAGCAACTAAAACCATTGTTATTAGTACTAATTTCTACTGATTCAGAAATCAAAGCCAGCCTAAATAAAGTAAGTGTAATCATACAAGAAGTTCACTTATGATAAATTCAATAACTGTAGCATTTATACATTGGATATATCATGAGAAATACATTTTATTATCTGGATTAAGTTCTCAGGAGATGTAGCTTTTAAGTAAAAAGCTTTTAGCTGAGAAATTTCTCAAGAAAGAACTTAAGAAATTTTGTTGCAAAATAAAAGTTATATATAAAATTTCACTAAACTGTAAACTGCACAAGTAACAGTAGTTATTCAAAATATAAGCTAAGGAACTCTTAAGATAACAAAGAAAATTTGAATAGAGGGACAGTCTTTTTGACAACTGAAGTCTATTTTAAAGTGTTGTGATTTAAAATGTCTTAATAGTTATCAAAATATTAATGTGGAATTTGTTTTTCAAAGTGTTATTGGCCAGGCAACATTGAAGATCACACTTACTTTATTACAAAGGAGCTTGATATTTAAAAAAAAATTTTTTTTTTTAAAAAGCCGCTACTAACATTCATCTACACTGCAAGTTTTTACAAACCTTCATTACCATCCTCTGAAACATCAGAAGCTGTAGCAGCTTGTAGGTTAAAGGAAAACAGAATACATCTCAAATGAAGACATGACTTTATGTTATTCATATTAACATCTTGTGAAAATAACCACCCTAAATAAGTTTAAATTATTCCATAAATGACAAATATCTGTTGTGCATACTTATAATGGTGCATTGCCTCATTACTGTTTTGTTTTGTATTTCAGATATTGGAACATCTAATGTTTGCATAAGTTTCAAGCCTATTGTTGTTTTGAAAGTCTATGTGACATGATTTTCTGTATTGTTGCAGTGTGAAGTCTATGACAAATGGTTGTATTTGCTTTTGTCTCCAGAGCCTGAATTCAATCTCCACTTATGCTTTTCCTCATGCAGTATATTAAGATATGCTCATCTGTCTTTGCAAAATTCCTGGTTTTAGTTGGAGCTTACGTATGCACGAACTATTTTTCTGACGGATGAAGTTGATATTTCTTCTCTGTGGTGTTGTACAAGGTGAAATCGCATCTTGCAATAGAAATTGGTTTCAGAAATACTGTTTCCAAGTTACTGTAGTCGTTAAACAATAGCATGCATCTCTCATACAGAAAGCCATAGGTATTAACACTGATTTATACCATCTATTTTTTCACTAAAAAATAACGACTGAAAGTCCTGAAAAGTGTTATAAGTAAGCATCTAATAGTAATATTAGCAATATAGTAACTGTACAGTTTTTATGGCAAATCCAAAATGTGCTGGGTGCCATTACAAAGGACAACTGCAAGACTAATATTTTTTCTGCTTTTTAATTAATGTAACAGTTTTCTTGCCAGTAGATACTTAAATTCTGCTTGCTTGGTTTTTGTCTTTAAAAGGAAGGAAATCTCTCCTACCAGGTTACTAAAAGGTATAAAATGCAAATCATTACTATGACCTTTAGAGAACAAAGTACCTGGAATATTTTCTGACTGCCTTCGAGGTTTTACAAGAAGTTTCACTCCTCCGCCAAAAACAGCAGCCCACATTCGACTGTTCAAAGGATGGGCTGCTAGTCGAAATAATTCATTACACGAATTGGTTGCAAGGGCGTGTATAAGGAGACTCAGATAGACAGCTACAACAGCTTCACAAAGTAGGATGTTTAACTTTGGTTGATCTTCATCCTGAGCTGAACTTAAGAGATTTATAAGTGAACTCACACCTGCAAAGAGAAAAGAAGAAAAGTTCTATGTTAAATGAGCAGGAGTACAAATGGAAAAAAAGGAATTGTTTCACCTCTACGTTTTATGTTAAACATATACTAATAGCCACGTGATACTTTTATTCAGATGAAACATACTATTAATATTTTTCTTAAAATCATAAAGATCAAAATTTAAAAAAGCCTTCTTGGGTCTGGGACTTCTGCGTTGTACCTCTCTGCAAATACTATGGGCAGTTCAGCTTGCCTATGAAATTCCTCTCTATTTCCACAGTTTACCTCAAAATACTAAATTTATGCTCGTACATTGGGAGCAGTTGTTTTGATAGCTATACCAAGTAAAGCATAGATGTAAGACAGTACTGTAGAAACAGCTAACAGAAATAGCTTTGCGAGGGGGTGAGGCAGACCGGAGGAAAACATTTTAGGATGACAAATTATCAGCTTTTATTGAGTTTTTCCTGAAGATCGTGATCTCTTCTTCAAGCAAGACGTTTGCCATATAGAAAGTTTATTTTTATTTGTTTTGATACGTGAAAATGTTAAAGGCTGTTATTAATTTGAGGACTAAATCAGAAACACTTATCTATCATTGATCATCTATCATTTCATCCATCATATTACAGGACAGTGAAATAATTTTGAAATGTGGAGCTGGTCCAGTGGTGCTAAAAGTAACTTTATTTTTGTCTTACCAGGCCACTGAGCAGGAGATGAGTTTGGAGTTGCATGCTCTTCAATACTTTCTGTCCTCAGTCTGCGTCGATCACTCAAAAGCAGTCCTTGATAAACCATCCCTGTAAACTGATTCGCTTCTGTTTGACTGCTAAATACAAATTAATTTTTTTCTGATGAGAAAGGATTTTAGAATATTTTTGTAATGAAGTATAGTGTATATATACATGCTTCTCATTTTAATCAGAAAATGCAACATTTAGACTTCTATAGGACTAAGTCAAGAATTTTATAATTTCACCGTATACAAAATACATTTTTTATTAAAACTTGAAATGTTTCCATGTGGCATTATCAATTTTAATATGTTATGTGCGTAGCTCCAGATATGAAAAAGGCTTTTTCAAAAATTTTAATAATATATTTGTTGTGAAGAATTTTTGGTAATGTTTTTACAGCATTCTCTTCCAGTTCCAGTTTGGAATATAAACTGCCTGAAACCTGACTTCAGTTAGACTCAGATGTTTCCCCTGCACCCCTGTTCAGCAATGAATGTGCCATGGAAAACAGCATTCAGATATTTTTCAGAAGCATCCCAAGTGAGAGTGATACCAGATTTTCCTATTATTTACTGGAAAAAATCTGAATGATTGGTGTTATTTTATCTGTGTAAAACTGATCTGGCATATCAAAGCTAGCAATGTGTAAACTGTATAAGTATCTATGACCATACACGGATATTTAATCCCTTTTTTAGACACATGCATGAAGAATGTCCATTTTGGATACACAAAGTATACTCCAAATGTAGAACTATAAGAAAACTTCCATTTTTACCTGTAGCTGTGGCTGTCACATAGTGCTTGATAAATGGATGCAGAAAGTGACGCTGCTAAAGAATGAAGTGTGTACACCTAAAATAAAAAGAGCCGATAAGCTATACATAAATTATATATAAAAGGTGGGTAAACTACAATTCTTTCTAAACAGCAGTGGAAACGTGTTATGCAGGAATGTCCTAGTTTTAAACCAAGTGCAGGAAATAGTAACTGAATGTTACTTTAAGTTTACAATACAGTACTTTGAAAATCACAACTGCTTGCTCAAGATCATTCGATTGCAGTCAAAACCTTCTACTATTATGTCAAGATAATTAACTTTATTCTAATATAGAACTGCTCCAATGAATGAGTATACTGAAGGAGTGATTAAGTATGTCCTGTTCTGACAATGAAGTTGATAGAATGGTTCCTGGAAGCCGTATTATATAACATTGCCGTTCAATGTAGTAGTAGTTGCTCAATATGCATAAAATACAAAAGTTTGTGTAATCATTGTATGATTGTTTTATCTATAATCTCTTTTTTACCTCAGTTATGTGATTACAGATTTCCAGGAGTAACAAGAATAATACTCTGTTATTGCCTCACAATGCAACAGAAACACTCCAGTTCTTAAACAGAAGAAATGCAAGGATTTCTTGGAAAGTCCGATGCAATTCACAGTATGAAGAAAATGGTACTGTCAAAGTGTTAAAAACGTACACTTTTTTTAAACCCACCCTGTGTTCATTTCCATCTTTTCCTACCATCTTTCCATGTAATCAAATGCTAGACCTTAGATTAAAGCTATGAATTATCTAAATAGTTGTTTTGCAGTTAGGAGGTGTCAGCTCTTCTTTCTGAATTCTCTTTTAAAAGAAAATGCATGTGAAGTGTGAGTTTTTAGAGTAAGAAAGATGCTTGCTGTAGCATAATGCAGGATGGAAAAGGAGTCAACGGATGTAAGCGAGAAAATTAGATGTAAATGAGCTTGGGTTACAGTTTTAGAAACTTACCTGCCTTGCAGTGGGACAACCCATTTAGTTTCCTAATTTTTCCCTACTTTCATATAGTCAATGGAAATTCAAAATAATTTAATGACTATGAATACTGATCTAAATGTACAAAACAATGATTTAGCTTCTTACTAATTAACTGTGTCATAGTCTCAGGCTCTTTAGCTTTTTCCCCCCCTCTATTTACTGAATCTGAACAGAATTTATTCACCCCCGAGTATGGAGTCAGATAAAGTAATTCACCACAATTCCTTAAAAACCAGTACACTTGAGGAAATTCGCGCTGGAGTAAGGTTTATAATATCTATGTTAATAGAAGGTTATAACATAACTTACAGTCTTCCATCTCTACTTTCATTAATCTCCCTACAGGATTTGACCAGAATGATGATAATTAGTTAACTTACATGATCATGTTGTTTTAAGAGACAAGAATTCAGTGTTTTAGTGAACGTTCACATTTGGAATAGTATCCTGAGAATGACCAGAATTTGAATGAAAGGGAACTAACCGGATTCAAAAACATGTCAGAAGGCAAGTGGTTAACTAGCATTTTCAGTTCGCCAGACTTAAGGGAAAAGGTCAGTATTGTGAAAGGGTAAGTACTGAAAAGTTAACTCAAACACCACATTTTATTTTTCGCATGCTCACTCCCCATTTTATAAAAAAATCCTTTAGCATTTCCTGAAAGCTTTTCATTACCTTGATATCTTCAGTATTAGGATGTGGTGGTGATTTCATCTGCACAATAGTGTAAAGAATATCATGGATGTGGTTGTTTAAATACAGCACAGGATTAGCTATCACAGTTTTTGTGGATGCTATGCTTGCAGAAAGCAACGGTAGTGTTGTGGGTAATGGAAGTGGAGACTGAAGTTGTTTTACAGTAGTTTCCTGTTTAAAAGAAAAGATTGTCTTTAAAATTATTGCTTTGAGAAAAAAAGTTAAAAAAAATGATGATTTTACATCTTAAATGTTTTTCCAGGGTTATTTATCCTCTTCCACTGCTGTCTGCTCAGTACAGACAAGATTTTACTGTGACTGATGTCAAAAGTAAGTTCTTATTTACCATAATAACATGCATCAGACCTGATAGCCAAGTTTGCGGGAACGCTTTTTGGTTTAGTGCAGGGAGAGTTCGTTAGGAAGTATCGGGATTGTCTATTAAGAAACACTAACTAAAAACGCACTTGCAGTAGCATAAGTTGACATAATACTCACTGGTCTGAGTTTAATAACAAAAGTCAAATTGCACTAATCTGAGTTTCTCAAGTGGAAATGAACAGAATTTTTTTTTATTCTTAAAAATATGTGCTAAGCCTAGTACCACCAAAACAGTTGTCTACTGCTCCTATTTGAAATGTGAGAAATCTAGGACTAGAGCAAGTTAAATGACTTGCCCAGTATCAGGTTATCTGCTGTAGCTCAGGTTAGTCATTAACATTTGCTGGAAAATACCTCTTTTTGTATAAAATAAATGTAGAATGTGCCATAATACAGTAAAAGGGAGCACTACCCTGTCTGACTTGGTATTATTTGTTGAGCCTTGCAGCTAAGATCCCATTCCTTGTAGCTCACTTGCATGATTTGCAGAGGTGTAGGGAATGAGATTTTGTTGTATTTGAGCAACTGTGAATTTAATTTATTATATAGGTACCCAGAATATTGTGATCAAAATTATAATTTCATTGGAACACACATATAATGCTGCAGCTATAATATAAACAGCAACATTTATATTCCATAATTATAGGTAGCCTAATCCTTAATGTCATATAACATTCTTAAGAACCAAATAATCAGGATGTGGAAAAGCAGCACACTTAAATACCAAGATCTTTCTCCAAGAACGTTAAAATTATCTTGACCATTAGACTTGCAGAACATAAAAAGCACCTATCTAGGCACAAACTCAAGCATTTGACAAAACTGACAGTCCAGAACTGTTCACACTTGCGAAGAGAAATTAGTTGAATTTGTTTTACCTGCTGTGACTCTTGCAGCAAGAACTTCAGCTCCATTCTTACAGATGCTAAACCACCACCTTGTGCCCCATGAAGACTACAATAACTTAGAAAAACTCTTAGAAGAGCTTGGTTCTTCTGCAGCCACCACTTTCGTCTTTCAGCATGTTCTCGTTTTGCTTGTAACCTACGTCTTTCTATCTGGTGCCGTTCATACGAACCAATGTCTGGCTTATCCATAATATCGTCATGATCAAGTAGATCCCCATTTACTTTGGTATATGTTTTACAATAGTCTTTGCCCCCTGCGTCATGGTTGCATATTTCATGCATAGCAGCAATCTCTTTTTCAAGCCAGTTGTACAGCTGAAATCTGAGCTTTCCTCCATCTACTTCATAACCTGTAGCCAAAGTCCTCAGTTCAGTCATAAGGATCTTCAAACAGGCTCTGAACTTCAGTTGTTCAGCAATAACATCAACCTCAGTGTCTCCTGCATCAGAAATCTCCCCCTGTGGTGTCTGTGGGATGTTGGTGTCTGAGGTTCTCCCATCATCTTCTCCATTCTTAGAATCAGATTTTGAGTTTTTCATCATTATCCCAACATCCTTGTCCTCTTCGTCTGACCCATTTTTGTCTTCACCCCAATCAAGAGTAAGGGGCTCATCATCAAATTTTACTGCTGGTTGACTCCAGTCAAATTGTGCTGAAGATTCAACAGTATTCTCCAAAGCAAAGGAAGCTGAAATTGGCTTTGACCAGTCTGTATCACCCCTTCCAGCACTGTCCCTTAGGGCTTTGGAATCTGAAACACCAGCCTGTATTGGAGGACTAGATGAATCTTTCTCTGCAGCTACAGTAGACTTTTTTCTTACTTTTGGAATTTTGGAAAGGACTTCAAGAGCTAGTACAGGGCAGCCCACTTTAAAATGAGCATTTGCAGTAGTGAAGAATAATTTTCTTTCTATAAGATTAATTTTATCCACAAAGCTTTTCTCAGTTTTTAGACCTAAGGTGGCCAAAGTCCCTTCTGGTGAGCTGAAGTATCTTCGGATGAGCAAAGGGTGGGTCCGAAGATAATTGTAAAAACTGAATACCACAGGATTGCACGACTTGACGATAACTAAGGAATTAAACAGATATGACATCTATTGAAAATGGCTTTAAAATAGTATTATTCTGTTTTGCAGTATTTCCTGCATTACAGAGATTTGTCAAAACACAAAAACAAAGACAGTTTTGGGTCTAGTTGCCAAAACAAAATGAAAGAATTACTTATTCCCCACAAAAAGATTAAAGGTATGAGCTGATGAGTAGAAAGATATGAAATTCTCTCATTTGCCTCACTGTTATATTCCACTCAGCTAAGCCTAAAAAAAGCTGAGATGATCAGCCAGGTAGAGATTTCCCCAAGGGAGGGAATATGCCACAGAAACCTACGTAGCCACCTGTCACTTAACATTAATTTCAGAAGAGACAGGACAGGAAAACCTGCTAGAACACTGCTAATTCCTAGAAGCAAGAATGAGAATTTAAGTCTATTGCAATAAAGACTAGCTAGCATTCAGTAGTAGAGAGGTATTGTAGGGAAGTACCAAACAAAGAAGGTCCTCCTGAGCTTATCTGACAGCAGAACTAAGTTCAATATCAGGGGGCTGGAGACAAGTCCTTGGAAGAAATTGGAAAAAGATTTATTTTTTTTTTAGGAAGAAGTGGAAATTGAGTGGGCCAGTACATAAGGCAATTAATCATTTCAGCATAATGGCATCTCGGGAGAAGGGACTGCATACATACACAGAAAGTATTTCTCCTTCTCTACTTTGTCTTAATAAGTTTGTCCCATCAGACTAATGTTTTTCCCTTACCTGGGTTTTCATCATCATCTTTAGGTGTTTGTTCCAATAACGTGTCCAGTGCTCTAGTGTAATCTTTCATTATCCAGTACGCAATGCTTCTCAGAAATGGATCAGAATGCAATTTAGTACAGCTGAACCCAGCTCCATCCTTATGGCAACCCAAAATCTTTTCATAAAGAATGGAGGTGTATGTGACAGAGGTTTCAAACTCTGATTCATATAAACGAGCAATAACCATAGCCAACTGGATGTCTTCCATTTTCTCAAGGCACACCTATGATAAGAAGTGGGGAAAAGGTTGCTTTATGAGGGAAAGGTAGTTCTTTAAAATAACAATGAAGTGAATAGCAATATATGTTTACAGAACAGATAATTTTTTTCTCATCATATCTGTTCTTTGAAGTGTATATTCATCTTTGGGTCAAAAATGTGGTAAGTGATATATATCCAAGTAAGATATTTTCTTCCGTGTTTGGAAAGAGGTGTACTTTCTTCTATTTCAGGAGTTATGATAGGCATAGCAACATCAGCATGTCAAAAATTAATATGGCAGAAGTAAAGATGTTTATTTTTATTCTACCTAGTAGAATAAACATAACTTCCAACTTTAACGTTAATACATCACTGGTAAGATATTCACACTGTCTCATCTGCAGAATTACATCTCTGAGGAAAATTCTTTACGTTCTCAGGTAAAGACAAACATATTGCATATAGATAGGCAGGATAACTAAAGGTTCTCTCATTCCCATTCTCTCTGGAGAGGTACTGCTTAGGTTATGATCCTGCTTACAGCTCTCACCTCCCTTGTGGCAGGCAACATCACAGCTCCACTAAAAAGGGAACTGAGCGCTGCTTCAGAAGAGAAATCCGACTTCTTTTTTTACTTAATGTTGTAACAATAGGTCATGCAGAATAGCTGGAAGCTGAACAGAGTGCTACAACTTAACTGTGCTGATCAAACAGAAAGTTTTGCCAGAGGGGTCACGATGGGTATTCTGAAGAGTGCTACTGCTGAGGACTGATGTATCTTAACAATTATTCTGGCCTTCAGATCAGCTTCCAAGCTGCTTTTCACAGTAGTGTGGAGGTAAACGGTATGTCTGCAGGGCACAAGGGGGTCATGTGTGGACCATACCATACCATTTGTGCTGCCACAATTTGTGAAAACATCAGCAGAGAACTGCTTGTAAGGATGCAGTTACATAGGTCAAATCAGAAACTGAAATTTAATTTCTCAAAAGTGGATACCTCTATAGCATCTTTCAGTGAACCTGCTAGCAAGAAAAATGCAGCTGATTGTTCAAAGCGTTGTTTTCCCAACAAAGCAAAAGCATTTTTCAAAGCAGCTTTGCGCCATCTATCTTCACTGAAGTTGTGGCTGAAAAAGGCAGTCATCTTTTCATCGTGCTGGGACCTGCATAAAGAAATGCAATGTATACAACTACTTATTATATAACCTTAGCATACAATCACTTGAACAACATCACTTTAAATTAAACTCTAATCTTGAATGAGTTCTGTTTTGCATTCCTGGTTCCATTAAGATTTAATCAAACTTACAGTTAGCAGAACTCACCTAAACAGACCCCACACCACTGCCTTTTTCTTCATAGCAAGGTAAAAAAGTGCAGCATCTAAGGCATCATTGTTCCTCTGGAATGAAGCTTTTGCAACCTGTAGTAAACAAACCCCACTATTATTAATGAAAATATAAAGGCTGCTTTTAGCTAAATAACACATGTTCTCTGTCAGGAAGGATGGTCTAGGTGACTGTATTATTTCTACAAAGCAACAGTAATTTCTGTCAGAATGTTTTATTCATATGTGACAGCTCTCATTACACTGTAAATGTTCTTAAGAGTCAGAAAACCAGCACTACTGCAGATATTAACCCTTCTCAACCACAGTGGGACATTACAAATGTGCAAATAAAAATCTTTTCTTTAAAAGTGTTACAGTAATTCATACTATTAGGTGAAATTCCTCTTGCAATCCATTATTTACATATACTTAAGCTAATACAAGTATTTCTTTAATGAACACTGTTTGGTTTTTATATAAATCTCATTGGTAGCTATGGGAAACAGTTTTAGATATTATCTCAAAAGCACATTGCATTTTATCCATTATTAGACCTCCCATAAGAAAACTCTGCTTCCAAATGAGATGTGGTGTTATTTTGGTTTTACATAATATAGGTGCATATTTCTATAAAACAGTAATTTTGCAACTCTTCAGAAGAGTAAAACCTGCATTTAGTTGCAGTTCAGATCTTTTATGTTCTATAGTACTCCATTATAAAAAATACAAAATTTGCAAAAAGACCCTTTATATAGTTTTTATTGACTAATATTTTTAGATACATTTATTTCTTAAATAAAACCCACTACTGAACTCAAAGCATAATTCCCTGTGTAATCTACAGATACTGTCTCATCTGTCTGAAAACAAGATTCTTCTTAAAACAGAGTACTTAATATGATCTTTAACATACTTTAAAATATGTGGGGGGGAGAAATTAGGTGCTTCAGAAATGGCTTTTCCCTAGATCAGTTGTATTATATCTTACTACTGAATAACAAAATTTGTAAGCCAGGACTGCCAACATCAGTTGACACAGAAAAAACTAGTTATGCAGTCTCCTGGCTGGGCTGGTGTCGTGGTTTAACCCCAGCCCGCAACTCAGCACCACGCAGCCGTTTCCCCCTCCCCCTCCCCCTCCCAGTGGGGTGGGGAGGAGGAAAGGAAAGGAAAAAAAAGTAAAACTCGTGGGTTGAGATAAGAACAGTTTAATAACTAAAGTAAAATATAATACTACCAATAGTAATAATGAAATATAATAATAATAGTAATGAAAAGGAATGCAACAAAAAAAAAAAGGGGGGGGGGAAGGAAAAAAAAAACAGTGATGCACAATGCAATTGCTCACCACCCGCTGACTGATGCCCAGTTAGTTCCCGAGCCGTGATCCGCGCCTCCCGGCCAACTCCCCCCTGTTTATATACTGGGCATGATGTTCTATGGTATGGAATACCCCTTTGGCTAGTTCAGGTCAGCTGCCCCGGCTGTGCTCCCTCCCAGCTTCTTGCACACCTGCTTGCTGGCAGAGCATGGGAAACTGAAAAGTCCTTGGTTTAAGATAAGCGCTACTTAGCAACAACTAAAACATCAGGGTGTTATCAACATCATTCTCACACTAAATGCAAAACACAGCACTGTACCAGCTACTAAAAAGAAAGTTAACTCTGTCCCAGCCGAAACCAGGACAGCTGGAGTACAAAGGAATCTGCTATATACAAGTCACCGTGCATATCCGTTAAGGCATGCCTAACGGCATGTAGCTATAATTTGTAAGCAGTAAAAAGTACCTTCTCAATGCACCTTCGGAGTGTGTTGATATTCCTGACCCACCAACCAATACCCATAGCTCTTAATTCAGACCACTGTGGGTCTCCCTTCTGGATAGCAGGAATCATATTGATCAACTCCTCCTCAGCCTCAGAATGAAAAGCCCATGCAAAATGGCAAGTAGATAGGCCTAAACAATAATATAAGATAGTAAAATTCAGAAGATTAAGACTTGTTAATAAGCAAATGGAATATGTCACAGATGCAAAGTGGGATCTCCAACCCAAGAGTTAGGTAGATCTGAGAGAGACTGTTTCCCTCAACAGGCAGTAGAGCTGCTAAAGGAACAGCTGAAATATCTTTTTGCTCACTGGGGATGTCCTCTCCTCCGTGCTTCTTCCATCATTTTCCAGTACCCCATTCATATATGTACTAGAGTTATACGGTGAAAGACTGAAGGAAAACTACTCTGTTACCACAGAGGCAGACCCATTCTGGGCCAGAAACCTTTCTGTCTGCTGTTTAGGTGGTAATTGCTTTTCTTTCCTGTATTTCACAACAGCATTTACTCAGATTGAGCAAGGGAAAAAACCTGCTGTGATGAAAATAATAAAATAATCTTTAAGATAAGATAAAGCCATGCTCATGTAAAGCAACATCTTCATTCCTCCAGCAGAAACAATGAAATATATATACAATCTGTATGTTATCTGGTTGGGGAACTTATTTGTGCCTCAAACTGAATGGGGCAGAATCTTTCTTCTGTTCTAGAGCTATACTTTTTTTGCTATTCACAGTGCATGTAGGGAAGCCTATACTAAGCTTTTGCAAGATAAGGGTCTTAATGGAACAGATATAATCTAAAATGAATATGCAGATAATAGAAATATCATAATATTGTAAATCAAACATAACCAGACCTTGTCAGCTCAAGTGGATCAAATGAAAGCAATACTTCACTCTAAGAATTACCTTGGTGAAGCAGCTGAACTCGATACAGAGGTGGGAGTGATGTCAGAAGGCAGGTGTGCAAGCGCATAGCCAACAAATATCGTAAGCCACATTCATCTAAGGTATCCCTTCCTGTGAAATATAAAATACTGACTTTTGAATATGCAGGTGACTACAAGAGGCATATATACAACTTATCATATGCAGTGTGTGAAGAATCTATGTTTCTAAACTTGCTGTGAACCTGAACTACAAGTTATTTACTATGTATGAAACATAAGTAGAGATTTATATTTAAGTGTTTTTCTTTCGTACTGTATCTAATCTGAATCATAGATGCTAGCTTTCAGCTTTGTTATCCCAAAATACCCAAGAACTAAGTTTACCTTTACAGAGAAGAACAAGAATGTTAATTCAATAATATGTCAGTTACTAACCTGAGTAATTCTTATCTCTGTTCTCATCTAGTTCAGTGCTTGTCGTGGCCACAGTGTCTGCCAAAGCTACAAGGAACATCTGCTCCAGTCGAGTAAGGCCTGGCAGACTTGAGTGCATCAGGTGGCTTGAAAGGACACTAGCATGTTCTCGGCCAAAGTAAGTCGGACCGTACTGTGACAGATTAATAACTTTGGATTTACTCTCCCTCTTTTCAGGCTCAAAATCAATAAAGTCTTCAGTTGTAACAGGCTGAATCTGGAACAGATCTGAGTACTGATCCTCTGTTTTTCTCTTAGCATGATCTTCAGTGCCCTGAGGTATTTTAGAAGTTTCTTCAGAAACATAAGTGGCATCTTGATCTGCAGCAAGCAGCGCATACAGTGGCAGTGGTGGAATTGAGTCTATCTCTGTGTAGTCTCGAGTACCATCTTTTCCAGCTGTGATGGTATCCTTTGCAGTACTACCACTTACACTAATGGTGCGAGAAAGATGGCGTTTAGGACCAGTTCCTTCTCCAGCTTCTGTGTCTTTAACTATTGCAACTTCTCCTGCAATACATTTAACTAAATGCGATAGAATGGCTTTGGCTCGGCGAACCTTACCCAGATCCATAAGTTCTAATAACTGGGTTGGATGATACTGGGGTAGAGTAGGTGAAAGAACATGAGCAGCTTCAAAAAGGCCACCATCCTGAATTACAGTTGGAGTGCCAAAAACGTCATCCACAATACCTGCCCCATCAATTACACTCGTCTTCTTCGTTATCAAGCTTGTTTTGAGTGGATCTTGTGTTGTTGAGTCTTCAGTAGTAAAAACATCACTTTCTCTATCACCAAACTTGACAGCGTGTTTCCACTGGGCATAAACATGCATTTCACAGTCCATTCCCACTACCAGAATACCATCTCTCACCCAGGACAGAGAAACAGGCAATGAAGGAGTGCCATCTACAGATGATACTAAATCAATTGATCTAAGCAACACCCACTTTGACTTTATACCTTGTTTTATGCTACCACCTAGTGGTAAAGTAATGACAGCTACTCCCTCTTTGCTGCTCGTCTGATCTGTTACAATTCCCGAAAGTCTTCCGTACATGAAGATGTTGGCACCAACTCCAACTGTCAATATATGCGAACCATCTTCTTTTGATACCCAGTCCAAATGCACTAAATGCTTGATACTGGGTACCAGGTATTTGTCTTTATTCAAAAAAGCATCTGATTTACTGTAAACAAATAAATTACTATCTACACTGACCCTTGAATCAAGTACACTTCCAACCTTAACTAAATCATCCAGGTGAATTGTCTGTTCCAAAACCCATTCTGATCCTCCTGTAGACTCACATTCAAGTATACAAACATGCATGGAAAATTCTTTGGAAACAAAACCATTATGCTGTATGGGTTGTTTGTACGCTACTGCAAGACGTCCTGTGTAAGAACAGCTAACGGCAACTGGCCTGCCTACTATGCTCACTGTACTGCTGTTGTCTTCTCCTTCATCATTCATTAAAGGCCATTTTCTCCAATGATATGTTTCCCTTTCTTCATTTTTGCTGTTTAGGTCTGTCTCCACAGTACACCTCCAGAACCGCACTCTGTTGTCTGAACATGATGTTACTATCAAATAAGGTGCAAGGCAGACTGGGTATATTGATGAAGAACTCAGGTGACCTGAAGTTAGAACAAACATACTTACTTTTAGTAATGTCAAGTAGAATGCCTATATGAATAAAGCAGACATAACACTGTCTAACTACTGATACAGAACTTTACAACCTGATATTATTTTTTTAATTCGGAGTTGGGTAAGGGCAAATGTATTAAGACTGGGAACAGTCTTGCAGCTTGAACATTACTAATCATCTGCATTTCTGGTCACTATTCAAAGAAGATAAGCTGGAATTGAACTAATTCAGAGAAAGGTTGTTAGAATAATGAAAGGAATACAAAGCCTTAATCAGATGAGATTAAGGAAGTTAAGACTACGTTCATATAGCCTACCAAAATGAAACGTAAGAGGGAAGGGAAAAAAAAAAAGACAGGAGAGAAACAGACAGACAAACAGAAGAAGGTGTAAGTGCATCAGGTAAAAAAAGCACTATAAACCCAACACATTAATGCTGGGAGATGAACAAGCAGGTATAAATTGTTCGTTAATAAATTATGACTAGAAGTTAAGTTTCCAACTATTAGAGCAGTAAGTTTCAGGAACAGCTTTCCTGTGGGGACTTGATACATTTATGAAAGGGTAACATGACATGGACACAATGATTTGAGAGAGCCTTTTTAGTCCCATGTTCCCTGTATCAGTAAATCAGAATGTGACAGGCTGAGGAGATACAATGCTATAAACTAGGAGGTAAATTAGTGCACCAACTGCATAGAAAAAAATGTGAAATTTACCTGCTGAAGGAGTTGCTCTTATTACTTCTACACCAACAGGAAGATCCAGAGGTTGGCTATACACAAGTCTGGAGCTCAGAATGAGTTTACTAGCAGTCTGAAGATTAGCAATTGATGAAGATCGTGGAATGGGACTTATGCCAGGTGAGACATCTGGAGAAGAATCCACAGTCTTTTGCTCAGGTACACTAAGCTTATTCTCTGATGAAGTATCTTCAGCTGGTTTTGCTATATTAAAAAAAAATTGCCAACAGTGTTAAAAAAATTGTTTATAAGTAAGGACAAGGCATGAATATCCTATAATCAGATTTATTTTTTTTAGCAGTGCTTAAGTTACACAGAAAATAATTGTATGACATGTGCAGGCTGCGTTAGTTTCATTGCATGCTGTGAGTATTCATTTTAAGACACCCATAACATTCTGAAATACTGATAGTTTACAATAAAGAATCCAGTGCTTAAGTACATTACTCACCCTATCAGCAAATTTTTACGTTACTATTGGTATAGAATGCAACCAAAGTTTGTAAGGAATCTTACTGCTTCTACTGCATTGATAAATTATTCCGAAGATTCCTGACTTTGAGGCTTCTGCTTGACAAAGGTGACATAATTTGTTTCAAAATAAACCACCAAGCTTTAAGTTTTATTTTAAATAATATGAAAGAAATGTCTGTCTCTAAGAAAATTACAGTCACTCACCTAAACAGGCTTGCACAGATTTGAGATGAAGATGCCACATCTGAAGAACAGAGCAGCCACTATCATCTTTTTCAATTACTACTAGGTAGAACTTTTCTGAGAAAGGTGGTGGACGATACCCTGTAATTTAAACATATTATCACTATCATGAAGTTTACGTTCAACATAAGTAATTTTCAATAACAGAACACTCTCTAAAAATTATTGATACTAAAAAAACCTGTTTTCCTCTTTGAAAGAAATTGCTTGATTATAACACAAAATATTCAAACAGTACCATTAATAACATTTTTTACTTGACATTTTGTTTGCTCGTGGCTACAGAAGAATTATGAAAATAGAGATAGACGGACTTACAGACAACCTGAGTATTAGTGGCAAATCTAATTTATTAGATATATTTGCCTTCCCAGTCAGTTTGAACTATTTTGCTAGATTGTAAAGACTCTTTTCCACCTGCCTGCTTTCTTCCTTTTTCTTTTAAAGTTTTAAGTCTACTACCAAATTCCCCAGTTACTTTCTATTGTATTAACTTGGAAGTCAGATATATTCACCTTATCACCTGGAACTACATATTGATGCAGAAAATACACTTCTGTTCTATTTTGTACACATTTTTATATATATAACATACAGCATTTTGAAAAATGGACTTTGTCATGTAAGTTAAAATGTTTCACTCTAAGCAAATTAGAGTGCCTTTGTTTAATACCTTTAACATGTAAACAATAATTCATATGAGCAACATGAAACAGCTGTTTTACTGAATTCTACAGATTCTCATTAAAAAGGTAACTAGCATATGCCAACTAGATTTCAGTATTCTTTAAGAACATTTTTGGTACCTACTTCACTCATATTAGTTATTTTTATGCTATACCTTGTGATGGCTGGAAAAATATCTCAGTTTCCTTCCCTTCCACATCTTCCTTATGTGGTTTGTATCCCAAAATGAAGTCTTCTTGAAAGACGTGAAGCAATTGTGTATTTGAGCCACACTGAAACATTAAACAATAGTTACGCTTCCAGAACAGTATAGCAACGTTTTGTACTAATATAATTATTTCTTCTGTGCAGTCTAGCTACTGATGAGATCACTTTCTTTTATAATGTTGAAAATTATTTTAATGCATCAGAAAAATGAAACATTTTCCTTTTATATTAAGAACAGCATATTCTAGAACCTGTTGTTTGTATACTCAAATAATTTCAGAGATCTACCATGCTAGATGAATTCTGTAACAACATTTTTGCCACAGTTATTGACAGATGAATTAGTATCTGACTGAGGGAATGAATTGCAGATTTTCCTTCTCTCTGATATCTCAACAGGTGTCCTTCCTGACAGCAACAGACTTGTTTGCAGTACTTCCACCTCTCTACAAAGGAGGCTGCTGGCAGTGAAATCCTTTCCTGCAGGCAAGGAAAAATGGGTCCCGCAAAGACAGTGATGGCAAAGTTTTCGTGTTGCAAAACACCCTCTTCTTCCAGAGAAACATGGAAAGAGAGTATTCCCTGTACTCATCTATAAAAATTCTAGAAAAATATTGTGTAAATCTGAGCTTAAAATTGAAGATCCTATGTGATTAATACTTAAAAGACATGGAAATTTATTGACAAATAGAGAAATACTTCTTTATATATGTCAAAAACATCCAGATGTCTAATTAAGAAATGGTAAAACACACTGTTTTCACAGGCTGCTGCCTAACAGAAGCAGCACTGGACCACGTATGATCAAAATAACTGTGAGTAAGACCAAGGTGTAATAATACTACCTCTTCATTGTTTGAAATGTATAGCTATATTAGTTAACAGATAAAAATTTGTCTTACAAGACAGACAAAAAAACTGAAGCCATGAATACATGGCTATGATTCCTACATTTTGGAATAGTTAGGTCTAGTTTTTATGTTTGGGGTTTTTTTTAATGTTGTTCATCTTTTTGTTTGTTTGGGTTTGGGGGGACTGTTATTTTTTTTCCTTTAAATTATGATGGTTTGTAAACCAGTCTTTAGTTAAGTTTTGTTTTCATCAAGATTCATCCTTAGAAAATATTGTTACACTCTAACAAAGGGCTTTGAGCTCCTAGCAGCTACAAGAAAGTTGTCTGAATAAAACGTTCAAAGTATCTCAACATTCACAAAAATTCAAGGCAGTCATTATCACCATAGAGAAACGTCACCTCTTTTACCCCCTTCAACAGATTAAGTTAATTAACAGACAAAGCTATTAAACACCTTTATGTGATACCATTAAAGAGTTAACCATTTATTTACTTTGTTAGTTATTGCATCGAGTTCAATAATGCATCCTGGTCGAGCAGTAGATTGTTGGCTCACAATGTTAAACACTTCCCCAATAAGTTTCTGAAACAGAGCAAAATGAGAACAGTTAGTATATTTTTCCTTCAGACAGAAGGATATTGCAGTCATTTACAATAAACTGATGCTTTAATTTTCCTTGTTGGCATAAACCGTAACAGACTTCTTCCTGTTGTCATTTTGGCACTTATGAATAATGCATTTATCAAGACATTTGCACTGTTGTGAGTCTGCACTGTTGTTGTCAGTCTATTCATGGGGACAGCACACCAGTTTTTATGGAAACTAAATGTTGTTTATTTAAAGATTTATCCTTTCATAACATAACTTAGTATCTGTGCCATGAGAAACTCAAATATACAGCTTCACTTTTGTTTAAAGTTTCAGGTTTTGTCACAACATGTAAAAAAATAAATCAGTACAGCTTATATATAAACTGAAAGCTCTATTGATTTTTTGCTGGAATGTTCACAATCATTGCTCCTAGAACAGATTCCTCAGACTGATCTGAATACTGACAGGCTCTATCTTGCAGGATAGCTTATAAAATAACAGAAGGATGGAAAAAACAGGAAAGATGTGCTTCTTTATACAATAACAGTGCAAGGTCAGGCTTTACTTTGCTTAAAGTCACAGAAATGAAAGATCAAAAAGGATGAAAAAATTCCTTATTACAGAAAAAACAAGAGCTAGTATTACCCTTAGCAATAACCTGCTAATTCCCTCCTATCCCACCATCTCTGCCCTTCCTCATACATAGATGTAATTTAGGTGGATACACCTAAGTCTTGCTCTTCTGTCTTCACCTTCCCACTTGCTCTTGACTTCTCTCTTTTGAGAAGACAAAGAAAGAAATCCTATTTTTCCTTTCCCCACCTGCTACAGGTTGGGGAAACTTGTCAGGGAAATTTTGTTTCAGTCCAGCCACTTTTAGTAGTAATAGCTGCACTTCTGTCTGCTAATGTTTACTGACAGCTGCGAAACATGTAATTATGCAAGGTATAATGCATAAGATCCTACACACGGAATGGCACAAAAATTTTACAGAACTAAGTGAAGACAAACCACTGGAGTGGGGAAAAAAGTTACCTTAATTAGTTTTATTTTAGTACTTTCAAACCATTGCCACATAAAACTTACAGATGATTCAGGGTCAGATAATTCGTCTAGAAGTTTTCGTGCATCTACAACGGCTTGATAGAGTCTCAGGTTTTTGCCATCAGATGCAACAAAGCAAGCACTAGCAGAGTTGCAGTATGTACCTAATAGAAAACAGAAAAATTTCATAGTTAAAGAAAAAAAAAGGGCAGTCAAATGGCATCAGGTAGTCTGTTACAATCCACTTCACAATATCTGAATATGTTTCTAACACAATTTTCATAAAGTACTGAAGCAAAAAACCTAAGCAAATATGTGCATTAAAACACCATTATTTGAACTTTGAAATAACTCCCTTTCTGCTCATTTATGTAACTGAAACTCCTCATAAAAGTTGAATAATCTAAGCAGAATTCATACATGTTTACAAACATTGTTAACACATGCAAAAACCAGTATGTAGTACACCTAAGGGAACGCTGCCATTCCTTAAAATGGTTATGTTCCCTTCACTGTCACCTCTAAGGAGGTGCTCGGAAGGGCTAACTCTAGCTTCCCTAGGTTGTCAGAGACGATTTAGAGTAGGAGTCTAAGGTAAACTGTTCAGAAAAGCTGTATTAGCTATAGCTTTTTTCCTTGTTTACTATCTCTTTGGATAAAATTTGGATAAAGTTAATCTCTATGACTATTCCCTTCTACCCTCCAGTTAAAAGTGCAGAGATAAAAGTGGAGGCAGAAACATAGCTGCAGTAGTGAATAATCTATGAAAAACTGTAACAGTGTCTTTTTTGCTTCTCTATTATTCTGATCTACGTTTTCCTCTTACATTTTAAGAAGGAAACCGCTAGTTATTTGTGTTTGGAAGACTTTGTGGGATTCAGACAGCACAGAATGTTACTATGTAACATTATTTTATGTTACATAGTATTCATGTTACATACATTTATTCATGTTACTATGTAACACTTTATTTTAAAGATATGTTGCGCATCTATTAAGCATATCTAGGATTTTTGAGGTTGTACAACGTCTTTGACACCCATTTAATCATTGCAAAGGTCAGACTGGCCTTAGCATAATAAAATAACCTGGAATTATTAGTATAAAATGTAATGTTACATCCCCAGTACAAATGACATTTTTAGTACTGTCCACAAAGATGACAACTACTACAACAACTTCTTTATGTTAATTCAAAAATAAGTATCTCAGTGGCTGAATAGAGTAACATTTGTAGAGACAATTTTCCTAACTTCAGTAGAAAGCCCTAAAATTAAATACAAAAACTGAAGAATTGTCCTAGGGCATTACACATCAGATGTTGTACTGCCTGACCTCTGAAAAAGTATTGTTTGCAGTTCTGTAAAGTTAATGTAGTCTATTTCTTCAAAAATATCCTGTGTTCTAACTGGGCTTTTGTAAACCACTGATGGCCTGAAGAATTTCAGTATTGTTTCAGGATCTTCTAAGCAGAGTTCTTAGCCAGCATGTTAAAAGATTTTGATACTGTAAATTTTGGCTGAAAATCTTTCCCAATAATTCAGATGTTCAGGTGGTCCAATTACTAGTTCTGTTCAACCCAATGCCTCCTGCAGCTGTCTGTGGCCAACAACGCAGATGCCTAAGTCATCAGAACATCTGCATTACTAATATCACGTCAATGCAGAGAACACTCAGTGAAGCTGCCTAGAGCACTGAGGAAAGGGATCGTCTTGTTCTTTGTGAGAGTGATGATTGCTTACTCACACAAAGAAGTTACTGAATGTCAGCTGATCCACAGTAACTACAGACACACTCAGACCAGATGAAATGTTTTGAAGTAGTTTAGCCTCAAATGAAATAAAAATGCTTCATTTGCATAATACAAGGAAATTGATGAAAAGTTAATATAAATATACTCCAAATACAATAGTAAGTTATTTTAACAAATTAATTCTATGACTCACAGTGTTAACTCTATATGGAAACATGCTAAGTATACTCACCAAGGCAATAGCTGGGAATAAGTGTTGGAAGCCAGGCTACGTTAGAGAAAGCGGAGGTATGAAGAGAGTTAATTCGAGCCAATTCAGATACTCCTCCAGTGTACGATAAAGGTCCTATAGGGTCTACACGCCACAGAATCAGCTCACTATAGATTGCATTTGGATCATGGAATGTACGGGTTGCTGCATTTTTAAGTTGCTGCCTAGAAGAACCTTTCACATGTTTAATAGGATCCATTACTCTGTTTATCCTGTCCGAGTCCCAGGAACTGTCTGATTCAGGAGTTAATAGAGCATTATGATGAGAAGATGTTAGCAGTAATGGTAAAACAGAATGGCAAGCTAGATCATTGAGATGAAAACGGTGACCGCAGTACCTAAATTTATGTGATACAGTTAGCACGGTAGTGAAAGCTGATTTATCAGCAAAAGTAACTGCCCACTGATTTAGAGAGCCATCTATATGTTTGGAAATCATCATTACTATGGGAGAAATTATATTCACATTTGCACTGTTCCGGGCACAGCTTGGTCCTTTATTTGCTAGAGTCTTATCTGGAAAGTCCATTGTCTTCTGATGTACAGCATTACTGTTATCTTTTACAAAGACAGGGCAAGCATACATCATAATATTTTTGCTAAGGGAACTAGCATCTCCTGATGGAAATGCAACAGGAATCCTAGAAGAAAATGAAACCTAAAAAAAAAACAAAAAAGAAAAAAATTAGAATGTAACAACCCAGCTTAAGTCTGAATAAATGTCAGCTGTTTCACGGGAAGTACTTAAAATTAAATTCATACTGATGTTCAGATATAAAAGAAAGGACACAATGATCATCGATTAAGATCACAAATAATAAAATAATTTCAAATATACAATACCTGAACTTGTCGAAAGATGCCTGGAGTGTATTCATCTAAATATTTCACATGCCACACCAAAAAGGTACCATCAATAGGATGGATAGTAAAAAGCATATCTGGATTTCTGTTCCATTCGGTTAGGAGCAACTCAATTTTCCGATCTAACAAAACTGTTGGAAGAGGCATGCATGGGCCTGCTAGTAGAGATGTTTTGGGGCTTCCCTCTCTTTCTCCGTCTTCATGTTCTGAAGAGCCTGTACCAGTCCCTGTCTCTGATTCTCTATCTATAGACAAGTCTGCAACAGAAAAGAAATGTGCCATTTTATCCATTGCAAAGATTTCACTATCAGTTTCTATTCAAAACAACACAATATTTTTTAATCTGCTAATAGTACTATCTGATAAGGACAATCATGCACATGAGGGTAGAAACATCTTTCTTCGGTCTGTCTGTACAAAAATATGAGGCTCTGGCCTTTGACTATTGCTTCTAACTACGCAATACAAGTAATAATAAATATAACCGTAAAGATCCAGATACTTAGAGTAATGCCCTGCCTAAGACTATTCTGGTCAACTATATAAAACCACACATTTTATATGAATGCTGGCTCCAAATTAATGTGGGGTTTTTTTGTATTTAGAAGGTAATAATGAAATATATGGTATGTGATCACTGATGAAGTAGTATGTATTGCATGTTCAGTAAGAATTATCACACACTTAACTACTGCATTGGTAATCTAGATTTTAAGAACCTAAGCATTATAAATGACACAATGTATCATCAGTTTACTGTCACTAATTGGTCTTACTGGTTTCTGTAGACAGATTTTTATTTTTACATATTCTTACTGGCCAAGTGACCCTCCCACAGCAAGGTAAAGTATTTCTGGTAGGGTATGTTTTCCATCATTAATTTCAAAATATGTCTCTCCGTTCCTTTGTGAACAGCTACAGTTGGGATCATTGGGTGATCTACGATTTGAGATGTAAATCTTACTAGTACTGGAAACAGTGCAGTTGCATTAAAATGGAGCTACGTCCAACCCTTCTTAAAGCTTGCCATAAATTGGTATTTCATTACTGATAATTAGATTGTAAGGTAAATAGAGAGCAGGTCTCTGTCATAATTTCATAGCTCAGTGGAATATATCCAAAATGGAAATGAAAGACAAAAGCTACCTTTTTTTTTTTTTTTTTTACACTGTGTATATCACTATTGCATTCCAACAGAGAGTACATCATTGAATTTGTCATGCCTACAATTACAGCGGCCAAAATTTCAGCTGTAAATGTCTGTTTATTTTAGATTAGTGATAAAATATTTGCACTTATAATTCTTGTGCTAAATAATTGCATTAATTACTGCACTAATGTGCTTCAAAATAATTCTTGTGCTACATATCTCAATATTACTAACCATGATCTAATTTCATATGTAAACCTCTCTCTTTTTCTTCCACTTCTTCTTCTTCTTCAACCTCAACATCAAAATCTTGTTCTAGTTGTTGTTCAGAAATTTTTCTTAGATGCTGCATAAATACTTCAATAGAGGATGTGAAATTAAATTCTTTATTATTCAACCAGTGAACAACGAAGCCTCCATTTCCTTCATCTATATTAAAAGCTGTTCCAGCCAAGACTGATGGAATATCTGTAGACATTTTTAAACAAATAAAAAAGCTATATATTAAACTGCTCATCTTTTTTATATATATACACACACACACAGATTTCTTAATTAAGACGTTTAACTTATTTTAGGTAGAACATACTTTGTGCCTGTAAGATTAGAAAAGGTAAGATGCAGATCAAGTTTCTACATGCAATTGTAGTAAAAAAAGTGTAAAGATATTTTAACATCAATAAATTTACATGAAAATTGATTCTTATGTGAACGGTAAATAATACTCAACAGTTCTAATTGCTCAGTTTCATATGTTGCAGCGTTGTCATTTCATGTACAGATTTTAGGTAAGGCACACGATTGCCCTTTAATCTTTTCCTTGTTTAAAATACTCTGCATTACTCTACAAAAAGCAGGTGGTTTCCTGCCAAAATATCTGGTACAGCTTTTTTTCATTCACTGTGTATTCTGTAGGATGCAAATACTCCATCATGTACCATTGCCTCCCAAAACCCAACAATCAAATGCCAAGCAGATTTGAAATTTAGGTTTCTTTTGCTTTCTGATGTGCAAAGATGAATTTAATTGGCTTTTAAAAGTGCTGAAGTAACAGACTTGTGAAATAACAGTCTTCCTACAAATTCCCTGTATTCAATTAGGCAAAGCAAAGAATGTGCATCTCAGCCCCCTTCATTTATTTTTTTCATTTTATGCAAATATATTATTACAGTTTAATAAATGGTTGTATTTCACCTGTATTAGGGTTGATGCTTGCTGCTATATGGAAGTGACCAAGTGCATTTGCGTGATGTGAAATGTGACGCTGAACTTCATGAGTACCCTGTTGATCTGGTAATACATCTGTGTGGGTAATAAGAACTGAAGATCTCCTTTGTCCTTTTCTCATATTTTTCAAATGGTGAATTGTCTGGTATAGTTATAAAAAATAAATTAAGAAATACTAAAAAACTGTAAGGTAAAAATTCACACTTATATAAAGCCTAAAGCTTTTTAACTTCCTTCTACCTAAGAAGCAAAGACTAATTTCAAAAGGATTATTTTAAATAGATTTCGACAGAGATTAGTAACACTTAGGTACATCAGTTCTGGCCAAAGGCAAAGCTCTTCTACCAGTCTTCTGAAAGTTCCTTTAATACCTGCTCCAACAACAACAGAAAAATACACACTATTTTGTGTAACATTCATAAACAAGATTACAACAGTCTAAAACCAGTAACCTTTACAATATAATTTTATAATGAATTATTTTTGTGTAACTGAAAATTGCTGAGAGCGTGTGGACAGCACAACTGATTCAACAGCCCAAAGCATACTTGGTTCCACTCTCCCTATTTTGTTGATGGTCATGATATGTAAAAAGTAAAAACTTGGTCTGATTGCAATAGTCTACAAATGAGTGGTGGGGTGGTTGGTTTTTTTTGTTTTGTTTTCTTGTTTTTATATTGATAGGTTTTCTCTTACTGTAAACTTAATAGACTTGATATGACTACCACTGAAATTTAGGGCCCCATAATACCACCTTTTAGAAATGCAATTATCAAATCAGATAACTAAAAATGAAAACAGTTTATTTACTGCTTCCACTGTTTTTATAATTACAGAGTTTCAGACCCATTCAGAATGAAACCATCACTTACTATTCCATATTAAACATTGTCTCTTCCCATCACTATTAGTTAGCTATAGAAAAAGTAGATTGAGTTTTAAGAACATGGAGCTTGGGTGCAGAGTTGCAAAGTCTCTGACTTCTTCAATGTTTAGTAATAGACTTCAAAAACTGATACGAAATAATTCAGACTATTCTGTTATGCTTATAAGAACTAGATAATACACATTCTTAGGGTTCTACATCCTTTAAATACTTAAGAATCTTGAAATAAAAAATTGACAAAGTAAGTATTTACTTGTACCTCTAGTGCATGCTGTATTTTGTCCTTTTGCTTTCCAGATTGAGAGATGGTGCTGCTAATGCTAGAAGTGCTAGTTTCACAGATCTGCTCACCAAGAAGAGTATCTTCTGGTAACAACGTCTCTGCCCACAGCCGACAGATGCCATCAAGACATGATGTGAGTAACACGTTACAGACCAAACCCCTAACGATAGACATATCAAGGTTACTACCCCATGTAATTAAATTTAGCTACATGGACACAGCAGAAATTAGGGGAGTATATAAGTATTTAGTAGTTATTGTTTCATCCAAATTTCTGCTTCTCTCCTAACGAAAGGTTTTATATCAGTAGTGATTTTTGGCATGCTGATAAACCCATAGATTATTAGAAAAAGTGCATGTGAATATGGAATAGTTATTATTTGAGAAATGCAACAGTCATTGTAAAACTGCAGTTATGAAACTGCCTAAACTATCTGACTTGCTGGACTATGTGAAGAATGCATAAATTTTACTAAATAATGAAAAGTGAAATTGAACAACTAATTAAACACCAACAAGACGCAGAAAATAGCTTACTAAATACTAATCATTTAAACAAATATTTTATTTCCAATGTCATAGCACCATTTGGTGAAGACAAAGCCTTACATCCATGCTTCCTGGCATGACTTGAGAAGGCATTGAAGTTTAGACTGTATTTTAGAATAAATCTCACCTGTTAATGTAACTATCACTATTGTACTAGGTAATACAGAAGCTTATGGGAAGACGTTGATATGTTTTATTTCTTGAAAGTATAAGCAGAGAAACCTAGTCATATTCTTGATGGCCAAACTTTCAGCAGAGTGTTAAAAAATACTTGGTCAAAGGCTTGCCTGTTTTTTTAAAAAGGAAAACTTTCGAACCTGGGCATATACTTGCTAATGTTACGCCACGAAAATCCTGTCACTGCTCGAGGATGCGCCAAATAAACAAATGAGAAGTGGACAACCCCTGAGCATTTTTTCTTTTCTTCATTCTCTTGGGGCAGAAGAGATGACTTCCAACCAGTCATAGGATACCAAACCTTTAAGAGGCAGTCATTCTAGGTAAAGCAATAAAAAACCATGGGGTTAGCTAGCTACGATTAAAAACATCACAAAATGAAAATCCCTAACAACAAGGAAACTGCTGTTCTGGTATCTTTCATGAAAACTTGATCTGTGGCCCAGAACTATTTGCAGTTTTTCAGGCAACCCGTTTCTAAGACCGCTTATTTCATTGATGGTCACACTGGAATGAGTTACAGGACTGAAGAAATATTCCGCTGGCAAACACTCCACTCCCATAAGCAATTTTTCTTCCAGTCCAGTTGGTCCCCTACTTTTCTCTTGGTTTGCTGTGCATTTTCTGCATAGCACGTATGCATGCTTAAATCCCTTGTCCATTTCCTTGCAAAGACAGAAGCCAGAAATAGGCTGCCACTCACACTACAACGTTAAGCTCATTAACAGTCAGTTTCTCCACTGAGACAATTCATGCTGTAACTCCCTGTTGGTTCCCATGCACAGGAAGTCTGACTTTCATGGAAAGCACTGTACCTACTGAGCATAGGCAGACAATAGAGGAGCAGATGCATATTACAACCTTCCCCTCCACCAGCACAACCTATGCTACCCTTCTGGTTTGAATGGTTGGGCACCACTGATGTAATTAATTGAAACAAAACTGAAACGCTGGCACAGCAATACTACAAATGCTGATAAGTGAGACTGGAGTATGACTATACTGATGTGAGCTAAGGTCAACATTACTAGTATGACAACAGTACATTGTACACAGCTGGATGCCACATCCCTGGATTTCAGGACTTGCTGCTGGAGTGGAGATACAGAATAAACTAAATAAATGAATAAATTACAAACCTCAGAGTGTAGATAAAAGATAGTATTTCCTGACAAGCATCAAAAGTACAGTATCTGACCACAGATTCTGTAAGAAGGAAGTCTGACAGGCAGCCCTGTTAAGAATTACGATCAAAGCTGTGTATCTCATGAAACAACTAATATAGAGCTGTCCTACAGACAGAAAATGATTTCTAAAACCATCTGCCTCAGCTACTTCATCAAATTCTTAGCTATATAAAAGTATATTCATGGGAAATAGAAATATGGAATGAAGCAAATCTTTTGATAATTTTCTAACTACAATGATTCTAAATGTAATATTTATTAAGGTGTTGTAAGTACATTTGTAGTTATAAAACAATGTAGCTCATGATTCAGTTGTCCCCTTTAGTAAGTGTAAGAAAAAGATTCCTAAAATTCATCTCATTGTTCAACCAACATTAAGTGCAAGCAATAAATGCTTACCTATCCAGACTTGAAAACCAAAGGGAATCACTCAAATGAGAAGGTGACATTAAAGAGAATTATTAATTGAAAATTTAGCTTGAATAGCAATTTGACAAAAAATATGCCAAACTGAAATAGAAGTTAAGAACTGATAATTGAACCCAGAATTCACTAAATAGAAAATCTTTTCTAATTTATCCACTGAGGTGTGCATATTATACCCGTTTAAATGTGTATGTGTTCTATCATAATGATCTAATATTTATCCTCATTATTTCCAACAGAAGTAGAAAAATGTTTATGCATATCTGAAAGTTCATCTAAGTATACTTGATCTAATATATATATGTCTGTATCACTGTCACTGTATTCCCAGGTTGATTCTTAAGTATTCAGTAAGAGTACACAGCTAAATTTCAGCTTGTTGCTGAAATTCATGGAATTACACGAAAATACACAAGATGATAATTTAACTTAGCTCAGACGACAGTAGAGTGTATGGTCCAGGACTATTCTATGTTACTTATTTACTTTTGTCAAATAAATGCAAAACATTGCAAACACTTATTTAATTATTCTTTTTTTGTCCTTACCTTCCCAGCTGTTGCGAAGTATTCACCATCAGGAGCCCATGCCATCAAATGTACTGATACTGCAGTCCTAAAGAACACGAGAATAAAGTTTTAAGTCGTAAGTAAAGTCTATTTATTCTATAGTATTATGCCATACATATTCAGTTGATTAAGTAGTTCATTATTTAAATGAAATATATTAGTATTTTATATTGTTGCTTTAAGCATACTTTAGAAATAGCAGAAGCATAAAAAGTATTTGCTACAATGAAACAAAATATTTAGTATTTTCACAGTTTTACAGAAAAACAGCCCATAAAATAAGTTGTTTTAAGTACGGCAAGCCTAGGCTAGATCTGATGAGATCACAGAAGTGAAGTTTGTCCCACCTGCTCCTCTACTCCCAGTGAAGCCAAGACAAATAGTAGGAAGAAATGAAAGTGAAGATCTTTTTAGATCATTTGTGATACTATTCGTCTGTGACTACAGCTTATGGGTCAGCTGTCTGAAAGAGGAAAGCAGCCTATACAGTGCTTTGTGGGCACAAAATCTAAAATGGCTTCAAAAAGTCAAGAGAAAACAGGTTCATAGGCAGCTGCTTCCCAACTCTGCATATATATAGTAAATGGCTGATCATGAAGCACTTCCATAACATGGATCTCAAATAGAACTGGGTAGAAAGAGTTTCAGGACCCTCTTCCTAAGATTCAGGAAGCAGCTCTCATCTTTAACAGTGTAGCATATCTGCCTGCTGTATGCATATATGTATGTATGCACATATATATGTACATACATATGTATGCATATATATCTGCCTGCTGTAGCACATATGCTTGTATGTGTATATGTATATAGCATATACACTTTAACAGTGTAGCATATCTGTTCTTATTCAAAGATGAGAAAACGGGGACAATTTTGATACATTGCCAGTGCTTTGGTTTGGGTAAGCCTTTGACTAGGTTAACTGGTGATAGGTCACTTGAAAAAGTGAGGAATTTTTGTTTGGAGGAACTTACATTGTTTGAATTTTATGGTATTTTAAGCCGATTTAAAAGCACACTTTAAAATATGGTTTTGGAGAGAAGATAGTTGATATATGAGGTGGCATTGCAATTTGTCTTAAAATAGAAATTATCTCACTCACTTGCACTGCCAGACACATTTCCAGTCATTTAGAACTGGGAGAACTTTATCATCTTTGATCTGATTGTTAGGATCATCATCTTCATCTTCTTCTAGAATTTCACTAGATGGAGGGGCCCACAATTGCAAAAAGTCAGTTGCTGTCAGCAGCCTGTTACCTGAAGGTGAGTAATATCAAAGCTGTGAAACCAAGATGACGCATGTATATTGAAAGATTAAGCCTGTCATCATATTTGGTTGAGAATTATTCAAAACAGGTTGAAAACTCAACTTTATAAAGTCCATTTTAAATATGATAGGGTATTCAATCATATTATACAGCTGTTTTTATTAAAATATTTTGAATTTATAATACGTTTTAAAAAAGAACAAGTTTTTGGTGACTTCAAATGGTAAATCATATTTAAGAATGAATGTTGCAGATACTAAATAGCCATTCACATCTCAAATAAATACACATTGTTAGACATCTTATAAATATCTGTGTCTCGATACATTGCTGACTTTAATTGTGATAAAATTCTATTTAAATGATTATTAGTGGTAATTTAAGTCAGTTAGCAACCTAACACTGTGATTCCCAAACTAAGATCTTGCATAAGAGACTCAAACACTTAGCACAGCATCTTCACAAATGCTAACTGTAGCCTCACATTTTACGAAACACTGCCTGAGAACAGATAATCTAAAATTTCCATATTCATGCTCTCACTTTATTACAATAAAAATAGTTTGTGTTCAACTTCTCCTAACTACAAATGTTGAACAAATACTTCACAAACTTCACATTACCTTGAGGATCCCATGCCAGGTTGTAAGTCATAGAACTGAGGAAGAATTGCCCGGTTTTAAGCCACTGACACTTTAGTTGCTGTAGTTAAAAACAGTAAAGAATTAATTCTCACATCAACAGCAAAATACAAAGGTATTGGTATTTCTTTCTTTCTCTATGAA
This sequence comes from Gymnogyps californianus, assembly GCF_018139145.2. Lineage (NCBI taxonomy): Eukaryota > Metazoa > Chordata > Aves > Accipitriformes > Cathartidae > Gymnogyps > Gymnogyps californianus. Next base: position 11,232,512 of record NC_059481.1, read on the forward strand.
ATTGCTATTAAGCCTGTTGCAAACACGTTCAGGACCCAGTGGTAGATTGCTGAATCTAGTTTTAATAACTTCTTTAATTGTTTTATAAAAATTAAATGCATCACAGAGTGCCCTGTGAACCAGATCTGGGCCTGTCATACATACAAATACATCTGTCGATTACTTTAAACTAGTTAGGTCATACATTTATAACAACATAAGGGATGGCAGTAGAGATGCAACAAAGATTGTGAAACATGCTTGAGAACATAATGCTTGAGTGCTTGGCCATGGCTGTGCTGTTAAAACAAGCCTGGGTGCAGGTATACAAGTCTAAGTCATATCTCTGTACCACAGATCTGACGACCTCTTCAAGTTAAAGAAATACCACCTTGTCACGATGTCATTCTAGTATGAGATTCAAGAACAAGATGTCGTTGGTAACTTAGGAGGAGTGCAGTCCCCAGTTCAATTCATGCAGTGGAAGATTCTACCCATCCAATTTTATTATGGATGGTGGAAAACGTTTATCTATTAGTCTTCTGTGTGCCAATATAATAATAACAACTGGCAGACAGACTTTTGCCTCTTTTAAGAACCTAAACCAAATTACAGTCATGAAATACATACTTACACAATTTCTTTTATGAGAATTTATACCAAGCGGCTCAAAAATGCAAACAGCATTTCCATATGATGCTGCAATCTGGAAAAAAAAAATTAAAGACTCAAAATGTAAGGTTAGGAGATAAGTGTAACTGCTCCTTAGTATTCCAAAATAGCTAAAGAATTTCCAGTACCTCTTCTATATGCCATTGTTCAAGAAAAGTGAAATTAACACAAATGTCATTAATTGTGTTACAGGTATACTTTCTTAAGGAAGTTGAGAAATACATAGTTCTAAACAAGCCCATCTTTAAGATTTTAACTCTATGTAGGGAAGACATCCTGTTCAGTGGGATAAACACTGTCAATCAGATCTAATACATTCTTCTAGGGTAACTACTGTTAATGCATAAGGGAAAGCTGATGCCTTCACTACTTCTGCTCACGTTCTGTCTACTTCACAGCTAACTAATAAATTAATTATTAGTGTCTGGGTCTCAGTGTGTTCCCAGATTCCATTTTGTACCACTAAATAATAATTACAAGAAACAGAAGGAAGTGTAATTCTATTTTGAACAGTTAAATACATTTTGAGGGGAGACAAATGGTAAATGGAAAAACTGAAGTACTTAGACCACTGAACCCCTCGATTTCTTTCACCCGCTTATTTCACAGAAACCTCCATACACAAAATGGTCTTTATTAGGAATTTATCTGGTCATGTTCCTAATACTCATATGCTTATGAGTACTTTTGACTATCTTTAAAATTCCTTTTTCTTCCTTAAAAGATTTTTAAAAGAAAAACTGTTTAAGTTCTTCCCATTCAGGATCTGGTTTCCTCAATACAGAAATGATGTAAAAGTTTCACGACGTTTATTATGAAATCTTATTTCCTCTTCGGGGGGAGGGGAGTGGGGGGTAAGTTGCAACAACACCCTCCCAAAGAAAAGAACAGACCGTGAGTTCAGAGTCCTGAATGCAGAACCACCCAGGGGTTCATGGTGATCTTGCAGGGGCCACCTGTGCAGCTGGATTCTCTTCCAGTCCTACTGGGACTGCACTGCTGCACTGCACGGGCCTTGCCAGCTAAACCTGCCCGAATCCTAACTAGGGCTTTCTCAATACTGCAACCAATTTTTAACTGGTTAATATTAGTAGGCAGTGACAACTGACAAACAAAATTTGCTCAGTGCACTACCATAACTCATAGAAAGTAGTTTTTTCTCAGCAATCTAAACTGTCTCTTTAGCATTGTTTAGGGATTAAAAATAAAACCACATAGCCAGTCAAGCAGCCATGCAGTTATGACGGCTCATACTGTAGCACTTCTAAACACATTAAACATGCCTAAGCTTTTCTGAAAAATAAAGTATTTCTAATTCATTACTTTGCAGGACACGCAAACACACACATGCACATATGTGTCTATATATATATGTACACATGAACGATTTATCCATGTCTCCTTTAGCTAGATGAAAGTATACAATAATGGAGACAATAACAATAATTTTAGTACCATTCCAGTTCTGATACTATACTGTAACTAATACATATTTCCACATTTTGAGAGACCTGTTATTGCAGGTCCTGGAAAGGAATAAAAACCATTGTTACAAGATGCCTCCTGCTTCCTCTACCCCCCCCGCCAATAAATTACTATTAAATTGAAAGAATTCTCTGAGTAACACAAGAGGTGTTACTCACAAAGTTACATATCAGTAAAACCTGATTTTTGTCATGAAATTAACTAATTAATACCATTAATGTATTATGTTGTTGTTTAATTATTTCATTTAGAGTATTCCAATTTTTTTAAAGTTCTATACAAATTTATTAAAATCCTTACCCTGCCTTGTCGTTGGGAGCACTCCACACAACTGACCTGGATGTTTCCATGTTTAGCACCGGGAATAATTTGCACACATTCAAAGTCATTTGCCAGAATAACAATGTCACAACCAGAGCCATACGCCTGAAATATTTTTTAAAAGAAATACAATTAAAAATTTATTTAAAAAGCTGAATACTTATTAGACGACTTACGTTTTTGAGAGAGCTGTGAAAAATCTCCATTGAAACAAGATGTTACTATGTAGCGTGTTTATTCCTCACCAATTCAGTAGCACCAGCAGAATGAGCAACAAGTAAAAAGAAAGTAGCAAAGGAGACCTTAAATCTTCCAGGGTTTAAATAATGGCAAACAGAAACAGTAAGGTTTTGGTTGGTTTTGTTTTTTTTTTCTCCCCTCCAATTCTTGTTGCCTCTTAGAGCAAGGCAGCCAAGAGTTTACTATTCAGGTGCACCTATTGAATTTGCATATAAATTTCTTAAATATGTGTGTGTTTTGCACCCCCACCCTTTTTTTTTTTTTTTTAAAGAATATTAAGTGATTCTTTTCTGTAAGAATCCAATTTCTGGGCTTTGCTGAGTTTTAAGAAGTTTTACACTAAGATAATAGCGCAAGATAACCACTGGAACTAGAACGGACAATTTAGGTCTCATGACCTTCTATGTCTACTACTCATCCTCCTGGGAAGGAGCAACAAGTGAGAAAGTCTGAAGAAAAAGGCTTAATTTATGAAAGTGCAGTCACTGCTAAAAACAGAGGAACAGCAATACAAGCAGCAAAGCAGAAACTCAGGCGTCGGAAATTAACACACCATACAGTTGCACACACAAAAATGAAAACTGGGTAAAAACATACATTGTCTAAAAGATTTCCAAGGTCATCTCACAAAAATAAAGTGACGCAGTGTTGTCTGAGTCCTCAAGCCCACAACCGTTGTTCTGGGAAGCTCTAAGGAACTGATACTGGAGTTATTCACAATGTAAGCAGGAGGGGGGAAAAAACCAACTGCTAAAAGGTTGTTAGAGGGAGATCATCTATGTAACAGAATATCCTAGCTCCTTGATGACTAGGCTATGCAATTATTAGAACCAGTCTGGAAGGGAGTAAGCTGTTATTAAAATAGAATAGGATTATTTCCAGAAAGTAAGAGAAAGAAAGATGAGATTCTGAGATAAGTTCTGGTATTGAACAGAAAGTGTTTTCGTTTTGTTGTTTTCCTATTTTTTATATTGGAATTTGTTGCAAAACAAACTCCACCAGCCGTGTGGAATGCTGGACAGGCCAACAAATGTTCACAAGTAGGAAGGAAGAAGATGGAGACCAGGATGTGAATGCCCATAAGTAGACAGGAAAATAAAAGCAGGTCCTCGTCCCAATAATTTATTCAGAATTCTAATGTTCACAAGCAACTGATTCTCCTACTGTTTACTTCAAAGGGTGGGCAATTAAAACAGCAAAGAATTGAAAGACTCACCTTCTTTTCAACAGTCTGCCTTATAACTACTAATACAAACCTACTAAAAGAAATTATTTAAACTGTTATCTAATACACTAAAAAAAGGTACCAATCCACTTCAAACAAGGACTTAAACCTTTCGGATACCTTGTTTTTTCATTGTCGGTATTGATGACTTCCAAATTTCAAACTAAACGAAACATAATTTATCACTAGTTGCAATCCTGTTAGCAGGAGAGATGAACATGTGTCTCAAAAATGATATAGGGAAAGGAAAAGACTTCTCAACTTTAATTTCCTTATGCTTACTGTTCTTAAATATGCATGTTTGTGTGTGTGTATAGTTGATAATGCATGAAACAGAAAATATTTTATATCGGGGTATGTCTGTTGACTCTGTGAAGCAAAAGAACTTAGTGTCTTCCTTTTTAAAAGTTTTAGTTTCTCTTCTCTCCTGTCCCCTATCTGCACTTCTTATTATAGCTACAAAGCAGTATTTTTCTGGCTAATTATACTATTTAGCATATTTTTACAAAGTTAAGTAAAAAGGTGGCTGTGAATTAAAAGTGTGGTTTACAGTAGAAAATTTATTTTTTTTTTCTTAAAGAATCATCAAGATGTAGAGATCTCTTTCCTAAGTGAAATCTTATTACTGTCACTCATCCTTCCTACTCTGTGCCTGTGTTTGGCACTGTACCAATACGTGACTCAGCACACCTAAGTGTCCTATGCCAACAGAGAGGATCTAGTCTGTTAGAGATCCTAGTTGGAACACATTCCCAACAGCAGGGTATCAACCTTCAGCTCTAGGTTCTTTGAGCAAGTGCTCTCTCTTGGTTCTGGGGTCATTTTCTCAGTGTAGATATTTATTCTGAGAATATGTCTCATTTCTTGAAAGTATATTAAAGTATATTTACCTTAAATCTTAAATTTACTTTAAGAAGCATGTCTATTATAACCCCACCTTTGAGAAAAGGTGTCCCCTCATTTTAAAACAAGTGTTCACTTTTTCACATTTATAGTCTCCAAATTTCTCAAAACAGAAAAGGTCAATATACTTTTCTGTACTGAAAGATATTTCCATATTTCACATTATCTGTCTAAATACAAGTTTTCCATTTGATTACTTTTATGAGGCTTTTCTAATACACTCAATATAGTAACATGTTTATACTCGAACAGAACACATTTCTATTAAATCCTCTTTTCACTTTGTCCTTTCACTCCTTAAGCTGGTAATGCAATAGAAGCACCCTACGTTGGCAAAGAATAGGCAAGTGTCATAATATTTAACATCAGTAGCTCCTTCTTAAGGATTCAGCTAACATCTTCAGGGAGATCATTCATGCCACCACAGGTCTCTCCTGCCAGAATAACAGTGGCCACAATATTTGTGGCAACAGACTAACAATCTGCATAGCCTGATAAAAGGAATGTAAAATTGGCAAGCCATACAAAAAGGAAAGATGGAAAATAAGATGCTGAGATACTGTAATGGATGAGAGCAGCACAGAGGTTCTTAGATAAACAGAATTATAAGCAGTCACTGAATGAAACAAGTGCAGTAAAAACCACCCACATGGAGTATCTGCCAGCCTCCATTTCTAATGTCACTGATAACTTCAAAGAGAAAATTAAATGGAGTTGCAAAACGTCTAGAATGCAAGGATGACCTGCAGGATCCATAAGCAACTAATAAACTGTAGTTTGCCAATGTCTGCTCTAACTCTCAAGATCTGGGACCACTGAAATGAACAATGACAAAGCTCTAATTGAATGCAGAAGCACCAGACAGAAATAGGACATTGTGTCCTACTGTAAGAGTTTATGCTATATCCTCAATTTTCAGATAATATGAAAGCAGCATGTGCATCTCTCTTTTTCAGCTGCCCATGTTTTCCAGTTTGGTTCCCTAATTTTAATGTTGAACACTGGAACTAACAGACAGGGAAACAATTATTCCTTCACATTCTCATGTTGTTTTTTCTTTATATAAATATTTTTCTCTGTATAAAAAAATGATTCTTCTCTTTCTATAAGCTGCAACTCTTTACAAATTTGGCATAAGTGAAATAGACCAAAAGTCCTCAAGCTCCAGTGTGTACCGTCAGGGGTACAGAGGCATTTCAAGATGGTAAATAATGTGGAAGAAACAGGAATCAGCCCACAGTGGTATTAAAAAAAGAAGTTCATAAACATCTAAAATTACATAAGTGAATTAAAATCTGTATTAAAACCTGAATTAAAGCCTGTATTGGCCTTATAGTACTCCCTCAGTATAACAACACTTATCCTTAAGTTTCTGGCTATGGATAGGAAACATATAAGAGGCAGAAATTCCTCCACCTTCCTACTAGTGATGAAGACACCTGAATTCTGAAACATTTCCAAACTCTCATCACTGGACACAAGATTTACACCTCCCCCCTCCCCCGGCTAAGTACTAGTAGAATTACATACACTTAATGCAAACTAGCAAAATAACTGAAAAAAACCCAACCCACAGGCCTGTGGCCTGTAGAACAGGCTTTCCTAAATTGACATTTGAGACTAATTCATGATTAAATACTTTACAATATGCTTACACACAGAGCTTCAGAGAAAAAAGAACATAGTAAGGATTCAGATGTTAAGCGTCTGTAATCCAGTTCACATAAACATGACACAGTGGAGAACATATAGATATATGTAAGTAGTAATAAATGAGAGGGATTTGCAAATAAGGGTTTTAATAAGTAATTTTTCAAGAAGGATGAAGTAGAGGAGAACCCTACACAGCAGAGAAAAGCTATTCTCAGTTGCTGTACTTTGTGGACATAATGGTGTGGATGAAGATTTTGCTGTTTTCAATGAGGTAAAAAAGTTTACATGGGTGTGGGAGACTTTCATCTGCAACAGCTTCTGAAATTTATTACACACAGTTCCAGGCCAAGTATCAGTACTGGCATGGAAGATGCCAAGAAGCTTGTCCTTTTCAAAAATGACAAATATTAAATTAGATTTTTTTCACTTGTATCAGAACAGTTCTTATGTACAGATACCCCTAAAATCTGATGTTTTGATTTTTCATTAACAATGTTTAGAGTTCCATATTTTATGCATTTAGTGATACCTCTTACAAGAAGTAAATAGTCATTATCTTCTGTTTGTGGGACACTAGCCAGAGCTTTGAATTTTTATACTTACAGAATCTAGCCTTTAGGTAATTGACATACCTGTGGATTTAAAAAAAAAAACCCAAAAAACCAACCTAGACTGACCTTAGAAACAGCTACATTCTGTTCACAGTTTCAGGCAGAAAAAAAACAATCCTGAGCTTGGACAAATGGCAGAAATCATATAAACAGAATCAAAACAGCTTGTCGTCTTTATTTGAAACCACCTTACCCCACATCACAGAAAGTCAGGTTGGTAACATACATCCCACTTAGAGTTAGGGTCAGTGACTGAAATTGGCTCAACGTAAAGCATCTACTTAACAACAAAAGCTAAGTGAAATCAACCATGGTTTGAAAAATGCAGTTTACTACCTCTAAAAACTTCTTAGCTGCCAGTTAGACTATGAGGTTCAAATAACATACCCTTCTTCTGTCTTAGGCAGGGTGTGTGCTGTAAGGCCCTTCTGTATAAAGCTCAACTGACCTTCTGTAAACTCATTTGTGAAATGGTTAACAAAATTTGCTGAAATGAGAACATGAAGCAACAGCAAGTTGAATAGTGCACAGAATTATTACCAGAAATGACAAAACCAGAACTTCTGTCATTTAGTACTTTAACCCTTTGCTTATGCAGTGTCCTTTTTGGAGCTCAAACGAAGGGAGGCTGAAGAGACTGCCTTGTAGAAAACAGCATTATGAAGCTATTTTGCTTCTAATCACCCTTCAAACAATTTTTCCTGTGTATTACCCACTCTACTAGACTGGGTGCAATACAGCTACAACATCCACAAGCCAGTTTGTTAACCAAACATCTCTGTGCTTCATCCCTTATTTGGGAAATGCCAGATATATGCAGGATTGCTGCAGGCAGATGTGGGAGCATAGGGAAGAAAGAATACTGTGCGCATTTCAGATAAAGGACTGACAAAACCTTTGTAGCCAACCTGCAGCAACTGTCTCTATTTCTTTGGATTTGTTTTGCTTTATGGAGTCACTAATACTTGTTTTCAGCAGGTAAAGAAAAATTAATGGCAAAATATTTCTTTTCCCTTTCTTATTGTCAGAATAACTAGATGACTTTCACCAAAGCTTTAAAAAAGTTGAGGCAGAACATGTTATCATCTTAGCTCTAGCTACACTGACTTGGAAATTAAAAGCTTACCTTTGTCCCCTGCAAGGAGTCATGTAAACAAGCCAAGAGCAAACCATAGATGAAAGGAAGGATGAAGAAGAACCTGCGAATTGCAGTGTCCCTAATCAGGTCAGAAGAAAATGTGTTCTTTCTCTCAGAATCCTATGATTGCTGGAGTTAGGCATCTAAAGCAAGTTCATCTTAAGAGGACATTTCTCCTCCTCCACAAAAAAAAAAAAAGGACATAGCTCCAAAACTATTAACTAGTGAATACATATATACATGTACCCAAGCCATTATTCTACTGTTAAGTGGTGTAATTTTAACATAAGTGATTCATTTCTGCACACAAAAAAGCCGTAATTTCAAGTCCCTGTGATGAATCAGTTGTAGCAATTTTGAACTAGTTCTCACACATTTTAAACAAATGCCCTAACATCAACCAAAACGTAAGCAAGCACGTGCGCACACAAAACAATGCCACAGCCTAACTTCATATAGATTCATATAGCACAGCACATACTGTGTCGATCTCCCTTAATCTCTTACCTTTTACTGCTCTGCTTCTGCTCTGTTCTAGAGGCTGACAGGTATTGGGTCTTAAGAGCATGTCTATAGAGTCAGGCTCTGTCACCAATACAGATGATCTCTTGCCTGAACTGCAAATCCTGCTTCAGGATCTGAGTTAAAAGTTACGACTCCAAACAGCTTAATGGTTTGGGGGGACAAAGCTATGTCTATACAGCGTTACTTATGTTGACCAACACAATTTAAGGTTAGACACTAACGAAAGTGACACCTGCAGTGCATGGTAGACTATGATGCTACTTAGAGTCACACAGGTGACTAATTTCCTAAGAATCTGGGTATAAGACCCCAAACTGTTTGCAAGCAGATGTTTTTAACCTTACAGTTTACTATAGAATCAAGGCCTAGAACAGCAGGAAATAATACCACAAATACAGAGAAAGGAGAAAAAGGGAAGAAGAAAGTTACAGCTGTGGAAGTCCAGAAGATACATTTATTAAAACATACTTATCCCCTTAGTTCCTTCTTTACTGTATTATAAAAAATTGGATGCAGCAGCCAGAGAAGACAGTGAGTCTGTTATATGCAGTTTCATAATTAACATGCTACCAAATGATTCTGCATTTTTTTCTAAAACATGACTTTTGCTCTTGGAAAATTCTTGTATAAACCATAATATACATTATTATTCATTTTTTATGTTATCAAAACTATTATGAGAATTAGCATAAAGTTGTCTTTAATACCAGTTGATTGACTTTTCAAATTGTCACAGTAAAAAGAAACACATTAGAATATGAATATGAGTAAACGACAACTTATATAAATATCAAAAGTAACAGAGGTCCCTTTAATAGCAGTATGGCTGCATAGCAGCAGAACAAGAAAAATAGACATGGCACCTTTTATTTCTTAAGACTTTCAAGCATTCATTACTGAAATTTGACATCTGTGATAATCTAAAGTAAGCTTTAAATGTTTCACAGGTTTGCTGATGGTTATCTTAGACTAAAAATGATGCTCTGTACCATTTATCTTGGAATTGGTTTGTGCCTGGGATATAATCTTGTAAATATTAATACAAAATCTAATAAGACAATTTATTCCCAAATAATAACATACTGATTAGATGATAGTATGCAAAACACTGCAGAAGCTGATCACTCATTAAAATCAGAGAAGCATATCATAAGCTAAAAAAGCGGAAACTGACATTCAAATAGACAAAAACAGCCTGAGGATGATAAACAGATTTTATTATATAAACTACTGGACTCTTGAAGTTTACTTAGTCTATCTCTTTCCATTTCTTTTCTCTTCCAGTTTAAAAGGAGCATTTGACAAATTTGTGTTTTATTAACCACAGCAATTGAAGCCAACGCTCATCAATAGTGGACAGGCTTCCTGCCTTCTCTTTTCAGGAGGACCACACACACACACACAAAGAAAAGCACCCAGCAAAATTTGGGGACGCGCAGTTTGGGGGTTTCCCTGGCTCCCTACTCGAATTCAGAGGATCCGCGGAGCACTCGCCAGAGGTGACGGCTGCATCCGCGGATCCCAGCCTCCATCTGCAGCTGCAGCCCGGGAAGAGCGAGCAGCAAGACCCCTCCCGGAGGGCGCAGAAGACGGCGCCGCGCCGCGGCGGGGTCACGCCTGTCTCCTCCCGACCCGTGCTGCCCGGGAGCGCCCCGATGCCCCAGAGGAGCGCTCCCACCACACTCCACTCCACCTGCAAATATGCCGGCTCTCACCCACTCGCCTTCACCGCCCCGCCCCGAGGCCCCCGTTCGTAATCCCCGCCTTCGCTACCCCCGTATTTCCGACCCCGGTACAAGGGCCCGCAACCCACCCTGCCCGTACCCCCCCGCCCCGGCAGGTTAATCCCCTCCAGCCCCTCCCGCCGCTCTCCTCGGGCCTACAAAACACCCTCCCCTTCCCCCACTCCCGGGCGCCGCCGCCTCTCCCCTCGCATCGCCACCATTACCGTGAAGGGGATGTCCTCAACGCTGCCCACCGAGTAGCAGTTGTCCCCGGGGTTGACGGCGCCGGTGAGCACCTGGTGGAGATGCATCGCGGCTCCCCCCCCCCCCTTTCCCCCCGCTCTCCTGGGGACGGCAGCGCCGCGGCCGCCGCCTCCGCCGGCAACGAGCGGACGAGACCCGGATGGCTCCGCGCTCCCGCCCGCCTCGCGGGCCGAGGCCCTGCTCGCTGCCGCCGCGAGCGCGCGCGAGGAAGGGAGGGGGAGAGGCGGCGCACGCGCCGGGCAGCGCCTCAATCAGGCGCGCGCAGGCACCGCCTCTGCGCGAGCAGCGGCCGTTGGGGAGGGCCGTTGTGCGCGCGCCCGCGAGGCAGTTAAAGGGCGGGGGGGGCGACCACAGCCTAGCCCTGTCAGTGCGAGACCCGCCGCGAGGGGGTCGAGCCGGCAGCTCCCCGCGCCGGGCAGCCCGAGGCGGGCAGTGTAGCGGGGGAAGAGGAGAGGGCTAGGTTTAAAGGAGAAAAGGGAGGGACAGCTAAGGAGCCGGGGGATGCGGTGCGCTTGGCTGACGCCTCGAGGTGAGACGGTGGCAGGGCGCCTCACGGGGACGGGAGGGAGGGAGGAGAAAGAGGAGTTGGGGGGGAATTTATCTGCTGCTGCAGCGTTCCGGCCGTGAGGCGGGCTGGGGAGGCGTGTTCCCCGAATCAGGAGCGGTAAGTGTGCTGAGAGGGAAGTGTCTCCCGTCAGAGGAGAGGCTGGGCAGTGCCTCGCTGGCTGTAAGTCCGCAGCTGCGTCGGCGAGCCGCGCCGACACAGCGGGCTGTGAGGGGGTGTCCTCAGCCGGCCAGGTGCTCTGTGCACCGCAGGTGCGGGCAGTGTGCTGCCGGTCTCGCACTTCGGCCTTTTATTAGTTACATATAGTGCTTCTGAGGATGGTTTGGGTTTTTTGTCGTTGAGGATTTTCACGTTTGGTCATATCTCAAACAGCTTATGAAGCTCTTGGGAATCCATGAGCGTCCCTCTAGCTGCCAGTGATACTGCCTACAGCGGGTACACGGAGCCTGCCAGCAGCTGCTGACCAGCGTGCTGGCTGTGCAGCGCATATTTGCTCCTTGAGGGGTTATACTTATTGACTCAAGAACGGGGCCGACATTACAAGTCAAAACTGCTGTGTGTTAGTGAGAAAGAGATGATGTTTCAGGGTCTTTGTAAATATCCATTTATAGGAGGTTCGCGAGAAAATTACCAGTACTTGATACTAAAAGAACAATACGAACAGGTGGGGGACCGCCTGGTTTGATTAAGGTCTTTGGTTCCATTTTATGCACATTATGTGACCTCACAGAAAATAAGGTGGGGCTTTTGCCACTTTATTTGTAATAACTGCCAAACATGGTTGAAAACAAAAGCCTTTAAATGTGCCTATCCTTTTCTGTCTCAGAGGTGTGAAGAAGGCTGGATCCTGAAAATTGTTTGGAAGGTATTCTAAACTCTGAAGGGAAAAAACAAACTACTCTGTATGCAGTGTGTCATGATATAAGGAAAATTCTCCGTTTTCTTGTACTAGGTCAATACGGTAGTCTTGCAGTTGTACTACTGGTGCTAATGATCGAAGCTGCGAAGCTCAATCTCCTTTGAAGTTTATGGCAGTTTTGTCTGGGTCAGGACTGCAAGATTCATCTTGCCTTATACTGCTTCTTGAAAGTGTACATCTCTTACTGAATGAATGAGTTTACTCAGAATGTAGGGGTAAATGAAGACATAAACAAGTTACCTTTGAATGGAAAAAACATTGTCATAATCACACTTAAGATTTTATCTACTCCTGTGCTTGTTAAAGGCAATCTCTTTTTAAAGGGAACAGTTTCTCTAGCTGGAGTGAAAGGGGGAGAAAACTATTTTGATCTTCAGTTATCCTGGTTACAAATGAAACCACTGTGTAATGTTCATGCGCTTCCACTGATACTTACTATTCCATAACTTTTCTGATTGAAGGCTCTTCCACATAAAATATATGCTAACTTACAACTGATTTTTGTTTTGGATAAGATTTTTTTCAAATGCATGCAACGGGACTCAGAGGAAAAGGCAGTGTGGTGGTGGTGGGGGTTGTTGGGGGTTTTTTGGGTTTGTTTTTTTTCTTAAATGAGTGGAACAAAGTCCAACTAATGCCTGAAAAGACAGCTGGCTTTTGAATTGGCACAGGCAGTCATAATATTAAGTAGGATGATAGGAGAACAGTATGATCTAAAGGAAAGCATTTTCCTTTCTTAGGTGTAGTAAAGCTATCTAGTTTCAATGGCAAAAAGTCTTAAGTGAAAGCAGAGTACCTGCAGAATCAGTTCAATCTTCCTGGGTGACAGACATGAGGAGGGAGAGTTTTGGTTTTCAGCTCAGTCTTCTGTTACCCAATCAGAGTAAGACTGCCAGTAACTCTTGGGCATGCCAACTGGGAGAAAGGCTTCCATCTTATTGCTTGGGTTGGTGAGAAACTTTTTACAGTGTTTGACTTATGCGGTACTCTAATTGCACTGAGACTTTGCTGTGGGACAGAGAATGCATGTTATCCTGAAGCAGGTAAAGTTCCTCTTTAAAGTAAAAATAATGCCAAATTATGGGTTTAATAGTAAAATACTCTATTTGTGGCTGTGGAAACCTATAGACGTGGCTAGCTCTGTGCACTGAGCTTTGAGCAAGAATTATTCTGCAAGTATCTGCGGATAAGACCTTCACATTCTTCCTGAAAACATAATATTTTCACCTGAGTTTTTCTGAGAGATTGTTTTATTTACCTTAATTGATTCTTCCTTATTAGTGACTTAAATACCTCACATTAAAGTAATTTTCAGTGCATGTAACAGTGACTTCTATACCCAAGAGCATGAAGCAATCTCTCTCTCTCTCATATATATGTAAAAAAAAAAAAAATAAAAAAAAAATCAAGGGGCCTTCACTCTCTTCGCTTTTCCTTTCATTCCTGACTATCTTGTTGCTTTGTTCAATTACTTTCTTTCTAACCCTAAGAAAAAGTACCTGCAGTACCTGTGCTGGAGTCTGTTTGCCCAGGAATTCCCTGCTTTGGCTTGAAGTTAATTGGAGTTGTGGGAGGGGAAGTTCTATTACCTCAGGAGAGTGGCTGCTGTATAGAACCAAAAGGTCTATTTAATTTATGCTAATAAGCTGCAGTTGGAGCTGCCTTAGGTGGAGTTTTAAGAATGTGTTAGGAATGCTGAGGGTACTTTGCTCTTGGCTTGGTCTACCAGGATGGATTAGATGACCTTTCAAGACCTTGTCTGCATCGTGTATGAGGATGACTGTAATGGTTTACCTTCTGCTTCTCCAACTACACAGAAAGGAAAAAAATAATATATCTATAGGTATTCAAAGGTTGAGATTTTAATCTTCTTTGCTGCTGCTTCCAAAAAGAGAGGGAGGCAAAGGAAAGAGGTCTAAATTTAGAAAACAGACACTGAACTACACAATGCTATGGAGAAACAACTTGGTTCTATTTGCTGTAGGAAGAAGTATTTTCACTTGGCAAAAGAAGGTGGTATTATACAAAATAATCAGAAGGAAATACCATGTTTTGATATAGAAACCATGATGACGTATAAAAAAATAACTTTTTTCTAGTTTTGCTTAAGGGTAAAAGATAGGAGAATTTTTGCTTTTGGCAAAAGGTGGAGTGTTTTACGGGAAGGGAGAAAATTCAGAAGACTTTACTGTGAAATTTGCATAGGGAAGAAATCCTAAAGCACATGCAAAAGAAACGTGCTGCACACAGCCTAGGGAAAGAAAGCAAGACTCATAAGAGGCATCATGCAAGATAAATACCTATGCTGGACTGCCTTTTATTTCAAAGGTGAAATGCTGCACTCCAGCAGTGGTATCTTGAAACCTGAAGAACACACTCTGTTTCGACCACTCTGTCAGTTTTCTGTGCTCCTGAAGGCCTTTACCTGTGTTTACATTGTGCTTCTGAGCACAATGCTTTTATGATTCTGTGAGATTTTCCTCATGATCCATGATAATTGTCTCAAGTCTTCACTGGGTTCTTGAATAAATTGTATTTTTCCCTGAAGAAAAGCTACTTGCCTGTTTTTCTCTAGAACTCAGATTCAGCTGTTAACTTAGCTTGGAGAAAAACATATTTTTCAATCCATAAGATGCAACACCTGTTCTCTGCTATTCATGTCTGAACTGTAATGTGGGGTTTTTTTTGCTCTGCCTTTGTTATTACTGATAGAACAAGATTGCCCCCATAACGATCTTAATTTGTAAACTGTTGTTCATTGTATTTCTGTAGAAGACCTTAAAGGCATTCACCTGTGAAGGATGGTCACTTCTTCTCTACTCCTGAAAAGACCTTGATACAGCACAATTTTTGCTTGGATATTTTTAAAAGATCATGTTCATGGAAACTGACAGTCTTGCTTCCCCAGGGGTATCTAAATGCTGAACACTTTTGGCAGGGCATAGGTGTCTAAACATTTCCCCCTGTCTGGACCCCTGCTGTCCTGTAATCACCTACACTTCCAATTTTAAAGAATAAAAAAATAAAAGCCAATAACATTAAAAATTGCAGTGAAAATGAAACTTTTCAATAATTCTTTTAAACCACAATAAGGTACTTGTGGAGGAAAGAACTAATGATTAAAAATTCTAATCCATTAAATAGTGGAGTAGGGAAAAGGACAGATAGTTTAAACAGCACAGAGGAGTTGAGGTACTTATTCAAAGGTGCTGACTTTGTCCATGGCGAAGAAGGTGGCTATGTCTAGGAGTGCTGTCTCTTAATTCTCTTCGGAAGCTTCAAGGCTTTTGTTGTCTTGCTAGTCTGTCCAATCATGATGGCAGTTCCAGACTGGTAGAGTTTTTTTGGGGAGTGGGGTAGGTTTTTTCTAAGAAATGATTGAGTTGTTTGGTGATTGTTCAGTTCTAAGTACTTAGATGCTAAGAAAGCAGAGACAGAATAAACATAAAGTACTCCTCCTAGTGATATGTGGCATGACATTGGACTTTAATGACATAGGGTTAAGTATTAACTAGTTCCACTGGCTGAATTTATTCTGTGTGCTCTCTGCTAAATGCTTATGCTATACAGAAATTTAGTGAAACTTTTAGTGAACAAATGTGTTTAGAATAATTTTCTGAGTGTCTGGACCCTAATATATGGTAGGAGGCACTGTTGTTTTAATAGAAATATTTTTCTTCAGATGGAAGGATTAATACTTTGTACTCTTGCAGTTTGCATCATCTGTGTATCTTGCATTTCTATATCTCTTTCAAGCATCTGGAAAAGAGAATCCCTCCAGTGAAGTCACAAATGACCACGTGCAGTTAATTCCAAGTACATGTTCTTTAACTTCCCCTCTAAATGATGATTTAGTAGAATGACAAACGATTTTATTGCCAATTGCACACAAATAACTTTCCTGACATATGAACAAGCATTCTGTATCGGACTAAGTGTTCTGATGGCACTAGGTGTATATGAAAGATGTTCTGGGAATTTCCCCTGGTTATCTTTTATTGAGGAAAAAAACCAAAACAAACTTCAGATGCATACTGAGTCATATTGTGCTGCAGCAAAGATTTCATTTCTGCATCTCTCAAAGGCAGACATTTCCGTCCTTAAGAAGGTAAGGAAAAGTGTTGCATGGAGTTATTTATAGCACAGACTCATATCCAGGAACTGGAGGACACCAGAAGAAGATTCCTATTATGAACTTCTGATGACAGTGTTTTAAGGCACAGACCAGATCTTCAACACCAACCGTTTTATAAGCACCACAGGAACAATTCTGCAGTGAAGGCTGAGGAAGACTTGAATTAAAAGCCCTGCTGGGGAACTTAAACCAAAATATTTTGGACTGACACTTGAAAAGCTTGTGTCATCAGTTTAGGTTTGTGTTGCTTTCTTAGTAGCTCTTGTACTGTGTGTTTCTTCAACCTCAAGCTGCTTTGTCACTAATACATCCTAACTTTATAAGATAGCTATTATTTTTCTAATAAGAAACAGAATCTGTAAGGGAATAATTTTTCTCTTGTGTTATTTTCATTTTGCTTTCCACGTGGTACCCTCCTTGAATTTTACTGGCACTTATGTAGACTATTTTTAAAACAACATGTGCATCTGCATGTTACATGCTGTGTCATTTTGTGTAACTTATTTTCTACAGGTACTTGAATGTATCCTAAACCAACATATTCTTAAAACTCACTGGCTTTTGGTAAGACCTTAACTACCTTAAGCCTATTGTAATATTATCTATGCTTCAAAAGATTGTAGTGTGGGTTTTTAAGTTGTAAGTAAAAACAACCAAGCTTGAAACATTGTAGCTGCCACTTTTGCTTCTTTTGAACTGCAGATGCAAATAAAGTATGCAATCATTTATGGATTTAGCTGTTGAAAGTCACTATGAACCTCTTAGCTTCTTCTGTTTGCCATATTAGAAACCAATAAACACTATCTTTCAATCTAAAGGTATATTTGCATTGGGTGAGGAAGAAGAGTGGAAACAGTATCCACACTGTTTAATTTTTGTTCTTTATATGCTCAGCAGAGTCTCTGAAGAGCACATGTGAGCAACAGCTCATGTAGAGTATCTAGCCAGGTCTTTCAAACTGCCCTCTGGAACATCTTACTTAGTTTCTTGACTATACAGGGAATACATTATGAAAAGAGGGGTGTAAAATAAGACTGTGAATTTGCCCTGTGTGCAACATGTCACAGTTCAGTGTAATTGATGTACTGTGTGCCAATTGCTGGGGTTTATTTGGTTTGGTAATTTTTTGAGGATCTAATAATGAACTCGTAAGTACTTATGTCTGTAGCATAAACTTCATGATCTTGTTGACACTCGAGCTGAACTATTGCTAATTGACCCAATGGCATTTTGTTGTGTTGAGAACAACAGTGCAATGTATCTATGAGCTGTGGCTTAGGCAGTACAATTGTGTTTACTGTGGGTAATTGGGACCACAAGTATTTAATTTGCTTTATGCATTTCCAGTGAGCCTGTCAGGACAGATATGAATCATTTGAAGTCAAGTAAAATAGGTATCAATATCCCTTCTCACTAACATAACTCTGAGGCATCTCTCACCAACTCTTAGTGATGAAATTTATTTTTAAAACTTGAGGGAGGTTCTCATGTCTAATTGACTTTTAAAAAGCTAGGGATATAGAAC
This sequence comes from Gymnogyps californianus, assembly GCF_018139145.2. NCBI lineage: Eukaryota > Metazoa > Chordata > Aves > Accipitriformes > Cathartidae > Gymnogyps > Gymnogyps californianus. Next base: position 11,250,396 of record NC_059481.1, read on the forward strand.
AGAGCACATATTTAGTAATAAGTGGGACTGTATGAGAGTCTGATATTCTCCCCCCCCTCCATCAATCAGAGTAAAAAGCTGAAAATACAAAATCTCCTGTGAAATGGAAAATTAAAACAAAAATTCTTTATAAGTGTTTTTAATTTTTTTTTTAAAAATACCTCCACTTTGGCTGCCTTGCAGCCTTAAGAAGCAAAGAACTGCTATGCTTCTCCAGCTGAAAACTAAATTCATTGGAATGGGTTCCACTGAATATTATTCAGCTGGTTTTTATCCATTCTAAAACAGTCTTAGTGAAGTAAACTTTAGGAGGTAGTAAGCAACAGTAATGCCAAAGAGCAGTCTTTCAGTGAGTTAGGTTTGAGTTATTGGCATTTTCTTAATGAAAGAAATGACAAATTATAATTTTTAGTGTTTTTTTAGACGTAAAAAACATTTTAGAGGCATAGAGTCCTGTGTTCAGTGTCAGTTGTGAATTGCCTGATTAGGAAAGGGACTGACATATTGGCTTGATGTTTGACTCAATGACTTCTGATGAATGGGACTTCTAGATACTACTTCTGTATAAGTGCTAGTAGCTGAAGTGGCAAGTAGGAAGTTTACTCAGAGCACTTAGAGACTTACTGAGAAAAATAGACTGGGATTTTACTTTTCTTTGCTCTTTTGACAGCAAACATGTAAGATCTTTAATATATGCCCTGGGGAGCTTGCAGTTGAAGTTGCTATCTTGATTTATGTTGTTTCTGTGGTTTGTTTTTTCAAAGTACTAAAAAGCCCTGCAACTGAGACCTCCAGATACCCTTTCTCACTGAGCCCATTTAGTCATAGGGTTATTTTATCTAGAACTGTTGCTATCCTAATTTCTTTTTCAGGAAGGCAGAGGTTTGTCATCTTTGCTTCGGGGACTTGGTGAGCCATAACTGCCATGGAGTTCACTGAACTTCAGCAGAGGTTTCTTGGTTTAACACCTGCTCATAATTTGTGTCCACAGAAGAGCCTTTGAAAATTTCTTGCAGTAATACATCAAGAGCATTAATATTTAAGGTATATGCACTATATATTTGTAAATTACATTCTAGAAGTGGCATCTAAGGAGCATATCTCAAGCAAAGTGCTATCTATGTGTTCAGTTGCTAAAATCAGTCATGCTTCATGTAAGGTTTCTCAGAGGTAGCGGTAAGTTTAAGGATGACACATGATCTGCAAAGCTCTATGGACTTCATAGTTTTGAACTGGTGACTGACTTATTTTGTGGGATTTGTATTACTCATAATAAATAATAAAAAGCAAGTTACTGTTGACAATAAACTAAATATATTTCCCAGAAGATTATATATGGAACAACTCAGTTCTTTGTACCTTCTCTCCAAAGAATGCGAGAGGTTTATACAGGTTTCTAACTGTGGAGATTCTCAATGCAGAGACAGTTAAGGATTGTTGATTCCTATGTCAACATATTGGTAAGGAACATGTGGATTTTACTCTAGTTTTCAAACTGATCTACAGAATGCTGCAGCACGTGTTAAAGTGAAATTTGCTTGACTCCTTATATAACATTGAGAATCTCTAGGATTATTTTGGGATGTGAACTGTGTGTTCTGATCTTGCAGTCAATTCTGAGATTGTAATAAAGATGTATGCTTATGAAAAATATTCTCTCGGTTCCTACAACTGCAAACAGGATATGAGAAATGAACTGAATGCTAGCAATGATTAATTATGCTATGCAATGAATTCACTGAAAGTGCACTCTGGCTATCCAGTTATATACCTTAATTTAAGTCAAGATAAAAAGTGAAATTTGGGCCTAAATAAATGAGTAGTTTTTGCCAGTGACTTGGTTGGTGGGAAGAATGTTTCAGTTTTTTTTTTTTTAATTTTGTGTGTATTTCTTTGAGGTTTTGTTGTGCTTTCTTAGCTTGAGCCTTGCCCTGCCCCATTTCCCCTTTCCTGTCATTTTTTTCCACCCTCCATCTCCCCAAACTCTTGAATTCCCTAACTCAGTTTAATCAAATGCTGAAGTCCCTTGTACATATTGTGGAAATTCTTGACAGGGTAGAGAAGAGAGACTTTAATTAGGCTCCCACTGATGGAAAATCTGCAGTGAGAGGCCAACAGTTCTGTCCTGTTTGGCACAGGAGGAAAATGGAAGTCGGTACCTTTGGTTAGAGGAAGGAAATGATGGTGTTAGGAGAAGATTGATGTCACAAGGGACATGGCAGGGCAGTAAGAAGGGGACTAAGGAGGTGGCAGCCGATGGGCAGGCTTCATTTGATTTACTGCTCGTGTAACAACTCCTTTCACAGAAAAGGGGCCCTCTAGTGTTACCAGCCAAATGCATGTGGCAGCTGGTTTCTTGACCTGTCTCAGCTTCAGTTTCTTTTGGCTAAATTAGAACGGGTGAATTGGGGTTATCTGCTTTTGTGTGAAAAACAGAGGGGAATGTTAATTTTGTAGTTGTTGAAGGAGTGATGAAAAAAATAGATGTTCATTGTGTACAATATAAGGAGAAGCTAGTATTGAGCACTCATTACCATTGAGTTGAGTGGTACGTGCCGAACACCTCTGACAGGTCAGCAATGCATACGTGTGTTCTGAGGGTGTACACAGGAGTAAATGACTTAAATGGTGGTGATATTTGCCAGCAGCATGACATGGAAATGCTGCCCACTGCATCACATAGATCTGCTGCCATCTGTTCACAAAGGTTTGCTGCATTGAGAGGAGCAGAAAATTGTATAACTTTCCTTATGTTAAAGCTTGTGGAAAAACTTGCTTTTGTTTTTTCTCTGGATATCTATTTTCTCTGAATTCAGGTCAAGTCTCTTTATTCTTAATATTCTGAAATTTCCACGGATGTTATAAATTTAAGTAAAGGAGCCTTAGTTACATAAATAATATTTTCTTCCGTATCTGATCAACCTTGATTTTTTGTTTTGCTTTGCTATTCCAGCAAATACGTAAATGCAGTAATTAAGGTAGCAGGACAAGCAGTCTGTTATGTGGATCATATGGTATTTTTTATATCTTATTAATAATGTACCCAAAAGGGATCATTTCACAATGACCTTGTAGTCAATAGTTATCAGACAGTTTATATCTTGATTTTTAGAGTTAAGCAGATCAGATAGAATAATCACAATCGCTGCCACATTTGTTACTGATGGGTGTTTGCCATTATAACAATTATTATAACATTATTAGAACATTATAATAATAACCTATTTAAACCAGTTATTTTTAGTACTGACTGTGCAGCCCAACTAAGGCTGTGGGGTGGTCTGTTTGTATAGGGTCTCAGACTACCAGCCTTTAGTATCAGATACTATATTGTAAAGGTAAGGTCATCTGGTCTTAAATACAAGTTTTTATTAAGAGGACCAGCTGTGTAATAGCAAGTATGAGTAGGACCATTCAGCATCTTTGACTATTTTCCCATCTGCAAATACCTGTTTGGACACCAGCTGTGCTGTATTACTGAACCATACTAAAAGACCTGATGTACAGCATATGGGATCTGTAAGCAGTATGTTCTGATGTTCAGATGGTCTCCAGTTTTCTCTATCCCAACGCCTCTTTGTGCCTCATGAACCTGTTCTGGAGTCATCAGCTTTCACTTAGCTAAAGAATCTGTCAGTGTTTTGCTGGTGATGAGAACAGTAGTTGCTATCTCTTAACTTCTGCCTCTCCTCTCTGGGGTTCCCTGGAGCAGGAGACATCCAGGATGAACTTCTGTGTTTTCCAACTGCTTTTTACCAGCAGCACCACAGTACACCTCAGCTGTTGCTGCGAGTCATGGGTTAGGTCAACCTTGAATTTGGCCTGCTTTGTATCAAAGAGCCAAAGTAATGCTGGCAGGCTCAAAAGCAGCCAAGTGCTCTCCATTTGGTTCTTGAATTGGGCCCAAGGCCAGCACAAAGATTAATTATTCCCATTATATCTTAGTCCTAAATAAATAAATAAATAAAACCTTGAAAAGGAGATGCCTAGGAGAGATGGTTCAGCATTGCAAATGACTGGATTGTTTGGTCCTGCCATGACCAAGAAATGCAGTAAATATAAATCAGCTACTCTGCAATCTAGTTATACAGTAATTTATTATGGTTTATACAGCTTAATTTGATGCTTAGACCTCTAGCACCAGTGTAAATTCTCCATCTGTGCAGTTGTACTAATGAAGTAAAGAAATGAGATTAATTTATAGAGCTGGCTGGAATCCCTGTTCTGAAGAAAACTCTGAAACATTTTATTGAAAAAATATAAACCAGAACAACTATGAAGCAGGAATTTAAAAACTCAAAGAAATGTTGAAGTAATAATTTTTTTTAGGTATTTGGGAGTATCAGACATTGAGTTGCCTGAAGCGTGATTTCCCCACCACCACCACCTAAGGTGGGCAACTTGGGAAACCTGGGAGGTGATTCTGCAAAAGCACCAGGAATCCTTTCCAGTTCCAACTGCAGAGACTGAAAGTGACTCTAATAATTATTTTTTTTTAATGGGGAAAAGAGGTGAGAGGATTTATGTATTTTGCTATGTAGAACACAAAGGGAATGATCCTGTTATCTGCACTTTTGTTCAGTCATTTTACAGTCATGTTGACCTGGCTATACAATTTGTATTTTTTGATGGTAGAAGACATATATGCAATATATATAAATTGTCAATGCATTTAAAAACACATATCTACAATATGGATCCATTTCTAAACTGTGGTCTTTTGACTGCTCCAGCTTCCAGGGAACAGAGTTGTTGAATGTTGCTGGCTTTTTCTCTTGTTTCCAGCTGAGAGAAACTGAACAGATGGGAGTGGGAGAAAAAATGACAAGCCAGTGCAGACAGTATGATTAATTTGTTGGGTTTTGGGTAGCTTTTTTGTTTTGTTTTTAATTTGGGAGGACAGCGCACTTACTGCAGAAAAGGCAGCAAGAATATACAAGTATGTTTTGAGTGTTGTTTGTCCATGCCTCAAAAATTTCTTCAGTTGCTACCTTGTTGCAGTGGGAAGGGAAATAATCTGTGCTACTATATTTAGAAAGGGTTGTATCCATAAGGTAATACAACCACCAGCGTTTCAGAACTCTGCCAGATGGTGTTAGCTGTGAGAAAGTTCTGTGATTCATTTGGTAAAATGTTTGTCATGGCAACTGAGGAGCTTCAGTTGGTCCAGTCAATGGTAGAAACCACCACTGGTCTCACCAGATGTGACGCTGGACGTAAGGAAAACTTCTCATGACACAACTTTTCAGCCTGGTTGCTTTGCCCAATGAGATGCAATTGTAAATTGTTTTTGCTTGTGGTTCCATCTCAGGGTTCATCAGACCTTAAATTTTCTGTTTCAAAAACCTGAAATATCTACTCAAAAATATAAAAATTATTCACTAAATTTTCCTTTACCTTGTGTTTACGGTAAATGATCAAAAGAGAAATGAGTTTTCACTTTCATTAAATTCTTTCCTCCCATTTTGGAACAAGCAGAGGAAGATTAGCCCAGAAATGGGATATCTAGTAGAAGAACCAAAAAGAAGGGGTGAGGGAAGGCTGGAACAATGCTGGATTCTTTTCTTCAAATAACTCTTTGGGGACAAGATATGCAAGGTGGTATTCTGATGATCTATGCTAGCCAAAAAAAAAATGCCTTTGTATAGCTTTGTTCTCAGTTATGCTATTCTCAAACATCTACTATTCAGTTTCTAGTTTAATGTCCCAAAGTTCAAATCTGCCCCTCCTTGCTAGTAATTAGTAAGTAGCAATAATGTGAAATAGATCAGAATAATTTCCCAAGGAATACTCTGGTAGCTGCCTTGGAAAAATGACTAAGCATCCTCAGAGGCAACATCACATAACATGTTATGTTCCAGGAAGGACATATACTGACAGAATGGATGTCTAGAGAGACACAACAGAAACCTTTCAAACTTTTTATAAGCTTTTATAAGTTAAAGAAAATATCTCTAGGGACATAGATGGTTGCAAACCAACTCCCTTCCCACCTGTAAAACTGAAAGAGTATGAAAACCATGGAATATTGAAGGCTATTGCAATTTACATAGTCAGAATCACCTATTTAGGAATAGGGCTTCCTCTGTCAAGAAGTGATTATGGAAGAATTCTGCCTTCCTCAGTCTCGAGAGAGACAAGATCTTCAGCTTTCTCTATTAGTGCAAGTCAGGCTTTTAGCTCTGTTTTTTTCCAGAAGTGTGTAGTTTTTGCTGTTGTGGAATTCACAGATGCCAGAGCACCTTCAGTTATGAAGTCATTTTTCTAATCCCAGAATATCTTTCTTGATACTGTAATCAAGAAAAGTATATTTAGAAAGAGCCTGTGTCAAAGAGATACTTTGGACCTTAGTTAATGTACACCAGCACTGCTTTGCTGTCTTTAACAGACTTATATCTGCTTACATAATTTCAGCATCATTCTCAATCTCATTAAAATGTCATCCAAATATATATATATCTATGTTTTCTTTATGCATACATATGTATCTCTTCCTTTAACAAACACATAAAATACATATTTTCATATCTAATGAAAAATATAAGTATGGAGAAAAATCGCAAGGTAACTTTGCTAGCTTGTCTGTGCTTTATTTTGACCAGACTGCTTCTGTTCATGTCATCTTGCCAGGTTTCTTGGAGTGAGTGATACATGCTGAACGTTAAAGTTGCATAGCACCAGGGAAAGGGAAGCAGTAACATACATATATTGTGTACATATGTAGACAATACGTATGTAATGTATATGACCCTATAGAGTTGCATGTTAGATAGCTATTGTTAAAATTAAATCATAGAATAGTAGAGGAAAGGAAAACAAACATTCCATCTTCTGTCAGGCAGCATACAGTTTTCACAAAGGGAGGCCTTTGTTAAGTAGGATGTGATGAGTTTGGAGTGATGTATGAAAGAAATGAATCCACTGGTGATGGTATAAAACTTTATATTGAGGTGTACTGTTATTAGCATAACATTTTTGTATTCCTTACACTTAATGTGTTCTAGCAAGATTATGAAAAAGAAGTAGAAAATTTATTCTTTTTGAATAATAATCAGTTTTCAAGAATCAGGGGAATGGGTAATGCTCTACTTTTTACAGACTAAAATATCAAAGAGAATAAAAATTAGAATTCTTAATGAGAAAAGAAAGGGCTTAAACTGCAAAGATAAACTTGATCTCACTAGTTTCAGATTTAAAGCGATGTTTTCACAGCTGATCCTTCCAATACAAAATCAAAAGAACTATTTAGATATTGCACTTAGAAAACTGGATATTGGATATTGTTCTACTCCAGCAGAAACTATATCTTATCTTATAGTGAAAACACTTTAAAAAGGTTTATTTTGTCCTGAATGATTTATTGTTTTGTCGTGGTTTAACCCCAGCCAGCAACTCAGCACCACGCAGCCGCTTCCCCCTCCCACCTCCCAGTGAGGTGGGAAGGAGGAAAAGAAAAAGGTAAAACTCGTGGGTTGAGATAAGAACAGTTTAATAACTAAAGTAAAAATAAAACTACACTACTAACTAATAATAATAATAATTGTAATGAAAAAGAATACAACAAAAAAAAGAAATAAGAAAAGACAAGTGATGCATGATGTAATTGCTCACTACCCGCTGACCGATGCCAGAGCCGCGATCCCCCCTCCCGGCCAACTCCCCCCTGTTTATATACTGGGCATGACGTTCCATGGTATGGAATACCCCTTTGGCTAGTTCAGGTCAGCTGCCCCGGCTGTGCTTCCTCCCAGCTTCTTGCACACCTGCTTGCTGGCAGAGCATGGGAAACTGAAAAGTCCTTGGCTTAAGATAAGCGCTACTTAGCAACAACTAAAACATCAGTGTGTTACCAACAGTATTTTCACACTAAATCCAAAACACAGCACTGTACCAGCTACTAAGAAGAGAGTTAACTCTGTCCCAGCCGAAACCAGGACATGTTTGTACATCTTTTGTTAAGTGATTAGGAGGCTGACACTTGACAGATCCCTTTCCTGAACCTGATGAAAGAAAATCCTTTTAATTCATTTGCTTTATTCAGGCTAAAACAGAGCATTGCTTGTGGAAAGTTAATTTACTGGCAGCAAAAAAAGAACTAGTTTATAGAATCTCACCTCTAAACCTCACTTAGAGATCAACCACACAGACATACAAAGCACACTGAAAAGTTCTTGTCAGTGCTGGATTTTAGTATCAGTTGATAAAAAATTATAACAAAGGATCTGTTGATTTTTACCATAGGAGCACATTGGCTTTTTTGTTCTGTTTGACACCAACTAATTAGGTTGGTCTGTTCTCAGAACGACTGCATAGAAACAGTTGCTTTCATGTATTGTTACTCTATGGCAGGATTTCATTGCTTGCTAAATTGAATCCTATTCAGTTAGAGTTGAGGCAGAGATAGTATTGATTCTTGGGAAAACACACAGAGCTCCTAAGATTCTGTACTCCCATTTATTCATCTGTTCAATGCTGGTCCTAAATATGTGAGTATTTTATGAAGGCTTGGGGATTGCCAAAACATGCTGAAATATTTCCACCGGAAAATACTTAAAAAATGCAGTAACTTGCTGCCCTTTTTACAGAACATTAGTGACACCCAGTGGTTATATTTGGTTATGGACTAATATACATTATAAAATTTATTCTAAGCCTTTTTTCCTTCTAAAAACTGAAGCTCAGAAAACCCATGGCAAAACTGTTTGAGGTCCATGTGCCTTTGTCAGGTATATATTCTGCCTGTACTTTAGGCTCACAAATTTGAATAAGCTTAAGTAAAGGGAATGAAGAAGGAAAAAAAAGGCACTTCAAACTTGTTTTGAAATGGTTCTCACTTTATCACAGACTTAATGACAATGGGGAAAGTGGTGTTCTTGTGCTGTAAGGAATGCCCTCCTTTTCCTTCTTCTTTCTTTCTCTTCCCTACCTCCCTTCTTTATTTCACATTTTAAAATAATACACTGTATTAACATATAATTTATTCTTCTCTTCTGTTATGGCTTAGGTAACTGTACTGAAAGCTGGGTTTACTATTTTACACTACTGTCATTCCCCTTTTGTACCTTGCTTGTTTTACTAGGACTTGATTTGTTGTTTTGCAAATACATTTAATAATTGATTAATGTTTGCAAGGTGTTTTGAAATTATGGGTCATAAACTATTTATCTTTTTACTACGTCAACAGTTGCCTTATTCACAAGCAAAACCTGCTGCTGAAGTGAGAATTTTGTCTTACTAAGTTCCTTAGGATTAATTTTTTTGATTCAACCTATAGCAAGATGTCTGAGCATTTGTCTAAAGACTCAGACTTGGAAATAAATGTCCTAAATATGGATGGTCCCAAGGGTAGTGATTCCAGCAGAGGATATGAAAGGGCCAGACAGCAAGTCTTCATACCTCAGTGACACAAAGGTGATATGCTCTTACTAGTACCCTTCTGGGCTTTAGAAAGTTGGAGGAAGAAAGGAAAAGATGAGTTGAGAGGGAGGTGGAAGGGAGAAAAAAGAAGTACTCTAGTGTTTACAGAAACTTAGCTTAAGAACCTCTCTCTCTACAGCTAGGGGATGGTGTAAACTTTAAGCTTCATGAGGCAGATTTGGGTTCAATTCCTTACTTTTACACATACATGGGCAAGTTGTATACTTCTAAATATGCCTGGTCTTCATCTGTAAAATGGTGATATCAGTGTTTCCTTGTTTTTGAGACTAAATATGCTGAAGCCTAGTGACAGTATTTTTTATGGGAACCAGGCCAGTGCAGTATTGCAGGTGCTTGATTTGGTGGACCTAAACTGTGCCTTCTCTCTCAATGAGAAAGGAAAATGAATCCTTCACTGATAGGAAGGAAAAAAAAAGGCTTTGTGGAGGAGAAAGCCTGTTGGCATTGATTTTAATCAGGATAAAATCCTACTACTGTTAGGGAAAACTATAAGACTTCAAGACTTCCTTCAAAAGCAGGCATCATTTACCAAGTATGGTAAAACCAGCAGTTTCTTTTATCTCCATTTTAGAAGAAAAACTCAGCTAGGATGACTTACAACCTTATTTCAGTGTCATTGCCTTTGTATGAATTTGTTCAAAACTTTTATTACCTTTGTTTCTTAAAATGCAACATCTGTATGTTTCTTGCCTGGCAGTGTGCTAGTCCCTTTTCAGAAGATGCTAAGAGTAATTTGAGAGAGCATGGCTGCAGTTTTTCAGCATCTGTTTCACAAGAGATGCTGTTGTTGTGAAGGGGCTGATTTTGAGTCTTGGAATGAGCAGCAAAATGAACTGACCATAAACCTGAAAATAGTCACTCAGCACTCAAAGTTTGTCTATTGAGCACGTAATATCTATAGCCCTTACTGTCAATACCTGTGTAATATTGATCAGTTTACGACAGATAATATTTCCATTCAGATTTGCTAGTACTCTGCTTTATGATTGCAGAGGAGAATCCATGAAATCGAAATTAGACCAGTGTGGGATTGATTTTCTTGTATCTGTCTTACTTTATCAAGACTTGAGCTGAAATATTCAAATATCCTGTTTTTTTCAGATGCATGCCTTTAACTACAGAATATATTTATCATATCTCCCAGATAAATGAATAATACCATGAGGAGCTATTTAATCATGAGCATGGAGATTGCTCTGCAGATTGCTGTGCTCTGACAGTGCCAGTCAAGATGGAATAAGAAAAATAATGCTGGGGAAACAAGGTGTCAGATTCATAGTTACTTACTAAGCAGTAAACATAGCCTGTACTTTCTAAACAACACAGAGAAATATGTACAGAGGGAAGAAACAGCATCTATTCTTATTAACTAAACTTAGCAATACAAAATTAAAATTAAACTTATAGTTCTTGGTGATGTCTGATATGTCTCATCATGTTATCAATACAGGGAGGCAGCCTTGTTGAGGAGACTGGAGTTAAGGATATTCTGAAGGAGACAGAGTTATTTAACCCTCTTTTGCAATTAAAGTACTGAGCATATATTCAGTTAAGCTATGAAGCTTGATAGACAGTCACAGAAAGCCAGCTCCAAACTTCTGAAAACTCATTATCTTAAACTTATTCTGTGTTTTAGCAGTTCTTCCTGGTATAGTTGCACAATGTATTTTGTTTTGCTGCCAGATAAAGTCAAGCTGGTATCAGCTGAACTTGTGAAGGTGCAGCATGTGTATGGTGTATGTGTGTTCCAGTGTGACAACATTAACATAGTTGTGATGAGGCATATTTCTTTCACATAGACATGGCCTTAGGCTGCTAGCCTTTAGCTTATAAATGTGAGGACTCCTGTGCACAACAGGAATTCTAGTGGAAGAGATGGTGCTGTGTGGGAGCCTGCTTAAAGACAAAGAGCTAAGTGAATGGAAGAAGGTCAAGTGAGAGATCAAGTGTAACAATATGCTTGCACACCTCAGCAAGCTGAAGCAGCGATGCTTCACAGTGACAGCTATAGGACTTCTGTTGCTCAGTGTGACATTTCTCAGTGTTACAAAGACAGTCTGTGTTCTGGTTGTCTACAAATCCCATCTGCTTTAGTGACAGGTCTTTCTAAATGAAATATCTGCCTGCTGTTGACTTGACATCACCAGAAGAGCATATGGATATGTGGAGGCCCATCAGTTTTGTGGGCTTAAATGTTTTTGCCTTATCCAGTGGTTGAGTAGAGGTTTGTACCGAGAGAGTGTAGATGCAAGGCAGAGTTTGGAGTGGAGCACAGCTATTGGTTCAGGTAGCATAGAGTTATCGCAATTAATGAAATGACATGGTTTGCTCTGGCTGATTGTGTGTGCACTTTGTAAGTTTAAGTCAGATTTTAATCTCTCTAAGAGCCTTTCTCTTCTCAAATCATGACTGATAAGAAAAATTTCAATAAACTGACAAGGGAATTTCTTCTGCTTTTGCATAAAAAAGCTACAGCTGAGGAGATGTATTGAAAATTCTTGGCTAGGTTCAGCTATTTGGAAGAATGGAATGTGTATAAGAGAGACTTTAGGGGACTGAATCTGCACCCACAGAAGCCAATGGTAAGAAATACAGGAACATCAGTGTGAAGAGGAACAACTGCTAGGAGGAGTAGGCATCTTCAACAGCACCTCTGCAACAGCCGCTTTCCCTTTAAAATAGAAACATATCCGAGTGGCATGGTCTGAGTAACTTTTTTATAAGGAGGTTGTGGGTTATTTCAAGAATTTGTTAGATTGTACCAAAATTAAGTCTTAACTAATGAACACTCAGAACATAGTTTTTAAGTCTTGGTTTGTTTTTCTTTTTGGATGTACAAATCAGACATAGGCACCAGCCAGCAGAGATGATGAGGTTGGTACCAAGGATTCAATTTTCAAGCAGTTGTATCTTTCTGTTGAGAAGTGTTTACAGTTTCTTGGCACTAGCAGGCGGATAAGGGAAATGGCTGAGGCAGTGTGGTGGGTTTTTTTGCCAAACTGTTCATTTTTGGATAGAGAGAATGTCTGAAAAATTTCAGTCCCAGTGTATGTTTCAAAAAATTATGTGTATGAGAAATGCAGTATGTAAATAGAATGGGTGGAGTCGTTCTGCTGGGTTGGAGCCAATACAACGCAGTCTTTTCAAGTTCACTTGAATTCTAAACAGCTGTTTGGTTTGATGTTGAATAGGACATTTACATTTGTTATTCCTACTTTTGGAGACAGGATTTTCCAGTCCTTATTGTAAGAAGAAGAAACACATGTGCATGGAATGTGGATTGGTTACCTTTTATTTGAAACTATTTTTCTTATTATCCTTCTGAATTCAGGAGAATGAATCATACTATCAAGGGGCAAGTTAGATAACAGTTACACCATAGTAAAAGGGGAAGAATAAAAAGCACACAATTCTTGGTCAACCTGTTGGCTCATGTGTATTCATGCAAATATACATTCATTATTCACAGTTCATAGTTGCTCAAATTAATAATATTCAACATGAACAATTCAGGAAAAGAAGAATGGGCTAAATATAGCAAAGTATTTATTTATTACAAATAGTGGTAGCTCTAATTTCAGATGAACAGAAACTGTTTCCAAACATAACAGGCACTGCCAGAGACTGCTGAAGTATTTCTTTACATTTAATATATATATTTCAAAATGAACCAGCATGATAAGTTGCAAAATTATAGGTTTATATATTTTTTTAAAGAAATATTAGCATTTAAAAAACACAGCAGTAAGTTCAAACTAAATAAGCCTTTGATAAAATTAAAAATAAAAATCAACCTCAGGATTTAGAGAGGAAGTAGTCCTTAAAAAAAACCAAAACAAAAAATTCCAAAACTGTTCATGCATACAGTCTTCTACTGGAGCTAATAATTATGCAATGAGCCCTGCTGCTGGTTCTGAGTTTCTTCTGTATATGATATGAAGAAAAAAAATACGAGATTTAGACAGGTGCATACTCAGATTTACCCAGCATGGGAGTAGGAGCTGAGTGCACAGGTACTTTTATGGAGAAAAATATTTCCAGATTTGAAAAGGTAGCATAGGAAGCAAAACGATGGCACTTGCCATTGAGGTAACATTTATAAATATTCTGCTATTAAATAGCATAGATTCAGAAAACTGTCTTATTTGTATTGTAATTTAAAATATTTACTGAAACTGTTGAAATGCACTTATTGATAGGACAAAATCCATTAATGTGACATACTTTATGGCACATTCTAACACATTTTACAATGGTATTAGGAAAAAGCTCAGCGACTTTTCTTATATTGGAGCTTGATCCAAAACCTATTTAAATAAAAAAGATTGATTAGTCATTTGATAGGACTTTGTCTTTTATACTTCAATTTCAGACATCACCCCAGAAATTATTAAAAGCTCTAAAAATATTGTTTTACGAAAGCTGTAACTGAAATATGGTATTTGAATTAAGTATTACTTATTTGAATGGAGGGGCTGCCTTTATAACATTCCCTTGAAAAGAATCATACTTGTAATAAATAGAGTGCTTATATAGGTTTGCTAAATGCATTGAACTCTTAATAACTGATGGCTATTTTATGTCCTCCAAAAAAGAATCCTTGGAAAAAAGAGCCCAAGTCAAAGCAGACCATCTCTTTTCATTTGGTGGTCCACTGGCCTTGCTTTAAGGTAAAACCCTTTAAGAAGAGGTCATCTACAGAAAATGTTCAGATTACTTGGGAGCAGATCTGTGCTATTTATGCAATCTGAAAAAGATTGGTTTGAAGGAAAAGATACAGAAAATTGATTTTTATTTTTTTTTTAAATGACAAAACTTTGGAGCAATATGTGGGAACAAAGTACCAGAAGAAGCAACTCTGAAGTAAGGAAGCATTGACTTGATTTTTATTTTATCTTTTTTTTTAAAATGCTGTACATCATTGGTGGGCTCAGTAGACATCCCATGAAGAAAAAGGTTGATGAAAGTTCTTCTGTGTTCAGTTGTTGCTGTAGTAAGACAGCACAGCAACGAAAAGGATCATAATGTTTTTGACAATCTCAAGAGAAGCTTGAGACATAGGATAGGACAAATATGAAAGCTGCTAGATTGTTACTTCCAATCCAGCATAACCCACAAAATCTGGATGGTACAGAATCCCAGTCATTCTTGATGCTCGTTTTCCATTCCCCTCCTCACCAATGCTTATACTCTGTCTTCACACATTTAGGTGATCATTTCCTTGCTGAGGAATGACAAAGAAATGACAATCATCAGTGCTGTTCATTTGAAGAGGTTGCTTTTTTTTTTTTCCTTGTGAAAATTGTTAAGTCAGTGTAGCTGCCAGACATAGTCAGCGTAGTGACTTATTGGGAAATGTAGGCAATGATTAGACCAGTCATGTTTCCCAGGTACTGTTGTAAGTATCCCTTTTGTTCTTGAGTTTATTTACATTTTGGTCAAAGATGTATGGCAGTTTAATGCATGCTGCCAAAGCACTTAAAATGTTTATTGAGTTTTGATTCCCGGTCTAATACCTTACTTGAACAAAACTATGGTGATTTCTTTTGAAAAAGGAAACTGCCCTGAAGAGCAGCTATAGCAACATCTTTTGTGATCACATTTTAAAGTGGCAGAAAATACTGGATTCTCTTATATTCTTTAAATTAAAACTGTAAAATTCTAACCCCCAAAGTGCTGCAGAGAAATCAGCCAGCTGGGATTCACTCTGAAACAGCTCTGCAGAAGTATCCCCTACTCAGAGGTTTCTGTTTTTATCATCGATTGTGCAGCTGTGTGTGAAACTTGCAGGGTAATTTGTTTCCTGTTCCTCTCTAGTTTGGTTTCCTTTGCATATTTCTGTTGATGTTATCTCAATTTTCAGATCTTCTACATTATTTTTTGTTTCCCTACCTATTTCTTCTGAGTTGAATGAGTCTGTGAATACCTTTTTATTTGTTGTTGTTTCTTGTTTCCAGTCACTCATCATATGTCCAAAATTCATCAGTTTGAAACTCATTCTTAAGAGCCCTTGCCTGGATTGAAAAAGTAATAATTGCAAAGATGCTAACATTCTTCGATGTTCACCAGGACTTCTTATGGTATTGCCTCTATGTTCTGGATGGAGCTTGTTTGTCAGAAGGCAGTCTTCAGCACTGCTTACCGTGTGTGCCTTGTGTGGATCAGCCACTTGCAAGGGAAAACTAGTGATTCAGACAGGTTTTAAAATGTAATTTTGTAGTGTTTAATGGTTATTGCTAGACTACGAGCTTTTTCCTTTTAAGGCTTCTGGTGCAGAGATGAGGTATTTTAGCTGGTTTCAGTTGAACAGGATTGCTATGCTAAATACTAGTTGGCCTTCATCTGAAGGGTCATAGTAGTCTGTAATAGAAAACTGTCAATGTGTCAACATGGGCTGATGCATTGACGTGAGGCAGTCCATACTGTTCAGCTGTTAGCATGCTTGCTGCCATGGTTCATGCCAGCTGGCAGTCACCCTACGTTCATGGGGATAGCACAGGTAGGTGCTATTCGCAATAGGCAGCACTGATAAAGTTTGGCAGTATGAACACAAGCTGTGCCATGCTGAAGAGTACAGGCCTTTTTATATGCTAAAATCTTATAGACTGGATAATGGTTGGGGGATACAAAAAGATTTGGGCTCCCAAAGTATAAGAGTTTTGTTGGTATTTATAAACGGTTGCATTACAATAATATTGCCTATAGATGAAACCTTATCTTAAGTGGACCACTGTGCAAAATCCTTTTGCATTCTAATTCTGCTAATGGATGAGCTGGTGTTGATGTTGAGAGACATGGGACAATTTTGCATCTGACCGTCCAAATGCACTTGGTTTCGGTAAGCTTTTCAGGTTTATCCCCAGTCCAAAGACTTGGGATTGTCATGAGTTGTGTTGATCCAGGCTGAATTTGTCTGGCTTTTTTTGGTGAGAAGTAGACAATATTGAGACTAGAGAAAGATGAAAATTTTTGTATCATACTTGAAAATGTTTGTCTCTTAGGGCCATAGGAACAAAAGAGTTGTAGCAAGGTCCTTCTGCCCTTTTAACCGCCCAGCAACAAACTTGACAGATGGTGCCCTTTATCTCAGCTGGCTGCATACCAGCTACACATGGGTGCAAATCAAAAAATTTAAAGTACTGTAGAACTGGAAGGATAACACATAATTTTTTTTTACAAGAGGAGACACAACACAGGAGGGTGTCTGAATCAGGCCTTGCTGATTGAAAACAATTCTCAGGATTTCATGGGATACTACTCTTCCATTTAATAAGATCTTATTTTTTTGACTTGCAAGTATGCCACTGTTTTGCAAAACTCATTATAGTTTGTTCTTTTCAGAAAATGGGTTCAATCATGATGCAATTTAAATAACTAAGTTGAAGACTGTCATCCTAAAGTGTATGATGTCGCTATTAAACAAAATAAATACCACATTTAAGAAATGTTGTTCGTTCCTTTTCTGATTGTTCTTCTGACAACTTGAGTGGAATTTTGGTAATTGGTTCTTGGAAACAGTGGAGTGGTTTGAATCTGGATAGGTATCCAACCCAAATTCATCACTGTCTGTCAGTTGTATTTTGGCAGCAGATACTTCCAGCAGCATGGACATGTCTCAAAATTAATGTCTGCATATGTATTTCCTCTGTATAGAGGTTTACTTACACACGCTCACCCCAGAACCTCTGTACCCCAATATGTTAGGGAAACCTCTTTGCAATGTTAAACAGTGGCATGTGTTATGCTAGTTGTGAAATATTTCTACAGAGCAACTAATTCCACCAGTTCTTCATCTTAGTGGACAGTTTTCTCCAAATTAGCTTGGTTACTTGCTACACTGTTACTGGTTCCAACAATCAGTTTGCACCTAAGCATTAATTTCAGCATCTCTAGAAGATAAAATTAGGAGTTTATCTTGTATGTATCTATGTATGGAAGTTCTCATAAAATAATTGCATACTGACTCATTTTTTCTCCACTTTGAGAAAAAATGGGCTTCTAGAATTTTGTTCAAGTACAGCATTCCTTCCCTCCTTTCTGAAAAAAGTGCCTGGAAGGAGACAAGGTGTGCATTAATCATAAAAATGATCATGCTTGAATTTTCAAAGTTGTCATCAACTAAGAGTTTAACTAGTGACTGTTATAATCTCTTGACTTCAGATCACAAGTCACTCATAAAAATGAAGCCCTTACCTAAAGTGAAACTTAAATTATTTAGGCAATGCAGCATTCATTATAAAGGCACTGAGCTGTGTTTAGGTTGAAGTCTTGACCTCTCCCAGCAGGAGGAGTCAGAGAAGTATGTTATAATAATACTTCATCTTTATGCATTTTTGGATTGTGTAGTAGGACGCATTTTCCAGCAGAGGGAGAAGTATACTGAATTATTGCGAACTGAGCTGTAATTTTGCAATCCCTAGTTTAGCAAAGCTATATGCAAAGCTGAAAATTCCTATTACTTTGCTTAGAAGACATACTTATTTGTTCTGACTGATGTTCTTTTGAAATGTCAATATATCCTTCTGCTAAGTTTGTTACCAGTAATTTTTATATAATCATTGTTTTGGTATTTTTTGAATATAATCAAATAGCTAAGTGCCTGTTTTATAGGGTTTTTTCCCCCCATCCACAATAGTCTGGTCTAATGAGTTGCACTTTTCACTGATTGCAGTGATAGCTGTTCCTTAATTCTTATTTAAACTGTGTTAAAATATGCTTTAAGGGACATATGTCTGATAACATTATTTGTCTAGTCATTATCAGAGTCATCTACAGATAACATCGGTAAAAAACCAAAACAGACAAAAAAACCCCCCAAAACAACAACCCAAACAAACAACAAACAAACACAAAAATACCAAAAAACAGAGTACTCTCTGTTAGAACAGTGTGTTATTTGAAGAGAAATGTGAATGAAGAGTACAGCATGCTCCGGATAAAGAGCAAATCCCTTGATGTGCCAAACTTGGTATGTATGTTTTGTCATCACTGTTCTTCCTTTACTGGCCTCAAATCTGTTCTCTTCCTTGCCCCTTGCTCAGTAAAGCACTTTAGCCATGTGCTGAGTGCTGCTGATGGTTAGTGATTTGTTGGCAATGCATGGTTTGAAGTATGTATTTTAGTCTGTGGAGCTACTGTACAAAGTCTTTTAGGTGCTATTTTATGAAAAAGAGTAGTGTCATCCCCAAAGACTTTTAAGCAATAGAACATTTTGTTGCAGAACATGATAAATTTTGATCACTGCTGTCTCAGCAGTTTCTGCTTTGTTTTAAGAGACTGTTAGAGAGAGGGGGTGGCGGAGGTTGTTTAAGCTTTAGTGAGGCTACTTCTACTCTCTGTAACAAAATTAACCAATATGGAAATAATTATTCTGCAATAACTACATCCTCTGTCCTTCTTGTGAAAGTGGCCATGTTCAGCAGTGAAACTAATGGCACTGGGAATATTACTGGATAACTTGTCTTCAGAGACCAATTCATGTAACACTGTCAAATTACACAATGTCAGTGCAAGGTATTGAGGAACACATTACAATGACAAATTAGAAGTGCAAGGTCCTTTGAATAATGTAGTTCCTGTGAAGGTGGAAACTCATGTCAGAGTAGCTCTTGGAACTTCACAGGCTATCTGGGATTTATGAATATGGCAGGTATTTTGCTTTTAGGGTCTGGGGGAGCGGGGACCGTAGCTCTACAGTAAGGCTCTTGTTTATATGAGATTAACTTGCTTGTTCATATGAGATGGCAATATATCCCGCTGCCTCCCTTGCACAGGGAATTTGCATATAACAATTGTTTAGGTAATTCTTTAACTCACAAAGCAAGAATTGAAAATTTAATTTATTGCAATAAGGAATTACTGCAGCTCTGTTAGTAGAATCGATGATGTATAGAAAAGGACAGTTTTAATTCTAAGCCTTTGAAGGGATATAGCCTGCTCTAGCTGACGCTGAGTATAGTAGCACTGAGCAGGTATTGGATCTCTGTGAAAGGACACTGAAAACTTTCATAACCAAATGGTATTGGGCACTGGGCAAAATAAGATTAAAAGCTGGATACATAAAAGGATTTAGGAGCCCAGTCCAAAATTGCAGTCCTTAAACTCATTTGCTTCCGAAGCTTGGAACAGCCTGCCAGAAGTCCAGAGGAATTCAATTTTTCTCAGTAATGTTTCTTAGGCATCCTTGGTCATGTTTTTGGTTCAGTGTTCTTGATAAAGCAAAGCAGTCTGGTGCCTAACTTCTGAGCCTAGTGGCATTCCATCATTTGGGCTTTTTGAGGCTTATCTCAAGATGTATTCTCAGAATATACCTAACAGATCATGCTTCTCAGTGTCTCAGAAATATTTTCCTGGATAATAGTTTCCCTAGTGAGTTGGCTTTGCTACACACAAAACAAACTAGGAAGAAACTATAGTGTAAGACTTCAACAATAGTCCTGATTTTCAGAAGGTGGTAGTTTTGGCTGTTAGTATCTATGATATGATGAAGCTTTGGACAGTACAAAGACAGATGTCTATGTATGCTTAGGCAGCTTTTTAATTTGGGGAAGTACTTTTTTTGTTTCTTTCTCAAAGAAGATGCATCATTGAATATTGTGAATTTAAGTCTTTATTAGCGAGTTTCAGGAGTTTTTCTGAAATGTTTGAGCAGTGTTTATGAAGGCTTTTTTCCTTAGAAGTCTTGTGGAGTTTGGGACGGAGTGGCTTTCTCAATGATTTAGATGTGTGTAAAATGATGTGCTTGCTTTTTAGAGACCAAATGTTCTTTTTTTTTTTTTTTTCTTTTAAAGCCTGGCTTCCACAGTAATGAGCACAAATTTGCTTTAAGCAACGTTTAGTTTAACTGATTTTACTTGCTCACACATCTACTTCTATTGCCAGAATTGAGTGAAACTCAGAACTTCAGCTCATCACCTGTGTTCCACTGAAATCATGTGAAATGGCCTCTTGCTTGTGATGGTACTACAAAGCTGTAATTCTGCTGTGGCTCATTTCACAGCAGACCTGAAGCATCAGAGGATTTAGCCTACCATGTCCCTAGTTCTAAGCTTGTAGCAAAACCTAAAAATGGGCCACCTTGCATGATTTCTTACTTTATTATGAATATTTCATGATGAGCTGGTTTGGTTCAGTGTTAGCAAATGGGTTGACAAACAGTCAATGTGTTTTTACATTGGTGAGTTCATCACTGTGACATCTGCAGGGGTATTTGAAAATGTAAGATTACTTGCTGAAAGCTGTGAATTTTTAAGTTATTTTGTTTTACCAGTCTAAGGATATTGATGTAAAATGTTTCTCCGCTTTCATTTCTTGATAGTCTTATAAGCAAAAATGCAAGAGCATCTACTAGTGACCTGGTTTTGGCTGCGACAGAGTTAATTTTCTTCTTAGTAGCTGGTACAGTGTGTTTTGGATTTACTGTGAGAATAATGTTGATAACACACTGATGTTTTAGTTGTTGCTAAGTAGTGCTTGTCCTAAGTTAAGGACTTTTCAGCTTCCCATGCTCTGCCAGCAAGCAGGTGTGCAAGAAGCTGGGAGGGAGCACAGGCAGGACAGCTGACCCGAACTAGCCAAAGGGGTATTCCATACCATAGAACGTCATGCCCAGTACATAAACAGGGGGGAGTTGGCCAGGAGGGGCAGATCGCTGCTCGGGCATCGGTCAGCGGGTGGTAAGCAATTGCATTGTGCATCACTTGTCTTTTCTTGAGTCTAATTTCTCTTTTTTTGGTTATATTCCTTTTCATTACAATTATTAATATTGTTGTTATATTTGTAGTATTATTATTGGGGTTTTTTTGTTTGTTTAGTTATTAAACAGCTCTTATCTCAACCCACGAGTTTTACCTTCTTTCCCGATTCTCCTCCTCATCCCACTGGGAGGGGGGAGGAGTGAGGGAGCAGCTGCATAGTGCTTAGTTGCTGGCTGGGGTTAAACCACAACAACTAGCCAGATGTCTCTGGGGAGTTGTGTAGTTCACAGTGATCCTAACTCGGCCACAATGAGGTTGACAGTTTACTCCTTTGGAGAGCTGTCAGCAATACCGATGAGGTAGCAGCAGGATGCCTTGGCTAAACCATGTGTCTCAGTGTGGAGAGTGCTTTGGCCTTCTCCTTTCCCCATGGGAAAAGGCACACTAAACAACATGACGCTGTTAAGCTCTATTTAGTAAGTGGAGCAAGTGAGGGATAGACTATGTCAGAGAAGCTTTAAATATAAACACATATGCACAGAGTTTAACTGAGACCTGCCCCAATTATCACTCCAGCAAGTAGGTGCGGTCAAGCCTGGGGGACTGGACGCTTGCTCTGACTTGTCTCAGTGTAAGGTTGTGGTGGCAGCTCAGCACCAATCTGTAACTGTTTTACCTTGCACACTCTGCTTCTACGTGGTGACAGATGCTTGCATACCGGATCTGTACCCTTCCTCCTGTTTTTTTTAATATCCAGATGTCGGAATATCCAGATGTTGGCACAGGCTACTGATCAAATTAGTCCATGCTGGTATTAATGGTACAACGTTTCAGCAATTTCAGGTATTCTCCTGTCACTTGTTAACCCAGAAATCCTACCAAGGCTCATTATGCTTAGTTTTAGCTTGTGTTGTCCTGTTGGCCACGGCTTGTTATGCTCAAGTCCTCTTTGCGTTGTCCTGTCATCCATGGATCATTCAGTAACTCAACTCTTCATGCAGGCAAAGCTCCTGTGACAGCCTTTGTCAAACAGGAGCAATGTTAAGACTATGTGTAGGTGTAAGTAGAGGCATGTAGTTGTTTGGGCTGCATTTACTTTCACTGGAAGTAGTTAGATACTGGCTTGTAGATTCTGTTGGCCAGACCGAGATCTTCAACCATTAAAGTAACATGTCTATATAAGTTATTGAGGTAATTGTAGGAAATATTGGTTATTAGTCTCAACAATAGAAACTATATTTAGGTAGAAATGATATGTAAATCAAACTTGTAATAAGATGAAGAAAAGATGGAAAACATAAGAATTTATTTTGGTGTAGCACCAGACCAGCAACATCTAAAGGTCAACTGGAGGATGTGTACAACAGCAAAATCTCTTTCTCTTTGAATTCTTGGTAGTATTTACCAACTTATTTCAGAAAGAACTGTATTTTATGTAGTGAAACCGCTGACTGAATTCTAATGACAATATCATCCTCAAAGTGTGGGCAGTTCGTATTATTAATAAAAAAAGTTGTACAGCTTTTTGGGTTCTGTGTTCTGTGCTGCAACATCAGTTTGCAATCCTCACTTGTGAAAAGTGGAGTTTTTGTTAGTGGACAAGTATAAAAATGAAAGATACAAAATTGTTTTATCAACAACAATGTTTTGTTTCATTTAATTAACCTTTGGAACCCTGCTTAAAATTCTAGATCAATTTAAATATTTGACATACTATTTTCATTCTTAGCCCATGCAGAATGTTTTTTTCCTCCTTTGGTCAAAAATATTTGCTCCATTCATTAATAGTTTTGATTGACTTGAGACTGGGTTTACCAGTGACTCTCTTCCTTTGTGCAGAGAGTTTTGCTGATTTCACTCAGCCCGCTCAGCAACAGGGTAGAATCATGCACAGTCAAGCTTGGCCTAAATGCATCTTTGGCAAGGCAGTTCCCTTTAGGACCAGTCTGCATGATTGTAAATTGAAAGGGAAAGTAAAACAAAAGGAGAAATGAGTGAAATTACAATCATTCTAGGAAAAAACCAAGAGGAAAGGAAGCAAGTAAAGGGGAGATGCTACGTGCATTCAGCACTTTTTAGCATGCTTAGTGCTGCCTTAAATAGTTGGTAGGCATTGCCAGGAAGTGGAAGTGGCCTGAATGCCTTACTAATACTCAAAGAAGATAGATAGGCCTGTCTCTCTGAGCTCCCTCTCTTTTCTTCTCTGACCTCTAAGCTTTTATTTAAGCCCAGTTACTCCTGCCAGGGCTTGCTGAGCTCATCATTTGATCTCACGTTCTTTCTCCCTCTCTTCCATTACAGCACAGCTTCACTAAACCTAGAATAAAATCCTGCTTCATCTGGCTGTACTGAATATGGTGGCATGCATGACAGGAACTGATTGGGTGTCAAGGTGTGATTGCATTGTCACTTTCTTACCATAGTGTACTATGGGAGTGAAAAATACTGAGGTCACGGTAAGGTGTTGATATTCTTTGTCAGGCATTACCTGGTTTCCTCTGACCTTCCAGTCTGTCATCATAACTGCTGTTATCACAATTATTATAATTTAGTTAATTTCTTTAGTGTTACTAATACATTACTGTATCCAGATTTACAGTTGAGGCTGGGAATGTTGCTGTGCTTTCATTTTGCAAGGTTGCTTTTATATGTTTGGTTTTGCTGCTTTTATTTCTTGCACAATATAGTACAATTTGCAGATATTTCTGCCTAGAGTCATACTGACTGTTGACCAATTAAACTCTGGCAGTTTTATTTTAGTTGGCATCTATATGTGATGTCATATTTCGTGTACTTCATCTGCACATCTAAATCTGTATTGTAGTTTGACCTGGAATATTCTTGGGTTATTTGGCTGTTTAATACATGGAGAGATATACTTTCCACCTTGCTCTGCTGTGAGTTACAGTACCTGGCATTTGCATTTTGAAATCTTGGCTAAAAAGGCATAATGAACATTTAACCAAATGTCCACCAGTCACATTAGATACCGCTCCAGAGAGGTTACATTTAGCGCTTGCTTTCTCTCTTATCAGGAGACACAAAGATCTCTGACATTGCCAGACTGTCTGACTGCCAATTGGCAGTGCTATCCTATCGCCTCAATTCAAGTGAACTTCAATGTGCTTTATTAATGCTTTGTGCCTTCCCTTCTATTTGAGTCACTGTTATGTAACTGATTTCACATACTCCAGCAATGAAATGCACCCATAGGTACCTCCGTTTAAAAATGTGTGTTATATAGTAATTCTGTAAATAATCCCAGCAACAGTTTTCCCCTCTACTAATCTCCCATTCCTGCTCTCCCAGTGGGAAAGTGATGGGGAGGGCTGCAGAGTGGGGAAATGTGAATGGTTCCTGTGGCCAATGTGGCTGGACAGAAGGGGCTGCCACACCAGCACCCTAGGCTGGCAGCTGGGCATAAGAGAAGGCTTTTTTGTGGACTGTCCTTGGCTAGAACAGACACTCCCCTTCTCCCTCTGGGGAAGAGCATGGCCTGGTTGAAAACAGTAAGGTCATGCTGGGCTAGAGGACCTTGTGAAGTCCATGTTATTTTATTCAGACCTCATCCTCTGCTCTTGTGTGCTGACTGAGTGATTCTAGGCAGAACTGCATGTCGACTGGAAAGGGCTTATGCCATGTGCTAATCTGGATCTATTATAAACAGCTTCTGATCTGATTTTATGCATTTGTGGGCACTTGGAATCGAAAGAATCTGTTTTGGTATACATATAGCTGTGGTGACTGCAACTTGTATTAATTTACCTGAATTGTCTTGGATTACAGCTATGTGGCAGCACAGAGCTCGAGGCAGGCTATGTGCTATTTAACCAGTTTAT
Source organism: Gymnogyps californianus (assembly GCF_018139145.2). Lineage (NCBI taxonomy): Eukaryota > Metazoa > Chordata > Aves > Accipitriformes > Cathartidae > Gymnogyps > Gymnogyps californianus. The sequence goes on from NC_059481.1 coordinate 11,275,369, forward strand.
TAGTCCATTTTCTTGCACTAATTCTGCGCTTGCACTCAGGCACTTGGCTATTGCAGAAACTGAGCTCTAGGTATCTACCAGGTTACTACATGTGCTGGCTGTAGAATTAGCTCTATGCCAGCCAGGGATTTTCTCTACGTTACAGGAATGCTCAGGGTTCAGAGGATTAAGCACATTTCTAGCTGCTTTTTGCCATCTTATGTAGGGTAAAACTCTTGGAACCAAATTGAGTTTTGTGCTCATGGGCTTTTGCTGCTGCTGTGAGCAGAGTAACTTGCCTTAGCTTAAATTCAAACTAGACAAAGATTTTGCAGTAAGGGAAAGGTAAGTTTTTCAATAGAATTTTTAATGGGATATTTCACTCTTGCATATAGCTGAATAGATATTAAAAGCTGGGAGGTATTAAAGTATGAACGAAGTAATTTTAACTGTAAGAGCTATGGTAGGGGCAGGCTATCAAGTTGTATTCCTGAAGAAAAGGATTAAGTTAATGAGGAGAAAAGCTAGGCGTGATGTCAGCGATAAAATGTGTTTGCTGGTGCAAAACTTTCTGTATCAGTTACTCTTGCAAGTTTTCTCTTCTTGTGTGTGCTGGATTACCTTTGCACATAGTCTCTTTCTGCAGTTTCTTTATACTAGGCTCAGAAGCTGTGAGTACATTATACATGGCTTAGAAGGAAGGAGATTTCAGGTAAGTTTAACATAAAAGAAAGTGGGTTTTTGGTGTTTACATCACTGACCTAACACTTTTGGTTAGTGAGCAAATTAGATCTAATCAGTTGTCTAATGCACTAGTTACCATGTGAAATTGTGCACACCTTGCATATGACAAGATAAAGATGGACTAATCTAAAGTACCTTTGAAGTAGCCAGCTACTGTGATTTAGGTAGAATTGTCTCTGGAGTAATAACTTACTCCCTGGTACTTGTTGCAAAATAAACTTTTATTGTTTCCCATTTTTGAGGGCGCCCACTCCTTGTTCAGCTGAGGGGCAATATCTCTGAATCAAATTGGATTGCTCTTTCTCATGTTCCTCAGCATTTAAAGAATGCTGAGGTGGAATTCCCTCCACCAGTGATAGGTGGAGGGAATAATGTGTGAGAGAGATGAATAAAGAAGATGAAAAATGGGAAGTTTGCTCATGACAAATGCATGGACTAGTTATGTCAGTGCTTCCGTTCATTTCTCACTGGCACCACAGAAAGAACAGGTCTCCTGTGGCCTTGATTTTTTCTCTTGTGCTTATGTAAAGTTCATAGGCTAGAAGCTTAACTAGTCTAAATCAGTATAGTGCTGCTGAAGACAGGAGACATAGCTGAGGAACTGCTCTAGGAGGAATTATTCTGGTGCAAATGTGTAAGCAAGATGAAAATGATAATGTGTGCCTTTATTTAGCTCAGGTCCTCGAGCAAAGGGATGGCCAATGGATGAATAATGTTGTTAGTAGTGCCTTCAGCACTCCTTGGCCTAAAGGACAATCAAAGTGATCAAAAAAGCAGAAATGTGCAAGTAAGAAGCAGGCAATGCATGGGGTAGAACCACTAAGCAAGAAACACTTTGGTGAAGGCAATCATGCATTAAGGTAAATTACAGTTAATATAAAGGAACTGGACCTTGGGAAAGTGGGAAATACCTGGCGGTTTGCTGTGTTCTTAGTCTGATGGTATTGTCTCTCTGAAGCAGCTGGTCTTTTCATAGAATCATAGAATGGTTTGGGTTGGAAGGGACCTTAAAGATCATCTAATTCCAACCCCCCTGCCATGGGCAGGGACACGAGGTGGGGTCTCACGAGAGTGGAGTAGAGGGGGAGAATCACCTCCCTCAACCTCCTGGCCACACTTTTTTTATGCAGCCCAGGATACCATTGGCTTTTTGGGCTGCAAATGCACGTTGCTGGGTCACGTTGAGCTTCTCATCAACCGACACCCCCAAGTCCTTCTCCTCAGGGCTGCTCTCAATCCATTCACTGCCCAGCCTGTATTTGTGCTTGGGATTGCCCCAACCCATGTGCAGAACCTTGCACTTGCCCTTGTTGAACTTCATGAGGTTCACACGGGCCCGCCTCTCAAGCCTGTCAAGGTCCCTCTGGATGGCATCCCTTCCCTCCAGTGTGTTGACTGCACCACACAGCTTGGTGTTGTCGGCAAACTTGCTGAGGGTGCCCTCAGTCCCACTGTCCATGTCGCTGACAAAGATGTTAAACAGCACCGGTCCCAATACTGACCCCTGAGGAACGCCACTCATCGCTGGTTTCCACTTGGACATTGAGCCATTGACCACAACTCTTTGAGTACGACCATCCAGCCAATTCCTTATCTACTGAGTGGTCCATCCATCAAATCCTTGTCTCTCCAATTTAGAGACAAGGATGTCATGCGGGACAGTGTCAAATGCTTTGCACAAGTCCAGGTAGATGATGTAAGTGGGTCTTCCCTTATCCACCAATGCTGTAACCCTGTCATAGAAGGCCACCAAATTTGTCAGGCACGATTTGCCCTTAGTGAAGCCACGCTGGCTGTCACCAATCACCTCCTTATTTTCCATGTGCCTTAGCATAGTTTCCAGGAGGATCTGCTCCATGATCTTGATGGGCACAGAGGTGAGATTGACTGGCCTGTAGTTCCCCAGGTCTTCCTTATTTCCCTTTTTAAAAATGAGGGTTATGTTTCCCCTTTTCCAGTCAGTGGGAACTTCCCCAGGCTGCCATGACTTCTCAAATATGATGGATAGTGGCTTAGCCATTTCATCTACCAGTTCCCTCAGGACCCACGGGTGCATCTCATCAGGTCCCATGGACGTATGCACCTTCAGGTTCCTCAGATGGTCTTGAACTTGATCTTCTCCTATGGTGGGCAGTTCTTCATTCTCCCTTTGCCTTCTGTGATTTGGGCGGTGTGGCTGGAGCACTTGCCAGTGAAGACTGAGGCAAAAAAGGCGTTGAGTACCTCAGCCTTCTCCATATCCCAGGTAACCAGGTCTCCCATTTCTTTCTGGAGAGAGCCTACATTTTCCCTAGTCTTCCTTTTATCACCGACATACCTATAGAAGCTTTTCTTGTTGCCCTTGACATCCCTGGCCAGATTTAATTCTATCAGGGCTTTAGCTTTCCTAACCTGATCCCTGGCTGCTCGGACAATTTCTCTGTATTCCTCCCAGGCTATTTGTCCTTGCTTCCACCCTCTGCAGGCTTCCTTTTTGTGTTTGAGTTTGTCGAGGAGCTCCTTGCTCATCCATGCAGGCCTCCTGGTGTTGTTGCCTGACTTCCTCTTTGTTGGGATGCATCGCTCCTGAGCTCGGAGGAGGTGATCCTTGAATACTAACCAGCTTTCTTGGGCCCCTCTTCCTTCCAGGGCTTTATCCCATGGTACTCTACCAAGCAGATCCCTGAAGAGGCCAAAGTCTGCTCTCCTGAAGTCCAGGGTTGCAGGCCAGCTGTGTGCCCTCCTCGCTGCCCTAAGGATCTTGAACTCCACCATTTCATGGTCACTGCAGCCAAGGCTGCCCTTGAGCTTCACATTCCCCACCAGTCCCTCCTTGTTGGTGAGAACAAGGTCCAGCATAGCACCTCTCCTCGTTGGCTCTGCTATCACTTGGAGAAGGAAGTTATCGTCAACACATTCCAGGAACCTCCTGGATTGCTTATGCCCTGCTGTGTTGTCCCTCCAACAGATATCAGGGTGGCTGAAGTCCCCCATGAGGACCAAGGCTTGTGAACATGAGGCTGCTCCTATCTGTCTATAGAGGGCCTCATTCACTTGATCTTCCTGGTCAGGTGGCCTGTAGCAGACCCCCACTAAAATGTCACCTGTCCCTGCCCTCCCTTTAATCCTGACCCCTAGGCTCTCGGTTGGCTCCTCATCCATCCCCAGGCGGACCTCCATGCACTCCAGCTGGTCATTGACATAGAAGGCGACACCCCCTCCTTGTCTCCCCTGCCTATCCTTCCTAAAGAGCCTGTATCCTTCCATGCCAACACTTCAGTCATAGGAACCATCCCACCACATCTCTGTGATGACAACAAGATCATAGCCCTGCAGGCATGTGCATGTCTCTAACTCCTCTTGTTTATTCCCCATGCTGTGTGTATAGCGGCATTTAAGTTGGGCCCCTGATGAAGCTGATTTACTGGCTGGAGTGGCTGGAATTCCTTTCTGCTGCTCTTCAGGTGCTCTCCTGCTGACATGTGATCCCTCTTCAGGCTCTGGGTGTCTATTGCTGGCACTGGCATCAAACTGGTAGGAGTGGGATGGATTGAGGTTCCCCTCCTCCAGCAACTTTAGTTTAAAGCCCTCTTCACCAGCTTGGCAAGCCTATGACCGAAGATGCTCTTTCCCTTCTCTGACAGATGGACCCCATCAGCGCTCAGCAGACCAGGTGTCTCAAAGCAAGTCCCATGGTCTAGGTAGCTGAACCCCTGGCTGTGGCACCAGTCCCGTAACCATTGATTTGTGAGATTCAACTGGCCCTATTCAAACCCCTTCCCTTTGACTAGGAGGATTGATGAAAAAACCGCCTGTGCTCCAGAGTCCCCTACTGCCACTCCCAGGGCTCTGTAATCCTTGATATTCCTCAGGCTGCTCCTCGCTGTATCACTGGTGCCCACATGAAAAAAACAGCAGTGGATAATAGTCAGTGGACTGTATGGGGCTTGATAGTCTCTTGGTGGCATCCCTGATATGAGCCCCCGGTAAGCAGCACACCTCTCTACAGAGCACGTCAGGTCAGCAAATGGGTGCCTCCATACCTCTCAGAAGAGAGTTGCCTACTAGTATCACCCGTTGCCTTTTCTTAGTTGCGCTTAGTTGCATTTTACGGGGAGCAGACTGGGCCACCTTACTCAGCTCCAGCGTGTCTCCTGATGTGATGGGTCTTTCCTCTTCAGTCTGCAGAGCAGTGAAGCGGTTCTGCAAGGGCACCTCAGGCTGCAGGGGAAGTCTCTTCCTCCTGCAGGTCCTTGCCGTTGCAAGCTTCCATTCTTCTGCACTATTGGCCCCCCTCCCTTCTGCGTGTGCCGGTGGGGGAGTTTTTGGCTGTTTGGCCGTGGGCTGTGGGTCTACTGCAGACTGCGCTTGGAACAAGCTATCTAACCCCTCAGCCTCCCTGACATTACACAGCCTTCTCACCGCCTCCTGCAGCTCAGCCGCCTGCTGCAGGAGGTCCTCCACCTGGGCACACCTTTTGCAGGCAGATCTGCTGCCTGTCCCTTTTGCCTATGCCAGAGTTTGTAATGTGACCTGCCTCTGTTGAAAAATGTTCCCCGTACAATTATGTATCACAAACCAATTTTCATATAACAAGATCTACATTTCAAGTGCATCTGAAGGGCTAACTGTGCTGTTTGAATGTATTTAAATGATCCTTCATCTATAATTTATGTACATTGCTTTTGTCAGGTATGTATTGATTACCGTTTTATTGGATGTCAGTTCACTCTCTCCAGAGATGCACAGAGCAAAGCAGAGAGCTGGTCCTTCTGTTAGAGCTCTATTAAGCCGTAATGATCTGCAGCCTTGCATACCGCAGAAGCTGTGTAAGGTCATGGATCTTGGGACTAGAGCAGGCTGACCTATGCAGCATGGAGTTTGGCCTTTCTGTGGAAACACTTTGCTGTGTCTTTTCAGATATCATAGCCGCAGAGATCTGTAGGGGAATATTGCTCTGGAAACTCAGTTGTGGTACATACCTGTGTTACTTGAAGATTTTAAATGTGGGCAGCTACTCCTTGGAGTTATCAGAGTGCGGTATATCCCCATATCTGCCTAGGCAGGTTTATGACCTGGATCAAACCTATGGGTTTGGTTTTTTAAAGAATCATAATGCACACATCTTTTCCACTCCTCTTCCCTTGTTAGTCACAAGACATGAGATCAACAGTCTTAGGTTGGTTTTTCCTTCTTTTCTCTTCAAAGGCAGGAAAGGTTAAGCATCCTCAAGACAGCATTTGTTTAAAAACTTTTTTAAAGCTGATGTGTCTTTAACTGTTATTACTGGTCCTTACTACAGTAGCACTACAAGGCTTAAATGAATATCAGGGATCCAATGTGCGAAATTTTGTATAAACACAAAGCAAAGCTCAGCTGATTAGCTTTAAAGAGTTTACTACCTGGATAGAATTACAAGTTGACATTGTAGGCGCTCTTCCCCTCAATGACACAAACCAGTCTATTGCCAGCTGCATATAATAAATGTGCCCACTATATAGCTGTAGCAGGCTACCGCAGTTACAGTTTTCTCTGCATGGTTCTGAGGATACATCTAAGGAATCAAGCTAAGCCTTGTGTGGTCAGGTGTGCCAAAAGTGGCAGTAGGTATTGTGATAGAAATTCTGGACGGTGCAGTAGTTTACCATATCCCATTATGCCAGGGGCACAACAATTACGGATGATTTTTTTATACTCTTTGACTAAGCTAGATAGATATCTCTGAACTACATGAAGCAGACTTCTTTTGCAGTGGGAAGTTGTGCAGGTGATGCAAGCTTGCAGAGCTCAGAAGGACTTGTTACCTTGAGTGCAGTACTGCACTAACGCTCTCTTGCAAAGTGGTACTGTGCTATGCTATGTAGAAGTACTGCTTGGATCAGCTCAAGACTGGCTGCCCGTCCCATACAAACCTACCCTTAGCTTCCTGTTCCTCACTGTTACAAGTCCATTAAGAAATTTCTCAGAGACTCAGCTTGGCAAGTAAGAAAAGCAGGCATTGTCAGGTATTTGTGAGTACTTTATTCCTTTCCACAGCTGAATTTTTAGTATCTGTAGTGCTGAGTCATGCAACTTGGTAGCTGGGTACAGAGTTAATTTTGTTTTGCCTCCAGTCTTGACTGCCATCCTGAAAAGAAAGTTTGGATTAAAAGAATTTTTCAAAAACATACCCAGAGGGAACAAATACCACTGATTACCTTAATAGATGAATGAGCATCATTGCACTACAGAAATATACCTCTAAATTGGATTCTCAGTGCAAGAAATCCAAGGGAAGGAGCTTGACAATGACAGATATTTCTGTGTGTGGTTTATTAGTAGACAATGAAGCAGTTGGTTGGGGTTTTTTGGGGTTGGCTTTTTGTTGGGTTTTTTGTTTGTTGGTTGTTGGTGTTTTTTTCCTTAAATACCTAAGGAAAGCCTGGGTATTTTTGTTCAGTTTTATTCACTTATTTATGCTTTAGATATTCTAAGTCAGGAAGACTGTTACTTAAAATGGAACAGAATCGGTGTAAGGAGCTGGGTGTAGGGAAAGTGGGGAAAATGCATGTTTTCCTTTGTTGCCATTTCTGATGTTTGTGAGACCCACATCATTCCCTGCAGCATGCTGGCTAGGACTGATTTTGTGTTAAAGTTGCTGATCCTCTTCTGTCTGTTGGCTCTGTCTTTTACACCGGGCAGCCAGAGCTCATGATCTGGCTTTCTTGGGTCTATTTGAGAACCCACCCAAGGATGCAACATTTAAGTTTGCAAGTATTAGCCTGTGCTATATGTACAGCTAGATAACATGTACACTCAGGTCATGCTTCTGTCAAAAAATATGTCATGAAACCTTCATAGAAACAGAGCCCTAACTTTTTAAATTTGCTTATTTGGTGGCTCCCTAAGACAAAGGAATGCTTAATTTCTGTGTTTCAGAAGGATTCTAGGCAGGAGGCAAGTATCCGGGTGTCCCACGTGTCCTGACATTGGCATAGAGGACATTAAGTAAAACAGGAAGGCTGTTAGGCTGTTATAGGGTTATGTACTAAGTCAAAATCTGGCTTCTGAGCTTATGTCCTTCACTGCATCTAGACCTCCATCTCCTATAAACAGTAAATTATATGCACTGGGACATCTTACAGTTTCTTAATTTTCAGTACCTTTTACCTTAGCTTAGAGACTACTGAATTATTTCTGAGATAGGTGGTCTTTACATCAAATATATATTTTTTCCCAGATATGACTGTAAATATCTGTATAAACTGATCAATGATATAGAAATTTTTGTTTCCGGTACGCTATACTGAAGTAACACTGCTTGTTACTGTGATCAACAAAACCTTTATTTCATGCCTGAACAATGACTGGGACAACTCACATGAGAAATGCTAACATAGTTCTTATTTGTTCAAGATTTGCCCTTGACTTCTTGTTGTACATCTACAGACAGTTTTCTCTGCTTCGGGGAACTCAAGCAAGTGGCTTGTAGAAATCAAAGTTAAATTTTTTTCTCTTTCACACTAAGCTTTTGGGATAATATACCTTGTATTTGTGGAAATCCAGTGAAGAATTTCCCTTTTTGCCATCTAAGTTTTATCTGCAGCCTACCTGAGCAAAGATGTATGTTGATAATTTCTGGTATTTCTGCACCAGTAAACACTCTAGTTAATGTTGCAAACAGACTTTCATTATAGCCCTCTTTTTATCCTCACCAACTACATTTTTGAAAAATTCTGCTGTCTCAAAACTGCCATCATTAGTCTCAGCTCAAAAGTTTTCAGGAAGGTTTCAATTAAATGCAGTCAGCTATTATGCAAGTGGGAGGAGAATACAAAATTTCCATTACTTTTGTTTTGCACATAATAGCTTGAAAATAGTTACATATGTACTTAAACTGTGGTGAAACATGATTTGCACACGCAGAGCTGTTCATCCTTTCAAAGCTTAGAGTTGGATTTTCTTTCTTCCTATCATAGTAATTAAAAACTAAACTAACCTAAAATCTTATCAACTTGGTTTTCCCACATTTTAGAAGCATTGTTATAGAATGGCAAATGGTTTGTTCTTTATATTGTATGGGTGGATTAGAAAGGCATTCAGCTGTTTATCCAACAGACTATATCTATTTATTATTCTAACTCTTGAGGATACTTTATCAGTGGACACAAAAAAGCACTTATGTTTGAATTTCATTTGAAGCAGTGTTCCATCGCCAATTAAATGTATTTTTTTGTCATGAAATCACATCAGTTTCAAAGAAACATCTCTTAATTCCCTCTCCCTTCAGTACTTTCATTTAAAAATTAAATTTTGTTCCAATATTTTTGTGAAAATATTTATGTTACTTTATTTTTTTTGTGGTACCCTATTAAGTTAATAGTATTGGGACAGGAGAACATATACCTTATTATGTCTTCCATGATTTCCTAACATGTCAGTAGTATCGGCAAAGGAGAAGATATATCTTATTATACTGTACTGGGATACACTATGTCCTGTTACTGACATTTCCTGACAGAGAAACAGACAAGCTGGTGTATTTTTTAATTTTATTTAAAAAAAAATTCTTACTGATAGCCACAGTTTAGCACTCACTGAAACGTCCTGTAATTAAAATCAAGGTCTCACATTTGTATTTGTAATGACAAAATCTGATATTTTAACACTTGATAGAAAAATAGAAACTGAGCACTCCATGAACTAGAGGCAAAGCTATCTTTAAAACCTTTGTGCTAGCTCATAATATTCTAAAATTTTGAGACAACTATTTTTCAGAAAAGATTATGTTTCATATTAAACTTCTTGTTTATTTCTGGAGTGGCATTTATTTTCCAGGTTTACTGTAGTTTGGGAAATTTTTCAGTTCTGACTTCTTTTGGTGGGGAAGCAAAAATGGCAAGTTTTGATCAACTCTTTTTGTAGCACTAATGTGGAGAAAATAAGTATTCTGTAGTTTGTTGGAGTTAATTTACCCATAATATAGCTACAGAATTCATAATCCTTGGACTTTGCAAAGGTCACACTAATAGGAAGCTCTTTCAGTGGTACATTGGGAAGAACACAAGTGAAGGGTTAATTAACCTTATGATCTTTAACATACTCTCCTTTCATTTTTAATATGAGATCAGTGTTGATGATGATAGTAGAGTATTCCACTTATCTGCTTTAAAATTAATGCTATTTAAATTATTATAGTTTGGGGTTTTTTTGTGAGAAAGTGGGTTTGCCATAAATATTAAAACCTTTCATTCATCTTGAACATTTTTTTGATGTTTTTAGTGTATAGTGTATACCTATATAACAAATTTTTAAATCTGGCAATGTTTTCTATAATGCCCAAAACCTCTATTGCAAGAATAGCATGGTAGTCAAATGAGGGAAGGAACCTGTGTGAATCTCTGCAGCATATGACATATACCTTGTTCAGTATAGTAATAAGCTGAGAGCACCTTCTTCAGATGCTGAATGCTAAACCTGTTTAGAGAGCAGATCTTTCCCTGTTTCAGCACCTGTCTGCCTTTTTCTTTGCTATACGTCATGGTCAGTCCCTATCTTCTGTGATGGCAAAATTTTTTTACTAATCTGACTATGGTCTTATGTTCAATTTTCAGTGCCCTAGACTTGGTTTCAAAACTTTTAATCAGTTGCTGTCCTTGGGCTGTTAAGTGACAGCAAATATTACCTATCTGTCCTTTAATCAGTGCCAGCAGTGCTTTTCCCCAAGACTTGCTGAAGAAATCTGCCAAGTGGCAAAAGCAGTCGGTATTAACCACGTGTATACTCATAGCTGTGAGTCTTGAGGTGGCAGGGTTTTTCCCCTCTCAGTGCTGCTGCAGCCCTGAGTGAACCAAAGGCCACTGGGTTGTTGACTGGCAAGGCAAACTTTCTCAACCTGTCAAATGTTTCTCTACCTGTTACAGACAAGCACTGAGCCATGTCCAGAAAACAAATGTGTAAAGTTTGCCTCCTTTTTGTTTAAAAGAGAGCTAATACCTTCTCACTGCTAGACTTTGAACTTCAGTTCATATAAATAATAATTACTTCTGTTGGCTCAGAGCGTTTGCATGTGTTTCTTCTTTTGCTTCAGGGCTATGAGAAGCAATGCTGTTCATAGTTTCATATGTAATTTCTGCTCTACACATCTTTTAGAGTTTCCTAATGAAATCTGACTCACAAAAATAAAATTGTACTTCATTAATACATTTAAAAATATGTCTTAATGATCTATGACCTTCAAATGAATCTGCATTTCAAGTAGAGCTAAACAGAAAGTGTTTTCCAGATGCAGTATATTTCTGTAGATCAGGTAGTCCACAGCTCCACTGCTGAAATAGCTCCCACATGCTGGGACTGGAGCAGATGTTTCTCTCATCACTCAAAGCCACCCAGTTGACATGCGATTTCCAGATGTTCTAAAATACTACCTTATAACAGTCTATTTTGTGCAGTCTTGCTCATGTTCTTATCTTTTATTAGCTGTTTTCAGGACATATATTAGTTTCCTCTGACAAAAAAAAAAAAAACCCAAACAACTGATGGATTTGAAATGAGCTCATGCACCTTTGTAAAGTTATAGGATGTATATGAGCAAGTTTACATCAGGCTGCAACTTTGGAAACATTGCTGTGGCTAGAAATGATTATACTTGTGGGATGGGCATCTCAGCAGTGCTTATCTACAAGCTTTTAATTTCATCTATGTGATTAGTACTGTTTAATTTTTCTCCTGACACCCTGTTACTTTTCTAGCTTTCTCCTGTGTTTGTCCTCTCGTATGTCCCTAATTTCTTTCGATATTCTTGACATCTACAGCAGGTGTCTTTGGCCTGAATGCTCCTCAACACCTGCTGCCTTCTTCCAGATTCCCTTTTAATAAGTATCTCAACTGCTACATCCTGAGGGGGAGAAAGGTAATTGTTTACATATTACGTGAAAAGTTGTTGTGATTTTGTTTTTTTAGACAAGCTAATCTTCCAGTGAAAAAAGAATAGAATCCATTTCCCCCCCTCATTTTCACTGAGTTTTTTTCTGTGTGTATGTAGAAAACACCAATACTGTCCATTTTTATCCTACTAAATAAATGGGCAGTGACCAATGAGAAATAGGATGCAGAGAAGGACACTTCTACTTTCTTCTGCAGGAATGAAATGTCAGTATTACTGTGTTGCCTTTTCTTGTTTAAGAGAAAAGATGTGAAACATACAGGTTTTTGAAATGCCTTTTTCCTTGTTTTGCAGTAGGTGAAGAAACAAAAACCTGAGACAATGGTATTCTTCCATGCTTCACCAAAAATCAACATTACTATTGTGTAACATTGGGAGGGTTATACTACCCTGAGATTCTGAATATATAGTTGGTTCTCTGTGAAACTGGAAGATATCAAAAGAAAGTTACTGCAGATTCTAGACATGGTAGTAATGTTGTTGTATCAGTGATGGCCTAGGATTTAAGAAATGCAGTGATCATAGGGACAGATAAAGTCTTTTATGAGACCAGCTAGGATACTTTCCTTTTGTGTCTGCCTCTCATAACTGATCTAATAAAAGATACCTTGTTATTACAAAGCTCATGTCTCTGGACTTAGGCCTTTTTCCAGTTTTTTTTCCTGCCACCCTCCTTTATCACTGGATTCAACACGTCATGAACCCTTTCTCTCAGAGCAGTGTTTTTCAGAGAAAGAGCGATGATGACTACCATTGATTTCAGTGAAAGCTGTGTATGTCCATCACATCTGAAAAGCAGTTCTGTCCCAAGCTGATCACTTGGGAGTCCAGACCTGATTCTCCTCAGTTTGAGAAGAATTATGACATTCCTCTCTATTGGAAAGCTTCCATCTTAGAGGAATTTCCCACCCAGCCACCTCACCTGTTGTACCCTCAAGCTATGAATCTGCCTTTCTCAAATAGAGAATGGGGATAGTCAATTCCAAGGTAAACTTGATCTGAAATTATTTGTAATGATAGATTTATACAAATAATTGCATATCTTTTCTTCAGTTTAGCAGTTCTGAATTCTGGGTCCTTGGGCTTTGAGGGCTATATGCTTTTTGGAGATGGGGTATATACAAATAACTGGGATCACAAAAAAGTGGTTTTTTTTTTACTTTAAAAAAAATTGGTTTTATGTTCTAGTCACTTTTTTTTTTGTTTACTGAAGTCTGCAAAAGTGCTTTGAATAGTAAATCTGTAATCCCAATACCTTTTCTTTCAAAGTTAGCAGACATATGAGATGTTAAGTAGTTTCAGCAATCAATGACGAGGGAGAATCTTTAAAGGCCTGTTCCTAAGGGATCATTTTATGGTACATAGATCTTTTGTTTTTAAAAAAAAAAAAAAAAGGAGAGAAAGAAAACCAATAGTGTTAGAAAAAGCCAACCTCTCCTCCTTAAACCAAAGCACAAGTTTCAGCAGGCAAGTTGGCAAGGTGGAGATGGACACCTTTTATTTTTATCTGACTCAGTCAGCTCTATGAAAATCTTGTTACAGAGTTTTTGGAGTCCCTTGTTTTCTCACAGGGAATATTTCCATTCACAATAATATGACTTGCGTCAGGACTGGTATGTGTATAATTGCGTATGTTCCCTTTTATCTGTTAATAAATCAAGTTCCTGTTTGCCCCGGGAGAAAGTAAGTCCATGAATTTCATATGTTCACTGAAAAAGGTCAGTGTAATACTTTAGATAGAGAAGTGCAGGAATACAATTGTAGAGAGAAAAGGAATGCGAGAAGTATGGGAAATATCTGCTTCATAATAGTGCTGTGGTTCGAGCAACATGTCTGACTGGTATCCACATGCTAAATAAATAAATTGTTTCTTCAGAAAGTCTGCAAAGAAGTACCATGGCTGATTTATTTTGTGAAGCCACTGTGGTTGCTCTACCTTGTCATCAGAATCCACATGGACTTGCAATACTAGGTCATGAATGAAGAGTGTTTTCTGATGGGCCTTGAAGGAAAACAAACCAAACAAAAAACGAACAGCGTTTGATTTGCACCCTTGGAAGGTCTAAGCTCTGTGAGATGTCATTTTAAAATATTTCCTATGTTTTCTTTTACTTAGTCTCAATACGTCAGGCTCAGCTAAACGAAGAACTAAATTAAAACTGTCATTTCAGCTCATAAATAAGAGATGTCTTGCCCATTTAATTATTTATAGTCTTGAATCTTTCAAAAATGAAAATGGCTATACACATTTTTAATGTAGTTCTTGGTAATTTGCTGCATGAATGATAAGATTCCAGATAATCCCAGCACACAAACATGAAAAATAAAACTTTGACTGACTTGCTTATCTTATGTGACTGCTTCTTCAATCCCCTGTGACTTTTTTTAAATTAAAATTTAAGTGAAATCTAATCACAACAAAATGATGTTCATACACTTGCATTAATAATTTATCTGCTAGAGATCACAGTACAGGTAGTATGGACATTAGAGATTCATTTGCTGCCTGAAAATCAATGCTTTCTCTTTTTGGTAAAATTCATCTCTTCATCTATGTGAACTGTGTTTGGATGGATCACAAGTCTGAAATATTAATGTTGAAAGAAATTGAGACCGTGCCAACATTAAAAAAAACAACACCCCACCCCCAAAAAACCACCAAACCCCACTCTCCCATATTCCTTAGCTAATGATAAAATTATGTCACTTGGCTTAATGACTTATTCTCTTTTTATGAACATAGCTAATCTAGTGAAAGATCAACATATTGGGTTAACAAAGATTCATGCAGTATGTGAGCTCATAGAGGAAACATATGGGTGTGAATGCTACAATTCATTTTGGAGAAAAGCAATCCTCCCAAGAAAACACACCTATTCCTCTCACCTCCTAAGCAGCACAACTTAAGTTCCTGTATGAGAAGTAAAAGGAAATCACTCACAGTCCTCACATAAGGAAAAAGTGTTTGGGTTGTCTGGAATCTATGCTATGTGGCCTAAGAATATTTTATTTCAGAGCTGAAGAGGTCGAGTATCATTCCTTGGGTGGAAGAAGGGCTCTTTTGCGGCTGGGTAAACTGAGGGAGGCAAAAACTCCAAAATGTGATTATGAAGGAATCATATGTATGGTTAGAAAAGCATTTGCAGAGCAACTATGGAAAAAAAAAAAAATGAGTGGGAGTTAGCATTTTGGCAAGTTGTAGGCTGCCAAAAGGCTTAGAACAATGACTTAAAGAAATTGTATTGCTGTTTGGTTCACAGTGTGTTCAGGAACACAAAACCTGTTTACACTCTTTTAGTAAACAGGAGCAATATCCAACAGCTGATCATGTAATTCTAGTTGAAGCAATCTTTGAGACCCAAATCTTTCAAAAATGCTTGAAGATCAAAAAGGTTGCATACAGAAGGCTTTGGTAGTTAAGGCAAAATGTTCATACAAATAAAAAGAAGGAAATCTGACTCACTCTACCAAATTTCTTCCAAAAAGGAATGATTTTGCTACTTCTAATCAGGTACAGCAGCATTTATTAGCTAGACATTTGTTAATAACCTTTGCGGGCATAAATCAACATAGATCCTTTGAATTAGTGATGTTGCTGTAAATTGTACCTGTTAAAGTTCAAGTCCAGCGTTTTCAATCAGGAACTGCTCCTTTGAGGGGGGAGAGACTCTACCGCTTAAAATGGAGAGACTGTACTGGTACTTGGCCTTGAAGGGCTGACTAAGAGAAATAACTTGTACCTGCAGCATATTAAAGGCAGGCATAACTATTTACCAGCTGTTGGATTACTCTAAAGAGAATTAGAACAGCACTGTAGCACTGTCTACCTTTTTGGCAGTTGCTCAGGCTAAACACTTTCATGTTTGTCAGAAAGAATTGTCCGTTTGCAGTCTCTCATCACGATGCATCTAGGGGAGTGTCCTGAGAAGCTGTGCTTCTGAGGGGAAGGTAGACTGACTGTAATCTGGGTTTGTGGGAAGTGACAGATAAGAAATCCAGGGTGGAGCTGAGTGGACTTAAGCACTGAAGTTCCTGTTGGTAGGGAGACGGGGCTGGACAGTTCGGGGAGAGAGAAGTAGAGGATGGGAAAACAGAACTGCTGTGGCCTGAGAGAGAAATGGGTAAGAACTGTTTCTGGTATGTTCAGTGAGGACTTGGGCATATAGGATAGCCAAACTGTGGCCTTCTTGAGCATCAGAAGCTGCTGGCTACATGACAGGGAAGAGAAGCAAAAGAAGCAGGCTGTTGAGTGACTACAAAAAACACAACCTGAGCGCTGTGAGGAAGGGAGGATTGCCAAGGACAGGAGAAAGATGTCAAGTCAAGGAGCTGAGGACAGCTGAGGAGAGCTGCTGGGCCTGACTTTTTGATGTAAAAGGCAGCTTATGTTTTGAATACGAGTGACTAGAATACCCATGTAAACTGATTAAGACTTCCTTGGTGCTTAATAAGCTGAACCAATGTTGGTGAATAAATGTATAAAAGCACTTTTATACATGCCAGGTGACGGAGCCAGGAAAATTAATCTTTTGCAAACACCACCCATCCAAACTTGGCTTCCAGCTCAGTGTGTTTTGTAAATATTATGTCAACATGATACTGCATAACAAAAGAAAAAGAATATACTGGCATTTATTTTCTCAGCTGCAGGGAAATCTAACTGGCTACTGTAATTGGAGAATGACAAATCAGGGTTACAAACAGATTCCTGTTCTCAGTTTACACTGTGTAAGGATTGACAAAGGTAAGTAAAATAATGATTTTAAAAATCTGATTTAAGCTGTGGCAGTGTCCCTTTAATGGTGTTTTGCACCAGTGCAGAATTACATATTGCAGCTTTTTACTGCCCTTTGCAAACTTTCTGGAAAATATTTTCCATCATTTTGACATTTCATTTAAAATGAAATATAGAAGATATTAGAAATTCGTGTTCATGACAGGTATTATTTGTTTGACTTTGAAATATACAGAGAGCACACATTAATGCACAGTGACTGAAGTGTTACAGGGGTGTGTGTCTGCATATTCATGGGACACTTCTTTACTCCACAAGAAAGCGTTGCAGAATCAGAAGAGAAGTGACCTTTTATAGTACTAAAAATCTGTGTGTGCAACAATGAATAATTTAAAAAGGGGTCAGCTGAAATGACCTTCTTCCTAATATATATATACACGTGTGCGTGTATAACCAAGAAAGATAGAATGTTATTTTTCCTTGCAAAGGTGCACAATTCCACAATATTTTCTAAGTTGCTTCTGTTTACACATTCAGCACAGAAATTCTTATCTAAACTGTTATATTCATATAGGTATATTTATATTTTAGCTATAAACCCAGAACACATATTTAGGGACTTGTACAAACATGCCTGGTGTGAATGCCGCTCCAAACAGGGAGCGCCAGGACCAGAACACTGTCACTGTATTTGATCTGCAAATCAGCTGAAGAGGTATCTCCTTTCCAGTCATCTTTTTGGAGTTCCACTTGGGGAATATGAAGGTATTATGTCTCAGGGCTGGAAAAGGGGTTACTGTAAGTTTATACTGAAGTATCAACTGAGAGCTAATAAGGTGGAAGTTCCTGTTGAATTTCATACTTTGTTTCCTTTTTTTTTTTTTTTTTTAATTCTTTGAGTAAGTTTATTTGGTTAGGAGTCCTTTTAACATGAAGCAAGTTATATTTCTTTTATACCAGAGAGGAAACAGGGACACTGAATGGGGTTTTCATTAAAATGCACATATGCACATGTATGATCAGAACAGTGAATAAGTTGTACAATGGTTGAAGCTGTTATGAGCGCAGCAGAGTATTGATTGACAACTCCTGTTTGTTGACCAGATAAAGATAAAATCCATTTGAATTTGAATTGACAGTTGCCTTCCTTTGTGGTTTAACTGCTGTGTAAAGAACTACTCTTCACGTTTTTTGATGACCCGATTAACTGTTTTACAAACCCAACACACATTGAAGGTGTGGTAAGGAAGGCATTTCAATCTTTTCTTTTTTTCATATCAAACATTTCCTAAAGAATATATTGTTACTGAGGAATGTTATTTTGATTTATACAACTTCTTCTGCAGTGGGGTTTGTCAACAGTTTGTATTGAACCTCGGGCTCAGCTAACTTCTATATTTAACGCAGTCACAAACTTTAGTAAATAATTGTAAAGCTTTCATATTTCTGATCCTGAGCTTGCACCTGTGGGTGTTGAAGTGTGTGACATAGCATCTATAGTTTTCATAAAACTGAGAGCTACTAAGTTGGAAGTTTGTTTATACAGCTGGAAGAACCACAGGCTTTTTTCCTTTGCTGAGGTGTTACTACTTTTCCCTCCAGAAGGCCCTGAAACTCTGACCTGTTGAAGGGGAAATTCTAATTGTAACTGACTAGCGCTAAAAAAACTCTTTTAACTCTGTTTCCCCTTAGCTATCAACACTGGAACTTTGTTAGTTCCCAGAAAAGGTACAAGGCATTGTTGTTTGTAGCGGGAATTGACTCAACCTGGTGACACTTCTGGTCCTAAAACTTCTATCTAACCGTAGTGATTGCCATATTTTTAATGAGGCCCAGGTTTCATTCTACTTTGTGTACCCATGTTTGCCTGTGCAGTCATTGCAAGTGCATATGAATATCAGAAAATGGCCA
Source organism: Gymnogyps californianus (assembly GCF_018139145.2). Classification (NCBI taxonomy): domain Eukaryota; kingdom Metazoa; phylum Chordata; class Aves; order Accipitriformes; family Cathartidae; genus Gymnogyps; species Gymnogyps californianus. Next base: position 11,293,641 of record NC_059481.1, read on the forward strand.
GTTCTAAGTCAATTGTTAACTACTTATGTGCAATCACTGAATTTACATGTGCAATTGTACAGTTAGACAACAGCCAAGTTTTGGTAACTTAGATAACTTTTTTTGGTGATGTCCATCTTGGCAGAGTATAGGCATCTAATGCATAATAACTGATTATATCATTACAAGGATGTAAAATCATTCTCGAACAGGATTAGTAAGTAGATATCTTTTTAATTGGGATATGCTTTTTTGAATGGCTGATGTAGAAGGAACTGTACTGGTCTGCTTCCCAGTCTGACTTGTACCATCTGGAACTGATGTCTGTCTTTAGCTCTTACATTGTATTTGTAGGGTCCCCAATAACTGCTGAATAAAACAAAGAGAGTCAGTAGGGAAGAGACAACCTTTTATATACACATCTGTCCGATGTTGGTGGAAGTCAAAGATAAAAAGAAATGTAATCAGTGAATTTGCAACTAACATCCATAGACCAAACCAGCTGATTAAGTCAATAATCCCTTCTCAGTCTGAAGTGTATAAAACTTGTGTGATTGTATTATTTTGTTCAAATTCAAATAAAATAATTTTCCAACATCCCTTTGATATTTTCCCCATAACTTTATTTTCCAGTTACAATTGTCACACACCTTACACTTTTGAATGCCAATGCTGAATTATTTTCTCATGCAAAGTGGTCTCTGATCAAGAGCAACTGATTATGTACTCTCCCCACATGCATCAGCATGTTGATTATGTGAAATCTCATGAAGAATTACAGTCAATGCCAATCACTGTCTAGCTGAAGGTCAAATTTTACATTCCTCTACTGATGTCATCGTTTTTTTTCTATACTAATCTATAAACCATGTAAGGAATCCTTGGATACATGTTCTTAACAAAATGTATCTATGCTTTCAACTAGTGTTTTAGCATGCAAAAACAGAGCTCTGTTCTTGTTCAGCATGCTATTTCTAAAATGTTTATTGATACTGGAGAAAGGAAACACTAAGAAGAGCCCCAGGGTAAGGAGCGTTTAAAGCTGAAGAGTAATGCTTAGCTATTATGCCTGTTTTGTGCAAGGTCTGCATGTGGGTACTACAGAGGGGCATAACTATGCTCAGTGCAATTCCCATATTATTAGTCACATTCATTGTTGAGTCTGCTTCTGCTATTTTAGCATCTGGATGGTGTCAGCTGTGCAGACAGTGCTTTGGCGGGTTAGTGCCATGCTTGTGCCCTAAAAGTCCCAGGAGCACAGCCCCCTGGCTCAAAATAGATTGGTTAAGAAAAATATTTTGTTTAAATGTCCTTAATCAGTACTGTATCTTTTCTGTTTTACTTCGTTTACATTTAACATATCTGATTAATTGCTACCTAGTGATTGCTTTCTATTAGGCTCCCATATGAAGCAGTCATATATCTGGCAGATCTAGGCAATCAACAAACACTTTAATAAGCTTGATCAGTAGAAGGGTATCTTTGTCTGAGATCAGGCACCAGCTATGGAAATAGCTATGCAGTGTGGTAAGCCAGTGTTAACTCATGAAATGTTTGCCCAGTTAAGCTTGTTGTAAATATAAATGGGAAAGTCCAAAAAATGCAGAATTAAAAAAAACAAACAAATGGTAAGATACTAACAGTATTGATTTCATGTCAGTTCCCCGCATTTGAAATGTCAAAGCCAGAGATTTTGAGAAGGCAGTTAAGCTATATCATATATGTGATGTCTCCATGTTATTTGCAGACAGCTTATCTTGCATTAATATTGTTCAAATATGGAAACCAGGGTTATAAATGTAGGATAGAAAGATTCCCCTCTTATACTGTATTTCTGCTCATTTGAAATAAAAGGCTACTCTGTCCCGCCAGCCCCATTCCCAGTTATCACCTGTGTAATAGAAATAATAGCAAGTTATTGTGCTTAAGAACTAAACCTTCATTTCCAGATTCTAATATTTTGCTACCAGTTTTCAGAATACAGAATAAGTACGAAATCAATTTTGCCCTTTTTTTTCATAATGCTATACTAACTCCACTGTGTCTACATGGCAGAACTGCAATGTTTTCCCTGGCAAAATAGAGGTGTTTCTATTTTGCTTTCTGTCCTCATGTGCAGCTGTATACAATGGGAAGCTCACTTAAAGGGCTAGCTGAAAACTTTTTCCTAACAAGGTTACATAAGGCTAAAACCTTCATACTCTAAGTCATATCTTTGAGTGTATAGGGACATTCACATTGAAGGAACTAGATGCAAAAGGTAACAATCAATTTTTGCAGTGGGGTACGATGAATTCAGCAGCTCAGAAAGTAGAGGGGGATAAAGATTGTTATGCATGGTACTGCCATGGTAGCCACACATCTCGGTCAGAAATGGAATTTTATTTCAGCCTTTGTCTTCCCTTAGATGAGATATATTTGAAAGAGATTGGAATGACCTGACTAGTATTTCACTAGCAGATCATTGCCATATGTTTTTGTGTTAGATGCTTTAATGTTGCTAATAAGTTTGGAGTATTTGAAAGATTTCCTTTGAAATAGCTCTTCATGGAAGAATGGATTTTAATTATTTTGTATTTTTAGATAATTTTCACTATGTGCTGGAAGTAAACTTTCAAAAAAAGAGAGTATAGAGGCTTTTTAAATTTTGCTTATAATGAAACGTGAAATCCATTTGAATTCTGGCTGACTGTTGCTCTAATATATTGAAATTGTAAGTTGGATTTTTTTTCTATCCATGGTAGATTTTATTTCTTAGGATTCAGTATGATCAGAGACCCAGTCATTGATTCCCTTTATTAGAAGGGAAAGTGGTGTATTGTGGGAGGCAGAATCTATCTGGAGGTACCCATTCATATTTTGTTATGCATGCTCACAGTACCTATAATACACCAGTGGTGATGCTCTAATAAATATTTTTCCAACACTCAGTAATAGAGATTAATAGATATTTTGCTGAAGAGTCAAAATTTCATGAGGAAGGGACATTTCCTTACAAATTCTAGATATACCAGGTCTTGCGGTGTTACTTAATGGAGGACATGGTGAGAGAAATAGTTATGTATTTTTTATGGGACCAAAGTCCCCAGAAATATAGGCTCTATTCTGCTTTGGCAGCCTTTGGGCAGATTAATCCCGAAACTATTTTCCTGCAGTTTTATAAGTAAACTAAGATTTTGCCAATGCAAAACATTTATACATTTATAGAGTTTTTTCCTGATGTGATTTATGCCAGTGTGATTTTTAGCATTGAACTGATTTTCAGTGAAGAATCTCTTTTCTTGTTAATATTTAAAGCTGATATGAAAGGAAGGCAGAAATAGTATTTCTCATTTATTAACTTGTATAGTCAAATTGATGCCATTCGAAGAAAGATGGCTTTTCTCATTTAATTTTTTGACTTGCATAATTTAGATATAACAAGTCAACATGGTAAAGAGTGTGGTACCCTAGTGTGGTCTCTTTTGGGATTACTCTGTCCAGTGTCAGTCAGTAGGACAATAGATATGTCTGTTCAGTCCAGAACTGGGAATTCAGGGTTATGGATTTCTTTCACATTAACCATTCCCAGGATTACACTGTATCTAGCCCCAGTATCATAGCTTCATGGATCGAACAATTACGTTTGAATTCTTAATCTTTGTATGGAGCCAGTACTGTTGAAATAATTATTTTCTTGACTTGGGGAAATATCCAAAGTCATAGCTGGAGGAACTCATACCTTTAACAAAAACATAAAGAAGAAGGAGAAAAAAATGAAGACACAAAGCTTAAAAAAAAAAAAAAAAACCTTACCAGGATATACAAAAATGTCCATTGCATAGTTCCATTTTAACTTGAATTACACATATAATATTTGTGTTGTATTATATTCACATTCACTACAAAATCTAGTGCTCTACCTTGGCCAGAACATACAAATATATTTTGCTAGATGAGATTTTGCTAAATGTCAAGCGTTTTTCATTTTTAAATGCATGTAATAAAGTTTGTAGGAAGCTCATGTGCCCTCAACTCTTACTATTTTCTTTGAGAGTTGAGAATATTCTTTAACTTTTGTAAGTGAGCCTGCCTGGCTGATGAAGTTGACCTGAGCCAGCCAGACTCATGATACCTCTGCATCCAGGTCTGTGAAAACTCCACAGCAAGAATCTGCAGTCTCACTCTAAATTAATCTTTTCTGAGTCCCCATCCAGAGAAAATTTACAAATTTTTAAGCAGCTCTGTTACCCACTTAGATCCGTGTCTAGCAAGTTTATTGTGTAGAACAGCATTCTTTTTTTGTGTCCTCACACAGTAAGTTTTGTTGTTAAGCAATAACATGTGCAAACATGTTTCAGAACAATGTGCCAGACTTTATCTATAGTTAACTTCTGAATGTCAGTCAACAACATTTTTTATGCCTAGACATATATGGGAACAGATTAACTCTTATACCATCCAGTTTGGTTGTATAAGTTTTCTTTGGACCCCTATGATGTTTGTTTAGATTCATAACAACTAGACCTATACTTTTTGTGTCTTTTTTTATTAAAGGAAGTTATCTCTTCAGGGCATATCAAAGATTGTCATGTCCAACAATAAAACATTGTGTATGAGCTTCTGAAAAATCTGTGAATATGCAATGAATATACTTTTCCACAGGACTAAGCAAGTCACAATAAAAATATCATTTGACTGTTAGGAAAAAAAAAATAGAAATAAGAACAGTCTATGCATAGCATGCCTGTAAGCAATTCAGTAAAACAGTTGCATTGTTCAGTAAGTTATTTCATCAAAAACTATTTATTTATTGGAATTTAAAACTGCTGCTTCTGTACTGTAAATGAGCATGCATATACCTTGTGACTTCATAAGTACACTCATCAATTATACTTAAAAGAAAGTTAGTGATTATGGCAGATGGCAGATCAAAGACTCCCGGTGACATTCTAGTATTACCCACAGAAGATGGGTAAGATGAGACAAACTTCACTAGGTCAGACCAAAGATCTGCCTAGTCCAGCAGGAGATTTTTACAGAAAAAGTATAGAAAGACCGTTCTGAGGAAAGGGACATTTTATATTCTTACAACTTGTGGCAATCAATAGTTTAAGGACTTCTAAGTCAAAAGTTATATCCTAACCATCATATCAAATATCCAATGACAGACCTATCCTTTAGGAATTTGTCTAAACCTTTTTCAAAGCATTTATAGTTTAGCCTTTGCGACACCTGGGGCACAGATGCAATTTTTCACAGTGCAATTGTGTTGTGTGAAGAAATACTTCTTTTGGTATGTTCTATGCTTGCTACCTGATAATACGGCTATGTAGTCCTGTTTGTGCTGTCTGTGCTCTTTTCCTTGCACTGCATCAGTGTTAACCAGTCTGTCGTTTGAGGGGGGAATACACGTGGTTTTAGCTGCTGAACCAAGAGTGGCTTCCATTTAAGCTTGACTTTCAGCATGGGAGAAGTCTCACTGAGCAACATTTCTCATTCTTAGTAGATATACCTGTTGCTGCTGGATTGTGACATTAGTCTTCATCATGATTATTAAGGATGAAAGTCTGAAAATTCAGAGATATTGTGAAAACAATGTCTGTGATTTGCCTATTGACCAATATGCATAACTATATTGCATTAAAAATACCAAGCTGTGTATTTGCACAGTAAGTGTTCTGTGATGATTGTCCCCTCGGTCACTTCATCCCCACAGCCTATCAGATCGTTTTGACTGGACAGGCATTCCCCTTAAGCATTTTTTCTTGCAGATATGCGAGTTTTGCCTCCTGAGGCGTTATTTCCCTTGAGGTTGCTTTCCCTCACAGAGGAACTTATTTATGGTTACAATAGTTTTGATGAGTGTTAATGGTATATTCTGCTTTTGTATGATGCTTTTCTTTTTTTATCCACAAAACGTTTCAGGATGAATTGTTTGTAGTTCCAAAGCTCCCTACCTTTCTGCCTGTGCCAGGAAGACTAGGAGATTTCTCAATAGCAGCTTTGTGTGAAGCTGGGGATGAAAGAGAGAGAGGATAATGTGTCTGATTCTAGTTCAGCAATTCTGGGCCACCATACAGATTTAAGCAGCCACACAAAATCCTAACTCAAGCCACTTCGGGTTTGACTCAAATCTTTCTAGAGAATGATTTCACAATTTAGATGATATTACATCTTTGCTCTTCCTTAGTCTAACCTCCACCTATTCCATGATGTATTCAGTTTGGCCCAGTGTTTCCGCCTCCAGAGAGTCAGGCTGGTTCCAGGAAAATGCTATTTTACAAGTGAAAGCACTCAATGTGTACCAAGAATATTGGTTTTAAGAGGAGTTGCTATCTCAGTATTTAGCAAGAGGAGGATTATCCACTGAAACAGAAGTGTAGATTGGTTTTTACAGACTCATTGCTGGCTTCAGCATGAATGCCTGCTTCTGTACTTTTCAGAGAGACCTCTGAGGATTCTTATTCCATTCTAGAGCATTAAAAGTGACCTGTAAGTGGGAGGCTATCAAAATAATGCCATACCAGGAATACGTAGCAAATGCCCTTGTTGACAAAACAGTGTTCATTGTAATAATTTAAAACATTCAATATATTTTTTCCCATTTTTTTGTGTCATATGATATGCTCCTGCTTCTAATTCAGAAATGTTTCATTTCTAGCATTATGTGGATAATATCTGATCTGAGATGTATACAGCCACTGACTTTTGGTACATATTGTTTAAAATTTCAGTTTCAATTTCATCAAATTTATCTGTGGGTGGTGTTTGGGTTTCTTTGTTGGGGTATTTGTGTTTTTTTTTGTTTGTTTTTTTTTGTTGTTGTTCACTCTGTAAATTACTTCATAATCCAGGCAATTTGAGAGACAGTTAAAGTTAACATAAACTTTACATTTTGGAAAATAGCAGATAGGAAATGTATAGTACTATTGTGGCAGCATGGAACAAGGAGTGAATTAAAAAGTCTGAATTTAAAATAAGTTAATCAGTATCGATGCTTTGCTAGTGGGTCATTTGAAACATTACTTATTTATTGCCATAATAATTTATTAATAAAAATATAATTTATTTATGACTTATCCATGCATGTGCTAGGCAACTCATAAAATAAGGCTGATATTTACCAAGAAGCGCTTACATGCTTAGATGGGATAAAATCTCATAGTGATAAACGGCAATATATCACCTGTAAGTCCAGGATTTCGATGACAGAAGACTGTTGGAAAATGTAGGAAAAATGTAATTTGTTTCTTAAATGACATAATGGAATTCTATTAATTTACTTTTGGGTTTCTGCTTCATCACTCTCTTTTTCTACTTCTTATTTGATCTCTTCCGACATTTTTCCTAATACAATACTTGATTGTCATCTTTACAGTATACATTGTGGGGGGCATATGAAAGAAGAGCAGTCATTTTTGTATTTGAAACTAGAAATGCCTTAAATTGCTACATATTTTAATGAAAAGTGAGTTCAAATGATATATCCAATACTTTTATATCTTACCACTTTGGGCAAAAATTTAAGAGCAAATGTATTAATATTCCTTTCTGTTCAAAACAAAAAGAAGTTTAAAACCTGTCAGGTTTTTCCTTTTTTTGTGTGTGCTATTTTTTATTTTGGGCAAAGGACTAGAAAAATGGAAGTAAATGCATATGATGTTGATTGTTTTGTATTTCAGTAAATACAGTTTTCTTTTTTTTTAAGCCTGCTTTGGTTCAGTGAAATGAATGCTGTGAGAATATACTCGAACTTTACATATATGTTATTTTCAACTGATAAGAACACTGAGACTGCTAAAATCAGACTTCCTTTCCTGTGGCTCAAGAAATATCCTGTGACAACAGATCTCTACCTTGATCTTTAGATGATTAATTTTTTATGTTTCAAAAATCCCACTAGGAAAAGCTGTTTATTTCAAACTAAGGATCTTAGTAAGAAAGTAAGGTTTTTTTGGAAGGGTTTCTAAATCCACAGTGCAAATTTTGGTGAAAAGCAGAGGGAAACGGTAGACCACAGGGCAGAGTAGTCAGTAGCTTTCTGGTTAGGATACTGATATACAGGGTCTGGGATCAAACCATATTATTTCTGTCTTGTTTAAAAATCTTTAATCCAGGTCTCCACATTGCAGGTAAATCCTACCACTCAGGCTATGAGGTTGGTTTCCGTGTTTATAGATGCACTGAAGGAATGATTCATCTGATCTACTCTAAATGTTTGCTTTAGGATGAAATGAATTACTAGACTCCACTGACTTTTAACTAGATTTCTATTGATTATGAAGGGAGCCTAGGGTGAATAAGTCTATAGTCTGTAGCAGAATATTAAAGATATTCTTAGATAGCTTTAATGTGTGACCTGTAAGTCAGAAACTGTGAGTTTTATTATGTAAGAAACGTGATGTATTTTGAACCATATAAATTTCCCATTTCCTTCAGGTAGACAACCATGTAAGTATCCAGGGATGTACTGTATGTACGGAAACATTTTTATTTCAGGAGTGTCCACCTGATGACATATTGACTGAATTAAACCTTACTGTTTCATCCATCTCATGACCTGTTTCCCGGTATCCTCTAGTCCTGCAATACTCTTCCATAAGGTAATCGAAATCGAGGTTTTCATGGCATGGACACACCTGTACGTTGGCAATATAACTGGAAAGCCTGTGTACCTTCAGCTATGGATTGACACAGTGCTTGCCTATATTCTGACAATGTGAGCTACCACATTCGGTCACATAATAGCATGGTCAATTGATGTGGTACCTTCACTTTATTCAGGACAGTTTATAGGAGACTTTGTGACTAGACCTGGTAGGGAAACAGTAGGCATTATTTTGATTTTGGAAGAGACTGGAGGATGGAGGTTGCTGAATCAGCATCGAACTGTCCTTTAGTAGATATGTATTCATGATATTGCGATTGTTCGCCCTGTTTTTCATCTGTCATTATGGACAATAGTTTTTTTTATTTTATTCAAATTACATGATAAAAGTAATTTAAGTCAACAGAATCTGCCCTTGCTTTTTTTCTTTCCTAAAGTTAAATTGATCAAGAACCAAAAAGGTATACAGTTAAATGCAATCTTACTCTAAATTCTAAATGCTTTTGCAAATAGGTATTTGTTTCCGTGACCAAAGTGGTTGTCTGAAGCCCAAGCTAATCATAATCTGAAATAAAAAAGTAGTTAGTTCCTTTCTTGCTGAGATGGGAATTCATTAACGCTATTAACAGACTTTGCTGCTGTTGTGGTTTAACCCCAGCCGGCAACTAAGCACCACACAGCCGCTTCCTCACTCCTCCCTGGTGGGATGGGGGAGAGAATCGGAAGAGTGAAAGTGAGAAAACTCGTGGGCTGAGATAAAACTTTAATAGGTAGAGCAAAAGCTGTGTGCGCAAGCAAAGCAAAACAAGGAATTCATTCACCACTTCCCATCGGCAGGCAGGTGGTCAGCCATCTCCAGGAAAGCAGGCCTCCATCACGTGTAACAGTGACTTGGGAAGACAAATGCCATCACTCCAAACGTCCCCCTCTTCCTTCTTCTTCCCCCAGCTTTATATGCTGAGCATGACATCCTATGGTATGGAACATCCCTTTGGTCAGCTGGGGTCAGCTGTCCCAGCTGTGTCCCCTCCCAGCTTCTTGCGCACCCCCAGCCTCCTCGCTGGTGGGGTGGTGTGAGAAGCAGAAAAGGCCTTGACTCTGTGTAAGCACTGCTCAGCAATAATGAAAACATCCCTGTGTTATCAACACTGTTTCCAGCACAAATCCAAAACACAGCCCCATACTAGCTACTGTGAAGAAAATTAACTCTATCCCAGCCAAAACCAGCACAGCTGCCTACTAAACTTGCTCTAAAACTATAAACTCTTTTAAATGCTTTTCTTAACCCATGAATGCATGACACAATCTGACTTTAAAGGCATTCTAGTGAAAGAAAATTCGTGTTCACTAGGTTATATCCTGTGAACAACTGACTATAATAAATTGATGTGTTGTATATTGTATGACTTTAAACATCTGTACCATTATGAAATAAGTTAGAACCCAAATGAAGGAGAAAACAGTGTTAAGGGATAGAAAAAGAATAGAATCACCAATGTCAGAGAAAGAAGGAATGTGCATTCTGTGTAACTTTCTTAATATTTAACATAGATTTTGATTGTTTTCTGACATGCAGCTTCTAGCCACCTCACATTCGATAGAGAATTTATATAATAAATGCAATTAATTTAATAATTGACTATGCTAATACCAAAACAAATCCACCTTACAACTCTGAATCACAAACCCACTGGGATGTATCAGTCTATCTCTGCCACAAATGCTCACAGAAAAGATGGCCTTTGCGAAGTGCCTTGAATATTAATGAATCAAGCCCTAAATTTTACAAAGCTAGAGCAATTGGAAATGAACATCATCCTTGACTGAAATAAATCTGTTCAGCCTTAGAAGTCCATTCTCACCAAATGAAAGTGTGACTCCCTGAACATGGTTTGTGACCTAACATCTCATCTGCTGCATAAAAAAAAGAGTGTCTTGCCCTCCTGATGCTAGGATCTACCTGTGTGTCCTGGTTTCGGCTAGGACAGAGTTAATTTTCTTCTTAGTAGCTGGTATAGTGCTGTGTTTTGGATTTAGTAGGAAAATAATGTTGATAACACACTGATGTTTTTAGTTGTAGCGGAGTAGTGTTTATACTAAGTCAAGGATTTTTCAGCTTCTCATGCCCGGCCAGCAAGAAGGCTGGAGGGGCACAAGAAACCGGGAGGGGACACCACCAGGACAGCTGACCCAAACTGGCCAAAGAGATATTCCATACCATACGACATCATGCCCAGTATATAAACATGGGGGAGTTGGCTGGGAGGCGTGGATCGCAGCTCGGGAACTAACTGGGCATCGGTCAACGAGTGGTGAGCAATTGCATTGTGCACCACTTGCTTTGTATAGTCTAATTCTTTTAGTATTACTATTGTCATATTATTATTATCATTATCGTTATTTTTCATTCCTTTCTGTCCTATTAAGCTGTCTTTATCTCAGCCCACGAGGTTTTTTTTCTGATTCTCTCCCCCATCCCACTGGGTGGGGGGAGTGAGTGAGCGGCTGCGTGGTGCTTAGTTGCCGGCTGGGGTTAAACCATGACACTGTGTATCTTTTCCTGATGTAATTCTAGTCTTCAAATATTTATAGGCAGGCCCAAATCATCTCATTTGGTCTAAAGACATTGTGGAATCCCTCCCTGGTAATTGCCAAAACCAATACTTGTTCCGGTCTTAAATGACACTGGGGAAGTTAAATAGAAAGAATGGGATTCACTGGTCTGGTGTGCTGCTACAGTGTGCTTCAGGGGAGAGTTTGATGTAGAAGGAAAAGAGAGGAAAAGCTGCAGCTGCATAGGTCTTTTAAGGTACCAAAGAATAGCAAATGGAAGAGTATGTAAGAGATTTCTACCCCATCCTCATAAGATATAAAATTCATTAAATGGCAGCATGGTTCAGAATTCTATGTTATCAAAGTATTCTTCACTTTCACGTTGCTTCTGTGAACAGAAGTGTTCATTACTGCCAAAATGACAATAGTACTTTAGACATAGCAGGGCTATGTGATGAGCTTGACCAGAGTATGCACAGGGTGAAGGAAACTGCATCCCTCATTACACACTGAATTTCACATTGCAGAGTTGTTTCCTGATGGTTTCTATAATCCTTCCTACAATCAGCATAGGGTCTTAAGGTTGTTTTTAGAGGTAGTAGTTTGTGAGGGGGATTCATCCTAGTCTTAGAAGCATTTAGTAGTATATAGTTTATTTGTGGTGTTCTTGCAGCCATTCTTTTTTCCTTGGTTGTTCATTTTTGTGTTAGAATGACAGCCCTGTCTGAGATGTAAATTAGATGCAAAGGAAGTAAAGCATAATTTCTGAATTCCTGACTGGCAAGAAGAACGATAATGCAGAGGGTAAAGAAGTTTCGAGGGCTGTGACATTGAGAGTCTTCTGGGGCCTCTGTCAGTACTTCACAGTGTTACCTGACAAGAATGCAAATCTGATTGCCTTAGCCTTTGGTCCTGAATCTGGACAGAACTGGGTGGTACAGAAGAATAAAAACAGCCAGCTTCTCTGTGGTTGAGTCATGGTAGGATTAAATAATCTTTGATCTTCCTGCTCTATGTAGGGTTTTATATCGCATTCATCGTTGTTCAGTCTGAGTACATAGGGGATGTATTCAAGTAGAACACAGACTCTGATCGTGGATGACAGAAGTGTCTGATGAGAATGTGTGCTACTAAAATGCAAGATGTAATTAAAACAAATTTGCCCTCACTGAAGTCATACAAGTGCAAAATAAAAGCTGCTGATGTAAATATTTGCTTTTTTTAGATCGTTCATTCATGAGCACAGGCTAACTGTAGCAAAGCCAGGGATAGGGGCCAGGATACAGAAAGACAGGATCTTAACAAAGACATTGCAACCCCTTTTTTTTCCCCTTCATCTTTGCACAATGAGACTACAGGCTGGACCTTGTATTGTTTTTAGGCAGGTAGGAAGATATTTTGTCAGTGGAGCATAGATATGTTCAATTTCCCAGTTATCATAAAATTGCCAAGTTGTGCATTCTGGAAATTCTGGCTTGTTTTTATCTGCAAGATGTGTTTTGGACATTTCTGTCAGTGGTCACAAAATCCTGTGAAACACACTGTGGTAACAAGATCCTTCTGCGTCAAGGCACTCAGAGTTCACAGTTACAAATACCAGCATAACTCCCCTGAAGACACTTTAGAGCTTCCTCCTTTTTAGGCCCTATACAAGGACAGAAAGACAAACTAAGCACTGCTTATCTTTGCTTTCTCACACGAATGAATGACATCTCTAATGTGAGCAGCAAAGGCAATGCTAAAATTATTACAATTAATCAGTCATTCAATCAGTGCTGAAGGAGAGAAGGCAATTCAGAGGAAAAGGGAGAAAACAGAATGTGAGGGTGCCTGGAATGGAGGACACAGGTTCATTGAATGATCTTATCTAAGAATCATATGCATAGTGGAAATGCACCCCACTGCATGAGAGGCAGTATCTGAAATTTTCCTGATCAGCAGTTCACCACATAAGGAAGCTGCAACTGTTACTGGTTTTTGTGTAATCCCTTGAGCTTTCCAGCTTTGTTTTTTATCATTAATCTTTTGTATTATTAAGAGGTCTGAATCAGGATACAATTACAGTAGACACTTATACAAACACCCACACCTATTCTTTTTTGTGGGAAGAGCTTACCATTACAGTGAAATATGAAAGGACTGGAAGGGATGTCCTATAAGGAGCAGCTAAGGACTTTGGGCTTATCTAGTTTGGAGAAAAGGAGGCTGAGGAGCGACCTCATTGCCCTCTACAGCTTCCTGAGGAGGGGACGTGGAGAGGGAGGTGCTGATCTCTTCTCCCTGGTATCCAGTGATAGGATGCGTGGGAATGGTTCAAAGCTGCATCACGGTAGGTTGAGACTGCACATTAGGAAGCATTTCTTTACCGAGAGGCTGGTCAAACACTGGAACAGGCTTCCTAGAGAGGTGGTTGATGCCTCAAGCCTGTCAGTGTGTAAGAGGCATTTGGACAATACCCTTAATAACATGCTTTAACTTGGTCAGCCCTGAATTGGTCAGGCAGTAGGACTAGATGATCGTTGTAGGTTCCTTCCAACTGAAATAGTCTGTTCTATTCTGTATGAGCCAGCAGATAGAGGCCTGCAAAGAAAAGAGACAATAGCAGTCAGTCTGCTAAGCCAGTTGTCATAGTTCGCCCTTAGCCTAATCATCATGCATCATTCTGCAGCCCTCTGAACAAGTGAGGTGTTTAGGAAGCGATTGAGAGGAAAACAATGATATAGCTTGGTTTCTGTGGTGTTCATGAGGAATCTCTTCCATCAGAGAAGGGCAAAGCCCAAAGGAGCTTCATTTCAAATTTGATGAGCAGGTACAGGAATATGGCATTCTTCACTGAAGGTGGAAGAGACCTCCCAAGACACAGCACAAGATGATGAAGGCAGAAGTACAATTACGTAGTCAATGTGACTGGTTGAGAGTGCAGCAGCATCTTCTGTGCACTTTTTTTTTTCGGTAGGGAAGGGTGGTATTCCAGTATGTGAGATGCTGGAAAAAGAGAGCCTGGAAAAAGAGTTTGACTGAGAAGACGAGCAGGAAAAATAGATCCTGGTTATGTCATGTAGAAATAATTTGCAAGACTGTCAAGTATCACAAAACAGTTGTGTATTTCATGAAAGATTTTCTGGGCTGAATGAATTCCTGTTGAAGTCAGTGGAATGTCTTAATTTGGCCATTTTTGTCTCAGAGCAACAAAACATTGTAGCTGCAATCAGCATTGTAGCTAAAACTAATCAGCCAGCTCTCCCTGCTATTGCTGCAAAATAATTTATCATTTTTGCCTATCCTCTGGCCATATTCTGTGATTTGGTTTCAATGCTACTGCAGCAATACTGTTTGCAGTGAAATGCAACGTACTGCAATTAAATCTTTTTTCAAATGTAATGCAGAACTTGCCAATTAAGAATATCCATAAACAGCAGCAGATGTTAACTCTTTCCTACCAAGAAAGTTCATCTCAGACTTTTCCCATTTTTTTGAAATTTTTTTCAGGTTTTCTGATTATCCGTGCTCCATCAGAAGTGGAATTCTTGGATTTGTAACGTGCGCTGCCATACTATATTATATTAACAACACCCAGTGAAAATGCATATTCAGTTCACTCTGTCAGCATTATTTACAAGGCATCTTCATAATGGCATTTTTGCCTTCATATCCCTGTACTTTCCCAGGCTTTAGGCAAGTAGGTCAGCAAATAAGCCTTATGGCAGCTTCAATTTTTTTTTATTTTCTGTGGTGTACTTTTCTCTGACTGATCTGATATTACTGTTAGATTCACTCTGCTACTGTTACAGGGCAGCTTGGAGCCCACAAGTAAAAATCTATTGTGGAAATTAAAAGTTACAGTTCCAGAGTACTATCACATCTCCTTTTGAGCTGAGTGGAGGTTTTGTGGATTTTTTTCTTGGGTTTTGTTTTTGTTGCTTTGTTTAAATTTAAAAACAATTGGTTTCATTTAAAATATTTTTTGTTTTACTTTGGTGCTTTCAGTTTGTGTGATTCCCCTTGAGATCTGGCTGTGCAGTTTTCTAGAAGGTTACTGTTTTTATCTGAGTTCCTTTGTACTTGGCATATCCTAAGGGTGCTCTCTCTCTATAGGAAAGGAACATCCTACAGCATCACAAATGAGATTGCCATTTGCTGCCAATTCTTGGATGATTTCCAATATTGCTTACTTATCTGAATAGAATTATTCTAGGCTCTGAATCCCAAAACTGAAGTGCCCAGGTAACTCTCTCAGGATACTGAAGTAATAGCTCTTTTAGGAATTTAAAATCTGAATCAAGCAGTAATATTGTACATATAGATAAATGTCACTTGCACTACTTTTTTCAGAAGGAGCCTAAATTCTGCCGAGGTTGTGAGTCATAGTGGCAGTTTCCCTTACTACAGCTACACAGCCTGTTAATATGCCTGCCCATGTCATGTCTTTCACATCTGAAATTTTGTCCACTTTTAACTCTTAAGCACATTATGTAGAAGTCGTCTCCTTTTAAAAGAAGAGTTGGGGGTGGGTGGTATTCCAGGAGGTCACAGAGTTTTTGAACATCCAGAGCATTATGCCTCCAGCTAACTGTCTTGTGATGGAATTGCTTGGTCAAGTTTGAAGGGTCACGGAAGTCAGTGGACTGGATGATCAACATCAGCTGGAGATGTGACTGAGTGGAATGTTTTATAATGCTCTCCTCTCCTGCAAAAATAAGAATGCAGCACATGGGTGTAGCTGAGCAGAAATGCTCTCTTCATTTCTGCATTGACTCTATTTTTCCGTTTGGCTTCCTGAGCTCGCTCATCCATTGCCTTTGTAACCTAAGTTCTCTCTGCTTTTAAGCCAGATAGCACGTGCTGATGGTATTCCCTTGCAGCTCTGTCACAAGTCAGAATGTTAAGTGGGGAGATCAACTTTTTATGCTCATACCCCCTCTCCTTCGCACCCGTTTTATCCACTCCTGCTGGAGTGGATACAATATTCAGAATATTCAGAAATGACTTAGGACAAAAAAGTTAGAAGCTCTGTGTATCTAGACAGTCATCCAATTTATGAAGCTAGTTCCTGCATTCCACATTCTTGGTTTCTTTCCTCAGCTGCTTGGAGGTTGGATGACCTGCGTCATGAACCGTATTACATACTGGTAGTCTTATTGGTAAGCATTAACCTTAGTCTTTCTGGTAGTAAGACATCTTCTGTGCAATACTTCATAATGTGAAGTCAGCTTAGAGCTGTTTTGCAGAGACCACTCTGTTAATTTATCTTTATTTCACAAACTAGATGTTATTTTTATAAACACCATTTAGAGCAAGCTTTTGTAATGCTTGGTGTATATTTTGGAGCATAGTTCTCTGGCCATGTGAGTGGATTTCCTAGATAATTCTATAATTATGTAATCACGGTTTGGGAATGCTCTGCAAAAAGCTGCGTCAACATATAAAAAGGAAGAATGTGAGCTTATTTAAATTTCACTAGAATCCTAGTTGTAGCTACAGGCAGAGGAAGAGTCTTAGATAGAATCTGAAATTGCTTATGACCTTGTTGGGGGGAAGACAAAGGAAAATGAGTGTTTTTATTAGTTTACCAAGAACAGCCTGGTGTCTACCAAATTAATAATGTAATTTCTGAACATCCATAAAATTAAAAAAAATTGAACAGTGAGACCTCTGATTTTTCTAGGTTTTTTCCAGTGTGTCAGTGTCACCTTCAGTCACTGATTGCAGGAAAAATGCCAGATGCCCAGCAAGTAAATAATGTAGCTCAGGCTGTGATTGTTAATTACAATCAGTACTAAAGAATTTGGTGGAGATGATGATCTCTTCAACCCATGAGGAGAAAAAAAAAAAAAAATCAAAAGGATTAGACAAAGAATGTTCAGATAAGGAGAATAAAAGAAAAAATCCAAGAACTTTCATCTGTGAAAAATCATTGCAATGAACTTTTTATTATAAAGCACTGAGGGACAAGTGTTAAGGGGTAATTTCCTGAAGGACTGCTCCTGAACTCTAAATTCTTTATGCAGAAGATAATGCTAAAAAGTAATAATTAATCATTTACATTTAAATCTTACAGGCATTACATGAACAAGATTTAGCTGCATAACTCCTGTGGCTAAATCCCATGCAATGTTGAAAATGTAGATGATAATATCTCCATCAAAAAACTCGGTGCCATGGCAGAATATTGGAGCCAGTCCCTCTGGGAAAATGGTAGTGATCTAATGGCTGTCAACTGCTATGAGATATCATTCTCATTTTTGTGTCCTGGCATTACTGTCAGGTTTTGGCTACTGCCCAATGTGGTTCATGCTTTATGTTTACTGAGTAGCATTTGATCGCACAGGAAGAGGAAAGTACACTAGTAAAGATATGATGGACCTTTGCTTGAGCAGGCCCTTAATTATAGGGTGGAGTAATCATATTAAGAACGATTGTTTCATGCTGTAACTACCTGAAAGAATGATGTCATGTGACCTCAAAAATGTCTACAATTCCATAACATGAAGCTGGGGACTTTGCTATTATGAACTGGAATTTTTCCTTTTGAAGTGGTTGTTTTGGTTTTTACATTCTAAGACAAACATGCCATTTAATATTGCGATTAAAATATCTATAAGTAATGTTCCTGACGTTACTGGCTGTCATCTGTACAACTACTGTAGTAGAATAATGTAATGCTGCTTTTGTTTGTCAAAATGTCTTATTCTATTAGCAAAAGATAAACCTATTCTTTCCAGTTGCTGGAACTTCACTATCCCCATGTACTCATGAGGAAGGTGGTAGTGTCTCCAGACAGAAAACCTAGAGGTATGGACTTGTTCTCACAAAAATGTCTTTGGATATTTTACTTTGTTGTTTGGATTAACATGGAGCAGGAGCAATTGCAACTTGCTACCATTCATGCAGATGTTTTTCCTGATGTGAATGACACTTGGCTAGCACCGTGAAGACAGAGCTTAATCTGGTTTTATTAGGAAGGATCATTTGAAAAGCGTATGCTTTTTGTAAGGACTTTGAGTCTTTAAGCTGAACGTTGTTGGTAAGCAGTCTAGGAGCTGCTGAGCTTCAACATGATATGAATACATGTTTCGGAAGTGACTAAGGCAAAACAGATTAGAGCAGAGGTGCAGGTCTAGAACAGCCTAGAAACTTTCTGTTATCTGGTGGAGATCTGTCATGCAACAAGGATTTAAATAGGAGTGTCACTTCCAAGAAGAGACTGTGTTTTAAACCTCTTTAATATGTACATGTTAGAGTTAGTAAAAGCTGAATATTTGTGAGAATGATGGCTGTTTTATCTGAACATGTCATCCAACTTTAGTATCACAGGCTACACCAGGTTATAAGGAGTAAAGGGGAATTCCTCTTACCAACAACTGACTGTCCTTTTACAAGCAGAACTCCCATCTGTACAGTCTTTAGAGCTAAGTTACAAACCTAGGTAGCACTGTGTACAAAGATCAGAAAGCTGGAAGAGATAATACTTGCATTTGGGGCTGCTGTTTCCTTTACCGGAACAAAACTGTAGGTTTTTTGAAGTTAATGAATTCAGATCTCCATCCCAGCAACAAATTTATAGTAAATCTGAGACGTGGAGTTCCTGTACCCCGTCATGAGATGGGGACAGTCCTCTGCAAATGATATATTTAGTCTTTTAAAATTGTGGTATTACATCACCAAATTAGCTGGAAAAGATTGTGCTACTTAAAAAATAGTGCACACAGTTAATGGATATACAGGCTCAACTTTGGGTCCAGAGGATCTTAAAATCCCTATGAAATGTCGGCTTAATATTAGTGTCTGACAGCTAATTGCTTATTTAGTATTGAAGTACAACCTTGCTTATAGATTTCAGTATTTAAAATGACATAAATGCAAGAGAAATAATAATGAGGCTAGTAATGGTGAATAGACCAGATAACTCACTAAGGGTAGACACCTTATCTTGGTGTAGCGGTTAAAACGAGAACAAATTTCCTCACCACACCTCCCAACCACTTCCTTCCTCTTTAAAACCATTATTAGCTTTGTTTCCAGTTGTCATTACATTTCTAGGTGTGTGTTGCTCTGTCTCTTATTTGACATAATATAACTCATTTTTATGAAGGAAATATGTAATAAAGGCTATTTTTGCATGGTCTTTAAGTATGCTAATCTGTTTGACCTTAGTGTATTCTTCTGCCTAGGTACTCACTTCACTTGTAGCATGTTTGAGCTTGGAGTGACAGAGGGGCCTAGTTTGAACTTAATTTAGTTGTAGTGCACTGCAATGACTTGATTCTATGTGTTGCTGTCCTTAGTGTGCATGGACAGGTGAGAGAGAACATATTAAGAAATTACTGCATATGTAGTGTTTGCACGGTTCCTTAGCTGCCTTCAAACAAAGCTTCTCATCCCATGAAGACTGACTGGCTTCATAGCTGTATGTCCTTTTCTGCTTGGGACGCTGATAACAGTGTTTTTCACTTTGCTGCTTAAAAGCTGGTGGACAACCAGAATTGGTCCATTTGCCATCGTGTGCTCTTGGAGCTGGCACACAGCTGACCGCTTCATAAATTGTACTTCATGTTTAACAACCACCCAGGGGTCTGCTGAGATTCTGGAAGGTTTTGAAATGAAAGATTGAAGGGAAACTGTTCTAGAGGCTGCTACAAAAGTGATGAATGAGTAGGGCACAGTGCTAGTGGGGCTGAGATTCTTGTACAAGAAAGCAAAGCTGGACCTCTAGCAGGACCTCTAGCAGTCAAAACACTGAGGTAATTGGTGACACTCCATCCTATCCCTCATCTGCTTCTGCCAGAGTGCAGCTGCATGCTGCCCTTTACACGAGGCAGATTGCAGGGTACCGCAAGTTGGACCAAGATTCAAAGCTTTGACTATCACAGTGGAAAGCATTGCCCTGAGCAGGCATCCATTCGCTTCTTAAGTGGAACACACAGTGTGCAAAGTTGCATTTGTTCTTTTTTACAGAGTTCTGGTCTGCAGACATGTTCTCTAAAGAAGTGCCATGCAGTATGATGATAGCTGCTGGCACAGCAAGAGAAGAGAGAGTTCAGATTGAAGTCATCAAGTAAAAGAAAACAATTTAGTAGAAAATGTTTAATTGTACTTTTTAATTCATTAGAAGGAAAACGCTGTGTCAGCACTTTTAAAATTGTATTTTTTAAAGAATGGCAGGAAACAGTCTAGTATTATTTCTGCAGGTCCTTTCAGACTAAATTGCGGACTTCTTTTAGCAGGTAAAAGAAATGTATCTCCATTGTCTAAATGTTGTAAAAATATGGGGTTTAAATTTTGTAATCAATTTCTCATGCAGTACTTTGAACGGATAAGAAAGCATGCTAAAGTAAAAGTAGCATGATTGGTTATGACTTCAAACCTTAAGGACCTGAGAGACTGGCTAAAATACTCCTCAGGGAGTTTTGTGCTAAGATACTGTCTGTCCTTTTGGTACCTCCTTCTGTCTTCTCCCTTTAGGCTCTTGAAGGACATCTGCTGAATCCTGTATTTATGAATTATTTAAAAATACATGATTAAGTATGCAATGAAAATAATTCCATCTGAATGTTCAGCTCAAGAAAGTTCTGTCAGGTCTTCTGTTTGACACTTTTTCATACTCTGTTTCAGAGAATATGTATGGGAAGGGATCCAGCTAAGCTCCTGCTCTGGTGAGATGCTGCTCCAGAAAGGAGACTCTTGGTTTTAGAGACCTTATGACTTTGCAAGCTCTGTAGGGTTCAGCTTCTGTTGCTATGTTTGAGGACCACAATAGTATTTGGAGCCAAGAAAATGCTGTAGAGCCATGAGGATTACTGTTCAGTCCTGGCACAACTGAAAGCCAGAAGTTATTGCTTGCATCAGCCATACCATATCTGTCTCTTCTTGCCACCTTCACCAGCTTTATCAACCTAATAAAATGAGAAAAATCTCACCCTATTGCTCAACCATAGCAAGTGGAGGCTTTCTGAAAATTCAAAGGTCATGGTTTTCCATTGCTAGCTGGGTAGCTAGTTCTCATTTATGCCTCTGAAAACCTCCTAAAAAGACCTTAGAGCATTTTTAGTTAGACTGTTCCAATATGTTACTTCTGTTTAAAGCAGAATATTCAGGTAATGAGGGCTGTAAACCTGTGCAGAGATGCATGATGGTAATTTCAACATACCCACTGGTGGTTTGAGATTGTATCTATCTTTACCTGTGTACTAAGCCTAATTTCTTTCAAAAAAATTACACCTGCAGATTCCCAATTTGTAGTATCTAAAATAACCAGTTTACGTAAAGTAAAATAACAAACAAGAATTTAATTGGTAATCACTTTGCTGAAGATTATTATCAATTGTTTTGGGGCAAAGTTTGTCAGTGCCTAAAAGGCTAATGAAGTATAATATAGACTTTTGAATCGCGGGTTCTTTTGAAAAGTTGAACTAAAAATCATCCTTAAAATCAGGATTTAGAAAATCCTGGCATTGCTAACATTAAGAGTGCAAAAGTATTCAGGACCTTATTAATTAAAAGCTCATATCCGATAGAATGGTACCTGTGACTGAGTGATCTGTATTACACAGGTTTTTTTAAGCATATCTCTTCTGTAGACAAATACCCCAATAAAATGGATGATGTCAGTATGGCAAACATTAGAGTGTTTCTGTACTTGCAGAACAGTGATTTCTGTTCTAAATGGCTAAGACCATTTTCATTGTCTTCAGTGTATTTTTACTTCTGAATTTCATTGTCCTACATCAAGAATGCCTGAAATTGCAGAGATAAAGGCATTGAAATAAATGTTATTAAAGCACTTTCTGAGCTTCTGGTAAACTGATTTACATGCAGCAGCTGTGGGGTAAACTGAAACAGTAATTGACCCCATTGCCCTCTTCTGGTTATTCAAGGTGGAGTAATCTCAGTGGGACCTGTTCATCTCTGTACCATAGTGCTAGATGACTGCAGAGTAATTACAAGGAATTCAGGTTTAGACTTATAAAGATTTGTCACTAGCCAGTGGATTTCATTGGGCGTAATAAAATCAACAAGCTTATAATTAGTCTGAACTATCTAACAGTAACCTAATTTAAAAATGCAAATAATAAATACATCTACCATAACATTAAAGAAGTCTTAAAATATTACAGATTCCAGTCACAGAAGAGAGTGCTGATCTTGAAAAGCTTGATGCCAATTATGTGCTTCACTGAATTAAAATGAACTCATGTTATTAATAAAGACTCAAATGATCTAGTGTGCTAGTCCAACCTTTCACCACCTCATACTTTCATTAGAAATGAACTTTTCAATTAAGAACTGTCTTCCAAAACTTAGCACTGAGTTCCAAAATTAAGTTTTCCAGACTGTGATTCAGTCACATGAACTTAAGTAATACAGAACAATCTTATGAAATTTGACACTGTGACATGTCATTCTCTTATACTACTTCATGAGTCCTTTCAGATTAAGTGATCATCTTGTTCAGGCCGTTGACAGTGAAAACTAGATCCAGCTGAATGGTGACTTTTAGAAGACTAAGGCTCAGAAATAAGCCAGATGTATACAAAGCATAACACCTCTCAAAGGCAGTATTGAAATCTGAAAATTGAAATGCAGCTGTCAGCTCTTCTGATGAGTGCCAGAAGCAGTGGATAGAATGAAAAATATTAAAGAAAGCTTTGTGCTAATTTTTTTTTATAGTTCAAAGAACATTTTCTCATTGGAACTTTTTATTCTAATAATCCTTAAGGAAATCCCATTGATTAACTTGTGAACATTTGACACATGAGACATTTTTGGACTTAGAGGGTTACTTGTGTTGTGATTATCAAGGCTGGGAATCAGGAGATGAAGGTTCTGTGGCTAATTTTATACTGGAGTTTTTGTTCAATGTTGAACAAAATCTCTGGGGATTTATATAGATATTCAGGCTTCATGCTACACTCCTCATTACTTTTAATGTCTATTTTTTATCAGATTGCTTTGATATTACATATCCAGGTTGGTGGGGTTTGGCTTAAATGGGTTGGATACTATTGGTCTGGGAGTTGTTTCAGTTGTAACCACTCTGTAGAAAGAATAAAAATTAAAACAGCTGGTTAACTAGTTATCACATATAGTTATACCCATATCTGCTATGATGCTTAAGGAATTGTAAAAATAGAATGGAAATGCTGTAGTGTTTTGAAAAGAACTTCTCTGTATAGAATGGCTCCGCAGAAGCAGTTGCATTTGCTTTCCTAAAGCAAGTCAGACATAGTATTTGGGCTAAGTAGATTTACTGCAAAATGAATGGTGAACTATAAAAGAGAAAAACAAGAAGTTTAATTTGGTGTGTTCCTGGAAGTGCCTTTGAGCTGAGTTGGCTTCACGTACACTCATGGAAGTCAAACTTTTTATTGAAGGCTTATTTTTTTAATTTGAATATCCTCTTTTTATTAAAAAAAAAAGAGTTCAAAAATTTGTTATGTCAGAAAAAGTAAAAGGACTTCAGAAAATACTCAAATAACTATCTCCTTCAAAGGTAAGACAAAACTGCAAATGCTGTGAGCGTTGGCATGTTTTCACTTTTTACAAAATATTCTTTGAACTTAGCCTTTGTTACCTATTAATTAAAATTTTATCTTGGGGAGCATTTGGCTTCAGAAATCTTGAGAAAATATGGCTTTTGGGGGGCAGGGGGAGACAGGGTATTCTGGGTATTGGATTGTGGGTACTAGCTTCAGAGGAATCCTGAGGCTGTGGGGAGTTAGGTCTAAAGACCACAGTCTGGAAGCCGCTTCATTCATCAGAGTTCTCAGTGGGATGTAAAATTCCAAAATAATTTTTCTTCATGGAAGAAGCACAAGTCCATAAATGAGGACTGAATGAGACTTGATTTTTTTCCCTCTTCAATGAATTTTGATCAAGGACAAGAATGTAAACAATTATCCTTACAAAAAGTGTCCTGAATGGCCAAATCTCTCATTGAGTGCTTAGGACAAGAGTCTTCTCAAACATCTCAGCATAAATAGTGTAGCAGATTGCCCTGGATTTGTTATTGTCCAGTAATAGGCTGGAGACTGGAGGAGTCTCTACAGTAACTTCAGTTGTGGTGATGAATATCCTTGATAATATTATGACACTATTTGTAATATGTTTGGGAGTGGAAATTGTCCCTAATTTTTCTTGATGTGCACAGGATATTTAAAACATAATTGGTTTGTTTGAATGTTTTATTCTGCTGTTGCACCTGTGATGAACTTGAAAGCAATTGTTAACCAGATATTCCTTCTCCCACTCCTCCTTTTGTGGGTGTAATTAAATTCTCATCCTCTAATACAGTTGCACTGCTGAACTATTACCTTCTCTGTCCCTTACAACTCAATATTTTGGTCCTGAAAGTATCTCCAGCTGCTATAGCAACAATATTTGGCTTAATCTTTGTACTAGTGATACTAACAGCTTCTGGCAGATAGTAGGGCCTTGTGGAAGGTTGTGTGAAGAGTAACTGAGCTGGTATTCTCTTTCCTTCATGTCTTGTGTTTGATACACGAACATGGAGGGAAAAGCATGTTCTTAGAGTGAGGAATTATTTCGCTCATTTAAAATTACAAGTGAAGACATAAAGTTGTTTTTTGTAAGTGGCTACCACTTTGAGCTTCACTTCACTGCAGATACTGAAGAACTTTAACAGAGGATGACAAAAGAGAAAAAAGCATAGTAGAAGACCAAGTGAATGACAGTTCCTCTGCGAATCATCCTCTAATAGAGTGCTCCAATAAATTCTTCCCTGAACTGTTTTCTTTTTCTATGCTTGGAGAAGCTAAACAATTCATAACTAAGTGCCCGTCACCACAGCCCAGAAGTAGCACTGAAGAATTTACTGGGGCTCAGAGCAGCCATATGAGACAAAGGCCTGGAAATCTCACAGAGACAGATAGAGAAGTCTTGGAATATTTGCCTCAGATGAAAGTAGTAAAATTATATAAATAATGAATGTAATAGGAAATAGGAGAAATGAAGGAAAAAAGCCTTTCTTATAATAGAAGCTTTAGCATTATACAATGATATTACTTTGCAGGATGTATTGGGTTTGCATGGCAAGGTTTTGGTAGTGGGAAGGCTACAGGGGTGGCTTCTGGAAGAAGCTGCTAGAAGCTTCCCCTGTGTCCGATAGAGCCAATGCCAGCCGGCTCCAAGACGGACCCGCTGCTGGCCAAGGCCGAGCCCATCAGTGATGGTGGTAGCGCCTCTGGGATAACATATTTAAGAAGGGGAAAAAAAAGACTGCACTATGGCAACTTCAGCTGAAGAGAGGAGTGAGAATATGTGAGAGAAACAACTCTGCAGGCACCAAGGTCAGTGAAGAAGGAGGGGGAGGAGGTACTCCAGGCGCCAGAGCAGAGATTCCCTTGCAGCTCGTGGTGAAGACCCTGGTGAGGCAGGCTGTCCCCCTGCAGCCCATGGAGGTCCATGGTGGAGCAGATATCCACCTGCAGCTCGTGGAGGACCCTGCGCCGGAGCAGGTGGATGCCTGAAGGAGGCTGTGACCCCATGGGAAGCCCGCGCTGGAGCAGGCTCCTGCAGGACCTGTGGACCCGTGGAGAGAGGAGCCCAGGCTGGAGCAGGTTTGCTGGCAGAACTTGTGACCCTGTGGGGCACCCACGCTGGAGCAGTCTGTTCCTGAAGGACTGCACCCTGTGGAAGGGACCCACACTGGAGCAGTTTGTGAAGAACTGTAGCCTGTGTGAAGGACTCGCGTTGGAGAAGTTTGTGAAGGACTGTCTCCTGTGAGAGGGACCCCATGCTGGAGCAGGGAAAGAGTGTGAGTCCTCCTCCCCCTGAGGAGGAAGGAGAGGCAGAGACAACGTGTGATGAACTGACTGAAACCCCCATTCCCTGTCCCCCTGCGCTGCTCGGGGGGAGGTAGAGAAGAGTAAAGTTAAGCCCAGGAAGAAGGGAGGGGTGAGGTGTTTTTTTTTTTTAAGATTTGGTTTCATTTCTCATTATCCTACTCTGATTTGATAGGTAATAAATTAAACTAATTTCCCCAAGTCGAGTCTGTTCTGCCCGTGACGGTAACTAGTGAGTGATCTCCCTGTCCTTATCTCAACCCATGAGCCTTTCATTATATTTTCTCTCTCCTGTCCAGTTGAGGAGGGGGAGTGATAGAGGAGCTTTGGTGGGCACCTGGCGTCCACCTGGGGTCAACCCACCACAGAAGAGTAGCAAAGCCACTTCATGATTTTCTGTTTTCAAAGACTTAGATCATTTTCCAATGGGTTTCATAGGCATTTGCCATCAGCAGAGAGATGAGACCTGGAAATCTTTGGTTCCATTCTAACCTCTTGGAGTAACTGCATCCCCTCCAACCTGCCCAGTCTTGGCTTTCCCCTCCATTGGCTTATGCTTTTTGCTGATAAAAAAGTCTTAGTCTTCATAAAGCAGATTTTTCGCATGCATTGCCTTGTCTATGTTTATTAGACCTAGTTTATTTACCTGGCTACAGTGTCTGATTTCCATGTCTTCACTTTTGTTTCTCTTTCACTGCTCTAGCCTCGCTCCCAGATACCTGCCAATTGGGAGTTGTTCTTCCACAGCACTTTGTCTCCCCTTCACCTCTTCTGGGTTCTACCCTAGTCTCTCTGCTCAGCAGTCTACTTGCTTCTGAGTAGACCTAGTTCCATTTGCTCTCCGTCTTTCTTCTGGCCCAAATGTTCTGGGCCTCAATCTGTCTTTCCCCCACCCTTCTCCAGTCCCTTTTTAATTCCTCAGGCTCCTCTTCCTAGTCTGTTCCCCTGAAGGACTGGTCCTCTCCCTTTATATTTGAGTTTGAGAACTGCCTCTTCTGTATTGCTTGGACTTAGTAAGGAGAGTATTGAAACAGCAGCAAAGACCTCTGGCCTTAGTTCAGATTGTTAGACTCAGATTTGGCACTAAGCTGCAATTGCAGAGAAAGACCTTCTCAGCCCCCTGGAGCATGTCCAGCACAGACAGAAAGGTTGGGAAGTACAGCAGCTGAAGTCCAGGAAGTACTGGCTGTGCACAAACCACAAGGCTTGCAAATTGGACATTGCTGAGTGGCTTTTCATTGAGAGTGCAAAAGGCGCAAGATCTCTGCCAACTTGCAAGTCCTTATTCTAAAGCATGGGATTTCTTAAAGAAAGATCTTCAGAACCTTTTAACATTCTGAAAGAATACTATTTCTGCTAGCCTTTTTCTCGGGACCGGCTGCAGTATTTTGTCTGAAATTTTCCAGGAAAATTCGGGCCAAGGCAGACATATGACACAGACGATCAGAGCTTTTTCACTGGTGTAAGTGATTGAAAACAGGATCTTTAGTAGGGGCACTACTTCAAACTTAATTGAATAATACTCTGTCAGGGAAAGTTTTTTCTGCAGGTGTATATTTCTTAATTCTTCTACTTTTAATACCTGTTCCTTAAAGTTTGTTATTCTATTCGTCTTCATCATTACTGTTTTAGTACTTCAGTAAGTAAGCAGTGACATGAGAACACTTGACATTTGCAGTGAAGTCTGACCATAGATACATACTCCCCTGTAAGTGAATATGTTTTTTGAATAAATTTAATAAATGAGAAGATTAACATTTTGATTTCTTTGCATTGGAAGTGGATTGAACAAAAATGTAAATAACTTTCCTAGCATCAGATAAGGGAAGTGAGAAATAAGGTGTACTGAACCTCTTTTTTTCTCTCTTGATTTTTCTCAAGTGTTTTAGCTCTAAGCTGCAGTTGTCAAATTCATGTCCTCTGAAGACATTAAATCAACATCAGAACGTTTGTAAGAACCCCATAACTGTAGACTCTAGATCAGAGACTCCTAACCAAGAACATGGGTTTAAGAACTTATGTTCAAAGGTGTTTTTTAAAAGTTATGCTGATCTGATTCATACTCCTCATTGTGTCACAAATTAAATCATTACATTCATCTCACGGTTCCGTTTGAAACCCAGCAGAGGAAACTTAGTTATCAGAGTCCTTTTGAGTAAAAATTATTATTATGTAGGAAGAACTCAACTTGATTCTTAGATTGCCAAGCTTTGTAGAAAAATTGTTCATGTTTGCAAAATAGCAAAATCGATGTGAAACTTTGTGATATTTAACCAAGAACTGCCTTTTCCCCAGTCTCTTTCAACATAGAACTTTCCTGTTGTCTATTTTTCATTAAAAGCTGAATGACTGCCAATTTTTTTCAGTTATTTCACACAATGTAAAAGCTTATATTGGAGAAGATTTTTTGATCTGAACTTCAGGTTTGTTTATAGCACTTTGCTTCAGAATTGCCATTTTCATGCTTAGCAAGCTAGTTTTTCTAAACTACATTAGAAATATTTCTAACATAATTTTAATCCACTAAATATACAGGGAGCCATGCAATCCTTATTATGCATAGAATTTTTTTTGAGAGGTCCTGGATACCTGTTAGGCATTTAGAATACACTGTGCAATATTGTTCATTGTTTCTGAAATGTTGCAAACACTTGAAATCACTTCTAGATACAGTTGCAATGAAAATATACATGTATACGTGTACTAGTATACATGAATAGATCTTGCCTTTATGAATGGAGTGCTATGTTTTAAACTCAGTTGTATCCAATGATCTATTTACCTTAGGCATTCTGTGGGCTGACCTGCACTCTGCTGAAATCACCTTAACATGGACAATAAAGTTTAGTGCAAGTGACTGTTTCAGCATTTCATCAACCTATTGTCTGGCAAGTCGTTGAACTGTAGAAGGGAATGTATGGATTCTGTAATAGTTCAGTATTCTTGTAGCAATAAAGAAATTGTTTTCCTAACTTCATTCCCTTCTTAGAAGACAGGCATGACTATTATAAGCCATTAAGTATTTAATCTACAACTGTGCTATTTTTTAATCTTTATATTCATACAGCAATGCAAATCTTTTTAATTGAACCATCTCTGGGAAAAAATGCATATATATAGCTTGTACTTCTTTCCTTCCTCTCCCCCTCCCTTTTGGTGAAAAGAAGAAAATAATTCTTAACTCATGGAAATGGTTTTGTCCTCTAACTTTGCAAAGTGTTCTCTGAGCCTGTAGAAAGCTAGCACGTTTGTTTCTACTGTGATAAACACAACAGAGAATAGCAAGCTGGCGTGGCATGTGTTGTTCCATGTGTGGCTGTGCAAAACATTCAGCACTCTTCTCCCAATGTGAAATATGTGAAACACTTTTAGGGAAAGATATTAAATGCAACAAGTTTCTAATTCCCAGTTATAATGTTTTGATTGTTTTTTCTATATAACCTTTTTTGAATTTCCCTGGACTTGGAATAACAAGAAAGACTGAGTAAGCGCAAAGAATTTGGAGGCACAAGAAGGACTGAAAAATCCTTCCTTTTAAAAGTACGGATTGAAGATTTGGCAATGGGGTATGGGCCTCCGTTCCTAGACACAGCCTTGAGTTTAGGCAGGGCTGATAGTGATTTAAGATCAGTAATACTTCTTGTCCTCATTTGGTGTAGAGCCATCTAATAAAGACCAGATCACCTGGCATTCATTGACACGTAAAGTTTAACTGAGAGGTCTAGGAATGAATGGATGTGGAGGCTGACTGACCTCCCCATAGGGCCCATACAATTGAGCTTTTTGATTGGGTTGTATGTTGAAGACAAGGCACAAACCTTGTCTATTCTATACTTCCTAAGTGGCTAAGTGAAATATTTTGTCCTCCAGACCTCATGATGGCATTAATTAAAATAAAAGTCTTTTCACTGTTTGTCCAGTTATTAGTAAAAGCTTGTTCCTCTGTTTTATTAGTTGTTACATTATGATGAACATTCCAGAAAAGGGGATCTGTTTTATCCTGTCTGCATACTGGGTTTTCCTGTTATCAAAGTGTACCCTAACACCCGTTTAAATGGAAGACAAAGACTGAAAAGGAAGCATTGTATATTATAATTTTTTCCAACATTATAGTATAGTTTGTAAATAGCTGAAGACATTTGGTGATATTTACTACATGTGGAATAAGAAGTTGGAACTGGTGAAGGATGTTAACGGAGGATGGAGAGCACATATGCATCATAAACTGTTTCATAATTTAATGTTTGTCATTTAGGGGAGAGTCCATCATATAATTTAATGTCTTGCAGACTGCAACAGTGAAAATGCTACAGTTTTCTTCATGAAAGTGTTTGAGCTTTAATAGCAAGTGGCTGTGATGTCAAGTTCTAGATCTCCTAGGAAACTATAGTATGATTCAGTAGTCGGTCACTCAGTGCAGTCTTGCTTATGGTCTAGTTTTTTTCTGTAGGAATAACACTTGTCTGGGATGGCTACGGGAATACACCCCTTAAGAAAGGACATAGAATGTATTCTATAATTTATTTGCGATTACTTGTAATAAAAACATTTATTGCAGCATCTACTATATCAAAGGCACTGAACAGAATTATCTGGGAAAAAGTTCATTATTCACAAAGACTGTTTCTGCAGAAGTTTACGGTCAACCACTCTTTTTTTTCTATGTCATTTACATTAGAAATGAAGTTTGAATGTAAAAATTCTAGGGCTGTCTGTTTTTTCTATCTATGGCCTTTGATGACTCTTTAACCCTAAAATGACATATTCATTTCTGCTTCTCAGTACATGCCTGAAAGATACAATGTCATGTAAATTGATGACTTCCCATAGCTGGCAGTGTAAAAAGGAGCATGTAAAGTTTGTAGCATCCCCGCTGCCTCCATGGGGAACTGCTTCTGCATACTTAGTTTTTCATTCTTGACTCATAACTCTGAACTGCCAGACTGATTATATAAATTGTAACTGCCAGTTGATGGGCAGAAGGAAGGAAGTTTATGTGTCCATATGAATTATTAAATAGCATACCAAGATGTCACCTCGTAACATTTTGTTAAAATGCCATGATATTCTAAACAGTTGCCTGAAAAACATGTTGAAAATGGATCCATTTGCAAGTTTGTAGACATCTATTAATGGTTATTGCTGCTAAATTACAATGAATAATTTACTTGATGAATTGCACCTTTTTCTTAGTGAAATATCTTCGAAGACCTGCAAATTTCTCAGATTAAGATTTTTTTTATTTAAGAGGTGTTTGTGTGATTTGAGCTGAGTATGGGTACTCCCTTACTGCTCTTTCTGTTCTGAGATTGGATATTTATAAGAGAAGTATACATACTGCTATATAAGTTTGAACTGCTGTTTTGTGCAGGACAAGAACGCCTACCTTTTATCATAGTGTGTGAGCACACAGGCAAGTCACTGAGATAATTTTCAGTTGGTTTGCTACATGGGAAACATACTTGTGCATGTTCATACCCTGATATACCCAACAGAAAATACAAGGTAAATAGCATTTTTTCACTGAGGGATAAGCAACCTCACCCTTTTATGAGCTAAAAACATGCACAGTTACCATGGAATAATTGATGAAACTTAGCTTTCTCTGCAGTGAAGTGTGCGTGTGTCTATTGTCTCTCTGATAAACTTGCTTCAGAGTATAGTACCATCAAGCAATTATGGAACAAATAAAGGAAGGAAAGGTTTCTCCTTAATCTCTATGAGATGTTATTTATAGAGCTAAGGGATATCAGTTCTGGATTTTTTTTTGCAATGCCTTGAAGCATGAGGATGCATGCTTTTTATTCAGTTCTCACTAATAAACTTGTATTTCTCCTCATTATCCATAGACGTCTAACCTATCTAGTTTCTGGTATGAATACTTGAAAGAAGCAAATTAAAAATTCACTATGTTCATTCACGCTGATGAAACTCAATTAAACAAATATTCATGTAAAGCAAATAGAAGAAAGAAGTAAATGTAGCCAAGACAAATGTATTTAAAATTTCAAAACTTTTTTTTTTTCTTTTTCCTTTCCAGTATTTGGTGCCTCTTTTAGAAATCCCAAGAGAACATATGAGTTATCAGAAAATGGATGAATGAGTAACCTCTAGAGGCAGACTTCAGTTGGGGAAAATTCCAAGATATGGAGAACAATTATCAGTGAACATAAACAATACTGCTGTGCGGAGAAGAGAGTTGGGATTGCTCAAGGCTCACATAAATACAGTAAGTACAGTCTGAAAGTTAAAGGGGCTCCTTTGGGCAGAAAATCTTTGAATACTGTAGCTTTAAACAAAGTCATTTTCATAACTATTGAATCTGAATCTTAAAGCAAACTTGACCTGCATAAAATTCAGTCAGAGGAACTCTTAATAAGTTCAAAGTAAGACTTAATGGAATTGTACCTTGATGCAGAAACCTTTGGCATTTTGTGGCTAACAGTGTTTTAGGAGCTATATGGAATTCAAATAAAACGATTGCGAAGGAAATGAACAGTGTGAATTGTGGAATTCTTTGTTATTTGGCAACACTGAAGAACAGGTGTGAAAAACATGGCTGAGTTAAGCTAAGACAGGCATTACCCAGTGTTTTGGGGTTTTTTTGATTTTAATAAAAAGAAATTAAACTTTTTTTGGAAAGCCAACTGAAAATCAACTCAGGTCAGTTCTGTAAAGAAATACAAATATGAGATGTTTTGTTTGGAACAAGTAATACATTTAAAAATAAAAGATTCTATTTAGAAATGTTAGAAATCATGTGTTCAGCATTGTTTTGAAATTTCCCTCTTTTTAATTTTTTTGGGCTGACACACACTTTTTCAGTCAAGTCACTGCCCAGTGAGTGTTTTTTTTCCAAATTGGTGAAAGTCTGAACCAGGCTGAACTTTACAGCTAAACCCATGAATCTTTATGATATGAGCTCAACATTCTGTAGCTAAAGACATTTGCAGTTTTTGTTGATTGGCATATGAGGGGGCAGGTATATTGCTAAGAAAAGTTGTACAAAACCTTTACTACTTTTCCAGAGCTGTTATTCACGCTTAACAATACAGATCTATGCCTTTCAGTTTGAAAAGTAGTGGCCTATAATCTTGTACTCAATTAATGACCTAAAGCAACTTTGTGGTCTATGGTCTTTAAAACTTTTATTTATTTTAAAACTCCAGTGGGACAAAACATCTGCTTTCAGCCTCTTGAACACAGTGAACTGTCTCTGTTCTCTTGAACTGTTTTTCATCAGGGCTGTTGTGATATCAAACCAGTGAGATCTCAATGAGATGTGCTAATATACTGATGATAAAGTCGCTGAGAGTGGAAAGTGCCAGATCATTTGATTTCTTGAAGTATTTTATATCACAACTGTCATTTGAAGGTCTAAGGGAATATTTGTTTTCCATTAGATGCTTGTATTCTATTTGTTTCCTATGGGATACCTGTTTGTTTTTTGTAATCTATTTGCATCTGTTATAAAGTGATTATGTACTTAGGGCCTGATTCATGCCTGAGTAAATCAGTAATTTTTCTAAAGGTGTCATTGACACTCTGCCAGTGTTAAACTGGCATGTGGGAAGAGTACCAAAAAACCTGTTCTAATAGGTACAGTGGATGATCTGCTGCTTTTTGTTACTGAAAAACTTCAGGTTTTGTATTGGCTTTGTAACAGTCATATATGTTTGGAAAACCTTTTTTGCCTCGTGGTTAGCTATTATAATTAAAAGATAGAGATAACAATGCAGAATATATCTCCTGTGTATGCTCTCCTGTGCAACTGCAGCACTTTTACTGGTTTAGATCCCTCTAGTGTACAAATATAAAGAGATGCTCTTATAAGGCAGATTTACCTTAGGATGTCCATTAGCATTTCCCAAAGCAGTTTGTGTCCTTTCTTGTGTGATAGGAGAGATATCGATCAACTGCCTAGTAAGTTAAATGGTCGCAGCTTAATCATGTAAACTTCTGCTTTCCCTGGGGATTGTGGGTTCTACTGCTGGGAGTCGATGCTGTAATATTTCTCTATTCTTGACAGAGAAATCAGCATCCTGATTTCTGCCAGTTTTCCAGTTGGTTTTTCTAAGCACTGTACTATAGAGCAGTACACAATTATGGAATTCTTAAGAGATTTTGTCGCTATGTTTTTTCTTGCTGCTGTAACTTCTGTAGCCTGTACAGGCTTGCCCTTCACCTATTTTATGTTAGCTGTTCTGAGAAGGGAGAGAACCTTCCTACTGCTAAGCGTGTTATCTGCACAGATGATCTATCTGTAGATTTCTGAGGAAAAGTCAAATGACAACATGTCAGCTTCTCAGTTCTGGAGAAATTATCCCACATTACCTTGGCAGTGCTAATAGTTTACAACGTTCATGGTCTGTAATGGGCTGTTTGCCTTAAAGGGCTTTGACAGTTTTGCTGAACTTAACATGTACTCAGCTAAGAGATGATCTTTCTTCACTACATCACTTGCCGTTTGAATAGGTCACATTTCGATAAGAAGTGTTTGATTTGCTGACTGTGAAACTGCTGTATAAATTTTCCTTTATGCTTACACATTTCTCAAAAGATCCACTGTATTATTCTGAGAGCAAATACCTAATTATTTGCTGCTGAAAACCATGTAAGAACACCTCTCTGTATTTCTGGAATCCATTAGTGACATCTGCCACAGTAAGTTTACATCCAAAATGAATAACACAATGGGAAGTGATTTCATTCCGTGGTCTTGTTGAACTGGAGTCCGTCTTTGTGATAAGATAAAAAAGTGAAGGCGAGGTGCCTGGGGGGAGGTCTTCAGTGGCTTTTTTAAGGTTATGCTATCATGGATGAGGAAGTGAAGATTTAGTCAATGCATTGGCTTGTTTGACTGCTTTATATCCAAGTCTGGAACTGAGCACTTGTTGATCTCATCGATATCAGGTCAAGCTGTACAGGTACTTCTACACCTCTCAAACACAGACCTCCTGAGAGATTGCCTCTGAAACGGATTCTTCTTACAATGTTATGTCTTCCAATTACATATTGGAGGAAATAGTATTTAGAAGAAAAAACACTGCTAGTGTGATGGATGGTGCTTGCTCATGCTCTAGTGACTAGTATTATCGTGATAGTATTCGTAGGAAGAAATGTTCTTGGTAAGTCTTGCACTGCAGAATGATCTGGGGTTTTCTGCAGGATTTGGATGTCTCTTACAGCTGTCTTCAGATAGTAGGTGTTGGTTATGACAGTGCAGGCCAGCACAATTAGGTGATGAATCATCAGCATCCTAATGTCTGTTACTTTAACACCTGTGCACCTTTATTAGGATCCATGTATAGAGTTCAAGGCCTATAAAAGTTTGTGCAAAGAGAAAAAAGCAAAATGAAGAAAATATGTTTAAGAACAACTACTGTCAAGTAAAATATCTCTAATGGTGGATATAAGGTTAATATGGGCTGGCTCTTCACACACAGAAGCATTTGAAGCCTCCCCTGGAGCTGCAGCAAAGTTGTCTGAAGCTGTCATGACAACACTAAGCTCCAGAGTGGTTGACTTTCTGTTTGCAATTTTGAAGATTATCTTAACTGGACGCCACCATACTGTGAATGTGTATGATCAAAAATAATGCGGCATGAACATACTGCACAAGAAAAGGTAATGAATATTTTAATGATCAAGGCAAGGTTAATGAACAAGGTAATGAAAAAGTTCTACAACAGAGAGGAAACCGTTTCCCTGAGTTGGTATCTGAATTCCATGCGTAGCTCTTCAGCTGTGTCTTTGGCTATCCTCCAACTGGCAAAGCTACTTGTGAATCATAGTTCTTTGTTTTTGAAATGCATATAAAGTCCATATCCAAACTATTGTATATGCAAGCAGAGCAGCCGAGCATATCAGCCCCATTGTCTGAGCATCTGACAATGCCCATAAAGTGTCTTATGAATGTGATGCTAATTCTATTCCATCTCTTGTTTGGATCTATGAAGGGGAATTTTCTTAAACTGGGCCTTCAGCCATCAGTGCTCATGTTTGAAAAATGCTAACAGACATTCTGTTTATCACTTGTAATACTTGCCCATATGCCGTGTGTTAGGTGTCAGGTGGAAGCATCCTTACTTCTCTGTGTCATAGGAAGAAATACTGTGAATTTCAACCTGGCTATATTCAGAACCCACTGAGTACATTCATTTGGCCAGAGGGCATCCCATTAAGCGGCATAAGGAAAGTCTCTTGTAATCACTAGACTTTTCTTGCTGTAATCCCTGCTGATCCTGGGAATCTGAGGTGGGAACTGAAACCAGATCTTTTTCTGGCTTCGCACAGTTCTGTGACAATGCCTCCAGGGCTGCTAATGTATTAGCGAAAAATTCTGCCAAGCTTTTCACAAAATAACATTTGCTTTCATAAATATACTGGCTGGTTTTAATGACAATTGTGAGATACTGTTGCAGAAAGTCAGGGTGGCAGAATCTTACTTTGTTCGTGAGTGGCAGCTGAATACCTTTAATTCCAGCTGCTTAGAAAGGAACCAGAAATGTCTAAAGCTAGAAAAGAATCAGAAAGTTTTTGGAGATTAATAAAGTACCTGACCTTGCCTTCCATTTTCTTCCATGACACCCGTAATGATTTGAAATTTGCTATACCAGGCAGATCATCCCTGCTAGCTGATGGGTGAATTATTTATCCATATGTCCATTCACAGTTCTGCACTTGTGTCAGCTTTGCTACACAACTAGTCTTGATAGTGCCAGGTTATATGCTCCCTCCTGTTGGGATGTTTTCTTCCATATCATTCTAGCACTTCTGTAGTCATCAGGAGTATCTGTAACCTTGGTGAGAGGC
This sequence comes from Gymnogyps californianus, assembly GCF_018139145.2. Taxonomy (NCBI): domain Eukaryota; kingdom Metazoa; phylum Chordata; class Aves; order Accipitriformes; family Cathartidae; genus Gymnogyps; species Gymnogyps californianus. The sequence continues at coordinate 11,330,379 of NC_059481.1, forward strand.
CCTCAGCTGTTCCTTGGTAAATAATTAATAAATAATACATCAAGTGCTGGCATCTTGTTTTACCCTGTTGAATTATATAGGGAAAAGTTTAAATGTAGCAAACATTAATTCGTGGATGACTCTGTTGGGTTTATTATCCATTTCAATTTCCACAACTGTCCTGCATCTGAGTGAATGGAATATTTCCATTCTGAAAATGACTAATGGCATTCATGTGTTTGTTTTCATTTCTTCTGTGTTTCTGTCAGTGCTCACCATTCTTTCGTAACAAAGCTGTCCCCCAGCTTGATTTTTCATGTTTTACATCACATAAAGCTGGTGACATTTGACAGAAAGATAATACATTTGTTTATTTTTCAGTTTACTGAATGCATCTACCAGCATCTCAAGGTGCATAAATTTTGGTAAGTGAAAAAGATAACAGAGAATATTGAGCATATCAGGAACAGTGTTACAGCAAAAGAGATCACAAAATCACTTGTACCATAGCTAATGGGATGCCCTCACAAATGTGCTGACAAGAGGGCTGTTTTAAGTTTTGAACTAGTTGCACTACCACAAGCCATGCTGACTGTGGGGTGACGGCCTCCGTAAACTCTACAGGCAGATGCTCAACGTGCAAGGGCAAGCTATAGTTACCTACTGCAGTGACTTGCAGCTGCATCCATTGATTTCCTAGTGCACAAATGAGAGATGACATCAGATGAGCTTTGTGCTAGAGACTTGATTAAATTGGATGCTGCACCAGACAGAAAGGATTACAATGATGTTAGAGGTTCTAAGAAAAAATGTAGCACAAAAGACTAGGCTGTACCTCTGTCAGCTGAACCTGACAGCATTGCTCTGTGAGAAAAACCTTTGAAGGTAAAGACTCTAGTCTGATGTACTTTGTTTACATCAAGCTTATGGTTGTTTAAAATCTGTTTTTGGTGCTGCATATGTTTGGATAGAGCAATATGACTGACTTCTAATATTTCAGATCTTACACTGATTTAGCTTTACATATGCACAATACACCAAGTACACATTCCTTTCTAGGTACTGTAAATTAGCTACAGTATGTGAATCTCAGCGTGTAATATGATAGCATTTTGTTCATGTTGGAACTAATGATTGTATTATGTATTTCGTGCCCAAAGAGAAATAGCATGACTTCAGGCAACAGAAATTAACAGTATGAAACATTACTGTTTGTGATGTTGTTGATGTTTTAATTGCTGATCATTAATCTGTGTTCTTCAACTGCAGTGTTGGTGGAATTATAATTAGTCCAGTGTGTTTTGCTGAAATGTAGAAAACAATCAGTCTGCCACTAATGATAGGGCATGTGGGACTCCAAAACTGAGTATCAAGTCAGTACTTCTGTTCCACAGTGCATATTTTTTTTATATTGATATTTCTGGAGAAAATTGTACTTCTCAGGAGAATAACTTAAACTAAAGAAAACTTACAGAACTTGAAAAAAATTTCAAAGAAAGCCTTGCATGTTTTATTTATTTCCATTTAAATGCTGATTACATAACGGTGTAATTACTGTATCATGGTATAGCGGAAGAAAACTTTGGACATACCTGTTTCTGGAAATGTAAATAGTGTCATTATAGTTGATCTTAAGCGTGGCCTTCACTCTCTTGTACATATGTTTGCCTAGTCAATTAGAAGTACGTATAGTCCATTTATTGTGTTACTTTTTTATTCAGGCAAAGATCAGTTTCATCATAAATTGACATTCATATGATAATGTGTGTGCACATGTACATTCATGAAATTTAAAAACTGTGTATGTGTTTCAGGATTACTTATGTTGTAGGTCCAAATCTAGCTCTGCTCTTGGACCAAGCTCACTTTAAGAATAATTTCTGTTCCTTTTTCAGCCTTTTATCTCAGAAAAAAGATGACTGATAATGCCAGTCAAAAAGACCCCCACACAACACCATATCACATTCTCTTACATCAATGCAAAAGGAGCTGAAGAATTTCAAATTAGTTGTATGCTTGTACAACTTGTTCAATATGGCAGATGTTCACTAGAGTAAATACCTAAGGGTTATAAAGCAGCTTTTATGATTTTGCATTCTCTGCAGTGGCAGGACTTTGCCTGTGTGGGAAAGATGCTCCAGCAAACCAAGATCTGACTGTAAACTTCCAAAATTGAGTTGCTGTAAATCGAAATATGGAAGATGCTCATTTCATTTTCTCTCAGTTTAGCTGAAATCAACTGGAAACAAGTTTTAGTTAAATAAAAAGAAGAGCTCTTCAGAAGTGACTGATGAGTGTCCCACCGAGGGTTTTGCACACTATAACTACATTGGCTTTGAATGCATTTAGGTCACAGTGATACATTCCACTTTTAAAGAATCTATAATCTGATCTGGCTCTAGATGAAGTCAGTGAGATACTGCCACTTACTACAAGGGAGAGGATTGAATCATTCTTTTAATGAGGCAGGGGCCAGTTCTCATTTGGTGTAAATCAGTGTTTAAATAATTTATCCTGGCTAAGAATCCATCCCCTTCTGTTGAAAGAATAAACTTATTTCCTAGTTAGTACTGATTCTGTAAAATTCCATTAACCTACTTTCTTCACTAAAAAAAGAAAAAGATAAATTTGTATTCAGGTTTAGCACAGAAGCAAAGAAGTGTTTAGTCAGAAATTACTTGGTATAATTCTAAAACCAGATGTTGTTTCCACACTAATCTCTATAATCAATGATGACATTCTTATTGCCAGCAGACAGCTGAATGTCAAGCTCTTAATGACTGAATTTTCAACAAGGCTCCATTTCAGCTCAGTTTCAGATGCAGTGGTACAGTAAAATGATGAAAGTTTCATGACTGAAAGAAGTACAGATCTCATTATAGCTGTAATGGTGGACAAAATTTTGCATTGAATGTCACTTCACTTTGACCATCAGTCTAACTGTGCTAACATTAATGTATGATGAATAACCTGCATGTGTATGAGATTAAGAAATAGATGGTTTAAATTCTGGAATCTACTTTTATAACATAGTTTAACTGCCAGGATTTAAGGTGTGTTAGTTTATGATTAGCACCTGATTCTAAATCAATTTGTGGTAACATATTCTAAATGGGGGCACCTGCTTGGCTAGTGGAATATACCCAACTTTTAAACCTGAACTGGAACAAAGACAGGCTTATACATCTATCCACAAAGAGACATAATAAATAATAATCATAATATATCACGGTGATTTAAAATACTCCTAGAATATGTTAAATTTTAGAAATAACACTTAGCTTGGCTTTTCTCTGTTGCCAAGCAATGAAAGGTTTATAGCTGAAGTAAGATGTGATGAATGAATCCAGTGAATACTTTACAAATCCTTCAAAAGAAAGAAGGAGAAATCCTGCCACTTCAGAACCAGCTGTGTGACGAATTTGTATAGTACTGACAATCCAGAGAAACTCCCAGAAGGGATTTTGTTACAGACAAAGAATTTTACGTGGGAATTTGTTCAGACAAATTCTGATACGTTCTGGTTCGAAGTGTCAAGAGTGGGGGAATAAATAGCATTGGCTACCATGTGACATAGGAGTTGTTAAAAGTTGCCCACTGTTGGTGTTAACCCTTCCCAACTGCAAAGCAGAGTGAGGCTGGGTAGCTCTTAAAATGAAAATTGATGTTAGAACAAACCTTGACAGCTGTATGACTTTTGCTGGTATTGTTAAGACAACACTCATTTCATTGATTCATTCAGTATTATCATGCTGATTATAGGTCCTGCAGAACATCTACACAACCTAATCAGTTTTTCCTTCGTTGTTGAGTACATTTGTTGTGTTTGTGTGCTCCCTGAGTGCTGAGCAGTGGCATTTCTTGGCAGAATGTGCCGTTGTTTTTAATAAGATACACTTCAAAGCATTGTGCCACACTGCACCAAACTGCACTCTAAAAGAGTATAAATCCTTTCACTTTCATTTCTTTGCTTTTCATTCTTTACACCTTATCTTGGAAGCATTAAAATGCAACCAGCTTTTTGGCTTTCATGCCTGCCTGAAGGTGTAAGTACAACAATGCTAGTGCCAAAATGACTAAAGAATCAGAATGAGAAACTCCCTGAATGGAGAAAGGGTGGGAGGGAAGCAGGAAAATGAGCAAAGAAGATGATGAAAGAAGAGCACTGAGGAGAAAAACTATTTCTTAATTACACTACGAACTTTCTCTTGCAAGTCTTGGATCTCACCCTAATTAAAGTAATTGGCATGTAGCAGCGTGATACAGATGGAAATCAGACACATTCTGTACTGGGCAAAGAGGGTTTAAATTTGCATTAGCTAGCTAGCTTGCAAAAGAGCTTTCCCCCCCCCCCCTTTTTTCTTTCATTGTGTGCAAAAGGAAGGGTGGGATTACATGGCTGTTAAGAAAGAGAAGGCACGTGAATGCAAATATCTGTGTTCCTCTTTAGGCTCACTTATGCTCACCTTGCATTCAGAAGGAGTTTGAGCTCCTGCAGGGATGTCCCTATGATAAATCCTCAGAATATCTTAGAGACTATTTAGCTGTTTGGGGGAGATCTTGTCTGGTCTGGAAGCGGACAGAAGTTATAGCCATCAGGGACTAGTCTAAATCCTTTTAAAATGACTGGAGTGACACTGGTTGAAAATCTGGCCTCTTAGTCTACTCCTTTCTACTCAGTGAATTCTCATCACTTTTGAGGTTTAACAGGTGAAAGCATGGTAAAGGATAATGAGTTTGCAAGAGAGACTTTAGCTTCCATTGGCGGAGAAAAAGGAACCGTGTGCTAATCAAATGGATCACAAAGGCAAAGTAATTGCTGTCTGCTTCCTTACAGATCACAGCGCTGTAAATCTGATCTTCTGCGTCTGGACACTCTCTTCACACATCCCTTGATCTTTGAGAAAACCCAAGATCAGTTCAGTTCTGTTAAAAACAGGGTTGTCACAAAATACTGCCAGTGGCACTGGAGAAGCCATGAAAGCCTGAATGGTTTGACTGAGGTTGATCCAGTCCCTACGCAGAACAGCTGTGTAAGCTCTAGCTGCCTGGAAATATCTGGAGAATGGGCAGTAAAATGAAGTCACAAACTACTACTAGGACGCCAATTCTCATTGTGGTCTTTGAGACAAAATTTCGAGTTTTCCAGTGCAGGTTCCAACTCAAGAAGTACAAAACTTGCACAAATCTCACTGATTTCAATAAAAACTGTGGGTTCTCAGTACAGCTTTGTATCAGGACAAGCCTGTATAGATGGGTTTGAAAGAAAGAAGATTAGCTGCCTTTGTCCTCTGTTTCCAGATCTGTAAATCTAGAATGGTAATAGGTCCTGTCTTCGGTCTTTCTGTGAGAAAAAATACCAGCTTCCAAGGGCCAGGGGAGTGTATGATCTCTCAAGAAAACAAGTCTGTCTTCACAACAGAGTAAAGACTGAGGGAGTTATAAACATAAATGGAATTCTTATTCAGAACACTAAGCACATTCTCACAGGGCTTCTCATTCCGAAATTCTCTTGTTCACAGTCTGAGAATCACAGTGAATGAGCCACCCGGAGACTGTTAGGGAGGATGGAAAACCTTGACTTTTACCTGAAAAAAAATTTCAGTTATCCTAACTGCTTCGGGTGTCAGTGTGTTCCAATTACATGTAAATAACATGCAACCAGTGGTGTGTCAGTGCTGGAATATGCAAAGATTACTCTGCAGTATTAGCTTTAATGTCTTTCTGGTATTCATATGGATGTCATTGAAATGCCACTGATTAGCAGGGTGTGGTGGCTTTGAGTCTACGTTTTGTAACATGCTCTTGAGTTTTAAGGTTTGAATTTTCTGTGTGTGCCAATGGAAGAGTTCAGAGCCTCAGAGAATAGGTGATGTACGTCTTGAACACTGTTGTTCAGGGGTGTCTGTGTTCTAGTAACAAGTGCCTATCTTCTGCAAATCGATATGTGTGTCTGTGCTTGCATGGAATTTCAGTCCCATAAGGTTTCTCTCTGTGATTGCTGCAGGCTCCCTAAATAGGTCAAAGAAGGACATTATGCTGTTAATTGATGAAAAAGGTATTTGAAGGCCTTCCTCTGCCCTCAATGTTTTTGATTTATCGTCAATTCCTATGGGGCAATTAATTTTCCAGGGGCAAACATATACTGAGGTCATCTCTGCCCATGGGTTAAACACAAAAAATGTGATCAAAATCACTGGAGAGTTTTCTGGTAAAAGAGAGTCATTCTCATAGGTGTCAGTATGCTTTTTCTTCATTTTTCTTAGAGTTACCAACAGTTGGAACAACACAGTGAATACTTTGAAATGGTAAGGAGTTTAAATATGGGTATGCTACTTCATTTCATCCTATCACCCAAGCAGGGGGTGAAATGCCAGGAAGTGCACCATTGTCTCCTCCCCTTGTCAGCTCTTCTGTCTGTGCAAGCAAAGAAAACCTTAGCTTTCTCTTCTTCCAGTGAGTCAGTATCAGTCTGTCTTTCTCTGAATCTGTTGTGAGATCGAAGGCACGGGTCATTGGACGGGAGAGACGCTACAGTGCAAGCTCAGTAAAGGAGAAAAAGCAGAGTAGCATGGCTTCCCTCTGCTCAGTGACCCATCTGCCAGAGGTGAGATCAAGAAACTTCACACATCCACAGATGTAAAAAGCTGAAAGGAGGCTCAGTTCTCACCCCTTCTCACTGGGAGCAGTAGCTCTGCTGGAACCTAGTACAGTTAACCAGATGCTTTAATTAAAACTACACTAAATTAGCAAGCTACAAACTCTGATTAAGAGGCAGAAAACTATATGTAAATCATTATAAAGCTTATTGTCTCAGACACTATTCCTTATTAAATGTTTTCTAGACTTTTGTGATGAAACAGAAGCAATGGTGATTAGCGGTGGAGGTCATACATGCTCTGCATAAGTTTAGCATATTTCATAGGTCTAACTATTTATTAGAACTGCAGATAGGCCTAAACTTAATTTGAGTGAGAGACACACAGACTCAGGTGTACTTTTAACTGTTTTTCTGGGCTGGAGTTGTATATACAACTGAGGTTTTTCTTCTGGTCATGCTGCACAGTTTTTTGTAATTGACTTAAAGGCATCCTGGGTTGGCACTGAAAATTGTTTTATTTTAAAAAGCTTGAACTGAGTTGAATAGTTGTTACTAGAATGCTCCATGGTACTTACAAGAAGTAGTTACTGACTTATTCGTGATATGTTAGTGCTGTGTGTCTTTGCTTGGGCATCTACAGGTGTAAGCAAAGCCATGCTATTTAAAAGACACCATCTCTTATGATGTGCAAAGTGAGTGTATAACATTTTGTAGGGTGAGTTTGTTAGGTTTTTGGTTTTTCTTGTTTGTTTGTTTTGTTGTTTTTTAAATATACAGTGGCACTTGGAGTTCTGAATATAAGCAGGAAGCTGTGAGATGAATAGATGGTGCTCTCTGTGCTTAGAGCTGCATTTCCTGTCATCCTTTTGTGTGTCTGACAGACCTGGTATTTTATGGGGGAAAAAGTTATAATTTTTTTAAAGTTAGGAAAATAAGTCCAATGAATCCAGCTAAAAGGCAGTCTCATGCTGTTGTCATTAATGGCTTCCCCTGAGAAACTGGCAAATTGATAAATTAAGCTTTCCCTCTATGACAGCCTTTCACACACTCAAGATATGTCCTACTTTAGTCTTCAGCAGCATTAAATCAATCTACTATAGAAATACTTTGTCTTGTTAGCTAGGTACGAAATAGATCTAGAGACTTGGTGCATCAGTTCACTACGTTTAGCTCTAAGTCAATCTTTTGGCAATCACAAGAGGCTTAAATTTTGTATTTAGTTGAAATGCATCCCTAATTGAGATGTCTATACTCCTTCAAGCCTCTCTTCTTGAAAACCAATTAATGCATATCACACTAGAACAGTCTTTTTTATTAAGACTCAATTAAGGAAGATATAATGAGACCAAACTAGGTGAAGCTTTTAGTGTGTATTATACACAGTAGATCTTGAAAGACAGATGCAAAGTCAAATCTCACTTTGAACCTGCTTTCATCTAGTAGTAGTAGTAATAAAAAATCCTATGCGGTGCCTGTACTAACAAGAAGCTCATAAATAAAAAAACCTAAGCAAACTAAAATACCCTTCCATAAGTAAGAGATGGATTTTAGTTATGTCCCCTGTGAACATGGGAAACTGATATTTTTGTTTCAAACTTTTTAATAAAGGCTGATAGCTTATTTCATTAACTATTATCGGACACTTCTAAATCATTACCATTTGCCTGCATCTCCTTTTGTTTTTTAATCTCCTCCAACTGCAGAGTATTTTTGTAACAGTCTCTTAGCCAGTTTGTCTTCATATAAATACCATGAGATAGTGTAGTTTCTCAGCATTGCATGTGTTATATTGCTTTAGTTTCTCAGGATCCCATGTGCTAAGTTGCTTTAGAAATGCAGAGAGTGATACTTTGAAAGACCTGTGATACTGTTTATTACTGTGTCTTGTTATACCTACAGAACTGAGATGCTAACAGGAAATCTCTATTGTGTGAGGATGGCGGTAACAGCTGGTACTGACTGGTCTTAGTAGTCTGTTGGCCAGACTGATAGAAAGCATGGTAAATTTGCTTAAGCATTTGTCAAAAATCTGAACTTAGGCTACAGTATTTAAGAAAGTTGAAAGTAGTGTAGTTGATTATGATGTCATTAATGTTTTTAGGCAGAATGTGGCTGAATTAAACACAGGTTTATATATTATAATCTGGTTTACAGTATATGTATTATAAATGCAGGCTATGATTAAGTAGAATAAGAAAGATGATGAAAAACTTAAAAAAAGAAGATAAGGTGGAAGGAAAATTGCATAGGTCATCCTCACAAAAAAGAATTTTAAATTATGTAATTGTTGTGGACTCAATGAATCTGACAGTGCCTTTCTTGTTAAATGAAGGGCTCAATTGTTCAGCTCTTGACTACTCTTCTTCTGTCATATTTATAAAGGAAACTAACCTTTTTGTGTCACTTTTAAAAAGATAAATACGATCCTTCTTAGGAATTGAGTGAGATGACTTTTTGTTCCCCATTACTGTTGCTAAGTACTATTATTCTCAAAACACAAAATCTAAAGCAATTGGCAGAATGCCTTCATCTTTATTGATAAATACTATGCATAAAACCAGTAACTCATAATCAGAATAATACTGTTTGTGACAAGTGGTAATGCCAGGGAAATTTGAGTATTGAGATGGATCTTTTTATTTGACTATGTATGTGGCTCTCAGATTCTGTCTAGGCACAAGTTTGATCAGTCTGGCCCTCTTTGCTCATACAGTGTATCAATTTAGTCATATATTGAAATATTTGCAGCATCCAGATGCCAACAGGAAAGCATGAGAAACCAAAGTCACATTCTAACCCCTCAATCTTCACAGATTACTTACTGGCTTGTTTCAATAAGGGAAAGCATATGAGTAACAACTGACAGATCTCCCTTCACCTCCATCTTTGCCATCATTCATTGTTTCTTCTAGCAAGTTCATTAACTTCTTCCTTTAGTTCATCATCTCCTTCCTTTCCTATGAATCCTTTAGCATTTTAGAAGCCATTAACACACAAAGGGTTGCTCTTCTATGTTGGTACCATGAACTCTGTGCCAATCACAGGTGGCAACAATTGGCCATTAGTATTCTTTGTTTAGTAACCGAATTTCACATCATGTCCTACTCCTGGTATGCACCCATCTTTTGGGGCTGTGTACTCCTGGCTCACCTCATTAGGTTTTTCTGTCTCTTTCTGTGCATCTAGCCATGCTTAGAGAACATATGTATTCTATCATATTTCCAGGTTCTCAAAGTGTTAATTGTACATAATGTGGTCCCAAGTCACCATTTGATTTCTGAGGCACAGCACTTTTATTTCAGGAAGTGCAAACCCCAGATTTCATCTGCAGTGTAATAAAATACCCAGGAAAATACCGTTAATAATTCAATGTCTTACAAGCTGGTGAAGGCTAAGTAAATTCCAAGAGAGGGAAGGAAGGAGTTGTGTTGGCATGCTGCTGGGATACTAGAAGGAGACTTTTCCATGAAGAAATGGGCAGGGAGGTAAATATTTAAGGTAAAAAGGATCAAGGTTGATGACTCCCTTCTCTCATCAGTTTTATAAATGAATGAGTTTAATATCGTGCTGAATGTTGCATTCAAAACAGCCTTCCATGAAGGGGGTAGCTCATATCATGAATGAGTTTAAAAGTCCAGTGGTTGGTTCTTTTAGCATCAACTGAATTCCTAGGTCAGTGTATGAACATATAGATATGTGTACTGATGCTGATACACACATACACACACATCCATTCAAAGGTGAACTCTGTCCCTTTATAGAAATTTTGTTTTTGGAAGGCTCTAACTTCAAATCACATGCAGTTAGTTCACTGATCCAACCCTCAAACCCTATGAAGTCTGCTGAATTTTGGAAAAATGGGGAGAGTGTTTTTATTTTAGAGGAATAGACTGTTACATGTAAAGTTGCTCTCAGAGAGATGTGAAAGTGTCCAGTCATTTTAATGTCGTGCTCCCAGTTGAACGGAACCTACACCAGTAGATATAGTCTGAGGCAGATCAGAAAGGTGTGAACTATTATATTAATTGTACTAGTTATTTTCATAGTGCTCCATACCCATGCAGTGCCAATACTTAAAAGGCCTGTACATCAAACACCTCTGTCCTCAACTCCTTGAGAGCTTGGTGTATGATTCTACTTGGCCTGTTCTCAGGTTCAAATGCAGAGGAATTCAGATGCTGTCATATCCCAGAATTAGGGACAGGGAAGCTGAATTATTTAGGTTTTTCTTCACTTCTCTCTGTCACCTAAGATTTTTCTTCTCTCATAAAGGAAGAGATATTGTTCTTGGCTATCTAACAAAGAATATGAACTATATTTCCTTGAGGAAACTAGAGGAAAGGTGGACTTAATCTTTGAAGTATTTGAAATCAAACTTGTGATAGGATTTGCAATAAATTTTTCAGTGTAATTACAAATTGAATAGAGTAACACTCAATGGATGTTGAGATATGTTTACACATAGATGTTTATCAGAATAATGAAGCCATTCTGAATGATCAGTTTACCAAGACGACTTTGTTCACCAGCATCTGGAAATAAGAGCCTCAGGAACTATTTGCTCTGCAAGTCCTATCTGTGAACAGCCAAATATAAAGTGAAGGCACAGACTCAGAGAGAAAATGATAATGCAGTTTATTTATGCTGAAAATTACTGCATGAAACCGAAGTTAAAATGAAAAACTTATATTGCTTTCTTTTCCTCTGCGAAGAAGTTCAGGGGTTCACAGGTTCACATCCTAGAACATTACTCAGATTATATTACATTTTATGGAACTGAGTAAGGGTAATTTGACATCAATAATGGTGAGGGGTTAGTGCCTCCCATGACAGGGACTGAATCTGCTTTAAGTCGATCACATAAGGGAGCGTTAATTTCTTCATATTTTACTGCCAACACACAACAGAATTGATAACGCAAGTATGAGTTCAACACTATGGAAGACAGCAAATGATCACTTAAAAGCTGCCTATTTTATTGCTCTGGGTTTACTAGGAGTTGAAGATCCAGATCTATTAAGTTATTTGCCAGTTCTGAACCTCACAATACAAATCCAGAGTGTTGTGTTGCTGGAACTGGGATTATGGAGATCTTGGAAATATTTATTAAAATTTATAAAAAAGAATAAATTTTTTCTGAGGTCTTGGTAGCAAGTTTCATTGTAGTTGGTAACGACATTTCTCACCGCAAGATGTATTCCTTTTCAGAAGTTTTTAACTTATATGTACAGAAGACTTACTGTTTTCCGTTTAAAATATATCATAGTTCCTGTGTAGCCTTGGCAGATGCTCACAATTTCTCCTTATGGAGAAATGATCGAGTGATCCCTAACACCAGTCACTTGTCTTAAAGGGATTACTTCCTCCCCAAAATGTGGCCTTCTGAAGACACAAAGTTAAACATTAGCCCAAGCACAGAAAAAAGGGGTGACATTGTCAGAAGTGTAAAGCACCTGAGTCCTCCAGGGCACCTAGGTGCCAGAATATCTTGAAATTAAGTTTCAAAGTGCTTATGAATATGTGTTAGTTTATTGTTCTTAGCATACAGAATGCAGCAATAATTTTGTTTGATTATACTTCTTTGATAATTAATGGGAGATTTTAGGTGCAAAAGTCCTTCTCTAAATCAGTGAGGTTGTTGCCTCAAAAGTAGTTGAAGAGTTGGTTCTTTGTTTCTTATTTAAAGAAAAAGTAAAATTGCATACACTTGAAAAAGTCTTTTGAAAATACTTAAGACAGATGGACATTGCTAATGAGGATCGCTGGACTAAAGCTTGAATGAGTGTAAAACCATTTTCAAGTATATAACATAACAGAATTTAATTGGAGGATACTATTAAAAGTAATAAACAAATAAATAAAAATATTAAGGAAAGTTCCCAAAAGTTTTAGTCAGTATAGCTAAATGAGTTCTGTTGATAAATACTTAAAGGCTATAGAAAGGATAGAAAAATTCATCACAGCTTTCTGACAATATTTGTTAATTTATTTAGCAAGATTTGAAAGAAAGCACTTTGGCCAGGTTCCTGAGCTGTAGTTCTCTTGTCCTGTTTTATTGTAGATTTTAGAAAATTTAATTAATTTACTCAGGCCCCAATTTGATATTGACTTATTGTTAGAACTCTTGATGACATATCTCCCAGTATCACAAGATTTTGGGTCATTTTTAGACAGATGAACCTGGACTGTCTGTCTTCTGAAGAGGTTATTCCAAATACCTTTATGGAAGAGGGACACTTTCCAAGACAATGTGTGTGGCTGCAAAGAAAGAGGAAATCAGCATTTTGGAGTTTATCATTAAATAAACTTTCAGTTCTCAAGTATAACTCCATTTATTTGTTGGATTTAGCTAGACTATAGTCCAAAAAAGAGGTCATTGGGCCTTCATCCAGCAAGGCACTTAAACGCATTTGTAACTTTAAATACATGAGTGACTGGATTCAAATCATGACCTTAAGTGTTTTGTTTGACTGAGGATACATTGATTGCTTTTTGGCACCAATCTCATTCTTTCTTTAAATGAAGTTAGTCAAGAAATTAGAAGCCTTAGTTCACTTCCTTGTTCAGAGAACAATACCACGTATAGGGCTTTTATATTGAAGAAAACAGTATTGTACATGACTTATGTTAATTAATGCTTGGTCTGAAGATCCTTACGGTTCTTTCAGCTTGGCCTGGCCCCAAACATCATCCCATCAAGAAGAATATAGTCATTTAAGGTTCTTATTTTCAAATTCAGTACAGCAGTTATTCCTTATCCTTTGAGACTTCCTGTAGACTGTGGATGGCAATCAGTTCTTGTAAGTGTTTCTGGCTGCAGGTGTCAATAGTTTGTTTGATAACTGGGGCCAGGAAGTAATTTTGAGGCAGTGAGTGGCTCTTTAAAGTTGTAAAAATAATAGCAAAAATGGGCTGTGCTGTACAAGAGAGTGCCATCCTGCCTCAGCCATGTTCCAGATTGTCTGGGGGGGCTGTGGTGGTGAGTTACCTCAACTCATATACAGCAGAGCTTCATGGAGATGAGGAGCTATCTCCTATGTTATAGGAAAGGTCACGTAGCTTTCCCTCTGTTCCAGAGCTCACCATAATGTTGAAATAGTAGATTTCTTTCAGCCCCTGAGCTCCACCCAGCTTCTACCCTGATCATCATTCCCATAATGTCTCCTTTGGTGATTGTAGGAGGCATGATGTAGCTGCTATATTTGTGAAGATCTGCTTGGCTTCCTTTTCTGATATTCCCTCTTTACCTTTCTTTAAACAGCTTTAGTTAATTACCTAAATAGCCCATGTGAATCAGATTAGAGAATTTGAGAATCTTTCCATATGGCAGAATGTCTGGGTTTGTTTTCCAGTAAGATTAGACAGTTTTTCACTGAATTCTTCATTTCCTGCAAAAAACATATTTAAAAAAATCCTGGCCCACCTCAGAACTCTTTTCAAGAATCCAACTAAATACAGGAAGTGAAACTGAGTTTACATTATTGTTTTTCTTCACTTTCTTTCCATTTAAGGTAGAGTGTTAGGGTTCCCCAGCTGCTGTGAGTATATACCATTTTGTATCCCTTGGTTGCCTCCTCAGCAACCCAGCATTGCCTTCTGCACATGTGCATAGGTGGGAGCTATTGGTAGTGATGGTTACACCAGACAGGGTGCAAGACCCTTGTTATAGAGGCAGACTCAAATTGAAGGATTCATTTTTCCTTTCAGTATTCATTACTGAAGAAGAAAGAAAAGTTTTTTTAGATATCTTTCTATTTTGAGATAGATATAGAAAAAGCAATATAGGACAAGTAAAGAACATTTTACATTGGCAGGACACTAGAATGCTTTGTGTGTGACTTAATATGTCTTTGCTAGTTTTACCATTTCTGGTTCTCAAGTTGAGAATCAAAAAAAGCAGTGTCCTCAAGTTTCATTACAGGCAACTAATTTAAGGAACATATATATATATTTCCTGTCTTTATTCCCATTTTTCTGATAGAAGTGCACCTCTTGACAGAAACTACTCATGGCTGTCTCAAGGATGAGCAGGAAATGGAGCGAAGACACAGTGTTTGGTCTCAGACACCAAGATGTCAATTAAAAGGCAGGAACCGTTGTGGGAAATGTATCCCGGAGGAAACTTGGAAATGGTATAATAGCCAATCTCTGTTGTAGATTTCCTGATGAGAATCTTTTCTGTTTAGATAGGAAAGATGGTTTCATTAGATTGCTGAAGAATGATCGTAAAGAAAGTTTCCCATGAGAAGGTCACATTTACCTCTTTAAAATTAAACACATCATTAAAAGGTCTTGGCTGAATCAAGGCTAAGGGAACCCAGGTCGGTGACTCCACTGTCACACCTGAATACTTATGAAGCAAAATGTGTGAGGCTTCTGAAGCTTTATTCCTAATTTCTCCATTCAGTGGACTGGTTTACAGATAACTAAATTCTCTTCTCTCTCAAGATTATTTTTTTAAAATGTGGTAGCACCCTAACTGGAAAAAAACCCCATGCTTATTAATGCATTTATTTTTGTGTTTTAATTTATTTTTTATAGATCCAGAAGAGTTTGTGAAAAGTGTTTTCTTAAACTGACAAATAGGAGGATACAGGACCTAAAGAAGCTGTGCTCACTGAATGTATTCACCAAATGAGTCAGAATAGCACATTTAGAAGACAAGATGGATAGGGATCAGTGCATTATCGGCCTGACTGGGGACTTACGCAGACAATAACTACAAACCGTAAAGAATAGGAGGTAGAGGGCATTGGAACTTTATTAGAGAGTTTGATAAGTTGTGTAAAATCATGGCTATAACCCTCTGTATTTTGGTCAGCAGCTCAGTCATGCTGGACTATCTGGATACTTATCTGCTTCATCAGGATGATTATACACATCTGCCTAATTTGAAAGTTGAAACAGATTGATTTTGACTGGATGCAAGGGAAAACCTTTTTACTTCGAGGACAGTCAAGCATTGGAACAGGTTGCCTGGAAGATTGTATAGTCCCAGATTGTGTGGATTCCTCGGGGTTTTCAAAACCTGACTGGAAAAAGGCCTGAGCAACCTGGTCTGAGCTCATAGTTGACCCTGCTTTCAGCAGGAGATTGGACTACTGCTCTTCAGATGAGGTCCTTTCCAGCCTGAATAAACCTGTGATCCTTATGTTTTCCCTGTGCTCGTGGTGAAGAAGATTCTCAGCCATGGGTACTTTTCATGAAAAAATTTAAGGTCAAAGAAGGAAATCTAAAATCTTGACAAGTAAAATAGGATCATCTGACTCTGTACGTAGAGAGCTTAACAAGAGCTTTTTCTTGAAATGTTGTGTTCTGCCACGCCATTGGATCTGTTGAAATGTAGCCTATAAAATAATTGCTGAAACTACCCCAGTACTAAGCCAGAGGACTCAGGTTAGGTTCTGGTACTTACTCAGAGGTGGGAAACATTTAAACCGAAGAGATTACCGGAGCTAAAATTATTATCTTTGGGTAGTAAGATCTTAAGATACTCACAGAGGACTCCACTAGGTAAGCTAAATGTCCCTGCAATTGCTTGCTTCCATTTGAACATAGCCAGAATCCCTGCTCTGTGTGCAAAACTGGCCTGGGGGGGAAAGAAAAAAGAAATGAAAAAGAAAAAAATTTGGTCTAAAAAAGCATCTTTGGATAAGTTTGATATTTATGAAAAATTGACTTTCATTTTTTTTTGGTTGATGGTGGGGGTGGAAAGTAATTGCAGACATTTCAACAATAAGTTGCCATTTAGGTTCTGGACAGTAGACCAGCTGTTCAGTCCTACTTCTGCACATCAAATTTGTGTTAGAAGGGGGCAGTCAATGTCATAAGCCACTCTGGGCTCTCATGTAGAAGAAACAACAATGGAAAATATTTTTCCTTTTACCCCCTACTCCTCTTCCCTTCACGCTGACTGCTGAGAGGTTTTTAAAAGCCTATCGCCATCATAAGCACATGGTTGGGTTTTACCTTTATCAGGCACAGAGGAGGCAGGCCAGCCTTTTGAAATTTCTCAGCAGTCAGTAAGAATAAAGTGGGCATCCTAGTGGTAGGAGTAATTTTCAGCTTCCTGACAACAATTGGCAGAATGCTGGGAAAAGCTATTAAAAATGAGGTTCGATCACCAAAGTCTATTTTGGCCTATATTTAATGAGATGTGTCAGCTAGAATTTACAGTAAGTGGCTAATTGTTAATAATAGGCCTGTCTAAGACACTCAGTGACTTCAGCAGATCTGCACAATACAACCCCATGTGCTTGCTAGGTTTTTCTTTACTGGGTATCACAGGTCAACTTATCACTGTAGTGAAGGAACAGGATGTGACAGGAACAAAGGCATTGTTAAGTTTATAAAAGTTTATTTATTATATATTATTGAACATATTATATGGGTAAATTACAACAAATAAGTTAAAAATTAAAAATGAAGATGTGACCTCAATATAGCAGTGGCATTTCATCTCCCTTCCTAATTGTGCTCAGGAGCAATGCAACAGGTCTGTGGCGAAGGATGTTTGTGTTTAAGGCACTGTGCAGCTTGGTTGCAAAGGTTTTTTTGTTGCTCTGGGCAAGTTACTACATCTCTTTGTGCTTCAGTTTCATATCTGTAGAAGGGAATGACACTTCTTTCCCTAGCAAAAGTGGAGAGTATATGCACAGTGAAATGACTGAGGGATAGTTGTAAGATCCTATAAAAAGGATTTATGACATAATGACTTAATATGAACAAATCTAAACCTCACTTTCTTAGTCTTTTGAATACTAAGGTTTTGAAGTCAGCTATGTCTATTAAATTAAACTATGCTCAAACTCCAGAAAAAAAACATTTAAGAACATTTTGTGCCAACATGTTTGTAGCTTGCTTGAAACTTTAGTTTCAAAGTATGACTTTGGCCCTTTGGGTGCATTAGGCCAGTGCTCAATGGTCTCTCATCCCCCTGTAATGTATGGGTGTAGAGGTAGCCAGGACTACTGTACTAAGGCCACCTCCTGACTGTGCTGTGTTCTCAGGGAAGTCACTGCCTGAGGTATTTAATGCTTCAAATTTGCTTCTAGAAGGTATCCAGAGCTTTGCTTTCCTTTCCTTCTGCCCTTGCCTAGTTCAGTAGAGTTTTCAGGGAGGCATGATATCTTTCATTAAACTGATATAGTTGAAGAAGAAAAACTTTAAGACATTAAAATCTTTTTTTGGATTTGAAACAAACCAGGCCTTGTTTAAATCCCTCCACCATCACATAAAAAATGGCTATTGTTTCTGGCTTTGCTTCTTGACGATCATTTTCCTATCATGAAAACAGAAACTACGTATAAAGATCATCTACTTCCCAATTTTCTTTATCAGACTTTTGCGGTTTCTGATAATGAACAAAACCTGGGAGACTGCTTTCTTCATATGTTTCCAAAATGCATTCTGAGGGTCTAGTGTATCTTCTATAATCCCGTACATTGTAAGGAATCTTAGAAAATACAGTGTAAATGATCAAACACAGGTAACGAACTGACAAGAATGATGTACTTCATTTCTCATCTTTAAAAAAAAAAAAATTAGAACTGTTTGTTGAAATGAATGGAAAACTGATAGAAACTGTAGACACTTTTTTAATGGTATCTGGTGGAAACAAGGTTACCGGTAGGCACTAGTCTAGCACTGCATGTGTCGAATAGACACCCAGACAGTAAGGATGCTAGAAAATCACCAACTGTGTGAATGGACTTATGGTGGGTGTGCATGCTAAATAAAGTGCTTGAATTGGAAAGTGAGCTTGGGAGTTAGATGGCACATCCTTACAAAGAGCTGCACATTGGAATAGATCTTGTTAGTTGAGCATGAAATCCAATATTTCAGTCGTTTTGTTTGTATAGAAGTGATTTTTCTTGAGAAATTGCATAATTTCTGAGCAATAAGCTTTTATCCCTTATTTCCACTTTCTCCAGCTACTAGCTTCCTCTTAAAGATGAAGAGTTTATAAACCCATGAAATGCAGAAGGAAGGAAAAAACTGAAAAGTCCTTAACTTAGGATAAGCGCTACTTAGCAACAACTAAAACATCAGCATCAGTATTTTCACACTAAATCCAAAACACAGCACTATACCAGCTACTAAGAAGAAAATTATCCCAGCCAAAACCAGGACAAAAGTTTGAAAGCATTGTAGGATACTTTGTATGCTTGCTGTGTTAGAAAGGTCTACATGAAGGTGCTGACTAACTTAATGCCTTCCCATCATAAATATCTTCTTGGGAATCTAATGAACCTCTGAACTCCAAGAGTAGCCAAATGAAACAATTCTAACAAAGATAATGGTAGTCCTAAAGAGTTATGTTTTTGTAACCTAGCAACTTTTAATGCAGATGGTGCAGATAGGCAGATGTTCTGCAGAGATCTCAGTAGTTTTAGACCCTAATAACTAGATTTATTTTTCAGAAGATCTTTTGTTGTAATAGACTAGGTTATTCGCTGGTTTAGCAGTCGGTACAGCATCACATCACATGGTGGTGAACTAAGCAAATGCATTTGAAATGCATTTAAATGATGTTGCCAGAACAAAGGTTATATTGTCAGTATTTTGATAAATTGTAATTTCTGTGATGAAATTTTTTTAAAGTTTGTTTCCTGGCAACTAGTGTTGTAGCATGCCCCTGCATTGGTGACTAAGCTCATATTGTTTTTTAACTAATTGGAAAAATATTCTAATGATGCATATGGAGGACATAAGGTCACATGGTGTCATTAAGGCATAGAGATGAGTCATGAATCATTAGTACTAGGTGACGATAGTCTTCTGAATTTTTCTTGTCAATTTTTGTCTTGAAGGAGGCAATAGCATGTACTATTCATATAGAAAAATTATTAAATAGAGAGTTTAGATGAGCTTTCTTTTTAATTAGGACCATTTTAGTGTGGAGGATAATGTAAATGTCATCTACTTGAAGGAAAAGATAGTGATTCTCCTTGATAGTGATTTGAAAATGTGTAATCCTTGTATTGCTATCCAGTCATGTGAAATCGGGGCACACTTTTATTCTAAACTGCTGTGAAGTTGTGGAGGATATCTGGCTAATTTCCAAGTCAAGCATGATTACAATGCTGTGCCTTCAACAAATTTCACAGAACTAATTTAGCCTTCAAAGGCATGAAAGGTTAAAGCTAGGTCAACTGACATCCTTCTTGCGCAACAGCACATCTTCAGTTAATTATGTTGCATCTAAATGTGTATTCTATGTTGTCATACTGAGTAAACTAAGCCTAAAAATACTATAAAAGAAAAAATGTAATTGATGAAGAGGAATGCACAGACTGCCAGCATGGCTTATTTAATAGCTTCTTCAAATGTATTAAGGAGGAGTTTCAGCTCAAAGCCCATTGTCCAATGCTGCAGCAGATCTGTCCTACAAGCAAAATCTTACCAAGTGTTAATAAAGATAATAATGTTTTTCAGGCTGAACTCTACTGAGACATGTATGAAATCATTAGAATGTATCAATTCAGCTTGAGTTAGACTTCTAACAATAAAAAGTGCCTGCAGAACTACATATTCATTATTTTACCACATCAAATAGATTATAGTGGAAATCATAGAGCTTTTTGTTAGTAATTAATCCAGTACATAGACAGTTCTAAACTATAACAATGCCACATCATTTAAATGACACTGTTGAGCCCTCTAGAAGTAGAAGGTAATGTTATAAATTACATCTAGGTGATGTAAGGAAGGATATAGGGAAATAACAATATAGGTAATACTCTACAGATGTATACATAGTATATATAAAGACTTGTACTCTAGACAAATCTTGTGACGCTATTGGTGTTTTTGTATGAATACTGTTCATGCTCATACTAGTCTGAAGGTGCATAAACACAGCAGTATCTGCTCAAGAGCATCAGATTAACTGATCTCTACTCTGTTTGTTCTTTAGGAAATACGCTTACAGCAATCATTAAGTGCTTGTTCAGGTTTGTAGATGATATCCTTTCATACCAAGAAACTCAGCATGGGCCTGTAAGCCCTGCACAACTTCTGGTTATGTAATTGTGTCACTCATCATCTGCTTTTCTACCTGATCAGTTTGCAACCTCATTGCAGCATAGCTGCACATTGTGGGATATGACTCCAGAACTCCTGCACAGCTAATCCTATAATTCCACCTTTCTATGTTTGCCATCCTGCCTGTAGCTGTATCCTACCTACTTCATTGCCAGCAGTGGTCCTGCTAAGGATTGTTATCCATCTTTGCTTTTCAGTTCTGCAGTATCATCCCCATGTCAGCCAGATGAGCACAGCTGCATCCTGGAGAAGTACCTGGAGCAAGCACTGCAAGGCATATGATTCAGCAACTGCAGTTTTCTCACTGGCAGACACACTGGACTATATTGCGTTGATAAGATGAGATGAATATGATCTAGAGGTCTGGGAATTTTCTGGCTATATTTTGCTGCTGTGAAGAGCTAGATGTTTCTTGTCAGGGCTTCAGATACTCCTGGTTAGAGCCCCAAACACAGAGCCGTCTGCCTGCCACAACCCTGTTTACAAAGAAAGTGAATTTTTAGATACAAGGTGTGCTGCTTTTGGCTGGGATAGAGTTAATTTTCTTCACAGTAGCTGGTATGGGGCTATATTTTGGATTTGTGCCGGAAACAGTGTTGATATTACAGACGTTTTCATTATTGCTGAGCAGTGCTTACACAGAGTCAAGGCCTTTTCTGCTTCTCACCCCACCCCACCAGCGAGGAGGCTGGGGGTGCACAAGAAGTTGGGAGGGGACACAGCCAGGACAGCTGACCCCAGCTGACCAAAGGGATGTTCCATACCATAGGAGGTCATGCTCAGCATATAAAGCTGGGGGAAGAAGAAGGAAGGGGGGGACATGTTTGTAGTGATGGTGTTTGTCTTCCCAAGTCACCGTTAGGTGTGATGGAGGCCTGCTTTCCTGGAGATGGCTGAACGCCTGCCTGCCGATGGGAAGCGGTAAATGAATTCCTTGTTTTGCTTTGCTTGCGTGCGTGGCTTTTGCTTTACCTATTAAACTGTCTTTGTCTCAACCCACGAGTTTTCTCACTTTCACTCTTCCGATTCTCTCCCCCATCCCACCCGGGGGCGGGTATGAGGGAGCGGCTCTGTGGTGCTTAGTTGCTGGCTGGGGTTAAACTATAACCCAAGGAAATGGGTTGAGCAGTCCTAGAATATGACTGTGGTGATGACCCTTGCAAAAACTGGGGTATCAGACAACTCTGCATAGGATGCTGTTCCTCTGGGTATTCTGAGAATGAAATTCAAAAGACCTTTAGCAGTGGGTCCAGAGTTGCCATCACAACAGAAGACTTCGAGTAGCTGGAGCATCAGTTCAGTAAGTACTGCTTAATATTTCTATTGTTTTGTGGGACATTTCTGTGTTAAGAACTCTCCTGGTGAATGACTGTGATGCAAGGAGAAATTCTGGCTTCTCAGGGAAAAGTTAGCTCTGATTTAGAGCAGAAGCCATATGAGGGGTTTGTTCAGAGGCTTCTTCTAACTATGCCCCTGCCATGTGCTTGTCAAGATGGCTACCAGCTGTGGGGACTTAGGGCAAAGAGCAGTGTATTTGGAAGTACTGTATTTGTATTTGTGACTATATTGCATGGTCAGGTATCCTTCGGTGGCTGATGCTTTCTAAAAGTGTATTTCTTATCATCTGCTTATAGTATCTATGGATCAAAGTAGAAGATTCTGAAAATATGCTAATTATGCTAATTTAAACAAATTATTTATGTAATTAATATTAATTAACCTAACATTATTTGGAACCTTTAGCTGAATAAAAGCTATTAATGTGCAGAGTTACCAGGTCTTTGCTAGTGTGATTCAGCGGAAGCTGTGCTAAGTGCAGGGGGACTGTTCTTGCTGGTGTTCTTGGTAAACAACACATTCATGGACTGCTGGAATATGTATGTCCTTGGTGGATCAATCATTGTGGAAAAATACCAAGTGCTCTTGAAGAACCTTATCTTACTAAAATGTTTTCCTTCCTCTGCTTCCCACGCCTCTATGGGAAGGTATCTAGG
This sequence comes from Gymnogyps californianus, assembly GCF_018139145.2. NCBI lineage: Eukaryota > Metazoa > Chordata > Aves > Accipitriformes > Cathartidae > Gymnogyps > Gymnogyps californianus. The sequence goes on from NC_059481.1 coordinate 11,352,999, forward strand.
ACACCAAAAGGCTAACTGATGTTTTCTGCAAGTAAAAGACCTTTAAAAAAAATCCAGGAAGAAAATTAAACCCCCAAAGCTACATGAATTCAGTTACTGATGCCACAGTAAAAGTTCTCCTGCTCTCTGTGGCCTAGTGATTGTGCAAAGGAGCAAGGATGGCATACCTGAGTGACAGAAATGAGAAATAGTGGCCTTGTAACACAGGCAGTGGGTGTGGAGGGAAAGGAGTTCTAACACTTCAAAAATGGGAGATGAGGAAAGCTAAAGGCAAACATAAGCATAATAATAAAGGAAATCTACTTTAAAACAAATGCTGTAGACCTCTCGCAAACTTAATAATTTGTTTCTCAAACTTTGAGAAATGCCTTTTGTATGTGTAAAAGCTTTCCATGGCTAATTTTAATGCACAAGAGCAAATTAATGTGCAAATTTTTCAAGGTAAGTTAATGGCAGGCTGTGGTCTCCAAAACATCAATGTGAGCGCACATTACTGAACATAGGTGAAGCCACTGCAAATGAGGGGGACTTTATGTCGCCTCCTCTGTGCCTCATTTTGCTGTGTTTTGTCATATTACCCAATGAGACAATTATGACATTCTGACAGAAACAAATGCCTGTTTTAGCAAGTGCCTAATTTGTAAATAACAGCTTTGGCAAGTTATTCCCAAACAATTTGAATAACTGAGCAGTTTCCTAGCCGCATAACTGCAATATGATGTAGTATATTTTAAAGATAATTGACAATAAGTGGCTTTATCTTAGTGATGTAAAATAGGTGATCTTTTATTCTTTTAGATTTGAGGATTTGTCTGATTTAAAGTGTACATTAATACTTTACGTGCTTTTAAAATCCTGGAGCATCTCCTGTGCAGAACAAGGCACAACTACCTCCAGAACAAACTGAAATATAATCATTTCTTCTTTCCTTTCAGAAAAATGATTTAATTTAAGTTTCTAGAAGGGACACATAGGGAGTGTTGTGGCATAATTATCCTAATCGGTGTAACACATAGAAAACTTTGCCATACTAAGTCAGTTATTTTACAGTTGTGTTTGGAGCCTACCTTTTTTCTTTGGGTTGTTCAGGTGTGTTAAAGTTATCTGTTAGGGTAGGCAGTTACAGGATTGACAAAGCCAGACACGAAAATCAAGAAGTGTTGGAGGCTACTGCATAATTGCCTCTACTCACAGAAACTGAACAAATTGGGGAATGAGATATATCAAACAATTGTTAATTTGTCTTGGAAAGTGTTATGTGGAAATACATCTTGCAAAATAGGTATTTTCTGGATCTTTCCCCGTTTTCTGGGAATGAAGAAGAACATACACAGACCTAAAAGTTTAGAAAATGGGATGGTTTTGGACAAACACAATAAACACAATTTAAAATTATATCCCTGCCATAGTTTATACATGTATAAATATATATTATATCTGTATAGAATTCTCTAGGTCTTGAGGACCTCTGGTTAAACTTTTATTTTACTTCTATTTCATACCATCGGTTTACACTTATTAACTTCTACTCCCAAAATGTACTGTGCATTTTTTCCCTGTATTTTCATATAAGTGTGAAAATACTTATAGATTCATACAAAAATACTTATGAAAAGTCATGCACCTAAACAGAAACAGTGTATATAATTAATAACAGGGATTTGGAGCTGTGTTTTTAAAACCTGAGCTATTTAATTTAAAAATTCTGTAGAGTATATAGGTTTGAAATAGGGGCTGTTCTCTTAATAATTTTTCTGAGTGAGTGAAATTGCCCTTTGTACAGAAGGACAGCATGAGATTGCTTGTGTACTACTTACTTCCTTCCACCTTAAGTATCACATGCAGAAACTGGTCCCCTGCAAAGGGTGGATATCCCAAATGCCATGTTATTAAGCTGAAGTTACTCTCAGGCATATCTACTTCTTAGGGGTCAACAATTTTTTTTTCCTTAGGCATGCAATTTACACCATTTTTATTTGTCTGCATGGTCCTGCCTATGACCATAGACTAGTTCAGCTCCTGAAGGATATTTAATTCCATAAGCAAAATAACACAACTAGAAATAAACCGGAGCTATGGAATCAGTCTGTTAGAAACAAACCAGTAAGTGAAGTATAGAACTGAGGCCTTAGACCAAAACAGCTGGGCCAAGCTTAAGACAGAGTCTGTTTTAATTTTGACAAGCAAAATTAGCTGTAAACCACTGGAATTTGTGTCTCTGTGTGTTTGTCCACTTGCTTCTGTAACAAAACAGCTGCTTCTCAGCTAGATTCTTGGCCACCTGCTTTTAAGGGCAATCCTTCGGGCTTCCGTTGTCTTGCTAGGGAATTAATAGGTGACTAGATCCATTTGGTTCTTGATGGGGCACTTACTATCAAGCCTGATATTTACATGCAATCACTCACTTTTTCCTATTCAGCACAGCAATTAAGCAGTTCAAAACTGCGTGTAATAATATAGAAAGAGATGGGGAAACAGAAAGGTTCATAGTTATAAAACATTCCCAGCAGGAGCACATTCCTATCTTTGCTCTCTTTAGGGTATTCTGGAGTTTTGCATAAAAAAGAGTAACCAAATCAGACCTGCGTGTTTTTTTCATGCGTATGCCATGTTAGTAAATAAGGAAGGAAATGAGGAACAGGAGATGCTGCTGAACTGAAGGAGGTTCTGAGCTACTGGCTTGGGGTTTCCACACAGGTCAGTGGCTGCTAACTTGTTCTGGTACAAAGATTTTTGCAGAGCATTGAAACATATTAAGAGTGCACATTGAGAGGTATCTGTGATTTAACTGCTGTAAGTAAACTTGGTGAAATGTGGTGCATTTTCTGAAGTGCAGCTATTTCGTATCACATTATACTATTCTTTTATTATTGTATTAGACTTCTTGTGATCCCCCATTTAAATCAACCTCCTCTAACTCTGTGCTGCCCAAGACATGCCTGTTCCTTTCAGTCGTAAGGCTGCAGTGAATGTTTCTTACATTTCACATATATGTTACTTCATTTTTCTTTTACTGGTGATCTTTATCTCATACTTACTTAATTGTCACTCTAAATATCTTAACCTGCTGCAGGCAACTAACATTGCCTTTGACAGGATTTTTGTCTATGAAATATTTTTTGTTTGCCCAACTGGAGCTGTCAGCTTTAAGCAAAGTTCTGAGTAAGGGGCTGCACAGAGGTGTCAACAACAATTCTTGACCCTTGTGGAGCTTTCTGGCTGACAGGGACTATGAGCCAGACTGTGATGGGAGCATGAGGCCATGTCTCAGCTTTTCTCTGTTTTAGGTGTTGAGATATCTCCAAAGGCACTATCTGGAAATGGTCAATGTGCTGGAGGAAAAAAACAAATGGGCAAAGAAAATGTACAACTTCCTGGGAAGGTGTTCAGATATACTGAGCTGCTTCCACCATGTGGTATCCATATGAATAGCTGAGGTACTGTCCAACTGATTTTAACACAGTATTTGGCCTTCCCAACTGAATAAACAATTCTGTGGTAGATATCTCAAAACACATAGCTGGGATGGCCTGAGTGATAAATGTCAGTAAGGGACATAAAAGCAAATCAAGTTTTTGGCAAGGCCATACAGACTATATAAATGTTTCGGAGATAAATGTGCATATAGTAAAATATGTTTTAAATTCACTTGACTCCTTCCTCCTTTTAAAGACTTATAAGTAGTCAATTTAATTAGTATTACTTGGTTTCATAGATTTCACTATCAGAAAACGCTATTCGTCTAAAGGTTTGAGTAGAGTCTCAGTATATTAGCTGTAATTTTCTTATGCATAATTTAATTATTTACATGTAAGTAGATGTTGTTTGAAATTCCATAGATACAATTCACTACCAGCCACAAGCAGATTACCATTGTGTATTAGCACATATTGAGCTATTTGTTAACAAAAGTGTAAAACCATAAAATAACCTATTAAAAATATTTGTGCACACCTCTTTAAGTATTTGATTAATGAAAAAGTCTAATGCTTTTCTTTAAAATCTCATAAACTAACGAAAGTAAAAGAGCTACTTCCTTCTCCAGAGGTGCTTCTAGCGCTCATTAGCACTAATATGAATGATATGTAGACACCAAGAGCTGAATGAACCCATCTCCCTGACAAAAGCAAATAGTATGCGGAATGCCAGTGCCTCTGTCAACCTTTACTTCTCCCCAGAAATGTAGCCTGTGTTTGAATTTTGTTTTGAGATTGCATCAACAGAAAGAAGTTGTGCTGGTTTTGGCTGGGATAGAGTTAATTTTCTTCACAGTAGCTGGTATAGTGCTGTTTTGGATTTGTGCTGGAAATTGTTGATAACACAGGGATGTTTTCGTTATTGCTGAGCAGTGCTTACACAGAGTCAAGGCCTTTTCTGCTTCTCACCCCACCCCACCAGCGAGGAGGCTGGGGGTGCACAAGAAGTTGGGAGGGGACACAGCCGGGACAGCTGACCCCAGCTGACCAAAGGGATGTTCCATACCATAGGAGGTCATGCTCAGCATATAAAGCTGGGGGAAGAAGAAGGAAGGGGGGGACATGTTTGTAGTGATGGTGTTTGTCTTCCCAAGTCACCGTTAGGTGTGATGGAGGCCTGCTTTCCTGGAGATGGCTGAACGCCTGCCTGCCAATGGGAAGCGGTAAATGAATTCCTTGTTTTGCTTTGCTTGCGTGCGTGGCTTTTGCTTTACTTATTAAACTGTCTTTATCTCAACCCACGAGTTTTCTCACTTTCACTCTTCCGATTCTCTCCCTCATCCCACCCGGGCGGGGGGAGTGAGCGAGTAGCTGTGTGGTGCTTAGTTGCCAGCTGGGGTTAAACTATGACAGAAGTGCAGGTGGAAAGCATGTTAATGCACAACATAATTACTTCAATATCACAGAAGATGTGTGAAGTCATTCAGTCTGTTTTTCTGTTATAAGATACCTGCTCTGTATCATAGAAATGACCACATATGTATTTTTGGCTGATCTTTTTACTAAAAATTCAGATTAATTTGTTTGGTGCTTCAGTCCAAAAAGAGTCGTGCAAAAAAGTTCTGATAACATAACTTTTTTGACACTTTCAAAACATAGCTCTTATTTTGTTCATTACTTGTTTTTTCTCAGAATGTATTTCAACATTTATTATTGTTTTTATTTTAATATTTAAATTTATCAAAATAACTTATAAATATTTATAGTTTGGGGTGAAATTAAATAGTCATTTTAAAAAGAAAAGTTTGTGTAACAACTTGGTTCACTGAAAAACATCTGTTTGGGTAAACATACACTTTTTTATTAAAAAAAAACAAACTCAAATTTTAAAAGTCATAAACAGTATAAGAAGAGTAGGTCATTGTACCAATGTGTTTTGTATCTTCAAGATATTCCTGAAACGTTGCAGATCAGCTGCTTTAGTAAGTGACACCATGGAATTTTCTATGTCTGTTGATATTTCTTCTGCCTGGATCATTGTCTTAAGCCAATGATTGAATGAGTGAGGAAGTTAAAATCTTGGATAGTTTAGAACAAGAACCTGCTTTGCTGTTGTAGCAGGAGCTGTGTTAACAAGCTACAGATGCTGAGTTAATGAGTGTGTTTAATAAGCAGATGGGTGGTGGGAGTGGTTCTGCCTCTGTATATGAAGCAAAGAGAGCCCTGGGAAAGACAGACAGCAGCAGGGATGTGTCTGATTGTATTCCTGGTATGTGGTACTACTTGGGATGGAGTAATTTATCAGCATGTAAGCTTTTTTTTGAATGTTTTATTAAAATCTTATCCTTGTTTGGTTTACATGTTGTCATGAGTGTAGTTTGGGGAAGTATTCAGTAAACTCTGATGAAATAATTTGAAAACTCTAAAATGATTCTCAGTGGAAAGACCAAGGACTGAATTGAGCCTAGAGACTGAATGAGCCTTAAAATTGGAACAATGCATCTAATCTTAATTGAACTTTGTTATCTAGGGAGCTCTGATAGAACAGGCTTTAAGATGAGATCTTGCTGAAGAGAGTAGGGATGATGAATTCTCATTTGCTACTGAAAGAAGATGTTGAAGAAGTTCTAAGTGCTGTACCTTGTAAAAGCTCTCCTGCTAATCTCCAGAAGGTCTTCAGCCAGATGATGAGTCTGAAGATGTGACTGGCTGCCTGAAGCCAAAACGTAGGACTTGGGACCTGTAAGAAAGCATCTCTCTTCCTACGACCAATAGCCTCTACCATAAATTGGTGTGCATGACCATTTCAGGTATCTGCCCATATAACTAAGAAATGAGTGTAGTTTTAAAATCTGAGTAGTATTTCTGTTTTGTGTTGGATAGTAAAAGCTTTTTATTTTTCTGTCTTTGTGTCAGAACTCAAAAATATGATAGCACAACTCTAAGAAGTCATTTAGTGGAGATGGTCTCCTGTTCAAATACAAACATCTGTCACTATAAACTATTTTTCCTTAGTAGGCTTGATTAATTTTTTTTTTTTTTTTCTCCAAGGGAAAAAAGGTCACTGTGGCAGTTAGTACACTTGGCAGGGGTCTGTAATAGTAGGTAGAAGCTGTTAAGAGAACTGCCTAAAAAAAAAAAAAGGCAGAAAACTTATTAAAAGATACTTACTGAAGTGTTACCCTTCTTAAGGCACTGCAAGCAGCTCAATCCAGGATCTTCAGGTGGGAAGAAGCTGGCTATCTCTAACCTGTGGACATTTGAAAGTGAGTATGTGCCTCAAGAAAGGCACATATAGAAAAGTTTCTGGTTTTTATTTTGATTTGGTTTGTTACATAAAGGTTTTTTGGGGGTTTCGGGGTTTTTTTTTGTTGGTTTTTTTTAAGGGAGGAAAGAAGGAACAATGCAGAGGCAGAATAAATGGTAGAAGGAAGACAAGCACATCTTTCAGTAGTAGCATTGCTTTATGGTTAGGAGAACATCCGAAATCTGTAATCATGGTAATTATTTAAACTGAGAAGGAAAAAATAAATTTTGCCTTGAGACAGGGAATTTCTACGAAAGCGTTCATATTTTGCAAGCTCTTTGGATTGGTGTCGCTTTGTAATTTATTTGGCTACCACAAGTGATGAGTGAAGCATGGAATATTTAGTCTGTATTTCCTGATAAAAGCCTTTCCAGGCAGGGAAAGGGCTTTCATCCATCCAAAGAAAGAATGCGATTTTAAAAACAAACAAAAAATGTAACTATCAGAACTCAGAAAGTGTTTGCTTTGATTTGTACATTGTAGTTCCAAATAAAAGACAAGGGCTTTCTTTTTAATACTCCTGCCTTGTCTCTTTATAGAGCAAATGAATTTGTAGAACAATATTTGTATCAACAGCATGCATTAAATAACCTCAGAACAGTACTGTATTTCATGCTTTGAATAAGGAAATACAGGTTGGATTCCTTGACTGTGTTTTTAACTCCATTATTGATGTGGCCAAATGCACAGTTAGTGATGTCTTTGCTAGTTTCTTCTTAATTCGTAAGACAATGGATAATTCATGGGCAATACTGTTGCTTACGCTGTCGCAAGGCACCAAATATTTTTGTATGGTACTTACTTATTAGATTCATGAGATCCACCTGACTAAATCAAAGATGGTAGAACAGTATATGACTCTGACAGACTGAAACTGGCTGAGCCTCCCATAGAGAGCGATATACCCTAAGAACATGCCTTTTAATGAAAAATAATTTTCTGTTTAGTTCAAGACTATAGGACAGTTTCTCTCAGATTATACAAAAACAGTACTGTAAAATTCATGTTCTGCTGTGGAGGGAGAAGTCATACCAATGGATGCTTAGAAAGAAGCAGAGATTAAAAATATTCAGGATACCATCTCTGTAAACTATAATTTAGAGAGCTGCAAGCTGTGTTCTGTAATCAGTGAAATTATAGGCATGCAATTACTGTTTTCTTTATTAAAAGCTTATATTTAAATGTACTGTCGCAAATCCATCTTCTCCAAATAATATCAACAACTCATCCAACTCATCAGGACAGTATTCAAATTCAGTACTGTCAACATCCTATGGCAAGCTTGTCTGGAAAGACACGAGGACAGGAGCCTTGCAGTGTGAGGGTATATGCTGTAAGGGAGCAGGGAGGGAGTCTATACTCTTCTAGCATAGCAAGTGCACAGGACCAGCTGGGAAGTCACAGAAAAAGTGGGACGGTGCAGAAATCACATTACAATGTCCAGTGGTTAAAAATTCAAACTGTCATGGCAGGATGTGCAGATACAGTTATTCTTCAATTAGGCTGCAGGAATGCATCTTTGTCCAGGTCTACCTGAAGTGGTTGAATATGTTTGTTTTCATGGCACAGGTGGGGAAAGTGCCTTAATCTGCTGTAATCAGTGCCAGCTTCATTAGCTCAAACCATCTTCAGTGGCGCACTCAAAGAACTATGTGGAGAAGAAAGTTATTGCACCTGGCTGATCATCACAGCCCTCTGCTGCCTCTTCAAAATTGCCTGCAAAACTTTATGTGCTTGTGCTCTGTAATGTCTTTCCACCAAAGTAAACTTAGCAGACACAGGGACTTTAACCTGTTTGACAAACTGGCTGACCTAACCCGAAGTAAATTAGAAAGCTGTTCTGCTGCAAACTGGAAGCAAGTTTATTTGCTCCAAATACACCTGAAAGAGCAGTTCTGTTCACAATCTGAGAAATTGTATTCCTAAGAAAACTTCTTGGAGGACAAAAATCTATGTAGATCAAGCCTTGATATCCAGCACAAAGTCTCTGTCAGACTTCTCACAGAAGAATGTCACTCTGGGTGACGCTGAACAGTATACTACCTTTGAGGGAGCTTAGCAAGATCAGAGAGGTTTTGTAATCACTGTCACAGGCAATGCTTGACTATTCGTCACGAGATAAGGTCTGAGGCACTTCTGGAAATTAGTTACAAGATGTCCTGAGTTGAGCAACCAATAAACAAGACACTTAAGGTAAATAAATGCTTCTAAATACTTGGTGGTTTGTATCCTCCGGAAAGACTGCAAGGCCTGCCAAAGACTGAGGCTGCTTCAGGATGCCTGGCATACACAGCATATGTAGTATTTCCTAAGGATGATGCACAGCGGCAACTTGGACTAATGTTGCTTTTGCCAAATGCCTATGTGGTTCGATTTTGTTAGCTGCAGTCTTTTAAAAATGCTTTTGAAATCCTGATCTACGGGAGTCAGTTAGTCCTTTCAATTTCTTTCGCATACATTAGTCACTAGATTGTTACTTTAAATTTCCGAACAGGCGACTTGCATTCATATGCAAACTAAATTAGGGGTTGAGGCATGAGAACATACCACTTCTTTTTGCATTGAACTTTCAAGCCTGAGAAATCCTAATGTGCACAAGAATATCTCGGAAGTGCTCCTAACTGCACCCGCTGGGAGAATGGTTAATCGGAGATTCAATCAGCAATAAGTTCTTCTGCTATCACCCTTTGCTTTAGAAGACTCATTTTAACAGGATGATGGCAGATTTCCAAGTGTAGTTAAAATCTTAGATAAAGCCATATATATACATAAAAATTATGCTACAGGTTTAAGGAATCCTAGAAAAGATCCCAATAAGTTTACCAGTTTTATTGTCATTCTGCTCTCCAACTCCAAATAACCATTTTCTCTTTAGAAAAATGTGGTTCTGTTATGATGCAAATGAATGTAGATGTTTGCAACGTTAGATAGTATTTATCAGTTGGTGTACAGTGGGGAGCTTTTGAATGGCAGCAGTAACAATACTTGGTGTTACATCAAACTGCTCACTGAAGGACTGTTATGGTACAAATGCAGAGCCTGAAATAAAGGGAAGAAGGAAATGCAGATGTGAGTTAAAAAAAATAGATAGGTTTGCTGCCCTGTCAAGTTTTGCATTGCTGAGTAGGAATGGCTTGTTTTTGCATAATATTTGCTTGAAAAGTATGCATTTAGGCAAGTTCTGAAATTTTGGATCTATTGATCAGCTGCTAGGGTCTGTTAACTTGTTCCCGATTTTGTAAGCATAAGTTTATTTCTTTGAAAAGTATGTTTATGTTTAGATGTTGCATTGTCATGTTCCATCTAACATTATCTGTTACTCTTATTCGTACTTAAACTTGCAGTTTGCGGGTTGTTGTTGGTGTTTCTAAATAGGCTGGAAGATGATCTAGATGAGTCTCCCAGAAGCAATTAATTCAGACTGTTTACTTTAGCTGTGGCAACAACCTGATCCCAACTGTCCTGTATCCTAGAATTTAGATCTATTTCTCTAGAATGCCACTGGGCTTTTTAAGGCCTTCCAAGCTCAGCCTATGTGAATGAAACCTGGTTGATATTTAATTTCATAACAATGCATTTCTCAATTCTGATTTTCTGCTTTGAAATAAGTTTCCATTGTTTCTCTTCTTTCATGAAAATTTTCAGATTGTAATATTTATGAAAGTACAATCTGGACCTGTTAAATTATGTTTTTGATTGGTGTCAGAGGCATTTTAAAAGATTAGTATGTCACTCACGGTAGTTGCTTTGTGGTCAAGGCAAACATCTGTGCTTTGATTGCGTGCCTGTGGAATCTTGTTTGTTTGATCTTCAGTCTTGAGGACATTCCCAAGAGCAAACAGAAGTGTTGAATGCTAAAGAGATTGTGGCCTTAATTTAGTGTCCTTCTCAAGCCCTGTCCTTAAAAACGGCTCTCAGGCTTTTTTGTTTTGTTCCTTGGTTTGATTATTTCCTTCTCTCCAGCATTTCCTTTGCTCCTCTGTGGGTTTTTCCTTAGCTGTAGCTTATTTTCTATTTTTCTTGTTCCTGATTGAGTACTGTCTTTCTTATTTGACTTTATGAAACTGCTTTCAGCTAGTCTGTAGCATCTGAGGAACACATACCTTCCTATTCACTACATGTAATATTATGTGCACAGGTTGACATAATCAAATGCTCAAATAACTGAATATTTTGTGTAGTGGATATGTAACAATTCAGAAGCATACGTATATAATATGATCTTTGGCTGCCTGTTTTTGTCAGAATGGAGATAATTAAAGCTTGTTCCATTGTCACCGTTTTTAGGTAGAGAGGCAAATAGAATGACTTTCTACAAACAGCATTAGAAAATGTGCTCAGTTCTGGTGGTAGTCAAAGGTTATTGTAACATATCTTTTTCTCTTCAGTTAAAACAATTTGAGGAATGGACGAAATGCTATACCATTAGAGATTTAATCTTGAGATACCTTAGTTACACTATATAATTTCTCCATGAGTGAAAAATTGCTTTAATCCAGCAGAAAATAGTGAAACAATGAGTGATTGAGAGCTGAAACTAGGCAGATTCAGGTTGGATCTAAATATAAATTATATAAGGGGGAGGGGGCTATTAACCATTGGAACAGGCATTGGGGCGTGGTGGATTCTCCATTGATATTTCCAAAGCAAGACTGAAAATCTTGCTTTAATCACATACTTATTATTTGGCTCAGTGCAGGAATAACTGGGAGAGATTTAATGGTCTGTGAGGTCAGCCTGTATGATCTAATGGTTTCTTCTGGCTTTAAATTCAGTGAATGAGAGTTATAAAAATGTATTGCTTCAGGTTCCTGTATATCAAAATAAGGTAACTTTTTATTCTGTGTTTGGTTCAAATTTGAAATGGCTTTGCTTTTTTTTCATCCCTCCCCTACAGGGGCAGCACTGCTCTCAGATTCATATATCTGTAAGATGTATATTAAACACAGAAGTAGCCCGAGGTCAGTAGCTTTTGATATTTCTTTTGGGCCCTGGTGGTCCATACAGGAGGCATCTGAGACCTTAATAGACTTAACAGGCTTGACCCAAGCATGAAATGTAACTTCTGGCACCAAAGGCTTTATTAGTCTGTGGATCATATAGTTATAAACCTTTTGCTTCACTGCTTATTAACCCATCTATGGGATAAGAGGAGTTTGGGTTTTTTTACCCCCAATACAGTCCCTGTATTATCAGAAGGCCTGAAATTAATAAGTATATTTACAAATATGGAAGAAGCCTTGGTAAATTAAATTAAAATCACGCAGCTTGTAACGGTGGCTGATCCTTCTCCATTCTTTGCATCTAGGAAGCAATTGGGAAAGTTAAAATGGAAGTATACCCCTTCTTGCCAAACATAGCACGTTGTTTGTCACTGAAAGGAAAAACAAAGTGACTCAAAATATGTCATCACTCAGGTTAAAACTGTTGTGAATTGTTTTAAGTTTCTTCTCTTGTGTTAGCCTACTTTGAGGTAAGAAAAGGCAGTGTATGAAATAACATTTGAATTGCTACATTTTAATAGTACTTTCTCACCCATTAGCACAGCTTACTTGTTAGCTAACTAGATAAGGAAACATTGGCATTACTCTGTTATGGCTGTATTACTATAGTTATGCTAATATATCTCATGTGAATGCACTCTTCTGAATTATGAAGATGAATTCTGAACCTTTCTCAAAGGGAAACTCTTTCAGTATCAGTAATTTGATATGTATGATTATGCCCATTTCATGACAAAAGTAAGTTTTGCTGTGTGGTAAGTTTACTACGTCTTTAGTTTTGCTGGACATCCTCATCATTTCTGCACAGATATTTTGTCCAAGCAGAACATGAGGAACTATTCTAATTTGTCTAGGGTTTCCAGGCATTTATTCAGAGTCCGATGTACCATGATTTGTTGGAGCTAATGCAAGGAGGCAGGACAGCACCAGTGCAATAGTCTGATGCATCCTAGGTAGTTTAATTCTGATGTGCATATGCTACATCATTAAATATTAGGATCAGACATCCCAGCCTGGGAAATCCTGTAGGAAACTGAATTGTGAGATTAATTCTGCAGGGTGTAGATGGGGGGTTATTGTATGTCTGTACTGGGCACAGGAGGGAGGTATTAAGAGGTTAATGATGCTCTAAAGATGTTCACCACATCATTGCACAGAGCAGCTTTGATTTTCTGCACCACTTTGATCTGAGGATCTTGAACTAAAATGTGAGTTCTGCATGCAGACGTAAACTGAGTTAGGGTTACATTCGAGTTAACTTTACAATGAAGATGTATTGTAAATCTCTTTTTATGACTTCTAATAAAAAGAAAAAAACTAATTACATATGCAGTCTGATTGGGAGAATGAGCTTCTGCTCTATCCCACTGTACAGTTTCCCACAAGGTTACTTTTTGGCTTGGAAAGTAGTATAATCTGCTGACAAGTAACAATTATAGCGGTGATTTTTTGATAGGGACATCTGGCCTGTGAACTAATGTCATACAAGCTACCATAAAATACCTGCTGGTATTTATTTCTGTGATTAATATCAGGTATGGTTTTGAAATAGTAATCTGGAGAGAAAATTCTTCCTAGATCCTTACCAAATTCTTGAGCAATCAAGTGACCCCTAGTAAAATGGTCTTTAGCTGCTTCTAGGTTTTAGGTATGTTTTTTTGCTACTAACTTTCTCACTTTGAGTGGAATAGACACTCTGACAAAATAATTGGTAGTAATTGTTGTACCGGTGTCAGTTTTAATAAGTCATTCAAATAGAAAATATTTTACAGATCCAGCCATTTCCTATGTGTCACCAGATAAAACTTTCACATCCTTCAGCACCTGGATCTTAAAGCTAGTACTTGTATTTTTCTTTCGTGCTGTATTTTTTTTTTCCTTGTTAATAATAGAGCTGTCATTTCTAATAAAATATGAAACAACCATCCAGGGAAATAACGCTGGTGATAGATAGAGCAGGCTGAAACACTAGACTGAGTGAACACAAATGCTCAATAGCTTGGAATATAATTCTGTCATTAAACTGAACCTGTAGAGGGACTAGGACTGAATGCACTGGGGTGAAAATGCTTTGTGCTTAGGAGACTGATTCAGCTTCTGTTGGGACTGTTCAGGTCATTGGGGTCAGATCAGGCTTCTGAGATTTGAAGGAGCTCCTACAGTGAAGGAAGAAGGGCTGTCAAAAGTTAGGCAGCGTTAGACTGACCAGAGGGAGAGCCTGTAGAAACATGCACCAAAGATGGAGTTCTTTTGTCAGCCTCTCTGCCAAAAGATTCCCTCTGTCACCCACCTTATTGAAGAAAAGGATGTCAAGTCCAATCAGAAAATTTGCACACAAAGGGATCACAGGGAGCTCTATAGTCTTATTTTTTCTCTGATATTAGTAACTAGGATCCAAGGCAGAAGGAACAGTACAGTAGAGAGACTCCCATCTCCCTATTCTGCTTGAAATAGATGTGACCTATGTGGGAAAGATTTCTTTTGCATGTGGATCTGGGGAGTGTGTTTTCTCTCTTTCAGCTCTCCTTAGTAAGGTTTGTCCAGTAACCCAACATATACACTGTCAGCCACCTGGCAAATTGTTTCTCCTCTCTGTGTTTTTTTCCTCCTTTCCAAAAATGGAAATCAATATATTTCTTTTCTATCTTTACAAAACACTGTGACAGTTCTGGATGGACAGTGCATTAGGAGACTTCAGTATCGGTGTTATTGTAAACAATGTTGATTCTTTGTCCCCAAATAGTGAAGACAAGTATTTTTGGGGGGGATTCCAAGTGGATAAGAAAAGTAAAACTGCCTATTTAAATGATAATTATGCTCTTCTCAGCCTCCATATAACAGCTAAAAAGTCTGTTTTTCTCATTGAGCAGTCTGATTGGCTAATGGATGATGTCTATTTGCAGTTAGAGCTATTGCAATGTTGACAATTAAGCATATATGTGGAACAGGGTAATCGGTATGAATGCAGTTTTATCACCAATGTTAATTATCTAATATTTTCCAGCTTACAATAATGTGAAATTCCTTAGGCATAAATGAAAATGAACCCATCAATTACAATTTTTCTCAAGATAATGGCTGACAGAACATTTGCTGCCCCACAAAAAATGGAAACAAGAGAAAAATTAACAAAATTAACAATTTAGTTGTTCAGGCTCTATAGTAGTCATATATTATATGACGTGTATTCTCATTTCCTCATGGGGGAAATTTCCAAGTTGGTGACTGGAATTACTCATACAAATCTTTCTTTTCAAGAGGTTTGTATGTGCAGCCACTCTAAAATTTCTAAAGAAACCACTTTTAAAAGAAGCAGAACAAACCCTGGTCTTGAATGTAGGTTGTGAATGAGAGCAGAACTGATCTAAAAGCTATTGTTTACCATAATAATTCTCAGAGATTCACTACATCAGTGCCTAGGAGAGTATGTGCTGCTTTATGTAGAAACAAGGCAAATACTCTCTGGCATGTCTCCTTTATATTCCTGAACTTGCCCTTTTCATTTTATTTCTCATCAGCTGAGGACTAATCTCAGTTACAATCATTCCAATCAGACATTCTCAATGACCTTTAAACGCTGAGGAGAGCCACTGAAGATTATTTGTTAACCTCCATCCTCCAAACTTGAATAAGCATCCTAAGTTAACAGGGAGTGAGAGAAACCATGAATAAGCAATAATTTTCAGGAAAACTTATCTTGGCAGTCTTACAAGCTCTGTGATCAATTTTCATTTTGAAGTTTATCTTCAAATGAAAACTGGAAGACACTGAATTACTCTCTTTAAAAAAAAAAAAAAAAAAAAAAAGAACTTGGGAGTAGAATGACTTTTTAAAAGCATTCCATAGGGCAACACATAGCTATGGGCTTGCTGAGCTCCAAAGGGAAGTGTAGGACTATATACACTATGTTGCATGATATAGATGTTTGGATTTTAATTTTCTGTGCATAGCTAATCTTCCTTAAGTATTTAGGTTTCTTGAGCAAACTGCAGGAAATGGGCTTGCTCTCAATCAAAGCCCCAGGCAGTGAGCTCTTTCTGCTCCTGAAAATTATTTTAGGTACCTTACCACAGGTATAGGTCTTGCATTCACTGTGTGATGCAAGTTGAAATATCTTCAATATCTGAAATACGTTCCTTCAGTTTCAGAAGAGGGGGTTAAGATTGCACAAAGCTTGTGGCAGAAGAAAAATAAGACTACTCTCTCTCTTCTGTGATAATCCACGTCAGGCTTAGCTCCATTAACGACTGATGTAGAAATTCCAGGGCTCTTCTGTGTATTTATAGAACAAAGAGATGGTTATTAAATCTGATACCTGTAACAAAGCGAGTTAAAGCCACTACCAACTATTGACCAGCAATGCCAACCGTTGATGTAGGTCATTATAGCGCTCTTCTGCGTGTGACCAAACTAAGGAATTATATTTGCTTTGTTCACTTTACAAGGCACTTAATGATTCTGAATATGAACTTAGCTGGCAGAGCAGACTGAACATACAGTGTTTCTCTGGTAGGTATCATGTGTGGTTTTGTTTTGCTGGCAACTGTACAAATCTGTTTTTGCAAGTAAATTCTGAACAAGAGTATATATGGACAGAAGCAACATACCCATTCAAAGAAGATTTGGTTTCTTTTTTTTCCTTCTCCACTCCCACAGAAAGCACATTAGCAATTATATATTCTATGGCCTCCTTTGGCTTTTCAGCTCATAAAACTTGCTGAACGGTGTTCTCTATCTTGTAGGTTAAGGGATTCAGGTTTATTAAAACATTTCTTTATATTGACCTTGTACTTTTAAAAATAATATAAATTTCTATTTTTTTTGTCTCAACATCAAGAGATCTTTATCTGTGCCCTATTTTTCTCCAACTGATTTTGGTCTGTACTGAACTTAAAGAAATATGTAACTTTCTTCTCTGAGCAAGCATTAATTAACGAATCAACTTGTTACGGTTCTTCATTTACATAACTGAAAGCCCATTTAAGCTTTAGAGGGCTAGGATTTCAAAGTAGTTGATGTTAGTTCAGTTTGTAAGTGCAGTAACTTCTCGCCCATTGCCAGAGTAGTAACATGGTAGAGATCTGTACATTTTCAGCATAGTAGCAAAAAAAAATGGAGATGGGGTTGAAGGAATTATGCTCTAATTAATTATTACATTCATGTCTGTAAGTTGTGGAAGGTGAGCCCCTGCAAAGCAGAAGGAGGGCAAGAGCTTTATGCATCCCGTCACCAGTCCTGGTCTCTGGAAGGTAATGTATTATCCTCACTAGAGGAATATGAGTATGTGCTAAAGCTCACCAAGGAAATCTCATTTCCTTGCCACAGAAATGGATGCTGCTGCTTAACACAGTTTGGAGATCCTAATTTTAATGGAGGTGCTGTCAGTATGTTATAGAACTGCATGGCCTTGGCAGTGCTCTGGTGCTAAGGTTGCCCGACACATGGAAATGGAGATTTGATGAAGGCATTCCTTGCAGTGTCTCTCGCCATAAAGCTTGATTGTTTTAATTCCTTTAATCAAAGTTTTAATCACGTTATCATGTGGCCACACTGTGGCTGTAATTGCATGTATGGATTTGTGTGACACGTTAAAAATCTTGCAACAAAACCAACTTAATATCTTTCTTTTCATACAGCAATAGTCACTAGCTTTTTGCTGTTACACAATGGGATGTAATTGCTTGTCAGTAGGTAACTGCTCAGGAAACATTGTTCTGTGATTCTAGGGAAAGAAAGAGGAGAAAAATACAACTTGCATTAAGCATAGAAAACTAGCAAGTCAGGCAGAACTCTGACTTAAAAATGTTACAGACTTCTAAGTGAGTATACTGATTGCTTAGATGGGGTATGTGGAAGCTTTAATTACATTGTGTGATAAAAGAATAGTATATTGTGTTTATATTTTGTTTATCCTAACAACAAACAGAAATTCTTTCTCTTAAGGTCTAGATCTTAATAGGCAGACATTTCTATAATGTAGCATCATTATACCTGCGTGTTTCACAAGACTGTGTTCCATTTTCTCTCACATCAATACAATTGTACTTATATATATGCGATAATTAGGTTTGTTAGATGCTTTTAAGTGTCTGCCAAAACTAAATATTGCTTTCCAAGAGTGGAATGTTTTGGCCCATAATGTTTTTCCTTTCCCTTACCTTATTCCACATAATATAAAGGAAATTCAGTATAGTCTTTCTAATATTTATTTCGTTTTCTGTTTAAAAAAAAACCAAACCAACAAAACACAGGAGAGCAAAACTCCCAAACTTGTTTCTGCTGTAAAACAATAGTTACAGTTCAGCAGAACCAAAAAACACTGATTGAGGAAACTTCTCATTTTTAACTTCCATGTAAATTGACTTGTCTACTGGACATGAAACAGCCTTAATAGATAATCTAGTTGATGTTCCTGTAAATATAGACTTATTCCCCACAGAACATTTTCTTGTGTTTTATGCATCCTACCTTTAAATATCTCAGTGGACCACACTTCCCTCGGAGACTAATTTACAGGCTTAAATATTTAGTAGACAAGTCAGTTGTGGTTATTAATTATTCTTAGTATTATTTGCACTGTGATAGGCAATTGAGTAGCACAACAAGCCCTATGTGAAAGCATATAACAAAGAGATAGTGCTTTGTTTCCCTGAGACAAGTGACCTCTGTAAATCATCACCTTTTTTCAATGGTATGACTGATACTCGGAAACAAAAGTGCTACACTGGAAAGACTGTAGCAGACTCGGCATAGGTCTGTCTTGCTATTGTGAGTGAAGAACCTCTGCCTTCTCTGTTGTATCAGGTACTGTCTGCAGATATTTCTCCAGTTTGCTACACCATCTTTGTATATGATAAAATTATGATTGGGTAGCTCTGTGCAACAGTATGCAAGCCTTTCAGGTTTCTGCCACTCTCTTGAATTGTTTTCTCCCCAATAGATTGAGTTGTCTTTTTCCAGTCTCTTTCATTTGTTTTCTGAAATATTGCTAGGTAACATGCCCATGGCTACTAAGTCAAAAACCTTCAAACTTTTAACTAACTCAAAGAGATATTTCCAGCTAATTTCTTGCCTCTATTACTTTGGAAGCTACATGACTAAGATCACAGATATTACTGATCAAAAAGATTCCTTGAAACTTTAAAAAAAAACCCAAAAAACCAAACCACAAACAAAAAACCATAACTGTCTCTACATTTGAGCAGTGCCAGGTACATTATAGCTCCATTTCTGGTTGTGGCCTCTGGGCAATGTTGTTATATAAATTTACTTTGCTTAGTACTAAACAAAATTAGTAAACTTGGAGAGGTTCTGATTTCCATCAAACAGTGTCACTTGGTTAATTATAGGACGTGATGGCCAAGTGAAGGTAAAGAAATATGATTTGTATTGATAAGTTAATATGATTTTATGAAGGGAAATAATAAACCATTAGTGCTATAAAGTGAATTGCAGTTTTTATCAGAAACCACAAGATTCAAAGTTTAATCCCTGTTGATTTGTTTGTAGGCAGATTGAGGTTTCTTCTAGACAGATATCTGTCCCTTAAAGTGCAGAATTTTTCATTACATCGGGGTAAAAAAGCACTGAACAAAAGTAGTTTGGACTGTATTCTTTGAAAAACAGTTCCTTAATCCCTTTTTGAGTTTTCAGTTCATGTTTTAGTCAGCAAAACAAATTCGCTACTCAATGTTGTAGGCAATGATAACACCAGGGTAAACACAGGAAATGCTTTTATTAATATGATCTAAGCATTTAATTGCCTTCCTTGTAGTTTAATCTTATCTTTACACATTGAAGCAGTGCATATTGTGCATTTCTGATCCTCAAAAGACAGCTTTTCATATGGCATTGTAGAATAAGACATTATCACCAGAAACCTGACAGGCCTGTAATGTTGCTTGTCAGCCGAGGGGCTAGAAAGTTGTTATAATTATGAAGGAGATGTACAAAAGATCATGGTTTGCAAAAGGCAATGCTGAATACCATTTCATAATTAAAGAGAAGGGGTAAAGTCAAGATGTGCCATGAGTTCTGGGTTCCTATGAGAAATAAAGTGTCAGACTTCAATAAACCCCAAAGTAGAGAGTTCAGTCTCCAGATGATACATTTACAATCAGGTTAAAATTAAAGAAACAAGGCTTTAAATTCTGAGTGATAAAAGGACTATAATTAAGAAGCTTAATCCCACATTTTAGGAGCCATGTTTATGATAAACCAATTATCTAGAGCAACAGTTCTTGTGTTGTTAAATTTAAACTTACTTTTTCAAATTACAACCATGTTTCTGTTTGTACTTGTATATGTAAAGAAACATAAACTGAACTAGGAAGGGAAGCTTGGTTTTTTATGAGCTATTTTAGTTTCCTCTCAAGGCAGGTGACATAACACACAGAGCCCCTCCTCTATTCCAGTTCTAGATTAGATTTTTCTTGCTTAAAAAATGTGGGTAGCTAGGATTGCAGACAGTCTAGATTTCAGACCTAGTTTCACCCATGCCTAGTATGTTAATCTCAATCTTTTTCTATCTATATTGCGAATATATCTCCTAATATACTTTAGAACTATGCTTGCGTTTTTTGTGGTAGCACCATACTAATGGCTGAATTTCAAATGTCTTTGTGAAAGCCTGGAGTGAGAGTCTCCCATAATTACAGAATCCATTCCCTTAACACAGAATCTGTTGGGACTTCCTGTCATCCATATGATCTATTTCCATAAGTAAGGCCAGCATTTCATCCCATTTTTCCTTTATTTATCTTTACTACTTCTATTCCTTCTTTTAAAATGTGCTATAAAGCACTGTATGCTGTAGAGAACCCAGAAAAAAGACATGAAAATATGAGTAGGCATAATTATCACTCTTCCATTAGGTTATATAGCTTGCCTCGGGATGTGCTGCTATTTAGGCTGCTAAAGCCAAGAAGCCAGGCTACATTGTTGCACCCCTGTATAAACTCTCTCAAAAGACTGTTCTGCTTCAATCCACACGGCAAATGGTAATACAGTAGGTAACAAGAATACCGCTACATGCATAAGTCCCGAATTAATATCCCATTATGCAGAAAAATAAATAACTAAATAAAATTTCTCTCTCCTTCAAACTTAGATGAAACAAAATATAAGTATTCATTTCAAATATTGTGAGTGTATTTCTTTCAAAACACAATACCTTTCCCAATCCTCTAAGGACCATTTTGCAGTCTGTCTTAGAAATATTGTACTAGGCAGCTAAAAAAAAAATCTTTTAATAGAAAGTGAATTATGTATGTACTGGCATCTTCATCCATAATTTTCTTGCAAAGGCAGAATTGTATAGCACATTTGTTTTAACTAAAATCTGCTACGGGCCAATATCCTAAATTTAGACCACTGACATAGTATATTTTGACTGTGTGTAATTAGTTAATTAGACGTAACAGTAAACTTATGTTGTCTCAGTACAGGAGCATGTCAGAGAAATTTCTACAAGGCTGCTCTTGTGTGACACTAAATTACAGAGGGAATCTCGTTTTATCCTTTTGCTATTTTTAACAAATAGTTGAGAATTGGGATCTCCTTTTCAATCTTGAATTTTCCAGGGATTATAGGCTTTAAAAGTAAATATAATCAAGTGCACAGATATCCTTTAAATATTACCCTGTTTCCTTGTAGATGTTGAAACTGGCAGAGTTTCCTCATGTAATTTGTAAGGCCAACAATTTATTAGTGTATTTTGGACTATTGTCTAAATGGTGTTCTACATTAATTTTTACCAGCAGATCTGCAATTGGGCTCTCATTAACTTTTGTAAAAGCAAACTATATGAAAGAATGCAATTTTAGTACCATATAGGCATATTCCACTTCAACTTTCTCAAGGCCAGGAGCCCTATTTCTCCTTTCTCAGTTTCACATGAGCATGGCACTGTTGCTTTTAGTGGAATCACTTCTGATTTACAGTGGTTGAAACCAGGCTTTAGGGTAGAATAATTGACTTGGTAACAATGTAAAACAATAAGCATCTGCTCTGGTCCCCTCTGTGTAGATTTATATATGATAAGGGTGAGCGCTTGGGAAAGGTGAAGACAGTATTAATATTATTGTGTGTGTTTTTCGATATGCCTTCTGCTTGGTTTTTGAACTTGAGAGGTCTATTGGGAAATTTAAGAACTCTTATCAATTACTCTAATAATAAATTCGTCAAGACACAGCTCTTGTAATACTTTGTTCTTGGTTTTGATTCAATTATTTTGACATTACTGAAATGAACCTAGAAATGTCTCTCCACTGGGGAATACAAAGGCAAAAAGAACAACGTAATAAAGAAGTCATGAAGAAAGGTTTGTGAAGAGCCAAGTGATTCAAGAAACAGACAGCTGGAATGTTTCTCATTTCCTGCTGTCCCATCTCAATATACTTCAAGTGAACCGTATTTTACCATCAGCGTCTTCCATACAACTACAGCAGTTTTGCTCTGATCAGTGATCCTTTGCCTTTTACTGAGCTGAGCATAAAGGATTTTGAAAAGGAGGTGGGGGAAAAAAAAGCTAAGGATTTCTTCAGGGACAAATCATCTTAAAAAACCCTGTGGCTTAGAGGATTACTGGAAAGGTCTGTCTGCTTTTATCTCCTTTTCATGCCATTTGATGGAATGTAAAGAAATTATACTGGAATGAAATAGAGATGATAAAGTTAAGAGAAGATGTAGATGTCTGGTCACTTCTGAATGTGGGACTAAAAAGCTTTGTAACCTTTCACATTATTAGTACAATTAAATTGTATTAATGCAATTGTTCTTAAGTATCAGTTCCTTGTATTCTGTCTTCTACTTTATATCACAGCCTTAGATCAAATCCTGAATGCCTTAATTTAAGGCAGGTGACACTTGTATGGGAATTGGTGTCCATAACAAAATAATTATCTGTACTTGTTCTCTCTCAGTGGAGAAATCTGAAGTTTTGCTGATGATCTGAATGACTCCATGGATGTTTAGATCATATTCTAGTTTTATTGTGCATGGTCCATTACAACTTGGCCTCTTGGACGAAGGAAAGTCTCTGCTCTAGCTCATCTGCATTTCCCATCTTTATATTGTTGCATGATAACAGGGTATGATGGTACTCAATTATGATATGATGGTACTGTAATTGTGTCATGGGCTTTTATTACCTTAGTGGCAGAATTACATGCAGTTAGTTTCACTTTGGATTATTTGTCCTATGTTTTCAATTGTCTTATGATGACTTTATTAGTTAATTCTGACAAATAGGCTCTGGACTGCTTTGGGCAAGGCTACTGTACTGCTGGCTTTCCTGGACACGTCGTCTTTCTCGATGTGAGAAATTCTGCTAGCATGGGATTTTCAGCTTGACAATATTTGACCAGGATTTCTGAGAATCTTGCAGCATGGTCCATACTGTTTGTCTGTGGCTGTAGGTTAGGGGAACTCTGGAAATCTTGGAGTTGTCTAGTTTCTGCTTGAATGCCTTCTGTTGTTCATGGACAGTAGCTGATCTGCTCTGAGCACAACCTACAGACCTGCCATCCACTTTGATGCGAGTACACACAGCAAAGCTGTTACTGTTGTGGTTGCTCACTGAAGTGAGCTAACCCTCTGGTTTACCTGTGCTGCGTGTGCATGGTAGCTCTGTTATGTCCTAGATTCACAGGTTTCACTGAACCTATACTGCATAGTGCATGAGCATGAATTTGTCTGGGGCATCTTCAGTTACTTTATAAACAATAATTTTAGATTCTAATGTGCTTTGAAGTGCACGGTCTCGTGTATTATATAAAGCTAGTGACTTGCTGGATCCTGTAAAGTGTTAATCTGTATGGGAGAAGAGACAACTCTTCTCGGGTTTGCTGTTATACTTAGATTAAGGTATCAAATATAGTTATTTTATGCCTGCGGATAAATGATTTTTTTTATCAGCATACATTTAATTTTAGTTTTTCAAATGAAATAAGAATATATTGGCAAAAACTTAAGATTTCCCACTAGCCTGACTGTACCTCTACAGGTAAGTTGGTCAGGGAAGAAATATGTTTGTAAAAACAAAAACCCTAATTGAAAAGATGATACTCTGACTCTGGAGTCAGGAGTCTCTAGCATAGTGAAAAACACAAAATTAAGGACAAATCTATGTCCATGGTGAAAAATGCTTCCAATCACAAACCTATTATGTATAGCTCAGTATAGTTTGGTACTGCTGTCAGGCTGTTTTGTGGTTTTTTTTGTTTGATTTTTTTTTTTTTTAAACTGAGTTCAAGCACTGAGCTCTCGGAGATAAAATTCTTTCTCTTTTCTATGCATGTCATCTCCATATCAGGTTAAGGTCACTTCAAAGACAGCCCTGGGGACCTTGCATTGTGGCTCTGTGTACATAGAGCTGACCTATTGATAAACAGGAGAGTTTGGTGCTTAGACGTGCCGGTCAGTGGTGGTACAAATATTTACTCAAAAGTGGAAATCAAAACAATACACGAAGACTGAGCTTTGATTTCTTTTGGGACTTGCTTCTTGTCTTCTTTTGGAAAACTCCATTAAAAGCTTTTCTTCCATGAAGTATACTGATGATGCAGTCGATAAGTCAGATCTGAGTGTGCATCTAACAACTAGAAAAAAATTTTTCTGGTTGACAGCTGAGAATTGTTAGAGTAGTAGTGAGATATGGTTAGTGTCATAGCAAACCTACAGATCACCTGCAGCAAATGTAAATAGGTACACTTAGAGAGCCGTTATTTCTTCACATATTCATTGTAAGAGGTGCACTTTGCTATTCACCAGTGTGTAGTGTATGAAGAAAACAGAAATCACTGCCAATGGATACGAGTGATCTGCTTTTCAGATGGGCAAAGACCTTCTCATTTCCTACTCAATATAAAGAGTAGGTACCCAATGGCCCTGTAGTTGAGACCATTAATACTTCATTCTAGTCATGTTCTGCAGTATTACATCAGTGACTTTAAGTGAGTGAATGTAGTTATGTATTTTGACTTGGCCAATTTCTGGCAAAGTAGCTTAATTCCATATAATTTTCTATTTGTTACTATGACTAATTTAATAATGGTTTTTATTATTTTTCAAATTAAACAAAAATAAAGATTCTCACGTGTTGAAGCTGTTGGATTTTTTTAAATTCCCATGAGCAATACACTTCCCCCAAACCAAATCCTGAGGTAGTAGTTTGCTAACAAGTGCTAGTGGTTCTAGACATATCCATGCAACTGTTTTTCTTTTCCTCAAGATAAGTAGAGCTCCTTTCTTCAAGTAGGACACACTGGAAATAAATGACATGCCTCTGTTGTGCCTTTTGTGACATCTATCAAGCTGGTTCTATTGGATCAGTCTAATTTCGTAGATAAGGTCTGACCCACGAATGTGTAAGATCTATATAGCCAGACTAAAGACATTCTTTTTCATATCCCTCTGATTTGCACTCTCAATAGCTTTCTTCCTCCCAGTTATACTTGAAAAAATTAGGATGTTATAGAATCAGAAAGATAAAGTCAATTCCCTGACAGATACGTAATTATTTTATGCAGGGTACTCATGTGTGTTTGTGTGTGTGGTGTAACTTTTTTCTCACTGTCTTGCTTCTCACAATGATTTTGACAAAGAAAGTAATTGCAGACAACACTAAAGAGTCTATAAATTGTTCCAAAGCCAAATCTTGTTGTAAACGAGCTCATAAGAAATCAGGAGCTTTGGAGATTATTTCTGTCCTTAGATGTTTGGCTTAATGACTTGTTTCCAGTGAACCATTCCTTGTGCCTCTGGAGTTCCCATAGAGGAAATTAAGCATTGAATTTTTAGTGCTAATTTTTTTCATTTTCCACCTGCAATCCTAGTTGCAATTTTCAAAGTTTGCTTCCAGTGAGAATGGAAGCATAGGTTAAAATAGAAAAAGAGTTAAAATTAATACAAGTAAGGGTCATAACTCAACACTAAGGAGTGGTTCGAACTGAAGCAGAGAGTTATGTTAGGACTGAAGTCTGCTGTCAAAAAAAAAAAAAATTCTTTCAGAAGGAATTTTCTGCAAAGGTAAGATTTAGAACTCCTTCAGTGCAGCTCAGAGACTGCTTTGCAGCACGCTAACCTGAGGATGAATCCTAAAAGTAATCAATGAGGAGAGATTGATAGAGTCAGGCTGGAAATCAGGTGCTTTGCTGTGCTCCACTGCATATTTGACTGGGACCTTGGTATTTGCTTTCTGTCTGCTCTCAAGTTACCTCAGGAACAAGAGGGCAGCAGGGATGTGCTGTGTGAATTGATCTAGGAGCAGCAGCCTTCTCTGGGCTGTTTTGTTTCCTGGCAGGGGACAGGAACTTGATCTTGTGTTATGTCCTGAATATACCAAACCAGTGGGGTTCTAGAAGTGTTAAACCTGCTGCATGTGTGTGGGATTGCTTCAGTGGAAGAAATGTCAGGAGTAGGTCTAACTGAGTGGCAGAGCAGGACTGTAGTTTATGACTGAGCCTGCTGCTTGCATATGCATTATGCTTTCATTAGTATATAAGTAGATTTACCAGAGCAATAACTTTAGGATCTGGCTTATTATCTTTCTCACCTGAGATTTCTTCCATTGTTATCACTCAACCAGTTATTCTTGCAGTAACACAGTTCTGTATAAATTATTTTAATTTTTTATGTTTCTTATAATGCTTTTGAGCCTTAACTGCTGTATCAATAAGATATTTTACTGACCCTGTACCAAAAAAGTTGGGTCTTATTAAGCTTCTTGAAGACCTGTGTACTATTGCAGGTCTGTAACGGTTAATGGTTGAGTTTGTTAGTTCTCATGATCTGTTAGAAGAATCCCTGTTTCTTTGTTACTTGAAATGAAGATAAATCAGTTCTTGCTTCACAGTGGTGTGGTGTCACGATGTAACTGTATGCTGGATATTTTATGCAAGACACTGAGATTTGTTAGGTTACTTTGTTTTGTTTGGGTCTAGAGATGGGCAAGATGAAGCAGAAATAAGCAGTTCTAAGTTCTACTGTCTGCTGTTAGATTCTGTCCTGCAAGAATGCATTTTGGTAGCAAGCACACCATAATCTGTCATTCCACATGCACTGAACAGAAGACTGGCAATTTTCCTATGTACCGCGCTTCAGGTTCACAGAGTGCTTTGTAGATGATGGGTGATCCTCATAACAGCTCTGTAAAACAGGAAATCAAAGGTACTATTAGTCACATGTCAAGTGGGAAAGCAGGGCCCTGAGGCAACTGATGCTGCAACTGTGAGTTCCATCTAAAGCAGCCTGGCTGAGGCTGCACTTGTTGAGTTTTACTTTCTATAAAGTTAGGTGGGTTTTTTTTCTCTTCAAGGAGGTAGTGGTTTTCCATTAATCTTGGTTTCTTTCTTGAGAGTTGGAGGCATTGGAAGAAAGACAAAAATTAAAAGCTAATTAAAATAAAAGGAAACAAATCATCCAAGTTTTCTTCTGTGACTCTTCTGAGGGTGAAATACATTTGAGGCAGCTCAGGGGTGCAGGGAAAAGAAGTGTCCTTTAAAATCCAGTTTCGAAGTAATCTCTTTTTTTTTTTTTTTTTTTCCTTTCAATAAATCAGCGTTATTCCAGCAAACTCTGTGCTCCAAGCAGTAGGATGCAATCTGCCTTTCCAGAGACATCTAGCAGTTCCCATCCAAGCCTGCACTGGTGGGGCCGCAAGCCCAGGCAATCAGCATTGCTGAAGACTAGGCTAAGTGCGCTCAGTAAATGGAGATTGCTCAAGTGAAAGGAACAGAGATTCACCCTGTGTGCCCGGTACACTGTGAGACCACTAGAGACACTGGTATATCTTAATACTGGCCCAGGGCTCTTTTCTGATTCTTTCTTTCTTTGTTTCTTCCTGTATTAGGTAATGGAGAGGTAATTGAACAAGAGCAAATCTGTCTGAATATGTTATGGAATTAGATGGCCTGTATATAAAAAGATTTTGCCTGTTCTCTTTCTTGTTGCCCAAATTTCTGAGATATTTGGGAAATCTGCAGTTCAAGTGAACTATGTTCACACTTTAGGTGTTAATTTTAATATGCATGTCATGTTTGAAAATGTCAGCAGAAAAGACTGAATAATACTTGTTGCGTATAAATCTGAAGTACATAATTGCTCCAGCTGACATGTATGAATGCACTTTCATTATCGTGTCAAGAGGACACTTTGTGCTTGCAAATGAACAATGTTTGGGGTTGGCAATAAAACGGGAAGCACTTAAATAAAGTTTATTACAGCTTTTTAGAAAAATGTAATTATGAAGTGTTCATACTGAATGAGAACACTGTTTTTGAATTGTTAACTTTAATATGAAAATGGAGTTATGGTTTAAAGGGGAAGACTGCATGGTGTTCAGGGTTTACTAAAGTGAGCACAATACAGATGTGAAATAATGCTATTTGATTTGCATGCCCACACAATATTCAGTGGGTATGCGAGCTGGTTCCACAAACCAGCCAAGGACTAGCAACCCCCTACACCCTCTTAATTCAGTCCACTTAATTTAGTGACCACAGATGGGAAATACACGTCTAAATGTAGAGAACCAACCTGAGAATCCAAGGTAAAGTATCTAATGCTGCAGTTAAATCTAACCAGTAATACTAACATTTATCTGCAGAAAAGATTCTCTGTTTAAAAACTAAAAAAAACCCAACCAAAGAACCAAACAAAAAAAATCCCAAACCACCAAAAAATGTTTATTGAATAATGATGAAATGCAGTAGTACTAAAAGTTTCATTCAGTATCCATACACTACCTTATCTTACAGACAGGGAAACTGAGGAAGGGATAGTAAGGCAAGGACTGTTACACTGGGATGTTCATTAAAAGTTTTTTGGAAACTTCTAATATTCATTGGTGCTAATGGACCTCTGGCCTGTTTTGTGGCTCTCTGTAGCTGTGACGTATTACAGAGAACTAAATAGGGATTTATATGTCTAACATAATCCAACAAATAAAATTATTTGAGTTCTAAACATAGCTTTCCAACTTGCATGGGGCAAATGCATCCAAAACTTCTGTAAATTCCAAGGCATCAGAGGTGGTACTCAAATCTATGAGCTGCTGGCTACCAGCCTTGTGTCTGGTCTATTTATTACACAGAACACATGAGTTAGGCTATGATTCTGACTTGTGTGTTGCTCTTTAAATCAAGGACTGTTGAATTATGGATTGTAATCTCTGTAAAAGCACTGGATGAGTCTCCTGTGTAATCTGTTAATGTCACCTCTGCTGTAGAGTTAGGCAGTGTAGGGAAATGTAGGATATGAAGCACCAGCTGGATGAAGTAGGAGAGGTGCTGGAGGGTGTAGTCACAGCTGGTGGTGGACATAGCAGTCAGCAGCAGCTGGCAGGACCTGGAGATACACCCATCTGGGGGCTGGAGACAGAGTTTAGCCTGGGAAGCTGGAAAATGTATTGATTCATCACCTCCACAAGACACCCTCTGCCAGCAAGACTGTGATGGAGCCTCTGGCATCAAATGAAAGCTGAAGCCCTGAGGAAGCACAGATGGCAGTATTATTTTTCACTGTGATGAATTCCCTCTTGTAGGTACTTTTTGCACACCTCCATGCTAGCAGGAGTGAATCTAATCCACACTGCATTCAGCAGTTAACAGGAACCTGTTTAACTCTAATGTCTTTTGCAATTATTCAGTATTTCTATTGCTACGTAAAGATAAGCTACTATTAAGAGAATGCTCTCCAAACAAGAATTTCCCAATTCCATGTTTTCCTTTGCTTTTTAAGAGATTTTCAGAAACTCCAGCCATGCTGCTGTGTTTAAAAGAATAGTGATTGTCCCAGCAGTGAGGGAGATTTTGCACAAAGGAAGTAATAATTCAAGTCATGTGAAAGCTTCGCTATCCCTTTACAGAAAGAGTTTAGATGTATTTCCCTGTAGCTCCTGTATTTTTGTTTGCGTTTAAAAAACAATGTAACTTTAGTGTGTCTCCTACTTGTCTACAGACACATTTCTGCTGTTTATTTTCTTTCTTTTTTTTCTTTAGGTAATAAGAAAAATAAAATAAAACCAGTTTAAAAGTCTTTCCTCCTCTTTTGGACAGGAACTTCTCAATGAAATCTTGTCTGCTCTGCAACTTCCCTCTAATGTGCTTTCTCTGGTTTCGACAGCCTCTTGGAGGTTTAAGGATGCTCATATAAGTATTTTCCGGCAATCCTCATGCCTGCAAAGTGGTACTTGTAGTATGAGTGCTGCCATTCAGTGAAGATTCTCATAAGAAAAGATTTCTTGTGATGTCCATAGAATCGCCTATCTTCCAATAGCCTCAAACCTGTAGGGTATCAAGGGAGTTCTAGAAAAGTGAGATGCTGCGTATAGCTGTATGGGATCGCCCTCTCATTTTCAAGCTGTTAAACTAACAACAAAGAATTCTGGTTCCTATCTGTGTTTCTTTATGTCTGTTATTTCTTTCTGGTATGCCAAAATCTCACTCTCTGGTGAGAGCTGATGGTAGCAAATCAGGAAAATTTGTTTAAAATAACTTAATTATAATACTTTTTTTCTTTCATACTTAATTACCTGTGCAACTAAAGAGAGGCAATCCTCTCATAGAGCTAATTATATTTCCCTCGCTGAATCAAGCAGTAGATGCAGGGATAGAAAATACAATAATCCCCTTAATGAAAGTTGGGGTTTATTACTAAACATATAATCTTTTCCAAGATTGTGTATTAAGTATCTAACTTAAACTGGTTGAAGCAAAGCTATGTAGCACTGGAGCTCTCTCTCCATCCTTAACTTGCATGGTATATGTGCAGTACATTGTCCCTGAGATCTCAGACAAGATTTGTACTATGGGTTTTAAGCATAGTAATAAGTAAAAATAGAGCCGCACTTGGCTCTCAGTATTATTTGTGGTTTTGGATTAGATAGAACTTCTGTAAACTACTGGGTTTTGTGTGCATTGCCAACTATTGCATGTTAATTTAAATCAAAATAAGAGACAATAGGTACGGGCCTCTCTTGATGTAGCAATACCAGGTGTGCTATTGTAAGGCCAAGGAATTGGCGAAAAAAATTCTGTTGACCTCATAATGTTCCTACAGTCTGAAAGGAAAGCTGCTCCCCACCCCCAAAGTCTGGTTTCGAACTGCTGGACCACTTCTGTTGTTTTTTTTTAATGGATGCTGTGAATAAACCTTTAGAAATAAAAAATGATCTTTCATGTCCACACAGACATACCTTCGCACACTACTGACTGACTGGGATTTGCAATGGTGTTGGTGTCGATGCTAGAGGAGGCACCTCCATCTCACAAAAAAGGGAAAAATTCTGCTGGCTTTATGAAGTGGCTCTGTGGATGTGATGTCTTACTGCTCATGATATAATGTCAATGGAAGTCAAATGTTTCCAATGAAACAGGCACTGACATAATGCAAATTAATCATTACAGTTCTAAGTGTATGACAGTGGACTTGTGTTAGCAGCCTGATGCTAAAGAGCGCTTGTATCTACTTTTAAAATCAGATGATAGACAACTGAGTTTTATTTTTAATTTCAATAAGAAGGAGGTGGTTTATTTAGCATGGGCTGAATGTACCCCAGATAATATTTTAAAGTTTTGCTTTGTTTTTTTGTCAGGAGCAGGTCAAACACATATATTCATGGATCTAATAAGACGAGTAGTAATAATTCTGTTGATTTCACTGAACTACAGATTTATTCATCATGTGTGGAGAATTCCTACAGTGGCAGAGAAGTTGATGTTATTTTTTCAATAGCTATAAAATGCTTTTGTGTTATTACATTTTTGGACACACCACAGCACTGGAAAGAATGTGATGCATCATTTATTCATGTGAGCTGGTTATTTTGAAACATACTGTTAGGTTTCTTACCATAAAATAATGGCATGGACTTGGAGATGAGAAGTTCAGGTTCACTTTGCAGAGAAGCTGCTTGTTGAAACAAATACCACTATATGTTGTGATTTTTATCTGCAACAGTAACATGAATCCCAAACTTTTAAGACCACAAGGGACCTTTGCATCTAGGCCAACAATCTCCACAGCCCTATAGATAGACTTTGCCCATTGGTACTTGTGGCTGGCTCAGTGGTTTGACTAGAGGATACCTGTTAGACAGGGTTCAGTTATATCTTGAGGTAAAGGCTCTAAATGATAAAGAAATCATCTCATTCTTGGGTGAGGTAGACTAATGTCTAATCTTCCTGTGAAAATTTTGCACCTTTTTTTTTTTTTTTTTAAACTTGAACTCTGCTGACTCCATTTTCCTTCCATGTGGTTTTATTATGCTGTTGCCTGTAACTTCAGAAAGTATCAATGCAGACCCAGGAATTCAGTGTTTCTGATGTTTACATTTCTATAATTCTCACTTTTTGAGATAGTGACAGTGAATTACAGTGTAGCTTTAACACCAGACAAATGGCAGACTTGGTGGTAAGTGTGTGGACTTAAGCCTTCATAGAAAACCCACAATACCATCAGATGGTGCCATTCTTTGTTTCTAAACAGTCTGAGGAAAAAAAACCAAAACCAAATCTATTTCTATAAGAAGATTATTACATCATGTGTATTTATACCAAAAGGCATAAAAGAACATGAACATATAGTCCCACACAAGATATTGCTCTGCTGTTTACAGGAAAGATTCAAGACTAGTCTATTGGAAATATAATAGTCACAGAGAAAGAATGGCTGCAACACTAGGTATTAGCTTAATGATTGTTTGTGTGTTTAATTATTTCATTATTAGCCCCTACTGTGCACTCAGCATTTGTGAGAAGAGTGAGAGATTCATGGATACAATCTTTCACTTCACACTAAAGAAGAAAGATTACACTGCCTCAAAATTTAGTTAGTTTTCTGCACATGGACTTGTATGGAAAATGAAGGGTATCACATGCAATTCTCCATTGGCAGAAAAAGGAGAAGGGAATGACTATTTTGCTTTGGGACAGAAGAAACTGGAAGCACACAATCTCTATAGACATGTAAATAATCTGTTTATTTCACCTGCAAGAACACATAGGAAAGCGTAACTAAATTATAACTGGTATGCTGTGCGGATTTAATTACAAATTGATTAGGGGTTTGCAAAAGAGTTGTTCAATTCTTTACTCTTTTAAAGTGTTATTTTAGATTGCTTTAATAAGTTCTGTCATGACAAAAGCAGGTATGAAAATGTCAGTCATAGCTCAGCTTTTTGCAAAGTCTAATGTGTTTTCAGGTGTTTTAAATGTGAATTCAGCACATTCCTATGGTTAATTTCACCATTAGCTAATGTTTTAGATAAACCTAAGGAAAGGATGATAAAAAAGGTTAAAATTAAAGTAGAACAAGTAATGTCCAAACAAGACTGTTTTGAGAAGGGAGCCAGGTAATTGCTATACTTTCTTCTTAATTCTGTCTTGCATCCGAATTCCAGAGAGAATGAGAATGAGACCACTTCATTTCATAGTTGTAGTGTCAACCCTGGTCATTTGATCCCCGAGTAGCTTGTGTCTAATACCAATGCAGAGTTCTTGCAAAAGGGGATATCTTACTTTCTAAGATGGGCTGAAGGCGTGGAATAAATATTTTCCTGTGGCTTTTGTTTGGGGTTTTTTTGTTTGTTTTGTTGGGGTTTTTTTTGGTGGTATTCAGGAGTTTGGATTAGTTTTTTATTTGGCTGAAAATTGAAGAAATGGAGCATGCCAGATTTCTGTTCTATCAAGAATATGAAACCATGTAGTTATCAGTTCAGCTTTTCACCACTAAACCCCCACAGGCAGCTACTGATTTTAAAAGCGTAGAATCTTAAGACGATTATAAATTCTGAACTGACCAAGCAAATTGAAGGAATACTTTAATTCCATATATCGGTTCTAATGTTCTTCTGGTCAGATGTTTCATAGTTTATCTGTGACCCTAGTTAACCTTAAATATCAATTCTGATATTGCACCACTGGAAGATGTCAGTGAGCATGAAACATGGTGATAGTGGTAAGTGAAAATCGAGCTATGGAATTTGGGCAGAGCGGAAAACAATGTGGGCTGAACAGTGGTTATTGAGATGATCAGAGCTAAAGAAGCTAGGTAAGAGGCATGAGAGTGTGCTTCAGTAGTTGAACCATAAAAAGAGAAAGAGGAAAGAAACGTTTTCCAGATTTCAGCACTGCGGGAAAAGGAAAGCCGGGAGGAAGCAGGTCTGCGTGAGTGGGAGGATGGCTGTAAATAGGGAGTTTTCAGCGTCAGGTTTGGTTTGTACAAGAAGGTTGCCAACCACTAGGCTGATGTGGCAAGCAGGTAATGTTTGAGACGTGCAAGACTGAATAGGACTGGTGCGATGCAGAAAGGTATATTATTAACGTAGAACACACACTGTACTTTAAAACAACTTGCGACTACTGTGTAGATCCCCTTTGTTCTGTGCTACCTCTCTAAAGCTGATGTATCTTGTTTTGAAAGTATACTTGCCTCATTTGACTGTTATCACCAAGCTGGCATAGTGTGTGTCATAACGTGACATCAGTGACAGCACTGCCAAACTAGAGGGAATCTGCTTTTCCTACACCTTAAAGTATCATCTGCCTAGAGACTTGCATGGTGAACTCATGGCTCTCGGTAGACTGTTTTCTGGCTCCCAGACCATAATTATCAGCGGCAACAATTATCGGTGACAATATGGTAATTCTTAATGCTAAACATTTTGTACAGGAAACTAAAATTACACGCTGGAGTTTAGAAGTCAAAGTAAATAAAGATTCCTCCGCCTCCCCCCGCCTAATGTTGCCAGTTTCTGTCACTGTCTACGCATGGTACTTGTTAGGCCACCTGGCACGCTGAGAAGAATGTAAAGGAACTTCGGACATGTCTAAAATTGTGAATGTCCTCTATTCATGAAGATGATTATGATGTCTAGTGCAATTTATTCCCACCATGCCTTAGCTTTTGGAAGATATGTTGACAGTACAAATCTGTGTTGAGGATTTTTGAATTAGTAATTTACAGAGTATTTGTGGGTACTGACTAATAGCAAGCAGAAAGTTGCTTTTCTGGCAAACTGATTAAGAGAAACATCAGAGGGCTAGGAAGACAAGAAAGAAAACATAAGGAGAAAACAGAGAGGTGAATCTGAATGCTCCATTTTGAGCACTAGTGTTTTGTTATGGTAAGTTTTATGGAAAATCATATATTATTAAGGTGGAACGTTAGATTCCATGGTAATCATAGACAAATTATGAAGAGTTTATTATAAGGCAGTTTTCTATTTTAAAACAACATTTTATATATAAAGGGAGTATGGCAAATGCTCAGTTCCTTTCCGATTTGGAATTTTGGGACAAAACATGCTTTTATTAACGAACACCGATTGATCAAAGTAAAACAATTCTGTGAAAATGTTTCAGAGGTGTTGAACTTCTGTCTCAATGCAGATTGCTTTCTGTCAGAAATCTGCATGGTTTTCTCGAAGTTTTCTGTAGGGCCAAATAGTCTGGAAATGTTCTTTGCCGATGGGATGAAAACCATTACCAGGAGAAAAATAAAAATTCAAGTAACTCCAGTCTTTCTGAAATGAAAAGAGTTTATGGAAAATGTCAGAAAAGTCCATTTCATATTCAACTAGCATAAGATACAAATTCCAAGAGTTGAATTAATGTTGTGAATCAGAAAATCATAGGTCAGGCTTTTGATCTTTTGTTTGTTTATATGCAGAAAAGATACCCTCTGACTTCTAAACTCCTTATGATTTTCCTAACATTGTTTCATATGTTAATTTCTGTGGCATTTGGGCTGCTCACCTGTTCTCTGCTGACCTAGTTAGAATGATGATATAAATTTGGTATATTGTGTTTGTTATTTCTGATTAGCTGGGATGTAATCACTCCTTGAACAAATCTCATCAAGTGACTCGAGAATGAGTTGCATTTAGCTTGAACAAACAGAGAATAAATCTGTATCTCTGATTTCGCTCATCCATTTTGATCATCCCGTTCACCTGAATTCAGTATCTGTTTGCCATATTGAAGTATTCTTTCATTTTTGATTCAAAGGCTGCTCAGCTCATACGTAATGGAATAAAAATACCAAAGTCTGAAGTAGACATGGGTAGGAATTCTATACTTGTTCACCCCTGAAGCCCCTGGGGTTAGAAAAACGCTTAAACTTAGTTGAAGTAATTTTTTTCCCCCATATGTGTAGAGATCGAAAACAGTTACTTCAGTCTCCCCTCAAATTAACACTAGGAATGAGGTCTCTGACACTTTGTGATTCAGCCTGATGCTTTGCAGTACGTAGGGAGCTTTATTCAGTCCTGTAAAGACTTTAATTTCTAGTGTCCCATGCCCAGTCAACAATATTTCCTTGTTGTGTAGTTGTAGCCAAGCACTTTTCAGTAATCATACTAGTGACTACAAGTACAAAAAACAACTGAACAATGCCAGGTAAATTTGGCTTACTCAGTACTTTATATTAATGATAGTGCACAATGGCACAAACCTGTTAACATTTGACTTGCATTCTTAGCTCTTTTCAGCACTGTGAAAATACTGTCCCATGTTGCATGCATTTGTTTTAAAGGCATTTTGAAGTTCTAACTGTACAATGATGTGTATCTGTACTAAGGCTTTTGCGTATGAGGCTGATTCGTTCTCACCGAATGAATGAACAATTATGTCCTCAAAAGAGGATTTAGAGAGAGATACAGTATTAGACAAGATTGGAAATAACACATTGGTAGTGAAGGATGTTGAATTACACAAATTGACTCCCACAGTGTATTCCTGCTTAATGATTTTGGCCATTACAATGAAATACTTTATTAAGGGAATAAAAGATTGTCAATAAGGTATTTAAGCCTCCACTGCTGAACCTAGAAAACTTATATTTTACCTTTTAATAGCGAATAAGATACTTCACCTTATCAAACTGCAATAGGTTAGGAGAAAAACTCTGTTCCTTTAGTGTTGTATATCAGCCTTAGGGTGAAGGTGGAGTTAAATTCCTCTGCCTAATGCACATTTGTTCTCATCATAAAGCTAATCTTGTAATTTCTCACAGGACTGGCAATCTTGGGAGAAATGAGCTAGTACTGAGGTTAAATTACCTCTCACCCTAAAGGAGGCAAAGGATATTCTTGGATGAATGGCCCAGCATGATACACATTATAGATAACTAAGGTGTTGTATAATACAAGTCTTGGCTTTTGGCTATGGAAAGAGCTTTAGTCCTGCTTCTAGTAGCATAACTGTCTGGAAAATAATTCAAGGCTTTTTGGAATAATTCAGTTTTACTGGAAGTCTTTAAAATCAGACTGTCCCATTTTATATTGTCTGTTGACTACCTATCTCAGAATTTTCAGTAATCACTCCATTAATGCAGGGACTTTCTAGCTGAAGAATGTACAGTGTTTTTTAATGAAATGTGCACTATACTGGAATTTAAGTACTGTTTTTTGATTTATGCAACAATAAGTGATAAAATCCCTTTTTTAAACAGAGCAATCGATCTAAAATTTTTAAAGCCCTCACAGGGATGCTTACAGGTTTAAAGACAAGAAACTGTGTAATGCTTTCAGTGATAACTTAAAATTAAATTATTGAAATGAATGAATCTAAGAAAAGGTAGATAAAACCCACAAATTTGTTTAAAAGAGATTTTGCAGTCTTTCTTGATTATTGTTTCTCGAAAGCACTGATTCTTCTTTTCTGAAACAGACTAAATTGTAATAAAGTATAGAGCTGTAGAAGGGGTTGAATAATAATCCTTGAATAACTTATTTAATGCCTATTACAGAATTACTTTTATCTTGTAGTAGATTATTTTTCATTATTTTCACCCAGTCCATGTGAGAATGGCAAGAAATTGCTAGCTCAGCAGAAAGCAAGAATATTAAAATATATGAGTGGTTATTAAAAGCCTTAAGAAAGGGAAGTATTTCAAGAAAAAGTCTGGATTGAAAGAAATTAAAGTGCCTATCAAAATTATTAAGATAACACAACTGTGGCTCATAGTTCAAAAAGTCAAGTGTTTCTTGAGAGTGCAATATCCCTTCATTTGCTAGTAGTGCAGAATTAAGGGGAGAGATCCACTTTACTCAGTGCTCTTTGATGTATCTGTGAAAAAACTGGATGAATTCAGCAAGTTTTTTGGATATGTTTTGGTTGGAGATAGAAGACATGGTGCTCAAAATGGCAGAGAACTTAATAGAAGCAAGATAAATGGCATACTTAGCCAGTGAAATTATAACTATAAAATGGGCTGTAGGCTGGTAAGAAGGTCTTACAAAGTAGTTGGCAATCACAGATATCAGCAACTTTTGTATAAATGTATAGAAACATTAATTAAAAATAATGGTTTTGAGGGATCAGGTAAATTAAGGAGCTGGAATATATTGATGTTGATTTTAATCTCTTGATTAGTTCTGAATCACTTTTGGAAAATCCTTATCTGCAGATATATATATATATGTTGACAGTATGATCCACAGTTTTATGTTGATGTGAGAGTTTGATACTTATTAAGAAGTCGTAGAACAAGCAAATCAATTGTAGAATGTAGTATTGAGATGAATTTTGGGGCCAGTAAGGGCCCATGTAAAAATAAGAGTAATAAGGAACTGAATTTCTGTTAAGAACCAAATAATAATAATTGTACTGAAATGGCAGCAAATCCAGTGAACAAGATAAATAGAGGACACTTATTTGTGAGAGCGAACCTTACTGTTGCCCAGAAAAAAGACAGAATAACTTATTTTAGACAAGAGAAGAGCTCTCAGTATGGTTTTTCAGCAGTAGGAAAGACATGCCTTGTATTGCATTTGCGTGGCAAGGTTTTGGTAGCAGGGTGGCTACAGGGGTGGCTTCTGTGAGAAGCTGCTACAAGCTTCCCCTATGTCCGATAGAGCCAATGCCACCGGCTCCAAGTGGGACCCGCTGCCAGCCAAGGCTGAGCCCATCAGCGATGGTGGTAGCGCCTCTGGGATAACATATTTAAGAAAGAGAAAAAGTTACTGTGCAGCAGCAATTGCAGCCAGAGAGAAGAGTGAGAATGTGTGAGAAGAACAACTCCGCAGACACCAAGGTCAGTGAAGAAGGAGGGGGAGGAGGTGCTCCAGGCTCAGGAGCAGAGATTCCCTTGCAGCTCGTGGTGAAGACCCTGGTGAGGCAGGCTGTCCCCCTGCAGCCCATGGAGGTCCACGGTGGAGCAGATATCCACCTGCAGCTCGTGGAGGACCCCACACTGGAGCAGGTGGATGCCTGAAGGAGGCTGTGACCCTGTAGGAAGCCCGTGCTGGAGCAGGCTCCTGGCAGGACCTGTGGACCCGTGGAGAGAGGAGCCCAGGCTGGAGCAGGTTTGCTGGCAGAACTTGTGACCCTGTGGGGCACCCACGCTGGAGCAGTCTGTTCCTGAAGGACTGCACCCTGTGGAAGGGACCCATGTTGGAGCAGTTTGTGAAGAACTGTAGCCTGTGTGAAGGACTCACGTTGGAGACGTTCACGAAGGACTGTCTCCCATGGGAGGGACCCCACGCTGGAGCAGGGGAAGAGTGTGAGGAGTCGTCCCCCTGAGGAGGAAGGAGCAGCAGAAATAATGTGTGATGAACTGACCACAACCCCTATTCCCCATCCCCCTGCGCCGTTTGGAGGGAGGAGGTAGAGAAAATCAGGAATAAGGTTGAGCCCAGAAAGAAGGGAGGGGTGGGGAGATGGTGTTTTTAAGATTTGGTTTTATTTCTCATTATCCTACTCTGATTTGACTGGTAATAAATCAATTTTTTTCCCCCAAGTCGAGTCTCTTTTGCCCATGACGGTAATTGCTGAGTGATCTCCCTGTCCTTATCTCAACCCGTGAGCCTTTCGTTATATTTTCTCTCTCCTGTCCAGTTGAGGAGGGGGAGTGATAGAGCATCTTCGGTGGGCACCCGGCATCCAGCCAGGGTCAACCCACCACATGCCTTTAACAGAAAAATGGCCATTCAGCGTATGAGGAAAGAATGTAGTAGGAGAAAGACAGAAAGGAAGGGGAGAAAGCAGAATGCTTTTCTGTCCCCTATCCCTTGGTGATCCCCCATTCCCACTGAGGAGAGAAGGGGGGGAAAAGGGAGGGGCGGGGCGGGGGAAGCTAGGGAAGGTAAAGATCAACAACAAATGCATGATTTTTTTCTTTTTATGTATTGAATGACTATGACAGTTTCTCCATGATTTATTTTGTAAGAATCTGCTTCATAATAGTAAGTACCGCAATAGTAAATGTTAGAGTAAGTTCCAGTGCAAGTTACAAAATATCATTTACATTTCTGAAATAGGATAATTAGCACATAATTTTCCAATAGTATTCAAGACTGAAATAGGCTGAGCTTGGGACTTCCAGTCCTTTTTGATTTTTCTTCCCCGCCCCCCCCCCCCCCCCCCCCCCAAGAAAACCTATTTTATCTTAATCAGTGCTCTTTTCTCCTGTATAGGAAAAAGCTGGCTTCTGTGACATCTCTTATAGGAGTGAAACTGAATTTCATCCATTACTTCCAACATCTGGGCTTTGTGTAGATGGGTGAGTAGACATCTGAGTTAGATAAAGAATATGTTTAACTGAGTTTCTTAATTCCTTTATCTAGGTGATCACAGCTATTAATAGAAATGGTTGAAGGACAAATTTTTTATAATATGTGGACAAAGATAAACAGTCATAGTATGGCAGTCTTAAAATGTAATAATAGCAATGGTTATAAATCTGGGAATGTCAAGAAATTATTACCATCAACAAGAATAGGTCTCATGGAGCTGTTGGCATCATCGTTCTTGTTCTGACTGTTGTTTGTATCATTATGTACTGTTAATATATGCAAGTAAAAGCTCCTTCAGTAGAGTCTCTGTCTGTTCTGTGTCTGTTACCTGCAGAAGTAGGTAATGGGAATAAGCCGCCCAAATTCTCCCTTATCAAACTAATAATCAGTTTTGTACTACTCAATACATACAGTTTGCCGGCCTTGTCATGGCATCCAAACACTTTCTTTCTCTTCCAGTTTTTGATAATTTGAGTGGTGTTTCTGATTTCTGCCATCTGCGGAAGCAGCACAAGAAAATGACAGGGAACCCCCATCACAATGTTAACGTCTTCAGACACAAGAAGGGCCGTTAAAGTTAAAACTCCTCCAAATCTGCTTTAGATCCATTGCCCCTTGAACAGCCTGATATGCGGATTGTGTGGGCAATCCAAATAGCTGCCTTACCCTGAGAGAGCCAGCAACCCTGTTTCCAATGGAGGAGAGGAGCCATGTTTTCAGAACAGTTTCACTTACTCTGTGCAAATCTCTCTTGCTCTCTCTAATTTTAAAAAGAGATTCTTTGTGTCTGTCACCTACCTGCTACATGTAGATTGTGTGTTGGGGGCTGACACACAAAAGGCCTCAATCTCTTAAGAAGCTGCCACCAGAACACCTAATAGACTGTCAGTTTGAATGTTTAAATGAGGCACAGCAAAGGAGGGAATAACGCTTTTAACAAAAGGATGGTGGGTAGACGAGGAAAAAACCTCATCTCCACTGACAAGGTAACTGAAAATGTAGTACTTGCAGTAGAAGGGAGATATTGATGAAGGTGTCAGTAACAGGTGAAAAATAGTGCTCAGATTGGGGCTACTTACAGGAAATAGAGAAAGCATTTATGGCTGTAGAGAGAAGCAGGTAAGGAATCAGGTCAGGATTAGAATTACATTAAGCAGATTGTCTCCTTTGTAGGATGCAGTGTTGTCTTGTCTCCCCTTGTGATGATTGTTGTTCGAGCGGTATTTTAAAGATACATCTGTGTATGTAATACAGATTTGTGCATGACTGAGCCCTGTAAATCAGTGTTTGTATGTCTTGCAGATGTTTTATGCCACTACAGGTAGGTGCATCTTCAAAACTATACATGGCATTATTTGGTTTAGAGATTCAGAACTTAATTCCTGTATGTCAGCAGCATCTCAGATTGCCTTGCTCACTGATGAAACAGGGAAGGTTAGAAATTGCAGGAAAAGTTTTGTTCTACTTTTGTGCAAGTGATATATTTGAACATTGCCACCATGAAAACACATTTACTTTGGTACATGTTTCATTTTCAGTAAGGCCTATTTCTTTAAAGCTGTGGAAT
The DNA here is from genome assembly GCF_018139145.2 of Gymnogyps californianus. Lineage (NCBI taxonomy): Eukaryota > Metazoa > Chordata > Aves > Accipitriformes > Cathartidae > Gymnogyps > Gymnogyps californianus. The sequence continues at coordinate 11,394,808 of NC_059481.1, forward strand.
CCTAATTTGATCCTCATTTTTCACTTGCCACATGTGCCACTTCTTCCTGCCCAGAAATTATAAGCTAATAAACTTTGGTTTTAGGTTTTTTTTTTTAATGACTGTAACCATAATTAATTATCTCATACTCTGTGCAAATACAGTTTCACGAAGTGGTGAATTTCTCTTGGACTGTATGTTTGACTGTTGTTCACTGGTACTAAGAGATTGGTTACATAAATTGCATGTTATCATTTCAGCTCTGCTGGCTGACAGACAGCAGTCAACAGTTACAAGCAGTGGAAAAGCATTTCTACCATGAGTAGAAAAGCACTGTTTAATAACAAATGAAAAATCCGTGGGAGGAAAAGTTATCCTGCATAATCTATGGGTACAATCTTTTGTTCCTATGTTTATAGAAAAGTGTGTGAAAAAGAGCGTATACAGGCCAGAACTACTTGACTCTCATGATGTTGAGAATGTGCCACAATTAAATCATATATTGCTTCCTCTTTATACTTATCTTACCGATCTGATGTGGCGTTAACATTGGGAAGGTATTCAACTGCAGTCTCTCCCATGTGATCTCTGCATCTCCTCATATCATAGTTTGGTATCCAGTTCATTCATAGCATGGGGCAGTTAAAAAAACATTTCCAAATTTCATTTTACAGGGATGAGTGCTCTGTAGATAATTGTATAGAAATTGCAATATTTAATTGTATAGAAAATGCAATATTTATTCTGCATTTTAAAAATAATATGTTAATACAGAAAGTTTTTAAAGGGTGGCAGTTCCAGAGTTGCAGCCTTATGACAGTCTTCTGGTATTTGTGGCATATTTCAAAGCCTAGTGGGTTTGAAAAATCTCTGTGGGCTCCTGTTTTAAAAACTGCTTCGTGTAGTATTACTGAAAACTTATCTGAAGATTATGTTCTTTCTTTGCTGGTTTTTTTCATGTGCATTTGTGAAGGGGAGAGAACTCTAAAATAATTGATTCTTTAGTCAGAGGAAGGACTGGTGAACAGTTCATGTCTTGAAAATTCAATTTGATGGTACCCAGTAGTTCCAAGATATGCCTTCTTGCCAAGCTGGAGACTTGTGTGAATTAGCTTTATATTATTTTTATGATTTTTTTGGTGATATTTCTCTTATTTCTTTACTTTACACTATGAATATAGTCCTGAGTGCGTCTTTACTTTTAAAAAATACATGTATGCACTTAATATTGCTATCCAAGATGTTTTATAGTATGTATGAAATAATAATAAGGGAAATATGAGAAGTTTTTTAAGTTTGCATGAGAAAAGGCATATAAAGCAAACATTAGTGTTGCTGTAATGTAGCACTTTATTTTTTTTTTTATTTCTGTGTCTGATTTCTGTTTCATTGTTGGGAAGTCTTTAAGATAACAGGAATTTCAACACACTAAAAAATCCTGTAGGGTAACAACTGAAACTTATTTCTATACACACTACATCATTATAGCAGCTTCTTCTGATTCCATCTTGAACCTGTTCACTTATGGATAGTACTATTACCTTTAACTCAGTTTAAATGTGCTGGGTACTGTCACAGTTACTATGATGGGCAGTGATCCTGGAAGCAGAAGGTATATATGAATCTCAGACTTAATGTAGGATTAAAGAAGCATGGCAGCCATTAGTCAGAATTACTGTTAATATGCAAATGTAAGATGAGCTATGGAAAGGAGAAGACCCTCCAGCATTTTGTCTACTCTGAATTTTTAAACATTTTCTAATTTTAAACATTTTCTAGTTTTAAACATTTCTAGTTCATATACACAAACTGATCATTTATTTTTTCAACTATCTATTTTCCCATTCTGTCTTCAGAACAAGTAGTCTAATAAATTCCAGCATTTAAGTTTCAGTGTGTTAGAAGGAAAATAAGATGTAATTAATACAGATACATTACATTTTCATATACAACTCTACAAGGAAAATGCAAGTCATCTTCTGTACCTGTGCTGCTTCCGTAATGCCAGACATCACTGGTGACCAAGCTTACTTTGCAGTATCCCATCATGCCATCATCTGGCCTAAGACAGGAGCTAGATGCTGTGGTAGTAAAATAACTGCACTTGGTCTATTCTTGCACTGCTTGTTACCAGCACCAGAGGAGTCTGCATTGGCTTTAGAGAAAGTTTTAGACTTCAAGAGTAGGTGTAGGTGTATTTCCTCAGCTAGAGTAGTCCAGTGCCGCTTTGTCCAAGCAGCTACAGGACTGTAAGAAAGGTGCTTTTTTTGTAGTGAGGGGTTTGCTGTTCGGAGACAGGACAGTCAAGTCTGGATACAATAATGTTGCCCTGTTTACTGCTGTTTGCTGCTTATATGATTTGGTTTTAGAGCTTAAAGACTGAAGTGGCACGATGTGAATGCAGACAGAAGCTGTTGGTTGCTGTGTTCTCTAATGACTTAAACCCTACTTACAAATGTAACCTAAAATCCTGGCAGAGTTTCTTTCCTCTAATTTGGTTGCAGACAGAATTTCTGTACAGATGCAATATAAGTTAGACCCTAAATACGTATTTGTCAAATGGAAAATCCAGCTCATGCTCTGTTCTCTGCTATATCCCTTTTTCTGGCCATCTACTTCTGTAAAAAGATTTCTGTGCTTGGAACACTGTTTGGGCTGTGAGCACAGAACATGAATCATGCACTTGAAAGGATGGTTTTCAGATGTGTTTACTACAAGAAGGCCATTTCAGAAAATGTTTGGCCTCAGGAAAAATTTCTAGGAAGTTAATTAGCATTCATATGCCACCTCATGGAGTTGCTTTAAATTGTCAAGCTTGCTTGAGTGTCTCTTTATACTACTATAGATTGATGTGTGCTGGAGAGGAAGAGCCACCCATATTCTCAATAAATGGCATCACTGGTCTGTCGAGCTTGCAGTAAGTCCAAGCTTTAGGCTTTTGTCATGCACTCATTCTGGAAACTCTAACCAAAGACTCTTCTGCTTTCTTCAGGAAAGATGGAAAGGAGACGTCTGTTTCTCACTGAGACAGTAAAATACTTTTCCAGTGCTTGGATTTATTCCATCATGATTTTCCATAGAAATTGGACTGTTTTTTCAAAAATGAGTGGCCCAAAAAAGAAGCCATTATAAGTCACCCACTGTCTGTTTCTTCCTCCCTAACCCTGAAGGCTGCATCCACTCATGCCTTTGGCTACCTGTTTTGCTGATAACTTGCCAGTTAACAGGTGGCAAGTCCCATGTTGCTGGATGTTATTAAAGAAACAGTTTTCCAGATGGCTATAATATTACATCTTTAAATAAAAGTACACAAGCTTAGTGTCAGCATCTTATTTATGGAATGCTTTTGGCTCCTGAACTGCTTGTTGAAATTGTTGTAAGCCATTTGGTCACTGAGAAGTAATTGTGTATTACTGTAGACAACAAGCTGTTTGCATTAATTAGCAATCAAAGCATATTGCCAAATGGGGAATAACATGTCTTTGACATCTCTGCAGATCCTGGTAACTGAAGCAGTGCAAACCCATGGATTCTCCTTTGCTGCGTGTTTATAGTATGAACTTCCAGTCCATCTGCCCATATAGCCATCTGCAAAATCACTAGGGCAACAGCTGGTAGAAATAAAATCTAAGGTTGGAGAAACAACATATGAAGGTACAAGGGAGTTTGTAAAAAGACTTTGTCTTTTGCAGTAAAAGTAGCTTTTGTGAGCATTTCATGCAGTTTCCAAAAAGGGAAAACTGTGAATGTTGTCTTGTTCGTAAGCATGCTCTTTTCACCAGTTAAGGAAGAGATGTAGTAAGTGTGATCATAAGTAACTTGAACCAGCTTTAGGGAAACACAATGAAGCATGATAGAAGGGCAAACCTTCTGAAGATAGCACAGTTAGCTACCTTAGACGAGGTGATGTGCAGACAATGGATGGTACTGATCACATGGAATTAACCTCAGAAAGGGTTAAAATCTTGCCATTCTCTGTCTCTCCCACTGTATTTTTGAAGGCATTGGAGTTAAAGCTGTTTGGACAGCAATGCTTCCATAGAAGCACATTTGGATGTAGAAGGTGCCCTTAGCTTGAACAATTAGATGTGATGTCCTTTTTTTGTTAAAAATAGTTGAAAGAGCATTAAAAGGCTGGGAAAAACTTTGCAAAAGATTAGGAATTTTGTTCCACATGGGCAAAGAAGAGTGAAGATTAAAAAAAAATCATCTAGAATTGACACTACAAATAATGGTATGTGTTTTTCCCCTTTATCCAGTTAACTTTCCCCTTCCCTTGTAACATATGAACATTATGTGATATAAAGTGCATTCTGAACAGCAATTGTATATGATATGCACTCAGAAAACCCTGAGATTCTTAGTATTTCTTGTGTAGAGCTGTTTTTCTTCCTCAACAAAGCTTTTTGAAAATGTTCTTATTAGTAGGAAAGTTTCATGTGAAAAATTAGGAGTAAAGAACCCAGAGTAGTCTGGACCTAGTGGCAAAAACATTCATATGAAGGGTGGGAGCTGTGGGTTTAAAAGTTTAGAACTCTGGACCCTTACATGCCTCCTTGCTTGGTAGTCCCAGCGGCAATTTTTGATCAGGTGTTCCTGTTTGCCTTTTTTTGTCTGATGACCAGAGAAATCTTTGTTGATGAAGTTTGTCAGGATTTGTATATTTCTAGGAAAAATTAAATATTAACTACATCCTACATCCATTTATCTTTTAAAATCAAATTATTTGTGTAAGCTTAAGGTGTATAAGCTTAAGAATTATTTTCCTGGACCTATGCAAAATAACTGCATGTGTCACTGGGAACTGTTGTGCTACTGCGGTGGATTGGAATAATTTTCTGTATGTGTTTTGTAGTGCAAGTGATAAGACCAGTTCTGATGACTTCAGTGCTTTGAAATATTGTGGCATTTTAAATTATTGCATGAATGGGAATTGAGAGGTAAAATAGGTGGGGCCCTTTTAAATAGTTTGGGAGCCATGTTTTATTGCAGTAGCTACAAGAAGCCAGCCAGAACCTAGCCATACATGTGAACGTAGGCATGCATATTTGTACCTAGCTAGTAAACGTGGTTATTTGAAATCCAGCTGTGCCTGTGTGGTTTCTGTCTATTCTTTTGTGTTATGTAGAGAGCAAAGACACAATGGGAGAAAGGAAGGAAAAATATGCTCAAGTGCAGATCAGTGCTTTGCATTTCGACTGAAGGAGTGCATGTATTGGGAAATGCATTTATTCATTTATGCTATGCTTAAGAATTAAAAATATTTGCTACTAAAATTGCCAGGTTCTCTGAGTTATTAAGCACGGTATAATGAACGCTTTGCAGAAAATAACTAGAATGTGATCTATGTCTGCAGAGGAAGCAAAGGAGCAAAACACATTAAAAAATAAATTAATGTAATGCAAAATAACCTTAGTTCCACTGCACAGAAATTTGTAATTGCACTGATCTTGTTAAGCTGCTCTTCCAGAATATGCTGCACATTCTATGCAGAAGTACAGTATGATGATGAGTGTCAGTCAAAATTAGGATCTTTCATATTCAGAGTGTTTTGCACATGCATTTAGCGTGTGCAGGTAGGCACATTTCAATGAAGCAAGATATCTTCTAGACAGGAACTCTTAACAAACAACTCCCACCAGAGGTTTGGGGGTGTACTTTTGTAGTGTTTCTGAGTTTTGGCTTTTTTTCTTCTTTTTTTTTTTTTTTCCTTTTCCTCTAAGATGTATTGCTTTTTTGTTTACTTTCAAAGGGCAGCGCACTGACATAATCTTTTAGGATCTTATTCATGCCTCCAGGGTTACATTGAAGGCCAGGGCTGCATTCTTGGCTCTTAGTGGCTTGCAAGGGAGGGATATGACTGAATTGATTTTGGAATAACTAAACAGATTTCTGTGATAGATAAGCAAAGCTAAAGCATCTTTACCTAGTACAAACTCAGCATAACTGGCCAATAAATAAATAACAAAAATTCTCCCTTGCTCTGCTGTCTTTCAGGATAACATCTCTTCCAGAATGTTTTTCACAACTTCAGAGAATTCACAGGCCTTAGCTGCATGTGACTTTAGTTACAGATTCAATGCTTGTTACTCTTTCTTAGACAGCTTCTAGGGGAAACTGGTGTCTTGTGTACTCCCCAGGGAAAATGCAACTGTGAGCAGAGGAACAGTGTACGATGACGAAGGACATTTAATAGGGGATCATTTAGAGGGGATTTTCTGCCAATAATGCATACATCTGAGAGAAGATCATGGATTCAGGCAGCTTTCTTGCCTGCTCGGGGAGAAGTACAAAGCCATGTATATGCCTGTGAAGTTTGACCGAAAGATGAATATGTGCCTGAGAGGTAAGAGTAGCTCATCACCACAGTGGCTGCCAAATGATAGTAGTAGCTGACGAAAGTGGCAGGCACAAAGGGAGGAGACTGGAGGGGGAAGAGTGGGCAGCTTGGATCTCAGCGCTGGCTGGGGCCTTTGTGTTTGGAGGAGCTGGCATATTGGTAGGCTGTCCTTGGACGTGAAGCAGCACTAAGACATTTGTTTACATGCACAGGTAGTCTAATCAAACTAGCAGTCCTACCATGATACTGCAGACATCTATTCATAAAGACAGGTTGAATTAAGAATGCCATGGTGCCTGGAAAAGAGCATCCCAATCTAGGGCTTGAAAAGAAGAGGGGTTTGGGGAATTTTTTGGGTTTTTTTTGTAAAAAATGTTTGGCTTTTGTTATTTTGGAAAATGTGTAGGATGTTTTCAGAATGACTTTATTTGCTCTATGGTTTTTTTTTTGTTTGAATGATGACCTAAATTAAAAGGAAAAAAAAAAGTGAAATAAAAGGATTTTAAAATGCTCCCAAAGTAAGCAAACTGAACTTTTAATTTTGGTCAAAGCAAAAGTTTTAGGCTTTGTTTCACTAGATTTATGACTGTGCTCTTTTTTCTAAAGACATGTTTTCTTGCATGAAGGCTGAGTTGTAAACGGGGAAGGTGTGCCTGAGAATGAAGTTGAGTAAGATGCTTTCAACTTGCCTGGCTTTGACTACTTGTCAGGAGCAACTGTTGCTCTGTCACTGAACCTGTTAATTTCATTGTTATGCAGTTCTGCTTTTCCTCAAAAAACCCCATCAGATATATTCATATGTCCTCTTGAATGAAAAGCCACAGAACTAGACAGGAATGTCCCTACTAACTCTTGCACTGTAGAGTGGGTGCAAGTTTGCTTTTGAACCTGGTATGATATTTTAATCTTATATCAGTGTAGTGTTTTGATCTTATACTAATCTTCTTGGCATTGTTCCTCAGACATGAAGATTTTAGCCTTAAACAATTTATTCAATAGTTGAGATATTTCATAAAACCAATGCCTACATACTTTTGTTTCCCTCCCCCGCCTTTTTTTTTTTCTTGTCACACTTCATTGTGGTGAAAACAATTTATTTGCTGCTTTTGCTAGGATACGTTGGTCTGGCAGTGAAAATAAGATGTCATTTTCAGTGTCTCATTTGATCATCAGCATAGACATCCATCAACAAAATATTTACATTTTTCAGTGATGATTATGGACGAGGATGCATAAATCAAGGATGCTTTACATTTTATAAGATAAATTGACGAAGAGGAATTGAATCTGAAGTTTCATTAGGACTAGAAAGTGCCAAAATGACTCTGTGAACTCTAAGTATGGCAATAAACATTGGAAACAGTCAAAATCAAGGCTTTGTCTCCATATATTTATTTTTACTACTTTTCAATTAATTCTTGCCAGTGCTTCACACTGATATTAGGCATAAAAGAAGCTAAAGTGTACCAGTTCTCTCTATATCTAGACCAACAAAAATTCTCCATGCTCCAGTAATATTCCAAATATTATTAAAATGAATTGTTAAAATAGTGGTGGTCTGCACCACTTGAGTGCTGACATGTTTGGGCTTGGTTCTAACTTTTTTTTTCTTACAATCTAAATTTCTGGATTGGGCATATTAGCAAAGACTTGCTGATGTGCAAAGTTAAATCTGCTTTTAGTTTTCCAACATTATTAAAAAAACCGTTTAACCGATTTATATATTAGCTACAGTTTTGGCACAATTTCCAGTAAGTTAGGTTATGTTCTTAATTCTTTTATGTGAGGTCTTCTTCCCTCCCAACTACTTTGAAAACTTTGATTTAAGACTAAATGTCTGTTTAGATGTATGCTCTACCAGACATTGAGTTACTAGACGCCTGTGAGAACTTTGAAGATTGCAGTGGTATCTACTGCCTTTAAACACTTAGATGTGCTTTTATAATTATTTCATCTGTTCTCACAGGTGTTCTAATAGTATCCTTAAAACCTTGGGCTCCTTTTTAAAGACGTAATTGTAGAATGGTCAAAAAGTACATAGGAAAAGAAACTGAAAGACCATATATATTAGTCTTAAAAATTCTTTAAGGATTATTCAGCCACTGTTTCCCATTCAGCAATCCTGTATGCATAGAAACAAACCAGCTGCCTCTCATAAGCCAGCTCAGTTTTTCATTTTGGTGACGGAAGTGCTTACCCACAACAGAAAAGCAAAGTTTTCAAGCACAGATGTTTGTGTAATTGTGATACAGTACAGTAAACACAGACAGTATGGAGTGGCCATCCATCCTTTGTCACACTAATCTGTTGGTCTTGTGGGAGGTATAGAAAAATAAACCAAGCTGGGTAAAAATAACTAATTCTTTTTACACATTAGAAATGACATTTTTTTAAATTTTACTTCTATTGTTTTTTAATCTATATTTTGATGCCCAATTTGACAGTGTTGTGTAAAGAGATGGCTAAAACATAACAGCCGCTACTTGCTTCTGCTGATGGGAAGCCCAATTAATGTAGTTACACTAGTGTTGAATCCATAAGAAATATGGGATGTTGATGCAAGATAGGTCTTACTCCAGTGTGACTTACTCTGGTAATTCTACTCAAGTGCTCTGCCAACTTTACTTTATAGACTTATGCAGTGGGCTGAGACTTTTATGGTTCGGAACAGCTTCATGGACGCAGATGTCCATCTGCGTAAATGGATCCCAGCTCTATTTCCTTAAATAGTTTTAGTGTTTCTCAGGAAAAGACACAGGCTATACGCTCCCAGATGCTCTAAAACTTATGCTTTAAGTCCGTATTTTTTTAACACCTCTTCTGGACAGAGAACCTTTCCTACACTGGAAACTTAAAAAGCAAGTACATGGGATCTGAATCTGGAATTTCCTGGATCCAAATAAATGGTGTAACAGAGTGAGCAGAAAACTGCGTTTCTGAGGGCGACAGGTTTGTATACTGCGTGAGATGAAGTATTGAAGTTTTTTCAGGCTGGTCACCTTTTTCATTGCGGGGGGGGAGGGTGTAAAACCTGACATTTTTTCTCTGATAATCTTTCACAAGAATAAAAAAATCCCTTTAGTCGGATAAGGAGAAATGCTCTTCTTCGGTTTTGAAACGTTCTACATTTGATTGCACACACTAACTTAGAAAAATTGCTACAGAGCCAGAATGCCAGGATTTATCTGAAGTTATGTAGAATTGGTTTCAATGTTTTTAAAAATAAGAGATTATATGAAGGTTTCACTGTCTTTAGGTAGGAGTGAGTTACTTCTCACTGCTGGTAATTGTATCTGGTAATTTTTGTCAGGGAAATAAAAAAATGCTTCTTGTGTCTTGTGGTCACAGCTATGTCTTCCAATATGCCCCCTTAATGCTTCCTTTTTTCAGTCAGAGCTGTGTTTAGCATGGAAACACTATGCACAGTATCAGTATGCCCAACAGGCACCAATTTTATAAAGTGTATCATTCATGAGCTACATCGAAACCCAAATTGTTGACGGGTATAAACACAGAGAGAGCTAATATTCTTTAAGCAAAAATAAAATTATTTTGATATAAGACAACTTCTGGCAGGCTACCTTCTGTCCTTGCTGCAGTAAAATAATGGCTTTTGTCACTTGTTTTTAATTTCAAACTGGCATGCTGGAAGTATCTATTTCAAAGATGAAGGAAAAGTAAGACAAAAAGAGATTGTTACTTTCCCCAAATCAGTTTCATTTCTGTCATTACAAAACAATACCTTTACAGAAGATGTCTTTGAAAACCAGCCAGCACTATGACAGATAAGTTATAGCTAGTCTTGATTATTCATGCAGATATCAGCAGGTTATTCCAAGAGGGCTTTATTCATATTGTTAAAGCTATTCTCTAAAAGAAACAGTAATCTTTTTGATGAGCATGGGGAACAATTTCTTCAATACCAATCCAATTTATTTGGACCCTCTGATTGGTGCTTTCAGCTAGATCTCTAAGCACAATATTAATTATTCATTAAGGTACTTGAAGGGAGAATATTTGCATAGCCATACTGTCAAAATTGATGAGGCTTTGCGTATGCACCATAGGAATAGCTTTCAACCTAGTGTTAAAACTAGAGATGATACTAATAAAATTGTTAAAAAAATTATCTAAAAAGCCAACAATAATTTGAACTTTCTCGTAACCACAGCACATTTATTTTTATAGCACCCACATGTCCTATTGAGAGATCATGAAAATATTCTTCCTACAGCTGGTCATGTGGGTATAGAATAAAAAAAAAACCCTCAAGAACATTTGTATAATAAAAGGTCATAATGGGGATAATAGATAGGAAGAAAGAGGTTTTGCGTGAGTGGGAGGAAAGAGTAAGCCTGGCATTTAATATACTTATATCCACTTGGAAACACAAAGAATGGTTTTAGGGGAAATTGTAGTGTTCTGTCAATATATGCATAGGTGGACAGAGGGTCATCTGGCTACTAAAAGATTGGAATACTTCTCTTTGTGTGTGCATGTTAAGGTGCAGTTACTTCTAAAAAGGTAAATTTAAAGAAGAATTAAAACTTAAACTTTATAAAATATGGTACAAAGATCTAAAAAGATCTTGGTGATCGGGAAAGCTGCAAAGTGGCTACACTATGACTTGGCTGCAGTTCCCGCAGCTCTTTTTCAGATGAGGGAACCAAGCTGGAACATGCTCAAGCTTTTAATCTTATCTTATTCCTTTCTCCCAGACCTTGAGCTGTGCAGGGAAGAAGCTCTTACTTCACACCACATAGAAACAGAAAGGAGTGACTTCAGGAGCCAGTGCCTGAGTCTCAAAGTATTTTCATTCACTTTCTCAGTATTCAGTCACAGTAGCAATGCTCAGTTACTCTGTGTGAAACACTGACTGGTTCATACTTTCTAGTACGGCATCCTTGCTAGCAGAGAAGGAAAGAATGTTCCACGTTCTTGAACGTGTCATAAATTTTGGTAAACATTGAACTAGAATTGGTTGGTTTGCCAAAAAGCAGGCTTAGCAGCCCCTGAAGTAAATAGCTAAAACTCTGATAAGAGAGGTGATTTTTTACTCACAAGGATGTAATAACATTTGTAGGATCATCTTTCAGGAAGGTACTGAGGGACAAATAGGAAAAAACTGACCCCTTGCTAACTACTACTCAAGTTATTCCTTTTGCCTAAGCAATGCAAGTTTTTAATTTTGTGGCTGAATTTCTGCCTCTGCAGTTACTCTAAAGAGGTTGTACTGCATGTACCTTCCCGGGATCCGACAGGAACTAGTGTTCTGCTCTGTGATCTCAGAAATACACTGTAGTCAAAGGGAGTGTTGTAATGGAGATGTGTCCCTTACGTGGCCTACTTCTGCATAAAGCATTATCTTTCAGAGACCCTCTTTCCATATTGATATGAACAGCAGTGGAGGTGATGCATGCATGACACGTCTGAGCCCCAAAGGTTATATAGCTTTCCTTGTTCAGAATTAAAACACTGGAAATGTCAACAGTGGATCAAGAACAGAATAGACCTTTTGTGATTTATTACATATCCACAGCAACTGATATCTGCAGTTTTATTGAGAGTCTCAAGATATTGTGCTTTTATTTAAAACTACAGGTCTGAACTATAGAGTCACGTGAATATGTGACTTTCTTGGTTATTTTTAAACAAGCTGAACTTCAGGCCTACATGATAAACTTCAGCCATAATTATTAAAAGCAGAAGGTAGATTGTTTTAAAGCGTATGATTTTTTAAGTCAATGCAGATGGCTGTACTGCATTGCATACTTAGAAAAATATTGTTTTACCTGCTTCTGTATGAATTTATATGCACTTCTATGAAGTGTAAACTTTTTTTACTGAAAACACAAAATGATACTAGAAGTCTTTTACTAAATATGAGAGATAAAAAGTAAGGAAATATTTGCACAATTACTTCAGTGTTTATGTACTACAAATTTATTTTTAACTCTATTTTTAATCTTACTTCAACACCTTTTGAAAAAATAGTGAAATTGCAATATTAAAACCATTTGAAAACTAGAATATAGTACCACAACAATCTCAGGTCAGTTTTAGTACAATTCTTTTGAATCTTAAAATGTGTGATTACACCAGAAAACCAATTTTACTGCAGATCTATGGAGAAACCATCACAGTATAAACTGAAATGTTGCCAAATCAATTATGCTTTCATTATAAAAATGAACTAAATTAAACAGAAAATAATATGCTTAGGTAATGTTGTAGTTCAGAAGCAAACCCAGAAATTAAAGTAATTCCTAGCTGAGTGCCACAGGGCTTTTAAACTCAGCTTTGTCATGTCTCAGGAATTGTAGAATAAATATATCTGGTGATGCATTAATGATGCAAGGTTTGGAAATTTCTTAATGTGCCAAGATACAAAAGATCAGAGGCCAGATACTGCAGCAGGTCAACTTTAATTTCAAGTGCTCTTGCTTTTGTACATTAACCTACAGTTTTCAGTCTCATGGAAGGAATTTGGATGTTCGATTTGCATTGTAACTAAGGGCAATCCAGCATCCCAATCCCTTGAAAGTCTTTGAAAGTATGATAATCTTATCTAAAATCTCATTTACTTTGTTTTTACCTTTAACAGTTCTATACACAACCTGAGTATTATTCAAATGCCCTTTAAAGTGAGCCTGACAATACTGGGATTCCATTTCGAAACAAGGGCTGAATATAGTCAAAGACATTAGGGGAGAGAGAGAGACGGACTGTGATGAATGTTAGAAAAGACATACATACAACTCCTGTGGTAGAATCAGAAAGCACCTATCAACGGAATTGGAAAGATGCAGTGCTACATTATAAGAGAATATGAATTTCATCAGTATTCATAACATATGCTGATATTCTATCAGTGAAACGCTGCTGTAAGCATCAGTCCATTTGCATGCAGAGCAATGCTCTCTTAAATAGGAAAATAAATGAGGAGTTAGTCCTGATATGGGAAATGTTTCAGGCTATTTCCTTACATTCAAAATTCAGCAGCCTGGTTATGATTACTAATTTCCAAATTTTTAAAGAAATAACCATGAGATGAAGTAAGTAGCCACAAACGAAATCACAATAAATATTTCAAGGAAGTTTTGATAATCATTTGGGATTTCATCTGAATGCAGTATTAGACCTCAAAGTTGTTACGCTGCATGTCCTCTCGTTTTCTTTTCCTCTCTCCCTTTTCCCTTCTCCTTTGTCTCAACATAAAGTCTTTAGAAAACATGCCCCGCAAGATCTTGCAAACAACCCGAAATATCCAAAATGTCTTGGAGTGCCTCTACTTGGGTTGGACAATTTAAGCTGAATTTACCTCTCTGATCCACATTGATTAAAACGTACAAACCAGCTGTATTTCTGTTGCTTGTACAGATCCTCCTGGCTACAAGTCCATGCTTCTCTGAAGAGAAACAATTTCCTTAGACGTTTCTTCACCCTTAATTTTTTTTTCTGTAGATTTTTTTTTTTTGTGCCTAAAATTTACAGATATCTTGGACTATGTGCAGACATATTAGGGTAGAATCATCCTTAGCTTTTACTCAGTCAATACTTTAAGATTAACTACCTACAGTTCAAGGCTGTGCTGATTAGGCTATGGTTGCTAACACCTTCTAATAGCGTACTTCAAAATTCAAGCTGAGCTTAGCTTGCATGGTTGATTTCACCTATTGAAAGAGCTACAACCACTACAACTGAAATTGAATCTGACATCAAAAGTCATCCAGATGCCTGTTAGGTAATAGAAAAGTGTGAACCAAGTTTACCAGTGAGCAAAAGGCATATGCTTACATACAGATGCTACAGACCCATCCTTTAGCTTTAATAAAATGATGCCTTAGGACAAAATCCACCACAAGTATCTAAAGACACATGTCTGTAATAGTAGTGAGCAGCAATTTCACTGTTCATTTTTGACTGTGTGATAGAAACGTTTATAAAACTGGTATAGTTTAACAGAGAAAAGGAATTGGTACCCTTTTGCATATTGTTCATTCCACTTAATAGAGTGTACCTAAAGGGTAGTAGATGAACTGAGGACATGAATATTATGCTTTAGCAAGATAGTTTGTTGGAAATAATTCAGATTCTGTTGAGATAGTGTTTATTTGCTTTAGTATGCTTTTTCCTTAGGAAGTTTAAGTAGATAACTTTTTTTTTTTAACTGAAGTTAATAATTGTGTATATGGAATTAAAGAGTTTCAAATTCTGTTATCAATCTAGGCAAAATAAGTGTGATTTGACATGAGATCATTTGGCTATTTCTGTACAATTCTATATTGTGTCTCCAAAGCCTACACTCAAAACTAGAACCTCAGAAGTGGAATTCTCCACGTTCATGCAAATAATGTGAATGTTGGAACATCCCCACATTTTGTAGTTGTGGTTTGGTGAAATGTCAGTGTCCAGGAGGGTAAACACCTTGGATGAAGAGCTTCATCAGGATATTACTACTGCTGTAATGTGTAATTAATTTTACTGCTGCTAAATGTCAATATGAACCCTATATACTTCAAATCTAAATTCTCATTTAAATCTAACTTTCTCTGGATCTGTACTGCCTCCTTGACTGATCTGACCTAACTACCAAATGTGGCTGAAATGTTTAATGTTTAAAAGTACTTTGATTTGAGAAAAAAAAGTTGTGAAACTTTAGGAGGAAATACCTGCACTGAGCAGATTTCCTCTTTAAAACAATAAGATTTTCATTTAAATAAACCTGGAAGAAAATATATCTAGGCAGCCTGTACTTTGCAATTTCTACTAAAGATATAATAGTTGTTATAATTAACAAATATTTAGTAACCAAAGATGGAGGAGTTAACCTCTGCAAATAGCATGGCATACTTTCAGATAAGTGCTTGGGACTTGCTGGAGAAAAATGAAAGGTTGAAATAGTCTAGTCTGCAGCTAGAACAATCTGTTTCCTTACAGATGACCTACACTTTCAAAACTACTCTATTTTTCCTTTCTCTTGGCAGAAGCTGAAGAAAACCACCCATTATTTAACTGAATGTTCAAGAGACCTTGGTTGTGATCTTTTAAATGAGTTTCTTCATCAGAAGAATCTGACTGAGTTACATACTGAAAACATGTTCCCCTAATAACTCTGCATAATGGCGCTGATGGTCTCTGTTGATGCCTGAATCTATCTTGATGTTGATTCCAAAGCCAGTGCTGCTTTGGAACTTTCAGATAACATTTCCATGGCCAATTGACTTTATGACATAATGCAGTATCAAGTTAAATAGGTTAATTATTTTCTGCATTTATTGTTATTGCTTTACAACAAGTACTTACCAGTATTTGAAGAGAAGGAACTTAAGAGTCACAAATGAAGCTAGGAGTCAAAGTACGGGTGGGAAGGAGAGGATCTTCAGGAAGGGTTCTCTTGTTTGTCATACTGACTAGTACTCCCAAATAGAATTTATCTAAAAGTTACCTCTTAATTAATGCTGCTGACTTGAAGACTGTCTACTGAGTTTGATAGACATGCAGCATGATGGTGTTTCAAGGGACTATTTTACTGGTTCTCTGCAATGGTTAAGACAGTGTCAGCACTTCTATTATATATTCTTCTCTCCATGCTCCCTCTACAAGTATGCTACGAGGCAATATTGCAGCCTTTCTCTGTCAGGATCATTGTAACCTCCACAAGATTAGGGTTGTGTACTTTCCTATGTTACAGGACTCTCAGATTGTGTAGATCACTCAACCCACTAATGCTGATGTAGGTTAATTTTTTAGCTGCCATGGGAGATCATTTCCTATTCCTTAAATCCATTTTATTCAAGCAAAATTGCCATGATTATGATCTTATTGAGCTGCTGTAAATTAGAAGGCTTTATGGAGAAACAGATAGGAATTAGGAACAGTTTTATGAGTTTAACAATATCAGTTTACTGTTAAAATAGTAAAGCCAAAATGGGAATCATGCTTGCTGTGCATTTTGCGGTGCATATATATTCTCTCTTAAAATTATATGTGAGTTGAAATTAATGAGTAATTACAAAAAGATTTTTTCTTTACATGCAAGTAGCTCATTGGCATTTAGTTTATTGTCATTTATCATTAAAAGTCTCCCCATAAAATATTTTGAGGTTTATCTCTTCTAGTCTTTTTTGTTGAAGCTGTTTGATGTTCTATGAATAATAATCTCTGGAGTCAGGTCTCCACTCACCTGCGGCACAGCTGAACTCCCTAGAAGTCTGCAGTTCTCTCTGTGGTCCAATAAATGTCTTATTAATCTCATCCTCTGCGAGATGGGAGATCTGGGTTTGGTTTCTCTCTCCAGTATCAAAAGAAACGAACCTTTATTCTGGGGGTTTTGGAAACATGGCAAATACAGAAAGTGGGTGGCAAAAAGCCTGCCTGCTTAATGGATTTGGTCCTACAGGGAGGTTGGATGGTGGACAACCTAACCTATGAATACTGTTCTCATCCTTGGCACGGGAGAAACAATAAGCAGCTTAGTATTAAGCAGCCTCAGGCACTCTGTGCTTGTTCAGTGGCTGAAATATAAAGGACTTCATTGGAAGAAACTGAAGTGAGGTAAGTGTGCCTCCAGGGTCTAACAAGGGCGTCAAGGGACTAAGTTCTGCTTTTGCACCTAAGCACTATAGGTGATGGTACAGAATGACTTTCCTGTGATGTAATGTGATTAGCTGGTAGTGGAAAATTTTTCTAGGTTTATAGCGCTTTATCAGGATTTGGTGGGCACGATACTTTCTGGGATTTTTTCCTGCAACTTGTCCTAATGCTTCACATCTGAGTATGGTATCTGAAACTGCTTTTGTGGTGCCAGGAGACTTTTTATTTCCAGATTCTGTGTTATTTCTGGAAATATATTCTGCCAAAGGCAGTAATTAACATACTCGGGCAATCTACTGCATGCATCAGCGAGCTGAAATAGTTTGCTGTGTTCATTTCCCTGATTTAATGGGTCTGCCCAAAACCCCTGGAGGATGGTTAAAGTAGCTGCCTTTTGATTCTGGTTCTCAGTACTGCTCCTCAGTAGGCTGACTTTGTGTATCAGTACTGCCTCCTCCTGGATGAATTTAATCTGAGCTAGAGGAAAGGTGCATACACAACCAAGTAACCTTGGGAGAAGCCAAGCCGTGACGGTATGTGATACCACATCAGCTGATTCACAATTAATTACCTTCTCCCTTTCCAGACATGAAGAAGCTCTGTGAGGAGTAAGCCCACCCTCTCATTTTTTTTTTTTTTTTTTTTAGTGTGAGAGCCTATTCACAGGTATTAATTAGTAGATGTGCTTTACATCCATTCTTAACTTAATTTGCAGTTTCTTGTCCATATGTCCACACCAACAAGTGCATATTGATTACTGATGGTCTAAAAATTACCCAGACAAAAGAAGTCATATTGTGTATTTATAAATACAACTGTTTATAGAAAGTGTTTTCTCTCTCCTCATGCTGAATACATCCTGCATTGGGAATTCTGAGAAAAGTATATGGGATCTGAACTGGATACAGGAAACTTAGACACAAACCTAACCAAAAAGCAAAATAATTAAAGCATAACAATGCTCCTAGCCTGCTTCTGTTCCAAAGAAAAATGTTTTATCTTCATTTCTGGGTACTTGACTTCATAGCTTTACTAATGTTCTTTCTTTTGTATGATTTAGTATATTTTCCTTCCCTAGAAAAATGTTATGATAGAATCTCTGATTGTTCAGGTATTACAGTGAAAAATGTGAGGGCACAATGTCATATTTTTACACTAACCGCTTGCCTTAATGCTCCCTTCTTTGATCCTGCATTAGGCGATTTCAGACTGTGCTGCCAGTGAGACGGGAAATCCTGTCCTGTCCTCTCCTCCATCTATCTATGGCTGCAGATTCCTGTCTACTTCCCTTGCGCTAGCGTTAGTATTTGTATGGCTGCTCAGTATGTCAAATCAGCACTCTGGCAGATGTTTTTTTCCTTCTTTGATTTTTGGACTGACTGCAGTCAGCTATGATGCTACATCCTGAACGATCTATATTTAAGTAAGAGTTAAAATTTGTCTTCAACCCATCTACAGGAAATCTGCAGTTGCGCACACCTCATTCTTAATCCAAAAGGCAAAGAAAAACCTCCAGGTACTAGGTATCAGCCTTAGTCAGCAATCTTCCTCTCCTTCCTTGCTGGGCAGGTTTTAAAGGAAAGCAACCAGAAGGAGATGTAGAAATCTAACCTGGGTAAGACAGGCCTGTTTTTAAAATGGAGGATGCTGGCAGGAAGGACAGCCTGGTTCCTGAGTTACAGGTGAGGAACCCATCTCTGAGACTTCACAACTGAGATCAGTGACAAAATTGTGTTGTTGGTTCCTCAAGATTGTTTGTACAGTTAAAGTGCTGTGATAGCTGGGCCCAGTCTCCTAGTTGGAAAGTGTGTGAAGCAACTCCACTCCAGAAATATGTCTGTGCCTGGCTAGCTGAGGGGATGATTCCTCAAGGTTTGGGAAGCAGCCAGACTTCATGAGCAGGAAGACCCCTGTGGTGCGCTAACCTGTGACAGCCTCTAAGAGTCATTCTAAAAACGGCAAGAAGGGATATCTTCCTTGCACTTTGCCTTGAAATCCTTCTCCTTTAAATGTAAAACAACATCAATATCATAACCTCAGGTGCAATTTGAGCTTGGAGAAACCTGGTGTGACTGTGCTGAAACAGCATTCTGAACACATTAGCAGCAGTAAATACATTTGGCAGTATACAAGCCCTAAACTGCAACTGACAGTTGAATTTGTATCTTAAATATACATTGCTGAGCTCTTTAATGACACATGCTTACTCATCAAGAGGTTCCACTGCCTTGTGAGCCTGAGTTGCACCAACTAAGGTTGGTCAGTATAAGAAATTTTTCACTTTCATAAGAAAACTATGCTTAATAAATTCTCACAATAAATGAAAAATGAAATTTTATCCTCTATTTCTTAATAAAACAGGTGCACTGAAGGACAATCTGGGTAATTAACTAACAGTGTGTGATACCAGGACTAACACAACTTGAATTAAGTTTGCATCACTCTAAATTCTGCACAGAAGGAAGCCCTGATACAGAAGTACAGGACTGTTAACAAAGTTTGGAGAAACAGTTCCTTTGCTGTTAAATTGCAACTTTTCATAAATCTGTTCTTTCAAAAGAAATGCAAAAGTAAAAATTGAAAGCAGGAAGAACTTTGTGACCAAAAAGATAACCTTGCAGATTTGTCGATCAAACAATCTCTGACAAGATACTGCATTGTGATAAGTCAGAGACTAACTATATGAAAGAAGCCAGAATTACCCTTCGTTAGAGAAATTAAAAGACTGCAGGGAAAGACAGACTTCTGTGTGGACAGCATTCACCAAGAGAATCTAAAATACTAGAGAAGAGAGTGGGATAAGCAGAGTTCATGTTCAAACTGTCCTAACTTTTTGCTCCTCAGGAAAAAAAAAACCTCAAAATATCCCAACCATTGTGCTGTTCATACTCTGGACACAACCTATAATGAGGCAATGTTTGGCAATGAGAAGAAGTTTGAAGAGCTACAATAGATTGTATTATTTTTCAGAAGCTTGCAAATGTTGGTAGAGTGTGCACAGGTTAGTTAAAGGGCTTAATGATGACTTCTTTAGCTCAGAGGAATTCTTTCATTAAATCAACGGACACCATTGTAGCAGGTGACAAATAAACTACCAGTCTGAATGTAAATGGAACAGTTGTTAACTTTAAATTGGACGTAAGTGCTGAAGTCAAATGTTGTGCCAGAAATTACGTTGTTGGAATTCTAAAGAAAAAAAAATACATTAGAAGTTGAATGAATGAAACCCAAGATTGGGGCCTTGACTGCTAAGACTATAAAGAAAGAACTATGTGAGAAAATATAAAAAATAGGAAATAAAATATTATAATAGCATCCTATTGACTAAAAATGTATATGGAAACCATTGGTGTGATCATAATGGCACAGTCTTCAGAACAGAAAGGGACAAGACAATTGAGAGAGAGTTAGAGGACACTTTCAGGAGATAGGGAAGCTTCCACAAGAATATGGGAGTGATCTAGATGAGCCCATTCCACACTTCATTCTTTTAGCAAGGTTGAAAAGATCTTGAAAAGCTCATATATTGAAAATTGAATGAGGAATAAAAGAAAAGTCTAGCTTCCTCGGAAGACCGTCATGGAAAGTATACCCCATCAATTATCTGAGTGCTGATTAATTAATGAACATCACAGTTGTCACTTTTGCCTCTGAACTGTGTTCTCTTGGATAAATGAAAGAGGTAAAGGACAACCTTCAGCCTTTTAAGCTAAGAAGTCGTAGGCTTTTTGAGCAGAAAAATTCAATATATGTCTCGGCATCCAGTCTTTTTGGAAACCAACCAGCAGTGCTGTAAAATCCTTATTACCAGCAAAGCATTGGAGAAAGTCCTCTTAATTACCTTCATCTCCACAAGATGATACCATGATACTAGTTCCTTTTCAGCTGAGCTGCAGGACTGAAGATGGAAAATGAAGTATTTATATGTACTTGTTCTTAGAAAAAGACAAATTAGCAATAGATATTTTGCTACCTATTTCTGCAGCATTTGATACAGACAGCTATAGATTCCTGCTATCCTGTCTCAGAAGTGTGACAAGAAAATGTCTTTCTCATTGCGTTGAATATGAGTCCTTATAATAGACGCATTCATTGCTAGATATCTTGACGCTTAGTCTCTGATCTTTTTCTTTCAACCAATAGGGTTCTATTCTTGCTTGGCTACAGATAAAAGATTAAACATTGTTTATGAAGTTTAACCTTCCTCCATAGGATGCTCTGCCTTCCAGAAAAATATATTCTTCTAGTGTGTGCTTCAGATTGAGCAATGGATGTGAGTAAAATGAGTTAAGAGAAGATGGAGAAGTATCCCTTCATCCTGCAGCTGGAACTATGGCTTTTCCTTACCTTGGAAGTCTCCCTGCAGTAGGAAAAAAAGGTATTACTGGTGGACTGCTAACGTCTTTGGCGATATGTATGTGGGCAACACACAGAAACATAACCATTTTCTTAACAATATGATCATAACTTTGAAGAATGCTTTTTGCCATTAAGACATACAAACCTAATGTTTCCCTATAAATAAGCAAAGAAACCATTTTATATATATTTCTGTATAAACTTTTTTTGCAATATTTGCATACAGACAGTGTTTTATGATTTATATGTAGTTAGGAGATATGGTAACTGCATGAAATCTATATTTATGATAAATTTAAGATGTGCATCTCCAAACATTTCTTTCTGTGCATCAGTTGGTATATTTTCTTCATTCATATTAAGGAGGTATTTCAGTTGTGTGATCAAAATTTGCTGAACTGTGGTTTATAGCAGACAATTAATAGCTGTTAAATAGGATTATTGCAGGCTGTTATCTTCATGTAGCATCAATTCAAATGCTAATTTCACTCAATTTACTGCTCATAAGGCCACCCTACTGCCAGATACACTGTACTCATGATGAATGACAAAATATATCTGAAAAGAAAATAACCTATTTAAAATACATATTAGTAGATTTTATGGCCTGGTTTGCAGCTCCTTGACACAGGTCAGAATTCCCGAGTGGAGTGTTATGCGTATGAGGAAGAGGTAGAGTCAGGCCTAGCCCAACAGAATTGTGAGAAAATGACATTTCCTAGTGTTTCTTTGGCTGTGATTATAAATACAGTTTTGGTAATGAAAACAAGTCATGTTTTTCACCTTTTGATTGTTTCATTTCTTGAAGAATGTCATTCATGCTGGGAGATACAGTAGAATAAGTCATCTTTGAGTGATGTGCTCTAAGTGATGCACATCTGAAGAACTACAGTACGCTTTTTCATGCAAAGTTAACTATTATTTCCTTCTCTCTATCAACCTTTTCCTCCTCTCATATTTCAGATATGGCCAACAGTAGATGCTTCACTCTTCCAGGTTAACTTCAGGATGCAATAATTTTCTAAGCTTTGCTGTTGGGATGATGTTGTCACGGGAAGGCAATATTCCCCTTTACCCTATATTTCCACTCTCAACCTTCGGCCAGCAGTAGCAGTCATACATATTGATTCAATCTGACAGGAAAACAATGCCTCAGAAAGGCATTTCTGGTGAAACAGGTCCCTGCCTTAGGTCTCTATGCAGCCACAAGGCACTCAACAAGAACGTATAGTGGTTGGACACTAGGATTGCTGTTTTGGAACTGTACAGGCTTAGACTGGCCCCTCAGAACCAGCTGGAAAGCTATATCCTTAAGCTGTGATTTCTCATTAAATTGTGTTTCATCTTTACAGACAGTATATGTGGTCCCTTGGTACCCACACTAAGATCTTGGCAATTGTTCTTTGAATGCTTCTACGCAAAGGAGTACTGGGTATTTTAAAGGCGAGTTTGCTAAGTTTATGCAAAAATATTATATATATACAATTCTTCTTATTCTTACTTCTAATGCTTATGAAGGCAGCAAGATACTTTTAAAAGGTATTTCTCTTAGGTTTGGCTTCTGTGCTGTTGTCCCTGTTGTTTGGTAAATTTCTACAGTTACAGGTTGGTTAGTACTGTCAACTCTTGCATGAGGAGAATTTTAACTACTCTGATTAGGAATGAAAAGAAGGAATAAAAAAACTTGCCTTGCACTTTCAATTTTACTGTTGCCTCATAATGTCTATGGGGAAAATTATCTTTCATATTTAAACAAACAAACAGATAAGTATAAAGTAATAAGCTTAGTGCTACTGCAGTGAACGGCCATGTAGTAAAATAGGATATGTTATATATTCTATTCAGTCTAATTCTTCTTCTGATTAGCAACTTGTAAGGTATGTATTAGAAAGCCAAGTCTAAACTTTAACTATAGAACATCTAACTAAATCCTTGACAATAGTTATAGTAAGTGAAAATATTAAACCTAATTTTATTTTCAATAGTCTTGTATAGCCCAGAGACCCACAAAACTACAGCAATATTCTTTCATGTAGTGTTTCTCAGATTCCTTCTAAGTTTTATTTAAGTGGGTCACAACAGGGGAAATTAAAAGCTTATCTTGATGCATAAAATAGTAATAAAAATTGAATGAAGTGTCACTGGAAAGTGTCAGACATCTCCAGTTTAAATAAACGTAATCAATCACTTCAACATGACATTTTCTTCACCACATAGGCAGCAATGCATTGTTCTTAATTACATCCAGATTTGTAACATAGGAAAATTAATGACTAAGGGATTAGAGTTACTATTTAATGCTCAGAAAGTCTTATTAGGATAAAGGGTTTAAGATCTTCTTCTTTTCATATGGGTCAAGATTTATTGTTTTCTTGTGCCTGTGTGTCTTATACTTACATCACAAACAGTGTTCATCCATTTTCAGTACAATGGTAAAGTAAAACATATATTGTTTTGTGGGCTTTCAACAGTTAAGAACGGAAACATAACAAGGGATGATAAATGTATGGTTGTCTAACTACTATAAAAGGAATATACTCCATGTACAATTTTGCAGAAATAAAATTTATTTCTCACTTGCTCTGCAGATTAACAAACAGTTATGTTAAATAAAAATTATTTTTAAGTAGTCTGTGGTTTAGAGGACATAAAAAGATCATATGTTTCAGGATTGTGCCACTTGTTAGGCAAAAGAGGTAGGTAAATTGTTATCAAACCAACAATTTTCTGATAAATTAAGCCTTTTTTCTATTCATGAAATATCCAAAAGCAGATTTCAATTTTGAGTGTTTGTAATCATTTGAAAAACACTTTCTTCGCTCTGTAGATTGATTGTTAAGTGTTTGCTTTATTTAGAGGCTACTTTTTATTTATAACAAGTGACCAGTTATGGTAAGGCTCAATTATTTTCTCTGCTTGTGGAAGACAGAAACTTTTTACACTAAAGAGGAGCAAAATTATTACTAATGACAGATAACCGTATCCCTCTTTAAGTCCTGCTTTCATGTCTGAAATATGAAATGAAGAATAGCTACTCTCCAATATGTTTTGAACAAGAACTCACATCTGCACTCCTGACAAAACAAACAAATCAAAGTTCAGGTACAGCTGAATAAAAAATGTTTGGGAACTGACCAGAAGACTTGCAGATAATTATTCCCTATATTTATCTCAGTCTTGCTGTTAACTCCACAGGGCTTATTAATGTTCCCATTGAAGTCACCTGAATTTTTGTTTAAGAGAAATCCTTGAAAACAGAGCCTCCATGGGAGTGGCTTATAGCCTGATCAAGTGTCTCTTGGAGATGATGAAAGTCCTGCAAAGACCTTTGGCAAAAGCTGTGTATAGAGGAGTAACATGTGGCACTTAACCCATCTTGACACAGGCAAAAATAGCTGTCTTGGAATACAGTTTATATTCTTGTGCCTTTTTGAGTGAAATCTTGCACACAGTTGTTTTTGGAGCTTAGTGCAAAATACTAATGAAAACTTTGAGCGCCTAGAGCCTGCCTTCAGATATTTGTGCATGGGTCCCATTGACTTAGTAGTACACTTAAAACCTTTTTGAGCCAATGGAGAAAGTAATAAATATAGCTCCTCAAAACTTTAGCTGCCTCTTCAATCTGTAAGCAAAGACACGTTTCAGTCAAACAAGTAATATAGATACAGTGCAAATAAACTTATACTTAGTACTAGATTCCATGATTCCTAAGAGCTATGCCATAGGCAAAACAGGTGGGGTGTGAGGAAGTCATCCTTTGATCTTAGCACTAATCACAACTGCAGCAGTATGATTCTATCAGCATTAACTATAAGTGTAATTAGAAACAATACATTGTATGTGTTTGCATTAGGTGGTGTATGGCACAGTACGTTGTGAAAATACTAAGAGTATAGAGGCAGAGTGGAGGAACAATGCTGACAGTGAGGCCATGAGACAAAGCTACTATATGTCTGGATTCATGCTTATTCTTTGACCCGTGTAATTAAAAAAAAAAAAAATATTTTTTTAATATGTAATTAATGGAAATGATTAGTATTTTTCCTTTACTTGGAAACATCTATTTGAAACTTGTCAGAACAGTGATTATTTCCGTTACATGTTTGTACAGGTCTGAAAAAAGACAGGGTCATGCTACTGTAATTTCAAAATTAGAAGGCATTCTTTGTTAGAGACACTAAACAGAATCCTTGAAAGAATGCGTATTGCATGTTATAGTGATAGCTGGCAGAGTAAAGATTAAGAATGAAATTCCAACTCAGTTGACTTTATTGTCAAAGCTCCCAATGGTTTCAAGGTGGCCAAGATTTCAATCTGCATATTTCAGAAGTGTCCTGAAGAAACACCTCAGACTGTTATCACAAAATTAATCGTGGTGTTCATATGTCCTATTGGTGAAGGAAGGCCACAGACACCATCACTTTTATTTGTATTTATATGTTAAAAGTACAGACTAATTACTATGATTAATCAATTTATCTTTGTTTCTTATACAAATGGTTCTTTTTCTGTGCATGGGAGAGAGTGCAGAATTCAAAATAGAAGAGAAATTAAATAAAAAAGACATAATATGACTGTAATCATAGAAAAAGCACACTGTAATTTATGAGCAAAGCATCTCTATGCCAAGTTCTGGGCCATTTGTATTTATATTCATGAATAAAGTGGAATTGATATGGCAATATAACAATCATGTAGTATACGTGTTCAGGCTCATGCTTATTTTAGAAACAGCCAATAAAAAATAATGGAGTAGTAAAAAAGTATTTTTTCTTGGTTAAAGAATTTTAGAATAAGAATATTTGTAAGTGGATTTGTCTGGTTTTATGGTGTCTAGGGATGTTGGATAAGGTGGAGAGATTTTGTTTAGGGTTTCCTCTTTACCAGAAATTATTCTAAAGAGCCAAATAACAGACATCTGCCACCAACACATCCAGAAAGTCTTATCAACGTTCTTTATTTATTGTATCTATGGCTCTTGTTACACCATGCACAGGTACGTAGGCAGAAGTCCGTGTCCATGTTCAATAACCACACATTGCATATCCAGAGTGTGGCCCTAGTTGCGTTGTGCATCAGTATGCAGCCAAAAATGCTGTGTTCATTCCCACTGCTTTGGACATTGTGTTCAGGACTGTTGCATGCTGAAACCATGCAGCGTCTGTTAGTACTGCAATCACTCAAGTGATTTTGTTTGTAAGCAAAGAAAGATATAACCATAGAACACGAAGCTCCAAACTTCTCTTTCCCCAGTTGTTTTTCAGAAGCTACTAAATGTAAAGCAACAAGGCTTTAAATCGCTATAATTTTTAAAAATTGCTCACAGAGGTGCCTGACCTCTGACCAGCCCTTTAACTGGTTTTTGAAAGATTAAGCAGAAACCAGGTTTGAGTTTGAACTACTAGCTATCATCTCATCAGCGTTTAGTATCACTATGATAGCACAGAGAAAGAGAAATAATAGAAAACCAAGAATTGAAAATAAAAAGAATACACTGAAAGGGAAGCATAATTTATAAGTAGCACTGTGGATTTTTCTCTTCTTTCTGGATCCATTCACACTCAATAAAGCAAATGGCACATGAAAGGATCAGCAGTGATTCATACAGCATTGTACATAGTTGGTTTGAGAGTGCTGGATGATGTATTTGCTATTTATGTAGTCAACAGACAGAGTTCTAGGAAGCTTCTAAAGTGGTTAAGAGACAAAGAATGATTTGCCTTTTCACTAATGACAATCAGTGTCTTATGTAGCAGCTTCAGAGCTCAGGCAAATGGACTAATCTCATTCATTCCTTTCAGAGTCTTAATATTAGGTTGTCTGGAAAGTATAAATTGTTCTTACGCAGTAAGACTCTGGAAAAAATACACTATTAAAATAACTTTGTTAATGTTAGAAATAGGCAAAAAATGAAAGTCTGGAGAGGCTGGCAGTTCAGATGTCAGCACGAAAGGACTGAACAAAAATCCAGCTCCAAATTCTTTCAAACTTTACAAAAATCTGGATCTAAATATTATGATTTAAACCAATCTTCAGCCAGCTGCATAATCGCTCAAATAAGCAAGACCAGCCTAGAAACGAATGTCTGTTAAACCAAACCAAACCAAAAAACCGAAACAAACAAATCCAAAACATTAATTTATTTTGTTTCAGTGAAGTAGAAGTATTTGGTTATGATGTCTGTAAATTTTTTAAATTTGACCTTTCAGTATTTTTATATGCATTTAAAATTTTCTGGTTTTCAGTGTATTAAATGATACTACAGGTGGTAATTTTTTCCCTGTTTTGTCTAATTTGCATCTTTGTAACACTTGAAAGCTAATTCACTGCTTTTAGAGAAAGAGTGACAGGTAGACAAGTTATAGGCTTATTTTTCAAAGATGAAGAAGTTTTGAAAAATTGCACAGTAAGGAAAAAGGAGAAAAAAAAGATAAGTTTTAATTTTTGGTACATTCAATGAAACATTTTGGTCAGATCTAGTCAGATAATTAATCTTTGTTAGTTGTTGCTTTTAAGCACTAGAAATAAAGAAGCTTGTCCTTGTGTCCTGGGAGAAAAATCACCCTCAAGTTTTTTTGTATGTCACTCTTGTGCTGGTATCTTCTTTTTGTGCTTTCACATGCTTGTATTTCAATCTTCTCAGAGGGGTTTATGAGAAGCAGAATGTGTGATAAGTAGTTGGCTGGTAAAAAATAAGAAAGGAAAGGCCTAAACCTTGCTTTAAATCTTGAAAGCTTAGAAATTTCTCTGTCTCAAAATAGTCCATGCCAAAGCTTACTTTTTGCTTATTACTTAGCAAGTAATATTGTGCTACAAACCTCTTCTGAAATTAAAAAAGTTATCTGAGGAAGATCAGTGTACTTATTGAAAAAAAATTTTAGTATCTGAAACCTCAAAATTGCTTAAGATTCAGGCTCAAATTCATAGTTTATTAAAAAAATAGATTTAATAAATGATGGAATGTCCTCTTTTCTAAAAGAAATGTTTTATTTTGGAAAAGTTGAAAGCATTACAACTTTTGTGAAAGACTACAAATCTTTTTGTAGCGAAACTGACTTAAATTTCCCCAGAAGTGACGATTGTGGTAGGGGGAAAAAGGGAACAGGGAGTTTTATTATCTTAAACCTCATCAGAAATTCTTCCCAAGAATAAAAAACCACAATGATGTAATCAACCTGAAATTGTTTTTCTTCTAAAAGCCTGCAAATTTCCTTGCTATTTTAGGGTGACCTGATTTTTCTACTTGTATGTGTGAAAGACAGGGGTTCAACCCTGAAACCGAAAACTCGTAATTGTAAAGTTCTCACATTTGTGTGCCCTTGCCCTTCATTAGGCCACTTGTTTGTCTGTCTGCGGGTCACAGGTGAGTTCCTCAAGAGCACGTGAAACCTTTCAGTGATATTTTTTCCTTTGAGAAATTAATTATCCTCAAAGCTTCTTGGGATGTTGCCTTGTTCTGTCCAACTGGGAAAACACAGAACATAACCTGACAACTAATTTCCACAGCAAATTATGTGTCTGCTGATCTGCATTACATATTGGAAAGAGACTGCATGAGATTCTGCCCTTTAGGTGGATTGAACTTGTCTTTAATTTGTTGGGTTTTTTCTTTTGCTGCAGTGTAATGATAGACCTTGCCTAAAATGATGAAATGCTGGTTCCTGGCCAAAAAATTTGAAGTGACATATGTGTATTTTCCGCTAGGAAAGTTGATATTAGCTCATTAGCATCTTTCACAGCTGAAATAACACAGTGAGCCAATGTGAATCAAATATTCCCAGGGGGCTAATTTCCTCCCGCTGATTGGAGAGTGATGAAAACAAAGAATTAAGAGGTCAGCCTGCATCTAATTTCAAAAACTGCCCTATTGATGGGGAAAATATCTGAGATCAAAAGACCATCATCCAAGTGTAATCCATACTGACCTGGTTTGTGATAAACAGTGAAATCAACCATTATAATAATATTACCATTCATTGTTGTAATGTAGCTGATAATTTTCCTATATGGCCTTTTTTTGCACTCTACACGAAATCTATATTTGTATTGTTACACTTCTATTGATAGTTGAGTTGATGAACATCCTACTTGGCAGTTGCTTTGCAGCTGAACTGACAATATCCACCATCACCAGAGTCACAACTGTTGGGTTACCTGGCTGATAAACACAGAGAGTGTCTTCACATTTCAGGTTCCCAAATAGGTTTCTTCCTCCTAAGGCCCAGACCCTGTCTACCATACTGCATTTTTGGTACAGTTCCTCAGCTGCTCAAGTGTCTCCAAAATCGGGGGGCGGGGGCGGGGGGAGAAATTAAAGACTAAAATTCAGCACAACAGATGCACAAATGAATGTTGAGATGAATATAGTGTGGGCTCAGAAGCTAACTGTCATCACTCCCCATTGCATTTTTTTCTGTTCCATGTGCTCTGCACCTGTGGCTTGCAGACAATGGATTTGATTGCACTATAGAAAACTGGCAGTCAAGTTAAAGCTGCCGCTGCCTGATGTTGTGTCTTTGTTCTCTCCTGTGAGCTTTTTGTATGCTTTTCTCCTGGTTTTTTTTTTAAATTTATTTTTATTTTTATGGTACCTCTGTGTGGTCTTTTAATTACTATATTAGTAACCTTTGCTGCTGCTTTTGAGATACTATAAATGTAGCGAAGAAAAAAAACGTGGTTAAGTGAAGGCATTGTAGATTGTAGACAAAAGAAAATAGATATTCAGCAACCTTTGAAGTACACAGAAACAGGACCAGTGTTGTAGTGACTTGAGACCACCAGGCAGTAGAAATGAATTAACAGCAGACTATCTCCTCCCCCCAGATCCTATCATCAAAATTAAGTGAACACCTGCAGTAAATAAAATTGAGCTGAACCAGCATGAATATTAAATTCTGAGCTTGATTTATGGCTATGTTACTCCAGTTTTATGCTGGCATAAATTCCCTTTAAAGCAATAGAGTTACACAGTTACGAATTGGGAGTAATGTGGTTGTGAATCAAGTTGTTCAGGTTCTTTCCTGTGATGTCAGGTCTTGTTTTGATTTGGAGTATCAATATAGGTGCCACTTTATGTCCTTTCTGACAGAACACAGTGCTAGAGGTGCACTGAGGACTGTATGATTTGTGAAAAATACATTTTTTTGTGAAATTTTCCATTGCTTTGTTTCACAAGATTTTTCAGTTTTGTAGTGGCTTGTGAGGTCTAGGAGGAGCACAATTTCTCTAACAGCTTATTACCAACGGACTTGCTCAATCCACTTGTATCAGAAAACACCGCATATGTGACATTTCCTGCGGAAGGGCTGGCCTGGTCCTTGTTGGGCACTGTGTCCTTATGCAACCATGTGTATACAGTTCTTTTGTGGACCATGCTACAGGATTGCAAAGGAACTTGCATAGAATTCAGTACAACATTAAAACCATAGAGCATGGAGAGTATATGGAGAACTATACCTGTAGCTCCTATGTTTTTATTACATTGTCTTCACTGATCTACCTCATGCAGGTGTGCTCAGTGTCAAGTCCACGTGCAAAATGGACAGCACGATCAGTGCTAAATGCTAACTAGTGGAAGTGCTGAAGTGTAAACAGGTGCCAGATAGTTCTGCTTTGTAGGACTAGAGCAAAATAATTGCCTCTTGCTTGGCAAAGGCTCTTAAGTCAGCCTGACTGGGCTCGGTGTGCCTGTGAACCCAGGACGCTCAATGGGAGAGAAAAGCTCATCTTGGACTCATCTGGTTTGAGTTTCTAGAGGAGGTTTGGGCTAATTATTTTATAAGAACTATTTTGTCCATCTTAATGATGAATTGTGTAATTTTCCAAGTTGTCATATCCAGCCTAGCCACTTGATCTGCGGTACACATCCTATTTTCCTATATTTTCTGCTCTATGATAGAGCTAGGTGTTTCTAAGGAGACAAGTGGTAAAAAATAGGGCTGTGTAAAAGATGCAAGCAGATATAGAAAGAGGCATGCAGCTGCAAGTAAAATGCTACAGGATAGATAAGCTGAGACCCTAACCTCAGTTCCCTGTCTCTTAGGGCTCAATCTTAAGACTTCCATGGACTTTAGTAGGCATTGGATTAAGCCCTTAATCCTTTATTTTAAATTTGCATTGACCCAGATGGTTGTTTAGTTTTTCAGGAAATCCATGTGATTTTTTTTTTTTTTCTTTTTCCTTCCAGGTGCTGGGTAAATAATTTCATCTTTTCAGGACTATCAAGACTACCTTATCCTCTCATTGAGCCATACAGTGGTGGTTTCTCTATTTATTATGCGTTTCTTGCTATCCTGGGTAATTTATAACAAGGTAATATTTTCTTAGTTCTGGGGAAGTATTTGCAATACATAGTCATCCTGAAAGAAACCCTCATCTCCTTTTATAGTTTATTTTTCTGCTACAGTTTGAATTCCAAACTTATTTTTTTCTGGAAAATTTTCATATATTATGCTTTTTAGATCATTGAGCTAACTGCTCTATTATTAATTCAAAAGTTCTCCAGCAAATTCTTGCTCTACTAGTCTAGGGAAAATTTTACTAAAGCATCCTGTCAGTAGCATTGAGCTTTCTATTGATATTTCAGATGATAGCAGGCAGAATGTTGCAATAATCAGTCTGCCATGTCTCAGTAATCTTCTATTCAGTATTCCTCTTTTTCACACGTACTACTGACTCTATGTTAAGGTCTTCTGTCAGTACCTGTTGTTGTATGAAACACAATACATTTTTAGGGTAAAAGATACCTTTCCCATAGATGTTATCCTTGTTCCTACATACCCAAATGTGTGTCCCTTGTTTCAAAGGCCTTGGAGTTCTTACTTTGAAATACAGAAGATGTCTTAGTAAGATATAGGATTAAGGGATTGCAGTTTTTAATGTGGAAAATGCAGTGTGAGACTGGCAGAAGTAAATTGAAAATTCAAACTGAAAGTGGAAATAGCATCAGCTGAATAGAAAGTGTCAGAAAGTAAAACAAAAAAAATGATTTGATGACATTTTGTTTTGAATATTTTGAAACAAATTAAGATTTTCCTCGAAACAGATTTTGTTTCAAAAGTGGGCTTCAAAAAAATTTAAGTGTGTGAAAATAAAATGTTACTTTCATATTTATTTTATTTCATTGTGGGCACACACACAAATTTAAGGTATTCCAAAACTTTTGATTATTCTTCAGACTTGTTCTTGAGCTATTCAGACACTTTCTCTAATAGGAGCATTCAGTAGGTCGCCCAGGTAGATCACCCAGTTCCTGCTATTGATTATTTAAGCTGTGTAAAAAGGGATTAAGGATACAAGTATTGCATCCGGATTTGTGCAAAGCAGCAAGCAGAAGTGCGACAGAGTCACTGACCATGTTGTTAAGCCAGAAGATTGTTTATTTTCTAAATACCAACATGTTACCAAAGTGATAAATGTAAGCAGCAAACAATATGAAGACAATCTGTCCTCTAATGAACTAGTTTAATGGGCTACATAAAAAACTGAAAAACAATCTAAGCAGTGATATGTAGTCCCTGTCCACAGGCTCTTACTAGTCAGCCAGATATCTTGGGAGCTGTCGAGACCGCACGCTTTCAAATAGAGCTTTTATTTGTTCTGGGTGTCCACCAGTTCTTTGTTCTGGTTGCTGTCTATATTTTTTTCTTTATTTGGGGCAGGTAGCTCTTCTCTTTACTTCAGCACTTGCTTTTCATCCTCTGGCTGTTACAGTCCTTGCTTTAGTCCTCTTTAAGGAGTCTTAAGTTAGGTAGTGGCAGCTGCTCAGCTCATTGATGGGATTGTTTTGGGATCAGAGACAGATTGCTTATATTCACTGTTGTCTATACAGCTATGGGTTTCTTGTCAGGCAGTTACGCCTCCATATTCCGGTCTCTTTGACTCTTACGGCTATACTAGGGAGGAGCAAAGGGAAGATGATCTCCATATCCAAGCTGGGAACTGTAGCAGGAAAGTGTGTACATGTGTGCCCAGGTCACTCATTAAATTTCCACATTCATGCCAGTATAGGATGATTCTGAGTTTGTGTCCAGATATTTTGTTTGTCTGTGAGATTGGGTTTTGGAAGTAGTATTGGATTGTGTGGTTTTATAATTTTAATAGCCAAGCAAAGGATACAGAGTATAACGCTCACATAATCAAACTTCTGTTCTTGCCAAAAACAGTGTTTGTCTGAGTGCAGAATAGTAGGAAGTAGTTACAGAGTTCCTTTATGCATTAACAGAAATATAATTGGGGTCGTCGGTGTATCAGCAGTATTCTTTCATCTAGTGAATAATTATCTAAAAATGAATTTGAAATGACCTAATTCTTTAACAAATACTTTTCGCATAGGCAGTTATGTGCACTGGTCTGCAGTGGAAGTTTATCCTGGTTCTGGTACTCGTGAGCTAGCTGCTGATAGGGACTGCAGCAATCTGCCACAACAATGGGCATTTGTGCTTGAAATGTTACCCAAAATCAAGGTGAGAGCAGTGGCTGAAAGTTGGAAAGGTGCCAACAGGTGGGACTTTAATTGAGAAGTTGTAGCGGAGCAGCTTTAGTTGCTACTCTTCATATGCTGTCTTCCTTGTCTGCAAATAAAGGGCTGTTACTCCTTGGAGCTGTCAATCCTGAACGTTTTCTAAGCACCAGTTTACACATAAACATTTTTTTTCTCCTAAAGAAAGAGAAGTAGTGAACATAATGGGAATGTCATCATTGTATAGCAAGTATTTAGCATTTTAATTTCAACAATGCTGATTTAATGAAAATTAGCTCATGCTGCTGGGAACTTTTTGAGTCTCTCCTTCTTGACTGCAGGTGGGTTTCAACTTGTTAGTCTCAAAGCAGACACTAATACAGACTGTCAATTTCTAGTTAAAAGGAAATTGTTGTCAGCCCCCTTGATACTTGCTGCCTGACAACTAAACTTCTTCCTCAAAGAGCTTAGATATACATAACTAAGCAGTAAATACCCGACGACACATCACAAAGGTTTACAAAAAATAGTAAAGAGAGGGAAAGGCATAACCTGCAATACATTGGAAACTCTTTCTCTGTATTAATTTAGATATTATGAATTTCAACAAATTTTCTGAAGCTTAAATTCACCTTACAGATTAAAAATGCTCCAACCTGCTACTGCCAGTTAAGCGAATGGGAGCTCCCCCTCACTTCTGATTTAGAAGGACTGGGTCGTAGTTTAGTGGTAGTGCACTCTACAGGTAATTTTTGCCTTGGAGAGCAGTACAAGACTTCCTTACGCCATTTAATTTTACCAGATGTGCTATGCCAGGCATTAGAGGCTAGAGCAGATAAGCTGGAATGCTCTTTGCCTGCTGGCTGCTGTACATCTGACATACAAGGCTTCTCTCTCTTGGGCTGGCAATGCAGGCTGCATGGGAGCAAACCAGCCAGTGGAGGAACAGCTGATGATGCAGCCGGTGTGATACTGACCCAGCAATCATTAAGAATACTCTGGGAGAGCTGCAGGCAGAGTGCTAGCAGGAAGACTCTTACTTGTTGGTACTTTCATACTGTCCAGCTGTCTTGGATGAATTGGTGTTGCTCTTAGGTCAAATTTAAGAATCCCAGCTTCTCAAGCAACATTACTGAGTCTTTGATGTCAACATGAATTGCTGAGAAGAGTGAAAACACACAGGAAAGCTCATCTCATGGGGTAATGCTCTTGGTGAAGTTGAGGTAAAGTCTCAAACCCTGAAAATCCCACAAACAAAGCAACAAACCAAGCCAGGACCCAATTTAGTCCTTTTAGTCCCAACTTGTTCTTTTCTTTGCCAGCAGGAAACTGTCCACTTTGAGAAGTACACGGTCTCACTGAGATGGTGTATGCAACTAATGCTTCACTTCTATTCTAAATGCATTCCAGGCTGTCCAAAGTATTTTATTTACCTGGAATGCAGTAGGGTGCTTTTTTGCTATCCCTTAACATTTTAAAATCAAATGTTGCTTTGTAGTTTAAAAAAAACAAAAACAAAAACCTAAAAGCTTTTTAGATATTTCAAATCTAGCGTTTTGACATCTTCTGAAACTGTTTCAATTTCTTTGCTCAAAAATTGACTAGAATGGATTTGAGATTGTTGTAGTCAAACTAGTTAGGACTAGAGACATGGCTAAAGCTAAGCATGCGTGCTGCATGGAATAAAACTGAAGCATACACCTCCTGTTTCCCTGCGCTGTATATTCCTGTTCCAGGCAATGTCTACTGGAAATGCTGCTTTTACCTAACACATCAGCAAGATTGCAAGGTGGGCCTCTGTTGTGGTTTAACCCCAGCCAGCAACTAAGCACCTCACAGCTGCTCTCTCACTCCCCCTTGGTGGGATGGGGTAGAGAATCAGAAGGGTAAAAGCGAGAAAACTCGTGGGGTGAGATAAAAACAGTTTAATAGGTAAAACAAAAGCTGTGCACGCAAACAAAGCAAAACCAGGAATAATGGTAAGCTTTATGATAAATGTTGCTTCCTTGCCCTATGGATCCTTAATGTTTGCTATGAATTTTAGATTATACCATGATACAAGCAATGAAAATGATTATTGGCTGGTAGAGTTTTTACTGTATTTATATAGTTCTGTAGTGTCAGCTATGATCAGACCAAAAATGTGTCTTAAGATTCTATTCTTAACATGTCTTCAGCTGGGGATGTTGTTCACACTCAGTTCTGTACTTAGCTGTGTATACATACCATAATCTGCAGAGAGCACAGCAAGAAGAAAACGTCACAGTTTTTCTTGCTTAGGATACTAGCAAGAGCTGAATCTTGGTATTCACATGTTGACCTTTCTTCCCACCCCCCCCCCCCCCAGTTTCAAGGTACAGGTTATTAGGTAATTTAAGATCATATGAAGCCTCTGAAGAATGACTTTTAACATGCCTATTAAGTTAGAATCTAATTTTGTCTAAAATGGCATTTCACAATGTCATAGTATTCCTGAGGTATTCACGTTTTGCTGTAATGTTTTACATTAATACCTGTGTTTTTCGTAATTGTGGCACGCTATCATATGCACTTCTGGTGAAAGATCATAATTATACGGACAAATTCTCAATGAACATAATTTTAGTTCACAGTGATATGAACTATACTCATTGTCATCTATGTAAGATGGTTACCATGAGGTGCTCATGCCCCTTACCCATATAACTGCTATTTAGTGGCACCTACAGTTTTCTAATATCCTGTAATATTAGAAAGATCTTGTGGTAGAATAGAATTTAAGGAATATATCCCTCTACTAGTGCAAGGAAAAACAGAATCTAATATTATTGGAAGAAAGGACATTGGTTATATGCTCGTATCAAAGGCAGAAATATCTTTAAAACACTCCTCTCAGACTCTGGCTTGGCATTCTCATAAAAACTTCTGCTTTCAGACATTCTGTGGACTCCACAGACAGAGTCCTGCACTTCATTGTTATTCAGCATTAGAAAGTTTCCTAAAGTGTAAATATGATGTGCAACATAAATTGATTACTTTCTGTCCTAGTCCCAATGGACATGGGAACAGTATTAGCTTCCTGCATGTAATGGGCTCTAATTATATTTGAAGACTACTATCACCTCTTGCTTTAATCTTATCTTCTCTGGACTAAGTTATACTGTTCTTTCAGTCTTTCTCTGTGACTCTTTTTCTAGATCTCTGGTCATCTTTTGTAAGTCTTTCTTTTGTTCCATGTCTTCCTGCAGAAATATGGCAAAACCAACTATAATATTTACAGATGAGATCTTAAAAGAAATCTTGCCATTGCTACCTATCAGCATGATCATTAGTATTGTGCAAGAGATCAGCAAGATTTTGAAGTATATAATTAGGAATTTCTAGCAATGCATGCTTAGCATTCATGAGACAGACTTTGGAGAATGAATCATGCATGTGATGTTAAGGATTTGTCTAAGAATTTGCACAACTAGGGTAAAATGCTTCATCTGCTCTGTAACAGGAAGTATCCTCTGAAAATGCACTTTGTATTCAAAAGAAATTATTTTCACTGAAAAAGTAGCCCATTTTTAAACACAAGGCTATCTTTTCCAAGTTAATTTTTTATGTCAAATGCAAGGTATTTAACTTTTGCATCTATTTCAAATGTGAAAGTAGCATTGTATTCATATTTCAACTGAGGTGCAACTTGAAGGTGCAAAGTTTTATGAGACCAAATATGTAAAACTGTTTCTGAGACATTCTGTGAACTGTGCACTGTGAATTTTACATTACTTGGTTGCTGTCACTCACTGTTTGCTCTGTGGAAAATGAGTTTGTGGTCTCAGTTCAATTCCCAGTAGACAGATTTGTATTTCTGAAACTGTTACTCCAGTAGCTGAGATCTCTGTGGGTAGATGGGCCGTGCAAACTGAACTAGTCTGTGGCTCCAAGGAGCAGTACTTCCTGGTAAGTGTAGATACGGATCAGCAAGGGACAGGGAAAAAAAGGAAATGTTCTTTGGATAAATACAGTCTTTCTTCACCAGGACCTGTAATTTGGGAGCGTTCAAATACAGGAGATTGGTACCAGTACAGCAACACCATCAGAGTTATGAATGACATAAGCACAGAAGTGCTTAAGTTCTTTGAGGTTGAATTTGTATTGGCAGAAGGATCCATTAATATACGTAAGTTTGTGAAGACTGCTTTTACGAAATTATTGCGTGAACCTCTCTGAACAGAAATTGTACATATCAAGGTAGCAGCTGATCGTGACCATGGGACCTCATGAAACAAGACACCATACACAGTGTAGCAAGAAACAGTCTCATCTCAAAATGTAAACAGTCTAAAGGCCTTGAAGGCTGAAAGGGGAAATAATTTAGAGCATAATGAAAGGCTAAGTCCACACAGGGACCTGTATGCTCTTTTGCATGAAACCGTCATCTCAAATAAGGAGCAGTAGTAGGATTCATATATGCAAGAAGAAACTGAACATAAAGCTTTAGGGAATGTTAAAAAAGGAGCAGTGCTGTACTACTTGACAATAGAACAAAGCTTGTCTCGAGGCAAGACAGAAGTGGCTATCTCTTCTTAGGTCTCAAACATGATCTTTTTCTAGGGTTAGGTGGATAAGTCAGCTCGCTCTCATTGAAAAACAAACACCACACATACCAAGAAGGAAATTTCTTATTCCATTTTAGAAAACTGTGCATTGGTGTGAGTATTCACCTGGAAAGGAATATTAGGCCAGGGACTTGAATCCCAGTCTCCTCCAGTATGGGGGAGTGCCTTAGTTGTGAAGTATTTTGGGGTGGTGTCCTTCAGTATCTTTCTTGGAAACCAAGACTGTGTTATTAATTCGATATCGTCTGGCTTGACGGGGAAAGGAATGGGAAGAGAGAGAGGCTGAATTTATTAATTAGAACTGTCAGTTGGATGGCAGGAAACTCATATTTATGTTCCTACTCATATTTATGTATATATCTAATGTATTATACATTTATAATATATGAAATTATATATATTGAATATATAATTAATGTATACACACAGCAACATGGGATTCAAAGAAACCTGCGCAAAAGCTAATTGCCTGGTGCTTTTGGCATTTTTGTCAGCCTGCAAAAAATACAGGTGTTGCAGTTGCCTGCTTTTCTCTTAGGGTTACAGTCTCTGTGATCTGTAAAAGGCAGCCTGCATGGCATTAGTTGGGAAGCAGCTGATTAATCACAGTGTGACCAGACTCCTCTATGCTAGCTTGTTTTTTAAATCTGTTTGGCCTTAAAAGATATTCTAGGGTAGAATGACCTGACAATGTCCTGTGCTGCAGTGTAGATGCTCCTTGGGCAGTGCTTGGCCGCTGGGAGATATGTAGCCAGCTGGGCCTTAGTCCTAAGGGCATCTGAAATGATCTATGTCAGCTTGCGTTACTAGGAGGTGGGATAAAATTGTCTAAATGAGTTCTGAAGCACTTCATATGTAGCCCTTGAAAACTCTGTGAGTTCACTGTTTAGTGCATATGACACTGCTGTTGGGGGAAGGGTTATATTTTTGGATAGATATGAATTTGTCCACCTCCTAAGAAGTTTTAGTAAGGTAAGTGGGCTATTTTCCACAGGTAATCCAACAGTTTTTGTTTATGTTCCCGATAACCAAAAGGAGACTTTGATGCTTCTACACTAAATCACTTCTGAGACCATGACAGTCATTTTCTTGTTTTGAAACAATATGGCTAAGAAATGGTCGTTGTTCACATACCGTCTAAACTTTTCCCATTTGGCAAGAACAACCACCATTCTTTATTCCTTTTGAACCTTTTCTAATTCTGCAGGCTTTCACTTAATTTCAAAATGTGTAGATGGCTTTAAAATATTGCAAACTCATGTTCATCTAATCCCAGCACAAACAAGTTTGAAAAATTCATCTGCCTGCCCTAATAGAATATAATCCTAAGAATATAAATGTTGCTCCACTTAGAAAATGGAATGGGCATGTAACATCTCTAAACTGGGTTAGCTATTCAGTAAAAAACAACCTGTGCAATCTTGTAAGCTGTATGAAAATGAGAAATGCTGAACCAAGAAGCAATCTATGTTCACACATCATGTTCTTAATCACGTCTCAAATATGCATTGATGATTTTTGTACTTAAAGCTGCTGCTGTTTATTTTTCAATTTCTTCATTAATGCCAGATTCATATGGCATTAGGCAATAATTTGCTGAGGTACTGGCATATATTTTATTGCAAAAATGTAATCATGCTTGTCAATTATAAAACTGATTGCGTTATATGTCCAAGTTACTTTTGCTTCATATCATTTAAAAGAAAAAGAGGGTCTTTAAATCTTCCTGCAGCAGAATAGCTTAAAAAAATGTTTAAATTATTCATTAGTCACACTAATATTAATAGCATCCAATGATTGACAAACCTATGTCCTGTAACAATGTGCAATTGTTTGTTACTATAAAGGATGCAATTCTGTCATTTGATAAACAAAACTTTGTGTGTCTTGAATCCACCTTCGCAAGTTTCTGCTCTGTTCGTTGAAACTCTTGCAATGTGATAAAAAGATTTTACTGTGTATGCTGGGAGTGATGCAGC
Source organism: Gymnogyps californianus (assembly GCF_018139145.2). NCBI lineage: Eukaryota > Metazoa > Chordata > Aves > Accipitriformes > Cathartidae > Gymnogyps > Gymnogyps californianus. The sequence continues at coordinate 11,435,107 of NC_059481.1, forward strand.
CACTCCAAAGTGAGGATCATTGTCCAGGTTATTCCAAATGACTGATATGCCTGGTACATCATTGTGCATTACGCTGTGTTAGACAGAAAATCCGGTTTATAAAATGTTTTAGGATATTTTCAGTTAATTTGTTTGAGAAGAAGATTTATTCATTGTTCTTGTGCTTTATCAGTCTTGCTGTACAAGGCTCACAGAGGTGAACATTGAAACGTTGAGCTTCGTAATGTGGAGTCTCAGGAGCCAGCATGAGCATTCCCACTGAAAAACTGAGAATCTTTACTTTGTGAGAATGAATCTCCTGGAAAGCGTTTTCAAGCTTACCTACAAGACATCAGAGTTCTGAGCTCAGGTTTGAATGTTGTTTGTAGCAGGCCTCAGGCTATGGCCTTTTTGGTTAGGTAGTGAGTGGGAATAAGGAAAGGGGCAGGTACAGCTAATGAGGGCAGTCGAGTCGGATGGGGAGAAGAAAATACTGCTGGGGGAAGCCGGCAGTAGAAATAGTCCCTATTTAAATTTGCTGTCCTTATGCAGTAGATTAGCGGGTAAAGTGCAAGAGAACCTACATGTATGTGTATTTCATGTGTTTTTTTCACCAAAGGGAAAGGCAGGTTAGGGGGGAGTGAGAGAGAGAGACTGACTAAGTCAAAGAGCAGGGCAGAGTAACTCAACTAGAAGGGGTCAGAAAGAGCGAGAAATCCCATGCTCTGAAACTGGAAAGAAAGTTTGCATTGCAGGTGATCTGCATGCCTGGACTTGCAGAGTGCAACACAGAGGAAATATTCACAATGCAGAACAGACAGGTAATATATATTGGATGTGTCCCAAACCTTGTATGGCTCTAAATAGTCTTGTAAACAATTGCAGCTTAATTTAGAAGGAAAACCATTTGTTATGAGAGATCTTGGTCCATGCTGATATGTTACAGACCTAGAAAAGCAGCTAGAAGTGAATCATGTGTCACCTTTCTCAGGCACAGCTACAGGCAACTTAGAACTTACGAGCTGTATTTTAAATTGCAATTCTATCTCTTAGAAGACAGGCAGGGAAGAATGGAGGAGTAACTTAAACTTTCTTGTTGACTTACTGTATTTGAAGAAATAGAGTAGATACTTCAATGCTATAGAGCAGATACTTCAATACTAGAGTATTTGAAGAAATGGATGTTAATTTGTTGATCTCAAAATCTGGGTCATTAAATCCTCTGTAGTGCTTAACGCGTTATACAGTGCTGTACAAAGTGAAAATTCAGGCACTCTGGTAGGGATTTTGAACTGGAGCTGGGACAGATCTTGCTGGTTTGAGAAAGTGTCATTGTTTATGGCTGTGGTTTTTGTATTGTAACAAGATGTTCCTTCCCGACATCACATGGGTTTTCTTAGAAATGATGGGCTATGTTATTTACCAGTGGGAAAACACCTGAGATGGCTTATACTGAATGTGTTCCTTTTCTCAGATCAATCTACAAGACAAAGAATAAAAAGGAAAACAAAAAACTTGCAGCTGTACGTTTCTTGATGTCAAAGTTTTGCAGAGAAGCATATGGAGAGGACTTTTGCTCGGTGACTTGGGTCAGCTGCAGACAAGTAGTTTGGCGACCTCTTCCTGAAGACTGAAAAAGGAAGAGGTAGTTATGAGTGAGTGGTTATCATACACATGTTTACACAAAGTGTGGAAATTATATGCTACTTGCAGTCTCATCTTTCCTACTGATAGCTTGCTGCTGGCAAAGCAGATGTTTCTCACAGGGTATTGCTTGGCTGTTCGTAAACAACTTCTCTCAGAGACATTCCCAAGAGCATGTACTTTGCTTGTACACTGATATCTTTCTCCAGTAGTCCTTGTCACCTTTTGTGACCCTAACTGTTGCAAGCCTTATTTGAAAGTTTCTTTTCTTCTGAATGCCTGTCTGGTTTAATTATTATAATTAGCTCTGCAGCATGAGTTTCTCTATTTAAAACCGCTTAAAATTATTTCTTGACATAACTATAGTAGCAACGTTTAGTAACTGGTAGTATCAGTTTCACTACACCATCAACAGAAACAATTTCTTTGGGAAAAAGGTTCAGTATATATTAGGAGGTAGCTGCTTTTGTGGACCCAAAGCAATAGAAAAATAAGGGCATGTCATATCATTATACCAAGACAGTACTATTAAAAGGGGGAGAGTTAAATATTTAAATATAATTTCATGAAACCTATTAAAATCCTTAGGTTTGGGAAGTAGAGTAGGACAGGATTTATTATTATTATTTAAATGAATAAAAATTTGAAGTTTCTCTGTGTAGTGGGAATTCTAGGTTTTAGCTAGCTTTAACAAGGAGGTCTGGATTCTCTTCAAGTTTCATCACGTTTACAACATCCTGTTTAATGTCCTGCTTTCCCTCTGTCTAAGATCAGGATAATATCTCACTGTCTTACTAGCACAGTGAGACATTTACTAGGACAGTGAGATATTTTACCAGGATAGTGAGCAATTAAGTGTGACAAATTAAGCTCTGCAAGTACTTTGAACTTCTCATGTGGAAGCTCCTATTGAAATATGGGCATTGTTTTTCTGAGCAAGTGGGACAGTAGACTGGTTGAATTTTGAAGCTCTTTAGCAAGGAAAACCAGTTCTTAACAACACCTTTACTATCAGCTACTAGTTAGAAAACTTGGAACAATAGCCGTGTTATGGATTTGCTCTAGGACCCTTGACTTTAGGGGTGTATCAAGCGATTCCAGCCTTCTGTTCTTGCCGTGTTTATAGTCTCACAAATACTGGCCTCTGTATCATTTCCCTAAAGTCTATATTAGAACAAAGTGCAATAACATCGGTGCTCAATTCAGAAGGTGGTAAGGCATCAGTGCCTGCAGCGTTATTCACAGTATGAACACTATATCTAGTGCTGACTAGATGCTACTATATCATCAACTGACAGCAAACTTGCTTGACTACAGTTGATCTAAAACAGCTATCTTGAGCAGAACCCTACAGGAAAGCACAGAAAATTGTGGTTTGTGATTAATGTTAATCCAGTTTTGGTTAATGATGGTCTATATAACTAGATGCTGTATCAGTTACCTTTAGGAGATCAAATATTTGTTGTTAAAATTATCTCACCTTTATATAGCTTCAAGTGTTTTGAAGAAGTATCAGAAGATGTGGTTATGGAATCTTTTCAAGACATCTTAACTCCCAAAATAGTTCTTGGGGGAACAGTCAGCTTACCAACAGCTCTTTTTGCATAGATAACTGGCATATAATACAAAGGAGAGAAATGCAATCAAGGATGCAATAAGATCCTTAGCCAAATACGAAGACTGGGCCTACTACAGTTAACATAAACACTGTTTCATGATAAGCTGATTCTTGATCTTTCACAGTTTGTCCTTTTGAAGTATCATAAGGCATCCCCAATTCGCTCTCAATGAAATCAGTAGAGTCTGCCATTGGTTTGTGTGGGATCAGAGCAGGCACACGTCACAAATGTTTCATTCTGCTTCTGAAAGTAGTTCTTCTAAAGCAAAGAGTATATTTGTCTTCCCTATGTGTATGTCCCTCCACCCCAAAAGCCTCAACAATTGTTAGATTTGTGTGACGAGGAGGAATTGGAGAGTGGGTTTAGCAGAACTACCTCAGGCAAGTTGCTGGTAACTATTGTAAGTTTTTGGCTTTTTTCAGGATAATTCATTCTCGCCATTACTGTGAGAACTGTCTGTCCCTTTAGAGCAATGCAATCTGCTTAAAATCACATCTGATTTCTCCACATTGTTCCAGCATCCATCAAAACTCCTTTTGAATCTATATATTTACTTTTTTTTTTTTTTGGTCCATGAACAAGGCTGTACTATTTTCTAAAACATATTTTAGGGTTTAGTTTCCAAGGCGGTAAGAAGATATGTGCTCCTGATTCCTAATTTAGTTCCTTAATTGAAGGGTGCCTTCAGCTGAGCTGGTAAGAACCAAGTATTGGACCATGTAGAACCCAATCCATTTCAGCCTTGTTTGTTCATTGGGGATAAGGTAGAATCAAATCTAAATGATACAGGCCAAACCAATTCATGACTCAAGTCCATCAAAATGACTTGAAACCTCAGACCCACAGGACAAGACATGGGATACGCTTTGGCATGGCTGGGGAATGAGGAAGCTGTTAATGAGAATTACAAGAAACAGCTGGAGGAGCTATAGGAATGTTTTCTTTCTTACATAAGTTAATTGAACGAGGTTGTAGAAACCTTTTTCTTCTGTAGAAAAACCAAATACTCTAAAAAATGACATTTCTAATTTTCTTCAGTAAGAAGCAATTGCTTCTGTGTGTGTGTCCCCGTAGTCCCAAAGTCTCTATAGACAGCCAGAAGATTTATATTTGAGTGAAAGCCACTGCATCACACACAGGAGCTTGCGAAAGTACAGTAAACATCCTTCAAACAAATTCTCATGTGCCCTGACTACAAAGTAAATGAAAAGCAATACACAGGGTTGGAAAGAAACCACATTTCTAGGTTGGTTTCAATAGACTCTTAGTTTTCCCAGTGTATTAGTACTCACTCCGAGTCTGCTGCATCCTGCTTTCTCCCCCACAACACAGCTGAACTGCACTTTGTCTACCACTGTGACATTTTATGGAAAACCAACTTATCAAGAAGGTTTATCTTTAAAACAGTAAAAATAATAACTCTTAGTACTTGTGTGGGGTCTGGTTAATTTAATCTCTTAAAACATAGTCAATAGAGACATAAAAATAACAGTTTTCTTCCCATGCTAAAGAAGCAGGAAAGAAAGTAGATTAAAGCAGAGTCCAGGGTTAGTTTAAATACCCTGAGCCATACTGTGCCATTGATTTTTGAACAGAAATCCCCATTGAGCTCAGTGGGGATTTCTGCTTAAAAATCAATGGTGCAAAATGACACCCTCAGATTAAGATACAAAGCTGGAGGATGAGGCTTAATTGGTGCATTCTTGTTGGGATAGGTTTCCCCTACAGAGGGAGTTGCTGCTCTTTTCATTCAAGAATAAATAGTAAAACCTGGAGGAATTTTCACGCAAGAGGATTTTTATTCCTATTGCAAATCTCACCATATATTAGATTTCACTAGTTTCATTAAAAAAAACACAGATACATATTAAATATTCATAATTTTTTTAGATTTTAAGTAATGTGAAGAATCTCTATCAGGAACTAGAGTGTACTGCTTGGGCAGAGGGAGGCATAAGAGCGTAGTACATGCTGTAGTACTCCACACACCTAATAGACTGAGAAACAAAATGAGACTTTTTCTGTAGTGTTTTCTTCAATATGAGTAGTTTCATACCTATTAGTTAATATATATCAGATTCTGTAAGAAAAAACAATTACTTGGCTTCACGTCACAGATGGGGAAATAAAGCATGGCATCGCTGCATGACTTGCCTGTGTTCTTTCAGGAAGGGGATGGCAGTGGTGGTGGCTGAAAACTGTTTCCCTTTCTCTGGAGGCAGAGTTACAAAATCTGCTGTCCCCTCCTTGGAGGAATGCATGGCTGTTTTTTAAGAGGGCACGTTTCATGTAAGGAATAAAGATGGCCACAGAATACATTTTAGGAAAAGTTAATTGCAACTATTATTGTTAAAAAGTGGATTACATGATGAAAGGCCTTTCTGAAAATTCTACAGTGAAAGAGGGGAAAAAGAGGACATGTTTGAAGAAAAAAGTTCCTGCAAATGGTTGTCAAGAGATGAGAAAAAAGCCGACAGTAGAATTCCAGGTAGAATTCTTATGACTTTTGCCTATTCTTATCTGATTGCGATGAAGGTAACAGGAAGCAATGGTGCTTTGAATTATTGCTGTAATTCATCTTATTGGTCCATAGGGTAAACAAAAGGTTTGGTGACTTTTATTGCCATTACTAAAAGCAGTTCTGGGTGTTACTCAGAAATCTATTGTGATATTGTAAAGAAAAAAAAGCTTACAGATGCTGAGACAACTTTTGACTTGAGGCTTGTCCTGCTGAAACAGACAGTGTAATCTAAATACTCCTGACTTTAAAAGAAATTAAGACAAATTTGATGGGAGTCATGCATTTGTTATAATCTAGTGACGGACACTGAGACGTAACTTCACTGATTCTTGCATAGCCTAGTCAGATCTGTTCAGGATTTATTTCCATGAGAAATGTCAATCTTTTTTTCTTAAAAGAAAGCATCTCACATAAAAAGGTGGCTTTTTGTCTCTGGCTTCCGCAACTTGAATGTAAAACCTCAATATTTTGGTTTCCTGAAAAAAATAGGGGAAAGGGAACAATCTTTGTTTAAAACAAAACAAAAAAGTAGGTATAGGCAAAATGAAAGGGTATTTTTCTTTCAGTCTTATCTGTACTCTAATGCTTCAAAACATCTGTAGGGTGCATATGTTGTTTAATTTATTAATACTAATAAATACATGTCTAAGATATTTTTTTGCTCTGAGGGCATATTGGTGTTTCAAATTATTAGTTTTGTCTGAGGTATGACTGTACTGCAGGGAGAAGTTTTTCTAGTCTTTGGCTGTATGGTTTTGTTTATGCTGTGTCCTATGTTTTGTATAAATTGTTTTTAAGTGGTGATTGAAGAGGAACTCATTCAATGGGAGAAAATGGCTTCTTAACTATGCTTTTGACATTGGCTCTGATGCATCCCAGTTCAGCCTAAGCGAGGCGGCTATTATTTGGCAGGTCTGCGTATAGCTCAGCAGTGGCTGATGCAGCTGTGCCCATTTGGCACACAGGTTTTTAATTTTGCAATTGGTAGCTGGCCAATAACAACCAGTTCTGTATGTTTTCTTGCAAATGGGTGGGGAAGGAGTTGACCCGTGGTTGCTATATATGCGAAGAATGAGCAACAATACCAGGGCTGTAGCCATATTCATCCCACGGATGGTCTTCAGGATTATAGTGGGGGAGAAGATATGTAGTCTGGGAATAGGCAGGTGTAAGGGTTGGAATACATGCCTGGTTTCTCTTAATTCCTCATGTAAAGGGTTGCAGTGTTTCTCAGGCTTTTAGCAGCTGACTGAAGAAACTGTAGGATATGATAGTATGTATGTGGGTTTTTTAAGTGTCACAGATTTTTCTAAAGTCCTTTAAACAACCAATTGTTTTCCAGACAGTTTCCTTATGAAATTGCACAAAATTTCAAGAACAGAGGACTTGTGTACTTTAGGAAGTATAGGAGAAGAATCTGAAGAGTGCCAAGGCTATATTGTGATATTATCTAAACAACGCATTCTAGATCTGATGTTTAGGACTATGTATCTGTGTTGGAGGCTGCTTCTGCCCAGAACAGGTCTCTAGCCATGTGTTATAGCCAATATTGTATTTCTTCTCTGCTTCTGTAGGCAACATATTCTCCATTTCTTTTTCATCCTCTGAAAACAACCATCTTTTCATCTTACTGAATATCTCAGCAGAGCATCATTACTAACAAAAACATGCACAATGAAAAAGTAAAAAAGTAAAAGATTACTTATGTAAGGGGGTACTGGGTAGTTGCTTCCTCTCAGGTGAGATGTGATGACTTGAATCGTGTCTGAGACTGTCTCACTCCAAATGTGAGGGCTGACAGTCAGCGTGTGCCAGAAGAAGGGGCACAACTGTGTTGTGGCGCAAAATCTTCATTAAGAAACTTGATGAGTAGTCTGTAAGAGGCAGAGAGTCAAAATCTAGCGATCTGGATACCCTGTCTGTCAGCTGCAGTTTGTGTGTTAGAGAAAGACATATATCCTTTATGTTTCAAGCGTGGAACACTGATTAACTTTTTATTGTTATTTATTGCTGTCCTCAAGCATGGATTAATGTTTGAAGGTGCGGCGTCTTTTCTAAACCTTTGTTTTATTGGAAAGAAATGTTCCTCTAGTGACTTCACTCTGCTCATGTTCCTTTTCTTAGCCTTGCTGATGTTCATAAAAAGACCTGAAGCTGTGAAAATGGTCTTTTTAAAGTTATTTCTATTCTGAGCCATCATGTGTTTTCAGGCTCCTTGGCACTTGAGCCCCAGGTCACAGTGCAGAGATAAAAAATATGTATGTTCATAATTAGCTTATAAATAATGCAGTGTTCTCATTCAGACTTCATTCTTTCAGCATGCCCATGGATTATTGTTCTCTGTGCAGTTTAAATTTCTGAGCACTCTGTGGCCCAATTTTTCTACAATTTGGTAGGTTAATTCTACACACTCAAAGCCCAAAGAATGCAGTGGTGGGGAGTCTGGGTAGGCATTACATTTGGCTTTTATTTGTTTTTCTGTCAAGAATATAACAGATAAATAATATGGTGCTTGTCTTCAGGTATGAGTTTGTGTAGCTGGAGTCTGAACTGTTGACGCAGTTAGACTCATGCTTCACTCCTCTCTAATCTCAAAGGTTTTATACTATAGATAGAACTAAATTGAGGTTGTTTGAGGCTGAGATGCACTAATAGGTAGTTTAATAGAATAAAGAGCATGAAAGGGGTACAGAGTTCACATGAAATATTTGGACATAGAAATGAAAGCACCCTTCTTTCCTGCAGTTTCTTGGTAAACAACCTCCAGTGGCTCTTAAAAAACCTGAAAGGTTAGCCCATTTGAGGGGAAAAGAAAAAAAACTCCACAACATTTATTAAAGAGTGTCATAGTTTAACCCCAGCCGGCAACTAAGCACCGTGCAGCCGCTCGCTCACTCCCCCCACCCAGTGGGATGGGGGAGAGAATTGAAAAAAAGATAAAACTCGTGGGTTGAGATAAAGACAGTTTAATAGGACAGAAAAGGAAGAAAATAATAATAATGGTAATAATAATAATAATAATAAAAGAATTAGAATATACAAAACAAGTGATGCTCAGTGCAATTGCTCACTACTCGCCGACTGATGCCCAGTTAGTTCCTGAGCAGCAATCCGCCCCTCCCGGTCAACTCCCCCCAGTTTATATACTGGGCATGATGTTATATGGTATGGAATAGCTCTTTGGCCAGTTTGGGTCAGCTGTCCTGGTGGTGTCCCCTCCCGGTTTCTTGTGCCCCTCCAGCCTTCTTGCTGGCTGGGCATGAGAAGCTGAAAAATCCTTGACTTAGTAGAAACACTACTTAGCAACAACTAAAACCATCTGTGTGTTATCAACATTATTCTCATACTAAATCCAAAACACAACACTATACCAGCTACTAGGAAGAAAATTAACTCTGTCCCAGCTGAAACCAGGACAAAAAGTTACCTTTTGTTTGACGGATGTTTGCTACTCAGATTTAACAAACCAGAATATTTTTAATGGCTACTGGCAATTTGCACAGAGAAAAAGAGGGTACATGAGAAAATTTGCCCTAATTACCAGTCTGCTTATATTTTTGTTGAATAAGTGCTGCTATTGCTCACTGAACATGGATCATGCTGTCATTTTCAATGGGGATTTCTGTGGCAAAAGGGCAGAGTGTCAGAAAAACTCCTTGATGAAACACCTAGAGGTTTTTATTATGCATCCTCCCAAAGGCAAAGTGATTAGAGGGAGGGAGGAAAAAAGAAGAAATGTCCTATCGAAAGCAAGAACTTCTAATCTCTCCCTCTGCTTCCACTCCTCAACACCTCCCACGTAAGTCTGTGGTGACCTGTTCCCCCTGGAACTCAGTATCACACATACCCAGAAGCCAGTCTATAAATACAGGAGCCTTCCTTGTGCTCTAGTGTATTTACAGAACAGATGACTACTATTGATAGGAGACTGAAAACTAGCAACACTTAAATGCCTTTTCTTTTCCTTTTGCATAGACAGAAAGATGTGAGATCTAGTCTAGAATAGGAATGCCCCTGCAGCCTCAGACCGTTACTTAACTTTGAAGAGTTACGGAGAATGAGTGCGGTACTAGCAGACTGGAAAAGAAGAAATGTAAAACCTCTCATTAAAATGAGAGGGGGGGGACAGGGAAAGGACCCCATAAGCAATATTCTAGTCCTGTTTTATAAGTACCTGAAATATGACAAATGGTGAAAAACTTTTTGGATAAGATAACCATAGAATAGTTACCAAAGAATGGTTCATGATCAAAATTAAGGAAGTATTGGTTGAAATCCTATCTCACACTGCCTTGATTTGGTTTTACTCAGTAAAACATAATGAATAATGACGTAATGAAAGACCTGAGGGATGGAACAAGGAGTAATTTTATAAGATTTGCTGGAAGGAAACAACGGTGTGGAAGGAATAGCCGACATTTTACAGGACAGGATTAAAATTTAAAATTATCTTATTCAGTCGAAGAAAGAATGGTCTGAAAAGATAGGATTAAATCCAACAGGGATAAATGGTGCCATGTTATCCCATTTACACAGAAGTAATCAGCAACACAAATATAAGAGGAGAAGCCATTGATTTAGGAGGATTTTTTAATTATTTTATTTTATTTTTTTTTTTAGAAAAAAGAGATGGGATTATGGCGATTTATAAGCTGTTTAAGAATCAGAGGTCTTGTACTTTTGCAAAAAGATCAAACGCAATTCTGGAGTGAAAAGAGCATATCTAAGCTACACATTTTACTAGCATTGAATGAAGAGACTATAGCTATACAGTACACATTACAAACTTTCTGCTCTTTTCCAGTTTGGGGACAAGAAATTTCAAAAAAGATTTGAACCATCATTTATAGAGGGCCTAAAGAGAAGCAAGATTTGTCTAAAAACATGAAATGTGAAGAAAGATTTAAAAATTTCAGGATTTTTAGGTTGAAGAGGAGTCTAAACGGGGCATGATAATAATGAAGTACATAAAGATTATTGCAAAATGAAAAAGTTCATGTAGGAGTCTGTGGTGGCTGTGATAAGTAATAGACTTAAATCACAGCAAGAAAGATTCTTTAGGGACTGCTTTCTAAAGCAAAGATAATAATGTACTGTTCAGGGAGTTTTGAAGGTTCAGTTGTTGGAGTTCTCTACGAAAAGGGATGGGAAAATGTTTTAGGAATGATAGAAGTATAATTGATCCTGCCATGGGCAGTGCAGCGATCAGTGCTGTGCAGTGACCTCTCAAAGTCCCCTGGAGCTCTGTGTTTTTATGTTTTTATGCAATAGTACGGTGAAAAGAAGTGTTTTAGCCAGAGCAGCTCATCCATTTCTAAAAGACAGTCTGCATTGTTCAGAGAGTATGTAAGTGTCCCATATTCCTGCTATCAGAATTACTAGTGAATGGTTCGTTGCACTGTTCAGCATAATCGTCATTGTTTCTGATAAAAAATTTCATCTCAGAGTTCCTTTGAATTTATTATTATATAATGAAAGACTAGTTTGTGGCATAATTCCCAGATTAGACAGCACTCAGTAATGGAATTCCTTGAATGTGTGAGTGACACTAATGTATTTGCTGTGTTGGTGTAAATATTCATGGGGAGATTTTTTTGCATAATCTAGTCTGTACACAGAGTGTATTGTGTTTTTGCAGAGATTTTATAGGGATAAATAAAGAATGAATGCTCACGCAGTAGCAAGTGATGGTGAATAAGAAATGGCAACCTTGCACATTCTTTGGTTTAATAGAAAATACTTTAAAAAAAGTTCTCTATTGTTTTAGGTGATTTGAGGGCCTTGGTTAAAGTTTATTTTATCTTTTAATTAAGTGACCAACTGCAAATCTAAGACAAGAGGTTTCTGTTGTTTCACAGGGAGAATTCATTCATGAATAAAATTTAAAAAATAGATTAAAGTAAATGCAAACACTAAGTTGTTCAATTGTACAGGGAGGCATTCAAAGCAGAGTGAGATGGAACTCCTAGTTAACGTATGGCCATTATATACTATATGAAACTGGTTTAGATTGCGTTGTGGACAGGGTCTAGACCTTTCAGTCATTTGCTGTTTCTGTCCAGGAGTTCATAGCGCTTGTATGTGAATTGAGGTTAAGGCTGTGTACGCATTCCCAGGAAGTCCAGATTTTGGTTTGAAATATCTTAAGCAGTGAAAATCAAAACTTTCCATCTCAGTAGACTCTGATCTAAACCTCTCATCTTTAGACGCATCAGATAATCAGGGAGTTTTTGGTGGCATAACGTAGCTAGATTTCTTTTTTTTTTCCTTGCTAATTATGTGATGTGTGTCTTGCTGCTTATATGCGAAAAAACACTATTGGTAGACTTGTAGCCTATTTCACATCAGTATGGAGACGGCAATGTGTTCCTTATGTGCTCCATATACCAAAGGTCAAATGTTGAACTCCCCCTGTCTGCATGACTGCTTCCCCTGCCTGAGATGGACTGATCATTTCACAGGATGCTTAGTTTAGAAAGAGTTAAGAACAGTGATATTAGGGGAAAAAAAACAGTAACAAAGCAATACTGGTTAGCCTTTGTGAACAGCAAATGTGGAGTAACATTCTGATTCTCTGAGATGATATTTTGCTGTTGAGTTCTTTGATCTGCTTTGTTTTCTTAATTGCGCTTTTTTATTTCTGAAAGGGCTTTCACAGACAGAAACCTCCATAGGAAGTTCATTTTCTTTGGCTCTCCTTGAAGGCTCTTTTGTCAATTTATTATCACAATAGCAAGATATGTACATACAGTAAATCAATGTAGGTTAACTTTTTAATAGGAAAGGCATTCTACATTTCTGGCATCAGTCTGTATCTTCTTTCAATTATAACGTCTCTCACTGGGCTAAGCATTTGTCTGGTAGGTGTGCTTATTGACGACAACTTAATATTCAAAGGTCAAGCTGCAAAGATCTGGCCAGTGTGATGGCATCTTTGCTCTTTAATAATCAGATGGGATGTCTGTGATGTCTTGAAGTGCTTCTTCTAGGTGAAAGCGTACCACTGCAGTAGTTAATTGCCTGTTAGCTTCTTGGATCAATGTAAAAGAAAGATGTGAAGATTTTTCCAAAGTCTGTTTTCTTTTTTCCTCCCAACACAGCTCTATTTGAGCACTTTCCTCTGATTTATCCAAGAATAACCTGAGTGTGTGAGAGGAAACTTCAATACTCAATTCAGGTAGCTGCCTAGGAGTTTTTTCCCTAGAGGTGAAAGAGGAAAGGAGGAAATTTTGCCTTCTCTATACCAGAGGTTGATGATTATTCACTACATAGGGTCACTGAGAAGAGGTTCTGTATTTTCTCAGCTGCCCCGAGGTGCCTTGGTGCTGTGCCTCCAGTGGGGTCAGTGATTCTATATAATTCTTAAGCTTTCTCCCATGGGGAGCTGAATTAATTACTAATGTATTCTGCAAATGTTTTGGAGCTAATAGAACCTATATAGGCCTGCTTCCTTGTCCACTCATTACTGCTTTTTTCTTGATTCCTCTCTCCTTTCCCTCAGATATCAAATGGTTCCATGTGGAACTACAGAGTCTCCATTTGTTTGCAGCTGAGATGAGCATGCTTACTTGCTGGACTTTCAGGACAGGCTTCACTAAACCACCCCAACCTTAATAGCCATTAAAGATGTTATGTTTTGACGCTCAGCCATATGATATAGGAATAATATTTATGGATACAAATTTCCGCCACTGTGGGTACAGCGTGCAGCTGTGCATGTTGTGTATAGACTATGTCCACTGCTTATATCTGGGGACACGATGCACCCATTTTAGGTAGATATCACAGAATCATAGAATAGTTTGGGTTGGAAGGGACCTTTAAAGGTCACCTAGTCCAACCCCCCTGCAATGAGCATGGACATCTTCAACTAGATGAGGTTGCTTAGAGCCCTGTCCAACCTGACCTTGAATGTTTCCAGGGATGGGGCATCTACCACATCTCTGGGCAACTTGTTCCAGTGTTTCACCACCCTCACAGTAAAGAATTTCTTCCCTGTATCTAGTCTAAATCTACCCTCTTTTAGTTTATAACCATTACCCTTTGTCCTGTTGCAACAGGCCCTGCTAAAAAGTTTGTCCTCATCTTTCTTATAAGCCCCCTTTAAGTACTGAAAGGCCACAATAAGGTCTCCCCAGAGCCTTCTCTTCTCCAGGCTGAATAACCTTACATCACTCAGCCTTTCTTCAAAGAAGTGTTCCATCCCTCTGATCATTTTTGTGGCCTTCCTCTGGACCTGCTCCAACAGGTCCATGTCTTTCCTGTGCTGAGGGCTCCAGAGCTGGACGCAGTACTCCAGGTGGGGTCTCACCAGAGCAGAGGAGATGAGCAGAATCACCTCCCTCGACCTGCTGGCCATGCTTCTTTCGATGCAGCCCAGGATACGGTTGGCCTTCTGGGCTGCAAGCACACATTGCTGGCTCATGTCCAGCTTTTCATCCACCAGTACCCCCAAGTCCTCTGCAGGGCTGCTCTCAATCCCTTCATCGTCCAGCCTGTATTGATACCAGGGGTTGCCCCGACCCAGGTGCAGGACCCTGCACTTGGCCTTTTTGAACCTCATGAGGTTTACATGGGCCCACTTCTCGAGCTTGTCCAGGTCCCTCTGGATGGCATCCTGTCCCTCAGGTGTGTCAACTGCACCGCTCAGCTTGATGTCGTCTACAAACTTGCTGAGGGTGCACTTGATTCCACTGTCTGTCATTGATGAAGATATTAAACAGTACTGGTCCCAATACGGACCCCTGAGGGACACCATTTGTCACCGCTCTACATCTGGACATTGAGCTGTTGACCACTACCCTCTGGATGCAACCACCCAGCCGATTCCTCATCTGCTGAACAGTCGACCCATCAAATCCCTCTCTCTCCAATTTAGAGAGAAGGATGTTGTGGTGGACTGTGTCAAAGGCCTTATAGAAGTCCAGACAGATGACATAGCTCTTCCTTTGTCCACTGATGTAGTCACTCCATCATAGAAGGCCACTAGGTTGGTCAGGCAGGACTCGCCCTAGGTGAAGCCATGCTGGTTGTCTCAAATCACCTCCCTGTCCTCCTTGTGCCTTAGCATAGCTTCTAGGAGGATCTGTTCGATGATCTTCCCAGGCACAGAGGTGAGGCTGACAGGTCGGTAGTTCCCAGGGTCCTCCTTTCTACCCTTTTTAAAAATGGGTGCAATGTTTCCCTTTTTCCAGTCACGAGGGACTTCACCTGACTGCCATGAATTTTCAAATATCTTGGAGAATGGCTTGGCAACTACATCAGCCAATTCCCTCAGGACTCTGGGATGCATCTCGTCAGGTCTCATAGACTTACATATGTTCAGGTTCCCTAGGTGTCAGAAATCTCGACTAGTGTATATAGGTCATGAAGGTGGCTTGTTTTCTAACATAACTCCCTGAGAATCTAAGAACTGTGGGATCCCAACACGGTAAGAATTCTCATCTCTATAAGTTCTTTTCTTCTTGATGTGAACTTGAATCTTGAAATAAGAAATAAATAAATAAAATGAAAGCAGTAAAAAATGTATCCTGGCCTTCCTCTCTTTAAAGATTTTCTTCTGTCACAGTCACGATTCCCAGAAGGCTGAGAACAACACTACTTCTCACATCAGCTTTCACCCTGTTGGGTTTTTTTGGCCACGGTCATGTCATAACATCCAGTGTAAATGTTAACATCGGTTTGGGAGAGTCCCAGTAGCTCACAGCTGTTCCACCTCCCTGCAGAATCAAGGAGCTCTGAAGCACCAGAAATGAAGCACTGTGATTTGCTAATTTGGGGATTTATTTCACCACTTCAACATTATGGGGAAAAAGGTAATCTTTGCCTCACAACACATTGTTTGTTTTCCCCTTTTCACTAACTGTCAGGATGCTATGGCATACCAAACTATTGGTCAATATTGTAATAACAGTTCTCACCAGGATGCATTTGAGTGCCTTTCCATCCTAAATGACCATATCTTTCCATATACCTATGACTTAGGGGAGAAGGAAGAATTTAAAGTGAATCTAGTGTATTTACAAGGATGTGCTATACTTATAAAAATAAAGTAACTTTTGGTTATCTTATCACTGTGAAACTGATCAAGTACTTTCAGCAAAAGACTTGAGACACGTCAGTGTACCTATGTGAAAGCTTTTGAAAAATTAAGGCTGATGTGTTGACAGCTGTAATACCACTAGCTTTTAATCCTTGGTTTCTTTTTTTCATTATTAGGGATTCCAGGACATGGGTAGCAGAAGATTAGGTTTATCCACTAACAATATAAAATCCTGTAATCCCTTGAAAGTTTAAAATCTTCTTTGGGCTGGAGAAGGAACACTTTATCAATATGTACAGCTAGTGGCCTCTTTAAAGGATAAAAAGCACATCTCCTAGCTTGGGGGAAGAAGAATCATTTTGTATTGGCCTAAGGAATTTCAATTTTGAACCTGTGCTTCAGTTCATGAAAAAGGCTTGGGTGAAGCTACTATTTTTTGTTTATTTTTGCTCTCCATTAGGTATTATTTCAATTCGGGGAAATAAATGTTTTTTTCCTCACATGTTGCTTCCCATCTGTAGCTTTCAGAGAGCTTTACAAGGGTCAATAAATACTATGTAACCCTTCTGCCAGGCATTGACTGGCTGCCATGGGACCCTCTGGAGGTCCTTACAAAATAAGAACCCACAAAGATACAAGCACCCTCCAGAAACCTGGGAAATTGAATGTAATTGTCTCAGTGTTGTCTAAGTCATACTTTCTCACTCACAAGTGATGAGTTAATCAAATGAGCTTAAGCAAAAGGAACTTCTTTTGGAGTGCTGGAAACATGAGAACACGTCATGAAGAGTTGCCACGAGACAAACACCCTACCTCCAGCAGCTAACAAGCTAGTCGTCAGCTAGTTGCTCTCTCTTTCTTCTCCAGTCATGGCACATCGTCAGCTAGTTGCTCTCTCTTTCTTCTCCAGTCATGGCACACTCACAGATTGTTTCTAAGAGGGATGTTGAATTTCTGTGACCTTTAAAAGGCTGGTGAGGGAGGTGGGACCAGACCCTGAATTAGCTGGAGCATGGAGGTAGAGCTAACCTGTGTCCCCTCTTAGAGTGGAGCTCAAACCAGCAGGACTGGTGGGTCTCTAAAGCGGTGTTTCATGAGAGGTATGCTGTAATGAGGTAAAAGAACCTCAGATTGGCTGAGCCAGAGGAAAATAAAAGCTTCTTAAACAGCTTTCCTCCTACCTTCTCTCAGTGAGAGTCCTGCTTCTGACATTTTGGGGTGATGTCCCACTTTCTGTCCTAAGCTGGAAGCCTTTTGATGTCTGCCTGCACTGCAACAAACTCTCCAAGGACCCCTATGGGTCGCTAGGGAAAGTATCTTTCTATTCCCTCAGTTTTGGCCATGTCTGCTCTGATACATTCTTACCATAGGCTTGTTTACTGTATTCTACCTCCCTTCGCCACCTGACCTGCTCTGTGCTCTAGAAGATCTCACAGCAGTTCTACATGCTGAATTTCTCTCTGGGAAGACATACTACATCCTTTCTCTCCCTCCTTTCCAAAGGGACAGCAGTCAGTTGAAGGTGACCAAGCAGCCCTCCTCTCAGTGACCAGACTCACCTGTTTTTAACAGAGCACACAATACTGATAGACTAAATGGTAAATAACAAAGTAAAAGGCAAAGCACATTGCAGGAAGCCTCTCCAGACTTTTTCTAATCCTGGTATTTCTGATTAGCCACTGCCTCTTGTTGCTTCTCATCAGCTTTCCCATCAGTCCCCACGAGAAGAGTTTGTTGTTAACCGCTCCCATTCCTGCTGGCTGTGCGCCCTCATGGCTGCTCCCTCTGACTGCATTCACTGCTAGGTTCCCCCCGCTGTTTTCTCTGTGAGCTGCTTCAACCATGCTCTCCGTGTGGCTCTGTCCATCACTGTGAGGGCAGTGAGTCTGCTTTCCCACAGCGTTCATCTGCTGATCCACAACTTGGGTAGCCCTTGAAGGTAGTTCAGTTCTTGCAGCAAGGTGCAGTGTTAAGCAGAAAATGTCCAGATTTCTTGTCGCAAAGAAGAGGCTTTCTGGATGGAGTCTTTCTGATAAATCCTGGGATCTTTGCCACAGTTTATTTGTCATGAAGTTGCAAGTTGCAGTATTAAATCCAACTGACTCCTTCCCCTGAAGCACATCTGGCACCATTGAAGTTTTATGCTTTGCACAATGTGATTACAAATGAAATCATTGCTTAAAATTCACATTTAGATGTTTCTAACACGAAAGTCTCAAAATACAGTATATAAATAGATAAGGAAAATGCTCCTGTTGCTACTATTCTCTTTTGTTTCTGCTAAAGGCCCCAAAATTTGTCCTATCCACATCCTCCACCCTTTGGACTTGCTTTTTCTGCTAACATCTTTATCCTACTTTAAGAGAGACAGAAGTCATTTGTCCAATGAATGTAGTCAGTTAACAGCCAAATACACAAGAGATACCAAATCTTATGACTTTTCAGCATGTCTTTTTAGCTGAAATATTTGGGGGCAGATTTCAGAAGCATTCATCAATTTAATCCGTATAGTAGAATAATGTAACTAGCAACCAGTGCTGGTGGGACCCAACAGCCGCGCTGTATAAAACAACAGTCAGCCATCAATTGTTTGAGAGCAAAATACATCCCTTGCTGCAGCACAGCGCCATACCCCATGTGCCCAAAGGTAACTGAGCCTGCTTATCTGCCTGCTGTTGTTGAATCGACCTTTATTCTTTATAGAAAACTATTTGTCAGATTAATATAGTAAAAATACTCTAATATCCTAATTTAGATATATTTTGCTATCTGTTTGCTTTATTGAAGTTATCCTATATGCTCTATAACCAAGAGTTGATCCTATTTATGCAAATGCAGAATGCTAACTGAATTAACTGAAGGCTAATGGGGAATCCATTTTTTTATGCATTTTTCCCATAAGTAAATGTATATACAGCTTGATTAGTGAAAAACTAGACTTAATAATTATTTTCTTTTTAAAATGTGCTTTATTTTCTAAAATATAATTTTATATAATGGTTTCTGAGGTGGGTTTCCATGTTAAAAGGATCAAGCCCAAAAAATAGTTGTACGTTTTCTTAGCTTTGCCAATTACTTAGTAGTAAGACAGCCATTGGGGTCAGGAGAGCCAAGGATGTGTAATCCTCTCCATGGAACAATTTCCCTCTTGGTTTCTTATAAAGTTTAAACTGAGATTTTTCAGGAAAGCAAGTCAGTCTTAATGCCTTACTACTACAAACGTAGCTTCTAGAATAGAGGGATTAAAGTATTTACTTCAAACTTAGACTCACAGCAGCAATAAATTTATGTGCACATCAAAACTTAATTCTCCTTATTCTTGTGGATAAGCATATGGTTACTTTGCTAAAACAACGCCTCAGGCCCTGAACTTGCTACCGCATTGTGTGAGTTCAAAGGTTTTTTCACTGTAACTTTCTGAGGAATTAGGGTTTTGGAGAGAAAAAAACCTTAAAAATCCTTTATAACTGGACTCCTATGAATACAGGTGACGTATATACTTTTCTGCCTAAGGAGATTCTAAAAGCTTTATAGATTCAGTTGTACTTTTTTGTGTATGTATTTATCATTAAAGGAGCAATAGCTATAGCCTGAGAGGTCAGAGAAAATTCAATGTCAGCTTACAAAGAAGTGATAGAATTTGTTTCTGGAATCTGGAAGTTTTAATTTGCATCAGTATTCATTATATGCATGTGCGTGTGTATAGATACATTTATATGTTTTGGTTTTATGTTAGTCAGAGAAAACAATTCTTTTACTGGATTATAACTTAAATGGAAAAGTTTGCTGGTGTCCTAACACAAATTGCTGAATCTGTCCTTAGAAGTCAATAATTATCTTTTTTTCAAGCCTGAGTAATTTTTGAGACACTTGGAAATATGATCCCAGTCAATACCTATAGGAGTCAATGGGAGTCTTTCCAATAACTGCAGTGGGCACTGAAAAATTTCATTTGAATTTCTCTACTTTTTAGCCCATTACTTCTTTTTTTCAATTTAGTGAACTAATCTTTTTCAGTTTAGGAAGTGTTACAGTAATAATGAGCCAAGCCTGCAAATGCTTACTTAGACATATACCTTCAGACATGTGAACAGTTCTGCTGAGTTCTGGGGGTTATCTGTATGCATTAACATCAGTACATATACACTTTTATTTTTGAGAGATTGCCACTCTAAATACATAAGTGAATCAGGAGAAAGTTATTTACCAACTCCATTGCTTAGTTTTCTTCTCTGAGAGATGGTCCTAATGGCCAGTTCAGAAGAAAATTTCTCAGATAATAACTAGGGAGAAAGGGAAACCACACTGCACTTCTAAATAAAGTTGCCTAGTAGAACCCTTCTAAGAATCCTCTGAATGTATTTGGAGCAAAACTGAAATTTCAGTACGAACCTTCTGAATCTTTTTCCCTGTAAGGCTCTGCCACTTATATTTTTAAAGCTTTATAAATCTTTTGTGGTTCTACCCTATGTGTTTGAAAAGAATACACCACTAGGTACACTCTATAATTGCCTCAAAATAACACTCTGTGATTTAAAAAATAGAAGAATATCTGTAGCTATCACTTCAGTTTTTCTGAATCCTCAAAAATTAGGAGTCATGGTGAGACTGCAACACATACTTTGTCTTTACTTTTCTGGGTATGGATACAATACAATATATTTTTTATGTACTGCCCTTCACAGAGAAAACCGTCACCAGAAGAATGGCTTGAGGCTTAGCAGGACTGTGCTACAGAAGATATCTCCAAATATATTGTCCTCTCAAAATCAATCTTTTCTCCAGTTCTGCCTCTGCCAGTCTGGAAATCATTGGGTTGTGCCGCTGATTCTGGCTCTAGAATAAAAACCTGAATAAAAGATGTTGAAATTTCTATGGAATGATGATGTCTTTCTCCATCTTTGTGATTTGTAAGTGATCCTATAAACTCTACTGCCAAAAATGTTATGCCTTGTGTACTGCTTAAATTCTGATAAACTGATATTTCCTTGCTTTCAGCTGCAGAGGAAACGCTTGCTTGCTTCCATTTCTTAATTCTTGTTTCTCAACTTGCCATGCATGATATTATTTTGATATGGATAGTGTGTGATATATGTGTATATATATACATACATGCACATGCTTACACGCATATAAACCTTATATATCCGATTTTCTCTGAAAGCTTCATTTGTCCTCTCAAATATCTTGTGGCTGAAAACTCACTTATCTTTCCTGTGCCTCTTTTGGGCAGGGAAAGACTCTTGTTATTTCTTTGCACACTGGTATACTGATGTGCTGGGTGGGTAATAACAACAGCAATCCATCAGGTCTGTAGTGCACAGACTTCTGTGCCAACTGCCAACTTCACCATGCTCAGAAATCATGAGTCAAGCCCCAGAAAAAAATTAGAATGGTTTTAAATATTATGACACTTCAGAAAAATCATGCATTTGTGGATCTCTTGCATTGCATTTCTTAAATGACGCATTTGTGGATCTCTTGCATTGCCTCTGTTTCTTGTGGTATTGTGTCATGTTTTTGTAGCTTCTTCTTGCAACCGAGAGACTTAGCAACATTGTTCCCCCAGTCCTTATTAATGACGGTTGAGGTTATGTTATACTGTATTCCCAATAGTGGAACTATGATGCAAGCATTGCCTACCTTGAACTGAAAATACTGCATGCCTTCCCCTCCAGGGGCCTGCCTTGTAATGTCCTATAACTGCTAGCCCCTGTTCCGCCAAGCACACAAGCGTATGCTTCATTTCATTGTAGCTCTGCTTAAGTGTTCTCTCATCCAAGCAATTACTGCTACCATTTAAAGACTTGACTGTAGTTTGGTAGCATACGCATTTTTCTAGGCGTTTTCCAAATATAAGTGAAAAGGATATATATGGCCTTCATGCATTTAAGTCATAAGACCAAGATTCATAGTTTTCATGTCAAGAAATATTCTTGTCTTAGCTCAGTAGAAAAAAGAGAGAGAGATATTTTTTAATTATCTTGCCTTTTTGTAGTTTATCCTAAGCAAATGTTTGAGCATCTGAGACATTTCTATTTTTGGTGAGTAACAGTGTCAGTCTTTTTTGCTTCATTTGCTTTTCATGTGAGATTCTTGCCAGGCAAGAGCAAAATATTCAGGTCTCATTTACATTGAAAATTACTCTCTCATGGTTTAGGGGAAAAGATAGAGTTGGTTTTTTCTGACAGGTGTTCTTTTGTTGATGATAGTACATGCAGCTATAAAGTGATGTTCTATAAGGCTTTAATGCTTTCTATAAGTGTATAGCTGGCCTTTAAAGACTGTGAATGTTAAAGACCTCTTCTCCAGGAGAAAAAAAAATGAGACTCTGTCTTTGGGGAAGAAAATGACCTGTGATAGCAGAGTACTTTGATTGTGCAAGTTCAAATCCTTGACAGATTCAATCATATGAGAAATGTAAGAAGTAGCTATAGGTGAATTCCATAATTTTTTCAGGCTGAGCATCTAAAAATTCAGATGATTATCTGCTATTTCTTGGCCTGTAAGTCTCATAAGAGAAAACTTTAACTGGTTTCATCTCAGCTAGTAATGCAAAAGAATTAGGGTTTCATGTAATTTTTGAAGAGATTTCAATGACTGACTGTGGCCAAAATAACGGAATATTTTCTAATAGTATTTTAAATCTTGAGCTGTTTCGTATCTTGAGTGATATTTGGTTCGACAGGCTTAAATTTTGAGTTTGGCACATTTATTTGTTCTTTCAGATTGACAGATGTTTACGTCATTTTTCTTATTCTTAAAACACCATCCTGCCACTGTAGAATTTTTTTCTTCAACCGAATTTCCCAAATGGAAACCCTACAGAACAAACACATGAAAATTTTCGGTGGTAGGAATGCATTCAAGTATCTTTTAGGTGATTTTCCAGACAATCATTACAACATGCTTCACAGCTTCTGGAGTCCTCGAGGGTGTAGTTTGCTGGTTGTCAGACCTAGATACCAAGAACCAGAAAGTGGGAGAGAAGAAGCGGTAAGACAAGTTGAAGAAGAACAATCCCAGTGCACAGAGCTCTTCAGGAAGTTCAGAAGCTCTGGAGGACGTTGATTGGCATGCGGATTGATTTTATGAGTGAGAAAGGTTTGATACTGAGTAACAGAGAAAATGTCAGGGAGATCTTTGCCAAATGCAAATCCTTTGGGACTGGGAAAACAGGAGAGGAGATTGATCATGAAGCACTATCTTTATTTGTACTTTAAAACTGTGGACTTTTGTCACTACCTATTGATTGTAGTGTTTTAAGTCCCCCTGCTGTGCTGCCATCAGCTGCTCACATCTTCCTGTGTTTTATCCTGCTTGTCACATAAATTGTTTGATCTCTTCTTGTACTTTTGTCATAAAAGCTACTATGAACTGGACTGAACACGTGCAGTGATGTTGCCAAGCTGTGTGCAGATGGCAAGGCCAACTAGTGACGAGCTCACTTGGTTTGGTCCCTGTGTAACACTAGAGAAGTTCAGTCTGGAGAAATTTATTGGATCTTAAAATGCTTGAACAGAGGTGATAAGCAGACAGTTGCATCTGGATCCATAAGCTGTAAACAAACAAGTTTTATTGGGTTCATAAAACTATCACCTTTATGTCAGTTGAAGAAGTGAAGCTGATATGTACTGCTGAAGTTAAGAATGGCTAACGATGATGATGAAAAAATTACAGACTCACCCAATGACTAAGGCTTTGTTATGATGTGAATTGTCCTAGCACATGAAGGAAAATCTTATACCCCAAACTACAGCCTTTTTATGACCTTATCTACAACATATTGTTTTTGAAAGAGAAATCTTGTTGAAATGATTCTTATCAGGTACCACCAGGCTCTACCAACTTCCTTCATCTGTGTTTAAAAAACCAAACCAAAACAGCAAAAACTGAATTAACTCAGAAGCAAAGGGGGCTTCTCTCCTGTGAATCTACTAAAGGGTGGGACAAGGTGCACTTCCAGTGACTTGTAACACCACTCTCTATTTCAGCCATAAACATCATGTCCTTACCTGCTGAGCAGCAGGTGTTTTGGACTGTCAGTGCTCTTCAGTGCAGAAGCAAAGGACACGTATGGGGTATGAAATCAGGTTGATCACATGTGCTATGGAACCATGGCATTTGTCTTAATCAACCTAGTACTTACTGTTTCACTCGATGATCTGTAATGCCTCTTAAGTTACTGACTAGGTAAGCATCCTTATTCATAGGCAATGTATTAAGGTCACTGCATATTTTCAGGTTGTCTCTGTGTAGTGTTTGAAACATTTCCATGCTCTGTTGCTACCTAATGTATACTAAGAAATTATTAATGATCAGCCAGTTATGGCAAACTGTTGTTTTTTATGCATTATGTTCTACCCTATCAATATATTTTATGATGTTCATGTTCTATTACCTCCCCTCTCCAGCTGCTACTATTGAGGAAAGTGATACAGCCACTGCATTAAGCCCTTGGGGGAGCACTGCAAAGTACTTAAGGAGCTGCAAAATGGCGTGGCATCCGCAATGGTCAGGCAGTCTTTCTATCATGGGTGATAAGCACTTAATAGATAAAGGGTCTTTAGATAAAATCCTAGAATGAACACTGATAGCTAACACATGGTGGTACTAAGGCAGTAAGAAGGACCTGGGTGAATCTCACTGTTGGTTTCCAGTATTTTTATAGCAGACCACTGTACTGGTTTTGGCTGGGATAGAGTTAATTTTCTTCACAGTAGCTAGTATGGGGCTGTGTTTTGGATTTGTGCTGGAAACAGTGTTGATAACACAGAGATGTTTTTGTTATTGCTGAGCAGTGCTTACACAGAGTCAAGGCCTTTTCTGCTTCTCACCCCACCCCACCAGCGAGGAGGCTGGGGGTGCACAAGAAGTTGGGAGGGGACACAGCCGGGACAGCTGACCCCAGCTGACCAAAGGGATGTTCCATACCATAGGACGTCATGCTCAGCATATAAAGCTGGGGGAAGAAGAATAAAGGGGGGGACACGTTTGGAGTGATGGTGTTTGTCTTCCCAAGTCACCGTTAGGTGTGATGGAGCCCTGCTTTCCTGGAGAAGGCTGAACGCCTGCCTGCCGATGGGAAGCTGTGAATGAATTCCTTGTTTTGCTTTGCTTGCACGTGGGGCTTTTGCTTTAACTATTAAACTGGCTTGTTTAAGACACCTCAGCCCACGAGTTTTCTCACTTTTACTCTCCTGATTCTCTCCCCCATCCCACCGGGGGGAGTGAGGGAGCGGCTCTGTGGTGCTTAGTTGCTGGCTGGGGTTAAACCACGACAACCACAAATTGAAGGTTGTCTGTGAGAGGATTTTACCTGTGGTAAATGCCTTTTTCCACAATTTGTTCCCATTTTAGTGTTCTGTTTAGAAGGATGAAATGACATCTTTGGAGGGTCTGATTTCAGGATTGACCAGGCTAGAACACTGATATTTACTCTTGTGTCTTCGTGGCTGTGCCTGACTGTTATTCTGAGACATAACTGTTGGCCCTTGAGACACTGATATATTTAATTGGATTGTGAAACATGACAGAAGTTCATTTTTCAGGCTTTAATCTTGGGGAGTTTCCAATGTGTATGCAGACAGAGTTGTAATTCTCAGTTGTTCCAGAGGCCTAACAGATTCTAAGATCATTAACATTATGTTCTTTACTGCACAGGGTTTGGCCATAAATTATGTTGATGTGAGCTTGAATAGAACTTTATGAGCTGAATTCTGCTGAGGCCCTCAAACCTTGTGCTGTTACAGTTGTAAGCAAGGATGCAGGAACTAATTAAAAGGAGAAATTCCAACACCAGTGCAATTTTTCAATAGGATCTGGTAGTTCAGTGGAATTAAAGCTCCCTCAAATTAGTTTTTGCTATCATTCTGTTCTAAGGCAGTTAAATTTTTTTTTATATTATATTTTTATTTCTACTGAATTTTGTTTGCTTGTGAAATACTTTTAAGTCACATGGCTTTCTGGTGATACTATGCATTAGTAGAAAAATTTGGGCTTGTAGTTGCTCTTTGAAAAATAGGTCATTCCTAGTCATGTTTAGTATTATTATTATTTCTCTCCTAAGGATGGAGTCTGATTTCAGATTGCTTTTCATAGAGGGTAAGGATTAGTGCCTCTTTATCAGTGTTGCCCATATCCTTGCTCTGTATATTTTATTATAACTGCTAGAAGGTGCTTTGCAAAGACTGAGTTCTGGAGCTGTAAAATCAAGCTTCCAAAAGCTGAGGAAAATAGAAATGTCACTCTCTACACAGTTTTAGGAGTTAGACTAAGCATTTGCCTCAACACAGACCATCCATTCTGAAGCCTAGTTTAGAAACTTTCAAAATAATTTTAAAATCTTTTCTTTATAGGTTTCATATCCTTTCAATCTCATATTTGTTTATTATTACTGAATTGCCATGACCAGAGGAATATTTGTGAAAGATATTGATTTGTTAGCTGCAGTGACTACTGTTCTTCCTTCCTCTGCTGCACGAAATGGGATGCAGAACTTCACGTTTTGCCAGACGCATTAGGCTGTTGTGCTGTTTGTCAGATGCTTCCTCATACCCATAGAACTAGCAACACTCTTCAAGGCCAAATTAGATTTATGTGGAATGGTAGCTGAGCTAGCAGCATTGTATACCTCTAAGTGACTATGTTAATTAGCAACCAAAACATAAATAGTAGTGTCTCTGCAAGGAGAATACTGGCATGCTAACTACATCTGTGGCAAATTGAGAGAAATCCCATTATCTTGCTTGGGATTCTGCTTTCTACTGATGACATGTTTCAATGTTATTGCAGAGATATTTCATTACTCTAATATGTTCTCTTAGAACAAAGCACAGAGCCGTAAAAACTACAACCAACCCCTAAGAATGCTACTAAGATAATTACTTAGAGTTGAACTAAATAAATGGATTGCCCTTTTTGCTCTCTGTATTGCTCAGGTGAGATGACAAGAGTCACCAAACCACATGGTATGTTCATAATTTTAATGCTGTGTCTAAATACCTTTGTTTACATGCTGTTATCATGGTAATACCAGTGAGCTCTTTCAAAGACAAATATTTTTCATAGTACTTATAACTTTGTCATGCGCTGGGGCTTGTTTTTAGCCGTTTATGAATGTTCTCATAGGAACTAAGTATATTCAGCTATCTATGCATCCCTTATTTTATAATCTTTCATGATATTCTGCAAAGAGCATAGAAACCATTAAATTTTCAGTCCTATAAGTGAGATAAAAGCCTGAGAGTGAAGGACATGCACACAAATAGAAGCACATGTACAAATTTCTTCTGTAAAATAATCCTGGGGTTAGGGGGAAATAAAAGCAAACAGAAACACATATTTTTCCCTTTGCAACTTTGCTAAACTAGAATTGTTATATTCAGTTTGATGGGGAAGAACTGACAATTAAGTTGCATATTTAGCTAGGCTTTGGCACTGACGTTTTCCAACAAGGAATAAGACAATGATTAGATTTTCAGTATGTAGTATTGCTATTTTAAACGTTAAAGATAATGTGGGTTTTTTTTTTTACATTCTAAATGCATTAGAAGCAAAATATCCTCAGAGGAACATAAGCTCAGATATCAAGTACTTTGCCTCACTAATTTTAATTAGGAAAACCTGAAAATAAATCCTGCTGCTTTTTTTGCAGCCCCTTTCCCCTTTTCATTAAAGCTTTACCAATAAAAATGAGTCTGATATTTTTGTGTAAAAAGGCAAGTAGTATAATTAAGGACTCTAGTAAACCAACCATATTATTTCAAGCATTCTGAGTTTGCAAACTGCTGGGGATACCTTCTTCCACAGAACTTCAATTGAGTTAATGACATGTACTTCAGCAATTCCCCTCTGTTCTGATCCAGATTTTAAATTATATTCACATGTGCTATCCTGGCTTTTTATTTCTTTCACTTTTAATTTGAAGGAGAAAAATTATAATCGTTTTAGAAGAGGAATACATTTATACAAGAGAAGGCAGACCCTTTCCACCTTGCTGGTATGGGCTGTGTACTGAACCAGTGCACTAGGTACTCTGTTTTGATTCTGTCACTTCAACCTCAGTGTGGAGTCCAAGAGTAATGTTGAAAAATCTGTCATCATGTTTTTCCTACCATCATGAGTGTTATTATATTTATTTACCTTTATTTAAAGGGAATATTTAGTTTTCACAAAAATATCAGATTGAGAGCACTAAAACCCACAATACCTGAACAAAAACCCCAGACTTCTGGTGCCAGCTTTCAAGTCTGATTCTGAGGGATTATCTATTAAGAACAAGGAGGTATAATAGCCAGAAGTGTTTGCCAGCTGCTGCTATGCAGCAATCTCTTAGATACTTTTCTCTGCTATGCTGAGTACTGCACAGCACGCGTCATTCCATAGTGTGGTACGTGAC
Source organism: Gymnogyps californianus (assembly GCF_018139145.2). Taxonomy (NCBI): domain Eukaryota; kingdom Metazoa; phylum Chordata; class Aves; order Accipitriformes; family Cathartidae; genus Gymnogyps; species Gymnogyps californianus. The sequence continues at coordinate 11,463,312 of NC_059481.1, forward strand.
ATGGTTGGAAATGAGCTCTTTTCTTATATTGACGATTTTTTTTGAGTTCCTATGTCCATTTGATATTTGGCTTTTGCTTAGACTGCTAATGATAAATAAAAATTGCCGTTACCAACTGTACTGATTATAGCAATTTACTATCACCATTCCAAAAATGAAAAAGTGATCAGTACATGCTGCACCTCTCCAACAACTGCTTTTGTCAATGCAGTAGAATAAGTGTGTTCTGCCCGACTGCATTCTTTCTGAAGTGGTGTGTAAAAGTCCCACTCACAGGGCAGTTGTGCATTGCAGCCAAGGGGACTACTTTGATAAGAAATATCCAAGCAATGTGCTTTTGTGTCATAGAATTTGGAACCCTTCCTTTGCAGGAACAGCAAGCCAGGTTTCGGTTGTGGGTAGTAACCATATGTTACAGAGAGTAGTTCTGAGTTACTTTTCAGCTTTTAGGTGAGTATCCTGTGGTCCTGGAAAGTCGTTACCATTCAGGTTTGATTTTTTTTTTTTTTTCTGTAAAACCTTTATTATTGAAATGTTCTCTCAGACTCACTTCATACTGGTGTGGGAATCTTCAGATGTTGCCATCAATGAACACAGGTGCAAAAAGTAGACTTTCTTTGGGAATGGCAGGATGGCCTTTTTCTGCCTTGATTATCTGTTAATCACAGCAACTCTCTGGCAGGCTTACTCCCTTTGTATTTAGAAAAGCTTTTATTACTAGTTTTGGTGCCTCCAGTAAGTTATTCCCCAAAATCTCTCACCTGCTTTAACAATTTTACATTTAACTTGCCAGAATCTAGGCTTTTTTCATATGAATTTACATATGATTTTTATTTTTTTGATGAATGTTCTTTTACTGCTAATAATTCCCCTTACTCAGCTGTTAAAATCTGCTAGCTTAATTTGGTAATCTTTTCAGTCTTTAACGTCTGATATACATTTACTCTCAGACTCCAATATGATATCTTTAAACAATGTCTATGCTGTTTGCAGGAATTTTACTTTCAGATGTTCTCATTAATGAGCCTTCTCTCTGTTATATAACTTTTAAAGGGCTGAAGTGTCACTGATACAGACTTTTTTTTCTTCTTTTTTCTTTTGGCTTTTCCATCTGCAAGGATGCTGAATACAATGGCATTTAGTTGTCATTACAGAGCTAATTTCCATAGTTAACTTGTGAACCAAGGTCTTTCCCTGATCGTGGCTAAATCAAAAGCTATTTCTTCAAGACTTGCCCCTAATGGATCAGGTTCTTCCTGTCATCAGTACCCCAGGCCCTCGAGACAGATGATGTCTTCTCTGAACCTTGTTTGCTCTTTATGGAATATTTGAAAAAATTGGCAAAATCCATGCCTATCCTTTCCAATTTTCGGATGGGATGTTTCAAGAGAACATTCTCAATCTGTGCGTGCTGAAGGTTGACTAAGAGCTATCCTCATCTTGAAAGCCCTGTTAAAAATACATCTAAGCACAACACACTTGTATCAGTTTCTTGACTATTATTAATGTCCCAGCTAATCTTGCACACTAACCAAGATGCAAGCAACCAGCACGCTACCCACCACATAGCCGCTGCTAGGCCTGAATCATTCACACTGGCAGCAGGCTGCTGCAAGCTGCACTGAAGCTGGGAAGCACATCTCCTTGCAGAGCTTATAGAAAACCCTCACAGAGGGTATAACCTCTGCTTCTGCATAGTTGGGGTTCTGCCTTTGCCATGAGGTCTTGGTGCATGAACATTCATTGACCATGCAGTCTCCTCGACTGGAGCAGAGGAGGTGTCCTCCTCAAAGTACCAAGGGACTAAGGAGAGGGGAACCAGAAAGGTGAATATATTTAAAACAGATTTGTAATGCTTGTTTACATCAGATAACGTGCAGTCTTATGAAGCATCACTGTAAGTACTAAGAATTATACTCAACGTGATGTATGTGTATATATCCAAATTCAGAATAATCAGCCAGGTATCTCCAGCAAACCCAGTTTCCCGAGATCAGCCACGAGTACTTTGTAAGTGGCAGGTGTCATAACCTTTGCACATCTGAACTATGTAAAGGTTAATTATATTCCACTCCACTGCAACTATGGTTATATTCATGGAACTTTGTGCTTAATGCTGCTCTTTAACTAATGTGTCACTGTAGAGATGAATTATATTAATGCAGAACAGATTATTCATGTCAATTACAGTAAGTTATTATACTTAAAAAGCAGAGATAGGAAAGATATTTATTATAAATTATTATGAATATAGTACTTTTGGTTTGCAAATATTTCAATAAATTATCTTTATTTTCTGATAGTGCATTTGTTATTTTTTAATATTTCCTTGCTTGTCCGGACAGATAATTTCCAGCCTATGGGTTGTGATCAGTAAACTTTGACAATTTTTTATTTGTTATTTATCTTTTGTAATGTTATTTTACAGACAAGTTAGAAAACTTGGGCTTTCCAACAATTATTGAATGAAATATTTTTAACAAGATTTTTGTGGGCATGGGCAAATTATTATGTGTACCCAGAGTTACTTAAGTGTTATTTAGTATTAATGTTATCCAACTGATTGGATTAAAAACAATGCCTTTAAAATTAACTTTCAAGCAGGTTTTTTTTTTGCTATACTCTTTAGAAATTTTTGCTATACATCTTTAGACTGGCTCAGTCTAAAGGAAATGGTTGATCATGTAGTTTGATTTCTTAAAGGCCTAAACTTTTCGTGCTGGTTTTCAGTACTTAATATGAGAACTTGTTTCAAAAATGAAGTTGGATGTGCTTTTACAGATCTGGCTTTATCAATATTAAGTTCTGCTTTATCACCTCTATGTTGAGCTGACAACATCATGCAGAACACCCTGTGAATTTCCTTGTTAAAATCATGTAGTAAGGTGCTGATGTTTCCCACAGCCCTTGGAAACTAGATAGATGTGGTCACAAAATGAAGAAGAGGTAGAAAAAACAAGTTCTCCCTTCAAAAGGGCTCTGGCTTGGCAGAATTAAGAGCAGGCTCCTTGTAGACTTAAGTGCTGCACTTTGCTAAAACCTTGAGGGGGCTTGCCAAGTTAGAAGCTGCTACTTTTACATGATCATGTATTAGCACAGGGCAAGAAAACACACAGAATCCAGACCCATCCCATCACAGGGAACTACATGATATTGCTACCTTCATAAATGTGTAAGCCTTGTCTTACCAAAAGCCTAGCAAGTAGCATCAGAAGGCTATTTCAGAATCTGACTGCTCGGAAACAGTCTTACTGTTTCCAGCTTAGATTTATTGTGGTTGATTTATTCCTATTTTTTGTTGTGCTAGTCTTACCTATACTTAAAAATGTCCTTTCGCCTCCCAGTGTCCAGGCTGTTTTGTCATTTCTAATAAAACAGGTTCTCTGCTGCTCAGGTCATCCTAGAAGCACTTCCCTGCATGCGATCCAGTTTATCTTTCTACTTTAAGGGTGCTCAGAATTGTATACATTGTTTCCAGCTCAGATCTTGGTGGTGTCATTAACATTAGCTTTAATGAGTCCTCATCTTTACTTAAAATTCTTCTGTTCATACATCTGGGATTATAGTTGCCTTTCCCACAGCCAAGTCAGAATGTAGATAACGCTTTACTCCATTTTTCTGTTCCTGTGTCCACTGTGATCAGCTTCAATGGATGGAGCACAAAGTCGATTGCTTTGAGATCTTCACATAAAAGGGAAAATGTGAGGAGAGTTTGTATTACAGCAGGACTTAAGGGCAAAGCACTGGCGTTGCTAGAATCTTTTTTCCAAACAATGCAAATCACTTTTCATCTTACTTTCTTTTATTGTAGCAACTGTCTTAAAAACCAAAACCCTACCTGTTTGAGAGTGTATTTTAGTGGCACAATATGGAAAATCAGGAAGGCAAAAGAGCAGCTACCTGTGGAGATAATAACCATGATGAAAAGGAACTGTACTTGTAGCTAAGGCAGGTGCTATCGTTAAGTGTATCTGTGGCTCTGCTTTCCAGAATCTCTCTATATACTTTTTCTTTAAGAAAAGTTCTCTTTTGGTCTTAGCCACTTCATTGATAATTACCAGACATTCTGTTACGTGATGTCAAATATCAGAGCTCACTTCTGTGATCATGCTGCTACTACATGTTCACTTGGACACTTAAACTACCACAGACTGGATCATGACCACTCTAAGTTTTCCTATATTAGGGACAGATATATACACAGACATTGAACATGCAGCATTGGTTAGCAGAGATGCAGGGCCTTGGAGCACCTTTACAGGGAGCAGCTAGTTTGTGACTGTCCATTTACAATGGGGTCTTCTACCAAAATTCCTCTCTCTGTTTCCATAGCTGATTTGAAAGAGTTATTGTTGGTAAGGTCCTTAAGGAATCATTAAGGAATGAGAACGGGGACCAGGTTCAAGCCATCTAATTGTGTGTTAGTGCTAAAGAGATTAGCCCTCAGGCATGGTGAATCTGTACTTAGTTACCAACCAGCCGCTGGTATTCCAAGTAGCTTGATATCAAATCCTGCACAAGCCGTGGCGCTTAGGAGAGCAGTAGCTCTCAGGACTCAGAGGTGCACCCTGGTACTTCTGTTGCAGTATTTCTATTACTACAACTGCTGTGGGATCTAAACCGGAACCAAAACCGGACAAGAAACCTCTAATCGGAAGAGGCTGCAGTTGCTTTCAGGGTACAAGATTTAGGCTACACTGGAGGACTGGTAAGGTAGGATAATGCTGGTGTACTCTTGACCACACAGCAGCAGTCAAATAGTGCTATTTATTTTGTGTGCTGCTTTATGAGGCAGTTGTTAATTAGTTAGTAAGTCTATGTTTTCCGTGGGAGCCTAGAGTATGCTAAGGAGCAGTGGGTGATTTTGCTCCTTAAGCATCATCAAAAAAAATATAATAGCAGCAGTTACTTCAGGTGGAGGCCCAAAAGCTTATTTTTCTGGACATGAAACATGCCACATCCAGCTATTTCTGTGGATATCACTTAGAGTGCTTGTGAGTGCTACAGTTAAGGGATATTTCGTTATTATGCATGGCAGTAGTAGTATGCTGTGTTTTGGACAGGGAGATTCCTGTATTGCTTTAGTTTAAAACATTTGTCTTTTTTGTCTGAACACTTGTGTTTGCTAATATACGAGAAATACTTCCTCCCAGTTTTCCCATAGTAGGTATTTTTCCTATGTAGTTGTATATAGCTGCTAAAAATTCAGCCAGTTTAACTGTTAGAAAGAACCCTTTCCCAAATGTTAATGAAACTGTTTCTTCTTTGATAAGAAGGTAGTTTTTGCATGCCTGTGCCTTGAAGATCATTAGGAAGCTGCTGCAGTAAATCAGATTTATTCATACCAAAGCATAGACTTTTTGCGTAGTAACATTTATGGACCAACTTAAACTCAGAACTCTTCCTGATTCTGTGGTTGGTTTTGTTGTAGTTCTTGCAGGATGGTGATGACTGTTACACTGCATGTTATGCCTCCAAACTTTATGGAGTTTACACCTCAAATTACTTCATAGGCTAGTGCACTCCTCATAAACAAAGAATTGGTTTGAAAGAGTTATGTTCCCCTGTCAGAAAGCTACAATGTCAAACAATATCAAATCTTTCAAGTGTTGCTTTGCAAAGACACACCAGAGACAATGAGGAGCATGTAACAAAACTGAACAAGTAAGTCTTCAAACTGATACGAATCTTAAGAACTAAAGTTCTTGCCTTAAAACGGTACATAAAATCCACAAGATGTACTTTGCCCTGGTTTTGATTGTTACCTACACAGTCTGATTATGAAGGAACCCAAATTCAGTGGTAACACAAATCAGTAACACCACAGCAGGAGGAGAATCAGAATCGTCATTCATCCTATGGCACTGAGGTAACAACTTTGACCTCAGCTTAGTTAGTCCTGCATCCTGTGGTGCAGGAACATGTTTTTGCAGGATACCTTATGGCAATAGAGTTTGGAGTTTCTTCCTGCCGTCGAGCTAGAAACACACATTCCTGGTGATCCTTCTGAATGATTATAAGCTACGCAGTCACTATAACGCAGTATCACCATCTGAAATGTCCTGTACGAGATGCAGGTTGGATGCTATGAAACATTGCAGGTCTATGGAGTAAGCATATGTATAGCCATAACATTTAATTAGGTGATCTAAATCCCCAGTTCTACCATATAAGTTTTCATAAATGAATCCACACCTCTTCTATAGTAGATCAAAACTCATTCACTTTGTTTTGATTACACACATCTCAGTTTAGGAGCAATGAAACAGATTTTTGCAAAGATGAGAAAAGGTTGAATGCAGTGAGTTGCTTCTGATTTCACAAAAATGTTAAACTAGCGTATCCCCAAAGGACCAAATTCTGATCTTAGCTGCTGTGGATTTCAACTAGTACACCACCATCAGTTCGCCTGGATTTACTCCTGCCTTTCACTGGTGTGCATGAGAACAGCTAGATGCTTTTTGTATTAGATGTAACTCTGTTGTGGTTGTTTATGCAATTCAAAATGGCTGAATGGCTGATGGCTCACCATTCATTTTCTGTATCAGGCAATCTGGGATTCTGTGGCATTCTAGTCACGATATGTAACAGAACCCCAAAGACAGATTATGCAGTCACAACGATGAAAATTGATTGCTAAGCACTCAATGAGTCATCTGCCTCAGGAAGTAACTACTTCAATCTATTATTGTCGATGTCCTGATGGGTCAACCAGGACGTGAAAAGGAATTTGCATTAAATTGATTTGAGTGTTTTTTCTAGAAATAACATCACTCAATCAAAGGAAACATTCAGACAGAGCTAGGGAGAACTGACTGAATTTGATTTGGGAAGGCAGAGCAGCAAGGGATGAGCAGGCTGATTCAGATAAAAATATAAATGGGATTTAGAGCACCATAAATCTCACATTACAGAATGAAGACTTGGAACAATTCTTAACAATTTCTGCAATGCAGATTGTGCTGCACATTTTGGAAATCCTTTATTTGCTTATTGATCTGCGTGTGTACGTATCTATATACACACATCACCCAGTTACGTGAACACCGTGTTTATGCAAATAGTGTGCTTATATATGCACTCACCATAACAAGTTCCCATCAGGTAACAGAACAATATGGCCAGTTTGCAGTTATCTTGGATGATTTTGCTGTATTGAGCTCATATGAAAAGTGGAGAGTGGAATGTTTCTCTTCAAATATTTTTTTCTTCTCAGAGCTGAAGACTTTCAGAATAAGCAGCCCACCACTCAATAAAATTCAATAAGCGATGAATCATACTGAAATGTCACTTCCTTCTCATCAGTCTTAGTCTTAAAGCAATTCATCCTCTCTCTCATGCTTGTAGTACGGTGTGGGTGTGCTGGCATCTTAAATTGTAGTGGGTTTGTGCTATCACGTTATTCTCAATAGCTTTGTATCTTCTTCCAAGATCCTTACTTACATCATTTGAGAATCCAATTAAAATCACATACTTTAAAGAACTCGCTCCTTACTGTATACATGGTTTGTGAATTGTTCTCTTATTGATTTTTATACAGTCAGTCTTTATGTCTATTCCAATAAGTTTTACCTGAGTAATGACTTTGTGATTTGGCCTAAGAAATTACAGCAAGATCTTTAAAAAAAAATTATTAGTGACTTGATTTGTTTCAGTTTTTGGCTTTCCACCATGAGGCATTTATAAAGCTGTGATAGCTGAGGGTGGATATTATTATAACTGTTTCAGAGAGTCAGGCCTCTCGGAAATGTCTCAAGCTGGAACCCCCAAAATTGTGGCAATCACAATCATTGTCACAGTTGAAACACACTGGCTTTAATAAATGAGGCTTAACTCTGAAGCAGTGCAAGGGGGAAAAGGACAGAGAAGAATGATTGGAAAGGCATATGCCAATCCACTAGTGAAACTGTACAAGTATCAGGATGTGCAAGTACCAACTCAGTGTGCTGGATACAGGATGAGCAAAATCTCTCAAAGAATAGAGGAAGGACAACAATCCAATTCCCTCTGGCTAATCTATAAATGTCATCTCCATCTTTAGTGTAAGCCTGTTTCAGACAGGCACAAAGAAAGCAGAGAAACTGCCCTGTAAGGGTGGGAATTAGGGAGCTGCCCATTATTTCAGGCCAACAGCTCAAAAGACCATATTATATCACAGTTCTCATTAGAAACCTGAAGAGCACATAGAAGGTTTTGTTGTGTAAAGGGTTGTACCATCTGTATATATTACATAATTAAATATCAAGGTTTTCCTGTCTGAGTCATGATGTACATTTACTGAATATATAGAAATGTGCATTTTATTGAACAAAACCTATATAACTTTTGGCAGTCAGGAGCCTAGGAGGTAGCAAAAAGTGATCGTGCTATTGTCAGATAAACCCTCCAGCTATCATATTTTTCTGATCAAAACCAAAACATACTAATTGCAAAATTTGATGCTTTGATGGCATATATTGCTGTTGAGTAAGGAAGAAAAAAGAAAGTGTGAACTTAAATATCTTTTTCTTGTGTTCTTGCTTTATTTCACTCATCAACTACGACATGTTACACGAGCTGAAGTTCCTCTCTCTAATGGTGTATCCAAATAGCCAATTTTGCAGTGTCTATTAAATCTAAATAGTAGCCATTGAAGGAAGATCCTAGAGAAGGCTTTATAATTTCATTTTGTGCTAAGTCTTTTACCATTTTGTAACTGGTGACAGTGTCTGTGTGGCATTGCATTACATATGTCAAAAACAGCCTGTGAGCTTAAGAGCTCAGTCACTTTATTAAGTTAACAGTATAATAATCACTTTTGAAATCTTCACCTGCATGGAGTAAATTTGGAAAAACATAGGAAAAGGAAATAGTAATGATTCTTTCCTACACTAGGGAGTCCAAAAGTGCATCTGCATTACTGTTTCAGTTTGGCTCAGAAGAGGAATCTCCTGGTTGTCCCCATTTAGCATGCTTTGGTTTGCATTGGAGGATGGCCTTGGAGTGAACTCAGATTTCACGCCAATGAAACTGGACTGAAAAAGTGTTCCAGAAATGTACCTAATTCACTCCAACTGCTAATGAGCATTAAATCCATGGGACCAGTCTAAACCTAGTCCAAAGTAAATCTCTGAAACATGTAGAGCAATGTTGAAACCTGGGAACAGCTGTTTCACTCTACAGAAGCACTTCTGCTGGTCTGCAGTACCTGCTAATTTAGATATATTATGAGGTTGCACAGGAACTTATGTCCCAGTTCAGCAAAACAATTAAGAACATGTCTAATGTTAACATTTTTGATGTACAGTGATTGCTGGTTTAGGTGCCTGCCAGGAATCAGAATGTACAGGAGCCAAAATGAAAAAATGCTTGAATTTTAACAGAGAATGACAAGGAGTCAAGGCAGACAGTAATCTAAGGCTGAGCACAAGCTCCAAGATGGAGCATAGGCATCGATCAGTTCCTATAAATAACATGGATGAGAGGCCTGAAGTACCTTGAACATAATAAGTAAAACTTTTAAATTATATCCCTGATCTCCAAAGGAAAAAAAAAGAAAAAGGTCGATGAAGCTTCTTAATCCAAGAGGTAACATGATCAAAATGAATTTCAGGACAGCTAAGTCAGGACACAACATTACAAGTAGCTTGAGTCTGACAGACTGAAATGAAAGCAGGTCAAGCAGGAGGGCTGTGATACATGGAAAGGAGAGTCCTCACAGAGGTTTGGACCTGGAATTTTGTTTTTCCTGCAAGTATTTCCCGAGTTTAAAAATGTTGTTAATCAAGGTTTAGTTTGGTGTGTGGGAGAATTTGCAGCTACTCAAATACCCCTGTAAAAGCATTGTTTTGCCACCTTTACCCACGAGTTCTAATAGACAACAGGATCCCCTAAGAACTACGTGAGAGAGTAAGGGGACATTGAAGGGCAGGCAGGCTCTGATACCCTCCTCAGCTACAGTGATGGAAAATGAGATAACTTCTCAAAGTCAAGGAGGGGCACCTCTACCAGTGTAGTCTATGTGAGAAGCAATTCCAAACTGTCTCATAGTCTTAAGCGCATTTTATAAAGATGGTCACCATTTGAAAACTGCAGTCTGCTCTTGAGTAAGACCAAACTCCTGGAACAAGACAAAGGCAGTTAATAGCCTATCTTTCCCCAAAACCACCGTACTGCACATACAGATACAACAGAATAGAGGCCTTACAGTATTTTGTTTTAAATCAGGCTCTTGTAACTCATTTACTCTGGAATTCCTTTAAAATTCTGTCCAGCCTGTACTTGTGGGAGCATAACTTAAATCATGCACCCCTGCCTGCACACTGTTATTGTGTCAGGCATGCCAATTAATGCAATAGACTTTCATAATGAAGAGAGCATGAAATTTGCAGAGTAAGAAATCTATCATGCAAGAACTGGTACTTCAAAATTATGCTCACTTGTATTTACAAGAATAGAGTTGCCCATGTATAAGTGAAGGCTGCTAGCTGTAAACTGGCCTGATAAATCATAAGAATTAGTATTTTTATTACTATTATTTTTAAAATACGTAACTCGTTGGGATAGCAGCTGGCTTCAAAGGTGGCAATTCTTCATTAGAAGTGAGCACTAAGGGTTTTTATAGCACATTCTTTGTGGAAAACATTCTTTCCCAGTAATCTAGACTGAGCCACAACTGAAAGCATCCAGAAGAATGTCATGCAGCATCTTTGCAGTGATCCTGTCCCATTGAAGGGTCGTAATTCTATTAGCAGATCTATTAGCATCAGAGTTAAAGAAATTGAAAAGAAGAGAAAATTTGTCACTACCAAAAGTGTTAGCACTGAACGTCTACAAATTGTGGCACTCAATATTGATATGAAGAGCTTGGTAAAGTTTGAACACTAAATTATTCAAAACAAATGAATTTATTGTTCCCTGACATGAGCAATGTAATTAGAAGAGCATAACCATAACTTTTTAATGGCTAGAGTATGAGCTGGGATAGGAACACTGATGAATTTTGAATTATGTCAGTTGAAGCCAGCAAACAGGGCTATTACTTCACATGATTTCTGAAATAAAACATGATTTAAATTCTGTCATTAAGTGTGCACAGGTGCTGTCCAGTCAAGTTAATAAAATCATCAGCTACCTGATGCCAATAAGTGCATTGCATTTGTAAGCAGAAAAAAAAATGGGCTAGAGATATAAATTAGGATAAGACAAACTATCCTAAATTTGCTTGTCCTCTTGCTTATGTAAGTATGGCCAACCTTTGTGTAGCGCTGTATACTGTCTCTGATTTACTAGTAGCAGATGCCCAATAAGGACAAGACAAGCATACACAGATGCTGTCCCAGAATATTCTCTTAGTCTCCAACAACTTGTGTCTCTGGGCCTTCCTGAACCAGAAATGTGTCTTTGATGGACACTTCTGTTAGTTTTAGTTATCTACAATGAGACTACAATGAGTAATACTTGGAAAACAGAAACGGTCCCGTAGTTGTCACAGAATATAAAGGAGGAAGAAGATAGCCATCCAGAAACAAGGCAATTGAGTTAGGATATTTTTTGACAATTTTAGCTACAAGCTCATTGTCTCTCTCGGAAAATCCCATAAGCAACTCTGAAAAAGTGAGGCTGGAATGACTAATAAATAGTCATGTCATAACATCTCTTAAGTTAAGCAGCAGCTTCAGGATTCCTGATTTCCAGATTGCCACTTCCATCGGCAAACCTAGTGGAAGATGAAACAGATCTGAATCTGCACTCACTCCAGAATTGGCTGGAACAAGGAGCTGGGGTGAGTTCTGCATGGTCATAGAAACAAAACAATATGAACTTAAAATAACTGAAACAATGAAACTCAGTTTTCTGTATTTAGTCTGTAAAGACCACCGTTAAGAGAAATAAATATTATTTCCATAAGGTGAGGAATGCTAAATGAGGTTGACCGTATTTGAAAATCTAAATAAAGAGTATTTGCTTGAGACACTGTGAAGTAACAATCAACGATGACAGAGAGGCCACCGTTAAGAGAGCCATATCAGTTATTCTGTGGCCATCCACTGACATCCAAAGTGCACGCATTGTCCTAAGCACTAGCTAAATAAATCTTCTTGGTACCTGTATAAGCATCAGTACCACTGACTCCTCAATCTTCTGGAAGCATTGTAGCAGGACCTGCAGTACAATAGAGATGTCCGTGGAGTAAAATACAGGGGTGAACTAATATTTTCTAATTTTCCTGTTAAGAAAAGCTCAGGAAACCATATCTAATGTACATTTACGGCTAGCCTGAAATCTAAACGTTTAAAGTCGGCTTAAAGAGAAAGTAAAATTCCTCTTCAGTTTACACTTTTTAATTGACAGGATTTCTATCCTCATAGACAAATGGCAATCAATTCGCTTTTTCCAGATTGTATCTCATCTTATAGCATCTAGATTTCCCAAAGGCAAGCAGCAGCTTCCCATAGAGAAACAAGAGTTCAGGTGGTACTATTTCAGCATTTCCTGATGAAGCAAAGCTGTCTGATTTTTTTGAACCATCACAAGCAAAAGAAGACCAGATTATTTCCATGTACTTATTTATGTTTTCTGACTTGCTTTGAGAGCATCCCTGATGAGTTCCCCACAATTAGCCAAGATTCAATTTTTACTGATTCTCTTGAATTATTATTTTAATGGATTTTAAAAATCGTTTTGGTTTGGAAGGAGTCTTTTAAGTATTAATCAATATAAATTCACCAAATTTAATACAACTGTATTTGTTTACAGTGGTAAAGGGCTTGTCCCACTGTACCTCTGGCAAAGAGGTTATCTTTCAGGACCTGAATGAGTGAAGTATCGGTGACAGTTGCAGAAATTATGGGGCTGTGAAGTGTTTTACTGTTTTACATTGCTTTTTCTACCAAAGGAAAGAAAGGTGTCTGGAAAGAATTCAGGTCCAAAACCAATAGGCAAAATAAGGAAAGAACAGCTGGATAACAGAAGACCTGAGAAAACAAAGCTAAGACCCCAGCTGCTAATAACTGGTTTATCAGTGCAACTAAAAACTGTTTTCAGAAAGGATGAATATTGATGGGAAGACATGATAGGCAATGAAACATACTGTCCAGATGATTTTGACCCCCAATCCCCCAATGTCTTTCAACTGTACAGGCTAAACTTTACTGTACATATTACACAGCCTTTGACTGTACATATTACACTCTTCAGGATAGTGATGCCTATTAAAGTAGGCATCACTAAAAGGTTAAAGTGGGTCGGAAAGTGTCTGAAAATGAGCTGTAATAAGTCTAAATGTTCATTCCTTTACTAACAACAAAGAAGTTTCCCTTGCATAGCTAACATGTAAATCCAGTGTTTGTAGGAGCTGCTGTGGACGTTGCTGCACTAAATTCAGATGCAAAGTAACCACATATGAATCACCTGCCATACCCTTTTTTAGGAAATCAGTGTGAATGTTACACGTTCAGCTTGGTGTTCAGGTGCAATGAGTGAACCTAATATGTGCAGCTGACACAAGAGCTGACATGAATTGAAAGCCTGACACCTGCAGGGACCTGCTTTTTCTTGGCAGGAGGATTTAGGAGCCTAAGAACACAAATGATGCCTCAGACCCAATACTGGTTTATATTGATCTTTCATCAGGCCACTATCAGCTCAAAAAAATTGAGGGAAATTGTTATGAAATAGTTTACTTACAACTTCAGTCCCAAATAGCTGAAGTTTTTCCTGTGAATTACTACAAAGCTCTTTTACAGACTTATTCAAGTTGTCTGGGATTTTTGCTATTATGTACCAAGTGACTCTCATATTGCGGTTTTGGGTTCGGGTTTTTTTTTCCTACCTTAATGCTGAATTATCAGGTTCAATATTATCTTATATGTTCTAGAGGCTAAATGTGCATCATATCAAGTACTTTATTTTATCCTTTTATAAATACTGTCTTTCAAATTTATGTTTCAGTAGCTCACAATTTTAGAAATTTTTCCTTTCTCTTTCTCCAGGAGGAGGAAGTCTGAAGTTCTAGGCAAGCTGTTTTTGAAGTTATGTTCCCTAAAGTATGGGGAAGATTATCCAAAACCTCATCATTTTCTTACAGAATTGGTTTTTTTTAAATGACTGACCTGAGGCTGAAAACAGGTAACAATTACCAAGTTGCGTGTAAGGAGACAGTTTAATCTATTGGGGAAGCCATTCCAAATTCAACAGGTCACAGTAATTTGCTGTTTATTGTTTCACAGAAAAACTACGAAAAACTTCTTGGAACTACAGAATAGGTCTTCAAGGTCACTTTGTACTTGAGCAAGGAGGATGAAAAAATGAGATAAACTATATGTCTTATAAGAGGTAATACAGTAGTGCTTGGTACTGGCTTGATTTTAGCAGATGTTTTTCCTATGAAAAGCTAGAATATCTGGCTCCAGTAAACATATGGAAATATTTAATTTACTCTTTTCAAACAGAATGAAGTCTGTGGATAGGTCTCTAATGCATTAATTGTATTGTTTTAGAACAATCCAGCAACTTTTTGGGAATACAGATATTCTAGTAAATAAACAAATAACACAGGAATAGTAGTATTAATAGTGCCATGATAATAACAGAATAAAAGGGAATATTCATTTGACCTTTCAGATGAATTTGTTTGAATTGTATTCAAACCTTTCTCGTATTAATTTTTCCCTAACAATTGAGTCTTTTTTGCATTAAGCGTCCTCAGAAATGTCTGCATTTTCCAGGTCCCTTCAGAAATATTCTGTTCTGGCAATCATATTCTGAAAATAATGCTTTGCTAACACAGTTACTGAGTCAGGGAATAGAAAGTATACCAAAGGTCTTGACAAAGCAAAACTGCCCAGATGGTAAATACACTCAATCATTTTTTAAGTAAAAGATTAAAATCTTCCATTGACATTCTATAAAAAGAATAAAAAGAGACAAAGTTTCTTGAATGATACATTTCTGTGAAATATTCATTGCACTTCAATTATAAATAGGTTTAACCTGTGAGTTTCAGGGCATACAGAGGTCGTTGTCTATATAGAAGAGACCTGTAAGAGCTCTGTAACATAGGAAGAAATGAGATGTTAATATCGCTGTTGAGACTCATGGATACACAAAAGAAGATGCTCACACCTAGTGAAAAAAAGAAAAAAGGAGAATAAAACATAAACATTTTTTAACAATGTAGGCATCTGCTTGAAAGCCATCCTAAAATTGCCCTAATGTGGAATGATTGGTATTTTCCTGTGGTCTTATAATTATAATTTAAGGCTTTCTTATATATTGCTGGTCTGCCTTACAATTTTTTCATGAGCAAGGTTCAAAGGAGGCCAGGCTAGTTAAGCAAAATACAATATTGCCAAGGGAAGGGCTGGTATAGTGTAGCTAAACTTGAGGAGTGTTGATATTCAGTCACCACCCTCAGAATACTGGAGGAGGTGAAAGGGGAGCTTAAGTCATTGTCCTATGCTACTTATCTTAACCACATCAGTAAAAATGCTTTATCTGCTATTTATGAGCTTGCAGGGCTACTTTGTGCAAGGATTAATGGTGAGTAGCTGATCCCCTTTCCCTTCCAACCACTTGTTAAGCATCTGAGGCAGATGAGAGTAAGTTTCTACAAAGGCGTGGCTCAGTAAATAACCTCACAAATTTCGGCCCTTTGGGCTTAGAAATATTGTCTACAAGATTATGAGGTAATCTTAAAAATTAATTACTGATATTTAAGATCTTCTGGTTTTATGAGGCCTGTGGCTGTACAGCCAGCCTACTTCCTCTGATTGTGCAGGTTCAGAATTTTCAAAATTATATTCTGGCTGTGTTTTACTTCTGAACAGGAGTGCTTGTAGCATTCTCTAGATGGTTAATGAAAAGTCATTATTACATATGAATATCAAGAGTTCAGAAGCTTGCTGTCAACACCTGTACGGAGGTAACTGATATTGAGAAAATAATATGGATATTATTTTCTCCTGTGATGTTGTCCTTACCATGAATTATTTGGGTATGTTTAATGCACAGGTCTGGATTTGCATAAATTTTGAAGGGATTGGTTTGCGCTGGCAAGATATCAGAGAAAAGTTAGTCTAGATGTACAAAACAGGTGAAAATCGTGTTATGGCATACTTCTGCTTCATGATCTTAGTATTAATAGAGTGCTATAGCAAGTAATGCAACTTAAGTAATTAAATTAGAAAGCAAACTGGTCTTTCCTGGCTGATTTTTTAAATATGCTTTCATCTCCTAGTTGCTTCAGCTCAGGTAGTTTATATCTATATAGAACTCGGAGGGCTGCTTTCCATTGTAGTGAAAAGGGTGCTTTGTTGCAGTCAGAAGAGGCAGTAGGAAATGGAAACGTACCAATGTAGCTAATCTGTCTCTTAGCAGATTTCTTCATGTAACGTATGAGGTTGTCAAACCCCCTGTCTTCCTTTGGGCTAAAGCAGTTAATAGTTGAGTCTAGACCTATTAAGGTGATGGGGAGTACACTGGATTTCACAGTGCAGTGGTATGAATCCTGAGGGGAGGGCTGATATTTCCAGAGATGCCCAGAGGATATGTGAAACAAAGAAGATGAATAAAGATATCAATATGTTGTTGTCAAGTCAAAGCCCCTTAGCTTTTGTGTTCATTGAAACCTCACAGAAAAATCTCTTTCTAAAGAAGCTCATGTTAGCATTGTCTAACTTGATAAAGGCAGACCATCCCCATAATCTGCAGGCTAGTGAGTCTATGATAAATAAGTATAGTACCAATGCTTTACTTCCCTCTTTTTGGTTGCTGTACAATCAATGGGTATATATGCAGGTTTGTGAGAGTACATTGATCACCTCTAGTAACAAGGTAATTTTGCTAAGGCAAAATTCTGAGACAAACACTGCAAGTCAGTTGGCTTTACTATTCATAGTATGGCTCTGATGAAACAAAAATAATTTAAACTTCATCTGCACTCTTATATTTTAATATAGCATTTTATTGTAGACGTTATTGACTGAGTTTCCAGTAGCCAGTTAAAATTGAAAGAAAATATTTTTAGCTCTAGTGTGAGTCAATGCAGGGAAAAAATAGACGAGTACAAAAACTTGCAAGTGGGTGAACTATCAGATGTTCCTGAGGTTTTCTCTTCTCTGTTAGCAGTAACAAATATTTTATCAAGCATTACAACACCCCTTTAGCAAGTCCTGGCAAAAAGGTCTCACTTTAATATTTTTGCTGGAATAAAGGCAGACTAAAGATTATATGCAGTGGCAATATTAATATTGTTTGTATGCCACAGATAAAAACAGACTCCAGTTTATGTTGGTGTATTTATGCATAGAGTGGATTGGGAAAATAGTTTGCTGTCTTCTCCATTTATTTATTGAATATTTATTGTAAGTACATAAAAGATATATACTTTGATTGAAAATCAATTACTAAATTGCTGAATATTGTTGACAAACCTTTAAAAATATATATGGCTCCAAGGTTGTTGTCTCATTACTTTAAAAAGAAACGTTTTTTTTTTAATAGAAGAGAGATTCTCTTATTAAGGTTTTTATGTCTTGTCAGGCTTTGAACCACACTTCAAAATTAAGTAAGTACTGTGTGATTAAAGCCCTCTGCTGTGGTATTCCTTCTGCAAGAAAAAACTGAGATATACAAATGAAATGTTGGAAAAGCATTGTTGAAAAGGGATGCTGGAACTATCTCTGTAATCTGGAATTCACAAAATGTGATGTATTTCTCCTGAATTATTAGAAAATCTTCACTGTGAAAGAGGATAATGGCATCTTTCGGATCTTTCTATAGTTTTGTCTTTGCTTTTAATCTAGCTTTGTTCTTCCAGAGGCTTTTAATGTCCTTATTTTCTTGTAGGTTATGAGATAGCCCTGGACTACAGTGGTATTGAGGGTGGGATTCATCTGGCCAAAAGTAGCTGTCCAAAATGAGCTGGTTGTCTAGATTCTCTTTATAGTCAATAGGTGCATTAGGCGTATGGTTTACTTCGTTCAGAAGTGGACATCTAAAATAGGTCAGATGAATTGATCCTTTAAAAGGTGCAGGTATTTCCAAGTTGAGCTGTAGAGAGATCCTGGTCTGATGAGCTTAACTGTAGATGCCTGCATAGGAGATGTCTAATGCTAAGTGAAACAAATCTTATCCCTGTTGGCAAGTGATAACTCTATTATCGTACTCTATGAAACCTTCTTAAAATGAAATTCAGCCTAATGTGCATGGTCAGAACAAGCTTTCTAGGGTGTATTGAAGTGCTGGGGTTTATTTCTGGCCTTTTGCTAGAATATGAATTTCACTCCCTCTATCTTTTGGCTGGTGGTTACTACACCTGGAAAAGGTTAATTCATATAGCTTAAGGTTATATTACCTTTAAGAGCTTATTTTTAAACTTTGCAAAGAAATGAGAAATATGGTGCTATATTTATTTAGCAATGCATTTTTGTTATCCAAAAGGATGAGGTACTCTTCTATTTCATTTTGTATTCTGTCATGCACAGATCCACAATCCTAATCTTCCCCATGAAAAATCAGATCTCATATGAAGAAAGTGATTATTTAATTTATGCTTTTCCTTTATTGTGCTGCCATCCCCTTTAAAATGTTAAAGATTTTTAATGGCATAAATTACTTGACGCATATTGTATAAGAATAATAGTAAAAATATCAAGTTGCAGTGGGATTTGGAGTTTTTCTTTTTCAGGAACTGATTATATACAATCCAAAAGTATGGTTGAACAGCCTTCGTTAGAATCGCTCAGCAGTCTGAACTTAGGCAGCAGACTGTGATTCTTAAATCTTTTTCATCAGTTTAGGACTGTTAGTTGTTTTTAGCTCTTTTCTTTTGGCATCCATCTGTCAGTAACATTCTCCTCCTGGCTAGCCATAGCAAAGCACCATTATCATTTCATTATATGCTAGGACAGAGGGGAAAAGTCAGTTTTTAGTACTGATTTTTAAGGTATCTTTCAAATCCTTGGTGTTTCTGATAACCCTTAAGGCATATGCCAAGGGCATATGTGTCTTGAGTACTGTAATGCAAGGATTATGGAAGTAAAAGGGAGGAATTGAAAGTTTTTACATATATCATAATAATAATATATAGAGACATGAATTGTTCAGGAAGAAAGACAAAGAAAGTTTTGCCTTGTATATCAAAGAGTAGTTATTAAAAAAAAAAAAGAAATTGAGGCAAGAAAAAGAACTATTCGGGAGAAATAGATATAATGATTAATTATATAAGGATATTTAGTACTCTGACGAGCAGAACATAGCAAGGGATACATACAGAGATTTCTATCAGGTGTCTTAGTATCTTATATTTCCAATGATCAAAAGAATAGTAAGCCAAGGGTGCTGGCAATGCTGTTGTGCAGTGATGTGGGTCATGAGCTACCCACCTATCTGCTGGAAAGGAATCCAGATGGCCCAATATCTGCTTAAAATGTTTTGCAGACAGTTTTCAGGTTTTCAGGAGTGAAGAAAGAGTTAAAGGGAGGCTCATGGATTGCATTGTGACGATTAAAGGTGAACAGGTGAAAATGCAGAAGTGAAAGGTGGGGTGCATGATAAAGTTTATGAAATATTGACGTTTCTGATACAGAAGAAGACAGAAAGAGATAAGAACAAATTAAAAATGCTGGACTTAAAGAAGGGATACTTAATATCCTTAGGTTACTGACATGGATACTGTGTCAGAGCAAGAGAAAAGACATTCAAGAGAACTGGCAGTTCCTGAGAGACTTTCTAGTAAGGCCACAGACACTAGCTATCCTTATGTGAAGGTCAGCTAAATCATGAACTCTTCAAGGACTTAAACCTCAAGAAGGAATTGTATAGAAAGTGGAAAGTAGGTCAAATTGCTAAGAATGATGGTCAAAGAGTAGCAAAAGTATGTAGGGAAAATATAAGAAGTGTTAAGAAGAACCTATCAGCCAGGAGCATAAAATATTAGAAGAAAACACTCTGCATGCCAATAACCAAGGAATCAGCTATTTCACTGCTTAACAGGGAAGGAGAGATAGTAGCAGACACTGCCCAGAAGGCTGAAATCTACTTTTTGCCTCGGTTTTCACCAAAATGTGTTTTAATCATATGATCAAAACTAATATGAAAGAAGTCATGATAGATCCTAACTTGATCTGTAGGCCTTCTATCTAGTGGATATTTTCAAAATATTTAGGCCCACAGACATATTCTCTAGGGCACTTAGAGCACCTTAGAAAATCTTGGAGCCATTTGTAATTGTGTATGGGAACTTAGAGAGGATGAATGAGGTTCTAGAAGCCACATGTAAAGTTCTAGAGCAACTGTAATTTAAGAGTAGTTATTAATGGCTTTGTTGAATAGGAACCAGGCAGTCTGCACAGGGTTTGGGGCTACTGGTATGTTTTTTAAGTTTGCAGATAACACCAAGTGAGGATGAGCTTCAAAACTATCGCAGGATTGGTTGGCTCTTTAGAATGATGTTAACAAGCTAGAGAAACACTTCAAAACAAACAAACAAAAGGTATAATTAAATAAAGTAAAAAGTTCTTCTCTCTGGTAGGAATACTATTTAAGTGCAAGAATGACAGAACTGTAGAAGATCAGGCCTGTACTGACTGAATATGAGTCAACAGTGTCATACGGTTGTGATATACATAAAGCTCATGCTGGGATGTGTGAAGAGGCACCTGTATAAAAAGCAGATGAAGGATCTTTCACACTGTTGATGATGATCTGCTTGGCTGCAGATAAGGATGTTTATTCAACGTGCAGAAATCAGTGGTTTCATCCCATTCCCCCCCCCCCCCCCCCCCCCCCCCCCCTTCTGTGCTGGGCAAGATGATAAATAATAATGATCTTTGGAGAAGCTTCTTGTAGTGCTCGCTGTCTTTAAAGACTGTGTAATTACAGATTAACATTAGTCAGAAAGGAGCATGTTTAGAGCATGTTTGGAATGCCTGGTGTTGGTAACCTAATGTCTCAAAGTTGTTCTTCCTGTCACCTCCACATACAGCCTTTTCATTAGGTAACAAAAATAATTTTATTTTTTAGATTGAATTGTGCTTTTGAGGAGAGAATGTGGAGGCAAGAAGAATAAACTTAACTTGCAGGGAAAATTAGGAATTTTAGCTTCATCTTGAAAACAGAGAGCTGGAGCTCTTCAGATCTTTCAGCATCTTGGGTCTCACCTATCTCTGGCTGCTGTTTGCTGGATTTGTTACAAGGAGGCTTTTAGCAGGTGAATGCTGCCAACTTACACAAACAGGCAGGGCATCCTTTGGTTTTTGTCAATGCGGGTGGTGTTGTGTAAAAGCTTCTATTCCTTTCAAAAACAAAACCCAGACTCAGCCCCAAACGTGTCAAAAGTCATGTTTGTTTGGTTCTTTAGAATATTTTCATTACAAAATTCCCCCAGAGATATTCTGTTATCAAAATTAAATTGCATTTGATTGTCAACACGTTAAATCCTGAGGGAGAAACACCAATTGAAAAGAACCTTGTTAAAGCACTGTAATGGCTCTATGCTGTATTTTCTGCTGATTTTACCTACAATAAGTCGAAGTACTTCTTTTATTGTTGTATCTAGCAAATGTTTTATGTAAAAAATGCTGCCTTTATATTACTTTTTTAATTTAATTTGTTTTTATCTCTTAACCCTTTAGAGCTTTTGCCCCAGGAAGCATATCTCGCTCACAATTATTTGACTGGCAGAGTGGTAAATGCAAGTGCTTTTCCATTGGAGCAAGACCAAATTACACTTGTATATATTTATTGTCCATCTTTTTTTCAGTGGCATAGCTGAAATACAGACAAATAGTGAATAAAAGATATTTTTCTGTAAGAATGCTAGTGAAGACTTCGGAATTAAAATAGCATTCTTGGCAATTGTCTTTTCCAGAAAACTATTTTGAGAATGAGTTACTGAGTGATAATTAGATATTGAAATGCACCCAGTTTCACATTTCAGTGCTCCTTTCCAATTAGAATGGCATTAGAGTGAAAGTGTAGCTATATAATTGTACGAAGAATAGATCCAATTTTCTCAATGTCACTGCAATATCACCTTTCAGTAGTAATGCCACTGAATGATTACGCATATCATTTAGTAATAGTATTTTATCCATTTCACAGAGAGAGATTTTTTAATTTTTTTTTTAAGTGGACATGTGATCAGACTGTAAATGAGCATATAGAGAGGAGGCCATGCTACATACAAATATGTCAGTGTTAATATTACTGCATCCTGAACTGCTGGGAGTAACATCATACCGTGTTTGCTAACATGCAGCACTTGCAGGCAGAGTACACCTTAACTGGCTTTTTAATGGTCAGAAAAAGCAGTTGCAAAAACCTCTTAACCCACAAGTTAAGGAAAAGATCTTTACAATTTCTTTTTGGTCTGCTACTGTGTGCAACTACAAAATGAACTCGGATATAGGTTTAGGATTAAATACTTCCATTAACCTTGCTGGTTAGCAGGCATTTTGTATGCATCCTTCCTTCTTGGTCTCTGTCACTGCATCTTGCTGCAGAGCAAAGCAGGCTGCAAAATGGATAATCCCTGTGAGAAAGCAGTGCTATAGAACTCAAATCAATCATGCCAAATGCTACTAGAAATATTTCTTATGGGTCATGATTGGAAATTTGTCCAGTACTTTGCATTTAAATGGCAACTGCCCGAAGCAGAATGTATAGAAATAAGTATATCATGTTTAGGCTTTAAGGTACATCCCTTAGGACTCTGGGAACACATGGGGCTCTTCAGTTTAACACCATAAATATTAGTACAGCAGTGTCTTGCACAGTTGAAACTACATTATCAGATTAATCGGAGGCACCTGAGCGGGTTAAATTTGATACAGCATGTTTGTTTGGGCCTATTTCCAAGATTTGGATGGCCAGGAATCTTTTGCTTTAACAGCTGATGCAAAAGCATATTGAGATTTAACTTTGTGCCTAAGCTTTTAGGTAAGAGTTTTTCACATTTCTGTGATATTTATTTCTCTCTCTGGTCTCATCTACTTCTCATGCCTTCCTTTTAAATGCATAGATTTACCTGAGGCAGAAACAGTCTCTAATTACGTGTGTGCTAGTTCCTGGAATTGCCATGACCCATCTGACTATGTTCTATCTCAGTGTTAATTCTTATTCTTATATTGGATTTCAAATACCACTAAAATAAGTCAGGTGTGAAGGTTGCCCTGGCTGCACCCCAAATTTCTAAAATAATACTTTGGCTAGTCCTGCTTATGCTTTATTCATTTAAAACTTCCCTAAAGTCATATCCTGTGTTATCAGTGCAAAACAAATGGACCATTTCTGGTGGTATTTTGATATCCTAAACCAAATTTTAAGTTTAAAAAGAAAAAAAGGCCATGTTACAGTTTCAAGCAAGGAGTTCAAAAAGCATCTATTGCACATGTCTAGTAGATTGTTTTGAAAGGCCTAAGCATGCCTAATGGGTCTTCTGTTGGCTCTTTTCTAAGGAGTAAAATACGCCTGTAAATGATATCTCATTATTTACTGTAATTATGAATCCAATAAACTAAGAGGATTCTGAAGGATGTTTTCATAAAATAATAGTCCTTACTTTTTGAGAAGCTGAAATAATTAAAAGAAGATAATTCTTAGCTCTAGGGTGTAATGATATATCACAAACAAGAAAATTAGGGGGGAAAAAATGCTAAATATATGTTTATAAAATACATTTTAAAAATCCAAGGAATTAAAATAAAAATTGACACTCCATTTTAACTACAATTGCTCTTGGTTCTTTACACAATAGCAGGTTGAGAGCAAAAGATATGTTGTCTAACCTGCATGAATTTTCCACCTTTTCTATTGTTGACCAGTGATTTGCCTTTTCTATCTATCTATCTATCTATCTATCTATCTGGTTTTTTGGGTTTTTTTTAATTGTGATCATTACAAAGAAAAATGTAATGTAAGCAACTGGAAACAGCAGCAGGGTTCTGACATCATTCATATTTTGTCTGCTTATCATATTAAGAAATAACACATTTTCAAAGCACAGTGTACTCAAAGACTGTTATACATTCCAAAAGAAAATATTTTGGTGCATGGAAATCTTCCACCTTGGTGTCAGACAGTAACCTGGCATATGATTGTGCTAAATTCATATTAAATACCACACAGTTACATACTTCAATTTTGATTCTTGTAGTCACTGAAAAATACCAATGGGGCCCTCTTAGAGATTCCTTTTGTTCGTGGAAATTAATTTGAAGTTTGTTCCAGTCAGGACAAGCCTGGTACTTCCAGCAGCATTTGCCTCTTTGGAAATGATGTGTCAGAAGCAAGGACTTCAAAGTGTGTCATTGTATTGCTGCCAGAAGTAATTCTTGTACTTATCATTCTAGACATCCTTGAACTTAGCAACAGAAAGGACAGATGGCCAGTGAAGGGGACTGACTGACTTGAACAAATTGAAACCTCTTAAGACTATCTGTGTTGATTTGGTTTTTATTTTTAGGATCATATTTTTTGTCATTTGTGATGGAAATGAGGAATGCAAACCAACTAGAATATAGTGATGTATCATAGGCCACCAGAGTAATGGAGTTTATAGTACATAAATTGTCCTTCATGTAACAAGGGATTTTCCCAGACAAAACGTAGGTGTGAGTGTGTTATCGTGCTTTGCACGCTGCTTTTGTTGTTTGCCAGGGTTAATATGGGCTTGAAAATTCTATTAATCAGTATTTCCCCCCAGTGGAGCCTGTCCAATGTGCTTTACCTTAATGTATTCTAAACATCTGCATTCAAATAATTTATTCATAGGCTGAAATCTCTAATCCCAGTTTGAGGTGCAGAAATGTTTACTTGGTCACTTATACGCTGTTAATCTGGGACAGTGACAGGCAGGTCATACAATGTTGTCCTTTTTCATACAACTTTTTGAACAATGGATTGTTAGTCATTTTATCAAAGAGCTAGAGGTAGCAGTCTGTGTAGATGTATTGAGAATCAGCTAATGGACAGAAAGTACCTGCTCCGACACATTAATTCCCTTCCCTGTCAGCCTGCATCATTGTAGAGTGTGCATGATGGGAAGCAAGGTCCCATCGCACTATGGCACCTGCTGCTTTTCCATCTGCCGAGCGCAATAGCTTCTTTGATTGCCCATTTTTCAGCCTAATGACTTTATTCCTTTTCTCTTTGTAAAGTTTTTACATGTTTTATTGTTATTTCAATAGTCATGGTTTGTAGTTTTTTTTTAATTTCCTCCTCTCCAGTGGGCACTTAGAGTGTTGATAAAAGAATAACTAACAAAATAATATTCCAAACCTGTGCCCAAATTCTGCGTGCCCCAAGTGGTGTGTTTCATAATTTATTCTGATAAAGTTGTCATGGTGATAATGTCTCTTGAGAATGAAAGAGCCATGTGCCTGGCTGATTACAGGAAACAGCTCAGATGGTACATAAACTGGTAAATATTGAACCCATGGGCAATAACATTAGCTGTATTTTGTCCGTTTATTTATTTATTTAACGTAGCTCTGGTCAGCTTGATTATGGAAAGAGTGTGACAATTCATATTTTACTTTCTGTATGCTTAGATTTATGAGAATGGGAGACAGGCTTTTGTTGTTTTTTTTTTTTAAATCCAGTGACATAAATGTTGGCGGAGTTCCCTGAAATAGCCTTCGAATTCTGTCTAAAGCTGTTGATTTGGCTGGATTAGTCAAAGCAGCAGATCATTATTACATATCGAACATCTGTCAAAAATAGAACTTGCAATTAACAGATGTATCATCTGTAACTTGTGGCTTCAGAGTTTGTGTGAGAGAAGTACCTTTAGGATTCCTGATAAATGCTGATTTAGTTTATTTCAAATACGGAGATAAAAGCCACACTTTTAAACATTAATTCTCTTCCATCAAGGAGAAAACAGTATAATGTGTTTTTCATTCCAAAAACTGATCACGTTAAAATCAAAGCATACTAGTGTACTCCTTGGGGTTCCTCTAGAAAAAATCTTTCAGTGGTGAAGTTTGAAATTACACACTCCACAGGGAAACTTTAGATTCTGAGATGCTTTTTTTGTGCATTTGTTATGTAGTGTAGTCTTTAGTCTGTAGTTAAGAAATGCCAGGTAATAGGACGCAATTTTTGTACAAATGTGCACTCTTAGTTACTAGCAATATTTCAGTTCTTCCTTTATGTCTTTTTGCATAATACTTTTGTTTATTTCTGTTAAGAGATTTAGAAAGGCATCAACTACATTTAAGTGTACTGGTTTTGGGATAGAGGGTCTACCGCACCTGACTTCCACTGGAGTTTTTAAAAGTGTTTCTCACTTCTAACTCTACGTATAGAATTTTTCAAATAGTCCTAAAGAACTTAGTGAATAAGCTTTCCGTAGTGCCTTTTAAACACCTTGATAAAAACCTCTCCTTACAGATAGAAATTTAAGGCCTGGCACATATATTTGAATGATGTATGTAAATGTACTGATCAGCACAGTTTTGAACAAGATCCATAACCTATCCAAACCAAGACTGGATTATACAAGGACATGGAACTGGTTGGAGATTCCCCTGAGCAGATGGGAAGTGGTATTAGTGTAGTGTTTTAACCAATGTAGCATGCATGAGCCGAGAAGAGAACTGCTGGCCAAATCCAGAGGAGCTGGTGGACTTGCAGGTGGTGAGAAGCAGCTTCTGAGAAGGCTTTTCAATAGTGATACACCGTTTGCATCGGCAAGAACGTACAGTCACTAGTTGTGCAGGGAAGACGGGTCACTCAAGGACACATGTGATGCTAGACCCGGACCCAGGCCTACATCTGCTCTTTGTGTTGAGCAAAACAGAGCAAACCAACAATTTTTCCAGGTAAGTCCTGTCTAACAGGGCAGCAGCAGGAATGCCAAAGACATGGCACTGAAGTCTTTCAAGGTCATGTCGATATGAGCACAGACCGCACTATCGTGTGATGGACAGCTGTGAGAGGCAGCAGCTCCCAGTTTCTAGTACGTGCTGAATTCCTAGGAAGGGTGTAGATCTAGATCTTTCTGCAACTTCCGTTAATAAGGATCACTCTTCTGGTAAGCAATAACTTATTTATTAATGGAAGATTAGTACCAGAGGCCCTGACCTAGTCAGCAGCTTGTTTAGCATGGCTTCTTGCACAAGGTGCATGCTAACAAAAGAGAGGGGACTGGAATGCACAAAGCCAGCTGATCACCATATTATTTGGGGGCCTGATCACCACATTATGTGGGGGCCTGTGCATCTCTGTGCACAGTTTTGGTTACGTAGGCTGGATGTCCTGGGGTCTATCCACCTGCCATGCTGCTTCGCTGTGGCTGGGTGACTAAGATGTCACAGCAGCCACAGTCCTAAGGCGCTTAGGAGTGCCTGCAGGATCACAAAACAGATGCAGAGCAGGAGGTGTCTACCCTTGAACTGAAACACCCCTACTGTGCTCAGGGCTTGGAGCAACACAGAGCTTTAGGAGATATATTTGCTTCCACACGACAGGTGGTATCAAGCGTACACATGCTTGTCACTCAGCATGTATCCTCGTGTACTCCTTCATTTATCTGTTGCATGCTTTGCTATAAATTCAGAGGCGAGCCAGTTCCTTATTACTGTTATCACAGGCAATTCTGAAACCTTGTTCTAGGGATGGCTGTTGTTATACAGCACAGAGGTATCACACAAGTAGCAGAGAGTGCCTTATGTATGACTGTTTAGTTCTGTTTCAAATTCTTTAGAACACTGTGGCAGGATTGTATTGCAGAATTACGTGGGAAGATAATGAAGCAGAGAGGAGGAGAAAGGAACTGAACTTGGGAAATAGAAGGCTTCTATAATAAATGAGAGATGTGACTTCATAAAAGGAATGTGAGAGTTGACCTTAAAAACTTCAAAGAATTGCTTTTTTCCCTCTCTATTACCCATCTTTTCCTTTGTTTTGAACATGGGTCTGAATAGGTTCACTTCTTGACCACTGGCTCTGGCACTGGAATAGATATTTGGAACAGGCAATTCTTATCCACCCTTCACTGTGCAGAGCAGGATTTTATAGACATCTCACATCCTTTGATGTTGTCTCTTTCCCATGCTGAAGAGGCACAGTCTGCTTTCAGTCATTCCTTGCTGATTCAGGAGACACATCTGACTGTACATTTCAGTTGCAAATTTGAAGTCTCTAATTTGAAGAAGAGAAATGCAGTTTGGCACCTCATCATGGAAGGACCTGGGTATCGTTGTTGCAAGCTGTGTCTCTGTCGTGGAATGCAGAGCTACCCAGCTCTGCTGCAGAGAGCCTGAAGGGCCAACACTCAGGCGTCTTGTTATTTCCCAGACTTCCTACTACAGGCATGGGAGGCTCAGTTTACAAGTCTCTTAATCTCTCTTGCTAAAAATCACCATCATTCTGCCAGACCTAAAGGTGAAAGACATGCAGTTGGTCAGGGTCCTGGTTGCAACTTTGCTTATGTTTTGTTTAAATGAATAACTTTCCTTTTTTTTTTTTAACCAAAATATTGCCTTCTAATTGATATTTCACTTCTCGCTCATGACAGAACTATTAATTTCTCCCTAGAAATTTGGAATTTTTATCTTGAGGATACTCCACTTTTCAACAGTCCTTTCCCAACATTGGTCAAGACAGTAATCCTTCCATGACCTGTGAGGTTTTTCACACATTTGGAATTTAACCAAATCTCCTCATCTTTTAACGTTCAAGGGAAGTCATAGCTTCTGCCCTCCCAAGATGTCAGTCACAAACTCCCATTGGACTAGGATTTTTCAATAGGCCAGGATTTCACCTATGTCTGTGCAAGCACAAATTGATTCACAACCCTGAGCTACTGCACCAGAGGGGAAAATTAACTGCTTCTGCAAGCCATCAAATTGTTATTAAAAAAACCCCAGAAACTTATTATAAAGTCAGTGTGAAAGTATTCAGTCCCTGACACTTCTCTGTTTCTTGTGAGAACTTGCAGTATATTTAGCTCTTTGACAAGGTTATACATTACACCTAAAAAGAAAGGGGAAGGAAACACTCCACGCTGCAGACAAAGCCTAGAATTATCTTTAATAGGTGAAAGACAGCTGTGACCCCAGCTCAGTGCTGTGATGGAGAGCTGCCGGTGTGACAGCTCATTTCTGCACTCTCAGATACAATGAGACAGATGGAAGCAGAGTGGCATTCTCCTACTTCCCATTCTGCAGGAATCAGAGGGAGAGTCAAACTTGGTAAAAGCAGAATGAGACACTTCCAAGGTACTTTCAAGTAACTTGAAGCATTTGAAAGACTTGAGTTTCTAAGTTATCTGAACACCATTGACAGGAAAATGAGAAGGGGAAAAACTGCTACATTTCTTCCCACAAAAGCTGTTACATTTCTTCCTACAAATGATTCAAAATGCTGGAGTTCACATATTTTCATTTTTTTGTGCTCAGCTGAAAGTTTGAGAATAGGTCTGTACACATTTATTCCAGGGAGAAATGGGGGCGGAGAGTCACTGAAGTTTCAGAAGCTGAACGCAGTAAAAATATACCAAACCCATCCTCTTTCAGCCCTTAATTCAGTGGCCCTCAAATGAGACCCCTTCCCAGCTCTCCCAGCCTTTAAATGCATTCTGTTAAAAGTCCTAACCTATTACTGTGATCAGTAAAACTGAGCTGCCAAACAGGCTAGTCAAGCACACACCCCAGCTGCCAAAACACACCATTTGGATTTTTAAAGACCTGTAGCCATGTTAACAACATTTATGAGAGCTCAGGTAACATGCTAATTAAAGCCATGAAATCAGTTTAGAACAGTTTGTTATTTAAAGATCTGTAGCTGTTAAAGGCAGCAGAGAGAAAGTTTTGGGTGTTTAAAATTATTTTTAAGCAAAAATTAAAGTAAACAGCCCTGAACTTATATAAAACTGCATCAAACTGAAGTGTATGTGATAATATACACGTACCACATAGTTCGAGTGGCACCTCTCCCGTGGGTTGGTTTTATGCGCTGAGGTTCTAGCCCTCTGTAGTTTAAACCCTCTGGTCTCAAAGCTCCTATTTGGTATTTGAATCAATTCGGTTGCTGTTGCAGACTTGCACACATTGTTCCCGGCAAGTTTCTAGCAGGTTTTGAATCCCAGAGCAGATGTCCCTTTCCTCTAATAGGACATTTTGATTTTCAGTGGTCATAGCAACAAAATGCCCTCGTTGGCCTTCTGGAAGAAAACCTCGATAGGAAAAGCATTTTAATTAAGAAAATATACTAATTAGCTACCACCTGAAGTGACGATAAGAGTTTCACTTCATTAGCGAGGCTGGGTGTGTTTGGAAAAACTTACCTGGCAACAAGGGGACTCATTTTTCAGGCTATTTTCAATATTTCTCTTCCTGCAGGGAGAAAGCAATCTTAATTAAAACCTGTGAAAAGCAGGGCATTTTTAGCTGGTAATTTACAGAAGTTTGAATAAGTCAAAAGAGGAAAAGACACCTTTTGGCAAATGGTGCATATAGATGTCTGCCAGCAAGCCTGCACTTAGCAACACGAGCTTTTTATAAACCTGAGAGAGGCTGCTGTACTGCTGGAACTGCAGGGTTCTTCTGAGATGAAAGCTGGGGTCAGTGGTGTTCATGAGTGTGTGTCCCCAGACCCAGACAGGGCCTTTAAACCCTTCCATCCCACACAATTTATAATACACACTATTTGTGTGCCTGTCAGGAATAATCTGTGCTGCTACAAACCAGAATTTCATGGCCCCATGTGCAGTCTGTGCACTCATCTCAGGGCTATTTTGCCTAATTCCAATATCTTTCTGCCTTTGCCCCAGCTTTTTTTTCCCAGCCATTTTCAGAGATTCTTGAAAGATGGAGAAAAAAAAAGAAAATATTGTTTTCAGTGTTTAATGCTTGATTCATGGCCTTTGCTCTTTCAGTCTCTTGCACAAACCCAGCCTCAGGCATAGCTCAAACACACGCTATTCAACGATCATGCCTACAATGAGATCGCAATGCAGTGTGATCTCATTCTGGGCGATTCTTTCATGTCAATAGCTCCATTTGGTGCTTGCTCCTAGATCAGCTTGAATTTTTTCAGTTGTGTGGGTTTCAATGATTCCTGTTGGTGAGATTTCTCTTCCTCCCCCTTTCTGTCAATTAGAAAGACTTGGTCGTCCTTCCCAGCCAAATGAGCACATTCAGGTGTGTGATGGGGGGCTTCTGGTCCAAAGTTACCATGTTTTGACAAGCCTAACTGTTGGATTAGAAGGACTGGCAGCCCTTTCAGGAAGCTTGTTAAGAAGCCTGATTGAAAATTTGTGCTATATTGTTAATGCTGGATTAAGGAAGGGTCTTTAAATACTGACTTCCTTTTGCAGATAATGAGGGAGGTATAGGCAAGTGCTGCTGGTCAGGTAGATGCTAAAGATGGGCATTTAAGGGAAGACTTCTGAACCGACAAGACTGGAGCTTTCCGGAGGAGCTCAGGAGTGGCCAAGTCAGGCGGTCTTGATTTGAGTCCATTGAAGGTTTGGTGAGCCTCAAGATTTGACTGCAGGAGAACTAGAATTCCCCTGTATTCTACCCTACTTAAACTACCTGCAAATCCTCTGATTTGTTTTCTAATAGGATGTAGTGATGTTGTTGATGTTCGTCTAACACAACCCTTTTCTTTTCCTCTTTTCATCAGTCTTACTTTAAAAATGAATAAAAAAAGAGTTGGCAGCAGTTTAGATGTCTGGAAAGAAACATAAATAGGAACATCCTTATTATGTGGGTGACAACTAAGTCAGGTTATTTTGGCAATGTTATTTATAGTAAAGCTCTTCTTAAAATTGTTTAATTAATGCAAACACTGTGAACTGCTGGCCTGATACATTCTCTCCATTCAAAGAAGGGAAAATGGGATTTTTTAATTTTTTTTTTAACATCAGGCAAATGAAGCCAGATGCACAGACACTGAAGAAAAAAATAGTGCTGACATTTCTATATGCATTCTGGATTCTGTCTTCAACAAATATCAGCTAGAGCCAAGCAGTGTGGCATTTTGGCCCCTAGCCAGCCAACCCTCAATACTTTAAAATCAAGCCATGTATACATTGTCTGACAATAGTAGCATGCTGCAACATACACCAAGCCCTAATCTTTCCTTCTTCATGGTTCCTGTGGAGGGCACCTACATGATATTTATTGTAAATGCAAAATCTGACCAGGTTGTAGAGTTGTTCTTGCTTCCAGAAATGTGTTGATGCTTAAACTTCACCACTGATCTGTATTTGAGGGTGATTTAAAAATATTATGCTATACATTCATCTCCATTTGTAGCACAGAAATTGTAAAGACTACTCTGAAGGATCCAATATTTAGTATTATTAACATGTAAGTTGATGTCTTTCTCTTTAAGGTCTCTTAAAGTAGATAGTAAACAAGTAGGCTTTTCCCGTTCTCCTCCGTTTCTGAGAGATGATTCCATGCACATATACTTTTCCTTGTTTAGAGAAACAGGGCTACCTGCTGCAGCCTGTCTCCCTCTCAACTGGGCTTCAGGTCTGTAGTTTAGACATGAGCCTAAAGAGCTGATCGTTTCCTTGTATGATGCATCGAACATCATAGCAATGAAAACACATACATTTTACAGGACATGTAGTTGCAAGGCAGCCATGCCTGTTAAGCGTCCAATCAGTCTTATTCTAAGATACTCCATCAGCATGAGCACTTTAGATGTCCTTGCAAGGTCAGGATAATATTCACTATGATATCTTGGGAACATAACTTACCAAAGCATTCACAATAACTAAAATACCTTGAAATTATACATGTCGGTGATTCTTGGAAGAGCAGAGTCTGTACTCAGCTAAGTAGGCAAGTACTGTGCTGCTTTCCTTCCTTCAAAGGAAGCTGTTATGTACATACCCATTGCTTAACAAGAATAAATAACAATTTTGCATAATTGCCTAAGTATTATTGACAGGACTGGTTAGATGATACACCGTGCCCTTAAATCAGCTGTTTTCACTTAATGGGTAATTGAAATCTTTTACAGGCGTAAAATACAAAGCCAGTTTGAAAAAAGCAAGCCACTGAATTTGCTTAGTCTCCACATGAGTAATTTTGTTTCACTGAAAATAATACAGCTTTGCTGGAAGCTCACATTGGAAGTTAGGAGGATATTAGCATAAATTGTTTGAAAAATCTCCCTGCTCTTAACCTTATTTCTTCTCTCTGTTCTTGCCATTTCCATATTTAAGCATAAACCCACGTGAGCACAATTTTTCACTATTTTAAGTGAAGCAAGGTTTATGAGGAAGGTTAATATCTTTTATTTGCCAAACTGATATAGTTAGGGGAAAAACAGAGAGACTTTTTGGTATACAATTCCTCAGATCATTGAAGATGGTCTTGGGTTCCTGAAATCTTGTCTGTTTTATTCTAAATGTGTCAGTCTAATAAAAAGATATTAAATCTCCCTTCATACCTTCTTTATTTAGATCCTTAGATCATAACAACAATATTATTTTCATACATCATAATTGTATATGAATAATACATTCTAGACAAATTATCCTCAGTTTTCTTGTAGAACATATTGTCTGGAAGCCAGAGAAAGTGCAAACTAACCTAATCTATTCCCTTTCAGTGGAAAAGCAATGCTATGTGCTACCTAGATTCTTACCCAACTCTTTTCTCTAGCTAATGACCAGCCTATTTTCCCAATCTGTGGGAGTCTTCAGAATTTAAATAAAATTTAAGTATCTTTCAGAAAAATCCTAGCTGGAGTGCCTTATGATTCTCCAGTTGGCCAAAACTGTAAGATTTTATCTCATAAGTTTTTATGTCATAACATATTGTGTCACAAACCAAAACCCTGTCCACAGTCAGCACAGATGGTTAAAGCTGCAGGTGGTATTATTTCCAAATGTATTTTTGGTCAGAGTATTCTTAAAACTTCAACTAATGATGGTGAACAACAGTCAAAGATAACATGCAGCAAGATCCCCAAAATGTCCAGTGCTTCTCAACTAAAGGGTGGCCAGAGGCAAACCTTGCTCGTCTCCATTGACACAGAGTTGTGGCTTAGGGTTTTTTGTCTCTCTCTGAGAACCATGACTTGGTGTAAATGAGAAGCTACTCCATGTTTCCATCTCTGAGAGGAAGTTCAGAGATAACAATTAGTAAGTAGCCTGGTTAAAAACACTGGTATTGCTAAGCTTGTAACTGGACTATCATTATAAAGTAATTATATAAAAAAATGAAGCGCTTATACATCTTTAAAGTAAGTTTTTCTTCTTGTTGAACATACATGCTGGAAGTACATCCATGGTATAAGCAAAGTGGAATTAATTTTGTAGGAAACCAAGAACAACTTCATTTGAAAGAGGTAGCACCTTACCACCTGAAACCGATTACTGCAGGGGTCATCATTTTGAGTTGAAGCTGGTGAAGGTGGAACAAGAGAGGAGAGGGCCACTGCTGCTGAGAGGAAAGGAGCTTCATGTCTCAGATCCGAAATGCCAGAGACAGGAGTGGCCATTCAACCAGGTGTGAGGGCTACCGGTAAGATGGTTAAAGTCTGCCTTTGTCTTAACTGAGTGTGCTAGCCATGCACATCTCCTCCAGCAGTAGTGCTGTGGTGGTTTACTCAGGTAAGACAACGTTTGTAGTGAGAAGGTGTATAATTTATTGAACCAGATTGCCTTGACGTCTGCTTCTTTGTACTTGACATCACCTCCCTTCACGTACAGCATCCTAGCTTGGAAACTCCTAATGTGAAAAATAAAAAATGACATGGAGTGTGATGGCACAATAGAAAATAGGAAAGAAAATAATTTTTGCCATAATAACTTACAGTTATTGGAAGATTTTGACAAAGTCACCCCCCATCACTCTCCTTCCCTGCTTTCAGAGGATTTATCATTATTTCCCCCCCCAAAAAAAGTAGTTGGAAAGTAGAATTCATCTTCTGAACAGGAAAGTGGAAGAAAAACAGTGTAGTGCAAAAACTGAAATTTTGTTTTGGGATAAATTGAAATGATATTTTCATTCAGTTGTATCAAAACGTTTCAGCAAAGTCAAAACAATACAGTCTGATTCAACTTTTAAAACTGCATTCAGTTATAAGATGTAATAATAATGCTTCAATACTGTAGTAGTAATCATAATACACAAAATATTTTAACTGTTATTTAAATATCAGAAGACTGAACTTCTCTTAATGAAAAGTTTCAGTGATTTGACAATATGATTCATGACAAACCCTTGCACAATTCTAAAATTTTTTAATTTACTCTCTTGTGGAAAATCTTTCTGTCTAGAATTTTAACTACCTTTAGCTGCAATGTAATGGACTTCCGGCTCCAAGTATTCTTGCAGCATGTGCTAGTGAAGTGCTTTGAGAGATATTTGGTTGGTTTTTTTACATCTGGGGAGTTTGGGTAGATCCGGTTTAAAGCCTGGAGAATATTGAAATTACATGGGGTGATTTTCAAATCGTTTGCATTCAGCGGATTATGCTGGTTACACATTAGTTTTGTTTAGTTTGGTTTTGATTTTGACTCACTCTGGCTTTAGATTAAGTCTCTATACTTAAGATGTCTGCTGCATGCTCAGGTTAGGATGCACGTGAGCTTCTGGGAATATTAAACCCTAATTCAGTAAAATGTGTAAGGATTTTTATAATTTTAAACATATGTGGAGTTCAGTTAAATTCTAAGTGTTGTTCACACGGTCCAAGAAATAAGGGCATTTAGAATTAAAAACAAGACCTTTAAAGAATACAGAAAATGCACTGATGATGTTGAACTTTGAAACAAGGCAGATGTTTAACCCTAATTTTACCCTTTTCAGTCTACCATTTTCCCTCCTTGCAAGAGGTTTGCTAAGGTTTACTGAAGGTATCTGCCACAGGCTGTTAATCATCAGTGTAGTTCGTATAAGAGCAATAATTTGTAACCTGATGTCACCATGCTGACCTTCGCTTCTGTCACAGAAATGCTCTAATCATGAAGTCTGACTAAGTGTAGTTTTAGTAGAGAGACTTGCTAGTTCTTTTACTAAACAACACTTAGATTATTGGCTGTTGTAAAATGGTTGTGGTGGGACCTAAACCTCAGTGAAGAATGCCAAGTGGTTTTCTTTGCCTGGCTTTTTATCTAATCTGACATTTGTTAACTACCTTTACATGACAATAAGAAGAGTGGCTATCCAAGTCCTATACAATTACATTTTAAAAGATTCTACTTTTTATGGTGGCTGCTGAAATAAAACTCTCACAGGCAGATGCATAAATATGCTTTGCTATATTTGCCAAAGTCTTTTTATGATGGCAAGGTTAAGGTAGTGTGAGCATCTTCTTGGTGCTCAGTGAGAAGAGACTTGGTGTGTTATGCATGAGCCCAGTGTGCATTACCTTCCTCCCATTGCCTTAAGCTTGCCATGATAATCTTTCTTTTTCCTTATACCTAAACCTAAAAGAAATAATGTGGTCATCCTGATGGCAGAGAAAGTGTCATTAAAATAAACAGGATTATGACAGATATTGTATCAAAATTCAGTATGCCAGGGAATTACAAAACAGCTAGCTGCTAAATGTGTGTGAACTTCAGGACTTTATGCTTCCTTTGAGGGCTCAGATATAAAACAGAATGCTTTTTACTCAAAAGGATTCAACTGATTGGACTGATTACTTTGCTATAAGTAGGATGCTGTAATTGGGACTTAGGTTTAAATGGACAATGCCTCCTTAAATTCTATAGGAGAGTATCTGTACATTTGTAAGAACTGACTGTGCTATATAACCATATTATTTGGTGACTGGCTGTATTAATTTGGTGAATAAGCTAGATGGTGATTCAGTTCAGGATCACTGTTAATCCACTGAATTTTATTGACTCCATTTCAATTTTGACTTTTGCTTGTATCATCTAATTTCAGTTTAGTAAAAGTTTACAACAGAGAACTGTAGCAATATATTAGATCTTAAGATTTCTCCTTCTTCAGCTCTTAAAAAAGCCTGTGAAAAATAGACAGAACCAGTTATTCTTCCAACATAGCAGCTTGAATGGAAACTTCAAGTATCTAAACAAATGAGGCAAGGAATCGGAGGGCCACTTGGATTTTTGTCAAAGGATATATAATTTGGTATAACTGGGTTACCAGATCAGAAACTTACTGTCCAAATCAAATGTAGTAGAAAATGCCTTCTGTGGCCCCAGAGCTAAATCAGAAAAGTTATGAATTTGAGGGTTTTGGAGGGATGTAAATTAGGTTTACAAAACTTATTTCCAACTGTAATTACTTCATAAAAACGAATGATACAGTACTGCACCTAGGCAACAATGCCAAACTAATAGGGCAGAATAAAGCGTGCAAAAGAGAATGACACATAAGAGATAAGTAGTCATAATTTGTTTTCAGGCTTTGTTTCATTATTCTGTAACATATTTATCGGGAAAAAGCAGAGGGATTTCAAAGCAACTATTCTGGGCACTCCTCCAGAATTAAGTGCAGCTGTTTATGCCTTAAAGTCAATTATTTTTCATGTTTGTTCTCTAATCATTCATTATTTGTAGATGCCACAAAACAATCCATGAAGAGCTGACAGAACAAACCTTA
The DNA here is from genome assembly GCF_018139145.2 of Gymnogyps californianus. NCBI lineage: Eukaryota > Metazoa > Chordata > Aves > Accipitriformes > Cathartidae > Gymnogyps > Gymnogyps californianus. The sequence goes on from NC_059481.1 coordinate 11,500,853, forward strand.
TTCCCTGTAGATTTTTTTAAAATATTCATCGTATGCTTAAAGTTTGTATAAGGTAGTTCTGTGAACTCAGCAGTACTGAAGGTGGAGAGGGCAGCAATGTGTGAATTTAAAGCCTTTTAGCGCTATTAAAAATCAAAGTCCTATTTATTTTTAAAATCGCTTGGTTTATGTTTTCCCTTTCCTTCTGGCACATGTTACTGTTGGGATAAATCTCTTAAAATATGGGCTGCGTTAGTGTGAATCTATTGGACTGTGATCCTTTTCAAATTACTATTTCAAAAAAGGATTTATCTCTGTCACTGTAATGGTACAAATATCTTTGTCCATCCAATGCTAGCTTGCCTGCTGCTAGATCCTCACCTTGAGAATTTCAGTAGTGGCTTAATTATTAATAGAGGGCAGATATGATCCTTAGCTACAATGAAAGAGAGTTTCAGTGAAGAATGCTCACAGCAATCATTATGGTTTTCAATTTAGTATTGTGAGCTTTGGGTAGCCTGAGTAAAAGCCCAAGTCATCCACATTTTTACAAACATTAATCTCAGAAGTTGTGTTAGATTTATTGCCTGAAATATGTATAAAAATAGCTCAGATGGGTCCCTGTGGGTCCATACCAGTTAAGTAGAATGTACCAGCCAAAAAACATTTCAGTGCCACTTGATGACAAGTCTGTATTGCAGCAGTACCTCTCCCTTCAATAGTTAGAGCAGGATTTCCAGGACTGGTATATCAAACCCTCCATACAAGATCTTGTAGGACTGGCTGACTGAATGATGCACATAACGAAAGCCCTCTGTTTTGTTTCGTGCTGCCTCTAGTTCTGTAAAAGCAGACAGAAACAGAGGGAATAAACAATGTAGTTGTGCCTGTTAAAACTTATCACTCTTTGTACTAGAAGAGAGAAGAAATATACAGACACAAGGGCCAGAGCCACTAGTGGGACAAGAACAGCTGTGGCATTGTACAAGAAAAGAAAAGAGGAGGAGGTAGTACAAGAATAAAACCAAAAAAATTCATGGGGAGAGAAAGAAAAGATGCCCAGTAATAGAGAAACATGTGTAAGAGAACAAGGGGGACAGCAGGGAAAGATCTACAAAAGGCCTGTTTTCTACTTGACTGCCCTTGTTTTGGATGCAGACTGCTTTCATTCCATAAGATGCTGGCATTTAGAAATAGAGTTCAATAGGACTTAAAGGCAGCTTGTATTTGAAAAGCTTTACCATGAGCCCAGTCCTTCTTTTCTATTCTGATTTTGATTATCCCAAAAGAGAGCCTGATCTTGCTTTTCATTTGGGTATGGGGCAAGCAGAAAACTTTTACTGGAGTAATCTAGCACTGAAGGTGCCTAATTCAACCTGAATTTTCCAATGTAAATCAGGGAAGATGCAGATGAAATAAAATGAGTGTGAGAGGGGAGTGAGAGCGTGGATCCATTGCCCTTGTAGAGGCAAAGAATAGGAGTCAGTGTGCTCTTGCCCATGCATCTCTGCTAGTGCATAAACCCAAGAGACTTGCCTGTAATGTGTAATAGATGGACAGCTACTGCCCGTATCCCTTTTTTTTTTTTTTTTTGAAGGGTTGTTTCATATTCAAACCCCTCTCTCATCCTTCAAAGCTATTTGTGATGACATCTTCAACCATAATTGGCCCCATTCTCTTTCCGTTTAAATCAAGGACATAACTTCAGTTCCATTTACAGTCTACCCTCTTTATGTCTAATAGCTGCAGATGGAAATAACAAGCAATAAAATCACAATAAATCTTTTCTTATTCCATAAAATCACAAGCCTCCAGTTTGCTCTCTCAATTGTATGCTGTATTAGTCTTCTGATTCTGTTTTTAAGGGAAGGTTGGGGTTTGCTTTTGAAAGGGTTAGCAAAAGGCTGAATTCCTCGCAAAGAACAATGTGCTGAGCCACGCAATGGCCCATCGCAATGTCTGACACTGACCCAGAACATCTAGCTCTGGTTCCCAATGCAAACTTTGCCATATCTTGCTACTTTAGGCTCTGCTAGATAATATGATATCTAGGACACATGTGTGCAAAATGCTTTATTTTGTATCTCTTACTATTAAATGAGATAAAAACAGGAAATGTAGCAAAATGCTAAATAAATGCAGATTACATGTTTTCTAGAGTAGTATTCTGTTAGCCACCAGCATATTCAGCTTTGACAACAAGCTGTTGCACAGACATAGTAGCTAGTGTCCATGGGAATTTTCTTGCAATTGAAACTGGTTTACTTATGTTTTGATTAAAATATTGTTTAAGACATTTTGGAAAGACGAGTATTTAGAGGACAGTCTAATAATTTAACCACCCAGCTTAGTCCTCTCTATCCCTCATAAATTCCAAAAAAGAAATGCCCATACAATACAAGTCTAAGAAATGTCATTACAGCATTGGCTAATATAAATTGCTTGATGCAGCAATGTCAGTCTAAGAATGAGTGATTGCTCTGTAGACAAGTGTTTTCATGACTGAAACGAAGAGATGCTGGGGGTTGAAGCGCCTGCAAAGTGATGGGTGGATTGAGTACTTAGATGCCAGCCTGAGTCTGGTATATACCCAGGAATCAGAAACGATGTTGCTAGGTAAAGTGAAGTATTACAACAGCACTTGACCTTTGCAGACCCATGGTTAAATCCACTGGAAAGGATACCATTTATTATAATAATTCTCATTAAAAACATGTTTCTACTCTTCACCCACAATGAACATTAATGTGGGTGTAAAAATACAGCAAATTAACACACAAGGAAGTGTAATTCAGAGCAGAGTCTGCGGGGAGGGCAGTGCTGCTACCTTCTCTCTACCTATGGTTAAATTTGAGTCCTGTTTTGATCCCATAACTATGAACCTATCACCTTTCATAAATGCTGGTTTCATTTAAAAGTAACAGCTTTTGAGGAAAAAAAAAAAGAAGGAAAAAACCCACAAAACCCCCCCTCTATCAATTCATCCAACTGTTTGGTTGAAATAGTAGCTATGTTCATGCAGCAGAAATGCTGATTGTGTTTTCTGACAAGTTGGAAGCACAGAGACTATGGATGTAATTCTGCTTATGCTCTTGTTTCAAATAAAGTATAATCCAAATAACTTCTATGAATCAAATTCGGGCCTCAGTCCAGTGAAACTGGAGATATTCAGCAATGTTAGGAGAGCAATTGCAGTTGTACGCTAGTGTAAGTGGAGAATTCAGCCAGGTAGATCTACAGATAACTATAAAAGAAAGTGTAAAAGTGATTAAAATCAGGTTCAGCATGTAATGCAGTGTTCAGCTAAGCTCATCCTATAGTTTCTATACGTAGTCCTGAGGTCCCAAGCACAAAAGATAATGCACAGAATGCCAGTCTTAATTCTGAATTTCTTTGATTCCGCTGGCAGGTGTCATGATGACCTGAACATCATTTAAGCTGAAAAGAGGGGGTTTTGTGTATGTTAGTCTCTTGTGGCATTATATACATTATATACAACAGTCTAGATGTGGAGCGATTTATCTATTTTTATAGAGATGGTGACATTAATTTTAATGTTAGCCTTTGATATGACATAGACTTTGTCTTCATTATTCTGAAATATTGTTTGAAAAAAACCCCACAAATCCATTTACGTTTTCAATTTGCTTTGAACTATTTTTCAACAACTCAGGTCAAGACCTAATTTCTACAGCAATCTTCACTGTATTTTATTGTTCACCAGCAACATGATTAAGGAATCCATCAGGAAAATTCTCTTTTTATTCTTTCTATAACATCTCTTTTCCCAATGTCCCACTTGCAGTATTTTTATTTTTTTTTTTAGTATGGGAGCTGGAATAAAATTTGACGAAAAATGGATGCTATACTTCAGAAATTGGCAAGTTCATTTCAACTACCTCCTTTGTAATTTTGCGTTTTGTAACACAACACAATATTTCAATCTCGTACATGTGCAAAAACTCATTCAAATGTTTGCAATACAGTGTCTGCTGGAGTTCTAATAAGGCACTATTGTTTGCTTTCAAGCCTAAGAATCCTGCCAAAAATATTCATGCTGGCAAACATCTGAGTGACCTGATTCACCAATTCATCTGTTCATAAATAAAGACTTATTTAAAGAAATACAATTTTATATGTATGTCTGCATATGCACATATGCATGTCTTTCAAACACAGAAGCCAATCAACTTTTTGAGGCTTAAAACTGGATACCTCTGATACAAGGTTTTGTGAGTAAGGAAGTAGCCAAGTTGTCCCAAACATCGATCCTTGCTGGTGTGTCATGGAAAAGAGTGCGTACATATGTTCAAAACAGAGAGCTTTAACTGATGTCTTGCTTAATGAGCAAGTTCACAAAAAATCTTGTGTTGATAATATGTTCTTTGCTGTTGATTGTATAATGTATAGAGTCAACATTGCCATCCCAGATTTACCTCTGCAAACATTATTATACTGTGATTTCTGCAGTTGAAATAAACTGTAAGGATACAAACTTTAATTAGCAGTAAGTTTAGTAAAAGTATTGTAGCATAAAAGGCATTAAAATTTAGATTTTTTCAACTGCAGAAGTATGACAGTCTCTGTTAACAATACCTGTAGTATCTGACTTACTCATAGTGAAAGGTCTTAGATGTGCTGCTATAATAAAGCACTCAATTTACATATATACTGTGTAGACAAGTACATATATACATATACCCCACCAACAGAAAGCCTAACTAGATCAGGTTATAGGTGATCCATAGAAAATGGACTGTGTGCTAATTTCAGTACTCTGATACCATCGTATCTGTTCTGTCCAAAGAAGTATCACTGCATGGTTATTACACAGGAATCAGCCTTTACAGACCAGTTGCAGACTTGTTTGATGATGTGAGCAAGCAGGAGTTGTCATCTTTAATCTATGGGTTCCCACCCAATTAAAGAGAAAAGAGCAGACAGCAGGTTGGACTCAGACTGATGCCCCAGTCAGGGTAATTAAATGATGTTTTCATGGGTTAGGACCCAGCAGAAAAAGCTCAGGATTCATAGAGATTTATTTGGGGTAGGTTATCAGAGGCTAGGACATGCCATTAAAAGAACACTTTTGGTAGTAGCAATGTTTCAGGAATGCAGGAACCATAATTGCCTGTTAAAGCAATTAATATATTTTGGACCCTATTCAGGAGGTTGTTAAATCCTTGGTGGAAAAGGCATGCCAATTTTGGCAAAGGCAGTAGGCAAAGCAAGGAGCAAGCTGTGCCACACACAGCCAGGAACAAGGCACAATGATACCTTAGGAACGATGGTGCTGGCTGAGATAGCAGGGAGGTTCTTCATCACCCTCTCTTTTCCAAGCTCCAGGAGATTTTATATGTTTACGACTTCATGGAGTCAGAATGTTTTAGCAGTCTGTGGAACTAAGGCCTTTTTCTCTTTCCTCTCTTTTTGAGTTCTTGTCACCGAGCAGTCTTCAGCTATCTTCCGTCACTTGCATATCTTAGAGGGCTTATGTTTCAAACAGTGCTCCCAGGCTGATACCTTCTCGAAATTGTGTATAATGCAAAGGAGTTGGTATCAGCACAGCGTTTATCAAGGTTAAGATGAAAAATCCCTTCTTGGGAATTCTCTGAGAATACACCAGGTGGTGCCATGGATGTTTGCTGAGACAATGTGTAATTACTTTTCTTGTTCTGCCAGAAAAGCTTTAAAAGGCCACATGAGTTCTACTTTATCACTTGCCCCACTCTTTTCACTCGTGCTGCCCATAACTCACTTGGACTCTGTTCTGGAAATGTCTCTGTGCTCAGTGGATGTGACCCCAATTACTCCTTCTTGCTTTTTCTCCTTCTCTTCTCCTCCCTAAATGCTACTGGATTTTCTTCTTTACATTTACATTATGACGAAGAGAAATAACCCCCTGCCCTTCCCAATAACTCGATACATGAGTCTGCAATCTGCCATCTGATATGAAACATTTTAAGCCATATAGAACTGCTCTGTACCTTGTTGTTTAACTAATCTGTTAATAGAACTGAGTGGACAAGGTTAAAAATAGATCTGCCTCTTAAAGTAACAGTAGCTTCGTTTTACATGAAAAAGTAGTTTCCATTGATTCTGCCCTTATCGTGTTGGAGCCTTCTGATTCTGTACATGTCTAAATTAATGCAGGTAAAAGGCTCTTTTGAATAGTAATGTGTTTTCCACAGTTGCTCCTTGCCTAGCGCATCTTTGGTTGTCATGATGATCTTGTAGGGTCCCTGTCCAGTCTGCCGCTGTTCCTGCTCCTATGCAGTGAAATGTGAAATTGCAGTCTTCTGCACCAGGACCGTGAATGGCTTGTACTAAAGCAAGCATTGGTGCGTGTAATGGCAATGGCCATGAAAAGGAAGTTTGCAGCAAATTGGCCTATGCACAAGGTATGGGAGAAGGTCATTATAGGGCTGATACTTGGAGTGAAGTTACAATTTGTATGTAAAAAACATTTTATCAGACTCAAGGCTGAAGCTGACAGTCACTCCCTTTTAGAAGTTCTTCACCAGATGGGGTGAAGGTCATGTTCATATCATTGATCACTTCTTGACTGATGATCTAGATGAGCAATTACATATTTTTAATAGTATACTTGCATGTATCCAGCCAACCAGCTATGACTTTCTCTAATGCAAATGTTATCTATAACAGACTCGCCATACGCAGATTTTTTTTTAGGACAGAATTACCATCATATTGCAAAAGTATTTAGTAAGCACTGGTTTGGATTATCTTACCTAAATGTTATAAGTCTCCAAATTGTTCTTCTTGAGAAACATATTTAAGTTTCAAGATAATTTAAAGCTTCTGATAAATAGCACTCTATAATAGCAGGAAAGACCTGAAAAGAAAACTGTCAAAGGGGCATTCTTTCAGCAGTCACAAACCATTTAAGGAAGTTCGCCTATTTCTGTCTCTTTTTGGAACTTTACATCTTTTCAAAAAGTGTTTCAGTTTGGAGAGGAAAAAAAACCAACCCTAAACCCTGCTTTTGACTCTGAATTGCATATTTTTAAGACCACAATTGTGCTCAGCTATTTGAGTTCTTTATAAAACTTACCTGGTAGTCTTTTTGTATGGCATGGTGTCCTGGTTTCTGCTGGGAAAGAGTTAATTCTCTTCTTAGTAGCTGGTACAGTGCTGTGTTTTGGATTTAGTGTGAGAATGATGTTGATAACACGCTAATGTTTTAGTTGTTGCTAAGTAGCGCTTATCTTAAGTTAAGGGTTTTTCAGTTTCCCATGCTCTGCCAGCAAGCAGGTGTGCAAGAAGCTGGGAGGGAGCACAGCCAGGACAGATGACCCGAACTAGCCAAAGGGGTATTCCATACCATGGAACGTCATGCCCAGTATATAAACAGGGGGGAGTTGGCCAGGAGGCGCAGATCGCTGCTCAGGCATCAGTCAGTGGGTGGTGAGCAATTGTGTTGTGCATCACTGGGGTTTGTTTCTCCCCCCCCCCCTTCTTTTTTTTTTTTTTTGTTATATTCATTTTCATTACAATTATTATTATTATTATATTTCCTTTTTACTATTGTTAGTATTATATTTTACTTTAGTTATTAAACCGTTCTTATCTCAACCCATGAGTTTTACCTTCTTTCCTGATTCTCCTCCCCATCCCACTGGGAGCGGGGGCGGGGGGAGTGAGGGAGCGGCTGCGTGGTGCTTAGCTGCTGGCTGGGCTTAAACCCCAACACATGAGAATAGCTGTATAGTGTTTTTTCCTCCAGTCTTTTCTCTCTAACTCAGTTTTACAACCTGTTTTCCTTGTGTTATTTACCCTTTTTCTGATACTTTCCCAGCAATCTCTTCCAAAAGGAGCTCAAACCAAGGGCAGTTTACTTCTAAATCAAACCTTCAAACTCACAGACTCCCAGTGGTTTTTAACATTAGTTTCAATGAGCTCAAACATCCCTAACAAGAAATACTTTGAAGTGGCATGTAAGTCTCATGCACTATTTGGCCTGGTGAGGAGGACTAAAATAAAGTTTTGAGCCACCTTTTAAAAAACCAGCCCTGTAAGCAGGACTGGATTCAGCTACACTCAGGCTAGGGGGCAGCTGGACTAACTGCTGCAGTAAACAGTGCAAATGAATGGGTCTTAGTCCCTTAGTGAATCCCTGCCTACTTGCAAAAATATAAGCTTATTAAGCACGTGTTGGCAGAAAAGAAAAAAAGAAGCTATCTATGTGCTTAGGATTACATGTGTACATTACCACTGTGTGTAGCACAGAGGAGATGTGTGTACTGTATCTGTGGCACAGTATATTTTCCTTGGTATATTTGGTCTTTTGGCTGACAGCACAAAGTTAAATACAGGAGTGGTGTTAGGAAAGGGGAGCTGACAACAGATGAAACAATGAAAGAGAAGGAAGTAACTCTGGGGATGATACCAGTGTCCTCAAGATAAACTGTAGGTGAGATGATAGTGTTTGAATGTGATGCTTAATGAAAAGAGATATAATATACACCACATACTTTAACATGGAGTATGGAAGTTTGTTTAGAGAGGCAAAGAGAATAAGAGCTGAATTTCTTGTCTCCTATGCTGCTAGTATCTTTCTCAGATCATACAACCCAAACTAGTTCTTCAAGGAGCATTCCTTTTTCAGCACAAGTCTTAGAGCTCACCTGTCTCCAGGCAATATCAGTCAGTATTCACCGAGAAATGCCAATCACCAATCTCTGGGACAGATCTGTTAATGTAGCGCAAAAGACTAGGTTCAAAAGACCATCAAGGCATGAAACTCCCTTGCCAAGGTGAACTGTGCAGCAGGTTTTGGGTTGTTAGCACTTAGAGAAGTGAAGCATTCAGCAGGGCCATGGAGCTGAGGCAACAGCTTTTGTACTATGTGTGTGACAGAGATGCTCTTTTCTAAACTTGGGCTGAAGTGGCTAGGTATACGCCTTTCGGAAGGATGTTGCAGGTCCTTGCTCCCTAATTTTGTGTATGGATACAGATAATGTGCCTGTTTGGAAGGATTATTCTGAATTTCTGGATAAGCTTCTAGTCACAGGCAGTTGATTTCAGTCCGTTAACACCGTATAACAAAGTGAGATGCAACGGTTTCATCAGAGAGAGATCAAATTAATGGAACATGCCACCTGGGATCCCACAAGGGAAAATGGGAAGCTAGTGACCCTGTAACTACGGGAGGCTGCTGAAAAAGCCAAAGTAGAGGCCTCTAACGTGAAAAAAGCACAAATGTGAAAGACTCAGGTGCAGCATCCCCTCAGTCCTTGCATACAGACATTTGTGCACTCACGGTAGCAGCAGACACATTGCCACTACATATACACAGAGGGGACTTTCTGGAAATGTGATCTTTTATGTCTCGTCATAGGGAATTTGACTCAGAGGTACTGTTGTAGTTATACAGACTCATAGTTTCTTCTTTTGAGAGTTTTCTTATTAGCTTATATGATCTAATTTTGGTATTTTCAGTGGATTCTCCATTTGCTCACAAGGCCAAGAGAGGAAAGAAGAAAACCTTCCCATTCCACACACACACTGGTATGTAGATAAAGCCCCACATTCTTCAATCAGATTTTTAAAATTGGAATTTTGCTGCTGTTATAGTTTAGCCTCAGGCTGGTAATTTGGTGCTTGCTTCAGTCGCTGGGGTCCCTAATTGGAAAAAGTACAGAACAGAAAAGAGAGTCAGGAGGGGAGGGGTGGGAGTGGATCATATTTATACCAAATAACCAAGTCCCCTAGCACACAAATTCAACCAAACTTTAAATATCCATTTTTTCCCCTGAAGAGAGTAGAAGAGAAACAAAAAGATTAGGCCCTGATGACAGAGTCTCTAGAAAAGTATAAAATCTAATAATACTGACTTTCCGTCCAACCTCTCACACATGTGTCAGAGGAAAATGTCCCTTGCTAAATACAATGAAAGTTCGGTTGGGCAGGGTTATTTATTTTCTTTTTAACGCTGCCGTTCCCACACATATGAGTATAGCTGTTCTATCTGTGCACATATCTACATAGATGATACTTCACTAGTATATATAGTTCAGGAGGGCTCAGTGCAAAAACTAAATTTTCTCAATTTTGGGCCAGTTTTCAAAACTGACAGTGAGCCACACCAGTGCCACCTACAGACTTTTTCTTTTGATGTGGCTAGGAATGTGGGTGGATGTCACTAGGCTTTAAACTTCTTTGGACATTATTAGAAGGCTCCAAGCTTTCCTTTCAGCCTATGAAAGCTGTCTTGTGGGATAATATGCGCTTAGGAGCCCAGCATTATGTGAACAGGACTTCTGGGATGCAAGGACTGAGGGGAATCATGCATCAATGGTCTCTCACATTGTGCTCTTCAGATAAGAAGCTTCTACGTGGGCTACTTAAGGAGCTGTGGGCAGCAGGTTTAAGAGAATATGTTATGGTAGTAGATGTAGTAAATGGGATTTTTATAATACACTGTTGTAAGCAGGTGGCTTTAGAATCCAAGTCCATTGTATTTTTTGTTGTATGTGTAAGTTTACTTAGAAACTTGTATTAATTGAAAGGAATGCTTTTACTCAGCCAGGAGTTATTGACCACTTTGACAACAAAATGTGCACTCTACAACGCTTAAATTACATAATTGATCAAGAAGGACTAGTGCCTCCTGTGGCATCTTTAGTTAGAGAAAAGAGATAGTTACATTAATCAGGACTTCTGAGGATGCTGATAATGATAATTCTTTTCTAATGTACTGATATAACTCTCAATTGTTTCATATTAAGCTGAGAAAACGGGAAGAGTTAGAAGATGGTACACATTTTAATAGAAGCAATAATTCTGCTTGAAGGGTTGCTTGAATGCTGTGCGGGGGAAATGAAACCAATAGATCCCATTTTACAAAATATAGCTCTGTAGGAAGAAAAGGTCATAGTCCTGGGCCTAACTCTGTTACTGTTTTAAAGCTGATGTTAGTATTTTTCAACTTACTTTACGGTCTTAAAATGGGGACAAAAAAATAGATGTAATAATTACTGCAAACTAGAGAAGATTTTCTTTGTTTGGATCATACGTTATACGCTTATTAGCCAGTGTGACTCAGCTGCCTTCCGCTGTCCTCAGTTACGTCAGGTAAAGATCCAGCTCACAATACTTCTTTCCTGCTGATGATTATTTTGTGCTGATGGGCTATTAGCTATTATGGGCTACTCCGCTATCTAACACGTGCTGCATTCATACCCAGAAGTCTTGCTGAGTGAGTAGTAATAAGTAACTGCCTTTGAATTTTCGTGAGCTAAGCATCGTGGGTCAGATTCTTATTTAGTCTAAGGCACCTCTAGATGCTGTGGTATTATAAAGTGGCCTTATTGTGGATATGAAATAACCCTAGCCTTTTCAAGAATGATGCCATGTGATTTCTCATAGCTCTTTCATTTACCATAAGCACTTTGCAGTCTGATCCCATTTTCCTTTATATTGTTTCCTTTTGGGAAGTCTAAGTGGTGAAATCCTTAACGCAGGCCTGTGGCTGGTAGCCTCCGAATCTCGGAGGAAAGTGATCCTGCCAAACCTCATTAGCACTGTCTGTTAGTAAGGTCATCAGGTTGTCATTGTTGTTACAAAATCTGGACCTATTTTAGTGCTCTACCAACTAGTGAGGACGTTTAATAAATAATACATTATTGGTCAAACTACTAGTTGAGGAGATGTGTACGGCTTTTAATTAGTGTCTTCCAGTATTCTCCCCCTAATTAAAAAGGAGTCCAGAACTCAATTACCATTTATAGAAGATAAGAATTGAAAATACTGCAAAAACCTCAAACTATCATTATTTTCATGCAACTAAAAATCTGTCCAGCTTAGATAATTTGAAGTCATAGGTATGTAAAATCATCACAGCCAATAACTGGAATGTTTTTGGCTGACAATACCCTGCTCTTTGGTGTTGAAATATTTGCCTATTCTCATTGTTAGTGTGACACACTATATAGAACAATATGAAAGGTTTAAGACTTTATAGGGTTAATATACCTGGCATGGTGTACATAATTCCTTAAGGAAATTCTTCCTCTCCACTAAGTCTTAAGTAGTGCTGTTGCATACCTTTTGCCATTTATAAGGCAGTGATGTCTAATTGTTTTCCATGAGAACAGAACTCAGGAACTGTTGGCTTCAAATCCTTTGTCTATTCCTAGCCCATTCTGAGTCTTGGGGAAAACCCAGTACCTCAGTTTTATGTCAGAATAACTAATTCACCCAATTCACAAGGCTTTGCAAAAATTACTGTACTTTTTTTTTTTTAATTTATTTTACTATATAATAGAAGTGCAAAGTGTTCTATACCAGCATCTACACCAATGCTATAAGCTTGAGTAGAAAAAAAAAAAGTAAGTATCGTCAGAATTTGTGTTTCCTAAAAACTGAGCTAGAGATTATTCTTTTAAAAATATTCCTATATTTTTCTTTTGGGCCACTTTCTACCCCCATGGGGTTTATGCTTTACAGGCATTTACATTACTCTGTAGTTATACCACCTACTTTCCCAAGGTTTCTAGGAAAAGCTGGTTGAAAAAAAAAATTTGCTGCCACTACCTTTTCTGTATCTATTTCTGTGACTAAACAGAGGACTTCATTCTTCTGGACTATTAATCTACTTCATTTCATAAGCATCAAAATGAAATGAATATTTGCAAAGGTCAAGTTACAGTACATGGCAGGAAAAACATGCCAAAACCAATTAAAATTACTAGGGCTGTATAGGAAAGTCACACACACCACATATTGCTCACAGGTGCTCTGTGTGAAGCCCAATCCAATAAATGTCAGTCCAGTCATTTACACTAGGAGAGTGCCAGTCATGTAAAAAGAAACACAAGAACAGATGCTTTATGAGAAACAAACCCAATACAAATAAACTCAAAACTGATTACAAAAAATTCACACTAAACAAGTGTTATATAAAATGCATGTGAACTGCACATGGGATTCTGCAAATGTTTTGTCTACATTTGGGATTCAGTGAATGATTTGTAAAGCAAGAGGCAAATAATTTTTTGTGCTTTGTAAGTCTTTTGAAACCTTGCCTCTGCATCTCTGTGAGGTTATTTTATTTTAATTCCTCTGTCTTTCTCTCCATGTTCTTTGAACTTTGGTTTTCAAAAGGAAAAAATGTCCACAGAAGTATGGTGAAATTTAAGAATTTCATCTGTGGGGTTTTTTTGCTTGTTTTTAAGTGCTGAGACTAAAGGTTTGATTTTAGTACATGTCTTTTGAAAAGCTTACACACCTCTGAGTTTTTGGGAACTAGGACTGGCTTTAAAATCTGCTAAAAAAAGCAAGTTATGTGGGTTTAGTGGTTATTGTAAACATTTCATGGTTAAAGCTATTATTACTGACAAGAGAGAGCCAAGTTCATCAGCTACCCACACTTTCCCTCCCTGTTGGCAAGTGGTGTCTGTATGTGCCACAGTCATAGCTGGAGAATCTAGCACAGGTTGAGAACTACTGGGGTCTGAGAGTATTACATACTACTTCAGTGTAAGAGTTTGTAACTGTTAGATAAATGTTTATAGAGTCACATCATTTTTATTTTTTTTTTAACTGATATTCTGCTTCCTATAAGCCAAAGATCTCATAAGAGGCTATGGATTCTGCTCTGGTGACATTTTTAGTAGTCCAATTTCATGCAAGGCACAACCACCTCCGGATATAGGCATCCTAACCGCATCCAGTCTACAGTGCTGCTGGCCACTTCTGGCCTGCTGAGATTTCTGAAAAACTGGAATCAAACGCAGCTGAGCTGAGCAAATTTTTAAAGGAAAGTTGGATGTGGATTTCATTCTTTTTTTCTTTTATCCAAAATAAATGTTCCAGAATATGTAGACCTCAAGCTTGAAATTTTATACTCGTAAAGACTAGTGCGGAGCAAGCAGCAGTAAAACTCACCAGATAAATTGTCTCAAGTCTGACCAGAGAGACCACCTTTTTGGGTAAAAAGCTAACTTGTGTTCCTTACTCATTTAATCCCCTGCTTTTCTCCTGAAAGGGTCGACAAGGGACTCATTCCCACTGGCAGCTGGGCTGAAGCCACACATTCATTTTATATATGCTACCAAACAGATCTGTGATACTAATGATTTTCAGACTGTATGAACTAGAGTTGGATCTGACCCTGTGACCAGGAGGTTAAAGGCTCCAAATCCAATTACTGAACCCCAGAGATATCAAGTCACTTTTACTTAAACATGACGTCAGCACTGATGAAAACTGTAGTGAGCTATTGTATTCATCCAGGTAGACCAGCAACATGAAGGCGAGTTGCTAGGATATGCCCCTTTCAGACAGCATATTTCATCTCTTCTCCTTTTCCAGACACGGTATTAATCTTTCTTCAGAAAGGAAGCATCGAGTAGTTGAGAAGGATCCTGTGAACATAAAATATACAATCTCATCCTCGGCACCATGCGTATGTTAAGTATTTGAAAATACTAGGTGATTCCCAAGCGAAAAATTGACTACTGCACATCGTTTATGCATGGCTTAGCTACGACTGGCATTTGATATTCAAGATTCATGCTTAGCAGCTGGTTGATGCCACCTCTTGCCAGTCGTCTTTTTGCTGGTGCTGCTGTTCTGTCACGGCTGAGAGTGACACACACATGCACACAGGCGAACAGTGGCTGACAAAATGTAAATGCACAGGGCAAGAACATGAGCAGTTCTGCTTCTGAGTCATCCCTGGTGCCCTTCTTCCTCATTCCTGTGGCTGTGTGATGGCAAAGGCCCAGTTTACGTGCAAGGAAGACCTCAGTTGCAGGCAAGTTCTGCGACACTGGTGGGCAAGGAGGTGTTTTACTGGAACTAGACTTTGGCTGGCAATTTGGGAAGAGCAGAGGGGGTTAAATAGGGAAAAATAAGAAACACGAAGCAAGACAGGAAAAGGTAGAAGCTTAACAGCAGCAGAACCACTGAACTGATAAATTACTTTGATCTGTCTGATGGAGATGTCAGAGAAGAACTAGGGTTCAGCCATATTTTGTACACAGTTAGGTCTTTTCTTGAGGAGCTGCTATAGACCTGTTATGTTGTTACGATTTTTTGAGGTTTTTGGAGGGAAATTAAAGTCCCCAAAAATGAACTAATAAATGTGTCTTTATGACTGTTATGACTGAGAGGAAATATTGTGCAAAATCATACTGGAGAGCCCAGAACTGGATGCATGTCGAAACCAGGACAATGCAGTACTCCAGATGAGGCCTCACCAGTGCCAAATAGAGAGAAAGGATCACCTCCCTTAACCTGGCAGTGCTCTTCCGAATACAGCCAGGATACTGTTGCACACTTGTTGAGGGTGAACTCTGGCCTGTCATCCAGGTCATTAATGAAGAAGTTAGACAGTATTGACCCCTGGGGGTCTTGCTTCCAGCTGGACTTTGATCAACTGATCACAACCCTCTGGGCCTGGTTGTTCAGCCAGTTTTCACTTGACCTCACAGTACACTTTGGAATTGGAGAGGAATTGGACAAAGGACTATTGGCTCATGTTACCTCAGAGTTGAAGGTATTCAGAAGCAAAAACATTTTCCTTTTTTTCAGGGAGGGTTCTTTCTTTAACAAGATGACCTCTCCAGAAGGCTATAAAAACAACAAATAGTAAATTTCTGAACTCCTCTGAGAAACATCTAATAAATGACACTGCATTGCTGTTGAGCACTTTCTCTTTGCTGAGAGATACAACATAAATATCAATAATTATAATTTAACTACTGCTATATATAGTACTGTATTCAGTTTTGTTTTATAAAATAATTTTAGTCTCTGTAGACGCAGGAACAATTTATGTGTGTTTACAATATTACTGACCATTATTCTGAATGAATTAAGATAAAGGTCTTTTTCCTCCTTGGGTGAAAATCATTTGGCCAGTTTCTTATCTGGAAAAGTCTCACAACAACCGCTACTAGTATGTATGTTGTATGAAAAGAAAGAAGGATAAAGGAACATTACATAGGAAGATATGGCACAAAGAGAAGAAGGGTAGAGGCCAGAAAGAAGATGTGATAAAAAGACAATATTTTAAAAACTTTTTAGCTAAGGAGGGTGATTTTTCCCCCCGAACAAAGGCAAAAGCCGTAGGCTCAGGATGTCTCATGTACAATCCTTCTCACAAACAAGCTCATTCACTGAATGAGCTCTGCTCCACTAAGTGTTTATTTCCCCTGCCAATGGGCAGCCTCATTTTGCAGATGAACACTACCAGTGGCTAAATACTGCTTTATTTCCTCTATTCCTTCACAACTGAGAACTACATGGACTGCAGGTAACTGGAATGTCAAAGAACGGCAGCTGCGGATGTAATGTTAAATGAACTTCTTTCAGACTTACCTCTCATTTATCTAACTGCAAGTCTCAAATATTTTACTGCGTTCAAGTCTTTGGAGTCGATGCTATTCATACGCATGGCTTAGTTTCGTGTGCTCTATGATTGCGCAGACCAAGACAAACATAGAATCATAGAATTATTTAGGTTGGAAAAGACCTTTAAGATCATAGAGTCCAACCATAAACCTAACACTGCCAAGTCCACCACTAAACCATGTCCCTAAGGGCCACATCTACACGTCTTTTAAATACCTCATGTTCCTAGGAGTTGAGCACGGGCTGTCATAGTAGCAAAATTGCAACAACAATTTTATGCACTGCTTGTCAGAATGGAGTGCTGCGTGATAGGAAAAGCTATTGTAAGCCAATTAAAGTAAATACATTTGAAATAAACTATCACACCTTAGGAACTTCAGTTATGGCTATTTGGAGTCAATATTACACATAGAATAACCTATTCTTACTTAATTTATTCTGTTTAAAAAAATAGAATGTTGTCTTTTTAAAAGGCTCTTCTTCAGACAAGCTAGAAGACAAAGCTTGATCCTCTATTAATTATTTCCTAGGCAAAACTGGGACTAGATATCCATTAGCAGAAGAGAAAGGGATAAATTTCATATATTGTGTGCATGTATATATTTCTCACTGGGATAGATTTCAAACAAAAGAATGAAGAAAAAAATATTTGTTTTAAAGAGCTAAATGAGGGTGGAGGCTAGAATGGGAGGTGAATATGTCTGGGCTTGGTTTCTTGTTTGGGGGGTTTAATGTTAGATACAGCCTAGAGATTCCTGGAGATTATAAAAAAATTGAATTTTTGTGATGAAGGATTTTATGGCATTTCTGAAGTATGAAATGTTCTCAACCATTGCTGCAAACTCAGGCAAGCTTAACATCACCTCCTCAGCATGACTGGCTATTTCATTATGCAATAGAGAAGCAGTGGAATTTGTTTAAGATTTAAAAAGAAAGCTTCATATGCAAGGGGCAATTTACTAGGATTTAAATGTCTCTAAAGGGAAGATTAAATCTATGTAGGAAAATATAGGCACATTTTCTCTATTACCATTTCTAACTCTTCATGTATACACTGTAAATCTCAAGAGGAATATGTGCAGGACTTCATTCTAGAGAGGTGTTCACAGTAGGTTAGTATTTTAGTTTTTGCTCATGAGGAAAAGTGAAAAGGATACTGTTGCCTTCAAAAGGAATTACACTGAATTAATGACTTCAGCGTTCTTCCAAATACTAGTGCAAACAGTGAAAATAGAAAATTGTATTTATTTGTTAGATGCCTTCTCTCTAAAGTGTAATTTAAAAAAAAATCAACGGTGCCAATGTTCATATTTTCATCACCAAGTGCCAGCTCTTGTGCCCATCTCCATTTTAATTTGCACGTTGTGGGGCAGTCTCAGTAGGCAAGGCAAGTTTTAATGAGCAAACAAACTGTTGCTGAGATCCATTAGATCTTACTGGTTGCACTGTGTCTGTTCAGGCCACTTTGAATGCATCTTGTTTGACTAACCAGTACCGAGTACGGCTATCTACAGGTATAGAGAGCAGAAGTACCGCAGTCAGTAATAGAGCCTCATGGTTGCTCTGAATTTACTCCAGATGGACAGGCAAATACACAACTAGCCATGGATCAGAGAAGTACAAGTTTAGCCTAAAGACACTCTTGTGCTGTTTATCCTTTGCTATTACTTCCGTTTCTGTACTGGAAGAGACTGGTCTGTGTTGTCAGCAAGCTATGTACTTTGCCTTTACAACATACAAAGAAATACACATTTGAATACCAAATTTCATACTATTTCTTGGACTGCAGAGTCAGAGCATTCTCCCTTGGCACGTAGACTGCACGTATGTCTTCTGATGGGAGGTATCCTCCAGACTGCAAAATACAACCTAGTCTCTCTCTCTTCCCCCTGCTCCAGTGTTGGGATACTGAGCCCAGTTGTCGATTAAGCTGTAAGCTGCTGAGCATGAGTTAGGGGGTCACTGCTGCACTTTGTTCATCAGTATGACTTTATCACTATTAACAAACCTTCTTTCATGCCCAGAACTTTAAACACTTAACAGGCTTACATAAAGAGATCACAGTAAAATCCACACCCCCTTTGGTGTGAAATACCAGCATTAGTTAAGTTAGCAATGCCAAACACAGTTTAAGTGAGTTTAGGACAGGAAGGACTGTTCTGTTTGATTAGATGCACACAGAGAAAGGGATGACCTGAGCTGGAAACCAGGATCAGTTAAATTGTCTGTAGATGTTGTGGGATCTTTCTGCAGATGGTTGGTGATGCCAGATCCCTGGGTAGGGCAGGTGTCACCTGCTTTTAGAGACATTGAATCCCTGTGAAATAAAGGTAGGGGAGTTGGGAGATTAAGATTTGGAACCAAGATTGAGAATGTCTTTTTTGTTAATATAAGCAAATTATTTTAGGAAAAAAAAAAAAGGATTTTTTAAGTATGAAATGAAAACCTTGCACAGGATGATAGAAAAGGCTACAAAATTAGCATAGAAGGCTCACTGAGAAATGAATCTGTACCTTTTTTCCCTCCCTTCCTCTCTCTCTTTTGTACACCTAGCTGATGAAAAAGGTTTCTTTTACTCTGTATGAACTGCGGGTTTTAAGGATGTTAATTAAAACTAGTGGTTTGATGCTATTGCACAAGCTACTTAATCAATTAGCTGTATTTGCAAAGCACTTTTAAGGACTAATTACTGCCAAATAATAAGTGGGTTTCTTTTATTAACTTTCAGAAATGGAGGATGCCAAGAGAAGAGGAGCCTTGTGTCAGAGCTCAGCAGGCAGCTTCTGATCCTCTCTCATTCTGATTCAACAAGAGCAACCAGGTCAGAGTCCTGACACAGCAGCAGGTTTTGTGTAAAGCAGGGCAGCTACACACATAATAGCTGTTAGGCTTTGCGTTTGGACGTGTGCTTTTTTTGTCTGTGTGGACTTGGGTTTTGGGTAGGTTAGATGAGACAGCCTTTTCATATTCCTGGGAGCATGTGGTTCAGATACTTAAGCCTGTGGTCAGTCATGTGTCTGATCTGCTGCAGGATCAGCACTCCACACTAGTGAGACAGTGGAGCAATGCTCACATGCTGGTACTGTTGCCCAAGTGGGCAAACAGGAGGATTCCTGAGGGGCTTAGAGTAGGTACACCATTCCCTGTTCCTTCCACTCAACACTGCTGTTCACCACCTGTAGTAGTGACAGACCACAAGAAGCAGATTTGACAGGCTCCAGTTATGCTCCATTTTCCTTTCTGGGAAAGGACAATAGAGTTTCACGGTGCGTTAATGCAAACTGATGGACATTGGAGAACGAGGTATTCTTCGTTTAAGTACTAATATCAACACTGCATGACGTCTGACATGAATGATTTCTGGACAGTCAGGCTATTGAACCATCGACAGAAGTGTTAGAAGCAGGGGTATAACAAGAGTACTGGTGAAAATAGTGGAGAAATTGCATGGCAACTAGTCTTGGTTGAATAATGTTTGTTTGACTTATCCATACTAAGCTCATAGAGTGTCTTTCTTGAAAGGAATGAAGTAGAAAGCTCGTAGGGATGTACATAGTGGGTGTCGTTGCAATATAAAACAAGCAGCTACAGAGAAACATTTCAGATCTCAAGAGAGAACGATGCTCTCATTGTCAGCAGTTCCATACTGTGAAGAGCATGCAATAATTAACCAAAGGCGATATGTTCTTAAACATTTCCCTGAATAGAAATTAAATCATTAAATTAAGGCCTAAAGATCCAATCCTATCTTTGGTAGATACAACAGCAGAAAGCTGAGTAGTACTTACAGTCCTAAACAGTTGTATTGACTTCACTGGGACTCTTTGGGAGATTTGTCTCTAAATTTGGTATAAAAAATTGCAGGACTGGACTCCAAGCATGCTAGAGGTGCAGAATGAAGAGATTATAATTGTTGGTCCCCTGTTATTCTGGTGTTATCCACAATGGCGTGTAGGAAAAGGGAAGGCTTTGGAGAAATCTTAGAAATAGAAAAAATAATTTAAAAGAATGTATTACAAATCTCACTTTGTCTTCAGTATTATCTGTGTAATAAAAAAAGGAACATAAAATTGAGGATGGTGCATTCACTTCTCTGCTAAAAGATAAGTTATTTACTTGCATAAGTAAGTCTGTGTTTATAGCTCAGGTTTTTAACCTTAACATGCAATTTCTTTGCTTTTATGAGAGTTAGTAGGAAGATCAACATCTCTTAGATGTATCTGCTGTGCTTGTTAGCCTATTACCTCTTTTAAGGCATAAAGGAATAAAAGCATAAAAGAATATGAAAAGAACAATATACCTTGTGGTGGAAATTAAGGTCGTGTTTACATGTCGATACAGTAAGGTTACTGAAGAACTATTCTAATTAATAGTGTAAAAACTCTTACAGACAGGTAGTGGACTAGTTGCTATGATCTATTACATCCCTTTGCACTATTCCAGCAGCACCAAAGAGCAAGCAACTTTACAGAAACACCTGGGGATATCTTTTGAATACTTGTTTTTTCCTATCCCCTAGACATTTGTAGTCTTCAACACAGTAAATAGATACAGTTATCCCCAGATATCTGACTGGCATGTTAGGGTTTTAGGCAGCAGTAATTTTGAGCAGCTCTACCCCTTCTCTAAGCTTACCTTATAGTCTCATTTTAGCAAATCATATCCACATATGAAAACTGGACAATTTGTTTCTGGAAACTTCCCATTTCAGTAATTCTACTGTTTCATGTGTGGAAGTGCTACTTAGTCCAAGTCTAGAACCCCCTGTTCTTCTATTTATTAGTAGTATGCCTGAGGATGCTGCCTTCTACATGAATACGAACTCAATTTCTATTAATGGATATTGTGCATGCTAGACAGTAATCGCTTAGCAAAAAAATGGTAACTTGAAAAGCTGGCATTTCTGAGATTGCAGTCTGCCTGGCTAAGCATAAATCCACTACTTGTTTCATCTAATTGTCCTCTTAAAGAACCACAGATTCCCATTTTCATTAAACCCATGCATGCCAGATTTCAGCCTAAAACACACTTTTACACACAAGTTATAAAGCCTTAGAGACATACTCCCATTGACTATAGCAGTGTGAATTGCGCTCATCTTGGATTTAAGTGCTGCTATTTGTAAAAATCTTGGCACTAGATGCATCCTTCTATTAAGACAGATGTGAAGCAAAAGTAGATGAATGGATCAGAGAGGGTGTAAAGAGAGAATCAGTCCCGCAGGCTTATGAAAGGCTGGATATGAGGAAATGCACAAGAAACCCTTGCATTGAAACTCAGTTGGTTGTTCCCATCTTATATGAAGTTTGAAAGTCTATAAAAACAAGGTTGATATTTGATCTCCTTTTGAATCAGTTTGCTTTGTGATGGTATCATGCAGTAGCTTTGCTGAGTAGAATTTCAAAATTCTCATTCAGTGTCTTGGATTTGACCCATGTATTAATCAAGATTTTATACTGCCCTTGGAAAATGAGTATTTAGAAATCTCTTTGTTTCTTTGGAGGGAAAGGGGGTTTTATACATTTTCAAGTGCCGGTCATCTTTTTTTCTCTTTTTTTTTTTTTTTCTTATGATGATAATAACCATGGTGACTTCTGACAGATATGTTCACAGTAGTTTTTCTTTTCACTTTTTAAGTAGAAAAATGAAGCTATTACCTTAGAGTAGAAAAAGGATCTTCCCCTGAATCCTATTGACTAGATTTCAAACAGTAAGAACATTTTAAAGCCCTGACTGCTTTTAATGAAAAAAAAAGGACATGTTGACTTCAACATTATGTTTGTAACAGACACCGTTATGGAAGATGTCTCAAGCGAGCATCATCCAGTGCAAAAATATTTGTCAGGTTTTGCAACTTATTTCATGCTCTTGACCCTCCTCAGAGATGTTCTGTAATGTCTAACATTTGAATTCTCTCCCATTTGTTTGAACAAGTGTCTCCCCTTGGAATTTATTCTGTTAGTTTATTAATATGACAATAGTGAAGAGAAAAATCTTTTTAAAATATCAGGGGATAGTGTGATAGGAACACTACCTGAAATTGCTCTTTAACATATTGACTTTAAAAGCAGTGTCAACTTGACTAACAAGTAAATACAGAGTGGATGAGGTAAAAAAATTAAATACTTTGAATATTCAGTATAGCCCTCTCTACGGTCCATATGGTTAGCATTTGCCCATCACTGTTTGAATTCAAATGCAATAAAAACCTAAGGAAGCCCAATGGCAAAAGGCTCATCCTGAGATCAGATGAATAAAGAGAGGATAGTTGGGAACAGCCAGCTTATATCTAATCATAAGACATTTTATTCAGGAAAGACAGGGAAAAAAATCCAGACACTTGGTTCTCATAAACTTCGAATCATACATGTTTCCAAAAGACACAGAACTTAGTACTTCACTTTCATAGTATAGCAATCAAACTTTGATTTGTGCTTAGAGAAAACTGTAATTCATTGTTAACAGCCGGTGCTTACTATTAGATACCACAGAATAACCAGGGCTACCTCCTATTGCAAAGATCTGTAGGTAAACCCATCATTCTTTGACTGAAAAAAAAAGTTTATTTTCCTGCTCTAATGCAGTACTTTTGAGGATAGTACATAGTTGATTGTTTCTGTCTCCAAATATAAAGATTTTTATTATTATTTAGAATTGTAATTCCCTATTTTCTTTGGTTTCTTTCTTCACAAAGTAGCTTGATAAGAAACACAAAACTTTCAATTCTGATTTCCTCTTTATAGAAAGCCAAAGATCTACCTTGGAAGAGATGAATTAATTGTTTACATCATCAACTCACTGGAAAAGAATATGGTTTCTAATAACCTTGTCTTTAATAAAGAGATTCTCAGTTACTATAGGTCAGAAAACTGGCACTGTCCTGCCATTTAAAGCCTAGATAATTTCACTTTATCTGCTTCTAGTTGTTGCTACTGAAGTTGTATTAAAAATGTAAACTCACAAACTGTTGTTATTTTTGTTCCAACCTAACTAGCAGCATTAATAGCAGAGCCTCATTTACATGATGACATGGTTACTGGCAATCTGCATCTTGGAAAACTTGGACTCTGAACAGCCCTAATTAACAGCAAAATGGAGCTGGAAATTAATTGGCATCCAACTAGGTGGAGAATAGAACTCAGAAAATAGAACTGTCTTGCAGTCTAGTTCCTGACTCACAAATCTGTATGCACAGCAAATATTTCTTTCTTACCTAGATTAGAATAAAATTTCCACCTGCAGTGTGAATTTTTCCTATCTTTATTTTTTAAAACTTTTTACTGACGTTTTGATATTTGGTAACCTTTAAGCATAGCCAATAATGTTTTACATATTTGATTAAACAGTATACTGTAGTCATAACAGGAAAACTGGCTGGGAATTATATGCTCTTTTTTATTTCTTTAAGTTCTCTTTGGTGTTTATTTCTTTCCTGAATGTATATTAACATTAAGTTCAAGGCAAGGAAAGAAGCTGGAAATACTGCAGTACAATACTATTTTGGACGGAAGTCATATGTATGAGATGAAGTTCAGACCAAAAAACTGTGATGATTTTAGCTGTTGATTATTTATCTAAAGGCAGTGAAGATTAATATTTATTGTTTACTGAGGCCAAAGATTCATCATGGAAGTGATGTTAATTGGCTCAAACTATTTTCTTGGGACATCTAGGATCTTATTTTCTAACAAACTAACACTTCAGCGGCCTAGAAATTTGTGGTTTGGCATCTATTTGAAGTATAATTTCGACAAACTTGGTTTGTGGCATTTAGATTATGATGTGGTCTAACATCAGGCACTAGATGAATGCTTGCAGTTGAAAGAGCAAGGGTCTGAGGTTTAGGTGTTACTTTGAGCCAGTGATCATCAAATCTAAATTGTTTCATGTTTGCTGGCTTTTGACATTTTTCAGATCCATCCATTCTCCAGCCATTTTGGTTTCTTACTGTCACTTCTAATGTAACCCATTAACCCTGTTCTCTCCACTGCAAAAGTTTATAGCTAGGAGACTGGCATAATTTAATTCAAAAGCAGTTTTAATAAAACTCCTAAAGTGCAACATTTCTTTTCTGCTTCATATAAATCCTGATACTTTTGGGTTTCTTTACGTAATCACAATTTGAAATATAGTAGGAAATGGAACTATTGGGAAATTAGTTATAAAGATGGCGGTCTAATACAATCTTGTTTTAAAATTTATGTTATTTCCAGTGATTAAGCAGAGTTTTAGCATTGCCTGGAGTGCTTCATTCATGGGGAATGATTGAGGAAGTAATTACAGTGAGCTACCTCTTTGACAGTATCTGCAAACACTAGGATTGTGCTACCAGATTGAAATTACATTTACATCCCAGAAATTATTACCATTTTAGAAGAAAAAAGCTACAGATTGTAGGGAGGAAATACTACAAGCCAATCCACATATTTAGTATAATTTTATCCATGTTTCAAAAAAAAAAAAATTATAGCCATTTGTGTATAGTTATAAGAAATATCTCAACATATTATCTCAATATATTTCAACAGAGCTATTAGCTATAGCACAATCCCGCCTGTTGTAAGAAAGGAGCTACTAGCCTGAAGATTATTTTTAAGATGTTTCTCAGTTTTTTTAGTCCATCTCATCTTTATTAGAAAACAAAATCCCTTGAAGAAGAGTCTGGTTTTGGGCAGCAGAAAGGAGAAAGGGATTCAAGGTTATTGCAAACTAAAAGAAGCAATCCACAAAAATTCTGTAACTATCTTCCTCCGCTCACCCAAGCACTGTGAGATACTCACTCTTCTTTTTTATCAGGGGCAAAGATAGTACTGATGCCAGTAAGACTCAGCAGTAACCAACCTTTATTTGAATACGGGGATTATTCAGGGCCTCAGAGCAGAGGGGCGTAGCAGGGGAATTGGTGTTCCCCTGACAGGTTGGTTTGGTGCAGCCGCACACTTGCTGAAGAAACAAATACTACTTCATTCATTTAAAAATAAGCAAGCAGTTTTAGATGTAATTCTTGCTTTTACATGAGGAATGTCCAACCTTATCTGTATGTGGGCAAAATGGATATTTAAAAGAAAGAAAAAAACCAGATCATCCAGATCCAGATTTGCTGTGACTGATGAAATCATCCCTTCCCTGAGCACAAGAACTCTGTTCTCTTACTGTGTAAATGTTGAATGCAGCCAGGCACCATAATGCAACAATGGGCCATTAAATAAGGCATTTCTAAAAAGGTCATTTTTTTCCAAATCACTATGCTTTCACTGTGGAGAAAATTAATTATAATAAATACAGTGGCCATAAATTTGTTTTTATAACCCCTTGTCTTCAATCTAGAATAAATTAGTCATCATCATAACAATCATATTAAGATTTATGGTCTAACTTTATCCCCAGTGTTATTTCAGTGTTACACCAGGAGTGACTTTGATCTAAGTGTCTATCCTGTGAGTTATAGAAGGTGGGGAGCCGCTGCCTTCCTTTCCATTATTAATCGCACTGTATTGCTTCCACCTAGAGAAAATCTGTCTTTTTACAGTGGTTGCTCTTATTCTTTCAGCATTCTTTCCACTGTGCTTGTGAACTTTTCCACTATGCCATGTCATTTTGCCTTTAAGGTGAAGGCCCTATGATAAAAAGTCACATCCCCAAGCTTTCTCTACAAAGTAGTTCAGAAGTAGAAGTTTGAGGTGCACTGCTGGACCATACATAGTTGAATTCTTCCTACCTGTCACCTGAAAGAACATCAGTAGACTCAGTACCTCAGTGCTTGTTTGACAGAAGTCTTTGTCCCCTTTTGTTGTATCAAAAAAGCTTTTTACTGATCTTCAAGAGCAGAAGGCAGAAGAAAGATGACCTTCTAACCTGCCTGAAAGCAAACTGCTTTGGACCAGTCAGGATTACAGGTGTTTAGTTCTCTATGTTTAGCCCTTTTTGTGACTCAGCACCTTGTAGAAGTAAGTCTTTCTACACACATTTCTACACACAGTGGTTCAGATAGTGGCAAGTAAGACTCAACCTTTTTTTCAAATTGTCCTGGCTGTAGAATCTGCTATCCTTAGTGAGCAAGAGGATATACTTTGTACTTCCACTGCTTTCTTTTAAGTGCATCTGGTTAGAAAGCAGTATTTCCTATGAACATTTTCAGGAAGGATTGTTTTTCTTTCATTGTTTTATATTTTTAAAAATCTAGTTTCTTAAGCCAAGCATTTTTTTTTTTTTTTAATTGGGAAATTTCTTCCGAAACAGAGTTGTCGTGAAGGTTTTCTTGTCCATACAGAGGTTTGAATGGAAACACTCTATTATCTCTGCTTCTAAAGTATCTGCTTTAGTCTCAGTCGGTGTAGATCTGTAGAGCAAAAGGTGATGGGACAAAATTCCATTTATACTATTATTATCAATTATATAATGCTAGCTGTCAATTTTGAACAACTTGAACTTATGGTAATCTATCTCTAACAGCCCTAAGAAAGAGAAATTTGGTAGTTAAGAATACTGGGTGAAACTCTGTTCTGTAACAATAATGTGACCACTTTGAAGTCATTACGGTGAACTGCAGGAGAATTATTCCCTTTTAAATTTCATAATCCGGGTATTACAGTAAGTGTGGATGTTACAGAACCATCTTAAATACTTCTTTTTTGCTAATATCCAGATTTTCTGTATAAATCTGTCTTCTCAGCAAAGAATCAGTAGTGCTAAACATATTTTTAATAATTAATGCATAATTACACCAAAGCAAAAACTATATAGATTTATAGGATTGTTTATTCTAACTTTATGGAAATATTAAGGTGATTTATTTTTTTCTTCCTTTGAAAACATGTGAAGGAGTAGGAGGAGTATTTTTGTTTCATAACCTATTTAGCCCAGCCTACACTACATGCCCAAATCAGCTCTAGCTGAGTATTTTGCTTAACATTTTTACTCTTCTTTCATGATTTTCCTGGGACCTTTGCCACTATGTTGATTAATATGTCAAACCAAATGTTGTGAGTGAGACTTTTGCTACCTGTAGTGTGAGACATACTGGCACAAGTTGCAGAAATGAACTTTAAAGTTCAGATTGTTTATTAGCTTTTTTGTGGAAGTGAAATAGCAAGATGTGGTGGTGAGAAAGAGACTCATTTGATCAAATTATCCTTCAACTGATGCTGGGCAAAAAGCAGACCCACAGATGAGAGCTACTGCTAGTATGAATGTTAAGCCTATCACTGTAAGTCACACAGAAGAAAATCCATCGGGAAGAAGACCCTAATGTACAGGACTGGAGTTAAGGACTTTTACTTAAATTTAAAGATTTTCTTCCTCATGGGAAAGAATATAATTAGCTATTTTCCTACAACTATTTGACCTGCAGATGCTTGCATCAGCAGACAGAGGAGTGCATTGAGAAGTACTGGTAGATTATAATTAAGAGATTTTGAGAACCATTATTTATGCGACATCTTGTTTTCTAACTGTTGGGTTAATAAGATAGTAAACAAGTATCAGCATCTAATGTAATAGTAAAGACGTGTTTTAAATTGGTGGTAAGAATCTAAGGCTGGCTTGAGGAAATCAGCTGCCACTTGTTCAGTCCACTGTTACTGTCCTTGTAACCAGTACCAACTGTACTCCAAATTAGAAAGCAGCCAAAATTAATATTATGAAGTAATGTAGTGAAGATATGTCTGCATTAACCTTAAGGAGACCCTAATTAAAGGAATATGGCCAATGCATAACTCTTTATGCCCCTTCTAACTTCAGTGAAGTTAAACCAGAAGTGATTTTGGTCCTTGAGCTTTGGGCACCCAAGTCACGTTCTAATTCTGTCTAGTTCAGCAAGTAAGCCTGTTACGTCATTTCAAATCGCCATTCGATACACTATATGCTAATCTCTTAAGTCTCTTTGTGCTGCAGAAGCAACAGCTAGCGATGTAGGCAGGTGCCAAGAGCTAGATCCCCAATTGGTGCATATAGCATAAAGCCAGCAGGGAATAGAATGTAGCTAAATAGGTGGAGAAACTAGGTACATGTCCCTCAGCACAACAGGACAGGGTGTTCTCCTTTTTATGAATCACAGATTCGTTACCAAACCCATTAATTTGTACGTATCTTCATTTGTATCCTGCCTTAGTAGGTATTAGTAGGCATTTGGCCCCCAACATAACTACAGTGCTCATATGTTCATCCAGTGTGGACGGGAAAAATCCCAAAGCTATTCTGAACTATTCTTGCAGGAGCTGCTGTACAGTAGTGGAAAGCATTATAAAGATTTTGCTCTATAGAAATGAAAACTGTGTTTCATCATCTCTGAACTACTCACTTTAGAGACACAAGAAAGTACAGTACACTCAGAGAATGCCAAAAGGAGATGTATTCCAAAGCAGGATATCTTCCAAGAAATCAGATGATTAATGTAGCAGAGGTTGCTGTTGATTCCTGTGTATGTTGGAAATGCTTTGAAATGAGCTAGATTTAAGCAGTTACACTAATGGTTTTATTCTAAGTGCTTGAAAAAGGAGGTGGTTTGTTTACTGAATAAATTTGCAGCTACTGTCATTTTAATCCTGAAAAATTGGTTTGGAAAAGGCACCTGGCCCTTCCAATGTGCAGATATAAAATGTGAAGAAGCAATTACAGACACCTTCTTTCAGCAAGGATAATATAAATGTGAAGCCTCTTTTTGGAAGGCTTCTGAAGACAGAAGCTTTACAAGACAAATTTGTTATCTTGTTTTGTTCTCAAATGCCTGGGTAAGGGTATTAGAAGTCTCCTCATCTGGATTCCCAATCTGGTGAGAGGTTTCAAGCTTTCATAATTAAAGTTTCTCTCTATCAAAAAAGAAAAGGGAAAAAAAAAAGTAGCAACCATTCAATGTCAAGTATAAAACTGAAGCAAAACTACAGCTCTGAAGCTGCACTGATAGATGACTACTTAGCTGTTAGACACACACTACTCCAAGACAGAGCTGAGAAGTCTACTGCCACATTGGCAAGTTTTTGCACAACTGCTGTCTGCTATATCTGCTTCTTCATGGGATCAGTGGAAAAAAATCAGTTTTTCAAGGCTTTTACCTTCCCCTCACCATTGCCTGTCCACAACTTTGATTTGTATAGAGAAGCCATCCTATGGCTGTACTGTTCTCTAGTAGTGAGAATGTTATAGACAACCAAAATAGTAGTATTCAAATCAACTAGCAAGAACACATTTATGGATTTTTATGAGCAAACAAATTATTCAAGATATGTTTTTTACCCAAATATGGAGATGTATAGTGTAAAACACACACGTGTGCAGTTAAGGGATTGTTTTCAATCTCTGCCTAAGGGCCCAGATGGGCACATATTATCTGTGTATGGACATAACCTCCATTTAATTTGAGCAAGAGCTGTGAAACAGATAACTTTTCAGTTAGTTGACTTAGTTTTCATGCATTTGTGCTACATCAATTTTATAGTGTCTGTAAACTTAGGCTAAAGGAATAGGAAGACTAGTAGGAGCAATTAACTTAGTACTATTTGCTGCTCTATGGCCAGATAGAGAACGAAACTAAAAATTCACGAGTCTCTTCTGGGGGTTGAGAATAATGTATTTTCCTGGCAAAAGTGCTAAAGGATATAGTACAAATAAGACCCTAATCTAAATTTGACAGTTACATTAGAATTTTAAAACATTTAAAATATTACCTATATGTAATGTTCAAATGGTTTGTGACACTTTCAGGTTAACTTTTAATAGATGTTTGAAAGTGTAGTTTTCACTTGCACAAATGCAACCACAAGCAAATTCTGAACTGAAGGTCAAGAACATTTGGCAAAAAGACATTTTAAATGAGGATTATTTTTGTCAAATATTCAGAGCATGCATTTTGTCCTGGTTTCCATGAGTCATTTCCTCAACCAATAAAGGACAAAATTCTGAAATATTGCATTCAAATGTAGAACTTGAATCATTACAGTTTGTTAATTACATGTTCTTTGTTAGATAACCTTGCAACCCCAGAAATCTCTTATGCCCCATGTTTTCAACAACATGTAGTGAAAACTGGAACGCCTTCATGACCCACCATTTCAAAGAATACTGATCTCTTGGGACTCTACAACTCCTGTAGTAGCCAAGGTGTTTCTAAATCTGCTGAGTCTAGATGGTTATTGGTCACTGTATCTACCTCCTGATTTCTCAGGCATACATTCATGCGTGCATCATATGCACATCTAATATCTTTTTTAGCCTGCAAGCACTGCAGGTTTGCTTCCTAGAACCAGTCTTACAGCTCTCTGAATTTGCTACTTGCTTAAACATATCTGTCAAACTTGTTTACTAAGAACTGCCAAAGTTTTGTCTTCTAATTTGTCTCCTTAAGAGATCATGTGGCAGAAGGACATTGAACAGAAACAAAGGAATCTCTTAGCGATTTGGTTTTGAAATGTAAAAACAGTTCCAGGACTGTGGAAAACAAAAAGCAACTGATCTCAGATCATTGCTGTCTGAATTCTGAGTTTGAACCAAATTGTTAGGAGACAGCCTTGCCAAACTGCTTTGTTGATCTTGCTTTTTAAATTTGGTATAATCTCTGTGGTTTAAAGATGTCCTCTTTTTGCAAGGTAACAGCTGTCCTTCAGGCAGGTGCTAGTTTCCACCATGGAAATGCCAAACTTTAGTTCTGTCAGTGAGTAAAATAAACATGATGTGGGCACTAAGGGTCTAATTTTCTAAGCCTCATTCTCAACTAGGATGCCTGACTAGCAATATAACCAAGTGCAAGAATGGCAATTCCTCAACCTTGCTCTGTGAAGATTCCTGGAGAGGCAAGATTTTTTATCCAGCAGACCATGCACATCCACAGAGGACCCCTGTGAATAGTGTGCTGAAAGGATAAAAGAATGATAACATCTTCTTTAGGCTGCAGTAATGGTCATAGAAACAAGAGAAGGTAATAATATCCCTTCCAGGTACCAGCCCTCCCCCACAGTTATACGGTTGTGTGAAAGGGTGGACTCCTCAATACCAAGATTTAATTTTCTAACCTTGTTGCTGCATCAGGGAGTCAGCCAGCTTAGCGTTTGTTTTGTGATCAGAGAAGGTACTGGAACAGGTTCCACTTTACAATCAGTATCTTTTTTTGACTGTCAGGTCTTTGGTAAGCATATTTGCAAAGCAATAATAAAAATTAAAGTGCACTCTAATACTCTGCACTCACCATTAACTTCTGAAATATTGTAGTGCATTAATTTTAACAGTTACTTTACAAAACCACTTACCAAAATCTTGGATGCCAGAAAATGATAAAATGCTGTTGATGTTATACCAGAGCTTCCCACAAATTGGTTCTTGGTGTGGAACAGCCTACTTCACTCCCTTCCTGATATAGCATCCACCCACAGCGCTTTTCTTCTAAAGGGAACAAACAGCTGGAAAACACATGGAAGTTATTCTGTTTAAAATTCAAGTTAAATTTAACCAGTTGTCTGTGGTCTCAGACAGCTTCAGATTGAGAAAAATAAGGCTACAGTACAGGACTGATGCTGAGTTTGAGAAGAAATTTCAAAAGAAGAGAGATGTTTATTTTTTAAGTGAGTATTTGTAGCAGCTTTCTAATTTTCCCACTCAAAATAATGCCTAGTATCTGCTGGTACAATGGTAATAAACATATACATCAGCCATTTTGTTGATATACTTTAAAATACTTTACAAATAGTAACATACCGTTAGTCAGAAAACAGAGCCACAAAGAAGCTAAGTGATTTATCTAAAACCTCATTTCATATCTTAAATATCATTGGTCTTTTCATTGCTATGCCCTTATTGACCACAACCACTTCTGGTCAAACTGCACAATTCTGGCTCAAGCAAAATTCCGTGCTGTATAGGGTCTGCCAGCATATACACACTGCAGTACCTGTGACTTTGATGTATAGGGTCAAGAAAGGCCCTCTCTCTCATGTAACTCCTTATCAGGACAGTAAAACTATGGGGGATGCAAGAAAAGCCAAGTGGACTGTATATTTTACACCTGATGCCTACTCTAGAAAAGGTCTGTGTATCAGCCTGATTTTAGGGCAACGTCTCCTCTTTTTTCAGAGCTAGTGGTGCAATGTGTGTACTAAACAATGTGGGCAGTTTGTGAGTAGGTGGATTTTTTCACCCCATGTTGTATTTATCAATCAGGATGTTTGCCAGAGAATTTGCCTTGATTGCAGAAGGCCTAAGAAAACAGAATAAATCTGAGCAATTCTTCAGTTGCCCTGAGGAGGTTGTTACTACTGGTGATTCTTAGAAGCCCTGTAAGTTAGTAGCTGTATGTGTTAGAAGATTTGCTCAGGCCAGAAAACTCCCAAATAGCCAAAGTAGCTACTCATAGTACTAGAGAATCAGAATGAAGACAGAATACTGAGATATATCAAACTTCATTAATCGGGAAAAAAAAAAAAAGAAACAAATTGATGCAATATTTAAACCAGAAAATCACTATAATGACAAATGACAGCCCTGTAGCCTGCAAAATCTGCTAATAAAGTGTCTGCTGTGGTTGTTATTAAAACTAAACTTATGATCCATGATTATCTAACCATTAAACATAAGTGGGGGCTAAACTGGATATCTGTGTCAGACGATATTTCAGTGCTGTCTGGACTGAGAAAATTACTCATCAAATCTGATTTCTGATGCCTCCCTTCTCTGAAGATTAGCCCCCTGAGGAGTTTACAGGCATTTAGAAAGATTCCTTCCTCCCTCCCTTTGTGTCCTCTTTCTCTTCAGTAATTACACTGTAAGCTTTCTTTAAGTTTAATTTGTAGACCTTTAAAAATGACTTATGTAGAATAGCTGTGCAATGGTGAAGTGGCTGACCACAGAGCAATTCTGCATTGCCAGAGGAGCATCCCTCCTACTTGTGTGTAATTATTCTTGTCCAGGTGAAATTTCCTGGACCTATAGCAGCAGCAGTGTAGGTCCTTCCATCAGTCAGGTTGGTTGAATACAATGGGTATTTTTGCCAGAGTTACATCAGCTAAAATAAAGTTAAGAAAAAGGCACATTCAACTGAGATAGTAGTTGGCACATTAGAGTTTCTTTTTGATTGATGTACGATAAATTTTTTGTTGTCAAGAAAATTGTTTACACCATTTGACTAATGGGGTGGATGGTCTGTTTAGGAGAGAAAATAGATACATATGGCAATGGAAAAAAGCTCTTATTTTATTGGATTACTGCCCACATACCAACAAAATGCTGCATATGTCTTTAGTTCCAGGCTCAACTGGCTTCCACTGTAGCCAACAAGAGGTGAAAGTGGTTATGGCAAGAATGGAGCGTTACTTACTGAGACCAACAAACTACATGAGTACTGTGCATTTTACCTTTATTCCTGCTCTTAGAATGGGGTGAAGTAAGGTCAATATGTGTTTTGTTAATTCATGCATGGCTCCACACCAGTTGATTTCTTTTTAGAGGCTACTGCCTTGTCTGCTGTTAGCAAATATCCCATTAGCAAAAAAGTCCAGAGCTGACCTTCAGATGATGAGGTTGCAAACCAAATCCCTCTTCCACCAATGTATGAAAAAGTGTCATATTAAGTACTAATTGCATAATATGAAAGCACTTGCAAGTAACAAGATGGGTAGATTTTCCAGATAGCTCAGTGGTTTACTGGCCTGCTTAACGTAACAAAAATATTGGAGAATGATATTAGTAACTTGTATTACCTAGCTCAGTGGCCGTGCCAGCTCTTTGCTGATCTGAGCATTCTTTTAGTAGGGCAAACAGGAGACTGGAGAGGGTTCTTACCAATACAGTTATGTTCTGCTGAAGACTTTTATCTGCTGAGACCTGAGAGGGATTGACAATGACTCCCTCCACAGGTCACTTAACAACAGGGTAACAATTTTCAGCCGGAGTTAAGCTGAGTAGCTCTGAGCAGGTAGCTTGGAGGAGAAAGTATCTGCCTGCATTATATTATACCCTTAAACCATTCTGATTTGTTCTCCAATTTCTGTATAGCAATCATCCAAATTACAGAGCAAAAGGTTTTGTGAATAATGTGCAAAGTACAGCCAGGATTCTTTTAAAAATCTAACAGTCAATAAAGTATTCATGCTTTCTGGAATGAACTTGGGCCTCTATATATCATTGATCCTTTATTAATGATTTCATTTTAAATACTGCTATCCTGATTCACAAAGGAAGCATTTTCCATTTTCCATCGCCCTTCTGTTAAACATCCAAAGGGAGAATTTTCTGCTTACAGAAAAAGTAATTTCACAGATGACCACCATTGCTGAGGGCCAGATTCAGAAAATTATAATCTTCTCCCCTCTTTCTCCGAAAGTTCCTGTCCTTGTTCATTAGCCATACACACCAAGAGATGAAGCGAGCTTTATGAAACTTTGTAATTGGGTGTCTCCCACTGATGCCACATGAATATGTCATTAGACTAATACCCTTTACTGACACACAGATATGGTTTTCAGAACAGATCTGGAAACCTCACAAGCTGGATATAGTATTTTAAAAGACTAAAATGATTTGTACATTTCTTATTTAAAAATTTCTTAATTTGCAGGATGCCTTAAAATCTGGCTGAGACCCTACCATGTCATCACATCACTATAGAGAGCATGTTGCCAAAAATACATGTGGAGCTTTGGAGCACAATGGTGGTAGAGCTAATGAGAAGTCCAAGCAAAAATAGTACAAAAACCTCACACTCTAAGCCCTGAAAGCAAGTACCCTATATTCCCTGCAAGTGGGTTGTCTACAACGTAACTGCAGCATGTACTGCATGTATATGGGCATTACTTTCTTTACATGAGGACATACTATCAGAGAAATTTAACTTTCTCCTTAAAGTCGTCAGGCAACATGCACTCCTACATGAAGACATAACCCAAAATTTAAGCACCTTGTGTTAGTCCATTTGAAGCCTTTCCACCAGTCTGATGAAAAAGTGGACCAGAGCTATAGTATATGAACTGTGACTATGTTACGTTTCTTTCTAGCATGGGAATACTTGCTTTAAGTCTTATGTTAGTCGGAAATAGTCTCAGAGCAGGCAGTTCGAAGTTTATGCATGCTGCTCCTTTCTCACAAACAAATCTCAATGGGAAAAGTGTTCAAGGTAGATTTTTGCGGTTCTTTTTTTTTTTTTTTAGATGGATGGCAGATGGAGAACCTCTTTTCAAGTGAACTTGGAGCATGGACACTGTTTTGGAGAGAAGAAAATAAAAAGAGAGAACTGTAAAGAAAGTTTGAAGAGCCCTGTGCTCCTGAAGGGCTGTCTGCCCTTCCTTTTAGCAGCATACAAGGTAAGTTCTGTTTGAATGATTTTGGCATATCTTTATGCTGAAGAGCTGTGTGTCGTTAAGCAACATTTAGCAGTGTGTAAGCACATGGAAGTTGCCTTTGGTACTTTACATAGCTGTGTCTGCTCTCATCCCAGATTCTGTTAGTAAAGATAAAAGGTCCTTCTATGAGTTGATACACGATCAAGGTGTATACTGAGAATGGTATAGAGATCAGAAGCTCAGCTCTTTCAAAGCTAAATGGGCCATAGCAAAGACTACAAGCTAAACAAAACACAGGACTCGATCAAAAAAACGTGTAAGTGATCTCTCTCCTTTAAACAATGAACTGTGTTCCCTGTTGCAAGTGTGGCACTGTTTCATTTAATTTCCAGTGACAATAAGAATAAAAATCTATTTAAAGTGTTTAAGGGAGTGAATCACACATTCGAAAGAAATATTTTTTTGTGAAGAGTAGCATAGACTTTTTATAACAAGTGAATTGTGTGAACAGAAAACAGATTGAGAAAACAGGTACAAGCTATGCCACTCATGAAATTTTATCCAGAGACCTGCAGCCTGAAAACATTCATGTAACTTTAAATTTCTGTTCCAGATTGTCATGAAATATAAAGAGAATAAAGAGAATATTAGGAGAGCACTTGTTGTCTAATGTAGTTGATCTCGCTACATTTTGTGCTTTGATGCAGTGCCTGTATGATCAGATAGGATAGCCTGAGGCTTGATGTAGTAGCATGTCTGATTTTACAGGAATGTAAACCAGGAACAAGTCCATTCTAGACAGAGGTCTTAAAAATCCAGAGCATAGGGTGCCAAGTTTACCTTCCCACTTCTGAGTGTTAGCAGATGCTCCGTGAAGGCAAGATCCCAGCACCATTTGAGAACAAGCAGAGAGTCTGCATTCGCTTCTCTTATGCTGTGACATCCCTGAAGTTAAGGACCATTTCAGCTGTGCCACCTTTGTATTTCCTTAAACCTTTTCCTTTCTCTGGTGGCAGAAAGGTGAGAAAAGGCCCTGAGTGCTCTCAAGCCAACTATATAGCAATAATTTGGGGATGTTCCCAAATCTAAGTCACTAAATCTAGCTTTAGGCTTGATAGTAACACAAGGAAGGTTCTGGGAAATACTTTAGCAGCTGTAATTCAAAGAAACCTTAAGATACTCTGTATTATATGTAGCACTGTAATGGCCCTTTGTAGTCTTAGGGAGCAGGGGAATATAAGGATTATAGAATGGCTGCCTCCTTATTATGAAATGGTGTCCCATAGTAATCATAGTTTACGTGAACCTGAGGACTGATGCCATAAGCTTTTATATATCTTCATTCATCCTATATAAATTTAAAAATCAAATAAGCTTGTAATTCAAATGATGAAGAGAGTCAAAGAGATTATAACCAATGAGGCCAACTGCAACTAATATTGCATCAGGTGCTTAACTGTTCAATATATGTGTAAATACACTCAAACCTTGCAAAATATGTTTAACAAGTCTGTAACTTCAGGTAAATATTAAAACTCTGTGAACGCAGCATTTAAGCTTTTTAAGCTCAGCACTTAAGTGTGCGCTTATTGTGAAGTCTGTGTGTTAGTTTTTTGTGACAGGGCATGATATGCAAATCAAAGGCCTATGAAGTGTTACTGAAAAAATGGTGTCCAACATAACTGAAATGTAGCTGCAGATACTGTAGTTTGTTTTGCTTAGATTATAAACTCTTTGAGGCAAAGGGCCACTGTTTTATTCTTTACAAAACACCTGGCACATGTGTTGTGTCCAGTTATGGTTCCTGTGCTCCATTGTCATTTAAGAATAAAAAAATCATCTAAACAATGTAGCTGTTCAGAATTTGTCAATAGAAAAAGCAGTTAGTAAAACTTTTTTCCTGCATTATATGATAATATATATGTTCCCGTTGCTATTTACATATGAGAATTTTATAGGGGGTGGTCAAGATGAAAAGCCAAAAAAAAAAATCCTGATTTTTCTTTAATTTCAAACTCTTACTATGGAAAAAGTAACTATGTTCTTATGTCGTGGTTTAAGCCCAGCCAGCAGCTAAGCACCACGCAGCTGCTCCCTCACTCCCCCCGCCCCCGCTCCCAGTGGGATGGGGAGGAGAATCAGGAAAGAAGGTAAAACTCGTGGGTTGTAAGAACAGTTTAATAACTAAAGTAAAATATAATACTAACAATACTAGAAAGGAAATATAATAATAATAGTAGTAATGAAAAGGAATATAACAAAAAAAAAAAAGAAGAGGGGGAAAAAAAAAAGAAAAAAAAAACCAGTGATGCACAATGCAATTGCTCACCACCCGCTGACCGATGCCTGAGCAGCGATCCGCCCCTCCCGGCCAACTCCCCCCTGTTTATATACTGGGCATAACGTTCCATGGTATGGAATACCCCTTTGGCTAGTTGGGGTCATCTGTCCTGGCTGTGCTCCCTCCCAGCTTCTTGCACACCTGCTTGCTGGCAGAGCATGGGAAACTGAAAAGTCTTTGGCTTAAGATAAGCGCTACTTAGCAACAACTGAAACATCAGCGTGTTATCAACATTATTTTCACATTAAATCCAAAACACAGCACTGTACCAGCTACTAAGAAGAAAATTAACTCTATCCCAACCGAAACCAGGACATCTTACAATGTTAAAATGGGAAATATTTTTATGTAATATTATTCAAGTTGATTCCAAAAAGAAAATTGGCCATTCCAGAGATAAAAATTTACCGTATGTATTGACTTTCAGACAATTATCAAATATGTAAATTCCAGAGAGATGTTTGACCTGAACTTAGATCTGCTGCATGCATCAAGATTCGTTCATTTTAAACTAATTGAGGAACAATTAATTGGTGTTCAAGGTATTAATTTCTTTTTGTTGTTGTTTAAATTCAGCTATTTCTGTCTATAGCATAATACGTAAGAGGCTATGATCATTGCTTTTTAACTTTTTGTGCAAATAAATTACAAAATTAATTGCTGGTTGCACTGAAATTAAGGAGATGTCAGTGTTTCAATTGCAAACCTTTCTTTTTGGAGGTTTATAAATCAGTTATAAAAGTTCTCTCCAAACACAAGAAATAAATTAATTAGCGACGTTGTCATAGCTGACAAGCATGTTTGTTTACATCTTTAATGATCTTAGGAGTCTTAATCATTTAACATTTCTAAGTGTTTTGAGATCCTTGAAGGATGGACTCGATAAAGTGCAAAGTATTATTAATATTCTCTTTAATTCGTTCATGTTAACAATACATATGCCGTGAGGGCTATTTCAGCCAATTGTGTGTGCTGGATCCCACAATGTATCTATTAGGAAATGTCTCATGGAAATTATTAAAGATTCAGTTGAGATCTAGTGATCATTTACTTTGACGAGCAGAAGAATTGGCAAGCATCCTTTCAAGGAGAAAGATGAACCACTGCCTCCTTGGAGGACGTAAGAATGGGAAGAAAGGATTTCTGTTATATATACCATAAATTTGGAAAGCCTGGTTAAAAACATATTCATATAAAGATACCTATCTATCTTTATAGATAGGTATCTTTATAGATACCTAGGAGATAAATATATACATACATACACAGATGGAGACAACACACACACATATAAAAATAGTGTCCATCATTTAGACTTGGATTCAAACCACTTAAGGAGGTGCCAGTTTCATATCATAATTAAGCTGCTGAACGGGGTTGTTTACTCCCTTTTTCCTCGCCTGTGCCTCCAGCTGTGTTCCTAGGCGTACTGTTAGCCTTGGTCTGAGTTTGACATGCTCATTCTTGCTGTGGTATGAGCTGGTTCAGGGAGCTAAAGACGACAGGAAGCAGTCCATATTTTGGAGGGCAGGATTCATTTTCTACAGGTTTAGCTACCTGAACCAGCCCACTGTGGGGCCAGACAAGTACTGAAGCAGTCAGGTGAACAAGAGAGGTGTGAAAGTAGATTAGCTTAGTTCTAATGTCAGATTTTATTGCGGGTGGGGAGTAGTCCCTCTTGATTTGGTGGTGGGAGCCAGACCCTTCCAAAAAGTAGGCAGGTCTCAGGCTGAGAGCAAGGCTCCTTCTTCATTGACTACAGAGGAAGAATAAGGTGAAAACACTTTTTTAACATAGCCTTCTCCATTTAGTGCCTAAAGTTAGATAATTTTAATCTAGGATAAACCAAATCTTGCTTAAATGAAAAGTACGTGTTTTCCTTGGTTTTTTAGGATTTAAGTTAAAGAGGAATATGGCCATTTCTCTTGGGCTTTAAACCTAAAAATAACATTTAAAATGTTCATCAAGTTTTCTTTGAAAGCTATTTAAACATCTGAATAAAAGGAAGAAGTTGTATTGTTATTTAGAGCTCCTTGGAGAAACTCCAAGCTTTAATTGCACTTCACTTTCATTTCTGTAAGAATGAATCTGAATGAAAGTGTCTCTGTCCTGTGGTGCTCTTTCATTCCCCATCTTAGTTCTTGTGAAAACAGTGCACTGG
Source organism: Gymnogyps californianus (assembly GCF_018139145.2). Classification (NCBI taxonomy): domain Eukaryota; kingdom Metazoa; phylum Chordata; class Aves; order Accipitriformes; family Cathartidae; genus Gymnogyps; species Gymnogyps californianus. Next base: position 11,540,973 of record NC_059481.1, read on the forward strand.
TGCAGCCAAACTCAGCCAGGCGCCCTCCTGCTGTTGATTTAGACATCTCTTTTGGCTCCTAGCTGATTTTCTTTTGTTTTGAGAATAAATTAAAAGCATGTTTGAAAGTAGCAATGTCAATTTTTCTAATTATCTGAGACATGGTGACTGTAAATACCACACTACCTATTAAACAAATATATTCAAGAAAGTTCAGTGGATGATATCGAGATAAATCGAATCTAGTGGTTCTCTCTGAGATTTTCAGGCCAGATAATGTGTGCACACTGGATACAACATGGTTCTGCGTATGTTGGGCTTATGTTTGTGTACATGCACGGAAAAATGACCTTGTTTCCTAAGAACTTGCTGAACATGTTCTCTGGAGTCTCTCTGTGCATCGGCTAGCTCTCTGATACCTCCAGATGCCACAACAGCAAAAAAAAAAAAAAATTTTTTTTTTTTTTTTTTTTTTCCCCTTTCAGAAATCATGAGTTGAAAGGTAAGACAGTTCTGGAGAAACCCAGGCCTGTTTATCTTTTATATGGCTCATGAGAGGAGAACTCTTTCTCTGTTTTACATCTAACCACACTTGCTGAGATCTATGGCAGCACACTTAAAACAGTTTCCATGGGAAAGCTGATGGCTGAGTTTATCTTAATTTATGCTACACTTGTTTGCTGAGCTCTACATGTGTTTTGATATAGCGTCAGGAGTTCTTCATCAGTTGAGTAAGGAGTGCTTGATGTTCCTTGATGCTGTTCTTTTATTTCCAGGCCTGTTGCTACCAGATTTCCTCTTCCCTCCTACAAAGTATAGCAGATTTTCTACTATTTTCAATGTCTTCTGACATATGAGGTTTCTTGAAATACAGCTGATATTTGTATGTGTGGATATTCCCCATAATATCTGCTATTTTTCTAGTTCTAAACTAAATACACATTAGAACTTCCTCTGGTGAGACAGTCATGTTTGGGGAATGTTCATGGGATGCTGCATATTTAACGCTTACCTTTACTTTACTTACTTTTTTTTTGTTTTATGTTTGCTCACTATTTAAGACTTTTGGGGCCAGATTGTTCAACCATTACATAATCCTAACAAAGCTGACCATGAAAGTAAGAATGGAAGGACTGGATTGTCGGTTGCATTGTTATAATGACAAACCTGGTTGTTTAGTACGTACAGGCCACTAAAACTTTGGCCTAAATTTAAATAGACATTAGGAACTGTGGGAACAGACTCTGGAGTCAGAGTCTGTGTAGTTTGTTATACTGGATCCTAAATGTATGTAAAAACCGCAAAGCAGGGGAAAATTGGACATATCTGTATCTGTCATTTTAACTTATACACAGAAAAGAAAGAAAGGTTTATATCTTACAAAGAGTGAGGTTCTCTTTTCTGAAATTAGTTCATAGCCCCAATTATACTGCATCTGAATTTCACACATTTAAAGCACTTTAAAAGTTTTAAAATCAAATAAAGAACCTGATGAAAAAATCCATACTGGAAACTTCTGGCTTTTTCAGAAGCATAATCTTGTCTGTAGCACTGATAAAATCATAAACAATATATTCTACTTGCCTAAATTTAAAAGAGTGGTATGTTAAGTTATTGTTAAAGCTATAGGTAATACACATTCTTACTGACAGTGAACTTTAGTCAACAAAACAGAAATGGTTCAGTTCTTGTATTTATTTTCCTATGAGATTGTAGACCTACATGTTTCATATGAGTAGTAAAGGAATCCAGGGAATATTTCCCATTTCTTTTTAGGGTAGTGTAAATGAGCATGGGGAGTTACCAAGAAATGGGGGAATTTCCTTGGGACTTATCTTTGGAAAGGAAGGAGCAATCTATGTTCTTTGACCTGTAATGAGCTGGTTTTGTCCAATGCTGGCAGGTTGGTCTGGTTGCTGTTTGTGTTTTTGAACATCTCATCTGGACACAGTCTTTTCAGAGAAGTTTTTTGCATGTTTTCATTGTGAGGAATAGAGACTGCACCACTGACAGGCTGTGGGAATTATGATTATCATATTGGCAATTTTTAGCTTTTATTTTCAGCAGTATTACTCAAGATATTCTCACACACGTGAGGAAGTATTGATGCTATTGGACCTTAAATACTGTGTGTACAGTTCTCTGCTAACCTTGCCCAGGAAAACAAAATCTGGTATAAAGAATGGCTACAGGGACTTGGAAGCCTGCCTTATGAAATAAAGCTGAAAGCTTCTTTGGACTAGCAAAACAAAAGCTGAAAGGACTCTCCCTGACAGTCATGAAGGTTGAACATGAAGCTCCTCATGAAATTCAGTATACATGTCTTTCCATTGAGACGCTGTGAGCCTACAGACTAGCTTAGGTTTATGCAACTCTTAATTTTGCAGTTTTCTCATTACAGACTGAAAAAAAGCCTTCTAAGACGCACCCACACTGTCAGATACTTTACAGAGATATTAGTGTGTTGTCAGATTACAGAATGTCTTCTGTATGCCTCGCAAAATTTGAACCCAAATATATAAAGTGTTGATGTATATAGATTGAACGGATATATTTGATTTTCATTATGCAGTTGTTTTTCTATGATTTTTTCTAGTTGCTCTAGTTGCTTCAAAACGGGTAATCTCATTCTTGTTCTAGCCTTCCTAAAGCTTTCTCACTGTTAAAACTTATTTTTAAATGAGAGGGGTTTGCTTAAGTTTAATATAAAAAATATTTTTTTAACTCATGTAACATCTAATATTTTCATCACCTGTAAACAAAGGAAATTCATCTTTTTGCAAAATCTTAATGCAAGACTACAAAGGTGTAGACAGTTCTTTTATAAGCTATCAGTGTATTGTTCAGTTCATCTACATGCAGAGCTGGGGTAGTGGTATTCAAGAAGCATATGCGTGGGCTAATTGGATTTTCCATTTTGCATTACTTCATTGTTGAATATGTGCAGGCTTAGAAGATTCAGGGTAATAAAACTAGCATAATGCTACATGTATATGATTACCTCTGTCTTGTTGATGACTTAATCCCAGAGTTAATGTCATTTATTTTTCAGATGTGAGAATGACCTGTCATCTATCAAAACATTAAACTGACTCTCACACTACAATATCGATTGGCAGAACTGGAAGTGTCCTTAAAGATTTTTTTTTTTCCAGTTTGAAAATTAATGCAGCAAGATCTAGTTGATTCTGGGTAGTATATGGCTTTTCTCCTGTGACATGTTGTCAGAACAACAGGATGGCTGATGGTAGCTATAGAATGTTTTAAAAGTTGTCTTTTTTGTTAAACCCCTTAGTAGCTGAACATTAACAGTAGTTAGGACTTGGGATTCTGCTGTCAGGGCACTCATTTGCCTTATTTCTCTCTCTTAATGACTACAAGTTGTTAAGATGCACAGCACATGCACTAAATATAAAAAACACTAAATATAAAAAAGAAAAATAGACTAGGAGAATTAAGGTAGACTTAGAGATTCAGGCACTTATTTCCACTGAAATTCAGTTATCTAGGGCTTGGACACCAGAATTCAGTAGACACCTTTGAAACTGCTTTCCACCTTTTCAGTACTCCCCATTTTGAAGGTAGTGGAAGGATTGGTACTGGATATCAGCATAACAAAGAATCTTATCCAGCAGTGAAAAACGGATGGAAAAGTGTCAATATGAGAATAGAGCCACTTACTCTGGGTAGCAATTACAACAGGGCAAAGAAGTTAGTTTTGCCTCTAACATTGTCTAACCAAACATTAGACCTGGAGTCTAGAAACAGACTTGCAGTATTTTCTGCAGCTTTCTGTATCTTGTCTCCCTATTTTCTTTTTCCTCTTTGAAGGGGAGTTGTTTACTAGTGGTATAATTATAGCTTTGTTTTACTATGGTAAGGCTGTCAAGAAACACACCAGCAAGAGTCCAGAAAAATCCCCCAAAGGCCACTCAGAGCATTCGTGCAAGTAATCAACAGTGATAAATTTAGCATGAAACATTTGGCCATGTAAGCTGCAGATTGAGAACAATGGATTTCTCCAGCTATGATAGTAGGGACTAGCTGCCCCCCTATCCACTAATTATCTGTGAAAATGAGGGTTGGGGGTTGCTAGCAGGATTACTTTGCAACTGCTGAAAATTATGGTGATTTTGAGAAAGTAGCAGTCAAAGAAAATGTCTGTACATGTTTGTTTGCCAAAACCAGCACAGCTCATACTTGGCCATGTTTTAAAGTTTTGAGCAAAATGTATCCTACCATTTCAGTATTGCTTCAATGCTGAACAAGCTGAACTAGCAACATGAACACTGTGGCAGCCTGAGGTAGTAAAAGCCCTCAGGAAACACTTGAAGATGTCAAAGCATCTGTTGTTTTCCCCACTAATTTTGTGCACTTGTGGTAGGGAGAGGCCATGACATGGAGCTGGTCTTCTGTCTATGAAGATGTGGTAGTCTTCCACCATTTCCTGGAGATGTGCTAATTTGGGGAACAGAGCCAATGGGAGATGAACAGTGGAAATATTGCAGAGATTTGCTTCCCAGGACAGGTTTTCTATGAGAGATGATAATGTGGGCCCACATTCTATTCTTATATGTGCTGGAAGTTTTTTGAGATCATGGAAAGAATAGAGATGGCATTAATGGTCTCATTGATTATAAATTTTACTCTGTCAGTTTAAGCAAAATCATAGTCATCCCATTTACTGTCTAGAATATGCAACTTCTCCAGAAGATATCTAGCTTTGTTAATTCAAGAAAAGGGAAATATTGGAAACAGACTGATAATTCAGGTCTTTATGGGCCTGCTCTTTTGTGGAGGCTGCTAGCCTATAGGTCCCTCCTGTCAGTTGGCAATTTCCAGGTTTTTCTCCTGGATGTGTATCATTGCATGATTATTCTAACTGCTTTTGGGAAAGAGTTGTGCAAAGCATACTCAGTCCTTTGTTTTATAGATAGTTGTTATTACAAAATGAACATAGCCTCAGATACTTAGTAAAAAGTATATTTTAAAAAACAATGAAACTTGAAGAAGACAAGAAGACTGCAAATATTCATAGCTCCCTTAGTGAAGGTCTTGAAAAAATTCAACAGTATATCTTTATATTACACTGTACAAGCTTTGAGGCAGACATCTCCATCGCATGCAGACCACAGTATATTAGACAGCACACTGAATTCTGCATTAATGACTTTCAAATAGTCCTCACAACTCATGATATTGCTTGAGCTGTGGGAACAGTTTTCTGTGAGGCTTACTGCCAAATCTTTCACTTTTGTTATTCTCTTACGAAACTGTGGCAATTTAGCACAAGCCTGTACTAAAAGCTCACATTTTATATACTCAAGAAGTGCAAAAATCAATCCATGAGCAGGCAGAGAAATACTAAAATGCTTGTAGTCTGAAAGGGGGCTACCTGCAAACCCATTTCATCAGTTTGGCTAAGTACCCCAACGTCAGGAAGCTTATCTGATCCATCTAGACTTCTTGATGATGAAAATCTCACAAAAACAAAGGATTTCTGAGACTTCATGATTTCAGTCATTCAGAAAATACCATGAGAAGCATTTATGCTTCCTTCATATTGCATTTTTTGCTGTCTGCAGACAAATCAGAAAATGCGAACACTGAACAACTCTCAAAAAAGTAACCTTTTTTAAAATCCCTAACATTTTTGGCTTGTGTCTAATGACAAAAATGAAGTAATTCTGTTCCCGCTTTTGACACAGCTGACTGATCCCTGCTGAGAACGAGTGTTCACACTTGCTTGCTTCAATAAGTAAGACATGAAAAGGATGTCAGGGACCAAATTCCAGCCAGGTGTAAATAGGTGTAATTCTACTGAGATCGAGGGAATTTTACCCCAGAGATTTTTAGAGCCTTTCACAGATGCAAATTAAGTGACCTTTCTGGTTCCACTTTACAAATGATTTGTAATGAAAACACAATTGGTATGAAGCTTCATTATTATGGCAAACCGTTTCATACTGTGACAATCCAGCTCCCTTCAGACAGAATAAATGCAAGACATTGTCCGAATCGAATGGAAAAATGCTTATTCCTGAGGGGGTTTCAACCCTGAGTTTCTTGACTGTGGGATGTTTTCTGATCTGCCTACCTCCCAATAGGTCCTTAGCTTGTCAATACAAGTGTTTTGGCATCCTGTCATTTTCCCAAGAGACATTTAGTCTTTTGTGTTCCAACTTTCCATATATACTGCGGTGTTTAAAGAAAGATTTTTCAAAAGACATGCTCCAGTGAATAAATAAATATAACAATGACCACAGTCAAAGTGTACTCCAGTTCCAGAGGAATTACTGGTTCTGACTGTGCTGTCCATGGTGTAGGGAAATCTTTGATACCTCTGCTATCTCAGAAAACAGAATCAATCTTTTAACTGTGCCCTGGATTCTAATGCAGATCCTGGATTGCAGCAGGATAGAGAACCATAAGATATGTACTTATTCACACACAGTATGCTCCTCTCCTCCCATCACCCACCACAAGAACAAATCCTGGTAACTAACTTCTTGTACCTTTTCACAGGCATCTCAGTTAGAAGATGAAACATTTCTTAAAATGATCCACAATTCAGCTCAACAGATTATTAACTAGAACAGTCTCCTCGAACTGAAACTGAGCTTTAAACAGAAAAAAAGTTCCCAAATTGCATTTCCTTGAAATTGGAATTCCTTGCCGTTTACGTGTCTCTGCATGCATTTAATGGTAATAACTTAAAAATATTAACAGCTTAATGATATTAAAATGGAAGAATAGCTTGGAGAACAATGCTAAAGCATCCAGAGTCATTGTTACATTTTTACTTTTCAAAGGAAGGTTCAAGTCAGATCCCAAAGATAAAGAGCCAGAACACTTATGAAAAATAACTCATCACATTGTGTCCCAAAATAAAGCAGTACGTACTTAATGCCTCCTGATAGAAGTGTGTCCAGTAAATTTCCCAGACTAGATTTTTACATGTACCTTTAAGTGAAAGAAGCCCCTGAGCCACTCTCTGCTGACCAAAACCAGAGCAAAGTTCTGTTAGCAGTTCAGCCACCTCTAATCGGTGGAAGTTTAAGGGGCTTTTGAAAGACTGAACAAAGTGCATGCGGCTAAGATGAAGCGCTTGTCAACTCCAGGGAGTAATCCAACAGTTGCAAGCCAGAGTCAATCTGTTCCTTGCATGATGGCACAGATACAGCTGCAAGCAAAGGCCATTCAATTTACTGAGAAATGTAGAGTCAGCTATGACCAGATTCAGGGAAATGTGATCCTTTGCGTTTGAGATACCTGCTAGAAAGAACTGGTGCCATGGCCATATTTAATGCTCCAGATGGCATAGTTCCTCATTAAATGGTGTTGCTGCAAGCCCTTCACATTCATCCTGTGACACATTGTTAGGTTATACATTTCCTACAGTAATGTTTTCTTCAGCCAGAAAAAGGGAGTTTTTAAATGATGCTGAACCTATCAACAAAGAAAGCATAGATGACTATTTCCTATGCTTAATTACATACAAAAATAACATTATCAAGAACAGATTGCAGAAACTCCAGTGTTCAGGCTTTCCAGAGCCTGTGTTGCTGTCCAGCTTTAATTCTGTATACTTCTTCCTCAGGCATATGCATTTTGATTTACTGTAATATTTTTACCACTAGACCCCAGCCACTCTTAGTGCAGTGAATGTGAATAGCTGTTCAGTGATTTGTTATTTGTTCTGTCCTCATGGCTGACAGCGTGTCCAGACCCTGCTCTGGAGATAAAATTAATAATTCTCCTACGGGCTTTTCTATGATGCAGATCACCTAGCAAATAAAATTTCAGACCAAATGATTAAAGTTTGGCAGAGTTAAATGGTATTTGAAAATGGGGTGTTAAAATGGGAAACATCAGTACATTTAATAATAGGAGGCACTACCATTCCCACCTGTGTTAAAATTCTGCCTTTGAAATGTATTAAAAGTGACTTCAACTATAGCTGGCTGTTTTGTCCATTCCAGGATAGGTCAGCAGGGGTAACTGAACAGCAACAGTGTTTAAGGATTGCAAAGAACTAATCTCTAGGGATTGCTCTGAATCAAACTTAAAACTCACATACACGTAAAAACATCTACCAGCTAATTCCTTGAGTACTTGATGAGATAAAAATGAATGTTTTCAAATGAGTTATGGCTGGGAAAGTGGCTGTAAAACAGAAGCAGTTGTCACACCTTTAAGAAGACATAGGTGGACATATCCTTTGCTGTGAATGCTCATTCAGTGTCATCAAAATGCAAAGATATCTACTGTGACTGTGGCATAATGAAGATGGTCTAAACATTATCAGTAGTATGTACAGATGTGTAAAATGCCAACTATGAAGAGAAAATGCATGTTTCATCCAAAGTTACCTAAATAAATGGGGAGCTTTAGTGCTATGAAGTGAGCCTGTCTGTGCCTAGTCAGAGGAGGAAGTTAATCCCCCAAATCCAGGGAGACTGTAGTTTAAAAATCAGCCTTCCAAAGAGCACTTAGTTCTCCTGGCTCTTTGTCTGTGATAATTCACTTCCAGAGCAATATTATCGATCAGTCACTCTGAATCAATAATATTTGCATGCACTTATGTGTAGTTCATGCTAAGGAGGGTAAGCCAGAGCTAATCAAGCTAAAACATCATTTGTACACTTGGCAGCTCCCTGCTAACTTTGAACAGTCCGGTACATAAAAGCATAAAGATCAAAAGACCTAGAACCGAAATAGTGAGGACAGCTGATTTTTAAATGGAATGACTATAAAAGTCAAGTGCCTCATGAAAGCATATGGGTTTCTACAAAGCTAAATGAGAGATCTTGCTAATACCCAAATGCAGGCAATAAATTACTCACAACCAGCCGATAGTTCTCAGATCTCTCTGACTAACAGTATCTGAACACCTCCCATATATTTAAAAACCAAAATAATTCTTTTTCAGAACCTGTAGGAAGAACAGCTTGATGGATATCTATTATTTGTTTGATCATAAGTGAGAGCAAAGATCAGCCTCTATGCTAATCAGGATTTCCTAGTCTGTGAAGAGATTATTTTTCAGATCAGTTTGAATTATTTTATTTAAGATCCTCACATCAGGATACCAGATACCTACACCAAACTGCAGCTATATTTTGTTCCCCTTTATAAAAAGTGGCAGCATCAATAGTGCTTTGAATAAGGACATCTCATTGATGAAGTAAAATGCATATGCAATTATATAGGTCCGAGATTTGGGGGAGGGGAGGTACCTTCATTGTGTCTGCATTTATACACAGTACACTTACATGTGAAGAGCCTCTCCTTCTTATCACTTGCAGATATTTAGAACCTATTTGTGCCTAAACTATTTAACTCTTCTGAACCTAATCTAAATTTGCCATCTCTCTGTAGAGAACTCACAGCTTTATCTCTATATTCCAGACCTGTCTCATTCTGCTCAAAATAAAATTGGTCGGTCTTCCTAGCGTTGCTTTGTGGTTGTCTGTCCATCAGCTTGAACTGGACTAAAACAGAACTTTTAATCTTTCTCTCTGTCATGTCCTTCTTCAATCACTAAGGACAACACTGCAATCCCGCTTGTTACTTAGGCCAGTAACTGGAGTATCACACTTGTCTTGTAATGCTTTCTGGGTCCTCAAAGTCACATTATATCTAAATCCTGCAAGGTCAGTTTTTTATTTTTATTTTTTTTTAAATCTTAGATATAGCCTCTCCAATCCTGCCCACACAGCTAAAAAACTCATCCAGAGACTGTTCATCTCACTTCTTGATTACTGCAACATCCTTTTTACTGGCATTGCGAATGCATTTTGCTCTGTCCATATCCATCTAGAACATTGCTGCCAAGACTGTTTTCCTAGCTTGTTGCTTTAACCGTATCCTTGCAGGAGAAGCGCAGGCAGTGGAGTTTAATCTGGGCAGCACAGAGTTCCCTTATAGCTCATTTACACCAAGTAAATGAAGGTACCCTATTTTATTTAGCACTACTTGACTAGTTTCCTTCTCCTACCCTACCCAGGAGAGTTTGCATTCACTTCCTGCACCTCTTGCTTCCTTCTACAGGCTGGCTTGTGGTGGTTCACCCCTTGTGTTTTTCAAATGAGCATCCAATGTGCCTTTCTCTGTTCTTTTTATACACAGGCAACATGGTCAAAGGGATTTCACAGAGCTGCTTCATTGTTCTGCTCAAATACCTAAATTGCCATCATCTGTACAAAATAAAATCATGTTGTTAGTGTATGATGCTGCCACTGATCATACTGACAAATATTACTTGCTGAGCATCTCCCTTCACTCTGCCTGACAGCACCTCAACTCTTTCCTTAAACACAGATTGTGTGCTCCTTGGGGTAAAGATTATGTTTGAGACATGGGTCATGCAGTAGAGCACCTACTTGTGACTACTAACTATAACAAAAAAAAATACAATGTACTGGTATATATGTTCCTATTTTGGTGTTCTATGACTCTGGATATGCAAAATATGCAATCTATCATCACATGTATGCCAAGTGTTAGGTTTGTGCCCCATCCAAATCCATCTACCTCAGTAGTGTTTATAGAATAATGCTTCGGTACTTAGACACATGAAAAATTGAACATTTTCAACATGTATGCTTAGAGCATTGTGCTTACAAGTCACGGTTACACTAGCCATGAAGAATAAAGTGTGTGTATGGACAGGTGGAGAGAAATTTGGAGTGAAAAGAAAACCTATCTCTGTTAGTATGGATAATAGTTCTCTGACTATTTTATGATTTTCAGTATCAGATACAGTAATAGCAATGATTATGAATCTCAAGAAAATGTTTTTTCATTAAGGAGAGGAGAAAAGAGAGACAGAAAACTTAGATCTTTCGCCAGCATTCACTACAATGTTCAACTAATCTGATCTGGGGAAAAATCCAAAATTAATACTGTCAAACTGAGCAGCAGATGTTGAAAAAGAATCAGGCACTGCAAGAAAATTGATGTGCCAATGAAAATTAGACAGACAGGAAATTCTCACTAAACAAAACCCAGCAGGTTACAGCGGCACAAAAACCCTAGCTTAGATCATCTAGCCAGTTCATTTTTGTGTAACCATATTAATGGTTGGGGTTTTTTTTACTTGTTATATGTATATTTGTGTAGTAAAAAGAAATCTTCTGTATGCTATTTTAACCTTCTGCAAAACATCTTTTCTCTGTTCACTGGAGTCTCAGCCAGATTGGCTTCACCTCACTTGTGAGACTTTCTACGCTGTCTTCTAACTTGTCAGCACGCACTTCTCTTCAGCACCCATTGTTTGCCTTTGTATCTGGGTATAGACAAAGAGTCTTCACTTGATTGTTTGCAAGAGTATGAAATAAATTTACATTCCTCAGAGTAATGGGTTTCCATTTCCAGAGGCTAAGCCAAGGAACAGCTGAATTTAGAAGCAGACTTGTTTGCAGGGTGGCTGCAGCATCAGTCTGTAGTGTAGGTGGTTATGCATAGTACAGGCACTTTTAGGGTATGGAGTTTATGTTATCCCTAGATTGTTCAGACAAGAGCCCAAATATTGGAATGGTGTCTGCAGATTTGGAGATTCTTTTGCCAGCTACAGCTGCTGGGCCTCTCATTTAAGTTCTTAAAACAGATGCGATTAGGTCAAACATTTTTGAGCCAAAAGCTTGAAAAATGTAATAATTTGAAAACCAAAAAAAGACTAATCTTCTGTGTCTTCTAACTCATCTCATGTTTTCTCTCAGATAGCAGCTGCTGCTTTAAGTTGCACACAGCATTATTATTTTTGTTTCCCTGGTTTGACTCATTTCTTTTGGAAATAGATCTCTTAGCTTGTTTTTGGCAAGCAGAATTCTGGCCTGACTGTGGATTTTTCTCTTGCTCTCACTCACTCACACATACTTTGCTTCCTTTGCTGTTTTTCCAGCTTTTTAGCTGTTCCTCCCTCTGCCATACTTGCTACAAGCACTGGGGGCTCGTGCATTAGCATCAGGCAGTATCTATGGACTAACTATGTCCTGGTACCTATGTACTGACTCTGTTAACACGTTAACAAATAAAGGCATGTTAAGAGATTATTTTGTATTCAGGGATGTGAAAAATAACTAAAAAAAAAAAAAAAAATTTGCTCTGTTTCCATGTGTGTGTGTGCATGTGTATGTTAGAACTGTGAGAGGAAGACTGGGACTGTGGTTAATGTTACTGGCTTTGGACCGAAGAAATACATTTGCTGTATATGAGCCAACACCCTTACCAGATGGCAAACCTTTTAGCTGAGCTGGATTAGGACAGGTAAGCAGCAGTGTGCAGACCAACTATTGCACTGGCAAGAGTCTGAGCTTTCCTGTCCTGGTTTAACTGATCTCCTGTTTTCTTGGGATATGTATGAGTATAGGTTACAGCGGTGCAGATTTTGGTATGCCTTGCCAGAGATGGAGACAGGAATCCACACAGAATTGTGTACAGTTTTCCCTTGGAGGTAGCACAATGGAAATTTTTCATCAGTGAGATGCGAGTAGGGACTCTGCCACTGCACCAGTAATTGTTTATCAGTGCAAGGGCATAGGGAGCTTTTCCTGGATACTCTGTCTTAAGTCCTTTACATATGTATTGTGCTAATAGCATCCTACTGTCTCTATAATCTGATAATTATCCAGAAGTTTCTCTTCAATGCCAGAAATTATTCCTCCATAGATTTAGGTATATGCCATTCTCTTCTTCCCAAGCCCGTCACTCCATTCCATGCAATTTAGAACAACCCTTAGATAAAACTTAACACAAAAAGAAAGTAGAAATCACTGAAGAGAAGCTAATCCCTGTGTTTAGAGTCAAAAGACTCCATAGGAGTAAGGAACAAGTAAGAACCAAATCCAGATCTCACTGGGGTTCCAAGAAAGTTTCACCAGAATAAAGTGGGTCATTCTGAAAACTCTTTGCCAGACAATAAGGCTCTGAAGTTGCTGTCAAGCTTGGAGAGTGGCAGGATGAGTGGATGGTATCAATACATTCTCTGTTCTTCATTACAGGATGTTTTCCTGAATTGATTACAACCTGGTGAAGCTGCTGGGTAAGTTAATAAATTTAGTGGGGTAGGGAGAATACTGGTGGAGGAGCAGCACAGTTTTTATGTATCCAACTTTAAATATCATAACAGATCTGATTTTCCCAGTCTGAGGTTCAGGCCACTGAATCTGGAACAGAGCTGACTGGAAAAGCATATATTTTGCTTAAAGTGTTGCTCTGTGTTAAGCATGTACTTTAACTATTTTCCCAAACTGGTACTTCTCTCAGGTTTTATTAGCACTCTTAGCACCCTAAATAAGATTGGAGTAAAGAAAGGAAGCAAAATTTCTCTGATGAATATGTCAGTTAAATGTCTTTCTTTTTCCCTGAAGAAGGTCATAATGCTTTTTTTTTCAGATCTGCGGAGGAACTGAAGTGATACATGAGCACTTAGCAATAAACATTTTTAATGGAGACCCCTATCCCCAGCTTAATTTCTGCCCTCAGTCATATTGCATTAATCAATATCAGTGATGTTCCTAGTGGTTTCATTGCACCCTGTGAACAATTTTGCTGCTTGGAATTACAGAAACGTGCCTTGAGTGTATTTTGATACTCAGATTTAATAACAGGGGATCCAATATCGATTTTAACGGGAAATTGTTTGCGTATGTGTGCACACATCTGTGCTTTTCTGTGCACCAGTTTCCTGTGCACTGAATAGTCACGCTCCAGTCCAGTACTTGTAACTGTTACAATACTGAAAGATTATCAGAAATGGTACAAACCATGACAATAGTGATTAGAGGAAAGTGATTAACTGACTAATATGACCTTGCTTCACTGCAAATTATATACAAGTTCCCCACGCGTCGCATTCAGTGTTACTCACATGCAGTTTCTACCAAGCATTCTTGGCAGTGTGAGTTTTCACAAAATTTAGCCTGTAACACTATCTGTCAAATGATAGCATTAGTCTTTGTTTGGATGGGCTCAAGTCTTAAATCTAGGATTCTGAAGCCAATATTTGTAGTTACTCACAATTCCTTTTCTGAGTGAAATGCACCCATGGGCAAATAGGCAAGTGGAACCTTAAACAGGCAAATGAGAGCTGTGGGCTTAGAATGCACTTTCTGCTGGTAATATTCACAATTATTCAAAACTGCATAGTTGAATTTGATTTTCAGTGAAATGTACTACTTCACCAACAGCCAGAAAGAGACATACGTGCTATTCAAACCCATTTCAAGCCATTTTTAGAGGGCTTATATGGGCCATTAGGACTGCTGGGGAGTTCAGCCCCTGGGAACAGCCTTTGCATGTTGTTTTGCTTTCACCTACACAGAGCAAAGGCACTGGGCTGTGCATGGGTCCTAACTTTTAGATGAGCTTCATCAAAACACAAGTGAAAAGTAATTTCAAAAAATCTCTACAGGCTATTTCAGCACTGTGTTTAAGTGAGTATTTTTAAAGTTTTTTCTTAAACCACGCTTCTAACTGCTAACACAAGCCACGGCACAGAAATATTTGTAAGTATGTGTACTTATTCACTACTCATGGTTCAAGAAAAAATATGCCTCTGACATTCACAGAAAATTCAGCCCAAATATTTCACAGGCTGATGAGTTGCAGTATTTAAGGAAAGGTTAGGGGTTCTTGAGTTTAGAGGTAGCCAAATTAATGAAGAAAATTAAAGTGGCTGGTCAATTTTAATTTTTAACAGTTCATAAATTTCCAGGCAATAAACACACTTTTTTTTTTTTTTTTTAATTGAGAGCAGATTATTCCTTGGCATATGGGATCTGAAGGTTCCCATGTGTGTTCTTAAAGTAACTTTCCATTAAACAATGTACTTTTATTGGTATGCTTTCATACAGTCCTTCAAAGTCCTGCTCACCAATACATACCAACTCAACACACCCTTTGAGTGGGTCAGGAAAATATCACTGCCTTTCTTCTCCCACTACATGATGACATGAGAGCAGACAAGGAGCGCTGTACTGAAGCTGATGATCTTTCACAGGACTATGGCCTTAGACCTTCTGCTTTCTATGTAGGTTAATAGAAACGTCTTCCTGCAGGTAACTGCCTTTTTATGTAACAGGATTTTTTGTTATTATTTAGTAACAAAAACAGACGTTCAAAAGTTATATCTATATTAATTACTACAGACTGCTCCTATAAAAAGTACTTAAAATATAGCATGGATAACTATTTTCTTTAATAGCAATACCTTACATTTATTAAACATGTTTCCAGTTACCAAACCTTTCTGTGACTTTTCTCAGCCATAAGCTTTCAGCAAAAAGGACTATAGCCATAATATATGTATCCATCATAAGGATAAAGTGTTTGTGTTCAATTTAAAAACTATTTTAAAAATGATTGCACAATGAGGGTGCATAAATCGCTGGAGTTTATAGTATCACACTACACAAGATTTGTAAAGGGGTTGTATTCAATATTCATAAAATTAAAGAAAACCTTATTAAATCACAGCAGCTCTACTACTATGAAGACAAAGAGTGCTGTCTTGAGCAATATTTACAGATGCACCTTTGTACATAGACCGAGAGGGTGAGATTAATCCATAGACTTTTGGATAATACATAGCACAGACTGTCTTCCATGGAAGCAAATTCTGCTGATTTGCATGACACATACAGAGCAAGACATACGCATCCTGGGGGTCCCAGGTAACACTTGCTCTGTATTTGTTGCTGTTGTGTTGTGGCAGGAGCTGCCACTGAGAGAGGTTTGAGTATGTTTGTCCATGCTGGAGAAACCAGGGGCACAGGAGGGATAGTTGCCACCCAGTCAGGACACAGCCAGCCTGTACATGCGGCCCTGGGTCTGGGTACCCAAGGCACTCTGATGGCTGATCACACAGACACGACCAGTATTTTACTGTAAGCTGTAAAAATAAAGGAATTAAACTCTTCTCCACAACTCCTGTGAATTGCAAAAGGTCTAATGTGTCATTCTTGCAAGTGAATTTAGACATAGGGAAACATCTTCCAACAATAACGATAAGTAAGCACTAAAACTGGTTACCTGGGGATGTTGCAGGAAATGGAACATCAGATGCTTTTAAGATCATGTTGGACAAATGACTCTCAGGCACTGCAGAAGAGATGATCCTGTGATTTGGCCTAGGGACAGGATTAGATCACTCTCAGAGTCTTTTGTAGTTTCTGTTCTGTGAGCTCTCACCCAAGAAAGACAAGCTGGGGTACACCAGCTTGCACTGAGGGCCCATTTCCTCTCCCTTTCCTCTTCTTCACTCCCAGCTCTGTTAAATCAACATCTGTCTAGTTGGACAGATGTGTACGTACACATACACAAAAGGGGCAGAAAAGGATTTGGGCCCTCATGTTGTAAAACACAGCTCAAGGAAGTTAAGAGGAAAGCAGCATACATAAGACGACTGATCATCAGGAGACAAAGCAAATTAGTACTGCTTTGCTTGAACCTCGAGTCAGCAGAACAGATCCAGAGAGCAGTCTCTGGTCCGCTGCCAGCAGTAAACAGGCCCCAGTTGGGGTCACCTTTTCTCCCCAGACCCAGAAGCATGTAGAAGAGGTGACCCTCTCTGGGAGCACAGGGAATCACAGAGCATCTGCTCTCCCCCACACCATCTGGGCCGGGCAAGCGCTAATCGGAGGCTGTAACTGGCACATCAGCTGCTCCCAGCAGTGTCAGGTTGGTGAGGACATCACCACGGCCATTCCTTCACCTCACCAAAGTGTCCCTGCTCTGTGCTGCGCTGTCACCCCTCCCTCCTCTGCCCACTGCTGCAGCAAGGTTGTGGACATCGGAGCATATAAGGCACGGTCAGAGGAGTGCTTCTGTTCCTATTTTATCTGTTTAAATCGTGGCTGCGCTGCTAGGCAGAGATGTGGTAAATGATAACCCACGCAGCTCGGTTATCAGGCAGCTCTCTGCTGCTCCAAGGCAGGCCCTGGCCCGGCTCAACTGGCCTTGTCAGGCATAACTGCCTCGGGAAAGATTTCCAGGCCCTCAGGTGATGTTGATAAGAGTGCAAAAATAAGTTGCAAGACATCTTCTCAGGAGGTGAAACAGCCCTGGCAGGTGATACAGGCTCTGTGAGAGACTCAAAACAAAGCGCAAAGCACGCCTCTACCCCCCCCGTGATGTGGAGTTCAGTCAGTACCTCTTGGGGCTTTCCTTGGGCTGAGGCAGATGCTGGGTTTGAAGGACAGACCTTGCCCCCCAGGCTGTACCCCGGAGGCGGGAAGGGCACTGCCTGCAGCCACAGGTGGCTCCTGCTGCCCCAGGACCTCCGCTGGGCCCTGATGGCTGCCGCTCTCTCTCTTTTGGAAGGCTCTCAGGGGCCCACGGGCTCCACCAGGACA
This sequence comes from Gymnogyps californianus, assembly GCF_018139145.2. Taxonomy (NCBI): domain Eukaryota; kingdom Metazoa; phylum Chordata; class Aves; order Accipitriformes; family Cathartidae; genus Gymnogyps; species Gymnogyps californianus. The sequence continues at coordinate 11,558,309 of NC_059481.1, forward strand.
ACATGGTGACCTGTGCCCCCATAATGTCAGGAAAGTGTGAGGTGGCCCAGAGGACCTGAAGCCAGTGAAACGCCGTTGCACCCAGAGGACGTCTCCTCCTGGCCCCTTCTCCCCAGAGGGTTCCCTGGCGCAGCGCCGGCCTGAGGTGGCACACAGGCCTCCCCTCCCCTTCACCACCGTGGAGCTGGCAGTGTCCCTCCTGATCTGGTCGGGAAGGAATGACTTAAACCTGCCCTTTCGCCGGCCATAGCAATGGGTCAAGGAGAAACTCTCCCGGTGCTGCAGCCGTGCTGCATGGCGGCCTTGTCCCTGTGCCCCCCAGCCCTGCGGCTCGGCTACGCGGCACGAGCAGCCTTGTCCAGCAGGGACTGCACGAGTCGTGTGTTTACCTGCAAGAGTCAGCCATCTGAGGACACCTAACACAAACAAATGAGGTGTTTTAACAGCAGGAAGGGAAATCTGGGCCAAGGACACAGTGTTAGAGCCCAGGAGTTTGTGGGGGTTTCAGTGAATGAAGAACAGGCCAAATCTTCAGCAAAACAAACTATGTGCACCCATCCCTGCACTGTTTTGCCTCCACTTTGGCAGCATCTGGTATGACAAAATACTGTGGAATAAGATGTTCTTGCAGCCTTTCCACCTGCACGCTGAACATCCTCAGCATTTCACAAGCTCCAAATACCTCTAAATATTTAGGTGTTTACACAAAGTACTTGACTTCTAGAAATGAGCTTCTGCTATCATTGGCACTATCTACCGAAGCAGAATGGGAAAACTCAAAGTCTACACAGGTAAAATTCAAGTTATTAACCTACTGGTTATGTTTCTCAGAATGAAGAGGAAACGTGAATTACAACTAATTCCTATTTTTGCAGCTGTACCCTTGGCAATATAGGTATCTGCTGACCCATCAGCATAAAAATCTATCCCAGTGAGGCCAGGCTGGGATTCATGATTTCATGATTTCATGCAAATTAAATGAATGTAATTCTCGGAGTGATGCTATTATCTCCAATCCATTCTTTGTGTTAGGTACCTTTTACTTTTCTGAGCAAGTCCTTCTATTATTTAGTGTGAACTATTTTTCTTGCTATAATTTGAAATGATGACTACCTTGTACCTAATTTGTACATTACTTTTGTCTCCCCCTTCTTATTTCTTGATGCCAGGGGGACTAGTGTGTGTCATGTTTGTTAACAATTTTTTTATAAATCTCTTTTCACTCCCACAGCATGCAATTCCTATCACTGCTGTGTCATTCCTCTCCTTTAGGTTTCTTGCTAACAAAATCCAAGTGATTGTTTCTCTTGATGAATAGTAAATTCACAGACAGTTGAATATTGAGGAGATCAAACTCCTACCAGTTTCAGGCTGAATTCAGAGAATAGTTTAGGCCAGAAACTGATTAGCATATGGAAAAGCTCAAATGTTTTAAAAGAAGTATTTTGGGATTTTTGGTTTGGGTTTTTGTTGAAAAATTGACACAACTCAAAGTCTAAACAAAGCCTTAAATCACTGCAAAATATTTCATATTAGGGCTAATGGAATGTTTTATAAGGACCACAAACAATTCTTCCACCCACCCTCATACCCAAAATGAGGTATCAACTCGACTGGACCCCATTTTGGGGGGAAGGTGCCATACATCAAAGCAAAACAGAAAAGTCAGCTGTGCTTGTAATCCCTGTTTGCCAGGTGTTGTGGTTGGGGAGAGGAGGGCGCTCTGTTTTACGCCTCAAAGTACCTCGTTCGTCTGCCATTGTCTAGTGGGGTATTACCCAGAGACAGTTGGCCTTGTGTCACCTCTCTTGCACAGTGATTTCCCTCTGCCTTTCCAGCTATTTTTCGAACCCAGCATGCAGCTCTTGGTCTTTCGCATGTATCACTGGTGTCACTTTAATTTTGGTCACCATATTTATCAGTATAACACAGCTGTCTTAATGTCTGATAGATTGTATAAGTCTATTAATACTGTGTTGCAAAATATACTGTACTGGTTGTCAGCAGTTTTGTAAGTTTGAAGACATTTACACTGGAGCAAAATCAGGATAAAACAATACTAAGACTGTTAAATTGGTCAGTGTTTTAGTCTTTCTCTCCAGGTAAAGATCGTTAGTGGTGTAATGTGGCTGCAATCCATTAGAGTCCAGCTACGCAACTATTATGTTAAAGTATATTGAAGTCAGTGGAGTGATGCTGCTATGCTCTGGCGGAGGATCTGGTCCACTTTTTGCCATCATTTGCTCTGCTGAGCTGAGTAAATATGGCAATTTCTTGGATTGTCAGTAAGAAGGTCACTTTTACTCCTCAATTCCTCCTCGTCCACTCTAATTCAATCATCCAGTTCCAACTTTCAAAATTTTTCTCTTTAGATTTCTCTCTGTGGCCAATGAAGGGAAAAAAAAAGGTCACTGGTACATGTAAAATGTGTACATGTGCACATGGAAAACAAAGGCACTGCTGTTTCTGTAGCAAACAAGGGATGCTGCTGCTGCCTTTGACTTCCTAGTCCAGATGCCTGTGGCCCATATATAGTCCAACAAAGACCTGCCTTCAGATTAAGACATAACTTGCAGACAAGACCAAACCTCATGTCTTTACATGGAGAGCCACATTGTCTCTCCAAGGCTCCTTGTATGAGATTCAGTTGCCTAAATATAGGTTTCCAGTGGTGCTTTATGAGCCCTAGGTGGAGTTGTTTGGCCTCCAACTCTCATCCCAGAAATGTGTGGATTTCCCCCGGGTCTTGTGCCATATCTGCTAGCTACATCCAGGTGTTCTGAATACTCTAGGACATGAGTGTCAAGTGACACTTTTGTTTCAGTTTTTTTGTCCTTGAATATTAAGTTTTACATTTTTGCAGGTTTTGGTACAATGTTCCCTCACCTGTCTCTAATATTGCTATCATCTTCACAGGTGCCTACCTCATTCTTGCCCCTGACTTCAAAGCCCATGTGCTCTGCAGCTGTCCCACTGCATTTTCCCTCACTCACTTTGCATTCAGTACAGAGGCATATTCTGTGCAGAGTTGCAGGATGCTTTGCAATCTACATCTGGCTAGCAGAGAGGAAGAGCGTGGCAGGGTTAATCCTTTTCCTCCACTCCTTATTGAGCAATTAGTCCACTAAAAAAGATCTTGTTTACAGATACTGGAAGAGGCTGTAATTTACTGGGTCTTGTAATAAATTTACATCCATCAGGAGGCAGCCAGAGGCAACTCCGGAGTTTTAGCAGTGGCTAATTTGTAGCTGCACTCTTGGGATAGGAATAGAATTTTAAAAGTTCCCAATACTAAAGCAATTTGTTTAAATCCCTAGTCCCAAAAAATGAATGCTTCCTTTAAAAAGCTGTCTGAAAGTGAAATTCCTCACTCTAGGCTCTATCCTTGATATAATTGGAATCGCTAACAGAACTGATACAATTTACCCAGCATGCATCTGTGTGGGCTGTGCCTTTAAATTTGGCAGAGACAAGCAGCTCTAGTTCTCAAAGGGTTGTTACCAAGCGGGTTTCAATGCTGCTGCTCCTTTTTGGTAAGACTTTTTAGCTCTTGCTGTGAAATTTTCTGTGTTTGGGGCAAAAGTTGATCCCCTCTCACATGGTACTCCTATAAAGACTTGGTATTCCAGGTAGCAACTAATGAATGAGTTATAAATATCTGTGTACTTTTTGCAGGACTTAAATAGTGATATTTTGTTATTGTGTTTTTAAAGTTTCATCTTGTAAAGCAGGCTTCTCTAGAATTATTACATTTAATATCTTCTCGCAAATGCTGACTATGTACGGTGTGTTTTAATCCTGTGCACTTTCAGTAGAGGACCTCAAATTGATCTGTTGAGCAGAAAGTGGATTTAGTGTCCGATTTGAAGCAACTGCTTACTCAACTCTGGGACAAGAACAGTAATGACTAAAGGTTGTTATCAGTTAATTGTTACTGAGTGGTTTAAGTGAAATGAGGTTTTGGAGTATCAGTCAATTTTTCTGTGGACTGCTTTCCATGTAACGCTTGGCACCCTTGCTGGCCTTTGCTAGTGAAGCATTCAATGTACTATAGAAAATCAACCTCTTGGGTCAGGTGTGAGGTATATTGGCAAGATGAGGGGGTGGAGGGGGGAGCTGTATTATTGTTGCTTGTATTTTGTCTGTTGTTTCTATGCCTAAAGTCCTTTAGCAACCTCAAAGCATCACTCTCAAAGACTACGTTAACATAAGGTATTTACAAACTAAAGAAATTCTGCTTTCTGAGTTGTTTTAGAAGTGTTATCAATGGTGATACATAAATAAGGAAGCAACTAGAAGAACAAGAAGCCCAGCTGATTTCAGTTTAATTGAAAGTACCACTAAAAAGGGGGGGGGGGGGGGCATAGTTACTGAAGGGAAAAGGACAGAATGGGCAAAAAATAATGGTAGTTGCAAGCTGCTCTGAAACAACACAGACTAAAGAAAATTGCTTTTATATTTTTTGGTTTGTTTGGATAGTTTATTGGTTTTATAATGAATCACGCAGAAATACAAGAGAGAAAACAACAGCAAAGACCTGCAATAAAATACTGTGGAGATTTATAATGCTGTGGAAATGCACAAGTGCTCAAATACATTGTCCCATTTTGATTGGAGGTTCATGGCTACAACCTGGTTTATCTCCTTACATCTCACACCAATGGATTTAAGTCTGCAAAGCATAAAAATGACTGCATTTTGCTCAAGCACGCTTGCAATCCATCTTGTAAAATAAAAAAAACCCACCCAACCCCTCTCAGCTATGGGAATACTCAACAGTCTCATTAATTTTCAGAAGTCTCCAGTTGGACATGATTTTCTTTTATCTTCTCACAAATAGCCTATAGAATCATATGCATCTTGTGCTGGTTTGGTATTGAGTGTTCTATAGTTATATATTATTTAACATTTTGGCCAAGTTTTGGTTTCATGAACAATTCATCTTCTGCTGTGCATTTCTGCCCTTGTGATTAATGAAGGTTACCAGCCTATGATTGCAAAGTGCTCTGGGTTCTCTCCCTTGCCTAATTCTGTTTAAGTGCATTTTGGTCTAATTTTTTCTAGTCTTCCCTTTGAGCTAATAATTCTTCTCACAGGTGCTGAATAATGCCTTCATATTACATATTGCTATGCCAGTGTCCATAGGGAAGCTACAAAGCTCACTGATGCTGTCACGGCCTGTATTTATTGTCAGGAATTCTGGTAACGCAAAGTGCCTGGGGTCAAAGGCACTACAGCTTTTAGTTTTTATTTACAGGGATTCTACTAGCTTTTCTGATTTATTGACTTCTGTGATCATTTTGATAAATGAAGACATACTGGAACCATACAAGAAATAATATTTTCAGTTTCATCATGAACCTTTGCCAGTGTTAGGGTGTTGTATAATAGCCTGTTGTTCAGCTATTCCCCAGTTTCCACAGGAGAAAATAATTAGTGTTTTAAGACTAACCTTCTTAGGCTCTTTTTTAATGGACTATGAGAAACATATTTGCCTAACTTTCACAGCTCAGAATTTTCAAAGGATTAGTCAGAATAAAATAGACTACACCTGTATAAAATAATGTCTACAGTGAGTACTTCCTAACCTGTGAAGAATGGTGATGATATGGGGCTTTTTTTAAGTGCAGACATGGTTTTTAGGGCTTTATTTTGGTTGTGGGTGGTTGGGGTTTTTTGGCTCCCTTTGATAGAGTTCCCCAGTTACCTCAGTCCCAATATGTTTGCTGCTGTGTAGGAGATTTCCATGAGACTGTTGTGTAGGTTTCTCCCCTTCCAGAATGAAATATCAAGCTGGGGCTGAACTGTAAAAATAGCGTGTAAGCCCAATCAGGATAGATTTCAGCTAGGGCTTATTGGTTAAATGGTAGGAGAGACATGTCCAGCTTGTACTTCTCTGGAGTGAGCTTGTGCATCTCACTTAAAATGGATGAAACTACATTGATCTGTGCATATTGAGAACTAGGCCTGTGCTTTAGCTTGACAGCTTCACAGGTCTTGATGAGTCAGACTGTCTTCTCTGTGTAAATCAGCTGCAGAGAGTGGGGAGGAGTTCATCTTGATATCATTAGTTGTCAATGTCACTTTGCAGAGTACTGAAATGATAGGGAGTGATCCAGTGACCATTGCATACGATATGATGACCATGCGAAGCGTAGCGCTTTGCCACTGCATGTTTTTGCTTTCCATTCCTTGTTTTTGTGTCAACACAACACATGCACATGCAAACACCCACACACACACTCATGCACACATATGCAGTGCATGCCCGTTTTATGAAGCTGTAGGAAAATGACTCAATTGTGGTTTAAAAGTATGTGGAAATGCATGCATCCACACAAGCATCTGCTAGGAAGATGGGAGTTGCAGCCTTTTCATTTTATAAGTAAATTTTTACTCTCTCACTTTTTTGAACAGTTTAAAAAAATAATAATAATAATCTCATGCCACTGTGTGAGATGATGTTCAGAGCAGCATAAACTGTTCTGATGGCTGATTTCAATAATAAAAGACAACAGGAGACTAAAAGGTGCAGTGCAGGAAGCTGGGAAAAACATTCCTTTCCCCAGAGGGTGTACTTAGCTTTGTGCCTTTGATCACTTGAGAACTATCATTAGAGTACAAAATGGCAGGCACGAGGGAACATTACCGCAATTATAATGTGATAGTTTAAAAAAAAAAAATCAAAAGAAGTTTGAACTTATCTGGGAGTTTTCTCCCATGACGGACTGATCACAGCTGAAGTATAAGATGCTCTAATAGATAAAATATAGAAGCTCCAGTGGGGCTATTCTTCAGATATTGACTCCCAAGTTAGCTCTGGTACAGAACAGTCTGTACAGAACAGACTGTATTTACAAGTTCAATAAACCTAATCTGTGTACGCACTTTATTGTTACTTACGATTTGTACTGCAGTAGCACCTGCAAGCCCTTGTTACTCAACTAGATCCCACTGTGTGAAGAACTGTACAAATATGGAACAAAAAAACCAGGCCATGGAACAAGAAAAGACCCAGAAAGCCTTTAGACAATGAGGCTGCAACATAGTTGTTGGCACTTGGAAAATCAAAGTATTTGTCTAATACCTTGCAAATCACTATACAAATATTGTTGTAGCTTGTTACTACATACTGTTATGGAGTGGGTTTGTATTTTTATTTCTTAGTTCTTAAAGAACAGAGGAATTTAAATGACAGTGTTTTCTAAAGGTTTTTAGTAGTGCCTTGGCAATACAGAGCCAGACTTTGCTTTGCTGTGACCTCAAAGAAACCACCTTTTCAGTCAGAGGAACTACTGTTTGTTTGGAGCAGCAGGCCAGATGAGTTAACATTTGTATACATTTCTGCCCTGCCCAAAGCCTTGGACGTAAAGCTGACAGCAGACAATTTCCATTTTCCCCTTCTCTAGAGGGCCAATAACTCTGTGGTGAATCATGTGAATTCTAGCAACTAGGGGTATGTGTGTTTGTAGGTGTGAATAGGAACATGAGCTAGAGATTTTCACACAACTTCAAGCTTTAACTTCAGTGTTCTGAAAACATATTGTATGATGTTAAGTAAAAAGGCTAGGTCACTAACAGAGCAAAATGCAAGACTTTTTAATGTAAAACAAGACTGCAGACTCACAGGTGCCTTGTGCTTTATATATACACTGTCTAGATAAAACTGACACAAGTACCTAATGCAGCAGTCTCGTGTCACCCATATTGTCCTTGTCTGTACTGCACAAAATCCAATAATAAGCACAGCTTTTAAATATGCCTTTTACTACCTCGTCACAAGCTGTATTGATTATGCTCACATGCAACATCCTTAACATAAAATACAGCAGGTAAAAAGAGAGAAATAACCTAATTTGGGGGGGTGTGTGTGGTGAAAGTTCCAGTTGGACACACATGGAACAAATCTTATTGTAACGTAGCAAAAGAAAGTATTTCAAACAAACCAACTTATCATCAACCAAAACAGACAGCCCACACAGCCTTGGCATTTCAATTTTCCACTCATTTTCTTTTGTTCATATCGGATGTGTTGCCTGTTTTCCTTAGTTCATAGATGTCTCACTGTGATAGGAACTTGGAGAGCAGCAAGCACAGCCTGTTTTCAGAAATGGTGATTATAATGAAAAAGGAAAACGTAATAAAATGATCCAGTTGCCCCAGATTCTGCAAATTATTCCATCAAACCTGAGTTAGAATTGTTTCTCCTTTTACTGGTCCTCCACCCTGACCCTTTCTTTTTGCAGCCACTTAAACGCCCATTATGGGGCTGGTGGCATATATAGCTACATAACGCTTATCTCTGGGGTCAGTTTACCTGACTGAGAAGACTTTCTGCTGTAGAAACAGTTAACATTTCATAGGGAAGAGCTGGAATGTCTCTGAATAGTGGTACTCTGGGTGAAGGGCCAGAGGGGTATGTAGTCCTTTTGTGCTGACACCAAGGACTATTTCCACTTCTGTCTTTTTTCTTGACACTTCTAAATGGCAAATGCATGCAGCTGGCTGGTATATAATAGATTTTAAAAGAGCATGTTTTACTGAACAGAAGAAAAGTAGAGAAGAGATCATTAGTTATGGAGGTATCACACACATCTTACAAGCACCTGATAATTAAGCAGGAGACTACTGTGTTTTCCAAAGCAACGGCCTTTCCAAACCTCTATTGTAATGGCAAGTCACCTGATTCTCTTGGCTTTGCTTCTGCCTTCTGTGAATGGGATATGATTCCTTTCTTTGCTTTTGGTAGTGGGAACCTATGTACACCCTAGGTTGTGAATGTCTCTTATTCATTTATTCATGTATTTGTTCCCATTACCTACAGCTTTTGGATTTTTGCCTTTTACACATGAACTGTCTGAGATCCACAGAGGTCTTTAAACACTGAGTTTCTATTTGGGTGTCTAACTTACCGTATGTTTCAATGGGGAATTAAATGCCTCCATATCTTTACGGGCCTGGTACTAAATGATTTGCCCAAAGAGACATAGGAAAATATAGTGAGCTATCTCTCCAAGCTGTTGTCTCCTAACTGAAGGACTGGATCATGCTTCACCACTCACGGTATTATAATAAGTCTTAATTCATTAATGTTTTTGAAAGATCTTGTAAACCTCTTAGGAGCAGATCTTTGCGAGTACAAAATGCTATTTTATTTATGAACTTCTGAAACCTTTCATACTTTTTTAAAAATAAAGTCAAAAAGAGAGACACAGAATGTAATAGAAGGCAAAGTTGGACATTTACAATCTCAGGATTTCGATGTAATTAGGGAAAGGAAAGAGATAGTAAAACACAGAATCTTTCATGTGACAGAGGGTAACGGTGAAACTAGGCTGAGTAAAGAAAGGTAAAGAAAAGCCATGCTGCAGTGTTGCCCATACAAAAATCCAGGTTATTTCAACCTGAAGTATTTTAATGTGAATTCACTTTCCCCTACCAGCTTTTTATGGCTATGAGACCCAAGGCCAAAACAGTCTGATAGTTTCCCTCAATCCAGAAAACATAACCTTTGCCATTTGCACCTTCTACATTGGAATAATTGAAAGAAAAAGGGATAGAAGCTTGGGACTGCTGTTTTCGGAGTACCAGAGGAGGGCAAAATAAAGGAGACCACGGGAAAAGTCTGCAAAACCAGAGATTATAGGAAAACAGGAACCAATAACAAACATATCCACAATCTTTGGAAGGTGGAGAGGGCATAATCCTAAATCTTGGGAAAGATGTTTTTTTCTCAGCATTTCCTACTCATATATAGTTTGCTGTAACCTGCACTTTGAAAACACTTTCAGTCTTTCAAAAAACAAACTCCAGGATGCCTTCTATAACACAAAAGGAGACTATAACAGCAGTACTAGCCCAGAGTATAGTGAGCTGATGCCCTTCCTGAGCCATGGCAGGCTACAATATGAAGAATTTGTAGGAAAAACTCATAAGTGCAATTGACGCTACTTTGATTCTGTAAAGATATTCTTTCTTTAAACCTAATGGTCTGTTCTTCAGTATATGGAACTGTGTGATGCAGACTGCTGCAGACTACTCATCTGGAGTACATCAGCACTGTCTGATTTCGTGTGGGAATGCTCATTTGCAGTAACTGCAGATAGGGACTTCACTGTGCAGAGATGAAATCGTGGGATGAGATTCAACACTGGAGTAATATTTTTCAACACTTTACATTTTGGGAGCCATTAAAAGAGAGTGAACAGTCATAGAGAGAAAAACCAATTAGAAAAATGGAATTCGGGTATGAATGCCCCCACCTCACACCCTAGCATTGGCTCATTCCTCTCTATTACTCTAAGGAAAACTGAGTAACTCCAAGGTCACTCCAAGTAATATATAGACTCCAGAGTAATTGCTGGATGGCAGTTTCAGACAGATTGGAGAATGTACCAATCTGCCAATTGTGCCTTGTCCTTTTCCAAGTTTGGTGTCATTGAGAATAGTTTAGCTTCATTTATTAAAGGCTTTGAAATAGATCACATTACAGTTTGCTTCCAAAGTTCTAGCACCTGCCTGGAGTGAGCTTCATGCCCATGCTTGCCTCTTGGATTCACTTATGCCAACAAAGTTGAAGTTAATGTTGTCAGCATCATCATAAAATAAATAGTGGCAACACTCCTTCGCTATACGTTGTAATTTAAACTTGGATGTCTGTAACTCCCTGCATCACTAATCATAGAACAAAAATATGTTCCTGGTATCATGTGAGTTATGGCTGCTTTGACTAATAGCCATAATGGCAGAAAGAATTTTGACTGTGAAATGAGGTGCTTGTGGTGGGAGCTCTGCCAACATACCAAATCAAGCGGGAGGTCTGAGTGCAGTGTAAACTGGTGTTCCATATGCTCGAGAGACATTTGGAATCATCCCAGCCTACATATGCTTCTGTTGGCAAGCTCTCGAATAGAAAGGAAGATATTGTCCTCACCCTACCTAACATACCTCCCACTCATTTGAAATGCTCATTTGCAAATGGAGAGCATGCAAATCTGAGAATGATAATGGCACAAACCCAATCTTGCTACAGCTGGATAGGAGAAAAAAAAAATTAAAAAAATCATTGAATAGATTTTAAACCAGAAAAGGTATTGATGTAAGACATTGGTAAAAAAGCATCTGAGATGTTCTCCTATCCATGATCTGTGGAGTAGTAGAATAACTTTTGCTATTGTACTAAGGTGCGCGGGCTTCACTAACCAGTCCATGGAACTGTAGTTTGCTGGAAGATGCTGTGGTGAATAAAACACTCAGAACAATATCATCTTCCCCTGCTTATCTGTGATTGCAGTGAAAAAGCTATAGTACAAAATGGAGCAAGTTAAGGTGAGAAAGAGGATAAAAAATACAGAGAGAGGATTTTAAGCATGTTGCAGAGAGGAAATGGGAGAGAAAGAATCCCTGGATAGAGGGATTTGGAGAGATTAAGAAGCAGAGTGGTGGGTAGGGGAAGAAATGATGGAGCAAGCTTATTAAGTAAACAGGTTCTCCACTGGGCTGCCATAATTTGTCACCTACATCATGAAGCAAGTGTAACTGTTCTATCCTCCTCCCTTTTGAAATTAATTCTCATGTCTCCCAACATCGTTCTTTCTTTTTTCTTCAGTATCACCATCCTCAGGTTTTTCAGTTATGTGAATGCCAGACATGCATAGATGTGTACTCTGGCCTTGCTCTGAAATTCCCCACTTTCCCCTTCACCCCCCAAAGACAGAGTCTGCATGTAAAAGAGCTGTGGGGACAATAGTGGGTAGAGCTTTAATGAATAATGCTATCTTGACACAAGTGGCGCAGATCAGCCACAGAAACATCCCAGATTAAATATTTTGCAAAGCAAGAGCTGAGCTGGAATGGCCCTTACTCCATATTGATTCCTAGACAGTCCCCACTGGATGCTTTCGCCCTTCCAAATATTTCTGAAATATTAGGTTGTGGCAAGTGATAGACAGTTCTTCTATGGGCCTGGCTGATCACACGCCTCTCTGACACTCATGGTGCAGGGGGCTAGGAAGGAAATAATGGCTATAAACTCACTCCACATATATTCTTATCACTGATATATACCAAGAACTTGATTGCTTCTCCTCCTCCTCTGCTGCCCTACTGCCTTGCTGATGATTTGCAGGGAGACGGTAGGAAGACTTTTCCCATTACTTCTGATTTGCAACACAAACCTTTTTGCTCTTACAAATATGTTCTCTGAGGCTTTTCAGTGCTGACCTCAAGACGCTGAATGCAGTTCTATTTCCACTTTCAGCAATGGTGTTCCCTGCCACAGAAAACTTCCATTATATGCTCTTGCTCCCTGCTTATTCTTGTGTCTTGTACCCGTCATGAAGCCCCTTTCCCCTGCCTTCCTTACATGAATGCATGGGGGGGTTGACCCTGGCTGGATGCCAGGTGCCCACCAAAGCTGCTCTATCACTCCTCTCCTCAGCTGGACAGGGGAGAGAAAATATAATGAAAGGCTCATAGGTCAAGATAAGGACAGGGAGATCACGCAGCAATTACCATCACAGGCAAAACAGACTCGACTTGGGGAAAAAAAAAAATAATTTATTACCAGTCAAATCGGAGTAGGATAATGAGAAATAAAATTGCCATCTACTAGGAGTTTGACAAAGTAAAGTTTGAAGAGTTCTCTTTAGTAATCCTTCTCAAACCTTTAATTTACCCACCTCTTCTTTCCTACATGTCTTTGCAACTGATAGGTGGTTAAATAGCAAGAGTAGGAAGAGTTTTATCACATAGCCAATGCTTCAATTTCACAAACTTCAGTCTTTTTATGGTAATTTTGGGTGCATTTAAATGCATACCCTCTATTTCTATTGAAAAGAACATTAAAATAAGTAATTTACTAAAAAAAAAAAATCTCCTTTGTCTTAAGACAATGGATATTTTGAGAAAAACTTTTAGTACAAAATTTGATTAACATATGAAGAGAACCCCAACAGAGGGCAATTCCAATTATGAAAGGACTTCAAACACTTGCTATTGCAGGCCTAGTGAAATTTGAATGTTTGATATGTCTTCAAAACTCACGTGACCCACCACATCGGTTTCTTGGGCAACACAGTAGCTCAGCTATTTATCATTGCAGCTCTCCTATGAAATGCAGTTATCACCATAGCATAAGTGGCAATGTAAGGCACAAAAAGATCAAGGGAGAGGTCTGTAGATCTGATGAGTTTCCTTTAGATTTGGTTGGTGTGAGAAATAGAGTGATCCTTCAGTCACCCTATAAACACTTACACTGTCTAGCCTTACCGATATGAATAGTTGTGCCGGAAGAGTGATTCAGAGTAATAACATTAAATGTGTATGTATGTGTTCATACCATTGAGCCCTGTGCCAGAAGTGCTCAGGGAGGGTGGTGCATTGTGTAAACCACCTTCAATAACACTTAAATTTTCTTTTAACAACTGGAATGAAATGACCAAAGCTGCATTTACTTGAAACAACTCAAAAATAGTTGTTTAACTGTTTTTGTGGAAAAAATAGGCTGTTCATTCTTCTGTAAAGAATTTTTTTTTTCTATTTATCCCCCCCGCCATTGGATTGGAATTAAAAAAGAGTTGGTGCAACTAAAATGGCTCTGAGAAAGTAGAGAGCTACTTCTGTGAGTTTACTGCAATCAGCAGCGAATCTGGCTTTGAACCATCCTTAGTGCAATTGCTGTCTCTTTGTTTGGATATTTTTTTTTTTCTTTTATTCATACCTCTGTAACATTTAGGAGTTGGAGAAATCTTGGGTTCTTGACACTGGCCTCTTAATCATAAGATGGGAGTGTGTATATATATGCATATGTATGCATACACACAGACATATATACATAAAGTCCTCCTACTCACCACTGCCTCTTCCCTCTTTATACTTTGCCCTTGTTTATTCTTTTCTTCAGAAAAACAAAAGTGAAACCATTTGGAGCTTCATAACTCTTCTTTTCCACTCAAAAGCAGAAGGCTTTGGCCTGCTGTTCCTCCTCCTACCCACTGCCTGAGACTTCCCATTCTGGGAGTGAGACATGCAAACATATGTCACACAAAAGTGGCATAAATACCATATGCAAACAGATTCTTCTCTGTGGGTGGCAAGTGCAAAACACAGCTTCTGGCACCAAAAAACAGCACCTCAGTCCTCTGGAAAATTCTAAGGAAGAAAAATTGCACCAGGTGAGGGTAGCATCCAATAAAACGCAGCCCTGTCAGGTTTGCATCCTGAGTAGGACTGAGGTATTCCTGTGGAGTTTGGGGGTTTTCAAACCTCCTGAATCATTGCTGAATTTCACAGGGTCTGCAAAACCAGTTCAAATCCATGCTATATTTTTCTTTCTCTTTCCCTGAACTTATAACCCTTGTGGTTTCCAAGGACAATTCAATGTAAAAGGAAAAAACACTAGCTAATGGGAGAACTTCACTGAATTGGGATGGAAGGGCAAACCAGAAAAAAAAAAGGCTGGCATGAGTTTATGGCCTATGTATACATGGGATTTATACTGACAAGCAGACTTATCCCTGCTGGCATGAATCCCAGAAACCACAGTGGCTGGCAAGTCTGCCCAGAAATGGATTGCACCAATAGTGTGAAATGCCTGTTCCCCCATCTCCTGGGGAGAGCTCAAAACATGATAACTGCTGAGTAACAGGATTTGGCTGAAGAAATTAAAAATTATGCCCTCCCAAGGGAGAGGGATGGGGAACATTTGCAGTAGCGGATTCAAGCTACCTAATCTTTTTCTTAATTTGAAAGTTTTCTTCACTCTTCCTTGCCATCATCTACACTCTCTATCAGTAATTTTCATCCTATCTGCTCATTGCTAATCTGTTTTCACACTTTTTTTCCCCCCCCAGGTCTCCTCTGGGCTCCCTAAGTCATAACCTCTCCTAACCCTGACAACAGCCCTGCCGGGCATTAGCTTTGTACCCCACAACATCAGCAGGTTTAAAACAGGTCAACCTTGTTGGGAATGGAAAACTTTATCATGAGAGATTTCAGGGTATTTTTTTCTCCTTTCTTTCTATGTCCAAATGTATCATCTGGGTCTGAGTTTACAGCTTCAAATTTCCTGTTGATTTCTCAGGGTGTTAAGTTTAAAAAAAAAAAAAAAAACAAAACCCAAAATAAAAAACCCACACCAAAACCACACCCCTGTACCTAAACACTGCAGTGGGTGCTAATTTTTTTATATTATCTTCTTTTCAGTGAGATTAGGAAAAAATCACTTTAGAAGTGTGAAAATCATCATTTTAGTAAGAATATTAAAGTTAGATGTGAAATTGTGCCTTCAAGGAATATAGTGTCAGCACTCATACTAAAAGAGAGTATCAGGCAACCCCCTTGAGTACACAAAGTGGTAGATTTACTCAGTTGCTCTCACCTCAGTTGAAATGCCTGCATCTTACACTGCTTATCTGTAACTTTGGATTCACCAGATATGTGGGTTCAGGAGTAAGAGAAGTGCTGTCATACTACGCTCCCTAGTACACTCCCTAACTAGCTGAGGCTCTCCCTTCAAGTGGACCCCTAAACTCAGCAAGACCTGTTTGAAAGGTGTGTTCCACTGGCAAGAAGGCAGCACTGGCATCCCTCTCCTAGCACCTGGGTATGATTTTTCTCAATCTCTAAT
This sequence comes from Gymnogyps californianus, assembly GCF_018139145.2. Classification (NCBI taxonomy): domain Eukaryota; kingdom Metazoa; phylum Chordata; class Aves; order Accipitriformes; family Cathartidae; genus Gymnogyps; species Gymnogyps californianus. The sequence continues at coordinate 11,573,937 of NC_059481.1, forward strand.
TTTGTCACCATCGTTCTGTAAAAGTGCAGTAACTAGGCTAGCTCCTTATCAGAGGAGAATTTTACAGTGCCACTAATCCTCTTCTACGTGAACTGAGGATCAAGCTGTTTAGGTGTGTAGCTAGGGACTATGAAGATTTTAGCAAAAGAGAAAGTTCAATTGCAGGCTCTTGCAACTAACATTTTTCTTTCTCCTTCCCTCACACTCTTCCCACTGCCACAGGTATAACATTTCAGGCATTTTTTCATTAAATAACATGTTCTTTCTTCTGTTTAGACTGAAGAAAAATAGTGGGAGGTCTCCTGTCTTTGCTAGATTTTCAGTACTTGGTGATATTTCCAAAGATCAGCAGATAACAAGAAGGTACAATTAATTCTTCCAGAATTTGGCCAGCTTGGAAATCTGTCGCCCTCTGTCAAGCATGGCACTATGTGTTCTATCTTTCTTGCTGCCTTGTGTTTCAGACCTATCACAGCTGCCTGCTCCTCTGCAAACATGTGAAGCAACTAAGAGTTAAATGTTGCACAGGTGACAATCATCTTTATTTACAAGCTTCCAAGTCAGAGCACAGATGACGTTTATTTGTAGGATATTAAGAAAAGATCTCAGAATTGGGGTAGAGCTGGGGTTTTGTTTGTTCTCACCTGTCTGCTCTCTTGGTACTTCTTGAACTTACCCATCGCTAAGAGAAAATAAGTGATTTATTTGTGAGCTTTGTGTATGCTGAAGTGAATGGAGTCTATGTGCAGAAAGTGTCTGAGAGTAGATATTTTCAGAATAGGTAAAACACTTCTATCAGTCAGTTGAAGCCGTTCTTGATCCCATTTTAGGTGATAAAGGAGACTTTAAACCATGGTGAGAGATGCTTACTTCCTAGAAATATTCATTTTTCTCACAAGCTTTTGAGTAAAGGAAATACGAAGAGCTCTATTATTACTCTATTATTTCTATCTTGCCGTTTTTAATCCATATATCATTATAGGTTTTTATTATTTTTATTTTTTTTCCAAACTGATCTGTCTCTTAAATTTATTTTCACCTTTTTGCTTATTTTCTTAAATGAAGTGCTGTATTTGATAACTGCTTGTCCTGGTTTCGGCTGGGGCAGTTAACTCTCTTCTTAGTAGCTGGTACAGTGCTGTGTTTTGGATTTAGTGTGAGAATGATGTTGATAACACGCTGATGTTTTAGTTGTTGCTAAGTAGCACTTATCTTAAGCCAAGGACTTTTCAGTTTCCCATGCTCTGCCAGCAAGCAGGTGTGCAAGAAGCTGGGAGGGAGCACAGCCAGGACAGCTGACCCAAACTGGCCAAAGGGGTATTCCATACCATGGAACGTCATGCCCAGTATATAAACAGGGGAGAGTTGGCCGGGGGGGCAGATGGCTGCTCTGGCATCGGTCAGTGGGTAGTGAGCAATTACATCATGCATCACTTGTCTTTTCTTATTTCTTTTTTTTTGTTGTATTCTTTTTAATTACAATTATTATTATTCTTAGTTAGTAGTGTAGTTTTATTTTTACTTTAGTTATTAAACTGTTCTTATCTCAACCCATGAGTTTTACTGTTTTTCCTTTCCTCCTCCCCACCCCACTGGGGGGTGGGAGGGGGAAGCAGCTGCGTGGTGCTGAGTTGCTGACTGGGGTTAAACTGCAACACTGCTTTAGTTGCTTGTGCATTATTTTGCCTGAATTGGATGACTTTGGCTCTTCAAATGTCTAATGTGATTGCAAGTTCAATTTGATTCTGAGGACCACTGTTCATAAAGTTCCTGCTCTGGTGAATTTTTGAAGCAAGTAAAGTAATTCAAATCTAGTGAAAAAACAAACAAAAGGTCAATTAATGTATTTAATAATTTCTCCTATGAGGGATTATTCATGGCTGTGTGGAGATGAATGACAACACCCACGAAACTGTATTGCTCTGAAATTAGGGTAACTTCTCCAAAAGTAATGATTAGAAGGTAGCTTTGTTGGGATTGACCTTTTTTTTCTCTTCAGTAATGCACAAATCAGATTTGTGAGACTTGAGAGGGAAAACTGCTGTATAGAGATGAGGTGGGCATTCCCAAATGGTAGGCTGTTGGTCTCTAACCACTGTGCAGGTGTCTAGGAATGCAAACTGACAAACCACTGAGAAACTGGGAGACTTGTTTTTGTTTGGGGAATTCTTTTTCTTCCTCCCTTATGACTTTTTCTGATCACCAGTTTGGTGGGAACAGTAACATTTCCCCAACAGGACTGTTTTGTTTTATGTAGCTACAGGTTATTACGTGTCCCAGTCCTTATTATGAAGCTGATACTGTAAAATTATTACATAAGTTTAGATATGCATGCCCCTTTCTATTTGGCCTTGGTTTTGAGGCAGTTTGTACTATAAATGCTTGCCCTCATAACGAATAACAGAACAAAGTCCTTGCTGTTTCAGCTGTTGAATCTTTAGTCTTCTGTTTCTGGACCTAAACCATTTTGCTCCATGGGTTAGAATCTAGACTGCTTAATGTTCAAGCTACTTATCTTAATAGGAGCCTTCCTAGAGGATGTATTTATTTCTCTTTAAACACGTGGATCAGTTTACTTTTGTCAATACAGGATTATATAATATCTACTTTCCCAAGAACATTAGTCCCAATTTTCCATTACATTATTTATTACACTTACTGTGACTAAGAGGTGACAAGAATAAAATCGTATTGTTAAGCACTATACAAATACAGAGTAGTGGATGGTCCTTGCCCCAGTAACATTACTGTCTATGTGTGCTATATGGCTTATTCATTGCTCAGTATCAGCACTGAAAGGCGTTCATGCCTCAGGATGTCTTGGAAGGGGAAAGATTACCACCTATCTTGACTCTACTAGGCTGTATTTTCTTAGGAAAATTTTTTCCTTTTATCAGGCTTGAACAGCTTAGCTGCCAATATTATTAAGCTTCCAGGGATTTCTTCCTATATTCCACAGACTATGGATGGGGTAAGATTAAGGAATATTTGTTTCTCTGTTACTTCAAAGGATTCTGTATCTAAAGTCAACATAATTGTTTTGTGGTAGGATTTCTACATGTGACTGCCTCATCAGTATCAATTCCTTTAGTGCTCTGTGCATGGTTCAGCATACGTTAGGGAGCTGTGGGGTTGGTTGGTTTGTTTGTTTGTTTTTATCAATAGATACCCTGAATTGCTCCAGCAATTCTTTCACTTTGATGGGTAACATTTTGCCATACAAGATTACCAAAGGGAACCAGGCAGTGGAGGATTGGTCAGGGGCAGTCTATTTGTTACCTTTTCAGGGATGAGTCGGAGATACTTTTCCAACAAATGTTATCTACATTCAAATTTGTTTGCTTTTGAATACCATTTAATTTCATTTTTTCTTCTCTCTTGTTCTTATGTACTTATATCTCTACATCCATGTTGTTTTACTTGGTGCTGTCTCATTTACTTTTGAAAAAGTATTTTTTTTTTCCTCCTGGAATTATTATTTAGCCCTTTGCATGCCTGAAAGAAAACAGACTGTGAATCTATTCCTATTCATAAATTACATTTGGATCCTAGTATGTACAATGTTTGAAAACTTCTGAAATTTAGAAACCAATAGGTTTAGTTTAAATACGCTGCACACATAAAAGAAAAGGCATATTTAGTGCCTCCTCTTGCTTTCTTGAAGTCAGTGGTAGATTTACTATTAATCTCAAAAGGAGCAGGAGCAAGAATTTAAATGCAATAATTTTGGGTAGTAGATTATGATAGAATACAGAGCAGATGACAGGACTGCCATGGAATCATTGCTCAGCTTAACTTCTCAATGAGAAAATACCTCAGAAAAGCTGTTGCAAGTCTGAAATAATTGTGGGGTTTGTTGTTGTTTGTTTTGTTTTGTTTTATAAAGATCCTTGTTATTAAACCTGGTCTATCGGTGCATTATTGCATCTCCTGGCACCACTGAGCAAATAGGCTGACACAGCACAGCTCCCTGCTAACCTCCCAGCAACAGCTGATTGACTTTGCAAGGATTTTTCATTTCAGAAACATTTGCAATTTCCTGAAATGACTCCAAAGACTCACATCATCTCATTTTGTATTCATGTTTGTTTGCATCAGTTATTTTGGGGGTAAGAGAGGAGGGGATGAAATTGTTTCATATAAATTAGTTGAATGTATTTCATAACAAGCAATGTTCTGACCCTAGCACTATCGTCTCTCTACCCACCTATATTGAAATAAGATTTCATTGTGCTAGGATATCACAGGTTACCCAGAATCCCACCCATTTCAGTTGTTTTGCTATGAAGAAGTATCATTATAACTTACTTTATGCCTATTATTAAGAATTAACACAGCTGAGAATCAAAAATGATGAAGATGTGAATGTTCAGAAGACAAACGATTGCAAGTATTACAATGAGTTGTCCACCCACAGGCTCAGCAGGTTCTGGAGCAATCAGCTAGGAAATGGAGTATTTCTGGTACACAATCTGCAGATACTTTGGTTGCTTAGTTTCATTAAAAACTTGTTCAAAAAAGAAATACAGTAAAAGGACTTTGCTGCGCCCCAGCCTGTTATAATCTATGAAAGACCTTAGAATTTCCCAAATCATGACTAATTTGATATACTTTCTTCCTGTTTTTCCAGGGAACAAATTGTACAAGACCATGGAAAACATTTTATAACCTGCAGTGGGCTTGGGCACAGAGGTGTCCAGTTCATGTCACAGCTGTCTCTTTCGAAGTGAGAGCTTCCAGAGGGAAATCTGAAGCACAAGTAAATGCATGTGTGATTTTTATTTATAGGACAAACTCTGCTCTGTTCATCTTCTGCTCTCTCCATTGATTCTAATTATTTTCCAGGTTGTGGTTTTGTCCCATACCATGGCTATCATCTCAAAGATTGGTCAGTTTGATTAAGGTACATTGAAAGAAAACTCAACATCACTGTTTCAGGGAGTATGAGACTCAAATCGAAGTTCGTTGCTCCTTCTGCCTCAGACAGTGATTTCTGTTCTTCCTTCCCTCAGTAGTGCCACAAATGTAATCCTGGGAGAATTTAGCTAGCTTGCATACATTGGATGGAAAATAACATGAGAGCATGATTGGGAAAGGACTTTTTTCCTTCTCCCTAATGACTCTTAAAATTGAGGCATCCTTGGGGATGTTTTCTCCTGTTCATCACTACAGGCAGTGAATCTTTTTTTCTGATCTACTTATCTTTCTTTGGTGACAAGTGACCTGTCAATCTGAAGGTGCATTTTCTACCTAGATGGACCTGTCATCTGACTAGGATTTCTCATGTTGGATTTGGCCTTTCAACCTGAATTTCTGAGCTGAAATAATAGATATGTCATAGTTATGAAATATGTTTGGAACTCCTCGGTTTCTGTAGAGATGAGTGCTGCCGATAGCCTGGACTTAAATGTTTCTTGCTGCAGAAATTCTAGAGGGCTGAGAAGTAGGATTCCCTCCTTCATTTGTGGAACTCACAATTTCTTGATGCAATATCCCATATAATTCCATGCAAAGCACTTGCCATTTGGAAACCTGACAGAAAGTTGACCCCACACCGTCATGGCAGTAAGGAGATCACAATGTCCATGTAGATGTGTTTGGTGACAAAGGTCACACAGCAGACCAGAAGCAGAAATGAAAACCCAATGGCTTGTTCTAAGGATGTAATGAGAATTACTGCTTAGAGAGGAAATGAATGAGGACTTAAGCTGAAATGTCTTTGGGTAAAGAAACCTGACTGTTTGTTTATTAGTTTAGACCCTAGCACAATAAAGTCCTACTGTGTATTATCCTTAGACCTGGACTATGACATATTATATTCTAGGCACTGTGAAAATGCAGGTGATAGTAGAACTTTGTCTTCCAGTATTCAAAGCAAGAAAGTTATCTATGGCCATTATAATTGTTCTGTATATTATACATATTGTCAGAAGTTATACAAGGTATTTTAATAAGCTGGAGTCACCTAGAGCATAAGAAAAAGAGGCACTTTTCATTTATGATATTACATCTTTGTTTATTCAGAGTCTATTAAAATGCATGGAACATGTGAAGAGGAATCCTGGTGCTCTTTGTGTCCGTGACAAAGCTCACATCATTTGGTAGCACCAGGATTTCAGAAGAGTTAGTGGACAGGATATACTCTAAGCCTTCCACTGGTCACTAACAGTAGGGCTGAAGCCACTTTATCCAGGTCAGTAATCCATCCACAACTCTTGAAGTGCTACAGGTCTGTTCTTACTCTCCCTGCCCCCATGTGCCAGACTTAGGGAGCTGGAAAGGTTCTCTCCAAAGTGAGCAGGTAGGGGAGGAAATTCTCTGCCCAGACGGTACCCAGACCTTCCTATCTCATCATGAGGTTGCAGAAATAAGAATGGACCTCAGTCTTCCGATTTACATCCAGGCAGCATCCTTTCCCTCGTGTTAGCGTAAGAGCTGCCTTGTTCAGAGGCACATGATTTGGTAACATGGGACTTGGCAGCAGCACCAGCAGTAGGAGTTCTTCACACCCCTACCAATGGTGCTCCATCCCCTCATCACACTGGCACTATTTGCTGGACTGCACTATTAACTGGAGGAGAGGGCAAGGATTTCATGGAGACCCAGATGGTCAAACCAATGCTTTTGGTAGATAAATCAGAGTTAATATGTGATTATCATTGTATTAATTAAATCTCAGCTGCTCCAGCTTAATGTCAGTTAAACTGGCTTTAATTTCGTTGTGGTAATGAGTTAGGCAAAAACTGAATTGATGTTGTTTCACATCTGAATGAAAGTCCATACCAGAGTTGTAAAAAAACTCCAGTTGTTAAGTGAGTTCTATGGGTAAATTGGATTAACTCTCCTGAGCATCCCCGTGTGGACAAACTCAGTCACTGACATCATATCAGCTCATTAGCAGACCATTCCTGTGCTAGTAAGTTATACCCAACCTTACATGCCACCATAATTGTTTGCACTGTTGGGGATAATAGTCTGTCTCTCCCTTATTAGCAGTCTCAGTGTCATTAAGGTCAGAGAGGCAATGATGGCACCGTCTCTATCAGCTTTACTTGAGGGCGCATGATGTGAATCTCACCTGACACACCTCTCCTAATAGCTTTGTTCTTGACAGTGATTTCAAGTTCAAACTAAGCTGGCACTGCAACTGTTCTCAGAGATGCTATTGCACCTAGGCTGAGTTGGAGGGGTGTCCTTGCGCAATCCCCCCAGTACCTTAGTTTTAAAACCTGAGAGACTATTTTGCAAATTTAAGCTGTTTTCTAGAAATGGCATGGCTATTCTTTCAGTTGCATTGCCTAAAACTTTCTGCTCGATCTGTTTTTCTTACTCTGCTTCTATCTTGTGGTTTTACTGATGCTACAAGAACCCTATGAAATAATAACAGAGATGCAGACCTGTGATCTGACTAGCAAAATTATAATCTTTCATTTGTAAAGCCCTCAGAGTACTGGATGCAGATTTTCCTGGTCAGATCCTCACCTGCGCCTCTCTGGCAGCCAGTGGAATTATGCTGGTTTACATCAGGTGAAGATCCAGCCTTCTGTATATAAGCCCTTCTTGATAAGAGAGTTCACCTCAGTTGCCTGTTCACCTTTTTGGGTTTGGTTTGGTTTTGTGTGGGGGTTTTGTTGTTGTTTTTTGTTTGTGAGTTTTGTTTGTTGGGTTTTTTTAACACATAACCTCTTTATAAAAGATGCTCAGCTCATCCTTGCTAGGGCAAATGCAAAAAGCATCAGTAAGAACAGCAAATAATTTACACTAACAAGAGAGTGCTTATATCTTCACTCTAAACAGCCATTCAGAAGAGCTTTGCTGGGTAACCTTACTTGAAAGCCAAAGTGTACACGTTACAGCACAACTAATCAGTGCAGCACATTTTATGATTTTTTTTTTGTAATCTCGTGTCCAAAATCAATGTTTCATAGTGCAAACAAGTGTGTTGTTTTAGTTTGGTTTTTTAATCTACTATATTGCAGTTTGGTCAAAAAAAATGAAATAATCTAAAACCAGAGGGTTGACTCAGTTTTACTGAAATGGAGGAACTGGGTAAAATCTTGAAAACTTAATGGTAATGGCAAAAGTACTGAATTAATAGCTAGGACATGAGAGCTGCCTGCCACGATACATAGGAAATCTGAGGTCAGAGGATGAGTAAGAATTGAGTAAGGGAGAAAAACACTGAAATGTTAGCAATAAAAAACTTTTATGGGCAGGAATAGAAATGCGGAGTGTGTTGGAAACAGCTCAATCCTGTGTCCCCAGTCACCCAAGTTCCAAAAGTGTAATGATTTCTGTGGCTAATTCTAGATACATTATCAACCCTGCATGCATATATACAGTGAAGCTCCAACCAAGCAGAAGCACTGTTTCCAGTGAGCAGCAGGCCAGAGAGGCTTGGCACCTTCTGAAGGTTTAGGAAGGGGTTTTGGGATATCTTCCTATACGTGACTGGCAAAAGGACTGGTGCATGGGGGGAGTAATTTTACACATGAAGACAACACAAAATTAGTCAGATTTTATGACATCTGTCCAGGAAGGAGCGTGAAGAGCTGAGATGGGTCCTGAGACAGTGGACTACTGAGAAGCAAAAGCTAGAGCATGGCCTATCCACTTTGATGGACGTGGTCTTGAGTGCCTTCAGGTTGCAACCAGGTCTCCCGTATCCTGGCAAGTGCTCTAACCACAGTGCCACTGAATGGAAAAGGAACAGGACCGCCTCCTTCCCTGACTCCTACTCATTCTTTTTAAACAGGCTGTTTTATGTGCTCATGTGGCAAGAAGATTCAGGGCTTAGAATGCCAATTTGACACCAGTACCTCTCCAAGGCCAGTATCTCTCTGTGTAGAGAGGGCAAGATTTAAGACAAACTCCTCCCTTCAAAGCTTATTGTCTGCTCTCAAGCTGTGCTCTGCAGTAGTCTGGGCCTTATGAATTCTGCTCTTGTGTAAGTACCCTCTGCATTCATTGCACAGAGAAGCTATGTGCATTGTCTTGCTCAGATATTTGTGTTATACCAGGGTCTAAGCCCATAAAAGTATTAGATATTGCCATAGCTGAAGTCTAATACAGCCTTGTAATGCAAGTGTTCCTGCACTTACGATATAGTATCCCAGAACCACAAATAATGGCCACAGCAAAAGAAAGTCTGAACTGAAAGAAATAAATTGGCCAGTAATTATTTATAGAGAAAGGCCAGCTGAATATTAATTGGAATCAATGGCAATTACTGTGCTAGGAAGAAACAACTTAAGATTAAATCAATTAAAGGTAATGCCTTGAAGGAAGGACAATGATATTTAATTTAAATTGTTTTAAAGGGTATTTCACACTCTTAAGTTGTTATTTCCATTAAGACATTTTAAACATTTTACACTAAAAATTGAATTGAATTTTCTCCTTAAAAGCAGAGTGTAAAAAGGAATATTGGCAGCTTTTTGTTCCACAAGATAGGTCAAGAATTACACAGAAACCACTTTATCTTACAGTTCTTTGCAAGTTTAAAAAAAACTAAGTGGTTTGAGGGGGAGTGTCTAAATGGTAAATAACGTACACTGTTTTTAAATGGATATATTTTATGTTCTGGACACCCTTTATTTTGTTTTTTCTTTCCTTAAATTGGCAATCCAAGAAAAAACATTTCATCAAAGACCTGTTTGGTTTTTGTTTTTAGGTTTTTTTCCTCATGAATGATCTCTTTAAATTCACTATGTACCAAGGTCTATATAGTCCCTGTATATTTAATTTGTTATACTTAGAGCTGGAGATTCTAAAGTTACATAAATTTCTTTTTTTGTTGTTGTTTAGCTTCTGAACATGGAAACCTGGAATACTAGTAGACAAAAATATTTCTCTACTTTTCTTCCATATTTAAAAAAAAAAAAGGGGTGGTAAGGGGAGGAAACAAGCTTTGAACTAAGTTTTCTATAAGGTTTGTAGTATGTCCTGAAAGAGAACCATGTCCTATAATCGACCTTGGGTATGACTAGCTCCAGTCTGGTTTTCAGCACATGAAAAAAAGTCAAAAAAAAAAAAAAAAAAAGGGGGAGATTTTCAAAATGTGTTAACTACTGCCATCCCATGGTCCCTTTGCAGAGATTTTAACACTACCTACATAAGCCATATAGCATACTCCATATAGTGTGTCTGCATCCATAAGATGATCTCCTTTCCTGAGCTTTCCTCTTGTACTGATTGAAGGACTGGTCTTGTAGCAATAATTTCAACGGAAATGTTTCCTTTATGGTATGGGGTGCATGTTGCTTAATATTTTGGATTCTTTCTGTTTGAATGACAACCCCCTGTCCTCATTCCACGAGGGACTATAAAACCAACCTCCCATTCTCTTATACATGGTTTAAAACTTTTTTACACACATGTGCATACAGCAGTACTTCCTCCAGCCCCTGTGCTGAGGATGAACACATTGTTTGGAACAATCTATAGTGGATGCCTTAGTGTAAAATGTACTGGTTGCAGTGGTTTGACATTGCCTGAAATTCTGATGGGGGAGGGAAGGGAGGAAACTCCCAGCAGAACTTGGTCTGGTTATGAGGCCAGGATTTGCAGCAGCTCAACCTTCACTATGGGTTAAGGTGAGTACAGCTGGTTGGAGGGCACCTCATGCTGTCCAGGGCTTTGCCAAATATGGCATTACATGGAGAAAGTTTGGAACCATTGTCCTAAGCATATCAAGTGCATCTTTATTGGACTTGTTCTGCACAGTGCATCAATCTTCAGTAAAGTAGTCAGAGCAGTCAGTTCACAGAAAAACTATAATTGCAGATACCCTTTTTCTGAAGCTTTGCATATTCTCTGAAAGCTGCACATTTTGAATGTGTCAGGCCATCTGCTTGGGGCATCCCAGCAGCTCAAGCTGCTTCATGGCTTGCATTACTTGAAGTTATTATTTATAATTTTGCAACTGTCTTGATGCCAGTACCACACTATAGAGGTTTAAAGTTACCTTTCTAGCAAGTGCTGTATTTCTGACGTTTCCTTCCTTTGCTAGCACCTTCTCTATGGAACCCCTCCTCTCCCTGTCTCTTTCTCTCTCCTTAAACCGAGACAGCCTTCAGCCAAATATCACTGCAGGACCACAGGAACACTGTGCACCCTTAACTGACAGTTGCTTTGCCTAACGCAGACAAACTAGTGTTTGGGCTATTTGATCAGCTTCAAGATATAGATTGTGCAGATTAGTACTTTGTAATTAGTTGTTTATAGCAGGGCAGCAACACTGCATTGGTTTTGGCTGCATTCAGGAAAACGGTTTTCTTTTTTATTTGAGAAGAGGAAAAAAAAAAGCTCATCACATGTTTTTTACCTTCCTCCTTTTAGATAAGCTTTAAAAAGATGCTACTTTTCATTTACTTTCCATACAAAGTTTCCATCTAGCTCTGTTAACATATGAAGAAATTAGTTTTGAAAGTTTGAAGGCGGTTCCCTTATTAATTCATGAAATAGAAATGCCATGAATACAGTTGGGAAAGTAACTCCTAATTCTGTTGTGCTTTGGGATGAAATCTGTAGAATATCCAAATAAACAATTTAGACTTAAAAAAAGAATGCAGCCTACTTCTGGAGCTCAGAGCAGATTTTGTTCTGGTGCAATCTGTAAGAACTTCACTGAGTTCTGTAGTAGTAGTAGTAAAAATCTGGTCTCCTTGTAACATCATGTAGTTGGAGGTTTTCCATTTCACTTAAGACAGATTTTCAGGGATGTAGGTGCCTAAACTTCATTGTTATTGCTGATTTAAGCATTGCTTAAATGCAAGCATAGTGTGGTATGACGTCTGCATGAAAATTGCAGTGACCTTTCTTTTAATAAGTTCAGCAAGGTGTTTATCAAACTTTCTCAGTAAGCAGCAATTAGATAAGAAACCATTTCACAGAATAATCTGTCATAAAACTCTTATTTCTATAAGTATTGAAGATTTCCCCACACCTTCGGTGCAAAATTTGCAATAGATTTGAATGGGGTTTGCATTTACTGTGTATAAGAAAAGTGATGTTTACTGCCTGCACAAGCCTCCAGAGAAACATTCTGTGTAGCTCTAATTCAAACTAGACCAGCTGGGCAGATAAATCATAACATAAAAATACATTATTTCTATTACAATATTTTATAGAAATGAACAAAACTAGGTATGCTTCCCGTCATGAGTTTCCCCTAAAAATGCTGAATTTACTATAATTAGTTTTGTTCTCTACAGAAACCGTCATTTAGTGGTAACACTATTAAACAAGTGAAATACAAATTACAAGTGACATTTATATGATCATAATCACTCCTTCCTGGCTGCCAGGAATATTTTTTCAGAGAGGAACCTGCATTTTTGCAGATGGCATGAAAAAAAATGAAGCTTGCAGAACACACCATTATTCCTGCGAGGCTGTCAGTTCGTTAGTTGAAGCAGCCAAGTCTTGACGAGCTGCAACTGATCAGCAAATGGGAAATGAGCAGGAGTATAAATTCCCAGCAAACTGAATCATTAACATTTGCTGCCTGCATCCTGGAAACACAGTAAATCAAAAGTGTCATGATATATCAAGGCAAAATATCATTACTAATTGGGATTAATTTGCTGCTGTGGGATTGCCGACCTTTGCTGAAAGAAAAAAAAAGCCTGCTTGTTAACTCTTGTTACTTAATTTCTTTTTTTTCTTTTTCTTTGAGGATGTAGTAAGATTTCAGGATACAGGCTTTTCTAAAAAGTACCACTCTTGTTGTATTTTTCTGTTTTGATGGACAAATATGGTATTTTCATTTAAGAAAAAACCTTCTTGTGGATGTGTGTGTGGAGGGAGTATTAGATAACAAAGATGAAATTTTGTATAACCTTAAGCAATGTTAGATTGACTTTATTTTTTTCAATTGTGGAATGGAGGAAGATCCACTATCAGCTCCATTGAGCACTTGTTAGTGTTTCCCAAAATGCTCACTGATATTTTCAAAAGTTTCTGAAGTGCTCTCCTCTCAAAGCATGCTGCAGCTGCAAGCCAGCCTCCTGCCTCTCTTCTGAGTGACTGGAGCAGGGAGTGCCGCGGAGGTGCCGGAGGGGCAGCCGAAGCCCACTACAGTCTTCGGCCAACTGCCACAGAGAGGCCTGGGGAAACACTCACTGACGGACGCAGCCTTTGGCCTGTGCACGCCTGGTGGGGAAGCACGAGTATAGAACAGGCTCACCAAAAGGCCAGTCCTCTGCCCCGTGGTTTACTGATACACTGGTGTAAGACATCATGATTTGGGGTTATTTTTAACTCCTTTGTACTTACACAAGACGGAGGGCATCAGAGACAAGCTGGGCCTTGAAGGGGAAAGATGGGATTAGACTAGGCTGATAGAAGTTGTGGAAACATGTTACTTTGCTGAAAAGATAGCTCATGTGGCTGAGCAAGGTGGGGGGTGACAGTTGTGTGTGCACAAGGTGTTAGGCTGCCCACTATATGCTAGTTGCATAGGAGTATAGTTTGGGTCAAAAATTGGCCCAACCCAATTGACCTTCCTCCTTTTGCATGCTCCATCCCTATTTATGGTAAGGAACCAGGAGTAGGAGAGGAAGAAAAGTGTGGCAAGAAACAGAGTAGCATACCTGACAATGGAGATTTCCTAACTCATTTACTACCACCACTACATTTCAGATCTGTTTTCCTCCAGTTATCATCTCTGTCGGCCTACCTGCAGAAGAGAATTATGGGATTGCCGCAGGCTGACTATTCAGATTTCCCACATCCCATTTTCCATCCTTGTGCTTATGTATCCAGCTCTGGTGCCACCTCTAAAAATGTTCTTATACTGGTTCTTTCTGAGAAGATAATGCGTAGTCAGTCAAACTGACAAAATAATCCTCTTGCTCTTAACAGCATTAGGCATTTTGGTGCCTGTTTCAATACGAAGTCACCATACGTTTGAATCCTTCCCTGCTGATGAGTTGCTCCCCAGATCTTCCTTAATATGTCCCCAAGCTCTCACCAAATTGTAGTTAAGCATCTATTTAGTCTGCCAGGTTTATGCATGTTCTTCATTAATTTCTGATGCTTGCCCCTTTGTAATGATTTCTTGACTCTCCTACACAGACTAAATCATTATGTCTCCGTAAATACAGGACAACATGAAGTTATTATAGAGCTCCATGACTGTAATGGAAGTAGAGAATGGTACAGTTGTAACATATTTCTCATGTGATTTAGGTTTCTAATCTTGTAACCCTCCTCTTTTACTGTCTTATAAACTATACTAACACAAAAGACTTTTACCACTTTTTTCCGTTTCTTTTGGTCTGGGGTCATTACCCTGTGTTTATGTTCAAGAAAGAGATCATTTTTTCCTGTTATAAGCAACCCTCTCCTCCTCTCTTTTTTTTTCTTCTTTATAAGTAGGGGGAGAAGGTGCATTGTATGCGGAGATCAAACAAGCACACAATAAACTGATATCCCCAGGTTCTTGCATTGCTGTGAGACAATGTTACTAGAACTGTTATATTGACTGTAATAATCCAAACATCCACACTGACACTAAAAAGGGAAAAGGACAATGGTCTATAAATAATTCAGAGAAAAAATCATTTGTTCTCTGTTTAATGCTCAGAGATAAGCTCCCATTTCAGCTTGAGACATGTTACCACCAAAATTGATAGGCCAAGGTCAGTCTGAGTTTTGCACAGAGCTCTCCTTGAAATAATATTCTCTTGTTCAGAGAAAAGGACTAAGCACAGCTTTGGTGTAAAGCTAATGCCGTAATCAGTGGGGCTTGTGTTAGCTAATGCTTGTGTAGGCTCTGACTTGCAATTCTGTGGATCTGTCTTGTATCCTCACTTAGATAGTTCCACAGTGGTGTATGCAGGAAATAAAATAAATGGCAGGCTGGAGAAGAGTTCACCCATGGCAGAAGTCAGATTGGGCCAGTACACATGCGCTGTGGTTTCTTGGAAGCACTATAGAGGGGGAATGTTGGCTAGAAATATAAAGATATATATGAGAAATACGAGAAGGTACTATGACAATTTGAGGCCACTTATAGCATTGACCTCTTATTTGGCTGTGCCTTCAAAGGATGCAAAAAAGTTTGGACTGATGTGGGGTCTTTTTCAAGAATTCTCAAGTTGAGGAAGGCCATATTTATGCGAGCAATACATTCAGCCAGGAAAAAAAAAAGTTTATTAGGAAAATGAAAGTCCACAAATTAAGTAGTATGGCAGGGGAAGAAAGCAACCGTCTCTGACGTGTTGCGTATTTGACTGTGGTGTGAATGATATGTTGGATATGACGTGTGTTCGGATGACAGTGCTGTTCACAGAGGGCAGTGAGCTTATCAGAACAGAAGACAAATATTAAGAAATCCTGTGCTTCTATCAATGACTAAATGAAAACAAAACAACAAAAATCCCCTTGTTATGAAGTATTGCATTATACTTATGGCCCAGATCTTGTGACTCATTTGTTTAATATGTGTATAGGATGGCTTCAGATGCATGATAAACTACCAGCTTGCCTACTGAGCTCAAGCTGACTTTATTAACACCATCATTAAAAAGTGCATACGCAGTAGTCCATGAATTTAAAAGAAAGAAGCTGCTTTAATTCGTGTAACTCAGCTTAAAGTTCCCAGTACCTAACTTGAGATTCAGTCACCTGAAGAGAAACAGTGTATCAAGAACTGTAAAATGGCTTACTTGAGATACACAGTCAAACCCTCCAGTGTGCCCTATTGTGCCTTTGGGTTCGGATTCACGTGAATAGACAGCTATGGATTAGAAAGACTTTCTTAAGTCACCTCAATTACAGTTTAACTAAGCTGATAGTGCTTCATTCTATGTAACAGATTGTTAAGGTGGATGATTTATACCATGGTTGTGACTTCCAGTTTTTCCCCTGGATCACTTAAAATATATATACATATACACATATGTATACATTCACATTATTATGATGAAGTAGGCTATTTAAAATCCTTGTCTGTCATGGACATTCTTCTTCCTTTCACCCAAGCATAGCTGTTGACACAAATAATTACTTTTTCAGCTGATTTCTGCCATATCAAACAAATGGCAGATGACAGCAGCTGAACACTGCTTTGGGCTGGGAAGGGTTGTGGCATAGCAAAGCCTTATCTGTCTGCTCTCACTTTGCCGTACTTCAACTTTCAGAAGCTTATGCTGAAAAAGGAATTTATCCTTTTCTAATGTAGTCACCTTGCCTGTTTGAGCAGCTTGTCATATTGCACCTAATATGTTAAGATGACTCTTGTTTGCAAAGTAGTTCTACTTGGACCCCTTCAGTCTACGTACTACCTGGATATTCTGGTCTTCAGACTCTGCATTTGCATCATCTTTCCTGTTGACTTCACTGGCCTCTTGAGACTACCATGTTATTCTGAGGCGTGGTTTTTTTAAGTCAGTCAGAAATTAAGAATTTATGAACAAATGATCCTTCATGTGTTGGTTTAATGCATCTTCCTTTTCTAACTTGAAACAGTGCAAAGTTTTACATTGACACTATTCTTGAAAGCTTCATCTCTCAAGATGAGCTGTCTCGTTCATTGTTTTTCATAAATTGCTAAAAATGGATCAGGAAGTACTGACCCCTCTTCATGTTCCATGCAGATGTCTGGCCAGTTTTAATCAGGAACAGCAACCACTGAGATATGCCATGTGAAAGTGAAGGAGAGTCACAGGGATGAACTTAGACAGACTTTTAACCACCTAGGAAATGTATCTGTTTATGTTTTTCATAAATGAAGAGAAACTCTACTTTGTCATTAAGACCTCTGTTATTAAGGAAAAGACCCCTATAAAAAACATGGGAATCCAGCTGAATAAATTGAAAAGTAACAATGAAAATACAAGTATTGATGATTGTGTAAGATAAACTGAAAGACAGAAACCATGGGGTTTTTTCCTAATCCTTTGTTATTAATAAACTTTCATGTTTCTACCTATAAGAAGCTTTGGTAAATAGTTTTACCAACAAAATATAAGGATTTCACAATCATTGCTCTTTTAACAAAATGACCAATATAAGAAAACACAAAAGGGAAGTTTTTCAGAGATTACTGAGTGTGTGCATGCATTACAGTATGCAGACAGCAGCCTCCTAGAAATTGAATGAATTCACGTTTAGGACTCAGCATATAACTGTGAATGACTATGTGGTTCTCTATGGTAAAAATTAATTGGTGCCACATGCAGCATCTTGTCTCATAGCAGAAGGAGAAAAGTCTGTCTTTTTTTCTCTGTGACACAATGCAGAGGAAGCCATGCAAAATTTCAAGAGTTTTCCTGAGCACCACAGTAAGTGCAGCACTGAGCTCCCCAGCTTGCTTAAAGATGATGGAATAATTAGCTGAGTACAGAGAGAGACTCCACCAATGATTACATTCACTGAGCAGTCAGCATAAAATGCTTTTGATTTTCTTGGAATGTTTTCTGGAAAATCTCTCTGAAAAGCAAGAAGGAATTAAATCTCCTGCCTAAGATTTTTTCTTTGGTTTTTGTGCAGATGAAGAAATGTCTGCTTCCTTAGGAAGATAAGGGTTTGCCCTGCCCTCTGTTACTGGGTTGCATATGGCTCCCTTTGTAAATTGTATTCAAAGGAAGGATTCTCCTGGTAAGCATTTTGCACCTCCAGCTGTCACCACAAATACTGTGGAGTCATTCATAAAACAGTTCATGAATGAATATAGGAGGATATCTTCTATCCCCACGTTCATAGCAGATGAGCACCAGGAAATGAAAGCAGGTTCATCTACTGAAACTTCCCAAAGGTTCCCCATGGTGGCATATTCCCTCTATCAGAAAAGAACCAATTTTTTTTTCCTCTTTATTTACATAAAATGAAGTTAATCCATAGAGGATATGAAGTTAGGGGCAAAATGAGTGTCTAAGTCTCAGAGGTGATCACATGTTTGTAAATTAATAATTTTTAATATATTTCAATAACTTTTAAGACTACTTCTGAATACAAGATTGCATTGTTGCACTCGGAAGCCCCATCTGAAAAGTACTGACTGGAAATGCCTACTAAAAACACACACACTGAGTATTTGTCAGACTAGGCTCCTAGATCCAGAGAGTTGCACTGGTAGATTGATTTTTGCACATTCTCAGCCAAACAAGTGGCTTGACCTTTCTAAGAGCATCTTCTTTCGTCTTCTCCATTTGGCATACTGTATAAATATATATATATCTACCAGTACATTTAGACTTACATACACACATATATGTGTACATATAGATGTATGTATATATGCATTTATACACAGAACTTGTTAGTATCTAAGTCAGTTGCTATATCATTTTATTTGCAATGTTTATTTGCAATGTATCCTTACAGTCTTAAAGGATACTTCATTGAACTAGCTGAAACTCACCTGAAACCTTGATTTCTTCCTTTGAAAATACAAAGTTGCCATTCATTTTTCAATTGCTTTAGGTCAAAGCTACAACAAAGGAAAAGGGCAGGTGTTAACAAGAGGGAACGTGCTACAGAACAAGTAATTTTTTTGCAGTATCTTGTCACAATGCTTTCAACAGAACTATTGTTTCAAGCACAAGGCATTGCCAGGAAGATGCAAGAGATCTGATAATAGGGGTTTTGTAGCACTTTTGTTTCTGCAGCTGTATCTCAACTGGAGCGTTTAAACATTACAACCAGCAGTAAAAATATTCATTTTCTATAAAGTAATGAGAGGTAATTTTTTTATTGTCAACTACTTAAGGAGTGAGCTAACTTGAAGATGTGCTAGTAATTGTTGGCCTTTAAAGCAAACTTCTAAAGTTTTGGCACTAGGTTGAAATTGCAAAGATTTTTAGAAGTAGGCAACCAATTTCATCGAAGCATCTTATGCACGCACACAGAGACAGTGCTTTCCTATTCAGTGGAGCACTTATGTATGTTAAATGAAATGCATGCTGAAGTGGCCATAAGTATATTCTTCTTTGTTGGTTTTAGGAAAACACGGGGGGACAAAAATGGTGAGGAGGCAGTATGAAGAGGATTTTGGTTGTTGTTTTGGTTTGGGTTTTTTTGTTTGTTTGTTTGTTTGTTGGGGGTGTGTGGGTGTGGGTGTTTGTTTAGTTTGATAACCAAGATAGTTCCAAGCCTACAGGCAGCCAGCTTTATTAGAGGAAAATCTTTGAAAAAAAATTATAGTTCAGCCTAAACTGCAAAGGCATTTCAGGTCCACATCTTCCTGATTTTGAGTAGGACTTGGTTTAGGGGCTGAATTACTTTGCTGATATTTAGTCCATAACATATTAGACTTTTCTGCATTTTGAAAGCTTTGCCTGGCATTTACATTCACAAATCCTATTGCACAAGGACTTTGCCAAGAAGTTTCCATTACATTCTGTGGTAATCATATGGCTAAGCCTTACACAATTAGGTGCAAGTTTATATGTTTTTCAACACTGTTATCTGAAGACTTGACATTTCTAATGACTTGTTTGGTCCAATAAGGTCAGGTAATTCTGGTGTTTAGGTAATACATACCACTCTGTTTCTAAAGGGAAAAGATCAGATACGGCATGTTGCTAATGGAGCTTCAGCATCTCTAAGTGCTGTGGCTTATCCTAGTAAAGCTGTTGCTGTTTTAGGACCTGCTGCTACTTTTGCTGTGGGCCCCCCATTTGTGAAAGTTTCTCTTTCACACTATGTACTGTGGTGAATAGTGGGCTTCAGTAACTTCGTATCCCCTAGAAACTGAAGACTCACTCCTGGCTTAGTAAAGTCACAGAAGTTTTACCATTATTTAACTGAATTTCATTGTCACTGGAGACACCAAAGGGTGTCCTCTTTGGTTTTACAAATGAAAACAAACAAAAAAATAAGACAGGAAGATTAGACTAGCTAATCTATCTGCGGTTGCTGGAGAACATGAAAATCTTTATGGTGAATGTATATTTTGAAATAAGTCAGCTACTTGAAATACTTTATGTATTATTTAAACCTTTTACTTGTATAATTCAATCACTGTACAATTTGCTCATGATATTAATTTGCATTCACGTCTGATGCCTTACCATTTAGTTCATCGTTGTCACTGGTGTCTCTAAGTAAAATTCAGGAGCTCTGAGTGTAGATGGAAATGTTCACTGTGCAGTAGCAGTACATTAATATTACCACCAAAAAAAAAATAGATATTAGCATTGCAGAAGATTCTCCTCCTCTTCAGAAAGTCCAGTGTAGTCCCATTCTTTTGTGTCTTTTGTCCTATATTGTCCTTACATCAGGTAATAAGAGCTCAAATTATTGTTATGGCCTTCAAATGGGGCATAATTTCACACACTATAGAAAATAGTAAATGACAATTTTCTCCATGTTTTGAGATATTCATATTACATTTCTGCCAACCATAGATCATTTGAGGGACAAATTGCTTTTGCAAATGTATTTAACACTGGATAATATAAACAAGAATATATCTCTGTTACTCTCCTGGATATGTTTGATCATTCTATCAAATGTACAAGCACACATTTTAAAGAGGTTAGAGTCTATAGAATAATTACCTGCTTTTGCCACAATATTTAATGAACTCTTATCAAAGTTTGGCTCATGGTAGCTACCCAGAATCAAATTAAGATGATTATCCAAGTTTTGAAATTAAAGTTCCTAGCTCAACTTCTTGAGTAGCTTCACAGAGGTAGAATATTTTAAGTTATTGGTACTACACGAGTAACTCTGGAGAAGAGCTTGTAGGTAAGGCAAGAACAATACCAAGAAGGGAGCAAATATGCCCACACCCACCACTAGCGGCTGTCTGTGAAGAAAGTGGCTCCTAGTTCTTCCATAGTGAATGCAAGATGCCCAGAAAAAAGGGAAGAGCATCCAGGAGGGGAGAACTAGAGAATTATCACCAATTTCTGCAGAAACAAGACATAAAAGGAAAAAACTTAACAAAGTTATTTCACATTTCCCAGAGTGTCAGTGCTGTTAATGCAGAGAGGGCTGTTCTTCAGGCTTTAGAGCAGATAAATCATGTATTATTGATAAAAGGGATTTATTTTTAATTTGTTAGAAGGGGGTTTTTTTGCCCTGGTGTGCTTTTCATTGAGCACGTTAATTTTTCATTATCGCTATATATGTAGCTCTGTTGTACCAAGAGGGAGTATTTTCTACTTTGATTTCTGAGCAAATGAGAATGGAGAATGATGCTGCTATTAGTAAATGTGATGTTAAGGATCTGGGTTCCCCAAAGGCGTTGTCATTAGTGATGAATCCGAAATGGATACAAAGGTGACTTGGAAAACCCCCTTCAACAGGTGACCGGTTCTGGTCAGTGCTGCTGTGCTGGTTGTGCTGTGATTCCAGACAGTCCTATCTGATGTGAATAAATCTCCCTCTATTCCCACAGTCCTAGCAGTGTAGGCTGTTAGATATTTATAAGTCTTTTACATTTTCCTGGTTAAATATTCATGATCCAGTATCTTAAAGTAGTGTTACTTCCTAATATTGTTTCATTTTCAACATCTTCCTCATCACAGGGAAGCCCGTATTCCTTTTGTATCCTATTTATCACATTTGTAAGGTGGTTCCTTTATGTCCCCTGTTCTCTGAGATAAGTATTTTAAAATGTTGACTTCCTCTTACAATTTTGGTCATTGGCTTGACTCAAGGCATGAAAAAGTGTTGATTTGCTGGGAGTCAGACTAAAACCTCAGAGCTTTATACAAACTCACAGTTGAGCTTAATATTTTGGCATATGCTTGAGTATGTTTCTAAGGTTTTGGGGGAAATATGTTTGGAAAAAGACCATTTCCTAAAGCCTACCAAGGAATACAGCTAATGCTAAGCCACATGTCTGTGTTATGGTCAACTCCGTAGTAACAATGTCTATTCTCACTCATTTTTCACCATATTCTTCACTGTCTTTTTTGTGAAAAATGTACCAGGGATCCAAACGGAACCCACTCAGAACAGTTATCATCGGTGGCCTCACAGTTAAACTGATAATTGCAGTGGAGAACTCTGAACATTTTGAATAGATCTATGTTGCTATGAATTTAAAACTTGTATTTAGCTCCTGTAATTCCCTGAGCTCAGATTTTCTAATGAACTAACACTTAATGTAAGGATAAATTCTCATCACAAAGCACAGCTCATAACTGTTTAAGTTCAGTTTGTGGTCTGTTGATTGGCTAAGGCTGAGTTAATTGGAAGTAATTATAAATAGACAATTTGCAAACCGTGAAAAAGAAAATCACAGTGAAAAATTAAGCCTCCATGGTACAATTCAGTGAGTCTTATGGTTGGAGAAAAGAAACTATAATGCAAACATAATTCCTCAGCTACAATGTTCTTCCCACTATTATTATTTGAAAATGCAAACAGATGCAGCACTTTCTACTGAACAACAGGTCCTGTTGCCACTAAACCTCTCTTTCTTCCTTCCTAGACTTGCCCTAAATGGGATACCACACTCTACACCCAAAACTACCACTGGAAAAACACAGATCTTAAAAAAATATTTCTTTCAATGTGATTGTATTAATATCACCTAGGGCTCATGTCCTTGTTTATTTAAGGTAGCTTTTTGGAATTGCTTATTGAAATGACAGAGTGCGTTTGGATTAGGAAAGGTGGTGAGCACTTATCTCACAGTGCAAACAGGCTCTGGGTTGTTCTTGGAGAGGCATTTATCCATTATAGGATTGGGCAAGTCAGAACAAAGTGGAATGAGAGACGTGGCTTGGTACTGTTTATGTGCACAGCTTAAGAGACAGTAGGATCTGGTGGTTATAGTGCTACACTGAAAACCAGTGAATGTGTGGTCTGCCATGAACCCAGGATGAGACCTTTTGCAGATTGCATCGTTTCTCATTCTTTCCCCTTATCTCAACCTGAAAGCTTTAATCTTTAAACTCTTTGTTAATGGGATTGCCTCTGTCTGTTGCTATGATATTCAGATACCCACAGCTTGGATTTGGCTGGAGTCTCTGGGAATTGTGTAAAGAAAATAATGCTACTGGAGAAGATGAAGAGAAGATGACTCTTGTCATCTTCTAGTTGTTTATAAAGCTCCAGACACAGCCTCAGTGTGATAGAAAATATAATGGTATGGGGCAAGTAATCCAATGGCATATAGGCCTATCTAGACTCCAATACTTCCTATAGAAAACAATTCATTATGTATATACTTACTCTACAAAGTGATTTTAAAAGAGCTTTCTCAGCTTTTATGTTGACTATCAAAACATTAACATGAATTTTAATTACATAAGACTTGCATGAAATCTCATGGGCACTTGTCTTACTACTTTAATCAAAAGTCATCACAAATAGAGAGAAATTTTATTAACAGTGACCAGCTACCCAGATGTCTACAGCACTGCATAGTGTCATCCTTTTCATGCAACAAGGATACCTTCCAAATTAATCTATTAGCTTTGATATCACACAGATCCCGAAGCATTGGCTTACTTCCATGGCTGTTCCCAGAAACATTGCTTCTTCTAAAAGAAGCAATATTATTCTACAAGAATAATATAACAATCTAGGAGCACCTTTTTAACTGCTAGCCTATCAGTCTGACCTTAAGGAAAACAACCTTACATTCAGAAGAGCTCCCTCAGTGGACTCTGCATATCTGGAATTGATAGAGATAGAAAGAAAAACAATGGATTTTGCAGGATATAAGACAGGGGGTTTTGCAGATGCATTAGACTTATATCAGCAGTGAGCCCAGAGCCACAGATATTCTGTAGGTGAGATCAGACCTCTAATTGTAACTGCAGAGTACTAATGGAGAATTTCGGCAACATTTGCAACAGATCCTGAGTTCATCTGAAAGTATTATTTATAGGTTTCCACAACTGAGAGCTTTGCATCACCCTTCCCTTTGTAAGATGTATCCCTGTGTTGCTGCCTCACTATCTTCCCCCCACTGCTCCCATATGCAAACAAATACGAGGTCCCCAGAAAAAGAATTTCGGACTTTATAGACCCTAATCAAAACCACACTGTGTAAATCAGTAAGTTGTATGTATAGCTTTAGAATTTAATTTCTTTTCATCTTTCTTCCTTCTTGCAGCTGGTGGAGGGATACGTATAGCCCCTGTTTAAACTAGTCATTTAAAGGCAAAAATCCAAACATTGCACTTGTGAATATTTCAAAAACTTTGTATTACGGACTTTCTACAAAATGAAACTTACAAATAAATTGCACAGTGTGAGGAAATCATCTAATTGCTGCAGTGTACCAAGACTGATTTTCAGAAATGCAAATAAAAATAGAGAACAGGATCTGCCTAGCTGTGCTTGGCCCTATTAACATGGGAGCCATTACTAGCCAACAAAGTGTGTCCAAGAATACACAGCTCACTCCTAACTTAAAAGCAGATGCTCGTCAAAGTCTGTGAGGATATTTGTATAAGTAGAAGTACAAATAACTGAAGGAATCTCTTATAGGTGAACATTTCATCAATATATTTACCATCTTTTCCTTTTTATAGAATAACTATTGTAAGTTGTTTCATTCATGCTGGTAGAATTTAGTCTTCTCTTTCATCAAAGGTAGGCTGCTTTTTTATTTTCTGGTAAATACTGTGGAAATTTCTGTTTAACAAAGTTTCCTTGGGCAGATGAAGTTCATGATGAGTGGAGGGCTTAAACCTACCAATGTTTGTAATGCATAGCATAGACAATCGTTATATGTAGAGCTGTCAAAATTATTTTTGGACAGAAGATGTCCTGCAAAACATAACATTTGCGACTTTTTTTTCTTGGCGGGGGGGTGGGGGGTGTTACTATTAATAATCATTTTGCCTGAAAATGGAGAGTGTTTGACTAAGAGCACATTTCTGTTTCCTATCTTACTAACATTACAGTTAATTTGCACATGACACCTAACAGCATCTGTGGTTTGTGTAACTCATTCTGGGATCCTTGTGTTGCTTGCTAGTTTACCTCTTCCATGATCTACCAAGTTCTGCACTTCAGCTAATTCATAGCGCATCCTTGGTGACGAAGGGGGCATGTCTATGCAGCCATGTCAGCATGCTACTGAGCACTTGATTGAGGTTTACCATGCTGAACATTCACATAACAAATACTCTAGAGCACACTGGCCCAAGTACCTAAGCACGGAAGAAATAAACTGAAAGAAAAAAAAAAAACTATCTGAGTAGACCTGGCTCAGCTATTTAGGCATTATGGGGCTAAGGATTTTCTGAACCACAGCCATTACTGCAGCACACTAGAAAATGCATTTAACTATAGTCTAATTTGAAAGGAAACACCATACAGTTCCAATCCACACAAGAGCAATCAGCATTTTGTTATGGCTTTTGGTTTTTTGTTTATTTGTTCCCAGAACCTTCTACCCAAGAAAAATGTAGATATTTGAGCATTCTACTCAATTCAAGAGAAAAACTGTACTAGAATGTTGAAATATACCATAATGCAGAAATTCTTAGTTTCATCAAACTCTGTAAGAAACGTGTCTTAAAATACATATTGTTGATCAAGATATCTGGCCACCTTTTGCATTAGTTTGCATCACCAAAACACTCATTTCAAGATAGAACCATTATTGTTATGAGAACTAAATGAGGACTTTGACAATAGCTCACTTCTGGGAAAGTATATAGTGATGTACGTTAAGGGATGATAAGAGGCATTTTATACCATCTAGAGATTAAAAATGTGGGTTTAAAGCACCAATCTGCAACTAAAGCCATCTAATAGCAAGTAAAATGAGAAAGGTGATAAGTGTCATGATTCATGGCGTGAGCCAACTGCATTATGAATGATCACTGAACATTATCATCAGAACAATGTCATATTCTTCCAATTACGGTGCATCGTAAATGCAAATATAATTGCTTTGTATGTAATGAAATACAAAAGCCACATTTAAATAATAATGTTAAGGTTGTGATCCAAACTGGCAAAACCTTGAATAGTCAGCTAAGCTGACATGATCTCATTCTTAACCTTTTCACTGCTGTCAGTACAGAAATGGATTTGGAGAAAGTGTGTTTATGAAACATCAGGATTTGCTGATGATATTGGAAATGTGTGTTTGTTCTTAGTAGATAGGAGGCCAAAGCAAATAGATATAATTTCTTCTTCTCTATTTTGAGGTCATCTTATTGATTTTGCAGTTGCTTCTGTGTAGCTAAGAGAAGGGGTGAGCCAAGTTATAATACAGTTGATTATCTGGGGGGAAAAAGAGACTGCAAGAATTATAGTGCAGTAACAGAACTAACAGTAAGAGAAACGGTAGCAGACACCAAAAATCGCTGTGTACATCCAGTGAGTTTCTTTGTTTGATTCTTCATACCTGTGCAGACATCATACTGCTAGAAACAGATAAAGTGATATTTCAATTGTTAGTCTATCACTTACTCAAAGTGTGCAACGGTATACAGGAGTATATACACTCTGTAATTCATTTGGTTCTGCTACGTTGCTCCAGTGGGGAGGCAGTAAGCCCTGCAGTTTTCATGCCACTTCTTTAAAAAGCCATTGTACATGTTTCTAATATCAGCCAGTGTAAATAAACCACAACATGGAGACGGAGATGCAATCAGCTGCGCAGAGGCCAGGTGTATTCCATTCCTTTTGTTTAAGGAGCATAAAGGAGTAAGGAACACAGCACAGATAAAATCTTGGCATCAGTGTAATCAACAGCAAACCTGATTTTAATGGGATCAGGAATTCATCTCAACAATAATTCCGGAATGGTACTCTCTTGTGATGGAGTCGCAATGTAACTTTGCAAATGTTGATACTGTAGTTCTTTGCATTCCTCAAGTCATTGTGCATTCCTCTTTCCTGGTTTACCCTGGCATTTTGATATAAGCATAAAGTAATATGCCATCTGAAGGTAGCAGTACATATTTTTTTAGGAACTCTGGATGCTATAGTGGCTTACAGTTCCCTGGTTTCTTGACATAGCCAGTTATTTAAAAAGGTCAGATTGCCTCAGCTGGTTGAGGACTGGCAGCTGCTATATTCATGCCATTCAACAGGAGAATAATGATGTCATCCTTCAAGACATACATTTTGACAAGTTGTCCAGGAACTGTGGCATTACAAAGTTCGCATCTGCCATAAATGGCTTCAAATACATAAATATCATAAGTCTACTCATTGCTATGGATTTTAATAAGAATGTTCTATCAAAATATTATTTTGCATGTAAATATTTACAAGCCTAGTGAAGGGCCAAACCACTAAATTTATCAAGGATTCTACCTAATCTTCTGCGCATAAGGATCTTTAAAAATTAACAAGGTCTATTATCACCTGATGCCATAAGAGGAGATGTCAGTGTAATTTTCATGTGCAGTCAGAAACCAGTAGAATGCTGCCTGTTAGAAATAAGGTTAATAGAAAAGCAGAGCTGTGATGGCTGGGCTGCCTTTTGTGGCATCATTGCAGTATGTTAAATTGTCTAAAAGTCTCCATTAAACTCTGCATGAAAACATTTGACCCTTTATTATTATTAAAACTTATTGGATTTTCAGCATGTCAATGGCCGAGCTGGAAAAAGCAGTTAAGTTAGAACAAGGCCTTGCATGAAGATAATACCTCCATCTATAAAGTACAAGGAATATTAAGACTGCATACGGTAATGAAGTGCTTGACCCTTTTAGTCCTACAGTTTCCCTAAGTTTATAGTTCTAACATTAATAAAAGCATTGTCATTACCAAGAATATTTTATTTCTAGGCAACTTTCATTTGGTTTAGAATGTAGTCATAAAATGTTAGAAAGTTGTCATTCCTATAACTGTACTCTAACTGTGTGATTTACACATCTCTTAATATGCAATATCTGTTAATAACACTTCCTTAAATTTGCAAGGTGTTATTCAAAGTTAGCTGTCCGTGACGGGGATCTTGTGATGGTAAGAGGTACGAAAATTCCATAAATGCCTCGGTTATATAGCCCAAAAAGATTGTGGGCTGAAATTGGTAGGTATTTAAAAACCTGACATGGGTTAGAGTTGTTTTATGGGACAAAG
This sequence comes from Gymnogyps californianus, assembly GCF_018139145.2. Classification (NCBI taxonomy): domain Eukaryota; kingdom Metazoa; phylum Chordata; class Aves; order Accipitriformes; family Cathartidae; genus Gymnogyps; species Gymnogyps californianus. Next base: position 11,601,909 of record NC_059481.1, read on the forward strand.
GTACCAGTTTCTATATCAGAGTATTCTAGGAGGATCAGATTCTTCTAGGATGACACTGTTGAGAGACATAGCTATGAGTGTCAAGGCTAGAGTTATACTTCAAGACTTAACAACCTACAGAGAATATAGTCAAGGTGTCCATAAAAAGCAATTACTGCTGATAAATGAAAAATAACAAATCTCAGCATATTGAATCATCAGATCTACAAGATACAAAGCATGGGACTAGAAAGATCTCCTACATTTTCAGGTTCTGCCCACTAGTCAGTTATGTCATGAAATCCATATGTGTATCAAGCTCTACTTTAAAACTGACAAGGCTTTGCATAGTCCTGTTATTAGATTGCTTGGGTATGGGGGTGTCACAGCTCTGATGCTGTCTTCTAAGTTAAATGTTTGTAAGCAATTTAAATCTACCTGCTGTTCTACCATCTTTTCCTTCTCAGATCAAATAGTTCTACTTCTTTAGCAGTGTTAATCCCCAGTGTATTTACAGAATATTACTATTTCCTTATGTGTATGATTTGCTAGGTTTTGGTTAAGCCCATGTAGACTTATATGAGCGAGCTCTAGAACCAGAAGCAGAATAATTCCAGGAGTGTGAAGCCCCGGGTTATTACAGTTCTGCTGCTTTCAGTGCCCACGTTAGCAAAGTGTTGTGCCATGATAGGTAATGTGCTTAACGCGGATGATTACACCTAATCAGAGTACATCTTTGTGAAACTTTGTGTGGTATAGATACTATTTATGTCATGTTCTCGTTACAATGCACATCATATGCAGGGGCGTTTCAGGCGTTCAGGAACAGGCTGTCATCCAGGAAGCTCAGAGTCAACTGTCCTCATCCTGAGTGAAACTGAACAGTTTCTGTCATAGTGCTGGCTGATTCTTGCAGAAACGCAGGAGGACACAGATTTTTACCCTGGCAATACACACTGAAGGACAGATGCATAGACAGGCTGGGACATTAGGAATAGAAGTAAAAATAGCTAAGGAAATTATGCACAAATGAACTCAATTTTCTTTAGGTTTTTGAAAGAGACTTTTCAGAGGACAATTGTATGAAAATAATAATTTCAGATAAGAGGAAGAGCAAATGTAGCAGAAAGAATAATCGTGGTAGAGTTACGTTCAGCTTTTCAGAAGTTATATGACTAAATGAAAACAAAAGTTCTTTGTTCATATGTAATATACATCATATGTAATCATATGTGATCTCTTTCACTCCTAATAGGTAGCAGATAGATGTGTGTGTGTGTGTGTACATATTGGTTTTGATTACTTCTGTTTTGCAGTGCCTGAGCTGTAGGCCCCAGTCAGGCAATCTCCGTTCATTTTTTTCTGTCAACACCTGTTTCTTTCTACCAGCTCTTGCCTTCAAAGATGAAAACTTATCTATAAAAAAATAGAAGTTAGGGAAGAGAGAATTCAGTCTACTTAGTAATTCCCAGTAACAATAAAACATTTTGTGATTGTTCTCTCTCTGATATGTGCTTCTCACTTAACAAAGATTTTTGCATGGGAACTTGCTTATTTTGTTAAAGGAGAGGAGGAGGCAGACTGTTCCCCTTCACACCCGCTAATTTTCGGTGGCTCTCAGGTGAGCTTTGTGCAGCTCCCTGGACTCATAAGGAAAGGTCAACTTCCCATGAAATCATAAGACTCACAAGGACTGGTGTTACAGTTGCACTATCTAAGTGTAAGCTGTAAGAGGTGCACTTTTGTTACTCTTGTGATTTTGTAGCTTGTGACCAAAAGCCCCGTATTTCTGTATGCTTTAGAAACTTATCTGAAACCCACTTGGAAGAGCTCACTGTACCAAGTTCCTCTAGACACTGGCAGGTCACCTACATTTTGCCTCAAATTTCATGCCATGTTGTTTGTATGATGTGGAATTGATCCTTGGTACATTTATCTAGAAAGAGTTTATATGATAGTACTCTTCTTTTCCTTTGACTTAAAGAACAAACAACACAAAGGAAGTATGAGTCAATAGTTTTTTCTAGCAAATCCATGACCAGTGAGGAGACATGTTGGCTGAATTTAGCATGTGCATCTTGGGAACACAAAGCAATTTGCAAAGACTGTAGAAATGAGCTTGTATTTAGGATGTAGCTTCTGGGGATGCGTCCAAGTGCAAGCTTACACCAGCCATTCAATATCCCTTTTCACTGCTTCAAACAGAGCAGTGCATCAAACATGTCTGCCACCTTCTCACCTACCCCAGAGAAACAGATGTTGCTGATAGGTTTGTGGGGTTTTTTTTCCTTCTATTCACATGTTTAATGTGTGTTGTGCATTACAGTATATCCTGATGCTTGACTATGGAATAATCACTGCAGCAAGCTTTTAAATTATGTATAAACTGCAAAATTGGTCTATGCAGAAAGAAAGTGTGTGTAAGTGCACAAAGGCAAATATTTGCCATTGACTTCACAAACCTTAAGCTTTTTTTGTGGGTATAGTTTCTTTTGGGGAGTTTGGTTTTGGGTTTTGGTTTTTGGGGTTTTTTTGGCTGGGGGTGAGCAGGAGTTCAGCAAGGTGAGCCCAACATGCCCGTGAAACAGAAAACCCTTTTCAAACTGTGTACCTTGAAGGAAGAGCATATTGACACTTCTTCAGGAAAATGCACATTTTTCTCCTTTCACATGCCATCCCCATTCTTCCTTGCTGCTTTTTCTGCTTCATCAGGATGATTTGGCTAGACTCAAAATAAGTTAGCTATCTTTGGGACTGGAGAATCCCAGGCAGCAAAATGCTGCAATAGGAACTATTTGTGAGGCACCATAGGGTCTACCTTACCTTTCTCTGAACCTATCACCTCCTACTCAAAGGCAGATACTGTAAATTGCCTATTGGTTTGCCCATCATCATTTCATGCAATGATTCTCTCTCTCTCTCTCTCTCTCTCTCTCTCTCTCTCTCTCTCTTTTTTTTTGACATAGTCCTTGCTGCTTAAATGCTGTTTTACACCTTTCGAGAAGCGTTGGGACATTCTTATTCATCAGATGTTCCAGAACTGGAAATGTCTTTTTTCCCCAGGGCTGGAGGGAGAAAGGTTTTGGTACCTATAGTGCTGATGTGTGGAGGTACCTGAGAGAGGTAGAAGGGCTGTTCCTCAGTGTCAAATACTAAGGAGAAAAAAATTGTTTTAAACATTTTAAGTTCCCTATAACAGAAGTAGTGCTGCACTTCCACAAGAACCTGTGATTCAGATCATAAATCCATAGTACCACTTTATAAATCATTCACAAAATGTGCACCATGATTCCTTCCTTTCCTTATGGAGAGTATTGTGAGAGAATAGGAAATAAATGCATTTTTAATAGGGTTTGATAGCAGGAACATTGTCTCTTCAGGAGACACCAGAGTACCAAAATAAACCTTTGCTTGCCCATGTGTTAATTAAACTGGCCTACCTCCTTTTTCTCTACTTCCCTTCTACCTGTTACACTGATAATTGGCTGCTAGGAGTTGAAAATGAAATTGGAAGCTAGTGAATTTTGTGAAGGATAGAAGAAACCATGTGTTCACGCATATTGAAGGGGGGGAGAGAGAGAAAGAGATGCCATCTTCGTATATTTTTGTATAGTCTCTTATGAATTTTTTCTTCCTTTATTTTCCTCTTTTCTTCTTTGTTACTATTCCATAGTACTATGAGACAGGCTATTCTTCCGGTGTTCTGGGTTCTGCTACAGTCAAGAATTTTCACAAAGAAGCCAGATTTTCAGCCTGGAGAGATTTGGGTGACTTAAAGTAAAACTGACCTAAAAGTATTTAAAAGATGTTTATCTAACCTCAGCGTATAAATCTCTCCAGCTTTTACCTGTTGCTACCCAAGCTCTGTATTGTGAGCTACCACACAGACTATATCTCCTGCTTAATTTGCCTTTGGGAGTCGGTGTCCTAAAGGGCATAGTTTTGTGGTTGTGCTTGGGTGATCTACATGTGATAAATTGCACCCACAGCTATTTAGGCCCAAAGTTTCCATGGTTTCAGAAACTCAGGCCCCAAAACCTGAGTCAGGGTCTAAAGTACTCTGTTCATGATCCTGCATCCCCCTTGTGTATGATGGTTGTTTAAACGGAGATAAATTTCAGGTCATGAATCTATACAGCCATTCCATAACAGAGTGACTCTTTTTCCTTGGCATTGCTATTCATCAGATACAAGGGTTGTATCTAAACAGCCATAATTTTGTATAATAGAACTAAAGTCAGTAGCGTAGTGAATTATCGGAGCCTCTACCTCTGAAAATCAGCTGTCTTTGGCATGTATCTAGAAACACAGAAGTATTATCTACTGACAGTATTCTATCTTTTATTGCTATCTCTTCATTATTTCAACTAGCATCTGTATTACTCTGTCAGATTGCTATATGCCTGACTCTGATATCGCATGCTTTTATTATTACTTTCTTTCAAGGTATTGAACTTCCAGGAAAAGAAATATTAAATTCTCCTATCATGATATGTTATTTGGGACTTAACTTCCATCCAACATTAAACAGCATTTTATGTCCTAACACAGTCCCAAATCTGTGTATTTAGTGTCTGATCTAAAGCCTGTTCAAACCCATGAAAGTCTCCATGGAATTGGAATTCATGTAAGGCCTTTAATGCTGCTAAAATATACTACCCGATTGAAGATGTCTCTGAGCAGTAATTACTGAGGAGGAATTGCAGTGACTGAAGGCTGGGCAGAAACACCTGGGGTTCATTTGGAGCTACTGGAACATTCATTACTTAGTGTGGGGAAGGTCTATACTCCCCAAGATACAGGCAGACTTAGATTTCTTTGTTTGATGCCGTCTTTGAAATTGTATAGCAGACTTCTGTAAACGGATGAAGTTCTTAATCAAATGAGGAAAAGTATACTGCAATTGGCACAGTGACTGCTGTGCTGTTTTGTGAGCTGCTAAATAGAATTGGTTTTACCTTTCCCCATTTTTGATGCTGGTGTGTCTCAGGCGTTTGCGAATAATTTTTCTGTCACAAAAGTTACTGAGAAGGAGAGAGAGGATTAGTGAGGTGGGGAGATTGATATCTGAGGGGATGCCGAATTGTCATGGAATTGTAAGTAAGCACATAGACCAAATGTTTCCTCAAAATAATCAGCACTGAAACAGTTAACAGTGTGGGGAGGGGGGACCTCAGAGTTTCAGTTAACAAACATTTGAGACAAATAGACTATTTTGTGCTTCCCAGGGCTGTCATTCCAAGCAGTGTGCAGGCTATGGAGGAGAAAGCTGAATGAGTTTACATGCAATTCATGTTTTTGAGGTTGCTCTTAGAGCTGCAGGATCTGGAATACGCCTAAAATAAATAAGCAGTTTTATAGAATGATTTTGTGGCAAGGAATGAATTTTGTCCACAAGTTCCAGAATGAAGCACTACAATATGGTTAATCCTGTTTTCGTTTGCAGTGTCGTTTCCATAAGTCCTGGGATTATGCCACAGTGAGTACAAAAGATGTTCTTCCATGGTACCAATTTTTCTTCATAGCTGGAAGATACTGGCTTTTATTGTCCTATACCCTGTGGCTTACAAATTAACTCAAGGGAACAGCTATGTAAACATTACAATTAGAGACTGGGAATGAAGGAATAACCTTCTCAACCCTCTGTGAAGGATTTACAGGGTGAGGCCACCTTTAGGAACTTAAGCTGAAAGGGAGTTCAGCTAGCCCAGTCACCTCACCCTGTGACAAGGGCAAGTGCTGCTAGACCTTCCCTTATGAAGGTTTTGGGAGCAAACATTCATTTCTGTCTGTAAGATAGACTGGAAGACTGAATCAGGCATTGCAGTAGCAAAAACCTGTCTTCAGGATGCCATCCAAATCCCTCACTCCTTAGGGTAAAGCCAATATTTTGCATGGTTATCTTGAATTTGTCTCATCAACTTTGCAAAATCTGAATCACCTATGTTCTTCCTAATTCTGAACAGATTAATTGGTGAAACAAAGCAAATCTAAGTAGTAAGTAATGGAAATAAATAAGTAAATAATAATAAGTAAATGTAAGGAAAATTCAGCACGAATTCTCTGACTGCTACAGCTATTGCCCCCTGTCTTTCTAGTGCAACAATTTCTTTGTCTGACTGAAAAACCTGCCTTTGGTTTGACCCTAATGAATTCTAAAACAAGTTATAAGAAACAGGTAAAAGACCTCTAAAACTAGTTTTAATTCCAAAATAGGTGAAGAGCTATTCATTAAACTCTACTAGCAAACTGATGAAGCAGCTACTTTTCACAATAGCAGGAATGAATAAGTTGAGAAGATGGATGGTATAGGAGAAAACAGTTATTTTAATCCTGAAGTCTATTTACCCGAAGTAATTTAAGAACACTAGTTTTAAAAGACTAAAAAATCACTAGGAAGTAGCAGTGAGTCCATTTTACAGAAGTTATGTCGAGAAGGAGCTAAAGAATTTTTGTGCTGTTCTGTCAGTAAACAGAATTAACTGACAATTGAATTTAAGAGGAACTGTTTTGCAGATACTGATTTAATTCCTTAAAGTTACTCCTTACTGAGAGAGATATATATATATATATATATAGGTGTGGAGGGTTTTGGTTGGGGTTTGTTTGTTTGTTTGTTTTATTAAAGCTGACTATTTTTGGAGAAATATTTCTTTTCACAGGTTTTTTGTTTGGGTCTGGGGGTGGGGTTTTTTGTTTGGGTGGGGGGGTTTTGAGTTTTTTGTTTGTTTTGTGGTGGTTTTTTTTAACCTCTCGAAAACTTTTGGAATCCCCCCACTAAACTTTCCATAAGTAGTCTTTTTTTTAAAAAAAGTGATATTTTGTATATTCTTATATCTGACTTTTCCATTTCACTGAGATGTAAAGGAAAAAAAAGAGTGTTTTCCTTTTTAAGCACTTCTCTGTTTCGTATCTTTGCATAAAATCAAAAGCAAAGATAATAAAATTAGAATAGAAGCATGTTCTAACCAGCCTACCCTGATGCAATTAATAATTAAGATCAAATGGCTTGTAAAATACCTACCAGTATGATTAAAATGCTATGAAAAGGTTGCTGTAAGAATAATTGCTTTTTGTTTAATGTAACCAAAAAACAAATCTGTGGTTCAATATCTTGTGTTGTATATTTTCTGTTTTTAAAATTAATGTGACATAAGGCATTCTTTATGCTAATGTTATAGCTCCTTGGACGAGTTTAACACCATTATCTTCTTTAATGAATAATTCATTCCCTGTTGAAAACTTAACTATATCATTTTTACAGTGTGTAAATGAAACTTTGAAGTGCAATTTAACTTTAAAGAACTTTAGATTGTAGAGAATTCTCGTAAACCACCAAAAAGTGCTGTGCTAGTAATACTGTCTTGTACTGAAGTGTAAGCACGTTACGGTGAGCATGTTTGCAATTTTTAATTTTGCTGCTGCTTTTAAAAAATCTTGGAAAGAATTCCTGGTTGGTTTTACTTTAATTGCATTTTTATACGCTTTTAGTTATGTCTTCTTTTTGAAAATAAAAATACTATTCGTAAGCACAGCAAAGCTCATCTGCTCCTTGTCCTTAACTATTGTGGAAGAACCTTTGTGGGAAGGTGGTAAAATGGGAGCAATAGTCTTTTTCCCACACCAGATCCTAGCCTTCTTGTAGGAAAACCTCTGACAGTCAGATAAAGACCTTGGTGCAAGTGAGAGGAAAGATGGATGGATCCTAGGAACTTTTCAGATTTTTGTTTGTGTCCAATATTCTTTCCAACTAAGCAGGTGAGGGCTGCAGTTTTATGTCGGGTTATTTGTCTTTCTGTAGTGACCCCTACGTGTTAACTGGAACATTGGGCTTTGTGATTTTGTACAACTTCCCCATCTCCAGGAAAGCTGGGCTCTGAATCTAAACTTCTTCTTTTCCTCCCTAAAAATAAGATCATCAGTTTTTAGTTAGTGTGAGTATGGGAGAAACAAAATGGGGCATGATAGGACAAAGGGTAATGGCTTTAAACTGAAAGAGGGTAGATTTAGATTAGATGTAAGGAAGAAAGAAGTTCTTCACTGTGAGGGCGGTGAGGCACTGGAACAGGTTGCCCAGAGAGGTTGTGGATGCCCCATCCCTGCAACTGTTCAAGGCCGGGTTGGATGGGGCTTTGAGCAACCTGGTCGAGTGGAAGGTGTCCCTGCCCATGGCAGGGGGGTTGGAACTAGATGATCTTTAAGGTCCCTTCCAACCCAAACCATTCTATCGTTCTATGATATTGCTGAAGAAAGGTCAGCCGATTAATCACGGTATCATGTTGACCCTAAAGCTTGGTCACAGTACCTGATAATCGATTTCAAGTTTTAGGAGGAACATTCAGTTAATAGGTTAGTCCCATACTGTCTTCTTAACGTTGGAATATGCATCTTTATGTTTGTGTATCACACTTCAATTTAATTACAGTTTTTGTGGATTTTATTGCATATAAGTAAGTTCATATAAATTTTACAGTTCTGGTATCTGATGAAGAATTCTACTGGGCCATTGGGCTAATTTTTTTGAGATTGTTAGATGACTATCTAAGGAAAGACGGTTAACCGGAATATGTACTTATATCCGTCTAACAATGACTTGTTTCCTGATGCTTATTGAGTGTCACCTGTAGTGAGACATGATTGATTGCTGTCCTTTGATAATAACGTGACTGAATGGGGCACTGCAGGGCTGGAGGATCAGATATAAGTCCTCCTGGTTGAGGAGGTAACTGATAAAACAGGGGACTGTTTCAATAGAGGCATTTTCCACGCACTAATTTCATGCTAAGCCATGCCTATTTTGAAAGTTTTCTGGTATCTCTAAATCAACTCTGTAAGCTGGGCATGCATCTTACTGTGTAAGTTGTTTTTATTCTCAGTGGAAATAATGGCTTCTGGGTACCGGGGAGCAGCATGTGCTCCTTCTTCCTAGGGGAGCACATTATCAGCTTTATTTTTATTATGTCCTTGCAACAGATTTTCATTTTAGACATTTTAAGACTGAGAGCTGCAATATTTTATAAAACCCCACTTAGCAAGTGCGTTTGTGCTTACTCTTTTTCTCTCTCTCCCCTCCCCTTCTTTCCTTCCAAGGTCTCAGAGCTTGCAAGTCAAAGGACTCTAAGGAGTGTTTATCTTAAGTGAGGAAACAAACTGACCAAAAAGCAAACAACTGTACTTAATTATTTTCTTTTTTTATTTATTGTATTTCTTTTCCCTGTGTTAAGGTTTTCTGTGTCTTTAACTGATAATGTCCTCAGAGAAAACAGGCGCATGTCCAGATCTGTATTGTTTTACTGCCCTGCACGGACTTTCCCTAGGCAGGGAGTTCCTCGGACACTTCTTTCCAGGACTCTGAATGGTACAAATATGTGGCACAGTTGTTCTCGGCTAAAGATAAATGCTTTGTCAGGTACATTATCCACAGAAAAGAGTGAGGTTGGGGCGGGAGGAGGTATGAATCATAGCACTTTGCATAATATGCTATCCCTCTGAACATATCTGGCTGTGGACAGAAAACAGTATTTCTTCAAATGAAAAATAAATCCTGTAGTATTATAGACTCCCAACAATGGCAATTCAGCAGTCTTGACTTGGCGTCTGGATTTGTGATATTTTTGTTTTATTTCCATGAGCTATCATTACTGAAAGCTTTGCACTTGTCCATCTGCACATGGTGAAACGTGAGCGTTTTCATTTTCCCCTCAAATCAATATTTTAATATAAGAAATGCTTTATGTTTTTCTAACAACTTTGGATTGTACAAAACATTGAAATAATCAGAGTTTATCCTTCATTTCAATCCAGAGTTCATGCTCTTGTCTCCTCCTTTATGTTCCTTTCTCTTTCTTTTAGTCAAATGAAATCCTTTGAAGTTGAGCACAAAGAAAAATTCATTTTTACCTTGAATAACACAAGCAGTCATCACCATCAACTATTCCATAGGAGATAAGCTTTGTCATTAAGAGGCATAATTCCTATAATACTCCTATTCATCAGGTAACATTTAAATGAATAAAATGTGTGCATGGTCCATAGTCCTGGCAATTGTTATTAGAATGTTATACAGAACTCAGGTAGGCTGAGTGAAAAAATAATTAGCACACTATTTTTCTCTTTGGCATTATTTAGCTTAAGATGCTCAAATGTAATTTACAATCACTCTTCAATAGCTGCAATTTCCATACCATTACTGGGCATTTGCTGGTCTCTAAGTTGTATTTGGCTCTCCCTGTTCAGTGGATTTATTCATCTGTGATGCATCTCAGTAGTTTCCTCAAATATAAGCTAAGGCAGTACAAATTTGTGATTATATAAGATTTCTTTTCTTCAGTCATTGTTTTTATACCAAAAATATGCATTCACTTCAAGATAAAGGTGACATATTTGCTTTCTGACAAAGAACTCTGCTTTAATGATATGGGCTATATAATCTCCTCCTGAAAACTACAGCAGAATGGTGGTATTCAGTGAGTCAAGGTAAATGCATGTTGATGAAGCACACGCACAGAAGACAGGTTAACGTGAGCTACAGCAGCCAAACAGCAAGACTGTATATAAACTGTTCAGAACAAGATCTGAATTGAGGCACTGTGTCACCTGGATAAAAATGAGACTTTTGTGTGCATGCTGCCCATCTGCCCCTGACAACTTTTGAATTTGCTGGTCAATTTTAACCCACTCTGAAGGATAAGTCAAAGTCTCAAAGGTCATTAAGTTCTTATATAGGCCCTGAAAATCAGCAGCAAAATAGAAGAGGGAGATCCAAATGGATGTTTCCTCCAAAAGCAGCTGGCAGATCTCAGACATTATAGGTTCTACTTGGCAGCAGTCAGGCAGTGACCGCCTGGCACTTGCACAGCGAAGAAAAGCCACAGAGCACTCTGGCCTTTGGCTAGGTGGGATGCTACGAAAAACACAGTGGGAAACTGCAGGGGAAGAGAGATGTGAGAGAGCAGGAGCATATAGGGTACAAATCCACAGGGAAACTGGGAATGCTATTTCTACTGCTTATTTGTTCTATTGTACGCTCTGCACTCTGTGTATCAGTGAAAGTCTTGAGCAAGATTGAACCCAGACCTGAATAACAGCAAAACAGTGTAGGGCTGTGCATTGCACATAAGCAACCTGATAGTTTTACAAGGAATTTCACCCAGATTAAATTGCCCTAGATTTCCAATTAAGTGTGAAAGAATTATATGTAAGGAAGAGTAGTGCAACAATAGCAATAGCAATCCTTGTGACTGAAAATCAAGCTGGTTGAATCAAAACTCAGCCCTGTTGATTGAGGCATAAGAGGGTTCTATAGAAGGTATGAATTTGAGACCGATCTGAAGAACAGAGGGGAGAGATCATGTAATTTCACGAACACAGGTAAGCAAAAATTGAGGAGACACACACATTTCAACCATCCCCTATAGAGAAGTGATCATTGTGAAGTAGGAAGGGCAGGGAGGAGGAGCATCTATTAAAATGGAAATATAATAAGAAACTTAGTCTCAGGACTTAGGGAGAGAGTAGAAGTTTCATATCTAGTGAGCAGGAAAGAAAAAAAAAGTGTCAGTGTTGCCATTTTCCTCATATTTTTGTCTCATGGCTGCTGATGGTATATTGCTGTTTGACTGAATACCTTCTACCTGAAAAGTGATCTTTCACTGTTGATTTATAAGGAGGAAACTAATTGAAAAAAAGTTGGCAAGGTGACTCAGTGGATGGGGAGGGATTCATCTGTTATGCTCTGATGCAAGTCCTGGCAGAACTAGTTACATTATCATTATGTTTCTAGTGTCAAACAGCCAGTTTTCAGATTTTCTGACCCTACTGGTATTTTTTATTTGTAGAGAGTTATGTATGGCTTGTTGATTGAGTTCAACAGCAGGGAAGGCAGCAGTGATCAGTTTTGCCCTAACTGAGAATCATTGCAGTCAATGGGAATTTCTGTAAGAGGTTTCCAGGGACTATCTGCCAGCCAAAAGGCAAAGGCAGAACTAAATTATCATAGAAAATTGCAGCAAACCTAATTAAGCTAGGTTTGTGGAGAGAGATATTGGTTTTAACCACATGAATATCTATTATCTGCAGTTACTAAAGATGCTTACAACACAGCCCTCTCTAGCAAATCATGAAATACCTAGCTAAAATCTGTAAGGACTCTCTCTCATGTGCCTCCATATGGTACAAGGTGTTTAATATTAATTCTTAAGACGGCAAGTTTTTGTGACATTTGAAAAATGCTCACATATGCTCATAGTGAGGACCAATATGGCTACAAACACTTTGTACAGTGTGGATGACACAGCAATCCGCTCTCTCAAACAGTGGTTTTGCAACATAGGAAGATCAGAGAAACATTTCCCGAGCAAATGCAGAATGCAAAATATTGTTCCTTCAGGAACTGGCATATAGCACACACTAAGAATCCCATATACCATTCATCACAGGCTCTCTCTGCTAGAAAGGGAAGACAGTAACATCCCATTGTAATGTTTTCATTAAGGCAGATGACAAAAGAGACGATGTGACCTCATGCTAATCAGAGAAGACTCTATCAGGGTTGCACGGTCCCAACCAGACTCTTCGCTGAGTGAAGAACTGATTCTCTTCTGCCCCTTTTCCTTTTCCCTCTAGCTAGGATTATTATTATTATTGATTAATGATCATTATGAAAACACTGTCCAGAGACCCCAGTGAAGATCAGAGTCCCATTGCTATGGGCTTTTCAGTCCTGAGGATTTTACAGATGTTGTAAAACTGGCTCCGTTTATAATAAGCTGCTCTATATTCTATTGTACACAGCCATGAGTCCTTCAAAGAGTGGTTGTCAGCCATGCTTCTGGTGTTTTTCCCAATATATTTATACTGCTGTATAGCATTACAATCCTATAGCACTGGCCAGTTGACAGGATTCTGACATACTGATAGTGCAATATGGATAAAGATGGTCACTTGGGAACCTCTGCTAGAGCCTAAATAACACCAAAGATGGAGACTGAACGCAATAAAACTGAAATCTAAAGACCTGCTAAATATTAATTTCTGACTTCTGTTTTGCTTAGGACATTTGGAAAGGGGGAGAGAGGAGAGTTGGAAAAGATAAATCAACATCACTTTGACCTCCTGATTTATTGTTTTTCACATGCATCTGTATCAATGGCTCTGAAAGCCATTGCCCTGTCTGGGAGTCACTAGAGGGCAACAGAGTCTGATCTAGTCCTAGCAGATTTGCTATGCCAAGAGGTAGGAAGGAGGGGTACTAAAGCTAGCTAGTACTAAAGTACTAATTTACAGGAGGATGTCTTAGGCTTTTCACATTAAGAAGATTTTCTAGGGTGATTGCTTTCTCCTTTTTATGTTACACACAACTCTTGGAGATGAGACTCTAAGTCACTCCCAGAGCTATTACTCTTGGCCAAAAAGCCCAACAAAATTTTGTGGGCCTAGACTCAAATGAAATGTTTACAAACTGGTAATTACTGCCATGTGGTGAAGAGGCTGAAGTTAGCCATCATGTCACACAATGGAAATCTTTCTGTGCCTTGTAACTATGCAAAGCTGAGTTAACAAGTCAGCATAGCCCTGTAAAAACTTCTAGTATCTTGAAGAGAGGCAGTCTGGGTCAAAAAAAATACACACGATACACTGACCAAATAAAATATCTACATTGTTTACCCTCTTCCATGTACATTGTTGTTTCATTTAAAAGATTGCTACCATATCTTCACTCTTCCTTGACTTCAGACGTAAATTCCTATTAAAGACTCACTAAATTTTAATGAGCATATATTTTGCAGTATAACATTGGAGTTTACAGTGCAGTTTACAGTATGATACAATTCTGACAATGTAGAGTTATTTCTTTGTAAAATGAACAGTCACATTAAAAAATCTTAGCCCCTTAATATAAAATCAGTGTATAAGTGTGTGGATGTAGACATCTAAATACCAGATATTGTGTCTGTAAAGAAATACATCTGTACAAGAGAGGAAGAACTAGAGGCCTTTTTATGGTCTGGTTCCTGGTGTTAGTACAGGATCATACTTAGAATGGTTCAGCTGGAAGGGACCTACAGTGATCATTTAGTCCAGCTGCCTGACCACTTCCAGGCTGACCAAAAGTTAAAGCATATTATGAGGGGCATTGTCCAAATGCCTCTTAAACACTGACAGGCATGTAGCATCGACCACCTCTCTAGGAAGCCTGTTCCAGTGCTTGACCACCCTCTCAGTAAAGAATTATTTTCTAAAATCTAGTCTGATCCTCCCTTTGAATGGTTCCCATGCATCCTGTCACTGATTACCAGGGAGAAGAGATCAGCACCTCCCTCTCCCTGTCCCCTCCTCAGGAAGCTGCAGAGAGCAATGAGGTCGCCCCTCAGCCTCCTTTTCTCCAAACTAGACAAAACAAAAGACAAGACAAAGCTTACAGGGAGTTCCAGTAAAAAGCTGCTATATGGCAGCATATGTTTAATAAATATACTTGATTATTTAAATATAGGAGGGGGAAAAAGACAGCTTATGAGATGCTGCTGTGAGAGGCCCATTACAAATATAACTAAAGGTCTGTTATACGTGCTGCTGAGGGCAAATCTGTTCTGTAGTGCCCAAGCTGAACGATGAGATAAGGTGATTTTAGCTTCCGGAAGGATTTTATCTCAACTGAGCTCCACCATCTCTGTTAGGACTTTGCTTTAAATACAAGGCCAGTATAAACAGTCGCTGTCACGCTGAAGACAATAGCTGTTAAAAAGGAATCAAAGACCAACTTTTTTTTTTTCCCTCCAAGGAACTCATGCCATTATGTCTGTGTTTGCCAAATAGGAGACTGATATCACAGTACAAGCAACTTATGAGGACACATGTGAAAGGCAGTAATTATAGGTCAGTTTGTTGAAGACTATCAGGAAAATACATAGAGTGGATGGCAGCCATAATGTTACTAAACATTAGGGACTTTTTTAAGGATAAGGTTTTCTACCAAAAAAAAAAAGGACCCACAACCAACCTCTCAAACTTTAAGGCTAAAATACGTGGAGTACAGAGAGAAAGTGGTGACCTTTTTGGGGTATATAAAATTCCAAAGAGATTTGAGAGTATAGATGCTACAAGATGATTTGAACTTGTGTCAAATACAAGAACAAGAGGCATGAACTAAAGCCAAGAAAGGGTCAAATCCTAAAGGAATGTGAGTAGAGTGTGTCTGTGCACAGAGAATAGCTATGCTGTATTAAAAATAAGGCAATGATATGAACAGTCATCGCAAGAAATAGGGTTAGGCAAATGTCTAGGGAAAAAACATGATTGTGGGATGTAGCAATTAGCTCCAGACAACGCAGTGATGTTAAGAGGATCTGATGGCTGCTTCTGATTTCATAATTCCCTTGCAGTTTGTGTATTTAGACTAACTACATTTCTGTTAAGCAAGAACTGCTCTTCCTGCTAGGAGACGTTGCCATATGTGCAATACCAGAAGCAGCAGTAGTATGTGTTTGTGCTGCTTAATAAAACAATATTACATAATAAAACAATAAAACATTCATATGCATGCTACTGTTTGATAGAACCTATGCATGAGTAAACTATGCAGAATGTGTTCACAATTGTCACTCCTTGGATGTATTAATTACTGCATTAGATTTCTTTATTGTAGCTTATTTATCTGAGGTTAAAAAAACCCTGCAAATTCTCTACCCCACCCATGTTACGCTGAAAGTAGGAAAGAAAACTAGGTAACTCCCTACGTAACTAGGGAGCTCTTTATGAAGAACTCATTTCCAGTAGACTTCCAGTGACCTTAGAGTTCCTTTAACTTACAATACGATGGCTATCTCCAGTGTCACTCCCACTTCCTTCCTCAGTATCATAGGACACACCAGAGTTCAACTGAACTTTCCCTTGTTTGCTATCCCCATTTATGAAGTTAAGGATTCCTTCTCCGTAAATTCTTCTTGAGATGTGAAAGGGCAGGTTGACAGACTACAGTCCAGTTGAGTGCTTTGTAGATTACTACCTTTGTAACAAATTATTTATAACATTTATAACAAGTTAAATCAAAGTAATTATGAAGATCTTTCAAGAAACATTACAATTTCCAAAGACTGACTGTGCTAATAAAAACACTTTGCAAAACAAATTTCTTTTCAGGGCATAGACTGTCCAGTTTAATGATTAATTTGCACTAAACATCTCATTAATAGCACAGATTGTTTTGCCAATGCTTCTGAACAAATATAATTGGAAAATTTATCAAAAATTACTTAATCTGTTTAGTGCTGCAAAAGACAAAATAGAGAAATTAATAGCAATATCTAGTGATTTATTTGCATGTTATGGTGTATTCTTTTGTGGTTGGGATCAGAACTGTGGATCTGTATAGCTTGCCAGTTCCAGCAGTGGGTTTTCTCCTAGCAATGTTTTACTATACCCCCCACTCCTATGTGAAACAAGTCTTGGACTCAGTCTTAGAACTGAAAGAAGTTGGTAAAACTCCCATTATCTCAAGGAATGCATAAGTAAGCCGAGCAAAGTGAACTGGTTAGTGCTCAAAGCAGAGCCCTGCTCCTCTAGTAATCTGGCTCAGGAACCCGGCTCTGACTTGGCCAGCTGTCCAAGCCATGCTTCTTTCCTTAATGTATAAAATGAGGAGCATCGTGCACACTGGAGTGTCACAGAGGTGGGGGCCAGGATGTCATTGGTGCACTCACCTGAAATCAGAAGTGCTCCTGCATCTGTCCATTTAGATGTAGCCAAGAAGGATGAAAATGCTGACACCTTTCCTTTTCTTGTTTGTCATTGTTTCCAGTGTGCAACATTCTCAGAGCAGAACAGACATTCCCTGTGTAAACCAGAGCACAGAATTTATGTTCTTTTTCTACTTCATAGACTATATATAAGCAGGTAGCAGTGGATGCCGGGTGCCCACCAAAGCTGCTCTGTCACTCCCCCTCCTCAACTGGACAGGGGAGGGAAAATATAACGAAAGGCTCATGGGTCAAGAAAAGGAGAGAGAGATCATTCACCAATTACCATCACAGGCAAAACAGACTCAACTTGGGGAAAAAAAATTAATTTATTACTAATCAAATCAGAGCGGGATAATGAGAAATAAAAACTAAATCTTAAAACACCTTCCCCCTCCCTTCTTCCCGGGCTCAACTTTATTCCTGATTTTCTCTACCTCCTCCCCCCGAGCGGTGCAGGGGGAAGGGGAATGGAGGTTTCGGTCAGTTCATCACGTTATCTCTGCCCCTCCTTCCTCCTCAGGGGGAGGACTCCTCACACTCTTGCCCTGCTCCAGCGTGGGATCCCTCCCATGGGAGACAGTCCTTCGTGAACGTCTCCAATGTGAGTCCTTCCCACTGGCTACAGTTCTTCACGAACTGCTCCAGTGTGGGTCCCTTCCACGGGGTGCAGTCCTTCAGGAACAGACTGCTCCAGCGTGGGTGCCCCACAGGGTCACAAGTTCTGCCAGCAAACCTGCTCCAGCGTGGGCTCCTCTCTCCACGGGTCCACAGGTCCTGCCAGGAGCCTGCTCCAGCGTGGTCTTCCCACAGGGTCACAGCCTCCTTCAGGCATCCACATGCTCTGGCGTGGGGTCCTCCGCGAGCTGCGGGTGGATATCTGCTCCACCGTGGACCTCCATGGGCTGCAGGGGGACAGCCTGCCTCACCAGGGTCTTCACCACGAGCTGCAAGGGAATCTCTGCTCCGGTGCCTGGAGCACCTCCTCCCCCTCCTTCTTCATTGACCTTGGTGCCTACAGAGTTGTTTCTCTCACATATTCTCACTCCTCTCTCCGGCTGAAGTTGCTGTTGCACAGGGTTTTTTTCCCCTTCTTAAATATGTTATCCCAGAGGCACTACCACCGCCGTTGATTGGCTCGGCTTTGGCCAGCAGCAGGTCCATCTTGGAGCCGGCTGGCATTGGCTCTATTGGACATAGGGGAAGCTTCTAGCAGCTTCTCACAGAAGCAACACCTATAGCCTCCCCCTACGAAAACCTTGCCATGCAAACCAAATGCATCTTTGGATTGATTATATTCATTACTCTAATGTTTCAAGAAATAATTTATTGAGGTTTTTCGATCTCTGGTACCTTGCTGGGGTTTTGGGGAGGTGGGGGGATGAGGGGGAGGTTGGTTTTTGTTTGTTTGTCTTTTTTTAATTTGGAGTAGTTTTGTGAGTATTCAGTAGTGCCTCTTCAGCCTGTAGTATTCATATCTCCTGAGCCAGCAATTAATATTCTTCCCAGATTGCAGAAATTTGAAAATTATTCCATCACAACCTCTGGCTTGCTTTAGTTGAGCATGTGGTTTCCATGAACACTTTTACATGGAACTTTCAACCATTTTTCAGTGACTTTCAATGAAAATAAAATTTAGTTGCTGTTATAATGGGACAAAGCAAACACAGAAGTATCATGAATACAACTGAGGAGAACTGTTAGCTGTCTTTATAGAAAAACTATGCCAGCTTCTTTGGTAGATACCTCTGTAGCTGGATATGCTTTATTTTTCTATTTTTAAAGAACCAAACTTTTTCAGGAAATAAGCTTTGTAATAATAGTGTCCTTTTAAGTTTTAAAGATGGACAACTCCAAACTTTCTATGCCTGGTATGAAACACATATGAATAAGCTAATCCAATGCATGAATGTATATGCACTCACACAAACAAATATATAAATCTATATGTTTCTATACATAAAGAGAAACATGAACTGTGACTACCAACAAAATAAAAAATACATCTTAGAAACAGAGGAATCCCTTTTAATTCTTAAAAAGACTTATAATCAATGTTTACAACTCCTTCAGATGCTCTGGTAACTAAGATGGATATTTTCATGTATGTGCTTCAAATGCATATGTTCCACACTTCAGGAACCAATGTTACTTGTTGACTGTTAAAATTGCATTGTTTGGTGCCAGCCTAAAACATCCATGCCAATTTTAACAGCAACTTGATATTACTGTTTGGTTGGAGGTTTTTCTGTTTCTTTGTTTTTAACTTTCAGAAACTAGAATAAGGTTTGGGTCATAACTCTTACACCCGATTTCATACAGCTAAATAGCACAGTGAAGGAAAGAGCTTTTTATGTGGAAAGAGCTATTCATGTGCCCTAATTTGTATAACCATCTTAGAGTGTGAATATCTTTTCCTCTAGCTGGGCTTATTAGCTTAGCTGCAGTGTCACACTGATAAGGCTCTTCCTCTGTCAAAGTCAGCTAAGTAAAAAGTAATGTAGGTGCCTGTGCTCTGTGTTGAGTTACACACTTCAGATGTGCCCCCAGAAGTTGTTGGTTCAATTCTTGCCTCTCCTGCAAAAAACCTTGTGACCTTTGGAAGTGTCTGATTTCTGTTTGCCTTGGTTTCACATCTGCAAATAGGACTAAATATCTTTCTTTGCTGGCTTTTCTGTTTTATGTGTTTTAAGTTCTGTGGGATAGGGATGGTCTCTTGGTACATAGTGTACAGAACTCCACAAGACAGCTATCCAACTTGAGGTCACTGGCTGCTATAGTAGGATGTATAATTTTACTTAATATACTTAATAGAAAAAAATAATATTAAAACTTTTGCAGATTGTATCTTTTGGGAAATGTTCTAAAAATAATGCAACAGTGACTGCACCAGTTAATCAAGCTGACCTGATATTTGTCAGAGCTGAAGATACACTGCATTATATCAGAGGACTAATATAAACAGCCTATCTGTTAGTGCAGCCAGCTGAAAGTTCACAGAGATTCCAATTCTGAAGTGACAGCAGTAGGATTCAAGCACATCCAGAAGTGCAGTGTAAATAGAGGTGGACACTTTCGGCTTACACTTTTTAACTGTGGTTTTTAACTCAGAGGTAGATAATGCGATGAGTATGCATTCAAGCACCTTTCTTCTGGAGATCTTTAGGATCAGACATTAATCTTCAGATGATATAGATCTTCTCCAGTAAGTTAGTCAAAATGTCATTTTCTCTTTGCGATCAGTATTAGGAATTTAGGAGATACCTGAGCTGTTAATAAATTTTCAACATCTGTAACTGGACAGAGGAGTAGGATCTCAGCTGCCGTGTTACATTAACTACTGCAGAGAGCTTTACCAGTTACAAACATATTATTCTATACTCCCATTTGGCAACATCCCACATTGTACTTTACCTGCTAGCCAGAGGCCAGCATAGTAGCCTCTTAAGGTGTTCAGCACCATGGCTTAGATATAGAAAATGAAGATTCTAAGTTGATAGCAATCTCTGCAGCTCCTTTAAAATCAATGGACTATCTAACCTGACACACGTCAGCTGAAGATCTAGCCTTGATGTGTTTTCTGACATGGTTTTGACATGTTGTCATTGGACAAATTTTCCAAGTAATTATATTTTGTGGCAGTTGTGCCATAAAGGTGCTGATGACTTTACAAAATAGCTTTTGAAGTTCAGGCATCATCAAAGGAGTACTTGAACAACTGTGGCAAATTTATGGTGGTTTATGAACAAGCCAGCCTGTAGTTTTCCTCTTCAGCTAGAGTTTATGAGACCTTATATTGTGCACCATAGAAAGACAGTTTATCATTAAATCTGCTTCTCACAAGAGCAGATGATTCCATATTTATGGATGGGTATATAACTAACTAGCATCCCTGTGTCAGGTTAGGAGTCAGAGACCATCTTAGTGGAATGCCGCAGTAGCAACACATAATTTAAGTAGAACCCTCTGTCTTGTATCTCAACAGTGAACTTAGAAGTCACATGTCTGCTTACAGATAGAAGAATACCTCTTGAGAACAGCAACCAATAAAACACCAATCCAGGCTGAAGCATGGTATGAGGACAGTAAGGCATCCCTTTTTCCTCAAGAAAGTCAGGCAGAAGCACAGAGAAGTCTCTATTTGCATTAACAATTCATTAAATACTGAACATCGTCTAACAAAGACTTGTCCACAAAGTATGTTCGTCACTCAGTGCGCTGAACAAATAATAGTTAATAACAATGGACTCCTTTCCTTGCTATCTCTAAGTAGCAGTATCAGATTAAAAAAACAAACCCTGTCTCTTGAAAATCATAAATATACAAAAGAAAACCATTATCTCTAAATTGGAGATTTTTCAGCCTTATCTTTGCTGGCCTTTCTCCAAGTCCTTCGGATGATTGCCCCTTCTCTGCAAAAGCAATAACCAAGAGGTGGAGAGGATTCATTCTTTTGAGTAAAACCTAAAAAGGCACTTTTACTTAATTAGAAAAGAGGGAATAATTTTTCCCCAAAAAGGAGCAGGTGTCTGGGTTTTCTTTAATTTCATTGTGCCACCTTCCATGCCTTGATTCTGCTCATTATAAAGATAAGGCTGAAATAGGAATTCAGTGCTGACATTTTGGAGATGGACTTTGGTTCTGCTTTTGCAGTCAAGCTGTGTTTGCAAGGATGAAATTCAATTTGCCTTGCATTTCCTAACACTATAGGAAAAGTAGTGTGAATTCTACATTTTAAAAAATAGGGGATCTTCAACTTAATTGAAATGGAGCGCTATGGGGATTGGCTAGATCTTCCTCCAGCTTTTGGTGCTTTGACTGCACGTTTGCACATAGTTAAATGATCATACATGAATTGCAAGGGTGGGTGGTCCTTCCAGGTGGAATAGATGGAGTTGTACACCCTATTAATACTGTCCAGTGAAATGCATGTTTTGTCATGTGTCTCTGGAGAATTGTGCTGATGCCCTCCTTCATTATAGCAGCTACACCGACCCCAGTTGTGCCTGTGGTTGTTTCCAGATGTTGATCTGGGAATATACAATATACAAACATACTTAATGTTATACCTTTGCTTAAACATGGCGGTGCAAATGAATTGTATTATTAATGGCTATTTGGGGGCGGGGGGGAGAAGAAAAATGCTGTACATCATTTAGACCTACGCTTTAGGTCTTCCAGAGAGACTGTGCATAATCATTCCTTTAGTTACATTTATCTATCTGGAAGTGTCTTTTTCCACTTGACCAATATACACCTTTCATGTCCATCCTTACCATCCTTCTTATTCCTTCTTCTTTTAATGAAATGCGCTCCTTCAATCTTTACTCTAGATGATTCTTTAAACTTATAGCATGAGGGGAAAGAGGGAATATTTCACAGTGGTCTTCTATCGCGCTTGTTCCTTAAAATGTTCAAGCCTGTAATATTGTTCAGCCCCCAGGTGTAGAACATGAACTCCTGAGGTTGAACAGAATGATTCACTTGTTTCACTATGAATTCAAAGTGGATATGAAGCATAAATCCCCTTTTTCCCTCTGTAATATAGTAGCCATGAATCACAATGTCACGCTGAGTCGATCATAATCTAACACTTCACGCCTCAGCCAACAACTTGATTTGTCAAGAGAACAGGCCTGCAAGCTGCCAATAGCATTGATTCCCATTGGAGAAGAAAGGATAATTAAGCCCTCAGTGAGCTAATTTATTTTTTCTTTTATAAAAATAACATTTACTTTTATCTTTTAAGTAAACAGAAATGAAGAAATATTACATATGTGTAGAACAAGTTAAGTGTTTACTTTCCCTAAATCACTAGTATGAGTTTTTGTTCCATTTCCACCTGATAAAATGTGTCTGGGATCATTTTATTTCACCATACAATAACACATCGTACTACATCTCAATTAGGGAAACTAAAGCTAAAATTAATTACATGCAATCTGCATGCTAACTGGCCTGCAACAGGGTACCACCATTCCTGGATACAAGCATGAAGCTGTCTATCTGTGAGCTTGATGACGAGCATGAATAATCCTTGTGTTTTGTTGGAATTCTAGTCCATTGCAGCGAGGTAATGAACCAAATGTGCTTTGCATCCTAAATATGGCTCGCAAGTCCTAAACATGTACAAAGGTCAGCACCCGTATTTCTAATATACTGTGTTATATTTCCCATATGGAGATGAGCAAAAATTCCTGTTGTTTCCTGAGGAGGAAGGATGCCTTGATGCTTTGGTTTCACTGCTTGTGCATTTAGCCAACAAGTGGAGGCCTCTTTTCCATGCAGGGAAATACTGATACAAATAAATATCATACTGGCATGCAGATTTGACTATGCTTATGAATATTTACATTAAAATTAGATTGGGTTCTTGCATTTGTATCCCCAGGGTGCTTGGAATTCATGAAACACCTAATAGTCCATGCACAGCCTGGATAAACCCATTGATCAGACTGTAATAGATCTTTCAACTATTTTTCCTTTTCATTGTAGAAGAGAACAGCCAGTATTCATCAATCAGGGCCAAATCACTCCATCCTTCTTACTTGCTAAGTTTTGTGTTTGGCAGCAAAACAGAAAAAGAGAAGCACAGAATTTCCAGGCATAAGGTTGGAAGGTTCAGTCTTGTCATCAAGTCCAATTTCCTATAATCATAAGTAGTGTTGCAGAACACTCCTAGACTACCAGAGTCCCTGCTTGCTGTAGCCACAAAGCACTCCCCAGCATCCTGGAACAAACTCTGCCCTTACAATAAATGATCAAACTAGCTGTCAAGATGGAAAACAGTCTCTTAACTTCAGGAATACAGAGCCATCTGCACCTCTTTCTTCCATGGCTTGTACGTAATGTAGCTGAAATACTCTCTGCTAGACTATTGTATGATTTTTCAGAGATGGGCATTTCCAAAAGGCTGCTGTGTCAGAGGGAAGGAACTGTTTGTATCATTGTCATCTCTGAGCATCACATAGTCCTAAGAGAAGAGAGGTAAAGCGTTCTTTGTGTTTCTCCCAGCAACTCTCCTAGCAGCAGAAAGCATAGACGGAGAAAGCACCCTCATTTACAATCTTACAGCAAAGCCCGACTTATTTGGTTCAGCATGGTTATTAAAAAATTTCTGGTGATTTAGGGCCTAATCCTTTACTTCTTACTACACTGAAATTGGATATAGTTACAATATCATGTAAGTGAATAAGCTTTTGTCCTCCTAGTCATTTCTTGTTTCTTCCTACAACTGTATCTCTTAACAACCACTACCTGGTTTTCCTATTACATATTCTATAGTTGCTGGGATACATGCCATTCATAAGTCTCCTGAAACAAACTCTCTTTTTTGGCATTGATAAAGCTTAATGTGGTCCAATTGTACTTGCCTTTTTCCAAGTATTTGCTTGGGTTGAATTGCTAAGATACCACAGCTCTGCACCCTCTTCTCTGCTCCACTGGAACAGAATGCAAACAGCCTTTTTGAATATGACTGCTTTTCCCCTAATGTGTTATCTATATTTTGTTTTTTTCTTTAAAAACAAAAGTTTTCCTCAGCAACCCAGCTGCTATTCAAATTAAGCTATATGCAAATCATGCTTGGGAAGCGAATTTAAGTGGAAATTTATTTTGACATCTGTTTAAATTTTCTCAGATTTTGTTTGTGGCTAAAAGTGTTTTAAAAGTCTGACCAAAAAAAAAAAAATCCTCCTCCTTTAAGTGTTTGTGTTACTGAGGAAAAGCAATGTAAGTTAAAGAGGGTTTGTGAACTGTGACCACCAT
Organism: Gymnogyps californianus; assembly: GCF_018139145.2. Classification (NCBI taxonomy): domain Eukaryota; kingdom Metazoa; phylum Chordata; class Aves; order Accipitriformes; family Cathartidae; genus Gymnogyps; species Gymnogyps californianus. Next base: position 11,626,388 of record NC_059481.1, read on the forward strand.
GTGTTTGACTGGTGTTTGGAAGCTATAAAGTATATTTGTAAATGCTATCCACCTGTTGTCAAGTTAGGATCACTTTACCATTACAAAGCAAATTGTTTCTAGCACTGTGTCCTTACTCTTTCTACCCACCTGTGTGATGAGTGTGCTGTTTTGGGGATGGTACCCTCTTTAATACATACTTATAAAGTACCTAAGACTGTCTGGCACTGATTTCTGAGTGGTCCTCAAAATGTTAGTGCATATATTGTGTATGCATCATCCAGCACAAGCGCTTAGTTCCCTGCTGGAAGTGGCTAGATAAATTTACATTACTAATAAATGATAATGATATGGGATGGAAGGACTTCTTTTAGTCACCTACATAGAACATGCAATACCTAGATCACCCATAAACGTTTGTCATTTTTAGAGGTATGTATACTATTATCTAGAGATTACATACATCAGAGAATGGGAGGAGAAAAAGAAGTTAAAATCCAAACGTCTTAATTATTCTCAGTTCTATTAAAATCTCCCTGGCAAACTCAGATTTATCTCTGTCTTCCAATAGTCCTTGTAAGATCTTTGCAGTTCCTTCAGCAACTACACAAATTAACTTTACTATAACATTTGTAATTTCCTCCAAATTGTTTAGTTACTACTGTAACTGAATAAATGCAAATGTAAAAATGCAAGTGTTTAATGGTAACCCTTGACTGCAAATATACTGGTAATTTTGTTTTAGAAATAGATTTTGTTTTAACTCTCCTGCAACATTCATAGCATGTTTCCCTCTTCAGTCTCCCATGACACATTCCAGCATAAAAGTCTTTCAGAACTGGAGAGTCTTCACTTTTCTTTTTTGTCAGGTTTGATTCTATTGTGTCAATAAAGACAGCGTTGTCTGATGTTGTTCCATGACAACAGACTCTTGCAAAAAATATCATTTCAAACCATGTGGTCATTAACGTATACCACGCAGTATCTGTGAGATTGCTTACAGCACATTTTTACCTCTTTATAGTTCTGCGTATAGGAGGCTTTGTGGCAGATAGAAAGAGGTAACTTTGCAGCTGTTCATGGGAAGTGAGCAGCAGCTTGAGGGGAACATGATTCCATTTGCTTCAGTAATGCCACCCTGGGTGAGCTAGGGGAGGAGTAGCCCAAACGTGTTAGAAAAATTGCATTTGAGAACTGAGATTTCCATTTTGAGTCACTTTACAAAGGATCTGAACATCATGGTGGAAAATCTGATCCTTAGCAACTTTTAGAAGATATTTTCAAGCAATATATACAAAGTATTTTGCACCAAAACCATCTTTTATGTATTAGTTGACAACTGCAAATGTTGGGTTTGTTTTTCATTTAGCTATCTCTGAATTTTAACTGAGGCAGAGATCAAAACACAAGTGAGTACTCCATAACTCTAGCAAAACAGCACTTAATAATCAAGTTCACATCTTGTATGAAGACATTTTGGTTCCCATAATTCATGCATCTCTCCATAGACAATAACAGGAACTTGGAGAGAGATGTGCTAGAATGGGGACAGAGGATTTTTATTTAATGTGTTTTGTGGCTTGACTTATTGTTTGTGTAATATCACAGCCATTTTTAGGTTTTGTCTTCTGGGAAAAAGCTATATAAGTTTGTTCAGTGCAAAAGTTCAGTGAACATTAGTATGCAAGAACAAATTTGAATTACACGGAAGTTACCCTTCAGTATCTTTGCTTGTTTAATGTGGTTTTAGATTATGAAAATATCCGCATTTGCTCAAAGTATCACTTTAGCTAAAATGATATTTCTTCTTTTCCCCCCCAACAAGACCACCAGCATTTTGTCGCTTAGGCAAAGGACATCATGGCATTCTATAACACAACATAACGGTATAGTACACAACAGTGACACCATATTGACTCCCTTGACATACATTTATAGTATTATTTATACTTATTTTCACCTGGGAAAACCACTCAACTCACGTAAAGGACTCCCAATAGACAAAGTGGCAGTAAAACTGTAAAAACTGAATATACTAGAAACCTGAACATGATATTTTAAATAATAAACTAGCTTGTTTGTAGCTTACATCAGTTAGAAGTGATTTTAATCACCAAGGAATGTAAAAGGGCATAGGCTACTGTGAATCCCTGCACTTTAACTCTGTCCGGTTTTTCCACTGGTCAAGCAGGGAACATACTTTGGCAAATGGCTAAGTGGATTTGTCTGAAAGGTCTGAAAGATCATGGAAGTGCTGTAACTACAACTATCATGCTAACTTGGATAAGAGATCCTTTGGCTATGAATATCATGTCTTTGAGTGAGCTCCAGAGAGGAAAGAATAACAGGCCAGAAAAGATACTACATACCTGAAAAAGTAGGAGGAAGAGTTAAAGCTGACCATCCATGACGGGATACACAGTTTCCAGGATTTTCACCTTTTTATTTAGATTGCATTTGACTCTTGATTTATGGACCCTTGGGCAGATATTGGAATATCAGCTAAAAGTACTTCACAGAAAGCCCAAAAGCTGAGGAAATTAAACCTTGGATTGCAGGACTTGAACACAAAATGTGAATAGCAAATAACACTGCAATGACCAAAGGGGCTAAAGACTTGATTCTGGCTGAGTAGTCTGGCCTTAATACAGCAAGGCACTTAAACTCATTCTTATCTTTAAGCATGTGAGTAGTCCCATCAAGTTTAAGCAGTCACATGCTTGAATGCTTTGCTGGTTTGAAGCCAGAGTGCTCTAAACCTTGCAGGATTAAGCCCTAAACCAATGGATTCTCTGTCAAAACTTTAATTCATTTCTAAACACTCTCATCAATTCTTGCAATTCTTTATGCAATTGGATTTGAGGGGAATCTACTTGAAGTAAGAATGAGTAAGAATTTGTAGGACTGAGCTGTCCAAGCAGAAGCAACACAATGTTTATATATAAAAACAATGCTGCATAACCTGTAATGGTTACAATTTTTCTTCAAAAGGTTCCTGCTGTCACCAGGCAATGTAGGCTTTGTTATTCACAACCATGATGAAAATATTAAGGAGAATTCATATTAAAAAAAAAAAAATATGAGGGTGTTTCTTCTGGTTTTTTGCAAGACTGAACGTCTATACTATTATTTTTATTATTCTTTGCAGTCTTATGACCTTGATTTTATTCCTGTTCATTTATTTTGCCATTGAATCAAAAGGAAGCTAGATCATATTCCATGTTGGAATACGATAGTCAGCAGTGCTATCTATTTATGATGACTCTTTGATCAGCTTTGATCACACTGGCCAGGTTTCACTGTTTATTTCAATAGGGTTAGGATCCTAAAATCCTTTAGGAGGTTCCATTTGCAGTCTTTTCATTGTGTCTACAATTTTATTTACCTAGAGTAAGCTGGTTTCGCCTCTTAACATGCCTCTGTTCCTTCTCTAAGGGGTGAATGTGACTTAAGAGGGGAGCTTTAGCCAAATGAAATCAGTGAATGCCATTTCTGAAATCCCTGCAGTATTTCCTGATCTTCTCATGCAGATTAAATGAAGTCGCTTTGTCTTAACAGTATGTCATTATTAATAAACATGTAGCAGAGGAGGAAAAGGCGCCAAGGCAAGCCACTCCCAAACATGAGAATCAGAATTCCACCTTTGAGAGCTGGGACTGATCTTTAATGAGATGTCCTCACAATGCTTATTCATGCCAGGATTATGGCTCACACAGAGTAACGTATGGTCTTTAAAAATCCACCAGCCAGCTACACTTCTGAGCACTACTGAGACACTATAGAATACAATTTCCTGGCATATTTTCATTACATTAATGCCATGGAGTAAGTATCTCTGAAAATAGGTATTGTGGGCCTCTTTTCCCATAAAAACAGTCAAGATGATTTAACCATGTTCAAAGTTCCGCGGAGGACAAGGAAGATATAAAAGTCATACAAGGCCCATTTCCTAAACTTTGGAGCAGAATAGGAGAGACTTTAAATTCAGACAGATAAAAATGTTCCCAGTTCCTCTTTTAAATCTTGGTTTATTCCATAGATTCTGCTAGGTGAGTTTGGGTTTGCATTGGTGTAATTGAAAACAGAGTACAGAATATAGGTGAAAGGAGGCAAAAAGGGATATGAAAGATGATTCTTAAACATCTTTAAATAGGCTTCTAATGGAAGGGACTTTGGCTGAACCTTAGCATTATTATAAGCACATTCTGTCACAGGAGTATAGCTCTAATATGGCAAAGACTTTGATTCTGGAAGTTGTAAATCACTTTAGTCCTTCAGCTCCTGTTTATGTGACTAGTCTTTATTTACACAGTGTGTGGAGATTTTCATCTGTTTGGATTGCTCAAACAAGGGGGTGCATCAGGCACTAGATCTACATTCATACATTTGTGAGAGAATTCTTACAGCTGTAAGAGTCAACTGCAATTTGTTTCTCTGTAATAACATATATAAGTATTGGTAGTAAGCAGAGGTTTAGTTCAGTATCAAAATGTGAAGAGACTCTTCATTTTCAGCAAGGTGAATTACAGTATTAATTTAATTAAAAGAACATTGTGAACAGCTATTGACAATTTTCCCTCTCTTTCTATTAAATATGCTTGAATGGTAAGCCAGATTCTGCTCTCAAACCAGATTTATACCTGAATAACTCCGTAGACGTCCATGAAATTACTCCTAATTTGAATCAGAGCCAACAAGATCAAATAAAGATTAAAAGCTCTCTTACTAGCAGTTTTATCCTGTATTTGGTGAGCTTATTATTTTATTATGGCTCTATTATAGTAAGCTCGTTGTCTATTTTATTTTTGGTTCGTGTGCTACAGAGCTAGGGCTGCCTTCTGTTTACCTCTCTCAGAATAACACCACCACTGCCCAAGTGCACATACAGACTTGCTCCTGAAAGCACATTTACCAGATAAAGTATTGCTATCAGAGGTCAGAACAAATGCTGCAGATTCATTATTCTGAAAGTATACGTGGCAAGAGATTACCTCATGGCCTGTGTTTGTACAGTACTCGGTATACTGGCTCTGTATGCACAAATGGGGGTCCTAAAATTTATCATAGTCTCCATAATGACTGCTAATTGTCTAAGAAAATAATTACTTGAATAAAAAAAGCACACATTTCCTACATTGCAGTAGGGCTCTTGAAATCTCCAAACATGCTGAATTTTGAATCAGGGCAAAAGCCAGGTTTCCCATGGAAGTAATTTTGAAAGAAAGCTATTTCATGTCAATGTTATGCAAAATGTTTCTCCCTTTTTCTACAAAAATAGTCACCAGCCTTTATTTTCCCCTCAGAAATTTTTATCAAAATGTATACGAACCTGGAGGAGAGCAAGTTTGGCAAGGGTAGGTTTGCCCAATAAAAACTTTTCTAGTGGTTCAAAAGCTCAGGCAGTTTGGATGATATATGTACAGAAAAATCTGAAAGAGGATGTTTAGATACTCCTGGTGATGGTCAAGTGGCTGAAATGGGATAATATTGTTTATTTCATAATGAATTACCACCAGTTTGCATGAGTTTAACTAAAAGGGCAGCTTATATTCTGGTAGTTCTATCCCAAAGGCCCGTGAGTTCTTGTAATGCCATTATTTTTGTCAGACTATTTTTTGCTTTGATGAAATGAATGATTACTTTCTAAAGTTCATTGAGGAAAACACATGTTTTTCTTTCACAGTTAAATGTATTATACTAATTTCCTCAGACCAGGCACCTCCTTTAATTACATTTTAGAGACAACTGTATTTAAACCAGACCATCCATATTGATGTTATGCCAACAGATATGCAAAGAAGCTCATCTGATTATCCTACTCTGATTATCACAATAAGGTATTACAGGCTACATAGTGTCTTTCTGTTTTTCTAGGCAGCATAAAGAATGGATCAAAAATGTCCATGAGTAAACAGAACTCCCCAATTACAAATTTTGTTGGGAGAGAAAAAACCAGAAAGTTGTAATTTGATGCCTTTTGAGAACTACATACAGTCAGGTCTGGAAACTGTTTGAGAAGGAAACAGCTGGAAGAGAAAAGAAAATGCAACCAAACTTCTCTGAGGGGATACAGTTCTTCAGCTGCCTGAGGAACCCAGATAGTGACAGCTGGTAGACTGGGCAAAATCTTGGACAGAATGAGTCAAGGATCTTAGTTATACAAATGAGAGGGGGAGAATGAAATTGTGAAAATAACTACACTTTTTTTCCTAGATGACAAAATAGAAAAGTTACTGTTTCCATTGAAACACAGACCGCTACTGTGTTGAGTATAATGTGCTTGTATTAGCTTACCTGAATCTTTCAAAAATGCAATGCAGTTTTGTTCAGCATTTGTGTAGCAGCCAAAAATTGTTTTGAATTTTTCTATTCCTAGCGTACATAGCACTTCACTGAATAGAATAATCCTAGGAGGTATCACTGAAATAAATCAAGTACTTTGATTTAATGCTAAAGTTCAAAATCATCTAGTTCCAGTTTCTACTTCTAGACATCATTGCCATCCATTCAGTTGAAGCAATATGATTTAGAGATGATACTGCCACCTTCTCAGTGCCACCATCTGATTTAGAACAGGTCCTTGAGGTTACAGTGCTGTTGATGTTGCATTGTCACTGATGTCTAATCTAATAGAAAGATCCATCCTACCATGTGTTTTTTTTTATTGGAGCTGCAGCTGGTGCATGCACCCAGTGTCATATCCTTGATAGAGACTCATGGATCTACAAGACTATTCTAAATTAAAATGCACTTGTACATCTCTCCAGGGCCATGAGAAAAGAAAAAAACTCCATGTAAAATGGGATGATTAAAAAAAAAAAAAACCAAACAACCTGATACACCAGGGTCTGCACTCAGCAGCAAAAGTGCAAAAGTGTACGTTGACCCTAAGTCCATGACATATGGCATCAATTTTACATTGGTATAAAAGAGGTCAGAATCAGGTTCCAATACCTAACAGTGACATAGATTCATTTATGCAAGTTAAAGTTGGGTCTCCTCTAAAATTGTCACAGGGCCAAACTGAATAAAGAAGAGCCTGGGGAGATATTTGTTTGATAGGATGTCAAAGTATAAATTCGTCACCATTGACTCTGATACCAGAATCTGAGAGCAACAAGAAACTCCTTTTTCTTCTTTACCACCCGCCCCCGAGGCAGGAGCATTCTAATCCCTTGTCTGCAATAAGGAGAGATCAGGCTTTGCACATAGTTAACTTGATGATGTTTTGATTGTCTAAAGGAAATAGCTTGTTTTGGAAACAGCCTCCAAGAGGCTATTAGCATTTTTAATTACATAGATTCGGTTTAATGCCACCCTATTTCCACTTCCCATTCTTCTCATCCTCTTTATTCCCTTGTGGGGAAATAGTATGTCCTTCCTCTCCGATGCCTTGTTTGCGCATTAACTCTACTACTACTGCCCAGAATTAGTCTCTGTCCTTGCTCTAAATGTCTTTTAGTTTCTGCCAGGTTTTGTTATACAAATACATGTCTGTGCAGTGCTTTCATCAAAATGATCTCAAAACTCAGCCACGTACATATAGATGCGCTTATTTTCACTTTCTTCACCATTGTCATCTGCTGTCCAAACAACATGTTCTCTCAGGAATGAAAATAAAACTCCTGGTTCACTTGTTTTATTCTAAACTTTTGGGCATGCTGTTTGTCATGGTTCTACACTTTCTAACTCTGTGTAGGCTGCCGTTAATGTCCTGTCATTGTGATACCTCATTAGAATTCATTTTTTTGAGCATTGCAATGACGTTGGAAACCAGAAAACAAGGAAGAGTCATTCAGCCGATATGGTTGATAAAGCTGCACTATTGATGTCACTGACAATTTACTGAATCAACCTAAGAAAAAGGGCAAAAGATTAGGAAAAAAATGGTATGGACTTTCTTCTATCTTCTCAGCTCTTGTCATGTCAGTGGGTATCTCTGAGATGTTCGCTACTGTGTAGGCATGTTATAAAGAGAGATATACTAAATGCTTCTGTAACTGGTAGGGAGAGAGTTAGAATACCACAGGGCACGTGTAGCAATGATGGGAATGGAGTGGGCAGCTGTGCAGTTGTGAACATGTCACATGAGAGCAGAGTTTCTCTTCCTCTCCATTTCCTCTCCAGGCACATTCCCTTCCAACAGGTCAGTGGTGGATTACTTGCAGTGCATCTGAAAGAAGCACGGGCTTCCTGGGTGCTGTGTAGAGCTTTATCTTCTCCTCTGCTTTGAAAGACCATATTCAGTTGGGTTTGGATCATGAGAGAAGCCATGTTCCCAAAATACCACTGATAGAGGGAGTTAGTTCTGAATAATAGGGAGAGATTTAAAAACAAACAAACAAAAAAACCAACCAAAAAAATCCCCAACCAAACAAAAAACCCCACTGTTGTTATCCTGCCTCTGTTATGATAAATCTTTAGTTGCATTAGTTGGTTATTGGAAATCAAAATAGTTGGTTGTTTCCCTGGTGTTTAAGATGCCAGCTACTGATGAAGGGCATTTTAGGGAAGGCGGCTAGTAAAAGAACTGAAAACAGATCAAACTGGTTAGATATCAAGAGACAGACAACATGTGTGACTAGTGATGTTAAGACTGTACTGGGACACAGGTTCTTAGAAGTCTCTAAGCATTTAGAAACTGTTGACATCCTTAGGAATTAGCAGTCTAAATACCCAAACTCAATTCCACGATGAAGGAGTTCTGTGAACATTTGGGGGGAGTATTTTTCTCAGGATAAATTCTTTCTTTTTGTGGAATGATCCTATTCTTAAAGTTTTCTACAAAAGTGCTTGTGCTTCTCATGCCTTCAGTTCACCAGCCTGAAGCTCTGAGAGGTATCAAACTGGGTAAATAGGCAGATGTGACTTAAACTGCCTTTTCTGTGAGCAACCCTGTCAGACTTCCCTTGCCAGCCGTTCCACAGAAGTACACCCCAGTGGCACTGTGAGCTTCTGTGTTAATAATAGTCAAAGGAGAAGCCTTTGTTAGTGCCATAACTGGAACCAGATGTTAGCTGCAGACAGACACCAAAGAAAATGAGCAAGAAGAACTGCTCTGCAAGCTGATAATTTGAAGACTTAGTTTGCTATAGGCATTCATCTGTGCATTGGTGATGATCATTGATTCTGCTCCAATGTTTTACTTGATTCCTGATAATGCAAGGAGAATACATCAACATCTGAAAGTGCTTCCAAGCAGTATTCCAGATGTGGAAGTAAATTATGATTAAAATGGCCTGTTTTGATGCTGCACAGAGCACCTCAAGCCATCCTACATTTCATACAGACTATTCATCCTGAGTTTGACAATGGAGGCAACATGAGTAAGGAAAAGAAAGGGAGGCAACTCCATGAAATATTGAGGATAATGGAATTAGATACCTGTAGTTACATTTAAAAGAAAACACGTAAATGAGTGCCAGCCTTCAGGAGTCTATTGTTTACAGGGCGTGCCTTATATTTAAAATGTTCATTTAGATGCAGCAATGGGCCTGTTTTCTGGGTCTGTCTCAAGATGGCAGAGTAAGAGTAATTACTCACTTCAAGAAAACAAATGCTATGCAAGAAGATTTCTAGAAGCAAAGGACAAGAATAATAGAAACAGCAGTTTGCCAGGATAAAAACAAACTTGTTCATCTGTATCTAATAAGATTGGTTTAAAATTATACTGTTTCAAATTATAAAGAACTCAAGTGAATATGTGCATACATCTGTTTTCTTTAAGGGGAAATCTGTGATTTAAAATATTCAAAATGCATTCCAAATCTGGATCCCAGGAGTCACTGGCGCAACTCACAAAGCATTAGGAAATAGTAATGGGCAAAACTTGGAAGGCTTTCAGTTTGGTTTCAGTTCAGATAAGCCTGCAAAAGTCTGGAGGCTTTCAGTGGGTGCTGTTAAAAAGTTTGCATTTGTGAAAGCTCCGATTAAGCAAAACACTGTATTCAGCAAAGTACTTCAAGTTAAGGACAATTTTAATTATTTTGCTAAAAAGTAATAGGCTTAATCAGGTGTTTAAGAGTTTTTCTCCACCACTGCCCAGGTTACTATGCAATGCAATCTGAAATATCTCAGTTTCCCCCTCATCTATATCAGGAAAGAATTGTAGCTAAATAAAATACATGGATTTTGCTCATTTTATTTTGAGGGGAAAAAAAATTGCATTCAGGGTTGAATTTTGAAGGCAACTTGTACAATGATGATGCTCTGCATCATTGTAAGGGACCCATCAAATATCATTGGATTGAAGGATCTGGGCCAGTGTTTTCTCCTTCGTTTGGTACGGCTCTTATTTATTTTAAAGTTTTTCATCCATCTCCTCTCAAATCTGCCTTCTGTGTGATGCAGTTTTAGTGTAATGAATCGAGGTGCTACTGAGATATGCTCTGTTCTTTGTTGTTGTTGTCAGTCTTTTTAAAGAAATCTGGTGGTAACAGTGAGTTCAAATGTATTTGACAAGGTGATAAAATTGTGCCCCTAGGTATCCTGCATTTCTAAACTCAGGAACAAAATTGTCAGTCAAATCACTGGGATATTTTTTTGGCTGTAACTAAGAGTTGAATTTTCCTTCTTTCTTATGTTTTTAATGTTGGGTAGCTTTATTTAACCTTGAGAATTCAACTTGCTCTTTCAGATCTTGCTCTCTTCTTTTTTTTTTTTCCTTCTGATTAATGTTTTCAAAAATAAGTCATGCAACATTTGTGTCGTAACAATTATATCTTCTCACTTGTCATCTCAATATAAAAATGTTGCTGCATCTGGGTGAAATTTAGCTCAATAAGCAGGTAATTTCTAAAGCCTTCAAAGTGACTTAGTTCCTGACTTAAAGAGCACAAAGTATTTTCAGCATTTGTGCCAGCATAGTTTTTAAAAAACTTTATTGATAGTCAGGAGGTATCTCTCTCGAGAAGTCAATGTATTTTTGTCGTAAAATAAATATGTATTCATCATCCCTACTTTAATAGTAAATCTTTTAATTGAATTGTTTATTGAGTATCATTTCCTATGGGTTTCTTTCTGAGACTAAAGAATGGCTATTACTGTAACACATTTATTAAAATGTTTAAATATTTAAGATATTCTTCAATAGCATAAAAACTATCATTTTAATTCAGGTGCATCATCAGAAGAAAAATACTTCATGATACTGGAAAATACCATACACCCACAGGAACAATGTCTGCTTAATTACTAAAGAATAATCTCCACCTGGTAGATCTATCTTCCCAGTTCATTCTAAAATAAGTCTCCAGACAATCTCTGAAACAGTCTCCTTAAACACACTAAGGTTTCTATGGTTATTAGTAGTAATTGTGTTGCACAACCAGGGGAATTTTATTTAGCATGGTGGAGGAAGCAATGTCATTATTAGTTGATTAGTGTGAACAATCTTTGACAATATGTAGTACCAGCTATAGTTTCAACCACTGACACCTCATTATTCTGATTACAGTTTGATTTGCAATGTTAAGAGGCAACAGGAAAAAAGCAATCATCCAAATCTACCTCTATGAGCCGAGAACAATGGGAGGGAGTGTGTGCGCTTCACGGTATTCTAGAAATTTCCTTCCCGCAAGAAAATAAAACCCACTAATTGACAAACGACTGACACTGTTTAGTAATTAGCATGCACGCTGCGACATTTCTAACACACCTTATTGTATGTGTGCTTTGCTGTGTCGGGAATTGATAACAAGATTAGAAGTGTATATTATTGTATATGTTGTATTCTCCTGAAGTATATATTATTTAAAGCAAAGGTGATGGAACTCAAGATATTACAAATCATTCATCCTTTGATTTGGATTTAGCATTAAATTAAAGCTAAAATCCTTTGGGCCAAGCTCAGCACTCCACATGGGAATGTGGGTGGCATAAACCCCACCAGCACCAATCTTTATCTTGTGGTCATGGGGAGCAGACTTTCTCCCTGTGTATTAGGGCACAGCAGTGACAGTAACAATAGGAATCTGTAGGGCACTGTGCAAATGGAAGGTATTTTAGTTTGCTGGTGTTCCTACTAGTACATTCTCAGGAGTGATTCACAGGTTATCATCTCTATTAGTAGGACATGATAAAAAAGCTACTTGTATCTCCTCTGTGGAGGGAAACTGTCTCACAGAAAGAATGGGCCCAGGCTTTTGGCGACTCCAGCATGTGGTTCCAGCAGAAGGGTCAGCAGCTCCTGGCAGCACTCCTGAGAGTGAGCTCACCTGCCCGCACAGGTGAGGTTAGGCAAACACATGTACATGTTGTCCAACTGTGGTTTCTTGACTATTTGGGACAAGGCTTTAATCCTGTGACATCGATATGTTTGATGTAGTCACACTGTGTGGCACCAGTATATTTCACCATGGCGTTTGAAAAAAGAAGTATAACAGTTTATGCTGGATACTTACACGTGTACTTATGTGTAAGCCCATGGGGCAGGGAGATCTATGTTTTTCTTAGTTTGTTATAGACAATGCTTCTCACATTAGCTTTCCCCTTAGAAATCCCCTGGGCTGTAGGGGATGTAAACTGACCTGTTTAGAGCTCAATGCTCTAAAAGCTGTTCTGAGGTTTTATTTTAACCCAGGATGACATTTTTGCAAAATGCAAATTCTGAAGTCATGCTAATTTTATTTAGTGATTAATAAATCCCTCCAATGCTTGTCTTTCTCTCTTCAAAGAGCACTGATTTAAATGCTGTTTAATACTTGTTTAATGTGTTTGCCATCATTTAAACAAGTAATTAGAGCACGTGGTACAATCAGTAGCCAAGCAATTGACTCTTTATTAGCAATCTTGGGGGAAAAGAGGAATGAGGACAAGGTGCTTGTATTACTGTCTGTACTAATTTGGACTTAGGAAAATTAGCATCTGTTCAACCTATACATATTGGCAGGAGCTACAACTGAGATGGGAAACAGAGTGGTAGCTTAGCATGAGAAGAGATTCAGGATCTTTGTCTTCCACTAAGGACAAGGAGACTGTTAAAAGACATAATGTTGAAATGATAAAACATGCCTCTCAACTTTGAAAATTGTTTACTGGGGTAAATTCCCCTCTCTGTTGTGTAGCAGGAAAGTCAAGGGACTCCATTAGGTTAAACAGACTCACTCTGCCCTGAGCTGCCAAAATAAGCAACAGCATCATTTGGACACATCTCTGAATCAGGTAGACCAAAGGCCCTGTTCTCACAAGTGTCTCCTGGATTCATAGGACATCTGTAGGCTGAGGCTGCACTTTCAACACAACTAAAGAAGGTTCTCGCACTGGAATTGGACTGTCAGCAGTAATAGCTACAAATACAAGGATTTAGACAATCAACTGAGTTAAGTCAGTTATTCTTTCTCTGAATTCTATTGATTAGAAGGTACTTGGGATAATGAAAGATATTCAAGTGTACATAGTGTGCTTAAGACAATGGCATCCTGGTTCAGTGAGTCTTAGCCAACACTGCAAAATAAATGTTTATTAATTTGACTGCTATTCCATTAATGAAATAAGTTGCCCAAGGGGGCATCTTTAGAATTTAAAGGCAAAATGAGAAGAACCGTTTTGTTTAATTTGCTTCATACAGTGCAGAAGACCAACAAAGCAGTTGCAAGCAGTTGCCTGCCAATAGGCCTGAGTTGCATGCTGAGAGGCCAGGGTTTCTCTGAAAGCAGCACGCACTCTGTCACCTCTGATGTCAAGCCAAACTGGATTGTGGCTGAAAACTGATGGTGGTTTTGTATATCCATTGTTGTTATAGGACTGTGATGAGTAGAGGAGAAGGAAAGGAGCCTAAATATCTATTCCTGGCAGTCAGTGACTTATTCTAGAAGCATGGAGAGTGTCGTCGTCATCCTCCCCCGACTGTTTTCTCCAGCTTCAGGATGGTTAGATGATCTTTCTGTTAATGGGACACTATGTGACTGCTTTAGTTTATATTAATAAAGTGGTTTGAGTTCCAAACTCAAACTGTTTGGACTGTATTGTACTGACAAACTTCGTACAATAACCCAGGTCTCATAATCATTTGGAGTTATTTCTATACTGCGAAAAGTTTGTAAGAGTAGAATTTCTGACTGGCTGACAGTGACATTATACCCATATCAAGTGTTCCCTGCTTCTTGTATTTATGATTATAAATTCTGTTTTAGAAGAAGATATCCCACTCTGTGCATTTCTACAGGGTTCCTGCACTTTTCAGGTGGTAGAGTACTCTGGCCTCCAGCTTCATACTGCATAACGACACCTGAGGAGTACAGTAATCACTCATTCACCACTGCCTGGTGTAGCTTATTGTTTAAATACAGTGTATGGATTTAGAAGAATGGCGAAAACAAAACCCAAGTGTGGCTGGGTCCAAACACATAATGCAGTTTACTGGTTGAAATTGATTCAACGCACTCAGATGATGGCACTTGAAAGGCAGCAGAAAGAGGCTCGCACCAATTTGACAGGCAGGAAAGCAAGTAAATGTGGCAGCCTCTGAACTCATGCACTCCTGCAGGTGAGCACAGACATGCAATGAGGTCTGGGTGACTATCCTGGGACACTTGTGTGCCTCTGGAGTGCTGCAGAGCCCCGTGTACTGAACCCTGGAGGTTAAGTGCAAGTCTTGTAACAATCCTGGTTCTTTTTATTATATTTGAAGAATAGAAGTCAGGATTTCTTTTCTTTTCTTTCCTTAAATGACATTGAATCCACTTGGGGTCATGCATCCCTTTTAGAAAACTGTTTTTATTTTGTCAGTGCAGCTTTGCTAACATTTTTAGATTTTTACCATATTGTGGTCTTTAGGGACTCTGGGATTTTGCAAATGCACGCTGCTAGCTGCTGCAAGACAAGAGGATTGTTCAGAAAGGGTTTGCTTTGGCAGCTCAGGCCTGTAGAGTGACTTGAAGTGATTAGGCCAATTGCCATTAGGGACTCTGACACCTGGAGTAGTATAGTGACTATGTTTAAAAAGAAATAAAAAAACAAACAACAACACCCCCCCCCCCCAAAAAAAAAAAACCAACCACCAAAAAACCCAAAGCTCTCAACCAGTTCACAATTTCAAGTGAACCTGAGTTCATTTATTCATTTGGGTGGACCTGGAAACTATGCCAAGGTCTTCGGTTTGGGTTGAAACTAAGCCAAACTTAAGGTTTTACTGTGCAGTAACTGTGGCAGTCAGAAAAAATACACATAGAGACAAACCTCCCATTGTGAGGCCACACCGACCCCCCCCAAAAAGCTGTATTTGGCTAAAGGAAAGAGCATGACTTGCCATAATTCCTCCTTTCCCCCGGCCCATTTCTGTGGCCACAGCATTTGGGCCTGTTAGAAGCTTTGCTCTCTGCATCTTGACGCTGCCCCATGTTAACAGCCAGCCTTCAAGGAAGGGCCCACATTAGTCCTGGCTCAAGCTCTAGCCACCTGTGAAGTAATTCCAGCACTTCTGCTACTCTCGGCACTGGTGGAGGAACTGTAAGGTTCAAGGAAATGTCACAGACCACCATCCTGTTCATCCTCATGTAGCTCTAGTCAGGGTCCAGAGAGCACCCATTGATCTCCGCCCCTGGGAGGCTGAGCAGGACTCAGGATGGGAATAGATTTGTGCTGAGTTTGAGCATGAGTCAAATTTCACTGCCTGTGAGGTCAATTTTTGCAGTTTTGATACGGTTTTTTTCAGACTTTTTATTCTGTGCACATTTTATTACTACAACAGAAGTCTGGGCATATAGTTGTATTTTTTGCTGGATCTGGGCATGTGTTCCCAGAAACCTGGTAATCAAAGCAACATGGATTTGGGAATGCAGAACATCAGAACTACCAAACATGCCCTGGAACAGAGAATTGCTACTGTGTTGTTACATGTATTATTGCTATTTTTTTTTACAAACTACTCTTTTTGTTCAGGTATATAGTACTTAATCAAATTAAGGGCAAAAGGTGAAACATTGATCACACATTACTGATCATGTCATCTGCTGATGTTTCCTGAGAATTCAATTCTGCGTACTAATAAAGCCCACTTGCTATTAGCATGCTTGAGAGGATGTGAAAAAAGGTTCAGCACATTCATGTTTGGAAAGAATAACAAAATGTCTTATTGTCAGGAAAGCCCACACTGTAGAGCAGGAGTCAGAGAATGCTACATTTGCTGTTCTGTATGTATAATAAATAGCTGGTTAGGTACGTTACAGCTGAAATGTGAAATGTCAGTTTTTATTAATGAAACAGATAGTGCAGAAGGAGTGATGAAGACTGACTGGCTGGGCGTCCTGAGCGGCTGGCTGTGGGTACTGCTTTTCAGAACAAGTATGATCCAGTCAAGGGATGTGCACTGGCTGCAGAATTTGTGATTTGGGGAAAAACACAGATTTAAACCTTGTGATAAAGAAAGGGAAGAACATAAAAAGAGCTCTTAAGTCGGAAATAAAGGATATAATTCACAGCCCATTGAAATCAGTGGGCATTATCTCATCTCAGTGGGCACTGGATTAGGCCTCAAAAGGGTTGAAGCAACATAGTGTTATTCAAGCAAATTTCCATTAGTACCAGAGCATGAGAGCTGCAGTGTTCAAAATGAGAGTGCTTTGGAGTGAGCCAAAGCACAGACGCAGCCATGTGATCTTGGTCAGGGTCTCCTTCAGTTCATCTCAGCTTGCTCAGAGTTCAGAATAAACCATGCCAGTTCTGACAGGACCCAGCATCGCCAGAGCACAGAGGTGGTCCTGCCCAACTGTTTCTTGGAAGTAAGAATGTCCAAAAGGATTCTCAGTCTTTAAAACTGCATTTTATTAGAAAACCAAAGTTATACATGGCAACAGGGGAATTCTTTAAACAGAGAAAACTCAGATGTGCTTGGTGAGACAGATTCAATAAAAGGCTTGCAGGCAAACTTACTCTTAGCCTGCTCTGTCCTTGCTGAGGACAAAAGAGTGAGTACTTTTCTCCATCTTCGTTTTTTAGTCTATTGACTTTCATTTTGTTTCTGGATTGCAAAAATCCTGCCACCTCTTTGGAGAGACCTTTGCAGACCTTTTGGTCCCTCGGGAAGTTTTGGTCTATCAGTGACTTTTCCAGGCACTTCTGGGTCTGTGTCCAGCAGTCCCCTCTGCATTTCCCAGGAGCAGTCTTAATCTGTACTCACGTTCAAGGTTTCTTGCTTCTTGATTCTTTCCCTTTCACAACCTAGTCTGGCCTCTACTCCAGAGTGATCTCCAAAGGCATGTATTCTTAATTGCTCTTCAGTAATCCTTCAGACAGCTCCTCTTGACCCAGACTGCAAAGGGAGCAAAATGTAAATAGTTTGGTCTTTTTCTCCCCAACTAGTCTTTTTAGCAGAATATACTTTGTACAGTGACTAACTGTAGCTTGTGAACAAACAAATCATAAGCCTCAGACTAGGCTTTCCGGTAGATACATGTGTGAAGCATATGTTAGGTGACAGGTAATATATGTGACAGGCAGTGGAGAAGTAAAATACTGTGTTTCTCTGTGCTCCTTGACATGACATACCCTATCAGCATAAGGCATGTGTGCATAGAGCCATTTGTTAGTAGAACCCAGTGATGCGGTTTTCCTGTATTACAAATTACCTTGGTATTATGATGGGAAGCATAGAGCCATTCCCAGCTTAGTGATAATCCCCCTTGATGGTTTCATTTCTGTATTGCAAGTGCTAATAGATTCCACACCCAGCTGTGTCATTACTAGGGTGTCACTTGTATGGAAGTGTCTTGCCACAAGTGATAGATGCTGTTGATCCTAATGTCTTTCAAATGTTGAGGCTAGGGAAGTGGAATATCTGTGAGAAATGAACTGTGGTGAAATTTCATTTGTTACAAGCTAGATTGTGTCCTTTTCTGCTCTGGGTAAATTTATGATGGTTACCATGTGTCTTTTATGCATACTGTATGTACAAGCATATATACAGCATTGATACTGACCAACAGATTATTGTTAAGAGCAATAAAAAAATAGTTTCTCTTAGATCTGTTAAGTAGTGTCTATGCCAGATCTGCCTGCAAGAAGTCTCCTGTGTCAAATGCCATCTTACAGCAATGTGGGCACCACTGTGTACCATTGCCCTTGGAGTTAGCAGAGCAGTCTTAGATTTACTTCTCACTGTTCTCATTTCAAAAGCAGTATTTCTGCGATTGGCACTGAGATAACGGAAACACAGTTGCTTGCTGATCTCAAGACAGCATTTTTAGAAGAACCGCTATGATGAGACAGCAATCTGAGGAAAGATATCATCAATGTGTTCATTGGATCAGAGATTGGGCCAGGTCATGGAGTAATATACTAATCCTAATTACAATCTAGGCCACTTTTTGATGAGTTACAAAGTTGTCTACTCTTGAATATGTCATCATATAGGGCATGTGTGGCACACAGCTAAGATATTAAGCATGGTATGCTTATATAGCTGGCACTGAAAGGTGAGTGTGCACTTTGTTTATGTGAACTTGCAGATTTTCTTCCGTTTCAGATAAAAACAAATGAGCGACGATCTTTGGAGGATGTGGGGAGGGAGAAATGAGTCTCACTAGGCTGCATCACTTTCTAAGAGAAAGGAAATAATGAGCTTAAACTGAAATAAATTATTTTTACAACTATCCTGGAGAAAATTTTCAAGTATGCAGAGGGAGTACACAGAGTTGGAGCTGCCAGCACTGTCAGTGCTCTGACAGCTAATATGACTAAATAAGATCAGCTCCCACCTATGAGAGCATCAGGAAGGGTTCAGAGATTGCTTAAGATAAAACAGTTGGCAAAGAAATGAAGTACAAGAGCTTTCTTCTTTTGAGGTACAGTAGGCACACAAATCCCATTATTTTTCTAATAGTGTTTTACACACACCTCTCCCTCACCACTTTGAAACTCATTTGAGCTGCTCATACAGTTCAAAAAATGCCCTCTTTGGTTGTCTTGGGTGGGACATCCATCTGATTTACTGTGCTGCATGCAAGTTAGTCAAAAGAATCAGGACAAATGGCTCTTGGTATTTTCAGCAGATATTTGGTTTCTTCTCTGTACCTGATGCTGTATTTCTTTTAAAGGAGAGAGTTTAAAAAAAAAAAGAGGTTTCAGGTCTAAAAGTCTGAGAAGAGAATCCACAGGTTCCTCTGTCTTTATACATTCAATGTGCTCATAAATTTTTCACTGAAAAATAGGGAGAAATTAATAATGTTTTACAGATGGGTTCAAGCATGTGTTAAGTATTCAAGAGGTTTCAAATGAGATCTAATACATTTAAATGCAATTTTATCCATGTCTTTCTGGTCTGCACTGTATGGCATATTGCCCTGTTCTTCATATGGCCTTGTAGGTGAATTAGCAACCATAGCATAAATCCATATGAAAAGGTGAAATTATTAGATCTTATGCAAACAGCATGATTTGCATTTCAGTAAGTTTCACAGGTTGCCTCATACATAGAAACTTTCAGTTGTGAGTCTTGATGTATTTTTAGTCCTTGAAAATCCTTTGGTTACAGCTCAGATTTGTCTTTAAGTGGCAAAATGAGTGCAGTACATTCCGGTTGCCTGTATTGTCTCCTTTCTTGGAGACATATCCTTGTCCTATGACTCTTCTCTGCTTGCCAGGCCTAGACAAGATGG
Organism: Gymnogyps californianus; assembly: GCF_018139145.2. Taxonomy (NCBI): domain Eukaryota; kingdom Metazoa; phylum Chordata; class Aves; order Accipitriformes; family Cathartidae; genus Gymnogyps; species Gymnogyps californianus. The sequence continues at coordinate 11,645,959 of NC_059481.1, forward strand.
CTCTGCTGAAAAGCTGTCACTACAAATTGTCATTGACTTCAGCGGAGGGATGATTTTTTCCCCCTTGTCATTTCCATAATAGGATTACAAAGATTTACAGAGTTACACTGTTCTAGGAGACCTGATAGCTGGACTAGTGTCAGGTCCCTCCACGAGTATGCTGTGAGCTTTGTCACAGTTTTAATAATTGCCATAGTACTTTAAATTAGGATAAAGCACCATATTCCTGTGAAACCATAGAAAACATCTTGAGGGTGTAATGAGTTTCAGCTGATGCCTGCTGGTTATTCTTATTCAAATCCTTCCAGACCAGGAAGGAAGATTTGCAGAGGATTGTGGTATCAGCCAGTTTTACATAGCTAGAAGATCTGTGTGCAAGAAATTAATGATTTGTGTTAACAAGAGTTATTTAACATCAGTGTATTTTAATTTTTCTTTTGGCAAAGAAAAGTGTAAGCAGTCCACAGAGCCAACTGTAGGCGCTCCTGATGTTGATGGACTATTTTGACCTCACTTAATTGGGTGTGGGTGAGAACAGAAATGTGTGGAGACAGCAGGTCCAGTGTTTGGTTTGTTCTGCTGCTTCTTTTAGGGCTCTTTACTGTTTTGTAGTGAAAAGGTCCCTTACTGACAAAAAGTCTTTAGTTGCCAAAAAAATTTGGCATAGGAACTGATGAGCTGGATGCCATACCGGGTCCTCTGACATGGCCGGGTCCCTCCAGGAGCAATGGTGTAAGTCAGCCTTCTTCCCCTGGAGTCATGTCAGCACATCAGCTGAGAACAGGACGTGGCACTTGACTTCAGTGTCCTGCATGGGGCAAGCCTTTTCCCCTTTCCTCCCTTGCTACAGCACAGCGCAAGGCCTGCATGTGCCCAGGGAAAATGCACTTTTTCTTTCAGTAATGCTGCTTTGAAGTGTGGAGCCTCTTTTGAAGACTGTCCTAATCTCTGAGTGCTTTAGTACTGCCTGGTTTTGGGACACAGTGCAGAAATCATGTGTTTTCAGTAATAATGTACATGAGTACCGTCACAGAGATGAGGGGTCTGGCTGACTTAAGGATGTGAGGGTGATATAATTGTTCAACTGAGCTTTTGAGGGAAAAGCAGCCAATATAGTGCATGTCTGACATACTTGGACTGTCTAGGCCTACTCTGTACCAGAGAAGTCAGCACCAACTATATGATAAAATGGTGTGCTTAGGACAGAAAACCTACACCTATAGGACACCTGTCCACCTACAGGACAGAAAAACAGGGCCCAATGGCTAAGCTCACTACAACTATTATCCTCATTTAGCAGAAAAGGACACTGTTTCCTGTCTATCTGAAAGCAACGAAAAGGCACCCCTTGTCCCACAACACACACAAACGTGCTCCATTTCAAATCAGGGGACGAGTTACCTCAGTAAAAATGAGGCACATAAGTGTTGCCAGTTCCATGCTAGAAGCCTTTCAGAAATGCCTTGCTGTTATCTGTAGCCATTGCCACTTGGTTTGAATGTGGAAAGAGCTGTCAAAAGCCTCGGAGGAACTCTATCAACATCCTACAGGTGTTGTCTCAGGATTTCAGTGCTATCGGTTTTGATTAAAGCAGCATCTTCTGCATTTGTTTCCCTAAATGCTTTACTACCCAAAGTAATAAACACAGATGTTCTGGACTCTCTTGTCAAGAACAAAAAAATCTGTACAATAAAAGTCCACCTTTTAAATAGAGAAACTGTAAAATATCTCTACTTCCCAAGTATTATTTAATGGTAATGAAGAGAGCGTAAGATGAGCTATATTGGAAAAGCAATAACAGCCAAGTTGCTGTACATGACATCTAATTTCTGTATCAATTGATTTACCTGTTATTGATATACTGCAGTATTTATATACCCTGCCCCCAAAAATGAAACATTAGGTATGGCAAACTGCTCCTCCTTGCTGAACACCAGTGTAGTTAGAGTCTGTGCTCTTTTTTGATTACCTTGCTAATAGGATAGTCTAAGCATTTTTTCCCCTTAATCTGGGAATACCTATATACAATTAGGGTCGTCTGCATAGCTAGCTAAAGAGCCTGCAAGCACATGACAGTAGCTTTGTGGAGAAGCTGTGATAAACCTTGTATTCTGTGAGGGGACTGTGTTTCAATTTGTGTGTGCATTTCAAGTAGGGTCCTCAAAAGCACTTGGTCTTGGCCTTGCCCTCAGTGAGATTGCTAGAAGTTGTTAGGTCACCACTAAAAACAATTGCAAAACATCTTTCATCCTTCCCCTTTAAATGGCAGATAGGGAACTGCATGGCTGAGGGGAGTTTTGGTCCTGGGTCACTGGTGGAAATATGATTCAGGTCCTTTGGAACTGACAAGTCATTGCTGTGCGACAGCTCTCCGGCAGGTTTCGGTCTCGTTCTGGTATCTAATGGGTAGTAAAAGTTGACAAGAAATCCTCCTAAGTGCTACCAGACAGGCTCTCCTCTAGGCAATCACAGCAAAGAAGCAGAGGTTGAAAAGGAGTGAGCGAGCATGAAGCTTAAATCTCTCTCTCTCTGCTGGGTTATCATGAAGGTGAAGTTAAGGCATATTACTAGGCAGCATGAGGGCAGCCTGGGTTACTGATGAATCTGCTTTGCAAATAAACAGTGACATCTACTTATCACACTGTCCTACTGATATCCCTCACACGTACCAGGGTCACTTGCTTTCTAACTGTAAGAAACCTTTTTTTTCCCCCCTCTTCTCTCACATATTCCCACCTCTGTTACAACAGTACTCAAAGGAATTTTTTCTACAAGTCGAAGTTGTATGCCCACAGCAGAGGCAGATGCAATTCTGGGTTGAATGAACAGCATGTCCAGTCAGGGAACTTTGACCATATCACATGGCAGAGAAGTACACAAAGTACTAACTACTGTGGCTGGAGGGGTAACTAAACCCCCCCAGCCTGCTGCAGCATGTCCAGCCCATTCCCGAAATCTGAATCAGGGTATATAATGATGTTGTTCATTCGAAACATACTCACAGTTATAGCAAAAGTAGTAGTTGGTTCTATATGGACCCAAAAGTAAGTATTTCAAAATACCAACATGTAATTTGTCATCATTAATTTCAAAATCCACGTTCTAAAAACGTGAAAACAGGAGGCTCATGTCTCCTGAAGTCAGGAGGCCACTGAACCAAGTTCACTTTAAAAACTTTGACCATGGCTTTCTAAATCAGCCTGTGAAATAGCTTATAAGACACTATTACACCAGACCACATTCCCTTCACATGACCGTAAATTGTAGAAACTTACTTTTGGCTAATCAAAGACTTAAGGCTGCAGTAATAAGGGCTTCATTACAAAAGCACAGGTAGATTTCAGCACTGCCTATGCTGTTCAGCATCTGGCACTCACGGAGAAATTACAGGCTGTTGAGTTTAGATGTGTAGATGCTGTGCAATGTTTCATAGCTTACTAAGGAAATTTTTTTTTTCGGTTCAGGAGAGCAAATAGCTTACATTGGTGTGTTCTATCAAATTCAAGCTGACACAGTCACTCCATAAGGAACATCCATATTTCCAATATATTTATGATCAAATGTTTTAGACACCACAACCAGAAAATGTAAAATAATTCACTTACAAGACAACACAATTGCAAGGTGTTCCAGGTCTGTGCTGGCAAAGGTTACTGGAGATTATGTATGGACGCGCACAGCTAGCAGGGCTGCTGTTCTAACAAAAGGATGAGAAAAGGCCTTTAAATAGCCTGGAATACTTGGATAACCTAAAAAGCTGTAAAAAACCCCAAAAAACAGAAACCAAAACATTTTTAGAAAAACAATGGATTGAAAATATCAAAGTGAAACACGTCACTGGTCCTGTGCAGAGGCCAAGACTCGGCGCAAGGAACACAAAGCAGCTTTCAGGGTGGCATTCAACTTTTCTCATGCAGATTTTTTTCCTTATCTGGTGTAAAAATTGTAGACCTTGTCTGCTGTCCCCGTACATCCTTCATTTCCTTGCCGGGTACCAGCCAGATCTCACCATGCCTTTACATACATCTTTCCCCCTCAGTGCTGCACTGAATTCCTGCCCCCATACCTTCATTTGATATGTTGACAAATATCACTAATTTACAAATATTTTTTAAAAAAAAGGATATACTCAAAGCCGATCTGGACAATTTTAAATCATTCAAATTGTCTTTAATTAAGGCTGTGTTTTCTAACAGAATAGCTATTTTAATATACTAGTTACTGTAGGTTCAGTTGTATTAGCATAACTTTAATCTTTAATCCTACAGGAATAAGCAACACTTCTATATTTTTTTTAAATATACCAACAGAGGGAGATATATAGCTCTGACTGCATGGATGTATTGAGGCAGCCCAGTATGTGTCTATGTGTAAGGCTGAGATCCACAGAGGCAACTAAATATGGTTGATTTCAATAAAAGCCCAGTGCCTAAATGCTGTGGTAGCATCTAAATCATCTATAAATGCTTCTAATCTTGTACAGCACCTGAAAAGTTGTGAAAATTCCTACAAGTGAGAAACAATGGTTTTTTTGATGGTTTCAGAAAATTGTTACAAAGACAGTTTACGTATCCTTTTGCTATCAACAGCACACATGCTTTGTGCTCTGCAGCGTGTCATCAAATGCTTCAGTTAATTACTCACTAATTATAACACTGTTGAATGGCTACACTGTGGCAACCATATAATTATGGAGCATAAAGTACTGAGCAGTTGCAAGGCTGAGCATATTGACTGATTACAATAAATCCCCTGCTTATTGTTGATATTTTTCACCTGCTTAACAATTGTAATGTTTGCCTATCATACCCTCAAACTCAGAGCAATATGAAGTGTTAGTAGCAGAAGTTAATTAAAGTTAAAAGCAGGTAAGCTGTATTGAAATGGTAGTGTATGATGACAAATGTGTGTTGAAACACAAAACCTGGAAATGGCCATTCACAGCAGCCAGGGCACAGCATTCCTCTCACACCCACAGTGTAACTCCCTCACTGAAACAGGGAAAAGGAGAAAGGGGTCACTGATGTTTTACAAATACAGTGTGGTGAGTCAGAATCTCAGGGCAGCTCACAGAGACGGGGAGGGAGTTTAGCTTGTGTGTCCTTCCAGGCTTCCAGCATCACCAGGGGGAGAAGCCATTGAAAGAGCTCCTGGAAACGTTGCCAGCTAATGAGCCCTACAGGGACTCTCCTGGCACGTTGGGGCTGGCTGGAATACCACGTGCCCCTGCTTTACCGGCGGAGTCCCCATCTCTGGCTGGCAGGAAGCAGATGATGCACAGCTGGCTCAGGTTATACTTCCCAAACAGTCTCTTACATCACAGGAAATGTCAAATAACCATCTTAGGGCAGTTGCCTAGGCTGCTTTATGCTTGCTGGTACAAAGTGTAACTAAAGATCTGCATCCACCCTTTTTTATGTTGAAAGAAAGAAAAAAAAATCCAGCCCTGGAACAAGATATTTTTCTCCTTGTGCTTTCCACAAATCATTTTTTCTGGCCCCTCAAAATAGACTGATATTCAGGATCTTGGAAAGTGTATACTAAGCTGTCACTGCCATTCATATCTTACACTGTAGCCAAGAACAAGATACAAAGCTGTTCAGCAAAACACACTAATTCATTAAAACTCAATGAAAGCCTTGCTTGCTCATGCTGCTACAAGTAGTTCTTACTTTGTTTTCAGAACGGAATGGCGAAGCAGGAAATGTCTGATCAAAGAGTTTTCAACTTCATAGTTAGGAAAGTGAGTCACTCAACACTTGTGCGGTTCTTCATTCACTAACAATGCCACCTGCTGAATAAATATGCACTCAGAGGAAGGCTCAATGATTGTCATGTGCAGAATATCCAAGTGGTACATAGTCAACTTTTCACTTCCAAGTAAACATGAAGTTTTTTCCACAAAGACAAACCTTTCTTATAATGTACTGCTAGTTCCTTCCCTGTGAATAGAGGTTGACTCTTGGAGTGGCCTTGCCTTTTCTCTATATTTAAGAGCTCTGAAAGTTGACAGGAAACCTACAGGGTCTGTGTGATCTATTAGTGTAAAAGGATTGACAGTACACTTTGAAGCTTCTGTCTTTATTGTTGGTGTTCATTATCAAAAAGAATAAAATGTTTTAGCAAGACGTGATAAATTAATGCCATATGGAAGACTGCAGCAATTAGTGGGTCTGGATTTGGACTACACTAGGAAGAAGATAATTGCTAGTGTAATTACACACAGCTCCAGACAGTGGTGTATCTGACCCATGGTCATTTTTATGCCCATACTAAAATGACAATAATAATCCAGCAATAGAATGTCACACCGTTCTCCTCTCTGAATCCTCTTAGCATTGTTACAGCTGATAATGCATCTGCAGTCTGTACATTTTTCTCAGAGTGTTCGGTTTGTTTTGGAAATGTTCCATTCCTCAACCATCACATAAACTTTGGTGTAAGTGATAGCCTGGACCTGGAAGAGTTTCAGGACACAAAAAGGGAGGGCATTTACTGCTTTTCAATGCCTGTTGAGAATGATAGACTGGTAGGATCTTCTGTGGATGATATACGTAAAGTGCATGGATGTTTACCAGTATATTCAGTATATTTAAAAAAGCAGGTTACTAAAAAGGAGACTCCAGAGAGACAGCAAGGCTGTTCACTCTTTATACTTTATCCTACTGTCCTGGTTTCGGCTGGGATAGAGTTAACTCTCTTCTTAGTAGCTGGTACAGTGCTGTGTTTTGGATTTAGAGTGAGAGTACTGTTGATAACACGCTGATGTTTTAGTTGTTGCTAAGTAGCACTTATCTTAATTTAAGGATTTTTCAGTTTCCCATGCTCTGCCAGCAAGCAGGTGTGCAAGAAGCTGGGAGGGAGCACAGCCAGGGCAGCTGACCTGGACTAGCCAAAGGGGTATTCCATACCATAGAACATCATGCCCAGTATATAAACAGGGGGGAGTTGGCCAGGAGGGGCAGATCGCTGCTCTGGCATCGGTCAGCGGGTGGTGAGCAATTGCATTGTGCATCACTGGGGTTTTTTTTTTCCCCTCTTCTTTTTTTGTTATATTCCTTTCCATTACAATTATTATTTTTTTTAATTATTATTATTATTGTTAGTATTATATTTTACTTTAATTATTAAACCGTTCTTATCTCAACCCATGAGTTTTACCTTCTTTCCCGATTCTCCTCCCCATCCCACTGGGAGCAGGGGGGGAGTGAGGGAGCGGCTGCGTGGTGCTTAGCTGCTGGCTGGGGTTAAACCACGACACCTACGATAGTTCTGGTCCCTTCTTTATTTTTTTTTTGTGTCTGAATTCAGTTATGTCTTTTGTATTGTTGTAACTGGGCCTGATTCTGGCCAACCTGCTATGAATTCTCTGAGACATCTGTGCACCTTTGAGCTTTTTTCTCATTCAAAGCAGCATTTCCTTTGGAATTTTAAAACAATTCATCCTTAGGATAATTTTCTTACGTTTATTTCCTTGACATCCATAGAGTCGCACCAGGGAAAAGTTTGACCCCTTTCTCTTCAATGTGTCTCTTAGAAAAAAGTGACTCATGGCTTTTAAAAATCCTTTTGTTTTGTGAAGATGGGACCTTCAGAACATTGTCAAGATGAGGCCAGGTTATGAGCTGGGAACAAGAGAGGATGAACAGGTTTCCCTTTACCATTCTTGTGGATTCAGATTTAGAGCATTTTTGAAAGGCTAATATGAATCTTGCTTCTCCTCCTTCCAAACTCTTTTTGGTCCTTAGAAGCTCTTGCAAACACAAGCCTTGTACAGTTTCGCTAGTTTTGGGAGCAGGGATTTGTAGGCAAAAAACATTCAGGCTTTGATTTTGCAGAATGAGGTGCAAGGAAATGTGTTTCAGATCATGGGACACAGGGGAAACTGCTGCATTGCCACCCTGCACAGACCCATGTGGAGTGCTGGAGATAGTAGCTCCATTTAGCATGAAGTCAAGTCACACTTGGAAAGTGCCACATAATAGTATGGGGTCAATCCAGTACTGCTGCAATAAATGGGAGCTTTGTAATTTATTCCCATGTCTTAGCCTCACAACATGCAGAAGCAATAAGAACACTGGACCAAAACACTGCTTCTGATTCCTGTTCCGTGAAATGTGGGTATCAGTCAAGTGTTGTTATGAGCTCTGAAAAGTTCAGTAGTCTGAACTTTTACTAATTGTACAATTCAGAGAAGAAGGCTGTTCTTGTCAAGAAGGGAGCCAGAGGCATACGTGATGTAAATCTGCAGTTCCATTGATTTCAGCAGAACCAAACAGGCTTATACTACATCAAGAAATACGATGGGAAATGATCAACAAATGATGGGAAATGAATCATTTTAACCCCTAAAAAGCCATATCAGCATGCAAAAATCTCAGTGAAACATATGCGAACCATAAGCGCATAGATTTGAGCACATGGCTGAGGGTACCTGTGACGTAGTTTAGACTCTAAATTACCTAGAAAATGAATCCGTAAGTATTAGAAAGGTGAAGGGTAGTTCTGCTGTGGGTGCTGGAAGTTCACTAGGGCCCCACTCTTCACTCAAGTCCTTTTCACACTGAAGGTGCAGTTCTAGGGAATGAGAGGAGCTAGAACAGAGGAATGTGGCTCTTTTCAGGTCATGGAAAGGACTGATTTTCTTTGTAAAGACTTTTTCCTTTAAATGTGCCAAGGATCATTTGCTGATTTAAAAGAACATTTCCCTCTTTGAAAGGGAACAAACAGCAGCTCTGTTTCATCTATATCAAGAGGTATAGCAGTGTGCAAGGGTAGCCAGGTGACAAATAGGCAGCCTGTGCCTGAGCACTCCCATTGTTAAATGCGCACGCGGAGCTGAACCCGTGTCAGGAGCTGCAGAAAGCAAACGTTTGTTGCACATGCTCCGCTAGTCCCATTATCAGCTTTGTAATGAACAAGCAAAAAGGAGCTGGTTTGTGACATAGCTCCTAACAGTACCACACAGTGTCGTTCATGAACGAAATTTAATCTGTGCTTGCAATTTAATTCAGAATTATCCATTAATCATTTTTTCCTCCCCAGATATTGCCTTTGTAGTGAATGCAACTGTACACACTAGGCTCAGCTGGGCACATGGGCACTGGTAGTGAATGCAGGCAGCAGCCGAGCAGGAGCGGATGATGCTGACCCTCCTGCCTGCAGGGCTCAGTGCTGCACAGAGCTCTGCTGGCAGCTTCAGCAGCCAGCTTCTGTTATTCTTAATGCATTCATCTATCAAACAAGCTGAAAATGTTGCAGGAAACCATAGGTCTCCCGGGTCTATAGCTGTAGCTTGCCCAATGTGAATTAACTCACAGCCTTTCCCCCAGCCACCCCTCCCCGGGGAAGGGTGTCTGGCTCCTGACTGCTGGCGCTGTACAGCATCAGGCAGGGGACTCCCACATCCAGGCAAGGGCACAGTGTTAGTGAGCGCAGAGATATGTGCAGAGGTGGTTCTTTCAGGGTAGCACAGGTAAAGGTGGTACTGAAAAAAAGCAGGTTTGTGATCTTCCATATCCCAGGCAGCAACAACATGGGTTGATTTATCCCTGACCTAACATACACACTAGCACTGGCACAGGGACAGACTTGCCTCCAAACTTGCAGAAGCTGGCTGGGGCTACTGGGAAACCTCACCAGGGGTGAACTAGGTCCTGTGTAGAAATTCAAAGCCCAATTTCACCTGCTGGGAGCTGTGTGCAGCATGGACTCCAGCCTAGAGGGTTGGTTTTACCAGCTTTTGCCCACTTGTAAATGGCTGACTGAGGGAGTATAATGTTACAGCAGGGTGGATTTTCTTTTATTTCAGCAATGAACAGAGTTTCTGAGGAATAAAAATAAAACTGGGGACAATATGAGGAATTTTTTTAAAGGCAAAAACTTTTTTTTTTTAAAAAAAAACCTTTTCAACTTTCTGTTTTGGTGAGATGATACTTTTTATGAGAACACAAACCTCTATTAACAAAAGAATAGGTAAATTGGCTGGGTTAGATGAAATAAATAATTTTTTCTTGCCTCAAACCAAATGTTTTTTGATTTACTTGGAGTCTTATGTTTTTTCATAGAAGAAATGGCATAACAGGAAATCTCGAATTGTTTTGGTTTGACCTGATCACATTTTTTTCAGCTTTTCCTTTCTTTTATTTTTGTTTTTTTGTTCACATGCTTTCCTCGCCAGTGACTCTTCTCTTTCCTCAAAATCACTCCATGTTTGTATTAGGCTTGTGCCTGGAGTTGGCACAGAGCAAGCAGAGCTAGTTCTTTGACCTGCGTAGAGACTTTTGATGCCAAGGGTATTCTTTAATGAGATTTATGTCTGCCCAGTGACCCATCTGTGCTCTGACTGAGCTGGTACAACAGGGCCTTAGGGCAATGATGAAATAGGCATAGTATGCTAATCCACATCCTCGGCTACTTTTCACCATGTGCATGACAGATAAAATCCAAAACAAGCTCCCCTCTACCCTGAAATTCAGACAACAGAGCTATGCTGCAACCATATAATTCTCTGTTTGCATTTTCCTTCCTAACAAAGCAGGAATGGAAGACATACTTCCCTTTAAATCTGTCTTCAATTTGACACTCTAAAAATACTATTTGCTAACTTATGATGAAAGCTTTGAATTTGCTTCTGTCAGGAGGATCTAGCCTACCTAACAACCAAAAGAGACACGAGAGAAATTGCTGTCATTCTGTGCGTTTTTCCTTTTGTTCTTTAAATTTGCAAAATTATTTTTCACATTTCTACCAATGAAACCAATCTCAAACTGGTTGAGACACAACTATGTAAAGAACAGAGCCTCTTACAATAGGAAAGGGGGGAAAACATAATAGATGACTGGGCTGCCTTCTTTCATTTTTTGACCTTTAATTGAAAGATTGAAGATAAGTAGTTCCTGGGAGAAAGCAAAAGGCTGATTCACTTACCCTGTGGCTTTGAGTGAAAAAGCTTCCTGGAAGCCTTGCTATATATTATGAATCATCCTCTTGTCATTCCAAGATGTTCATAGCCAAATAAAATGTTAGAAATGGATTGATAGTGGAGTGACGGGCAGTAGGGCCTAAGTGAGAGGTTAAAGGTCTCAAGATAATACATTCAGGCATCCCTCAGGACATTTTTGTAAAGCTGATGTTTCTGACCTCAGGAATCCTTGTCTCACTGTGTTAGGATTCACTGCTTAGAATAATGTCATTTTGAAAAGTTCACTTGTTTTATATGAAGTTTTAAAAGTGAAGACTGTTTCAGTTTTCTTTCAGGGAAATCAGATGGAGTCATCATCACTTTATGCTTGTGGGATTGTAGACCATGTGGGCTTCACTGATTATCAGTGTGCCTTTCAAACCCTGTAACAAACAAGAGTAGCTATAAAACAGGTTTGATCACAGTAAGCACAAAGGAATCAATTATTAAATCCTTGAGGGTGGTACAGTGTACTATAAGTGGGAGAGAACAAGCTTTTGCATCTTTTGAGGCGACAGAACAGGGGTAAGAAGAGTAGCAATTCCTCTGCTTGGGATGGGGATCAAGTGTTTCACAGTATGGCAAAAATTCAATTGACCTTGAAAGTATGTGAGCCCCTTATTCTTTTTCAGAACCACATCCTCTCAAGATGCTCATTAGGACATTTAATCCTTACTGTTGACATAAGAGTTTGCTATATATTCTTTCCAAAATGTAACTCCTTCCCTTTTTTAAGATATATTTTTAATCAAGATGATAACTCAGCAACCGTTTCTTAAGCGGACTACCAAAACATTGAGTGCCAGACAACCAATGTTCCTATATACAATACTTTTATGGCCTCATGTAAGTGTAAATTGAGGAATGTTACGTTTTCTATAGTTGTTCACTTTTAACCAAAGGAGAGGACAGGGGATGAACACACGTTTTGCTCTGCTGTGACCTCTTCCATCATACACATTTGACCAATGTACAATGCTTCCAAATCTCCACATGGACAGTGCCACTAGCCCTAGTACTCTGCAATGAGAGATGAAGAACTAGTGCTTTGTTACCAGTTTATTCAAAGGGCAAAAATACACAAATGTTTTAATGCCTTTCTTAAAGGCTTGATACTTAGGACTGGCATAATGGTACAACTCCATTGACATGTTCCCAATTCACAAGAGAGCCGAAACAGACTGTGAGATGTTTCTTAGATTGACTGAGCAGTAGCATTTAAAATCATTGCAGCTTGGATTTGAAATGAGCACTTCACTGGGGTGAATACGGTACTGAAGAGTGAAGGCTTCTATGCCTTTTTCCGCTGATATTGTTTAGCTGGAGACAGCTTTCTGCAAGACTGGATTACCAGGGCAAGAGTGCATTGATTTACATTCTGAAGGTTATCTTTCCAGTGGAAAAAGGCACAACAGTGTGTGTGGGTTTTTTTTAAAGTGAACATTTTGAGGAAAAATATATGCTAAAATAAAACTAGAGTTGAGGAGGAATAGTACTGAGTGGATTTCTAAACAGTGAACTTTAATACTGCAGGAGTGTGGGGTTTATATTCTGGTTGACTTTTCGTTGTTCCTACTTGTATGCTGGTATGCATCACAATAATGTATTTTCACCCTTGCTTTTTGCTTTAGCCATTGACTCATTGACTTGTTTGTTGATAAAAGACAGTCAGCTGAGTGAATCCCAGGAGGGGATGACAAGATTTTTGATCACTAATGGTATGGTACCTCAGGCCCTTCTATATGGAATGTCATTTGATTTGATTTATATAGTGAAGAGTTAATATAATATTATCTAAAGTGCTTTTTAGGATTGATTTATATACTCCTACTTTAACATTAATTGGAAAGTATCTATTGTTATCTCTCTAAAGGTCAGCTTCTCCTCTGCTTACTCACATGAGTAATGTAATTGATTGCAGTGCATCTGCTCCTGAGAATAAGGAGACCCTGATTTGATGCCATGTTGAATGGGAATAGCTCCAGTAAGTCTATATGTAGATGTTGAACAATAAAACTTCAGAGCAATACACCTTATCTCTTGCCTATTTAGTGTTGCCTCCTTTCTTATTTTGTTTGGCTAGAACACTGTTAAGAATAAATTTGGGCCCTTTTACAAATAATTTCCAAGTCTACTTGTAAGGAGATAATCCTGGACAGCCTCAAATCCTTCACCAAATGTTTTGTTGCTTGGTCACCATCTGCTTAGGGCAGGGCTGGACAAGTAGGTTTTTTCCCAACTCTGGGTACTTCCTTTACTGTGTCAGTTGTACTGTCACTGTAAGGTAACTCAGAGACAGCATTTCTCCATCACTCAGCATTATGCATGTTATATTCTCAAGCCTTGGAATTTCAGCTCAATACAGAAGGAAAATTAGGTTTCAAATTTTAAATATAGATATATAAAGAAGTATGCAAAAATATTGTTTATTGGAACTAGGTCTTCACCTGTATCCATGCTTTTGAAAATCACTCCTATGATTCTGCCTTCCTGTCATTTTTCTGAAGTGAATGACGTCCATAAACTGGTTTTTGTTCAATTATTTTTTGACAGTGTTTATTTCTGACACATTAACCAATTGCTTGTAGTCACAATTATCTCAAAGGACTGGAATTAACATTTTAATAAGATATAATCTGCTTCCATTCATAACTTCTGAGTTTTAAATTATAACACATATAATACTTTAGTGCTGAATCATTTGAGGGATTCTACAAAATATAGAGATAATTGAAATGAGGATTTAAACTTGGATTATTGGAAGGAGGATTAAATTCAATCTGTGAACAGCTTGAAATGTTTTATGTTAATACAAACACAAAAATCCTGTCAGATTTATAGCATAGAGCCCACTGTTCATTGGGAAGCAAGAAACAGATATATTTTCCTCTAGATTTGAAATACGCTAGAACTGTAAAGGGGGAAAAGGAGACTTTATTTACAGATGTGGAACTATAGGAAAAATAAAGTTTAGGGGTTTAGGAAATCTCATGCCAATTAATAGAGTTCCTTCAATTACAGAAAAATAAGGTTAAAAGGTACCTCGAGACATCTTCTAGTCCATCTTCCTCCTCCAAAGCAGGATGTGCAGGATACTTCTGCCAGTCCTGACAGATGTTTATCCAACTTCATGCTCTGGAATTCCAATAGTAAGGCCTTTCCAGTCTCCCAGATGAGCTGTTCCTAAGCTTTACTATCTTTCAGATTAGGAAAAAATCTTTCTTCCTATAATTACGCACAATTATATGCCCTGTTCCTCTGGACCCAAACTTTATTTTGTTCCTCCTGGCAACTGTCATTTGTATGCTTCAAGACTGTGGTATTCCTCAAACACCCTCTCCCCCCATAATTTCTGCCTGCCCAAATTCCTTCTCATAGGTTATGTTCCCTACGGGGGTTTCTGATATAATCCAGGTAGCAGTTGCTTTTCTATTTTTTGGCTGCATGATACAGTTCACTCACACTCATTTCGTAATCTACTATCTGGCTTTTTTGCTCTCCTCAGTCCTGCATTTCTGCCTCTGACTGTTCCTGCATAAGCAGGAACAAGTCCTTATCTTTGGTCTTAATTAGTTCTATCATCTTTTTTTTTTCCATACCACTGCTTCAGTTAGTCAAAATCATTTTGATTTCTGTTCCTGTTCTCTAGCATACCTGCAGGTCCTCCCTCTTTGGTGTCATCTGCAAGCTTAGAAAGGATCTCTTCTTGATAAAACCTTGAATAGAACCAGACCCAGGATAGAGCTCACCTTCTTCCTTAGGTGGTTGCCTTCTTACCCTATCATTGAAGGAAATGAGATTTTTTTTTTTTTACATGATTTATTCTTGCAAAATCCATGTCAGCTGTTACCTACCTTCTTGTCATCTTCCAGGTGCTTACAAATAATTTTATTACTTCCCTTTTCTCCCCAAGGGTTGAAGTCAAGCTATCTATCTGATAAATTTTCCAGCTACTCTTTCCCCCCATTTTTTCATATTAAGACTGGATTTCATTCTAGTAAACCCTTCTCTCTCCAAGTTCCCATAGATAATAACTTCTGAGATTTCTTCAGCTTGTTCTCTGCATATTTTATGATGAAAATCATCAGGCCTAGACTGTTTGAAATCACCTTAATTACCTAAATATTCTCTAACCTATTTACTCCTCCTTCTCCTCTGAGATCTTATCCTCTTTTTTTTTGGTATTTAATGCAACAGACTCCTCCTTGTAGTTGACTTACTCTATTAGTTAAGAAGGTATAGACCCCTCTGCCAGGTCCCTGAACATAATACACTTCATGCAGTTTTGCTACAACAGAATTGAGGAGGTTATAGAGATTCTGCAGCAGAAATTTCATGTACCCTACGATAGCTCTCTAAAGAATCTCCGAGTCGTAGAGCAGAAGAAGGTAACTCAGCTCCAGTGCAGCTGCAGCTGCATGTATCTGCCAGGGCATGGAGTGGCAGGCTTAGCCCACACAGCGATGCCACTGCAGCTTGGAGACAGCACTGGTGACAAGACTTCCCTGAAGGTCTGCTCTACTTTTACAGGCAATGCAGTCCTGGCAATTCTGTTACCTTTGAGGGACTTTCATGTGCCTCAGTATAAAAGCAGAATTTGTAACTTAGTTATGTCACATTATTGCAGTTTCCTCCTGTAACATGCCTAGTTAGCATGTGATCTGTTTATTAATCATAGAATCATGGCCGGCAGGGACGTGGAGAGGCATCCTAGCCAAATCCCTGTGCAGGGACAAAAATAAAAGTTGAAGTGTTTCTGGCAGATGTTTGCCTTATCTGTTCTTAAAAGCTCTGCAACCCTTCTAAGTAGTTCTTTCAATGTCTAACTGTCCTAATAACTAGGAAGTGTTTGCTTGTGTGGTCTAATTCTTGATGCATTGTAAGGCTTTGTGCTGGTTTTGGCTGGGACAGAGTTAATTTTCTTCACAGTAGCTAGTATGGGGCTATATTTTGGATTTGTGCTGGAAACAGTGTTGATATTACAGAGATGTTTCCGTTACTGCTGAGCAGTGCTTACACAGAGTCAAGGCCTTTTCTGCTTCTCACCCCACCCCACCAGCGAGGAGGCTGGGGGTGCACAAGAAGTTGGGAGGGGACACAGCCGGGACAGCTGACCCCAACTGACCAAAGGGATGTTCCATACCATGGGATGTCATGCTCAGCATATAAAGCTGGGGGAAGAAGAATAAAGGGTGGGGGACGTTTGTAGTGATGGTGTTTGTCTTCCCAAGTAACCGTTAGGTGTGATGGAGCCCTGCTTTCCTGGAGATGGCTGACCACCTGCCTGCCGATGGGAAGCTGTGAATGAATTCCTTGTTTTGCTTTGCTTGCACGTGGGGCTTTTGCTTCACCTATTAAACTGTCTTTATCTCAACCCATGAGTTTTCTCACTTTCACTCTTCCGATTCTCTCCCCCATCCCACCGGGGCGGGGGGGGTTGGGGGGGTGGGGGGCGCGGAGTGAGCGAGCAAGGGGCTGTGTGGTGCTTAGTTTCTGGCTGGGGTTAAACCACGACAGGCTTTTATTTTCTATCCTGTCCTATCCTAGTAGAAAAGCAGAGAAGTTCATTATCTTCCTCCCTGTGGCAATCGTGTATGTACTGGCAGATTGCTGTCTCATGTCCAGGCAAGGTGGTTCTTCAATATTTACACCATTTCCCTTGAAATATGTTTTAAACATGTTGGGGACAGAGAATAGCTTGTTCAATTTCGGAGCTGACAGAATGCAAAATCATGTATTGATTCTGTTATTAACCTAAAATATGTTTGATCAGCTTGTCTCACTTTTCACTGCACAATCCTCTGTAATTCTATATTTTATTTTTTATTGCGTTTTTGTATTGTCACAGTTCCAAATTTAAACCAAAAAAACCCCAGAACCTATGGAAGAATCAAATATCAAAGCAAATATTTGATTTTTGTATAGTTTCCAGAAAGCAAAATTTATCCCTAGTGTGAGCAGACACCATTCTTTGGACTTAATGGGGATATGCAGAACTATAATGAGTCTGAACTGGCTTTTCACTGCAATATTGGTTATTGTGTATGTGCAGCAGTCACAAATCTCCTGCCAGTAATATTCAATGAAAATATAAAGCATATAAGGACACATATATGTAGTTCCATGTTAATGTTATTATAATAGAAATTAAACTGAGGCTGTTAGACTAATAACAGGTACCAGCCTTCTGTTTGCATAATTAATGAAACAAACTATATTTGTAAACCAATTTGTAGGGCATCGGCATTGTGGAATTTTCCAGACTGTGGGTTAGATAAACTGTTTCATGTTTAACAAGACACATGTGAAGACTTCAAGCTGTGACTGCAAGACATAAGGTCAACCCCTTGTGGAACCAAAAGGAAGAAATATTAGGATAAACAGAGTTACATCTTGAAATTTATAAATTGATGGAGTGACTCGGGGGGAGGAAGAGAGGAAGAATAGTATCAAACAACAAAAATATTATTCAGCAGAAACAGTAAAAAATAATGGTAATGGGAAACCAGGATTAACACCTTCTTATTAAAGATCAGACATTGATCCTTCACCGTGCGAAGGGTGAAACTTGAGTCTAGAGGGCTCAGCCAGAGGACCTGAGGGCATGCAAAGTGATATTTGCATATGGTTTCATCATCCCATGGTTATAAAACTGAGCACTCTCAGTGGTATCAATGCCTTGCAGAAAACAGTATGCCTCTGAGAAAGAAAGAGGAGGGACAGATAACAAAGGAGATGATGGTGGAATAGGCTCAGCATCAAATTTGCTAAGGTGTTGCTTTTCACTTGACATGAATTCTGTATTGAGGCCAAATTCACTTTGAGAGCAAGTTCCTTCTCTGATACAAAAGGCAGAGTGGAGCAATACACAAGTATTATTTGTGTTTGCATAATATCCGTGCAAGTATAGTTTGTATTGTATTTGACTTTCCATAACTGCATGACAACCTGGATATACATATGTGCAGAGTACCTTGTCAGTTACTACCTAGGCACAGCATCTGAGGTGGCTTCTAATAAAAATCCATAACTCTCTGCATCATGTGCTGCATGAAATCACATGCATTCCAAGGTGTTAAGGCTTAGCAGTAATGTTGGAATTAAAAATGAAAGGTATAAAAAATGTAGTTCTCGTGTATAATTAAAATTAAACTGGAGCTCATTTAAATAGTTTCGTCAAGAGTCAACATTTGACTTTTTACAAGATATATGTCTTCGTGAAGTGATTAGAATATCTATACCTTCTTGTTCTTCTGAATTCTGAGTTTTCTTTCCTGTGTTTTCTCTCTGAGTAATATCAATCGGACCACATGATGTGAATTGGCTGTTGCTCTTAAAATACAGCATCTCAGGCAGACGCCAAGAGATACCACAAAAGATCTTAGCAATAACTAGCATATGTAAACCTTACTGGGCCTGAATAGCAGGAGGAATTTATAAGATGCTTTTTGTGATACTATGCATATAAGAGCATCCCCAAAAACTTGCGCATGGGAAGATCTTTGTGCAGAAAAGGACATAGCCATTGGCATATTTGAGATGATTGAAACCAATGACCAAATGCTTGTTAAAAGTTAGTTATTAATATTTATGCTGAGATTTTCAAAGGAGCCTAAGGGAAATGTATGCTCCTGACTCATTGAAATTCACAAGGAGCTGAGTGCCTAACTCCCTTAGCTTCTGCTGAAAATCCCAGCCTTAATCTCTGTGTGACAATCTGATTTTGATGTTTTACAAACCACACTCCCAAGAATGTGGATATGCTTGGGAAGCTGGGAGAATGCTGTGAGTGCTTATATTTAGTGCCTTTATTTTGACATAATTGTTTAAAGGACTTTAGATGAAAATTTGTAAAGTGAAGCAATTTCCAGCTGAAAACCTCATAACACAGGCTTCAGTCTGTATTAGTGATGTAAACATATACATTAAACTTTGTAATGGAATTTATGAGACTTAATGAGCAAATTTTTATTGTGCTGTAATACTATGTTGAAGCTGTTCTTCCTTCTTCGTTTTTCTTTGCCTACAGCTACAAATAAATTTGACATGCCATATTATTATGTTGTCCTAGTTCACCGTAAGTTTATAATGTTACCTAAAACCAGAGCCTTTATTTGAAATTGCTGGCAAAAGTGATTTTGCATCATGCCTTTCACTCAGAATGATATACAAAATGGACCCAATCATTTGAAAAATATGTTCATAGCATATTTTTTTATCATACTTATTTCTAATGATATTGCAACTGTGAATCTTCAACTAACCAAGACAGCCCAGTCAGCTTATTTCTTCAAAGACTCACTGTAGCATTGTGAACAAATACAAACAGGTAATGCTAATTTAAACTATCAAATGGCTGGTTTTGTTCAAAGACACTAAGATCTATGTGACTATGCAAATTCAGTCCTTGGTTATACTCTTGCAATCCTACTATCATCAAGCTGATTGCAGAAGCGTAACCAAAGGAAAAAGTATCACTCCTACTGATATATCTGCGAGCCTGACTCCATAATCCCAAACTATTTTATTTATAAGGTACCCAAGGGTGGAAATAATTTAATATTTCAGCTTGTGTTTCTGCTAATTGCCTTCCTGAAAATGAAGTAACCCACAAAGTCCAGTTCTGTCTACAGAACTGGAAATTTTGCCAAAGTCTTTACTGTTGGAACAGGTGGAGGATTCCTAGCCGCACCAGCCAGCTCCACCTTCAGTAACTCAGCTTCTTCCACATTATTGTTAGTGTAAGCTATCAGCTTAAACCACAGGTCAAGTGTGCTTATAGACTCATAGAAATATACCGTAAAAACTAAACTGATTGCTAATCAGTGAACTATTGTAGTTAAGCTACACTGTGTTATAATACTAGAATAGGATCATTTCAGTCTTTGAAATGACAGACAGTATTTTCACAATGATGTTTCTTTTAGCTGAAAGCTGTATTTTGAAGCCAAGAGCTGTAGTAAAGCAGAGGCAAAATATGTACAATTCACATTAACATTCTGTTAATGTTTAGAGGTCTAAATGGTAAGGAAACTATATAGATGTAAACACTACACCCAGTGAGAGATGAACCACTTTATCACCCTTCTTATATGTCCTGAACAACAGGCCCTAACTCAGGCCCACTGACTCATGGACTGTTTAGCTCTAGTGCCATGTACATGATAAATAATATTGGTAATACTCAGCAATATCACGCTTCACTGTCCAGCTGAAACCGGAGGATTCCTTACTTGCTTAAAGAAATATTTACTGAAATAGATCTTAAAGTTCATCAATACCTCTCCCCTGGTATTATTCCAGAGTATGTTCACTGAAGGCAATATGTTACCAGCATAGCTAAGTGTCCACTTGGCTCAGGCTTTCCAGGTATCCCAACCAAGGCTTTGTTTTAATGAGAAAGAATGCTGTGTTCTGGGGCTCAGAGCTCAATTAGCTGTGGGATTTTAATATTCTTATGCCTGATTAGGAGTCCAGGTAACAAGCAGAGCTGGTTGAACTTCTTTCCATATGAAAATGTAGGAAAAAATAATTAAACTGAAGAAAAATGTCAACTTTTTTGTTAATGCTTCTCCCCCACCTTCTTTGGTTAATTATGAAACTCTCCTTTTTCAAATTGGAAAGATAAAAAAGAAAAAAAAACCAGAACTGTTCCACAATTTCGTAGTTCTTCCATCTTTCTTTTAAACAACTCTAGAAATGAACCTTTTTCTTCCTACTGTGATTTAAGTTTCTCTGCCCAAGGCATGAGAACACAAGATTTAACAGTGACCACAAATGATAACATTGGTTAACTTGGCTTCAGAAGCTTCTTTCAGCTCCTCCTTTTAAGAGAAAATCTTTGGTACTCAAAGATCACGTAGTGAAATCCTAGCCCCACTGAAGGCACCAGGAAATTCAGTTGCGCTTACTGGTAACAGAGTTTAGCATCTATTTTTGTGATAAATATCCAAAACTGTATCTGTGCAGGTTTTCTTTATAAACTTCTTAAAATCTAACTATTCAACAAGACATTATCGAAGTTGTAAAGAACCTGTTAAGCATTGCCAATCCTGTTAACATCGCTGTGATGAATACAAGTGCAGTAGGAGTAATCTGACAACAGGCAGCAGGGCAAACCCTGTCTTCCTAAGCAATTCACAAAAGTGTAAAACAATCTTTTCATCTTTGTTTTGCAAGTGGAATGGCACCTTTGTCTTCAGAAACGTGTAAACTGTCACTGCCTGAAACATCAAGCTGAGCCTTGTCATGCCCGTTTATATGAGACTGATTGTGTAGTACTAATCTACAGGCTTTGAAACTGCTTCACTTGCTAAATCCAGTTGAAGACTGAAAAGTGCTTGATAAATCCTTAGAGTGTTTTAACTTTGAAGAATTCTTTTGCAACCGAGACAAACAGGATTAGTACATTTGGCCTCCCATAAGGGAGCTCTGGATCTCCCTTTCACTGACAGAGCACCCTTGCCATTTTTCCTCCCATTAGCACCTCTTGATCAGAAAGGTAAAGAGATCAATAGGTTTGTAACATCATCTTTTTAGCCTGGCCCTAATAAAATATCTGTTGAATTCTCTGTATTACAAGACTGTGATTCAAAGCTTTCTAATTTAGCTGTAAAGCATGTTCTGGCCAACATTTTCTGATAGGAAAGTGTGCTGAAGTCAGTGGAGTGCTTTCTAATCAATTCCAGTGGCTCTGGATCAGGTTATAAAATTTTATCCTGTTGTTTTTCTTTTTTTTTTTTTTGTTGTTTGTTTTTTGCTGTTGAGGTTCCAGCTCCATCACTAAATATGTTCTACTATTTTCAAAGAAATACAGATAAACCAAACCTTACATGATCATTGTAATTAAGGGTTTAGAGATTGTTTGGCTCTCATAAGTACTTTAAATGACTATTTTTAAAATGAAACCTTACAAGCTGATAAAAGCTAAGCAATCTGTGGTCCCTTTGCAGGTACTTTCACCTATGTGCACAAATGGCTTTTACTCTCTGTTTACTGAGAGTACTGGCAACCACCCACCCTTGTATTCAGAGGAGAGTTAGACTCTACTCTGGCAGCTGGGAGGTGTGAACAGGATGGAAAAGCAAGGCCTTTTACTCAGCACTCCTTCCGAACGTACACGTTGTGACCCAGTTTGTAAAAGCAATGGAGAACCATTCTGTATGCCGAACATTGTCTGCAGAGCTGAGAGGGATTTTGCTGCCAGGGAAAATGCCTGGCAGGTTACAGTGCCTGGAAATTTAACTCATTCATTTTGGAAGTGTTTTAAGTCCATCAAAAAGAATTCTGTACTAGGACATGAAAACACAAGTAACTGAATCGCACAAAAGCCCTGCTCAGCCTCTTCAATGCCTAGGGAGCCTTGGCACCTTTTGAAAGGCAGCCTCCCCATTTTGGTTGAGCTGAGCACTTGCTTCCCCCTGCAGCCATTCTGGAAAGACAGACAAGGTGCTCTTGCACTTGACTGTCCAAAATGAAGACCTATGCAGAACACATGAGCACACACTGACAATACTGAGTTCAGCTAGTGATAGCCACTGGTGTGCAAAGGTTGCTCTGGTATTAGTATGGCTGCTCCCAATCTTTATGTAACATTTGAACAGCTAAAAGCATTGCTCTAGGAAGTGTGAGGTTATTCCCTATGCCCTGTTCAGGCCGAGGAAGATCAAAGCCACATTGTCAAAGAAAACGCTACCAGCATCCACACTGCTGGCTCTGTCCAAAGTTGAGGTGACCGTCACCCCTCAGATGGGATCTGGGCCAGTGTATAGAAACGTTTAATAAGATTAGGCCCAGAGAAACCAGGGGTAAATGAAGTGGGTATATATGGGCAGAACACTAACCATGCTCAGAACAGCTCAAGTACCAAAAGTAGTATAGCAATAATACTGCAATATAAATACAGCAATGATAAACTGCAGAGCAGTTTAATGCAGGTGAAGTGATGCATTGAAGACTGACAGGGAGTGCGCTCGGGAAGCCCTTTCTGGTACTATGCTGTATGGAATAGATATTCATAGAGAAAGGCAAGACTTCAGAAACAATTTTCTATTTAGCATTCCCTATTCCTTCCCCTAGGTGTCTTGCACATCACTTAGTCTTCTGTCTCCAGTGAATTCCCTTTGTAACAATGATTAGTGAATTCTGCTACCAGGGTTGAGTGCATTTGTATCTGGGCCTTACTCTTCTGCTTGTCTGTATGGTCTCTAGCACACAGTGCTTTGTAAATAACAGCAAGTGCTTTGGCTTGCAACGTTTTTCAAATCATGTTTAGCACAGAGGAAAAGCATCTTTGACAGCTCTGCAAACTCAATCTTGAGATACAATAGACTTTTACATTGCTGTAGTTTAAAAAGTTAAAAGTATACAGTTTAAAAACTGCCTACCTAGATAGTAACATGACAGATTTTAAGCGGATTTAAGCCTTTCTAATATAAACAGTACTAACACTAAAAAATTGTTATTTCAAGCTCTTTCCTTTTTTTTTTTTTTTTTTTGTAAGCGGAAACCCTGCAAAGATGGCAAATGTGTATCTTTTCCGTCACTTCATAGAAAGGCAGCAAAACATACAGAAGAAAAGCCTTTCTCTCTGGCTGATTTCCCAAATGTACTTTGAGTTACCAACCACATTTAAGAGGCTGCTGGAGCTTCTTTGTACAGTGAGAAAGTGCTGAAACAGAAAAAGCATTGAGCAGAATATGCAATGACTTTGTCACAATTATGGGCATCAAACACAGGGTTTTCAGACACAATCCTTTATCCTGCAGATGTTTCAGCTCAGTGTGTTGATCAGCATATTGCCCCAGGAAATTGCCTTACTGATCAAAAAGTGTCTGTGTGTGCTCCCCTTGCACATATCCAGCATAGTCTTTTCAGGACAACTACTAGTTTGAATATACAGGAGCTAGCAAAATCGCAGACGAGCAGTTGAAACATTCCACTGATGCACCTTGACTTATTAGAAATGCTGCATCTATAGTAAGCAAAAATATTCTTCATCACAAGTGACATTCAGCACTTATGATGTGTGTAGGAACATAACCTTTGCCTCTTTGTTTAGTGCTCTCCTCTGGGAAACAATTGCCTTTTGAGATATCAGGCAATGCAAGCTCAGTCATGGTAACATTTAGTTTTCCTTTCAACTTGCTGTATATAAAATCTGTCATAGAGTGAGAATTTTCTTGGTACTATAGGCATGAGGCCAAATCCTTTCCTGATATTATCTCTTTCACTTAGTTGAAGTCATGTCAGAAGAAAATTTAGTTTTATCTCTGTATTGTCTTTTTTGCTAGAACTGTGGCCACTATATAAAGTTGGCTAAGTGTTATTTGTTTCTGTGCCAGGAAATATCTTACCATCTTCACAAAGGTGATCAGTGAATTTGTGCTTTTTCTTTGTCAGATGCCCACCTTGTGCTATTTTGCATCTGAGTTTTGAAGATACTGAGGACCAGCTGCTCCTGTGAACTTCACTGACAGCTGGAAGGACTTAACAGTGAGAATCTACCTTATGGGTGAGCACTCAAAAATGGAGTTTCCATTATGTCCTTATAGTGATAAGACTTCAAACCACAGTCTGCCTGCCCCGTCAGTCTAATGATTAAGGGCTGAACGTTTGGATTTGGGTTTACCCACTTAGCTCTTTGGGCATTTACCTGATACATCAGGTTGATTGTTTAATGCCCAGAAAGTCACTGCTATAGGGAAGGTTAGTTAATGGCACGCAGAATTGTCTATCAGAAGTACTTCTCTCCCCCATTCCCTACCCTCCTCCATGTTGGCATCTGAGACTAGGGCCTAACATTAGTGAGAAGACTCTACTTTCATAGTGTGTCAGGGAAAACAGGTTTGTGGCAAGGAAACACAAGGAGATACACAGGTTAGACCACCACTTGTGGACAGGGGAACAGTGGGTCTGTACTTGCCTCCTGAGAGGCAAAGAAGAACAAGGAAGGATTGGATCCTTCTGCCCAGTGTCCTCACCTAACGTTCTTCCAACTCAGCTAAGCCAAACCAGAGGGAAAAATAAGGAAGCAAAATACTTCTATGCCTTGCTAAAGGGAAGGGAAGAACAAAGTGTGATTCTTCAATCCGCTGTTTCATAGAGAAGCAACATGTGGCCGTAATTCAATCTAGTGTTCACTCATTAGTTCTACAAAGCATTTGCACTTTTATTCGGAAATTGGATTTGGTAAATATGATGTGTTCTACTGTGGACCAGGAGGGAAGTTCATTAGAGAAATTGCAAGGCTACGGCCTTTTTACCTCAGAACAAGCCTTTGGATTTTGTTAATCAGGTACATTTGTCATTTACACTGATGATAAATATTTGACAAGTAATCAGCTCTGGGAGGAATACGATTTACTGCTGCAATGTGGGTTTGTGCTATTAATAACAATAATAATGTTTGGCACCAGTATAGCCAGTGTAAGCAAAGGATAGAACAGATTTCCCAAGCTCTAGCTGGCTGAATGTGGTTTTCTATGTCCTGCTGAGAAGGGTTTGCCAGGGACAGGCGTGTTGGGATCAAAAGGACATGGAAAAACAAGAGCAGAGGCTTGGTGCGAGTTTGTCATTGTGTTTAAGGATGGATTACTGGGTTTGATAAGATTTATCCCATTTTATTTCTCTCAGATGGATTTAATTTGAGACTGAGATTTTCAATGTACTGCTGTGAAAGGATTTCATTTTTTAAGAGAAATTTGAGTAGGATTCTGTATAAACTGTGTTGAAAATTTTGTCTTCAACTTTTTCTTGCAGAAAATTAAGCATTTGTTGAGGTGATAGTTGTTTTGTTTGTTTGTTTTTTTCCTTTCACAGAAGGTGTTTGTTTTCCTTCAAAAGTAAAGGAGATCTGTTTTCATTAAAAGAATGAAAACCTGCAAACGTAAAACATTTGTTTTGGTTGGAAAATCCCGTCCCCTCCCCTAATAATCCAAGTTTAGTTGTTCAAACTTCCAGTATTTTCAGGGAGGTGGGAAGGAAGATCCAAGAAAGGAATTTCTAGAAACATCTGGTATCTGTGCATGTTTCAAGAATGTCACCCTGTCTTGGATCTGTACGTGTTTTCCTCTATTGCAAAACTGTCTTTGGTCCAGATATATAACTATTTGCAGTGAAAATCCCGCCAGGTCCATTTCTGCGCTTCTGGGTAGCTGTTAACTTTTTCTGCAGTTATTATACAAAGAATCAATATAGTTTCCTTTCTAACTCAGTTATTATGCAAAGGGTCCAGACAAGATTAAGAGCTGTTTGACTGACAGCAGAGCAACTTTGCCATTAAATAAATGTGAATCACTCAAATACATGAGAGCCCTTATCTTACTGAACAGCAGCAGGTATTCACTAACTTGTGCATTGGTGCAGTGTTTCTTTTTTATGGCTGATTGCTTAAATAGTGCATCTGAGACCTGCGTGGCCCTGCTGGTGCAACGTGATAGGTCTCAGAGAGCAGCAAAGGTTACATGCCGTTTTGATGATTTTATTCAGTTTGATTCCTAGCTTTTCAAAAGCTGCAGCCTAACCCTTTTCTGAAATCTTTCTGATAGCTGCGTCATCTCAGAGAACTGTCGCCAACATTTTATTCATATATTTACTTCTTTATTGAAGAACTGTTTTTCTTTCAGGTATACCTGTTTGGAATGAAAATACTATTTTTGTAATGCACTTGAGTGTTTTTCATTTTGTGCGAATACAAAGTTTGGACTCTCTTTTCATCCTTTCTGTTGCAACCTTTGTAATATATTTGATTGATAGATTTTATTACTATGGTTACTCCAATTTTATACAGCAGATTTTATTTGTGAGAGTAGTATCATGCTCTGCCCTCATTCAGCCTACTTTGTTATTGTTTATTGCGGGTTTTTTCCCCACTGCTTTCTTTGAAAACAAGCTTGCCGCAAAATAAAGAGTTTCTCATCTCTTTAAATCCACTATGTTCTGCACTGCTACCTTACAGAGAGAAGAATCTTATGTACTGAAGTACCAGGAAGTTTTGCTGGCCGCAAGAGTTCAGAAATCAAAATCATATAGAGAGCTTCCATCTTGTTACATGGCTTTTTTTTTTTTTCTTTTCCTTTAATTTTTATTTGAAAAAAGATTTTGCAGGGCAAGTCACAGTGATTTACTTGCATGCTGCGGGCTGATTTAGGATGCTTATTCGATCAGTCTGCTTCTAATGACACTAGAAATACCATAATGGATGGAACGTTCCTGGCCTGCTCTAAATTGGATTAGATGGTTTACTAATGTAATACCGGCAAGCCAAATCAGCCTGTGATGCCATGGGGATTAATCTATAGGGAATATTTGATCTCTAATGCCCATGTGCTAGTTGAAGTGCAGTCATATCTTTTGATTTAATAAACCATTTTTATATTTCCCAACGGTATATATGTGTTTGAGCAGGATGAGCTAATTGGTAGAATTACCCTTTTTAAATGAAACTTCATAACTTGCTGCTAAATGGAAGAATACTAAGTACTTCAGTCTTAAAACATTTGGCCGTTGTTTATGCAATTTCTTCTTGACAGCTTAAAATGCTAAGAACCACACAAGGATTTGGTGTTCTCTGTTAAGAGACAAAACTAATGATGCTGAAATATCTTGTAAAATACTCATTTGTTACTGAACTGAGGAGTCACAAAAGATACATATCCCTGTAAGTCAAATATATTAGATCTGTTTTTATTCTGGTCATCACATGATTCCTTTAAAAATTAACTCTTGATATACAGACATTTACAGATTGATGATCAAATAAATTATTAGGAAATAGGTTCAGAAACAAGGAAAAACTACACAGTGCTGTGTTCTTGGGTGTCACTTGTTAGCACTGCACTGTTTGCTGAGGTATTCACTGCAGATCTGTCTAACCTTTGGCTGGCAGATGACTTGTGCAGGTAGCAAATGGAGAGGCACAGGGGAAGGAATAAGAGAACTGCAGAATTACAAAGCCAAAACTTCCTTTCTGTTTAGGTGTGTGCATCTTAGTGCACTTGTACTAATTGATAGCTTTTACTAAAGTGAATGTAAAATGTTTGCATTATGCCCAAGTAACTTTGCTGTTAAATAAGTCATCCTATATCAACTGAAATCTGCTGTAACTTTGCGGTTGATTTTGATAGCAGCAGAGGAAGTCTTGTGGTGAAATTAATAAATTAATGTGCGCATATATATATATATATGTTTCCTGGGTATAATTGCCTTAATTTGAATAGCCATGACATAATGTACAGACACCTGAAATAAAATCTTTCCCCTTCACTTTGCCCTCTGACTTAGCTGCTTCTATGGCTAATATTTCAGACTTCCATACAGATGATATAAACATGAAACAGTACCTACCACAATATGAAAATACGTAATTTTCCCCACCAAATTATGCATGCCACATATCTAAGACAGACACATCTTTCCCCTTCCCAGAACTGTGACAGATCCTAAATTGAATATCCTGACTAACACCCGGGTTTGACACACTTACTATATTCCATAACACAGCTGGGATTACAGGATTTCCAGTTATATGTTTTGAAGTGTGTACCACATGGAAGCATGTGTTTCTAACCTTGGCCATTCACAAAATATCAGATCATAAAATAATTACATGCTAGTATATAGGAACAAGATTTTAGATCTTTTTAATGGTTTAAAGAATTTATTATTGCTAATATTTCTGTCATTCCAAGCCTTTTCACAGTAAAGGAGTAAATCTATTTGAAAAGTGCTTTGAGAAACAGTACTGTAAAAACAATAAGATTCCTACAATTTTGTCTGAAACCCCTTTCCAAGAAGCAGCATAAACAGAAATCATGAGAGTATTTGCTAGTTTGTATCAGGTGTTTTGGACGACTTATGCAACCTCTGTATAGCTAGATGTCAAAATGTCAGTCAGTACATCACCAGTACATCGTTCTGTATTAGAGATTGTCTGTTCACCCACTGGTTTGCTGGTAGAGTGAGCTTTCAGGTATTTTGCTTCAAATTATAATCTATCAAATATATCAAACAAAGAAAATCAGACCATATATTTAGCTTCCCAGCTGTTCTAGGTGGCAAGAGAAGTTTGATCTTTTGACTGCTGCTGAAACTGGTCCTTCCAAAGAAATCTCCAAACATTACTATATCAGCTGAAGTATTCCTGCTTGCTGGAGTTGTCTTATCCTTCATTAGACCAGTCATCTTCAGCTGATGTCTTTAAAATAGAATATTTTTCACTGGTACTGAGTCATCATGAGTTACGTACCTCATTCCTTTAGGTTTCTGTGAAAGTCTCATCTCACTATAATGTTCTGCATCTCGCTTTCTCACTTTGTCTAGGTATGTAGGCCAGAATCTCACTATATGATAGTCTGGGTGTATGAAGACACATAATGTTAAGGAAACAATTGTAGAGATTATTTCCTGTGGCTAGGTTGGCCAATCATTTTTTTCCAGCAGGGAGCTTTCTGATAAATGTGGACAGCTGTTCTTTGACTTAAGCTACTAACTATAAAACTTTTCCAGCAATGGTAAGACACTTGTGGTAATAAATCAAGTTTGGGAGAACCGGCATGCATTATTTGTTGTGTTTGTATGCCACTGACATGAAGGGACACCTTTTCAAATACAATTGCTTGAATCATGTGCAAGTATTTCCATGCAAGAACAGAAACTGAGTTTTGCATTTGACTAGAGCTTTGCATTTGTTTGTGCATGAACACATGCTGACTGTTCTGTCTTCAGGAAGCACATCTGAGATGTTGATATACTGGAAATTTGACACTGAAGGATATATATCATATCTGACATGTGAGTGTTGCTGTTATGCTATGAATTTTAGCAGAGATAGTCACTTTGGAAGAGAAGTATAGTTAGAAAAAAAGTTATTAGTTAACATTAGAAAACATGCCAGATGCAGTTGTGAAATAAATATGTTTGACTTAACTTTTGAATAATGAAGAATAGCCTAAGTAATAGAAATGGAGTGATGTTACGCATTGGAGTATCTAAATATATTTTTGCCTATTGGCATACCTCTGCGCAGTCCAAACATTCCTGATACTGTGACAGAGTAGAGGGTACACAGCCTTTGTATCATAACAATATGGAGCCCCAGGAGTCTGACTGGTTCTTGATACTTAAAATCTGCTGAAGAAAATTCAAAAACATGTCTATATAATTATTTATGCCATGTACAGTATTTATAAACATTCAATGAATGCGTTTATTCAGCTTGTCATGTAGTGATTTGCAAGTAATAATGACTTTAAATGGAACTGAAAATAACAGGGAGAAGTGCTAGAGTAGTTCCAAATGCCCCAACAACATTGAGACCTTGTGCATTCAATTCAGTGACTGGGACACTTCAGTCTGTATCTAATAACTCCAAAAAGCTGTTATTTTGAGGGCTTGTTTTACAACAACTTTAACTTCTGATCATCTGGGTTATGTCAAGCTTAAAATGAAAGATCACCATGTTTTGGACAGCGATAGAGACTTCTTACATTTCTAGTTTGAAACAATAATAATAGCAGTAGAAATAAAGATGTAGCTATTACACAGCTATGTGTATATAGAAGATACTTTGAATTTGGGATTCATTTCCCTGCGTACTGTCTGAGACACTTTAAACATTTTAAAGACCCGCCGTAAATCCATCCCTGCTATTTTCCACAACTGTGGAAAGTCATGAGAAAACAGGCTTTGAAACCCTTGCTCACTAGTGTATGCATATAAGCTGTCTGAAATCTCTTCTAACTTTTCTCACTGTCAAGCCATGTAACTGCTTCCAAAGACACCTGACTTTATTGACGAAGAGCTATTATAAATTGTTCCAATACACATTTCCAGAAATGTTCTGATGACACTCAGAGCCTCATAAAGGTAGGGTCAGTAAAGAGCAACAAACAAGAAGTACTTCACCATCGCTATAATGCCAGCAAGATAAGCATGCCACTCCTGAGAACTTCATAGTATATGTTACCAAGCACACCCTGCCTTGTGCAAGAGAAGAAAAACTGTAGGATGATGATGATGATTTGGAACAGCACAAGAATAATGTTCTGATTTTGTATTCCACCACTTTGTACTCCTTGACTTTCAGAAGCGACCATTTCATAAAAGTCATATTTGCTTTCCTTTGATTTACAATTATTGAAATTTTAATAAGGGTTGTGCAGTGACTCCAGACATCACATATTGTCAGTGAGAAATTATAACTTTATTGCAGCACACACTGACAGCCAACTCATAAAAATGAATGACATTCTATATCATAACATCTCATAGGCTGTTCAGCATGTTAATAGCTCACTTCATCTTTCTTTAGCATAATGAGGCAGACAATGTACCAATATTCAACGTGAAAATGAAGATTAAGAAAATTTGAATTGAAGCAAGAAAGTAGCATTTAGCAGAGGTTCAGGCAACATTCAGATAAAAAGTTTCAATTAAAGTACTGTTAGGGACCCTTTTATCACTGGAGCAAGGCTTTGTTACCAAAGACCAACACTTACTACAAAAGATGTCTGTTTCCAGCTGTACTTGGCTTTTGAAATGCTACTTCTGAAAGGATCTCTAGTCTTTCTTTTATGCCTTATAGTACTTTTTTTTGTAGATTCAATTGTATAAGTTTAGATTGATTTATAATAAGCTATTTTTTCATAGTAGATCAAAATTAAAAATGGAAGCAATATTTAGGAAAGAGAGTAGACATTTTTAGGACTAACTTAGATTATACTTTGCTTTATGCTATTCTACAAACAGATAAAAATATTTAGTAGCCAACCTACAAACTATTGCCATATAAAGCACCGATTACAACATATGAGCGTCTCTGAAAAGGATATTCATAGATCTACTTCAACGCCAAGAGATGCAGTTACAACAGCAGTATTTATGATACAGAGGTACTACTTAAAAATATACTTAAAGAAATGTAAAACAAAACATTATGGCTGATAATCTGTCAGGTTGCATTAGAGATTGATTTTTACTACTTTTATTAGCAGTTCCCAATGTACCTACCTAAACATGGACAAAACTGTCCATTTACTGTCCCAAATCTGGGAGTATTACTAATCAAAAACTCTGTAGTCGCTGACAGCCCTGGTTAAGACACCACTGCAGACTCACTGCAGTCAACTGAACGTATTTGTCCATAGTATGAACCTGAATCAACCAACTGTAACTACTTATATGAGTAAAATTATCCGGTAAAATTATACAACTGAAGTTGCTGCTGCTGGCTTTATTTTTGGTGCTGATCAACAACAAACTCTCACTTTAGCTCTGTAAGGACTCCTTCTTCAGCTCTAAACGTATCAAAATTAAAGAAATACAAAGTTTTGGAAAAATCCTAAACCAAAATATTTACTGTTTCTTTTTCAAAATACATGCATTTTTGAAACAGTTTTATGGATCTGCATTATCTAGTGCAGTGTCTGAGCCAAATGTAGCTCCCTTAATGTGGAAATATGTGTTGTATCTGTTGGAAGGGAATGCGTCCCATGATCTGGATAGAGAACAGTACATTGATATTCCTTCTTGGAACAGGATGGCAGATTTGATCCTTTATCACTCTGGAGGGGTCTTTCAGTGGAGTCTCTGTGTGAGAAATGTCAGCTCAGTACAATGTTTCATCCCTCTCAGAAATATTTGTGATTAACCAACTTTGGGGTCTACAGTCACCAGTGGTGAAGGTTGTTGGTGCTCCAGGGCACCAGTCCTGGCCAGACTGCCTGCCACAGAGAGCACTCTGCTGTTGGAAGTGGCCACAGATCCAGGACAAAACGATTTTTTTTTTTCAAATCCCAATGATAAAGGGGATAACTTAATCTTCAGGCTTGTTTTTTACCATTATTCAAACCAAAAAGTGATTTCTTCTGAGCACTCCCATAACATCTGACACCTGCAATGTTGTCAACTGAGGTACACGAAATAACAGTAACATCCTGGAAGCACTACTAAAGACACATCCAATTTTCAGCCGATTTAATTGAATTCTCTATCCTCGTTCCAAGTACAAAGAAATTAGCACTGTATGTTCCAGCTAAAAAAGACTCTCCTAGTGATGTATGCTCTCTGTGGAGATCTGTCTACCCAAATTTAATGGTCCTCCTCTGTTTGTCTGAACTGCTTTGGCTACTGCTTTTTTCACCCTTTTGATTTTAAACTATTAGTCGTTCAGCATGCTTTTCAGTTCATGCCATTTGTGTTTTCTATCACCAACCAACTATTCTTTCTGATTTGTTACCTAATGGCCTAAGCTGACTCTTGATTTGATTCTTCACTCATTAAGACTTTTCATTATGGGTGATTTTGAAATTTATGCTGATGCTTTGGAACATCCACTCTTACAAAGGTTTAATGATTTGTTGAATCTCCTCAGTTTATCACATTATGTTAATTTTCCTTCTTGCAAAATGGGCCATACATTAGAATTGGGTATGTTACTTAATCTTCATCACAGTAATATACTACTCTTTTTTTCTTCGCATTTGTTTCCTCATTGTGGACTAACTGAAGATTTCTCTCCCTTTCCTTGCTTTTCCTGTCGTATTTACCAGCTGCCCAGGGCTCAGTGGTGCTTTTAAATCAATGACCCTGCATGAAGACAGTTCTCAGAGCCAGCCAAAGCTCTCTCCCAGGTCCTTCTCTCTCCCTTCTGGTTGTCTCTTCTATGTCTCCTCCTTCCCTCAGCAGTATGGGATTCCTGCTTGCAGTTCCTTTCCCTTCATTCATTTGGTTCAATGTACTGTCAAGCACATGGTGGCCATATTGATATTTATTTCAGTTTTTTTCCATGAAATTTAGATTCACTTCTCTGTATTTCTGCAAACAAAAAAGATTAGACTACTTCGCTCTCTTTTGGTCATTTGCCTTGTTTTAAGTACACTGTATCCATTCCTAAGGCTAATCAACCTTCTGCCGAATATTTCTTTTCACTCAAGGTCAGCTCCTAGGTTGCTAGAATATACTTGCAATTACTTTTAGAATTAAGAAAGCTTGGCTAGTCTGACTAAACGTAGTGAGTTTTAATCCAATCTATACCATTCCTTTTATTTCACTGGCAGTTGAGAAGGTGGTAGTGAAATAGCTTTTGCAGCAGCTTCATATATTTGATTTTATCGGCAAGTCTTAGTTCCCAGATCTGATTGCTCATTGGAAAAACTCAGAAGTAATTCTCTGAAGCTAGTGAGTTTAATTTATCCCTATGTCATAAGTGAGTTCAGCTTAGGACTGGAGGTCTGATGCAGATAAGTACTACTTTAAAGGTTATTTGGCTTTCTCCAGTGTTTAAGAAGTATAGCTGCAGTGAAGAGTAACCGGAATGCAACCACTGTCTGGCAAGGTCATGGGCACCAACAGATTTACTGAAGGAAGTACAGAGCAAGCCATATACATCAGCTGATGACAGGTAAGGATTGTCTCCCAGGTTGATGGAATCACTTCTCACACCTGCAATACGAATGCACCATATACTTCAGCCGATGACAGCTAGGGACTGTCTCCTTAGTTGATGAAATCAGCTCTCGCTATTGCAATACAAATATACCGTAAAGCAGAAGTTATTTGGACAAAACTAATACACATGGGAGGGCTTCATGTGACATGTTACTTCATTTGAGGATGATTGCCTTGAATTCATGAGAGTTCAGTAATGTAAATCTGGTGCAACCTGGGTAAGATTATACAGATTGTCTCATTTTGCACCAAGTCATAGAGTTCAAACTTCTCAACTGGTAGTGTGCAGCCAAACAATCGCTCTACCTGATGTCTCTGTTTTCCCATTTACCTAACTTCTTTTTTCATGATCCAGGTATCTGTGATCTTTTCCTCTTCACTTGGGATTTGGACCGGTTTATCAAATTTTGTTTTTCTGTCTTCTGTTATTATTTCGCTAATGCCATTTGTCTGAGGAATTATTATTGCAACTGCTGAATGCCTTTTGTGGTCAAAACACAAAGGTAACATTATTCATATGCGTTGTTTGTGGTGTCACTGGCATGCAGAAAATACCCAGATATACTTTCCAGTCTTCACAGATCTCAAAAAGCAGTTGATGTTTTGCATAATTATCTGAGGGATACTTACAGATAGATGGCTTCATATTCCTTTAAACTTAGTGGGTAAAGTACAGTCAAGCTGCTATTGAATTTCTGGTTTCCAAAAGAGCATTCAGGGTGAAAACAGCAGCTTTATTTTTTTTACCTATTAAATATATACTATACATATTACCAAGACTATTTGCAGGTGATATGGGCTTTTTAGTTTGGTCTTACATTTCAGTGTGCAAATACCTTATTTACAGTTTTTATGTCATCTTTTCTAGAAGAAAATCCTCCCACTTTTCTATATATATATATTTGATTCCCCGAGGAAATGCCTGAGTTCTTGTACAATTCATGTAGTCTGTTCACAATTACTTGGGTTTAGTGCTATACTGTTTCCAGGTTGTTTTCTTCTTTGATTCAACTTCTCAGTGGAATGGAGATTGACAAAGAATAGGAGAAATTAAACACTCTTTTTATTAACAAAATAATAAAAGCTTTTCAAGCACACAGCCTGCTCTCAGCAGTTCAACTCGACGTACAGAGGCAGAAAGTAAGAATCAATATCTTACAGAGACTTCTTGTGCATCTCTGAAAGAACCAGTGCCCTCAAAAAACTTTTGAAAAATCATCTGCAAAACAGTAGAGATTCAGACACATCATTAGTAGTATTCTTCTGTAATACCAGCTTTGAGAATGTACATCACATGATGGGGAGGAAGAAGTTGAGCCATGTGGGATCAGGTCTGCTACTGGTAGCTGGGTAGAGAAGAGCTGGAGTATTTAGGTAATAATTAATAGTCAAATATATAGGATATAGTGGTGCACCAGACACCGCTATTTTTTTGTGGAGTAGAAACAAGATAATGACTTTACCAGGAATTCAAAATATCCACGCCAGTACCTGGCATAATCGCTGCTGATCCATGTATGAAATGCATTCAACACTGGAGTAGATGGTCCTAGGAGTGAAATCTCCGGCACTGGAGCTTCCAAGAACAGGCTAGACAAGAATTTGTCAGCAGTACTTTAGGTCTAATTCACCTTGCCTTCCAGAAGCACTTGGATTAGTTGACCTCAGAAGGTCATTTCTAGTACCATTTTATGTATTTCCATGGTTGCGTTCATTAAACTATGTAACCGACTTTCAGGATCAGTAAGGATTGTCATTACCTTTCCTATCAGTTAGTGATACTGTAGTTTTAGGTTAGGGGAGAACATCTTCATCCAAAACTTAACGATATCTTTTGCTACATAGTTTATAAAATCTGATATTCTACTTCTGTCTTTGAGCACAGTGAAAGATTTTTCAAGCTACATGGAACAGCATATAGGAATATCTCAAATTAGCCAGCCCCTTACATTTTAGTTGGTTTTAGTGATCCACCAGGTTATTGCATTCATGGTTGAAGTGTGTATAAGGACAGTGAGTGATTTATACCAGTTGGACTAATAGCATTGAAACATTAGCAAGGATAACGTATGATGCCATATGTCACTTACTTATTTTAACTCTCTTATTTAAGAAAAGGAAAGAAAGCATCTAATACAGCTATTTTACAAACTCTCCTTCATTGTGTCCTTCCATCCGTTCAAGGATATAATTCTAACTCTTATTTTAGACACTTAATATTGTGCTGTTATCCTCAAAAGCATTGGATAAAACTTCAATTGTGTACCTTACCATTGCCTTGGCTCTTTCCTCCTTTGTTCTGTGAGGTCAAAGCTCTTCATGTTTCCATTAAAAAGAACATTTAAATACAGAGGAAAGAGGATCTTCTATTCATTTTAAAGATACAATTTTACTTATAAAAAAACCACAAAAACATTTAGCATGGGTACTTGCTGATCAAATATGTCTGTGCTTTAATACAACATATCCAACGACAAAAAGGGAGGTGCAGGATAGTTGCATAAAATCAGTAATAGATGTCCAAACTGAATGTATTGCCTGAAAGAACTTCAGGCTAATTTCCCTGATTTTAAAACAGCTGGAATGGAACTGAGACCAATTCAATGAATGTTCTTGTCTGTCCATGTCTGTTTCCTCATGTGTAAAACAGAAATAATAATATTTTCCTCCCCAATATGGTGTTACAGGTCTCAATTAACATGCTTTCATTGCCTCAGCAATAAAATGTTTTGTTCTGTTGGTCTAAATCCAGTGTAAAAGCTACACATGGGCAACAGCAGAATTGGACTCTATGGTATTATTAGA
Organism: Gymnogyps californianus; assembly: GCF_018139145.2. Taxonomy (NCBI): domain Eukaryota; kingdom Metazoa; phylum Chordata; class Aves; order Accipitriformes; family Cathartidae; genus Gymnogyps; species Gymnogyps californianus. The sequence goes on from NC_059481.1 coordinate 11,683,175, forward strand.
GTCCTAATAATCATAACTCCAATCACAGTTAATTTCACTTAGGGATTTAAATTTACAAAATAAAAATATGAAGCCATGGTTGTCCACAATCTGAGAAGGGACAATGGGAGAAATGTAAGATTAAACACTTGCTAAATTATTATCAATTAACAAATGCAAACTCCATCATGTTGACAAAGCATTAGAGTAGCCTGGAACTATTAAATTTCAGTCTTCAAAATGTTTTATAGGTAGACAAAAAAAGGCTTTTGTGGGTTAATGCAAAGGAATCTTATGCTGCCCTTTTTAAGATAGACACAGCACAGGGAGACAATATACTGATGTTCAGTCTGCAGATAGGAGTGTTGCTGTAAGTCTCATGTTGTAAAATATGTGCTTTTGATTCATGGCACATATTCAGTGTTTCTTCCATATATTTCTGGAGCTAATTTGGTTTAAATCACTATTATCTGAATGGAGTATGTCGTACAAACCAGAATACAATGGATGTTAAATATTGACTTTTCAATTGGAAGGACATATTCATTAGCCAACTGGAATTATCCTGTCTTAAATGTACATAAGAAAACAGAATCTAAAAGCTATAGAATTCCTCTTGAAAAGTAACATTTATTGTATCAGTAATGCTCTTCTTTTTATTACTTCTGCTGCTGTCAACTATCTGATGTTAGATGCTCGCTTCCCATTATGGCTTAAATAATGTTATAGTCTCATTTAAAATGGTTATGCACAATTAACTGTTTAATAGTTGCTGTTACAGGTTTTCTAGAGGTGGCATCACATTTTCTAATTTTCTGATACCAAAAGTGGCCTTGAAAATATTTTTTTTTCTCTCTTTATTTAAAACTTTATAGATTAGATGGAACTTGCATTACCTCAGTAATGAAAGTGCTAATCTTTTTTCTTTCTTCTTTTTTAGAGCAAGTTTTCACACGGGACGCTTTCAAAACTTGTTAGGTTAGTTCTTCATATCTATTAAATTGCTACTTGGCATAGCAGACAGAGTAGCAAAGGAGAGCGTAAGCCAGTGTTATGACTCCTCACATCCCGAGTTCTCTGCAGCCCAAAGTAGGACAAATCACTCAGACCTAATTTATAGTAACAGAAATAGACTGCTACCTGTACGGAGGCCTTTCAGGGCCTACATCTGCTGGCTTCTGTCATTCCCAGTATATATCCATTTGCAGACAGTGAATCCAACTATCCTGACTTTGTCACTAGCTGATTTTCTGTCTGTCTCTGTGTTGCAATGCATAGGGGACTCAACCAAGACCAAGTGTTATGTCCATTCTATATATTTCCTGGCACAACCAAACATATACATGTTTTAGTTTTGCTCCAGTTCTGGTTAATCTTTGGCTGAGGTGGTTCTATTCCAACATCACAGTTTGCATTGAGTTCTGATCGGGGAAAACGATAATGTCAGAGACCAGGTTTTGGCTGGAGTTTGATTTGATTCCCAGACTCACTTCTGCTCTAAGCACCAAGCTATTGTGTCCATCCTTCTTTCTCTGAACTAATAAATATTTATAAAGTAAAAGATTGGCAGCTGTCCCATGTGGCTGATTAGGGCACTTAGGTGGAATATTATCCCTGTTCTACATAATCCAAAACAGAGGCATAGTCTGGGTCTCATCTGAGTGTCTCAGCCACTCAGCTATTTGGGTCTTTCCTGCTATTTTTTCCAGGACACACATTCCATACCCAACTTCAGAAATCATTCTAGTGAAAATATAGCCTAGCAAATATCCTTGACCAGGTTTAACCTTCAGCCACAACAGTGACTGAATATTGAGAAACCCCTCTACCACTGCAAACTGCTGAGGACAGGCACGCCTTATATGATGAGAATAATTGCTACCCTTGATAAATCCCTCCAGAAGTGCTTTCCTTAAAATTGTTATTTCTCTCCTACCCTGAGTGGGCCTGAGGCTGTGACCTTATGTTCAGAATCTTTTCTGGAACAAATTAGAGATTGAAAAATCTAGGTTTGATTAAAAGATGTAGAGCTGAGTCACTTCGGCAAACTGGTAATGCTCATGCTTAACAGTCATCTCCCTTGGCATCATATCAGCTTTAGTCAAGTTGGTGTGGGGAGAGGGGGAAGAACCCTTTGGGAGGATGAGTTTTTAAGTTACGTGAACCAGCAGCTATATTTCTGATATCTTAGATATCAGTTTTCAGCTTAGTGGAGCTGAAAGTTTTTATTTTTACAGCTTTCCACTCTACTTAACTTCTTGCCAAGTCATAAAATCTAAGGTACTGCAATATTTGGTCTATTCGTGTCCATATAGAGAGCTTATATCTGCAATATCCAACATAAAGGTGGCTTTGCATGACTCCTATTTAAGCAGACACTTGAGGATCCCTGTAATAAGGGAGTATAAGAAGAATCATCCATCGTGTAACTGCTTGAGAAGGTGTAATGCATTTCCTTCCTACATCCAGGCATCTTTAAATGCTGATTATTCCTGACTGTCAGCATGGCCTGTTGTAGCCACAGGTATTGGATGTAATTGAGAACATCCATCAGATATCTCTGAATTCTAGCACAGTACTACGCCTGATCAAAATTAAAACTGGTAAAAAAAGAAAAATGTGATGGAGCAGTTTCCCACTGGAAAATGCAGATTTAAGTTTACTGGAGCATTTCAGAGTAATCTATTTGCTTTATCAGTATTTTTAACGGTAATAGAAAAATTCAGCTTTAAAAACAATGTAAGCCATTTCATTTTTAGTTTGTATAATAGAATATAACCAATTAAAAGTAAGATCAAAACAATAATGAAATGAAAAGCATTATTGAGATGAACTGTTTCTACAAAATTATTTTACATTTCTTTAAAACATTCTTCTAGAATTTTTTAACTCATGGGAAGATCGCCATTTTTTACCTTTTTCAGATTCAGCAAGAAAGGAAATTTCATAATAGTGACAGATATTTTGCAGAAATTGTACAGTTAAAATTCTATGATAAAAAGAGCTTTGTTAATGTATTTTGAATGACAGTGAAAACTGTGGTGGAAATATCACAAAAAGAGTGAAACTTTTCAGCACAATTTGTGATTTTTATGAGGGCGCCTGCTTTCGGACCAGCTCACTTTCTATAGAGATTTAGCAGCTCTAAGGGTGGATATAAGGTTAGACACAGGAATCACAGAACTAAGCCAGAGGCAGAAGCAGGAACCAAGAGTCAGGGGCTGAAGAGGCAGGAGTGGGAATACAAGATGGATGCAAGAACTAATGCACAACTGAATTACAGCTTAAGCAAAAGGCAAGAACAGGTGGTAGGTTTGAATAGGTTTCGTTCCTGTGTGGTGTCAAGAGGTGGGCGCTGTGGGAGCTTCCGTGGCAAGAGCCATTATTCTGGCGCCTGCAATCACAACGTCCAGCAACAGCATGAGACAGTCTCTGAGTGAACTTGTGTTGATTCCTTGCCTGTCACCTACTGCTCGCTCCCAGTACGTCATCATAGGGGATGTATCCCCTGTATGGGGATGTTAAGGGGAGTGTCCCTTTTTAGCCAATGTCCTTGCATTAAAAGCTACTATGATATATATGAAATAAATCAAAGGAGTTAAGAGGCAGAGTTCCTAGACTGAGCTACTCTTGATCTCTGAAAGGAAAGGGACAAGTTCCTATTCCAGTAGTACCAGAATGCACTGGAAATAAATTTTAAATAATAGTATAGCAAATAGCAGCTGTAAAAGGTCACCTGCACTAAAAAACACTATCATTAAAAACCCACGCATTTGGGAATAGTGAATCTGCTAAAAGTTTTGCTTTCCTGCTCAGAAAAAGCAAGCAACAAGGAAAAGAATGGTTCAAAATAACTGCATCTTTACAATTACTTGCAAAATGGTAAAGGATAATCTCAAGACTATTCATTTTGATGATTTTGTCTCTTTGCTAGATTCAGCTGGTTTAAACAAGCTCAGGAAAAGGTGGTCATTAATATAAACTCCTTGCTGTTTTTTTATGGTATTTCTCCCTAAGTGCTTAGGTACTATTGCTAAAATAAACTGTGCTTTAAGAAGGTGTCTGATCTCTTCTCCACACTGGTCACAGAGCTCCAGAGAGAAGCATTGCAGTACATTTTACTTAAAATCCGATAATATATGTAACTTTGTAGTCCAGGTTATATCTGCATTACCTGGGATACTCATACAGTTTTTATTGAACTGTTTTTATGAGCTAATATAGACACTTCCAGCAACATAACCAGGAGACCATGGGATTAACACAATTTGAAAAAAAAATCTGAAGAGTTGGAAAGGGGAGAGAGAAAGCCAGCCCAGGAGAGACTGTGAGACAGGAGCTGATTTTTCAGGGACAGTGGAGAGAAGAGTTATGCAGTGGCTGTGGCAATTCTCTTTTTTTAAAAAAAAACATCGCTATATTTCAGTTTCTGTAAAGCAGAAGACTTTTTTCCAAAGTAGTTGCTGAAACTTTAATCTTGATTTGATTGTGTCTGGGTTTCTTTTATTTGTGAATATTCCAACAGCCAGCCTTTGATGTTACCTTTGAGCATAGCCTTATCAGGTCCTGAAAATAGCTTCACAGATGAAAATTTTTTTCTATTGTATTAGCCTGGTCTGAAAAGAACCTAATTGACCTGCTGTAATAATAGGTTTGACTTTAAAGTTTGATCCCAGCTTACAAGGGTTTGCATCTCTTGGTTCTGTCTTTTGAACACTTAATCAAGAGACATTTTTCAGCTTCTAAAAGGCTTTTAGCTCATCCACATGTATGGACAGTACCTAATGGACCCTACCCATTTATTCACTGGTCTCCACAACTGTGAAATGTGATTCTTTTATGTTTTACAACTGCAAAATGCTTTCTATTTTTAGGTCAAAATGAAAAATCCATTTGTCTTATTTAGCTTTTTAAATATTTATTTTAAGGTATTTTACATTCTTTGTGCTTTGGCCCTGGGGCATTTGTACAAAACATGCTTTAAAATGTGCACGTGATTGATTTGATTCTTGAGGCTGGCAACAGGAGTCAGGTTTCATTCCCTCTGAAACTGCAGGAAAGTGATGGGGCCTTATTAGAGAAAGGGACTATTGCATTTGCCTTGCAAGGAAGAAGAAAAGTGATATTGAAAAGAATGATCATGACGTGACTTTAAAAAGAATGGGCTGGCTTCTTTTCTGGATCTGTGCTGGCTCTGCCAGGTGAGAATCTGGCCCAATATTTTTTCTGTAGTCTGTAACTTGAGTGAGCCATGAAAAGTCAAGCCAACAACATTTTATTGTCCATACATCTTACTGCGTCGATGGAGAAATATGATGATTTATTACTGAGAGGCAGAAATAGATTCTGTATTTGCAATGTCTCTCCCATTTCCACTCCATAGGCCAGCATAATCAAACATGTCAGGTCAAAGGATGGAAAAATTTTCTTTCCGGAGGAAGGCACTGATTGAACTGTTGAAGTCTGATTCTGCAGGTTGCATTCAGGTGCAGTGGTTCCTGCTCGCTTAAATAGGCCTATGGATGAGAACTGGAGCTCTACACTTTACCGACACTGGGCTGGATCTGAACAACCTGAGTCCATCTTTATCGAGTCAAAATTCTCACATCAGTTAATGGGAATTGTGTGAGAACAAGAATTCAGTAAAAAGTGAGGATGGCAGGATTTGGACCTGTACCAAATGCCTAGGAGAAGGCTGTGCTTCCTGCCCTCTCAGTTAGAAGTTGGGTGTTGTGAAACAGCCAGTAATGCCAAGACAGTTGGCAAGTGAGCAAGACAGAAATAATAGAATTAAAGGGCAGAAGGACTTTTTGCAATTAAAATTGTATGTACTGGCATTTCTAGTATGTGGCAGAGATCCTGCACATTTGACTCCTGAGTAACAAAGAACAGAGCTGTGTATGTCACCATGGAAATGTAAATGGAGCTCCTTTGATAAACAGAGAAATGTATGCCATTCCTTTATGCTCAACTGAACTGTTAGTAGTGGGATGCAAGCGAAGAATGGGATGTCTGTTACAGAAAAGACATGAGAGTGTAATTGTAGTACCTTGTTCTCCATTCTGTTATATTTTTATTAGGAGGTTAAAAAATACAGGGGCAAAAAAAAGTGATTTTTTTCTAACTAATTCATTAATACAGTATTTATAGCAGGCAGTATAAAATAGCAGTGATGAAACATGTGGCAAAGAGCACAGAGGAGAAAGTATAGATTTGTATACTATGCTGCTTCTACCTGGGCTGTCTACCTGCTTATTTAACAAAAAAAAAAAAAAAAAAAAAAAGGATGGATATTTATGAATAAAAGTAAATTTTAAAAGGGGTGGGCAGCTGTGTTACAACATTACGAAGTTAATTGGAGAGATCTTTTTGTTTAGTTTTTATGATCAACAGTGGTTTGATAATTTCTGTTCTAATTCTGACTACATCATTCTTTTGTTTCTTGGGGCACGGGTATGTGTAGAGTACAAGGAAAAAATTATGAACAGCAACCTGTATTGGGACCTCAAGAACTCATACCTTTTCTAATATTCTGAAGATATCTGCTTAGATTTTTGCTATGTGTCATTTGGAAGAGAGAGCTAGATAAATAACATCAAATATTTTCTGTTTTCTATGTTGCTGCTTTGACATATGCTTGTGCTTGATTCCACCAAATACTTCTGAGTTCAACTCCCACAATGACAGTGAGAATTGAGTGTCTAGCTCATATGTTTGGATATTTGAACTAGAAATGTTTTAGGAGATAAGCAAAGGAGATGAAGTTGCCAAGCCAGTTGCTCTAGAGTCAAAGCATAAAGGCAAAGAAAACAGAGAAGGATTTAAATCCAAACTCTTTATTTACCTTTTTACTCCCTCTGGAGTTACGTTTTATGACTGTCATAAGATGAAATAACTTTAAACTCAACAGCAAGCCAATAAACTTTACAGTATCCTGTTCTCCTCTTAGGAATAAGGCCTTGGATGAGGTTTCTGCAGTTCAGAAAGGAAAAAATTTAATGGTATCTATTGTTCACTTAATTTTGCTTATTTTCATTTCTTTCTAACAGAAACCACCCAGTAGCTTCTTTAACCCATCTTTCTGATTTAAATTAATTCATTCAAAGTAGCAATGATGCTCCACCCAGCTCATGTTTTGAATATGGAATCTTAAATATTCTCAGGGAAGTTTGTCATCAAGAGATAGGGCACTTTTCGTAAGTTACAGAAGAGATTTTTGAGTACAGTTAATTGACAAATTAATGGAAATCATGAGCAACCTGAAGATTTTCTAGTAACAGAAAAGGCCAGTAAATCAGTAATCGCCTCTGAAATATAACCATAAAGACTGCCTGGTGACTAAATTGGCTTATTAAAATATGCTCAGGAATGACCATTACCATATTCTTTATACATTATGAATTAAGTCTCAATTTATTTTTTATTTGGAAGAAAATTATGTTTGGGAAAATGCAGTGCATTTAAAGATAATGTTAATCACATCATTTGTGTAGACTTTGTTTTGCCCCAAAGTAAGCTAAGGTGATGCTCTTTGTTTCCTTGGTACTAAAATGCAACTGATTTTGAAATGAAAGTGATACCAGGCAGCAACACTTCACAGTAACTTGGGACAGAAAGTACCCAGCTGACAATGCAGGATCACTTTAGGGAGACAGAATATTGTATGGCCAGAGTGAAAACAGTGCTGGGGAAAGGACCGTGGTAGATTGTGTCATCACTTTTCACAAGGTATCTATTTTTCCTTTAAAAGTTAGTTTTTCCTTTAAAAGTTGGTACTCCACATCTAGGATAACAGTCCTTTAGGATAACTTTAAGGTAGTTGTTTCCCAAGTACCTTCTGAAGGATCTAGTACTACTTTCTCCTTTCTGACCACCATGTCTCACAACCTAGATTTTGTCTTGATTCCTGCTAAATAACAGGATTTTGTATAACTTGATATGACAAGAGGCTGCAGCTTCATCTTCCCCCACCGTATCTGTGTACTACTTTGTACTCCTTGCTGTTGTCCTTTGGGCTTGTCTTGACGGAGAAGTTACATGAGGTTGGCTTGTTACCTCTTCATGCGATGTTTAACTATACAGAAACCGCAGTACCATGCTGTCTTCTTATATTGGCCTCAGCACGTTGCTTGCCAATCCGTGCAAAATTCTGCACTGAGCTTAATGTTCTGGGAAATGTCTCTTGATACAATTTTTCTGGTCTGCTCCATATTCTGTTTTTCAGGGGTGATACTGTTGGGTTTTTTCCCACAGTGTATTGTGATATGCTTACGGGGAAGAATAGAAATTCTAGAATGAGACAGAATCAAACTAACAAGTGATTTCCTTCATGAAATCCAGTAGTAGTTATGAGATGGGTTTTGATCTGCTATCTCGCAGCTGAAAGAAGTACTGTGGCCATAATGATTCTTGTGTGAATAGCACCTGGAGTCTCATGACCAGCTGGATTTGGTGTTGCAGCTTTGTAGGGACGAGGATGCTGTGGGGGTGTGGTTATAGCAGGAGAAGGAAGAGCAAGTAAGTAAATTTGAAGAGATACGTTTGCAGGCCTTTATATGGAGCAGTTATAATCAGCTGCTTTTAGAGTAAGTACACCCCAGTTTATTGGCGTCCTAAGGGAGCTGCATTGCCTTGCGTTGTGCATGCCAAAATAAAGTATGCTCTTCATCTCAAGTTCATTTTTATGACACCTACAGTTCAGCATAAAGCACACTACAAAATTAATAGCATTCTGCAGTAATTGTTCTCAACCCAAGGGGTTCAAACAACCCTGGATGCATATAACATCTTAAAATCTCCATGCTGTTTGAAATGTCTCTGTAGCCTAATTTGGGCTACTTAGTTCATAAAACCCCATCTTAACCCAAAACTGAATGAATAAATGAAACTGATAGTTTTAACATTGCTTTCCCTGTATCTGTGGCTGCAATAAACAGGTTTGCTTTGCAATATAGTTGAATTTTGCACCCATCTGCCCCTACCTTGTGCTGAGTTTCGCAGTAGGAAGATGAAGAGAGCTGGCATGCAGTTAGGAATAGGGGAACAGGCTTGGGAAGCAGCTCAAGAAGAGGGACGTATAAGCAACAAGTGTGCCTTCTGCTTTTAGGATTTGTTACTGCAAAGGCATAAAACTTCACAGCATTAGGTTTATGGCACTTTTATGCTATAGTGAGTGACTTGGGAATGAGAGGATTAAAAGACAACAGGCAGGAGAGCTGTAGCTTCTAACTCTTCCCAAAATGGTAATGAAGAGCTGGATACAGAAAAATGGGATTTAAATTCCTCCCTGTGCAGTTTATAAGATAATGCAGTTCATTATATTTAATAATAGATCTCCTTCTGTTCTATAGATTTTTACATAAGGATTTGGTGAACCACGTAAGTCCGCTCTAGCACACAATTTTCCACTGTCTGCGGATACAGGCTGCTGGCCAGGCCAGAGGCACCGCAGGAGCTGGCCAGGGGCTCGCGGGTGCTGGCCAGCCCCTTCGGCAGGGAGCCTGCAGGAGCAGGTAGGAAACAGTCAAGTGTAGCGTTATTGAACCCATTGCTGACAGTGTACAATAAAAGTTTCTAATACCTCTTGCTGTGGCCTGGTGAAGAAGAGTTTTAGCACAGTTCCTCTTGTCTTCAGCTCTTTTTTTTTTCGCCAAAGCTTTTCTGCTTTGGCTCACTACTGAGGTCAGATTTGGATGTCTGATTTTCATTTATTTTTACTGAATCTTGTAGGTGCCTTCAGTCTTTGGAAAGGTCTGATTGTGCAGTTCGCCAAAGAGATAAATTAAATCTAGGGCCTCTAGTGCACACAGAAGCACCTGAAAAACACCAGTTTTAAAGGGGACGTGACACTGGTTATATGAACTCAGTTCTGCCTGGGGTCTAAAAAGAACTTCTGGCTGTCTAACAGCCTTTGAGGAGAGACAAGAAAATGAATCCACATGAGTCCAGAATTGCTGTGGGTGCATAGGTGCACGAATTTGTGATATAATACAGTGAGAGGATCATCAAAATAGAGTAGGAATGTGTTTTTTGGTCACCTAGAACAAAGAGATGTTAAATGCTGTTACTCCTGCTCCAGAAAGATTACTCGCATGGAAATAATATGCCAAAGACAGGGCTTAGATTGAAAGGATTTTCAGGATAGCAAAGAAAAATCCATCCCCAACTCTATGTGAAATAAACTGGTAGTTTCAACATAGTTCCTGGGATGTTGATGTCATATCACAAAAATTAATGGAATTTATACTAGTTGTATTTCAGCTGTCAGATTCATCAGGGAAAAAGTCACTCGCAAACATAACTAGTGCCTGATCCGAAGTGGAGAGCTCTACTGAACCAGCGTGGGCATGGTGTGCAGGTCACTATGGGCAATCTCACACTACAAACTTTCTCAGTGAATTTGCGCTCTATATAAAGAAAAATGGAGCTTTCAAGGCTGTCAGTCAGGCAGCATTCACAAGGAAAGACTGCATTTCAGAAAAGGAGAAAGGAACCTGCCCAGAAAAGACTGGTTTGGAGAGACAAAAAGAGCAGCAAATTTTATGCATTGTCTGCTAGGCAAGGGTATAATAAATGAATCAATGACATGGCTTTCTGTTAATTGTGAGGAAGGCAGCATTACAACATGAGTCTTAGCAAGTTTCGTGTTGGTTCTTTTTTTAAAAATGAATTCCAGTAATGATAGTATTCAAAAGAAATAGCAAGATCATTCCCTATATTTCAAAACTCCATTTTCAGCTAAATCTCACTCTAGGTGGAGTAGGAAAAGGACGCAGTGATGAAGAGGAAATTACGGGCATGGAAGAACTCAAGCTATCTCAAAAACTTTATATAATAAGAATCAAAATATGAAAGCTCTCTGTATCAATTTTGATAACATGGCTCTCACAGACCTCTAAAGTCTCACAGCACAAAACCGTAGCATAAAATATATGAGGGTCCAGAACAGTAATGTCCAGGAGAAAAACTGTACAGCACATTTCTATAGAAAACACTAAAGAAAAATTCTAACATAATCTTTCTAATTTTCTAAAGATTACAGTTTTTGCCATCTTGGTAAACTGGACAGCTATGCTTGCAGGAGACCTGCTGTGTGTAGAATTATTGCTATTATTATTATTAATAATAATAATATGTACCAGAACATCAGGTATAGACCTGAATTAATAGTGCTGCTAAAACTAGACAGAAAAGTTATACTACAATGAATAACATTTTACCTGATATTTTCTAGAACATCAGAAAAAGCTCATGGATCAGATAAAGATTTTAATTTTCAAAACATCATGTTACTTCAAAAATAGAGCACAAGCAATTTTCTCTTTGATCTGTTCTCTGAATGGGAATTCCCTACATATGTTGTCTGTCCATCAGCAGGATAAGATGCAGTATACAGCACACAGCTCATTTCCCAACTTGTTCTTTCCTAGTATCAGAAAGGCACTAGGTTTGCAGGTGTAGACACATCTGTGAACGACAACCTATTCTACGTTTGGAAAGCCAGAAAATTCTCAGTGAAGTAGACAGCTAGAGAGCTTTTCACAGAACAATTATATGACAAGTTTCCAATTCACTGAATCTTTTTTCCCATATGCTTGAACATCTGGAATAGAGAAGAGCTTTCTACATGTGTATATATGTAGTTAGAAAAAATGTTGTACTGACTTCCACCTACTAGAAATTGGTATCTCATTTGTTCTATTTAAATGCCCAAGGGATACACTACGGTCAGGAGCTGACAGATACCAAGGATCTACAAAGATTTGTAGAGAAGAGCTGAACAAATGTTTGAAAATAATGAAACAAAGAAGGAAGAGAGAAGTAAGAACAAACTTGGGACAGTTATAGTGTTCAAATGAAGCGAGGTTGAGAGACATAGCATTGGTAATATCCTGTTATGCCAGTGAGACACAATAAACTGATTCTGTTCGGATTTACATCTGTATACATCTAAGGTAATTTATGGCAATCATAGAATAATTCTAGATTTGCATTTTGAGTAAGTTAGAACAGTATCGGCTGCACTAATCACACTATAAAGTTCTAAACATTCCTGTTACAAGTTAGTAAAAAAAAAAATTCTGTGGTGTTATTCACAAACAGATGCTAAAGTTGCTACCTTTCACAGGTTTTTTAACTAATTTTCCAGTATAAAAAGGTTAGTGTACTGATTCACGGAGAATCACTGTCCTGGTTTGGGCTGGAACAAAGTTAATTTTCTTCCTAGTAGCTGGTATAGTGCTGTGTTTTGGATTTCGGATGAGAATAATGTTGATAACACGCTGATGTTTTAGTTGTTGCTAAGTAGCGCTTATCTTAAGCCAAGGACTTTTCAGTTTCCCATGCTCTGCCAGCAAGCAGGTGTGCAAGAAGCTGGGAGGGAGCACAGCCGGGGCAGCTGACCCGAACTAGCCAAAGGGGTATTCCATACCATATTACATCATGCCCACTATATAAACTGGGGGGAGTTGGCCAGGGAACACCGCAGCTCAGGGATTGGCTGGGCATTGGTCAGCAGGCGGTGAGCAATTGTATTGTGCATCACTTGTTCTGTATATTGTATTATTATTATTATTATTATTATTATTATTATTTTCCCTTCCTTTTGTGTCCTATTAAACTGTCTTTATCTCAACCCACAAGTTTTACTTCTTTTTCCCCCCCAATTCTCTCCCCCATCTCCCTGGGCGGGGGTGTGAGTGAGCAGCTGCATGGTGCTTAATTGCCAGATGGGGTTGAACTACGACAATCACTAATAAAATAAAAAATACAGTACAGTATTTTTTTTTGGTGCCAGAACTACATAGCAGTGCTCTTCACAAGAAGATATTCTAATCTGATAAAAGATTCCACAACTAAATTCATTCATAAAATGAAGATTAAACAATTTTCTTGTATCTCTTCTTTTTTCTGGAAGGGTCATGACAGCACTAATGAAGGTTAAGTAGACTGAGGAATGATTTGTAGAATATCTGTGGGAGATCTCAGATATGTGTAGCTTATAGAAAAAGCATTGTAGCACCTACCACATCATGTGTCATGTCAGGTGAAAAAAATCTTTCTTCAATTCCCCAGGCATTTCAAATATAATTACTCTCAATACAATGGGTGAAGAATCCTATTAGTTACGAGTCAAGTGTTCAAGCTCATTCTTTTCTTTCCTGTTTTATTATACTTGGCTGTTTTTTCACCATCACTTTTTAAAAGTACAGTTGTGTTGAGTCCAATATTGAAATTATAATTGAAACTGAAGCCATAGGAACATATAAGACATGCAGTGCCCCAAGTCAGTTGGCTATGCACAAGCAGGACAGCAGGCAAGGAGACTTCCTCTGCTCAATGTGTGATCCAGGCACAATCTGCATCCTTTGGTGTTAAGATCAAGGCAGTGCTAGGACTCTCTTAGCAGACAAAGGAAAGTAAAAAGCTTTGACTTCTCCCTATATCTGTTCATGGACTTGTCCAAACATGGAACTGAGCAAGGACATGTTGTGGATTGTAAAAGGATTTCAATAGGTTTGGAGTTGTCTTGTGAGAATTTATGAGGCTGGGCATGTTGACCTTATTATGGACTGTATACAGAGCACAGTTAGCTTAGTAGTGAAATGTCTGCAATACCCACAGGAAGGGAAAGAATAGCTGGTGATAGCCATCTCTTTGAAAAGACTTGAGTTAAAGGGTAATACCAAAACTATTAATTTTGCTATTTTTGCTGTGGCTGTGAACCTACAAAACTTGCTTTGTCCCATAAGGGAAAAAGCCCATGACAGAGACTAACAAAAGACTTGACTGTGGCTGAAGGAAAGAGATTAACTTATTGCAGAAAAATGGCTATCAGGGAACCAAACTAAAACATGAGGCTTGTCTGAATGTGCATGAAGAAGTTAGCCTTGCCTATGTTGCCATCAAGCTGGTGAGGTGTAAGTACACTAGGCAAGAACGTATAATGCTTGCCAGTCTCAGGAACCTGTGATTATACGCTTTATTTCCTCTGCTAATGTATATGGTGTTTTGTTGTTTAAATGGATTTTCTGACCAGTATACACATCTCCTAAATGGGAGAACGCCACAAGTGCTTGAATTCAGGTGAACAGAGTGCATAGTTGTATGCAGGGTTTGACAGTTTCTCAGCAGTTTTGACATTTCTTCCCGAAAGAGACAAAAGGTCTGACAGCTGGGGATGAATGCAATCTGAAAACTCAGAAAGGAAGCATGTCCAGCTAACTGCATATCCATAATAGAGATGCATCTATTTTATGAGCTCTCTGTAGTGTGTGTTCAGAACCCATCCTGAGTGCTTATCTCCAAGCCCCAAATGGGGGAGGGAGGGCTAGTTCTGTTATACATGAGATTTTCATTAAATTAAAGAAAAGCCAATGCTTCTTTTGCCCAGAGCAGGATTACTTCAACTCTAGAAACTGTGGGCCCAAACTTATGAGACTGACTGATGTCTATTCTTTTCACTGTTGGAAGGAAAGTCCTAGACACTATACCATTATCAACTGCTAGGTCAATTTGTGAAGGAAGACACACAAAACCAGTCAAAAAGGGCAGTCCAGCAAATTAAAATCACTGATGCCAAAACAAAATCCTTCAAGCTCAGCTGCCAGGCAAAATAGTCACATTGGAAGGCAACATACCATAGCACTCATACTAGCTAACAGAGAATTCAAGAGGAATCATATTAAAAATAGGAAAGATGTTTGTAGCAGAAAATAGAAATGTAGCAAAATATGAAAAAATGAAAGCCATATAGCACTACAACAAGAGTGAGAGTTTTAAACTCCAGTGCAGTCTCGGTGCTAACATATGGCTGTGAGAGCTGGAGCTACCCAAAGTGTAAAATCAGACAGCCTAAAAAGTAAGTGTCTATAAAAGATTCTGATTCCGGATAAATATACTTTTAACCAACATGGAGAGATGAAAATTCAAAATCACTGGCCAGCAGCTTATGTCCATCAGTATGAAGAGCACATTCTTCAGATGCGGAGTGTGTACCTCAGATGCCAGGACACAGACACTCACCCAGAGCTGTCAAATGCAAACTGACCAGTGTCACAAAAAGAGGCTGTGCAAGAAAAGCCCTTGGAAAACCCATTAGCAAGCAGGATGCATTAGCAAGGCAGTCACAACTCTGTAGGGTACTTGGAAACAGCAGCAAATGGCAGAAGTAGAGAAGACTAGTTTCTGACCCATTCACTTACATTGGCAAGGAGTTATTAAGCCAAAGAATACAATCATTAAAAGTGACTGCATCCTTAGGTCAAAATAGCCAATTTCTTGATTAATTCAAGTGAACAGAATCTTCTACTAAAATTTTGAATTCCCTGGCACTTGCAGGTAATCAAAGCTATCTAATAACAGCTGCATCTTTTGTATAATTATTGTCTACAGAGAACAGAACTTGTCAGAAACTTCAAGATGCTTTAATAGTATATAGGAGACTAGCAGATAAGGGCCATGGGTTCAGTGTATCCCAGTTTACTTGCTACATGTATTGTGAAATGCATTCCTCCTCATGGCTTTAAGAGACCAGAAATCTACATGAAAAATATAAAATGTGACCTTCCCCTTTCACTGTTTTGAAAGTTGTTGGGATAAGAGGACTGTGCTTAGTTCTTGCATGTTGGGAGAGAGAGAATGCTCATCTTCCACTTGGAGAGCTCTGCTCTGATATGACTTCTGCAGGGCAGGCCGTTGGGGAAGCTGTGGCAAGAGGGTGGTGTATAGGGAAGACTGTTGCCTTCAGCAGGATGGATGATATATACCTACTACAGGGCTGGACACCTGGTCTCAGGTTACAGAGAGAATACATAGGCTGTAATCACAAAAGAGAGCACTTTCTTTGAACCTGAGTGCCCTTCATCTCTGTAATCCAATGTATTTTCTGTTTCTTCATTAGATGTACCTAAAGGTATCAGTACAAGGCTCAGTTGCTTTTAGAAGCTGTGCTAAGCAATTCTGCTTTGGAAGCATTTATTCTGTGAAGTAAATAAATAAATAAACCTGACAAACATGTTTTTCAAAACTCTGAGGAACTGCACATCGCCTGCTGGCACTTCTGAATTTAGTGTGCTGCATATTGAATTGTTTCTGCTCTCCTGTATTTTGCTTCCCTTTCAAAAGCTTTTTCTACTGCTATTTGTAAAACATCTTGTGGGCAATTCCTCTGCTTGCAGCCTTGCCTGTCACATTGTTTTTCCTTCACAAATAGTATAAGGAAATAGAGAATGACTGTCTGGGATGATATAGGTTCTTTTGTTGCTATTACATATGGACAGACTTGTGTTGTAAACTGGTTACCACCTGTTTTCTTCTGAAAATGGAGAAGCAGTTTTCTTCTTTCTTACAAAATACATGAAACATCTAATTAATTTTGCTCGTATCCACTCATTTATGTAAGAAATTCTCTTAGGACCACATGCTGAAATCTTAGTCAAAATTCTCAGTAATCCATTAAGACTTCAGGTGTGTTTAATACTAGTATTTTCATGAATTGGAAAGGAGAGGGTGGGTGTAGTATCACATTGTGATACTAAATCCAAGAAATCCCGCAAAGTATTCACACTCAGTTTTGGAGTGACAACTGTTGTATCACTGTGTATGTCCTCTCAGATCAAGTCTTCCAGAACATTTGCTTCTCAGATCTTATGACTTGAATGTTTGGTACCATTGAGTTGTTCCTCTTGCAGATGGGTGGGGCAGCATTGCTTCCAGTCTTTATACATGTGTTTCTTACAGGGAATTTGGAGTTTGACACAGGTTGCCCTGTAGAGACCACAAGGGTGTACTCAACCTCCAGCTCTGCAAAATCAATGGGATCTGTTGTAGAGGGACTGAAGGCTTGTTGATAACTTTTGAAGTCTGGAGTTTCACTCTTCACTCTTTCACTCTTTATCTCCCAACGATGGACAAAACATGAGTAAATAAATTTGCTTCCTTCTGCTCCATCAAAATGTTACAAACTCTTTCTGTACTGTCTCAATAAATTATTTATCATATTGAGAGCTATTTGTGCCACATTTGTGCCACAAACACTGTTCTTACTGCTTTTATTCTTTGATCAGGCAAGTATCAAGTCAACAGCATTCCTATTTCGGCTCCACTGGGACATTGAACAGAACGGCACTGGTGAGCCATTTAGCCCCAAAAGAAGTTTGGGGCTTAATTATAACTAAATTCAAACATTTCAAACATTCTGTCCTTTTTCAAATCCTTGGCTTTTCCTTTAGATCCATCAGTCAGTACTTCATTAGGTATGTTCTATTTCCCAGCAGCTTGTCACTTATGATAATAAAATACATGGTCATGAATCTGCCTAGAGGAGGTTTTAAATAAATCTGTGTACATTTATAAATTCAGGTGAACATATAATTCTTAATGTCCTGCATGGTTACATGATAAATAATTGTCATTGACTTCCCTCATTTTTAATTTCAGTGACAAAAGACTTGTTGCCATACATTTGAATAGCAGAAAGAGTAACAAGGCACAGCAGAATACAGTTGTTTGTTGTGTTCTGTGGGGGTTTTTTATGTTGAATCTTAAATAAATTTTTACACCTTGCTAAGAGCATTTCTCCATGGAATTTTTAAGGGCAAAATTAGTTGTAATTGTGTAAAATGTGATGTTTAATTATTTTCTTTAGTCAGTGGCATGCTGGGAATATGGGTCTGAGGGGTACCAGCCAGATAGTGCAGCCTTGAGGAAAGCCTTGAATGGGTGCACTTCTTCATGTCCAAGGAAACTGTGTGATGTTGGGAGCAGAGACGACTGGCTTTGTCATCATTTGCCTGGGGGTGATAGAGCAGAGAAGTGAGCATCCTGTGGGCAGTGGTCTCTGTTGTAGGTTCTTTGGACTTCAAATGGAACTGAAAGTACTTAGTACCTTGAAGGACCAAACAGTAGCCTATGAACTGAAGAGCAGACAATTTAGTTAATAATCGGTCACAAACAAAGAAAAAAAATATGGGAGAAAAGCAGTGTGGCAGTCAAGGCCAAGCACAGATAGATGGAGTTTAACCATTTATAGGAGCCTCTCTGGGGACTGTGATGGATTTTAGAGGAGGCCATATGTGACTGTTAAATTGGTTCAACAAACCAAAATTATCTGTAGCAAAATTTGATTTTTCATTGAAAATCTATTTTTTTATCTAAAGCACTCAAATTTTTTTCAGATAAAACAAGTGGA
Organism: Gymnogyps californianus; assembly: GCF_018139145.2. Classification (NCBI taxonomy): domain Eukaryota; kingdom Metazoa; phylum Chordata; class Aves; order Accipitriformes; family Cathartidae; genus Gymnogyps; species Gymnogyps californianus. Next base: position 11,701,344 of record NC_059481.1, read on the forward strand.
AAAGGAACTGTCAGTTTTAGAACAGGAAGCTGATCTTTTTCACAGAAAGTAACTGCCTCCTACAATTTTTTCTGAAACTATTATTCTCCAATTAAAAAGACTGTCAATAATGAAACATAATCTAACAATTATGCCAAATTCTCTTGTTCATTTAAATTCTGAGATGGTGCAGTATTGTACTGACTGGGTCTGAGTCTTATACCTCTTCAAAAAACTGTTTTGCAAAGAGCAGACAAGATGAGTTTGGTTCTTGTTAAGTGACTTTTGTTTTCATCAAGTTTTACCCCTTCTTGGGGATAAAAGGGCCTGTGGTTTTTAACTTTTTTAGTTCTAGTGGCTAATTCTCTGAGTTTTCCAGCCCCCTGACTCTTTCTCCCTCTATGAGATTCCACATCTCAAGATTCATTGCAGTGAATTGATATTATTAATACTCTGACTAACTCAAACTAAGAAACAGGGCTGTATTGTGACAGCTACCAAGACAGTATGTGTCCCAGAGCCATTATGGTCTAAACAGTCTATCTATCTGAAGGATAGGCAGGGAAACAGGCACACGTGTGAGAGTAGTTCAATGCCAGAGATGCTTGGTAGATCAGTCTGGCTTCACTCTGGAACAAATCACAGTCTTGCTCACTGAGTCCCTCCATTTCCTGCCAAGAGAATCTGCACAGATTGTGACTTTGGCAGCCATCTTCTGAATTGCCAAGAAAATTATGAAATGGGTGCTAACTATCTGAGTGCAAGTAAAGGCCTTTAATATCCCATGATATGTAGCTACGCATTTCTGGCCAGTTCTGTTTAATATCTTTATCAATGATCTGGACAAGCGGATTGAGTGCACCCTCAGGAAGTTTGCAGATGACACCAAGCTGGGCAGGAGTGTTGATCTGCTTGAGGGTAGGAAGGCTCTACAGAGGGATCTGGACAGGCTAGATCGATGGGCCGAGGTCAATTATATGAGGTTCAACAAGGCTCAGTGCCGGGTCCTGCACTTGGGTCACAACAACCCCATGCAACGCTACAGGCTTGGGGAAGAGTGACAGGAAAGCTGCCTGCCAGAAAAGGACCTGGGGGTATTGGTCGACAGCCATCTGAATGTGAGCCTGCAGTGTGCCCAGGTGGCCAAGAAGGCCAATAGCATCCTGGCTTGTATCAGAAACAGTGTGGCCAGCAGGACTAGGGAAGTGATTGTCCCCCTGTACTTGGCACTGATGAGGCCACACTTTGAATACTGCGTTCAGTTTTGGACCCCTCATTACAAGAAAGACATTGAGGTGCTGGAGCATGTCCAAAGAAGAGCAATGAAGCTGGTGAAGGGTCTAGAGCACAAGTCTGATGAGGAGTAGCTGAGGGAACTGGGGTTGTTTAGCCAGAAGAAAAGGAGGCTCAGGGAGACCTTATCGCTCTCTACAACTACCTGAAAGGAGGTTGTAGCAAGGTAGGTGTCGGTCTCTTCTCCCAAGTAACAAGCGATAGGACAAGAGGAAACGGCCTCAAGCTGCATCAGGGGAGGTTTAGATTGGATATTAGGAAAAATTTCTTCACCAAAAAGGTTGTCAAGCATTGGAACAGGCTGCCCAGGGAAGTGGTAGAATCACCATCCCTGGAGGTATTTAAAAGACATGTAGATGTGGCTCTTAGGGACATGGTTTAGTGGTGGACTTGGCAGTGCTAGGTTAATGGTTGGACTTCATGATCTTAAAGGTCTTTTCCAACCTAAACGATTCTATGATTCTATGATCTACCCTAAAGTAATTCCAACAAGGTAACAGGTTAATTATATATTTCTAACTAAATACTTGTGTAATTTTAAAGGAGTATTTTTCCCAAGGTGGTCATAAATTGTAAAGATAGATAGCATTAGGCAATTACCATTTTGAAGAATAGATGTTGTCACCATTAAAAGTGGGTACTTAGGACATATAATAGCAGTGTCACATTCATCACAGCATCTAAGAGACAGGATGCTTAAATGCAGTGAGAAGGCTATTAATGCAGAAAGGTTTTAAAACTGCCATCAGATCTCTTGTACTCAATACTGGTGCTTTACATAAAAATTGCCTGCACTGATGATAAGGTAACTTGTCTGAGCTCAAAGCATTGGAGAACAATCAAATATGATAAATGATTGCCAGCTGCTGCCATTTTCATAGAGACACAAACTTAAGATAATACAGCTAAGACAATTCACAGAAACTTCAGGGGGGTGACCCCTTCAAGTATTGTGTGATTCCTGACACTCAGTCAATGTAAAAGATACCTAATTTTTGTAGGCAGTAACAGGCTGATTTTCAATACATCCAAAAACATCTATCTATATGCAGTAGACACAGTCTATACTGAAAAACAGTGTTATATATTTAACTTATCCATAATTATTATTTAGAATAGCTACACTCATTATAGAGACTCCCATAAAATATTATCAGACCATCTGTACTGAGCAATTGCAGTTGCTAATTTTGTTCATGGTCGAGGGTGCACAGCACTGTTGCAAATGATGCCTGAGTGAAGTTCAAATTCAACACATTAGCAGAGTAGGCATTTAAAGTGAAGTATAATTTTGATTTTATAATAGAAAATTGTTATGGATATTGTATACTTTTATGTTCAGGAAATTTCCATGAGCTCACATGCAGCAGGGTGAAAATATACCTAATTTTTTCAAAAAGAAAGGAAACACCTGTTTGGGGACCAATTATGAACTTCATAGAACTATCAGTCCTAATTACTAAATAGCTACAGGATTCTCATTTAAGCAAAATCAACCATACTTGAAAACTAAACTTAGAATGTAAATGATGCAATCACTCATAATTCATTCTGCCACAGTACACAAAAGCAGAGCCTACAGTAAACTGTTTTCAAATCTTTTGTGCAAATTAATACAGCCAATACTAGATTTTAAAAAGCAGTTAAGGAGAAATAGATCTTTTAAGGGTACTATTTTTTATCCAGCATTTTAAAACCAATCTTAAACTTGAATGCATCTGCTTTAAAAGAAAGACTTAGCAGAAAAGGCAATGTTGTAAGCAGTCTGACTTTGAGGAGAGTGATCTACATTTGCTGCTCAAGAGAAATATTAGCTGCTCATTAAAGAATGTTGTATTACCATTTGCAAGACCCATACTTACCTGTAACTGGTAAGTTAAATCTTAAATCTGGCAGTAGATAATATCTACTGCCCATACATTAGTGGAATCAATGATCCAAGGTAATCCAAGGATAATTTCTCAGGCAAGTTAACTGAGGGCAAGACCTCAAGATCTCAAATACAGCTACAGCTCTCCTGGGGAAGAAGAGAAGACTCTCAATATCAATCCTTGATTTGCAGGTCTGAGCCTTTTTGCAGGCTAGAATGACCACACAAATTAGTTGTCCAAACTCAGATTGAGGTTTACTGCTGTTACCCTTATCAATGGAAACTCATTATAACAACTGAATATCAATTCATGTTACATGTCATTTTTATGTGAAATTTCTTTTTGCGCTCAAGTAAATACCACCCTATGCACACATAAATATTAACCCCACAGAAAGTTGGTTACTTAGTACAATACATTCCAAAGCAGCAATTCTATGGTCTATAGTGTTGTTCACTTATCACGTGCGAAGTTTAGCTGGAGCTGAGAAGTTTAATGTCTATGGTATTTCTGTGTACCAGTACCAAATACTTTGTAAGCCACTATTAATCCTATGAGTAGCTTGGGAAAGAGTTTGCAGTAAAAAATATATTAATCAAATTTAGTCGTTCTTTCTGTTTGCAAATTGCTTGAACAGATTGTGAGATCTTCTTATTTGTTTGCCATCAGTTATTCTTTATCAAATATTATGGTGAGGAAAAATGAGCCTACTGATTGATCACAAATTATTTGCTGATGTTGTAAATATATATATAAACATAATATACTCCTGTACATATAATAATTTCATATGCCATCTGTGTGATCCATCACTTCAGAAAATATTATTAAATCCCTGTGCCTTAACCTTTTTTCAACACAAAATGTTACATTTCTCCAAAATCACGTTCCACAGACATTCCTAGCAATAAAACTGTTTTTCACGTGAATTCTACACTATCTAACCACTTGGAATCTGTCTATTTATCTCACAGTGACAGTGTCCAATCTAGTGTCGATCAGATCCATGCTGGGCTGGCAGTTTCAGTGGTCCATATGTATATAGCACTCACAAGGATGACTGGATATATATTATCCTGAAAAATCTCTTTGTCATTAAAGCTGATCTAGGACCTTCTGTTTACTCTTGTTTACTCCTGATTGTACAGCTTAAGTCTGGTAATATCACGTATTGCTTCCGCCTTTTTAGTCGCACTGGTAAATCATATTAAATGAGGCCTTCTTGCAGATGGTCCCTGTATGAGTACATCTTTGGATGAAGATAGATGGTAACAAAGGAAGTTCCAGATTGCAGCAAACCATGGATTCTTGTCCCTGCTGTTTTGAATACCTACATATTCACTGAAGCTTTTACTTGAAGTAAGGTTTGGGAAGAGTTGAATTCCCTAGAGGGTGTGCTGAGATTTTTGATTTAACTCTGATTACTTCAACAAACACAATGCATTTGCATTTGCAGGGCAGGAAAAGCAATGCTTAAATGAAACTTAATTCCATGTTTTGAAAATCTGCAAATTATTTGAACTCTGTTACTGGTCACTTTGGATTTTATTACAGTATAATGGCATGAAAAATTAGCAAGCCACAGTATTCCTTCATAATTGGAAAACATAACATTACAGATAATCGAATGTAATTGTCCAGAGGTTCAAGGAAGTGTTTCCACAGGCAATAATTTATATAACAAGAAAGAAAACCCCATTGTCCACTTAGAAGGGTTAAAGGTGAGGAAGTGGGAATACAAACTATGCTATGCAATCAAATTCTTGACATAATTGCATTTGGTTTTGTTTTGTGTACAGAAGTCACATAAAATCATGTGTTCTAAGAGTAGTATTTACTTTAAAGAAATCTTTCTGCACATGTATTAGAAAACATGAAAGAAACTATGTAAAAGTTCAAGCATTCAGCACATTTAACCATTTATGAGTTAGTTATTAATATTTTATAAACTGTCACTTAAAAGAACAGGAAAAATACTGCTCACCAATTCAGAGAAAGTAAGTGATCTTTAGTTTAATGGTTTAACATATAAGCTTCATGAAATTATGAAACATGCTGGTTGCTATGGTACACATGCATTTCTCTGATGGAATAGATGGGAAAGTAACATAATACACATTGCGTTCTCTTGCATGAAGAATATAACTCCTTTTGGATCTTTTTGAGTCTGTCTGGCTTTTTCTTCTACAGACTTAATTTCCTATCTTTACTCTTTCTTAGTGAACAGTATTCTTTGCTCATGGTAAAAATGCATCCAGCAATTGAATTGCCCCTTTTTTTTAAAGTGGACAACCTTGCGATGCACTTTTTTAAAGTATCTGTTACATTTACAGCAGTTGAACCGTGACAGATTTTGAAAGATTGTGAAAAAATATTGCTATTTCTGCCAGCAAGAAGTGTTTCATGAATGCAAAAGCTGTACAGAAAATAGAGCTCAAATTCATACTGTATAGGGTATTTTTACCACCTTGTATATAATACACTGTACATCATAATTTCTCCCTAATTTCTGTCTTACTCTACTCTTTCATGAACCATTCATAATCATAATAACTAAAACAAATAGTGGTTGTTATTTTGACTGTGATTGTTTTAAAATGTCAGGTAAGTATAACAGATTGTGCTGTTTGTGTAGACTCTGAAACAAATTCTCAGTAAAGGGGGTACAACTGAAGTTACTGAAACATATCAAATCATTTGTGTGACTAGAACACTAAAATCTAATTGTAAGCTAAGAGATATAAAGTTGGATGGCATGTAATAGTAAGGACATATAAATGTATAGACAACTCAGAAAAGAAGAACCTGGGCATATTACAGATAAATGTGTCAGCTAGGAAAGTCCAAAGGCACACCTTTGGCAACGTGTACAGATCATCAAATCCAACTAAAGAAGAGGTGAGCATATCCTTAGCACATAACTGAAGAAGAAAAATAAGGGTTGTATGGGTGAATCAGTTTGGGAGAAAAATGCTGGAAGTAGCGTGCAAACAGTAACAAGAGATCATTAAAGTTCCTGATAGTTTTCTATTAAAAAGCCAGTTTGCCCAAAATCGGGCATTTCTATTTTTTACCTGAAATTTTTAATGTGCACAAACAGGACAATCCTAACAATTACGTTTCAAAAGGGGAAAATATTTCACTGGTGGAAAATCTGATCAGGACCAAAAAAAGTTACAGAGTGTGTGAATGAAAATTCATCACCAAATGAGGATACTGTCAGTGAGTTTTGGTGGGGCTAAAGGGGAAGGCTGAGTCTTTTCTATAAAGGTGTAGATATATGTATAAAATACCTACCACTAAAACTCATGGATAAGCCAAAGATTGGGAGAACAGTAACAATGAAGACAGGATGTCCACACAAAAATAATGTAAATAACCTGTAGAACTGCCTTAAAGAAGTGCTTTAAGACAGGCAGATGCAAAGTTATTCATCCTGGGATGCAGAAAGCTGGCCAAAATACCTAAGACAAGACCACATCTTTAGAAGACAGCAAACATGTATATCCTTCAGGCCAAAGTCTGTCTTGGAGATATCCAAACAGGCTGTAAACAAGCCAACTCACACTGCATATACTAGAGCTATGGCAAAACAGACTCCTAAACAATCTGATTTATCCTGCCAAGAAGTCTGATAAAAACTAGCTGGAGTATCTCTGTGATGTACTACTGTCTATGATACTGAAGTACTTATTAGATATGACTCTCATATCTAGAAGAGATATTTTTTAATGATGGGTTGTTTCCGGTTGTTTACTAGACTTTCTTAAATTTCTGTACTAGCTCCTCTCTTCTTCTAGGCAAGAAGATTTAAATAGGTAATTTTCATCTTCAGAAATCTACACCAGTTTTCTGCTTCTGCCAAAACTTTGTACAAGGCCTGGAATCTGTACTGGGATTGTGTGTGGTTAACTACTGTTTTCTCTGTGTATTTATCCCTTTGCTTTGTCTGTGTAAAGTCGTCCACATGCAGACACAAAAAAGGCTAACTTTTAACAATGTAGCCTAAAATGTATTTGCCCCTATTTTCTCCGATCTCTGTGTATGCTTAGAGTAGAACTATTGGCCTCCAGTTATAATGCTAGCATCCAAGTTCTAATTCAGGGCTTCTGTTGTCTAACTTGTCAAAGTGTAGGTATTGCATCTAACGTGGTGGATATCTTTGTTCTGAGATCTTGGCTGCCGTTTCTTTCATGGCTTTCATCAGATAATATTAATGTTTGATGGGTTTATTTAGATCATATGAATCAGTTCATGTCTGTGCTCCTTGGGTTTGCAATAACAATTAGAGAACAAAACATGTTTGTAGGCTCATTTACCTTTTAAATATCTCTCAGTTCTTACATGTATCAAATTCTTTTTTAAATTTGTCTCAAGAGATGCTTTTTCTTGGTGTCTAGTTCACTAGGGTAGCTGATTTGTCTACTGGAATGGAATGTTCTCCTTTAAAAGGTGTGAGAATAGAGAATTTTGAGAATTTTCCTGATATCTCTGCAGTCTGCGCTAGCCTGTGGAATTTTGGCAAGAATCTTTTAAACTAACTTCATGTCTAGGCAGGTTTTATTGTAAAACTGGTCATATATTATACAGCATTTACTATTTGGATTATTAGTAAGTCACATTGTCTTTTAAATGAAGATAGAATAGTTAGTTGCCCTTTTACTGGTATTTTGTGCCCTGAATATGATATAAGTTTTGACTTCCACTTCCATAACCTTTTTTAACCTGAAGTATTATCACAAGAATAACAAGCCATTGTGTGTCATTATCTGCTTGGAAACAATTCTGCTATTAATGTCTAGTTGTATTCTGCAATCTGAAGCCATTTCATGTGTGTTCACTGAGCCTGATTCTCTAGGACTCTGAGTTTGGTATAATCAGAACAATATTTCATGACAGCTTTGCTTAAGAATACATTATGGTAGTTAAAGGTAAATAAAATGTACATTAGGAAAGAATCAGACCTTTCAATCTTCTTTGCAAAACTTTATTATATTCCCTTTTTTACAGGTATTCTGTCTTCTGCTTACTTTACTTATTTGGGTTAATGTTGCAACTCTAAGAACTAGAGTTCATATTTTTTAAATGAAAGCTGAATTTCCAAGCATTATTCTGTAAAAAGAATTAAATTACTTTTCCATTATATTAGAGCACATAGAGATTCACTTATATGTTGCCTATTCTAAGTTAGAATACTTTAAATGTAAATATTGTTCCACCATGACAACGAATGATATTTGAGACACTGAAATGGCTAGTGTAGCTAGAAAGTTCAAGAGAATGTGACTATTTATTTCCTGATGCTAACAAGGAGAAGTAATGAGGGAACAGAAGTTTAAACATAGGTTCTAAAGCAATGCAAAACCAAGGTCAGCTAAATTTTGCAGGAAAAAGATCACATCAAAACCAACATGCAGTGCAGAAAAGATAAACAGTGCCATGCAAAGAAGTTCAGGTTGCAGGACAGGGACAGAGACACAAAGCCTAAACCAGTGTATCTGCAGTAGAGAGAAAGAAAAATAATGCTTACAGGAGATGAAGAGTCATGGGCAAAACCAAGGACTTCATATTCCACTGTAATAACTATCCAAAAAAAAAAAAAAAGGGAAAACCAGCAGCACCTACAGTGCTTAAGAATATTGAGAATTCCAGGGAGCAAGAGGATATCTACCATATGACCTTAACTGCTTCACAAACTCTTGATTTAAATGCTCTGCAGGAAAAAAGGGTGCTATATTTGCAATTGAGCTATTATATCACAAACCAATTCAATTGCAGCTGAATCACGGGACCAGCTGCAATATGAGCCCCAGAAATATTGATAGTATTACAAATATTACACTAGAGAAATGTAGCTGAGAGCTGGTGATATACAGTATATGTACTCTGAGTCCTGTAAGCAAAAACAAGCTGTTAATAAGAAATCTGAAACAAGCAACATTATCTCTTGGAGTCTGTAACAGCTGACAGGCAGAAATACCTTGCAGAGCAACAGTGTAGCATGAAAAAGAGCAACTTGCTCACTAACTGCCATCAAAAATACTCCAAACTGAAAGAGGGAGGACAACAGCATCCCAGTATGATGGGGATCGTCCACCCTTCCAGCAGCCCTAGTAAAACAATCGAAGAAGGAACAGGCATATCTTCAATGTCCAGTGGTGTTACATCTTCTGAAACAAGCACAGTGTGGATCTGCCTCCAAACAGTGATGACAAAGTTTTTTGCTAAGCTAGAGATTGGCATTGGCTCAGAAACACTTAATAGTGAAGAATAACATTGCTCACGAACAGCCTCTGAGGGCCTCTTGCCTGCTTTGCTAACATTCAGGAGTGACTATTTCGTGTTAAATTATACAAGCTCTCCTGTCACCTGACAAAGTCTTCTTCATCCTGTGGTACATACCTCCAAAAACGAGTAACTATGGATGCTTCCAGGAAGTATTCTAGTTTACACTGAACTTAGTATAAACTGAATGAGGTACTTTCTAGGTGTTAAGATCAGAGCAAATAATAGTTTTATTTTAGGAAATGGAAAGGGCAAGGAAAAAATTATGCAGTGCTATGACATCAAGTTACAGTGACTTCTAACTAAGAAAGAAAGAACACAAGGCTGAGTGGAGAAAAGCTGATAGTAAGTTTCCCTGCTTTGGACAGTCGATTTCTTTGTCCATCCAAACCCTAAGAAAGGTACCAGGAGAAGTATCACCACAAGAGTTAAAAGCACCTTAACACTCTGGGCTCAGTTCACTTTCTCGTTAGTGATTTGCATCCCCCTTCCTATAGCCAGGGAGAGTGTCATCCACAAGACTGGAAAGGAGGGCTCCTCCAGCTTCTCTTGCTGGAGCCCTGTTGAACTCCATGTGGAAATAAATGCTGATTGAGAAGTATGAGCAGGACCCTAGTCTCCTGGTTCTCACCTGAGAGAAGACTCTGATCTAATTCCCGCTCCAGTTAATGTTATTTATACATATTGAAATAGTATTGGCAGGAAATTAATCTTCTCTTCCATCTTCTTACACCCCCAAATAACTTACAACTTAGTAGATCAACAATGAGAATTCAAATTCACTCAGGCAAAGAACAGAACTAGACCTGGATCTCCTACATGCTTCAAAATTTACCTAGCCTTTAAGATACTAGAAGAGGGAAGACTGATGAAAACAACTCTGGCCCATTTGTGAATCTTATCCAGAAAATACTCCAAAAAACTATTCAGCAAAGATAATCCAGATCTGTAACTATTTGAGGGAACTAAGTGAAACTGCATTTTTGTTGAATTTAGTGCATGGAAAAAAATAATTCACCCAAGCATTTATCTACAATTTTGCTTAAAAGGAACTAAGCATAAATTCCAGACAATTTAATCACTGATATTATAAGACAGACACATGCTTACAACTTAAAACAGAGATATTCTCAAGAAGCAGCAACAGAGAGAGGAGCATTCTATTTTCCAGTAATGAATGTTCAATTGAGATCATTTATGGGACAGTAAGGGAAGTGCAAAGAGTATAGTGATTGACAGTAAAAAGAGATTTCTGCCCCATGCGGTCACGGTGTAATTCTGCAAAGGGGACTGTAGGATACAAATACACAAGCTGACCTGGCTCCAGTACATTCAGACAAGAATTGTAATCAGAAAACTGAAGCTGCTACAGTCTACTGAAATGCCCTGTTCAGACCATGTTACACTGCAGTGAAATGTGAATGATTTCTTGCCAAATGGGAATTTCAGCAAAAGATGTCTTCTCAGTACCCTCAACGGCTTCCACAGAGACAGCGGGAAAGGCAGCCAAGAGACGAGTGGTGATGGCAGAATGGACAGAAAAGGACCCCTCTCTAGCAGTACTGGACCATCACAACACACAGAAGTTTATAACGCAGCCTGTGCTGAAACTGATGTGCTCCGAACAGGATTCTGTTTCCTCTCCGATGACTGTAGCCCCTGTGGTGAGGGGTTGACCTTGTCCAGCTGCCAGCTGCCCACCCAGCTGCTCTCCCACTCCCCTCCTCAACAGGATGAAGGAGAAAATAAGACAGAAAATCTTGTGGGTCGAGATAAAGACAGGGAGATCACTTACCAATTACTGTCATGGGCAAAACAGGCTTGATTTGGGGAAAATTAATTTAATTTCTTGCCAATTAAAAATAGAGTTGGATGGTGAGAAGCAAAGCCAAAAAATACCTCCCGTCCCCCCAGGTTCACTTCACTGCCTTACCCTCGACTCCTCTACCTCCTCCCCACCTGGAGCTTCTCTGATGGGCTCAGCTGTGCCCTGCGGCGGGGCCGTTGGGGAAGCGGGAACCAGCTGTGTACAGCAGGGCAGCCTTACCCTTTCCTCACAGAGGCTGCCCCTGCAGCCCCCTCGCTACTGAAACCTGGAGATGTAAACCCAGCACAGCCCGGAGGAGGACGAAGACTGCACGAGGCAGCTGAGCATGGTAAGCAAAGCCGGTGGCCAGGAGGGAGAGGTGCCAGGTGTGTGCGAGCGAGAAGGGCTCCATCCAGCCTCAGCAGCCACACAAAGCACTGCCACCATGTCAACCACAGTCCTAGCTGCGTCTGGTTCATGATAGCAATGACAAATCAAATGCAATTGCAAAATAGTGGCCAACAGTGAGTCCATTCCCAAAACCAAATGGAACAGGGAGCTTTAGCTCTTCAGCTCGTTTGGAAGAGTAGGAAGAAATGGGGTTTGGAAACTTGCAAGACTCCACCGAGAAAAACTGAAGCAGCAACAATACTGAGGCAAATCCCCCACCACAACTAATAGCACAGTGACAGACTGAACCAGCACACATGTTTTTACAGGAGTGAGCGCCCAAACAGAGTGAGAAGAGCTGTGGAAAAGACTGTCCCTCAGGTGGGCTCTGGGCTGGCAGGCAGAGCTCAGCAGAACAGTGAATGACAAAGGCTGCAGCGCTGGACCTGCACGGGCCACTGATGGAAAAGGAAGGAGGGATTTCAGAGGAGATATCAAAGTCAGCCCCCCTGCTTATGGCTTGAAGCCAAGCTGCTGTTGCAGAATCTGAGAAACATGATTGTCACTAGAAGACTTCCAGCAGAAAAAAAAATTAGTATATATTAGCATCCTCATCCCCGCACAAGTATCACTTTCCTCTCTAGCAATCCACTTCCTTATTTGTAGAGGAACCTGTACCTGGAGAAGGGTGTGAAGATTTCCTTAACAGATTATGGTTGAAGATAAGCTGCAAAATAATTTCTCTTCTGTATGCTTTAGCTTCCATTTATTTCCAAAGGGACTATCTAGATTCTGAACTCAGGTTAGAACTACCCAAATCATCAGTTTAGTGGCTTTTTTGTTTGTTTTTTTTCTTCAGTGAAAATGATAGTAAAATAAAGACATTCAGACTAGACATTATGTTGCAACTCCCAAAATATGAGATTTTCATAAACAATAGCAGCAAAGCAGAAGCTGCAAAAAATGAGCTTAAATTTATATTTAAGTTTCAAATTTAAAGCCAACTATCTCTGATGTTGGCTGAGAGAGTATTCTGAAAAGTCACCGTTGCAAAATCTGCAACGACACCAAACCAAACTAAAAGATTTCTGTTTTGCGCCAAAGTCAAAAACTAGGGCTTTTGTTGATGAACTTAGACCCCACTGGGAGTGAACCCGAGTTGTCTGCTCTAACTCTATTGCAGGTTTTAAAGAGGAGCAGCGGCACTTTCCAAACGGCAGTTCCTTGCCTGGACAGCACCTGCCGTTCCTCGGGAGCCAGGTGAGCCGAGGGAAGCAACCCATGTTCACACGTAACGGGAAAGTTCGCCAGGATGCAACGCAGGAAAAGTGAAACGGTTTACTTTTCAGAGGAAAATCTCTGCTTGATGCCTTTCCCCGCAGCTAAGCCAAATGACTTCTTTATTGATTGCTGAAGAGCATTTGCAGTGTCGGCTGGAGCCGGGGCGGGAGGTGGCTCGGGCGGCTGCCGGATTCCCCGAGGTGCGGCCGAGCAGCCCGTCAGGGCGCCCCGTTACGGCCGCTGCCCCCCAGCCTCGGGTGAATAACCACCGGAGCAGCGGGACTGGGTTACAGCCGGAGGGACTGCGAGGGACAAAGGCGGGGGGGGGGGGGGGGGGGAGAGGCTCGGGGGAAACGCGAGGGGAAGGAGAACAAGGAGAGGGGGCACGGAGGAGAGCGGGGATGGGGAAGGAAGCAAACATCAACAGGCCAGAAAACCCCGAGCAGTGAGGGGGGCGGGGGGGGGGCCCAGAGGCGGGACGGGGAGGGCGGGCAGGTGCGCGGGGGCGGGCGGGGCCGCCCGGCGGACAATGGGGCGCGCGGGGCGGGGGCGGGCGCAGGTGCGGCGCGAGGCGGGGCGGCGGGGCGGGGCGGGGGTGTGAAGTGCGGCCGCACGGGGCGGGCCGCCAGCCGCGCCGCGGAGTTTGCTGCGCCGCCAGCCGCGCCCGGAGCCGCGCTCTCCCCTGCCGGCCTGCCGCAGCCCCGAGTAAGTCTGTCTGTCTGTCTGTCTGTCTGTCTGTCTGTCTGTCTGTCTGTCTGTCTGTCTGTCTGTCTGTCTGTCTGTCTGTCTGTCTGTCTGTCTGTCTGTCTGTCTGTCTTCTGTCTGTCTGTCTGTCTGTCTGTCTGTCTGTTTCTGTCTGTCTGTCTGTCTGTCTGTCTGTCTGTCTGTCTGTCTGTCTGTCTGTCTGTCTGTCTGTCTTCTGTCTGTCTGTCTGTCTGTCTGTCTGTCCGTCCGTCCGTCCGTCCGTCCGTCCTTCCTTCCTCCTTCCCCCCCCTCCCCGGCGCCGCGGAATTGGCTCCAGCCGCCCCCTCCCCGCGGTGCCGTTGCCCGGCGCGGAGCCAGGATGCCGAGCGCTGCGCGGAGCTGCGCGGGGCGGGTCTCGCCTCCCGCCCATTGTTTGCGGCGCCCCGAGGCTGGGGGGGGGGGGGGGGCGCTGGGGGTGAGGTGGGGCCGAGCTGGGCCGGGACTGAGGTGGGGCGGCTGCGAGCGTCTTCAGGGGTGTTTCCGTGGGTGTTTTCGCGAGCCCCGAGCTGAAGGGCTGCTGCGGGTCCGGCCGGCGCCCGCCTGCCGCCGGTGGTACGTGTCTCTCCGCCGGGCACTTCGGGCATTTTGGAGCTCGGTATTGCCGGGGCTGCTGTTGCTGTTAATTCTTCTCAGCTGTTTCTACTTTTCAATTATTCTCTCAGCTGGAGGCTCAGCCCTTTCTACTCGGTGGACTGAGGAAATTTTTTTTTTTTTTTTTTTTTAAATGATGTTATCCCCTTCTCGGTTGTCTTAGAGCATAAGCGGGCATGCTGTTAAAGGTCTCTTTCCCCGCAGCATTCATGAATCCCTTTTGGCATCATAAGGCATGTGCATCTAGAACAGAGTAAATCAGTGAGATATATAAGGCAAATGTATAGTCTCTGATAGTGTCTCAGGGAACACAGGCACCTGCAAGCACCCTTTCCTCTTGTAAGTCCATGTCCTGATCACTTTGTTCACTGCATCCACAAAGGAGTATTTCTTTAGCTGTGCAAGGTAGCAATGATTCGAAATATCTCATGTAAGAACTGGTACAACTCATGACCCTAAACCGCTCGTGTGCATCAAGTGATGCTGGGCGTTAATCTCAGTGGACCCAACGTACCTGACTGCCTTGAATGCTTTTTGTTTGATGATCCTTGATGGACTTGCTAAGTGCATTAGTCTGCTGAGGCTTAGAGTTTTCTAGCCCCCGGGAGCAACACATTCTGTGAACACCTCTGTCTAACGCGGGGTTTAATTTCAAAGGGAAAGTCCATGATACAGAACTGGTGTTGTGATTATGGAAAGTGATATGTATCTTTGAAGAAAGAAGAAATCTTGAAGTGATTTATAAAATGGAATACAAGGTTTCTGCAGGAATAAAATGTTTGCATTATCTATCATCAATATAGCTATTTAATCCCTCTCTGCTATAGTAGCAATTTGTTTTCATTTTCCATTTTTATTGCCCTTTCCATAATGATTTTCTATTGATTGAATTCCTTTTCTTTCCTGTCACTGTGGATGTTGGTCTCTAATCCAATTCGTAACAGCATTTGTAACTACAGTTCAGTTTATGCCCTCATCTTAAGGAAAAGAAAAAAAAAATCATATAGGTAGTGCCCTTACTCACTTCACAACTTTGAATTTATAGGATTCACACAATATTGATCCCTTTTTATTTGTTTGTGTTCTCTTTCAAATGTTACTATAACTTGGTCTATTTCAGGCAGGTCTTGACTGAGAAGGTGAAATAAAAATGCATTGGCTGCCTTTAATGATCGTTTTAGCTAGTCCCATTGTGTGTTCTCCAATTACAATATGATGTGAGTTGTAAGTCTGTACATCTTTTCTTCCTCCCTGTCCCCCCCTTGTATTTTTCCTCTTCACCAAAATCTTTAGTGATCTGCAAGCCCATTTTTCACATAAATGTGAAACTCAAATTTGGTTAAATATGGTGCTAAAATGCACAGGATTGCTATCATTTTTTTTTCCTTTCCTAAGAAAAAAAGAATGGAGTTAAGATGTGTATAAGGAAAGGTTTAATAGACAGTGGAGAACCAGAGATTTCTTTCTTTTGGAAAAGAACCCTTACCAATGTTTATTGAATTTGCTCGTCTGCATGAAGAAAAGAACTGTTGTTTTGTTATCTAGCAGCTGTAGGAAGATTGACAGCTACAAATTGCAAATCTATGAAGGATCTGTCCATGACACAATTTTTAGTTCATTTAGATAGTTATCCTACACATCTTGTCATTTGCAAAATTATATAAACAAGATCAGTAAGTTTGTGGAGAAGATATAAATGCAGTGAATATACTGTAAAGATTTTGAAGCTCTTTGGGATAATTAGCAGAGCATGGTCTTGCCTGAAATGTGACATTAATACAGTTAATTTAAATTCAAATATGAACACACCACTGTAAACATTATACTGCAGAAAAGAAATACACATTTTGAAACATGTTAGCTCTGTCAGAAGAACATTAAGTGTAATAGTCTTTTTGTTAAGATAAAGAGAACATCATTGATGTCCTGGCGTGCTTTGCATTTTTAAACAGAATCTAATGAATTACAAACATTCATTATGCTACAAGCAATTGCTGAAACTTCTCAGGACCCCAAAATAGAGAGTTATTTGTATACTGATACTTGCATGTTTTCTGATTATGGTTTCACTGTAAAACCAGAAATAAATGAAAAAGCTATTGTTCTGAAATGAATTCTCTGCTAGCTCCAAATCTTTTGTTGGTCTACTTCTATCTTGTAAATTTATGTTTCAATACCTCAGTGTGTTCAGGTTATGGAACTTTCTGTTGGGAAGTGTGGGAAAGCTATGGGAGGGGGCTGAGAGCAGTCTTTGTTGGATCTTGGAAGAGTTAAGGGCATATAATCTGCTGTGGAAGGTCAGGCTTACCAAATGTCTGAGAAAGAAGGTAGCTGAAATTTTCAAAGGTCAAAAAGAGCGATGTACTAATTTTAAAGGACATCTTGTATAAATATTGCATATCTTAACATGTCAAGATGCAAAAAATTAAACATTTCTTGGTCTGTGTTTTTATCTACATGTTTACTTTAACAATTCACTCTTTCTTAAATATGATGTTTGTAACACAGTTACTGTTGTTCTAATGCTGTTTCATTGTCTGTGGACTTGAGAACAAGCCAGTGGAAATGGGCTGTATTTATAGGCCCAAACCAACTTACAACTTTTGAATGCCTCAGTTCATGACTCTTCTTGGCACTGCACGTTGTGGACTGTCACTTTCCAAAAATGGATTTCTTTGAAACATGCGGGTCTTTAGAGTTCAGTTTCATTTTACCTCCTGTTTGGTTCCCATGTGTACATGGCAGGGGTGGTGGTCACAGTCAGCTGACAGATGGCCTGGAGCTCGTCACTGCTGTCTGTGTTGACCACCAGCACTGTAGGTTGATGTGCTTATGGTCCAAAAGGCTCACTGGCTTGGGTCAGTACAGATAAAACTAGGTGGTTCCTTTGGGGATGTGGATGGAGTAGGAGGCTGACATCCTATGCTGTTCACCAAGGATAGGTACTGAGAATTTATTGCTGAACTCTGCTGCTATTTACAACTGTTTTGAATTTATTTTTAAATAGTGTCTCTTAATCCTTTATCCTGAGAATTAATTCCTGCTGTGACACTGCATTTTGAAATGAATTCAAACCTGAGTGGATTCAAAATGTAGGAGACCCTTTTGTAAATGACAATGTTAATGACAGATGACAAAATACGGGGCTGGAGAATACGAACCAGTTTCTGTTCGTTTGTGGTACTCTCCCAGCCATACTACAGCTACATTGATTATTGCCGATGCTCCAGGTGATTCTCCTTGAATGAATTGCAGTGGAACTGAAGTGGGAATTGCAACAGAGTGTACCTCTTCTGGAACTCTAGGTCATAAAACAAGTCCTAGGTTTGATCTGAAGTAATCAAGTATTGTTGATCCTCCAAGGAAGTGCTTAATACTCATCTCTCTTTGAGGTAAGAAAGCAGTCAGTAAGGATGTCTGTTACATGGGGAGTGAAGTTTTAATGGAGAAGAGTCTGTCTCAAATTATGGCGGTGTTGTGGATGATTTAATTGTGAACTAATGGAAATGGTGTATAGAAAACCAGACAAATCTTCAAAATGTAATTGTAAATCAAAATAAGAGAAGAAAAAACAAAGATGCAGTATTTTTGAAGGCTGATACCTGGCAGTGTTTCAGGGCTAGAAACAAATGTTATTCTATGAAAGAAGTAGGGAGGTTTTTTTCTGATGGTATAAAACACCTATTTCTTCCCTTGTAAGCTGAAGATCACTTGACTTTATCATACAATTCAGATGTTTGAGACAAGCTTTCTTTAGCGAGGAAGGGTCATTGTATTTCTCTGTGTGTTCTGCTCCCGTGGCAGGCCTGCGAATGCAGTAAGTGCTTACGATGCTATTAGCTAAGGGACTGTTCCTTTAGCTCAAGTAGGAAAGATCTCCACTTGGAAGAGAGGCTTTTGAGTCCTTTCTTCCAGAGTAGGAGGAGTTCATATCAGTTTTGCAGTAGTATTTTTCAGCAACTTCAATTACATATTTTTAACTTTGTTTCACTAAGGGGAGCTCACCTTTCAGTCTCTCACCTTTTTCAGTGAGGTTAGCTTCCACTGAATCCACCCTACCTGTTCTGTTAGGTTGTAATTCCCTTTACAAAGTCAACTTTTGCCTTTCTTTAGTCTGTCACTTCTGGTTTTGATCATCTTCCCTCAGTTCTCAGAAATATTTCATATTCATTAATCCTTACCTTGCCCACTGATACACCACTTCAGTCTCCCTTAGTCTTTCCAAAGAAACCACTTCCTTCTACTCCATTTGGTTTGCTCACTAGCTCTAAGATCTCTTTACACCTACAACTTTTTCTCCCACTTCAAAGCTGCTCATGACAATGTGACAGCACACATTTTCTTTCTCCAGCTGTAGCATGTATCTGTAACTCTAGTATTATTTTTCTGAACTTGAATTTTCATGCCAGTAACAGTGCACATGAAGTTGTCCCTGTGAAGAGAGTTCATCCTGACAAGTAGTACTACTGTGGAAATGGGTGATCCATCGATGTTCTTGAAAACCAGCAGAATTGATGCTTAAGGACTTGCATTCTGTGTGTGTGAGAGAGCAGAACCATTGTGCAGATCATCTAAGAGAGATATGCAATCCTAATTTTCTTTGTTAAAAAGCTAACTGACAAACTGCGGATGGATTTTATTTGTTCCTAGAACAAAAAGAAACAGTCGTCTTGAGTTAACAGCCTGTGCCCCTTTTCCTTGCTAGCCTTCCAAGGCTCAGAATTCTCTCGAGACCTATTCCCTTCTACAGAGCTTAGTTTTTGTCTACAAAATGTATTAGAAGGCTCTTTGAGAACCTGAAGTACAGAATTCTGCTTTATTGCAGCTGCTCTAGAAAGGAGTAGTCTAGCCCTGTATTTTCTTCATGGGTGGTAGCTTCTTGCTAGCTCATCATGGCAAATATTATTGTAATTCCAATACTAGCCAAATTTACAAAATCTACTTTAAAAATGCTTTAACCTAATTTATTTGTCAGTGTGGGGTAAGGAAGAGAGTGAGTTGTTCACATATATTGAAAATGCCCAGTACTGAGTCAGACGTAGCCAACCAGAAAATGTCAGATCATAAAGTTCAGCATTTTTGAATTGGGGTTGAGGTGAGGGAGACCCACTTATACTTTGCCATTTCAAGCAAGTATTACTTTTTTCACTTTTCCATAATTCAAAGAACAGGTGAATGAACCTGTCTAAGGCTGTAAAATTAAAAAGAAAAATCACCTTTGGAAGGAAGGGAAACCAACCATTTCACAAAGCAAAAGATCAAGATGGGACATTTCAGCTATAAATGAGAAATTACACAAACGTTATTATCATGAGAATGTGGGTTTATAGTGTAGTCTAATGAAATGATAAGTCCCTTTTTGTTTGATACAAAACATCAAAAGTTAAAAATCCCAGGATATGAACAGTAGTCACAAAGTCAAGTATCCAAAATTTTTCAAAGCTAGAACTTAATGTTTTCTAGACAGTCTCCAATTAGATCTCTCAATTACATGATGACATTTTTTCCAAAAATTTTTTTGTGAAATGCCCTGATTGAGAGATCTTTGAGTTATCCAATATCCATCCTGTTCTGCGTATCATCCCCCCCACTTACTGATTATTGTGACCCTGCTATATGAGATCAGAAGTTTTAATAGTCAAATCTATTTTATTAATGTACTTCACAGCTTTTTAATGAAGTTTTCAGCGTAGCAGTACCACCCGGGCTCCTATTGATACCCTGTAGCAGGTACAAGTATTAAAGCTTCTGCAGGTTGGATCCTGGGCTGTCGTGTTGGTCACTGAGGAACATGCAATTATTGGTTGTATCTGTTAAGCTTGGATCAAGGGGCCATGCTTTGCATCTCTGTTGTAGAGACAGGATTAGAATCAGTTCTCTGGAGCAACTTCCGATTGCATTTATCAGTGAAATCTTCCTTCAGTCTTGTCTCATTCACTGCAAACCTCTCAGCTTTTACTACAAAAAACGGTTGAGGATTGTATATGAACTCTTTTACACAGCAACTCACTGAAAAAAAGTCTTCGTTATGTTTAGACAAGAGTAAGCAGGCTGAAACTACCGGCAAACTTGTTACTCCCAGCTTGTGAATGCAGAACACTGCAATTTTTTTTAAATAGGGCTTTTATGTTGCTTTGTGTTAATACCTTCCTATGCTGTTAAAAGTAGTGAAGGAATTGTCTGCTTCCTTAGTCTGTGAGCAACATTTGAACCTTTGGACCACCACACAGGTTTGTGCCACCTGAACTAATGAAGTGTTAAGGAAAATAGCTGGTTCTGCTTGGACTATGTTAGTGGAGAACATGGTACATAGTTTGCCAGATCTACCATTATTCTATCATTTTCCCCAGCAATCTTGGATCCCATTCAGATCTGGAAGAGTATTCCAATTCATTCATCAAAATTCACATCCTGATGACTGGACATCTCTTTTTCCATAGCCACATGTTCTTTGCTCTAGTGCCCCACACAAATCTGACCTGGTTTCTCGTTCCAGACTTTTCCACTGCTCACCTTCATCATCCCAGTTTTGTTTTCCATTCCCAGGCTTCTCCAGACATCTTGCCCAGTCACTGATTTCTTTTAACAGCCTTCTCCTCCTCCCTCTCCCCTCCCACCCCCCAGTTCACTGATCTCAGTATTTCTTTATTGCTCTCATTTTCACTTCCCACACAATCTCACTTGTCTGCTCTATAGTTTCCTTACTCGTATTCTATTCTGGTAGTGATTAAACTCTTGTTCCCATTTGAAAGCTAAAAAAAAAATAACAAAAACTTGCTCTTTCTCCAAATTGCTTGAGGTTGTGATGAAAGAAACTTTACCTGCTCATTGCCTAGGTAGCCAAAGCTGTGCTGGCTCTGCCAAATTAAAAATAAATAAATAAAAAACTGGGGAGAGTTTTGCCATGTCCCTAAACATGTAAGATAAAGTATGTTGAACACATGCTGAATTTCCAGAGAACACAGCTGTTAAACTCTAAGCCCCTACAGAGAATTTTGCACACTTGTGAAGTAGACAAGCTTCTCTTCTTCCACATGAAGTATTTGCTTCTGTCATTAGGACACGTTAGAAATGTTATTGTTTTGATCAAATGTCAAGTCTCTCCACCAATGCAGGAAAGCCTTCAGATTTTCTCAGGAAAACATGGCTTGTCCATGTTAAAGCATTCCCATTTTCTCTTAGCAAACTGTGAAATTTTGATGAAGCATTTATTGAAAAAGCATAAGAAAAAGTTTTTTTTCTTTCCCCTGTCAGCATGTCAGCATACTGACTTTTGTGCAAAACTATACCCAGCTGTACTTATAACAGCATCCTCTACCAGGAAATGTTGGGCAGCCTTAGGTAGGCACACAGATCCCACCCTACCTTTGACATATCATGGGTAGCCTGGAATATTTTTCTGTGTGCAGATCCCCAGGCCTGCTAGGATGTGCCTGTGCTTGCACTGTGCAGCACTGCATTGATATGAAAGCCAGTTAAGTAAGAAAAACAATGTGAATTAACGCAAGCAGAGTGCTCTCCTACTAGGTCTCCTGCATACAGAGTAGTTCAAGAATTCCCACAAAATACTTCTGCACATAGTATACCTGAGAGTGTCATGGAGGATGGAGCTATACACTGAAAAGCAGTTACATCTGTGGGTATACAACTAGCATGTCTACAAGTGTATGGGTGAGAGGGAGAAAATACGTGATAATGTTGGCATCAGAGATTTCGGTAGCAATCCAACTTAAGATGACTGCATTACAATTGAAAGAGATATACGTGTTGATGGATAGATGCAGAGAGTGAAAGAGATTGCTATGTATTTAGGTATTTATCTGGTTGAAAAGAAGATGGAGTGAAGATAAAATGCAGTTAAATCTTAAAGCACTGCTAGCTGAGAAGTAACACTGTTCTGTAACTATTTTACCCTGTAGAAATGTTCATGTACATGGTTCAGCTCATTATCTGTGAGCACGGAGTTTCTGAAGATGGCAATAAATTGCCAAATGGGGATTTACCTTGTTAGGCTTTCAATTGTTTAAAAAAAAAAGTTTTACAATTTTTAATTTTGCATGTGCTGAGAGGAAATACATAATTTTCATGGGGCATTTTGCTTTATTTAAACTGTAAAGGTAGAAGTTGTCTTACCTGTGCATTATTTCAGTGTGCTGTGAGCATCTAACAGACATACTCATTGAGAAATTGTTGAAAATGTTGTTACCACTTTGCTTTCTGGCAGACAGTCTATAATCCAGTTTGTCAAATGAATTTTCTTGATTGCCTCGCAGCATATGCAAAGTACTTTAAAATGTCATAATTACCTCTCTGAAGGGGTGGGGGGGGAGAGAAAGACACAAAAGAAAACAGGCAAAAATTCAGCTCTTTATTCTTATGTAAGTATAAAGAAAATGGTACTGTATAAAGGCAGCACGAGAGACATAACAGAAATGTTATAATGAGAGCAATCAAGTCCTTCAAAATGCTGGATAGTGGTTGTACTATTGAGGGCAAAAAAACCCCCACAGATTGCTGTGTAAAACATTGAACATGTATTTGGTTTTATTCAGCAAGCTAAACTTAACTATCAAATGCACTTGCTGTCTGACTTTCACTTGAATGTTTATATTTGAATTGTCAGTTCTGCAGGACTTTTAAATGTGGGGTGCTTGCTGAAGTCGATGGGTGTCCCTCTGTCTCTAAGTCCACTGTTCAAAATTGCTATAAAGATAAAAAAAATATTTATTTCACTTCTACTACTGTGATATTTAATGTATTTTAGAATGCATGTAAACAATTGTCATCTTTGGCTTTCTACAGAATTTACAACTTACACTGACTTTGTTACCTACACCGAAGCAGTGAGAAATGTTTTTCCTATGTATTATTATGTTTGGGTTATAGGTAGTCTTAAGCTATTTTTTATTCTATGCTAATTTATATTCTTCTTACCAAAATCATGCTTACAATATTTGTCAGGAATCTGTGGAGGGCAAAGATATAAACTCTTTGCAAACAGACAGGGTTTCACAGAGAAGTGAGAAAACACTTTGCAAGATTCATGGTATGAATTAAGCTGCTAGTTGATTAACTTTTGCAGCTGTTTTTCCAACCACTCAAGAAACACCAATGTGTGGTACAATAAATCTAGAGATCTTAGAAGCGGTATTCCTGTATCTTAGCCTCTTGATTTCTAAAATGTCAGTAGTGCTTATAAATCAGAAGATTCTGCTTGGTATTCTGGGCAGTGTGCCTTTGAAGCCAGGCTGGAGGGAGCACCATGATTGTTGCCTTTTCGCTGAAACCCCCAAGAATTGTCTGGAGAAAAAACTCTCTTACATGGGAAAAGACCTTCTCGGTCTGTTGCCAGGAGGTGTCACTACAGCTCAGGAGTAACTATTTTGTCCCTTGAGACACACTTTAACAGTTTCAAGGTCTCATATAAGTGCTGGTGTCATCAGGTGCAATACTGCACTGCCCTTTATCATATGTCTGAAGAAGGAACCCTGAAATTGTTCAGTCTACTAATTAATATATAGAGAAGTAAAGAGATGATGCTAATGTCTGCTAAATGCGTTGTCTCTCAAAAATACCCTTACTACGTTGCACGCATATTTCTGTATCAATGTGATATGTGTAGATCCTTCGTTTGGGGAATTAGTGCTTACACAGAGCTATCTGATGCAGTCTTTTGTACTCCCTTGGTCCTATTCATCTCTCAGGATTGTAGCAGAATCTCAGCAATCGCTGATCAAATGTATTACACTAGAATTAGCATGGCAAGATGTCTGTTGAAAACCATGAGGGTGAAAGTGTCAGTCTGAAGGAGATGGAGCCATGAGTAGGTTTGGGAATCATATCCTTAAATGCTACTGATACCACTCTTTCAAAACAATTTAAATAATTTATTTTAATGCATGAGAAGCTTTTTATTCTCAATCAGTTTTGCACAGCATATTATATGTATTTTATACAGCCTGCTAATGAGCTGAAGACTTGTTAATTATATGTGTGTGGAATGGCATAGCTGCTGAATTATGCACATTATTTTTCTTTACAACGAAACCTTCCTCTTAACTGTATCTATCCCGGTTGAAAATGTACATCTCTGGTTGCTATTACTCACTCATCTACTATCACTTCATTATCATCAATCTTAGGGTTTTGGTGGTATGAAGAGTCAGTCTGAAAGCTGGAAGAGTTGGCTAGGGAATAAAAAAATTTACTGTTTAAAAGCAGCTTCCTGTGTCACATGAAACAGCTGTTGGGAATTTTATATTCCCTGAAATAAAAGAAAAAAAAATTAATAAGAGTGTAAAATCTGTAATGGTTCACTTCATTTTCTTTCTTTGGCTGTCTGGTTTGTAATTCATTACAGTTTTCCTATTTAATATTGTCCTCTTGATGTGGAAAACCAAACAAACCAACAACAAAAAAAACCCCAAAAACCCCAAAACCCCAACAACGAGAACTGAAGGTATACATGTTATTTACAGCAAAATATTCTATTATACCAGATCAGTGTTGTGAGAATTGGAATCTAAGAGATAGGTACACTATTTCCTGAATTTATTACCCTTACAAAGAGTATAAAATGTAATGGTAAAGCTGATCAGCTGTTTCTTACATTGGATAATTCCAGAAAGCCACAAAAATTTGCAATGCTGGTGATACCAGTTACACAGAAACATGCTGTTTAGTAAGTAAACTTGGTGTCTAGTATAGAATTTAAATCATTACGTGGAAATAAGATTTTCAAAATCCCTGTGTCTTTTACTATGAATTATTCACACTAATGAATACTGATATCTAGCTCAGTATGTGCTGAATGGGGATGATGTTTAATTTACATGTGTTGGAGGTCATTCTCATAGATCTAGGGGAAACATGGATGGTGAAAATGAAATGGTATACCTTTGCTTTTATCGAGAGCTCTAACCTCCATATTTACACTGTGAGGCTGCTGTTAAAGTCTGGTCATGTAGTGCTCTTTAGTGTACGTGTGTGATCAGAACAGTATGAATGTATCTTTTTTTGCACATCTTTCACCAGTGGAGGCTTAAAAGTGAAAACCTGTATGGAAAACTTGCAAAATTATGTCAGTTGGATGTTAGGCGTCTCTGTCACTTCTTAATCTCCCGTTGGTGCTTTCAAGTTTCATTCTGACACTTAAAGTGGTGGTTTTGATTTAGGAGCCTTAAGTGGATGGAGATCAGCTTATGTTAGCAGTTTTCTCAAGTCAGTATCACACTACCCATGTCGGAAACTTCAGATGTTCTGGGGCTTGCTGTTCCAGTACCTGTCCCTTAAAGAGCACTTTGATTTACTGTGCTCTGTCCTCTTCCCAAGTTGTGGGCTATGGGGTCTGCCCCAGGCTGATGAAACACTCCTGCATTTGTGCAGGTCCTGTTGGAAGGCAGAGGTAGTTTAAACCAGAATTTCTATCACATTGAAAATTATGAACTTAAACAATGTCATGACTGCAGCAGGACTGGTAGGCTGAAAGTCTGAACTGCTCTTCAGTGGCAAACATTGATTCTTTCAAAAAAAAAAAAAAAAAAAAAAAAAAACACCAAACACCCCCCCCCAAAAAAACCAAACCAGCCAAAACCAAACACCAATACAAAAAAACAAACCCAAAAAACTCTTTAGTTTAGAAAAAGTTGGGCTTTTTTTTCCTGAAGATAATTGTGTTGTAAAAGTGAAAGATTTGTGGAAAGTGGAAATGGGTAGTGAAAAGTCATTTTGCTGAAGATTTCTGAAACTTTGTGGGAGATGGAGAAAGTAAGAAAAGCAAAGCTTTAATAGTAATATTATACATGTAATATAAGGAACCACAGCTTTATTTGATATCTTGTGTTTTTGAGTTTGTCAATTTAGATGAGGGAGTTGTATATAGCTAAAATAAGCAGAAGAAAGTCATTGAACCATCTTGATCGCAGGCCCTGGGTACATAAATCAGTATTACCTCCAACAAACAAAGTATTTGAAATACTGTCACTTGAAAACCCGATCAGAAATCGTGTGTTAACACTCAGAGCTGCATTAGTGAACTTCGGACTGAGGTTCTTCTACGTTTTTCTCTAGTTTATTTGGTATTTTGTGATTCATAAGCAACTTCAAAAAAAAAAAAAAAAGCTGCAGTGTGTCAGAATATGTGCATCTTGGACACGTACTCAAGGGGAGAGGAACAGGTCCAAAGAACCAGAAATCCTAAATTAGCTTGAAGGCTTCTTCAGTCTTTGTTGTTGTTGTTTATGCAGAAAGCGTTCAAGAGATTTCATTTGTTGTACTAACATCAGCTTGTTTCAAATAAGCCATGAAATGACTATTAGACAGATTATCAGCCTTAAAGGATTATATGCATCTCTCATCTTAGGTGCTGCTGCAATATAAATGCAATAACAAAAATCAGCTTAGTTAAGTTCAAGCAGGTGATCTAAAGGGAAAAGTGCATTTTCCTCGCCATCTTCAACAGCAGAACATGTGATTATGTAGACAACAATTAGGGAAAATGATTAGAGGCATTTTGAAGTCTTATGTTCTAGGTAACCAGGGTTGTTTTGTTTTTCTGGGTATTCTTTTAACCTACTGATCTCATGACATGACATGGACATGAAGAACTTCAATTTTCTTATCTCCTTTGTAAAGGAGAGTGGTGTATCATGGCAAGATGGTGAGTGGATTTCCCTTCCTAGCTGGTTGATGACCTTGCAGTCATTCAAGTTTTGTTAATGAAAACAAATTCTATTTTTTTTTTCCTTTCCCATACACAGTATTGATTTTTCTCTTCCTGCCTTTGAAACATAGTACCTTTGCAAGTAAAGAGACTCTATGATCATTTCCTT
Source organism: Gymnogyps californianus (assembly GCF_018139145.2). Taxonomy (NCBI): domain Eukaryota; kingdom Metazoa; phylum Chordata; class Aves; order Accipitriformes; family Cathartidae; genus Gymnogyps; species Gymnogyps californianus. The sequence continues at coordinate 11,728,415 of NC_059481.1, forward strand.
CCATGGCATGGAAAGTGGTGGTAGCAGTAGAGCTGAGCTGGTGGCTCTCAGTAGCTTCTTCGTATTCTCCCTTGGGTTGGCTGGCTGCTACAGAGCCAGCGGGGTGCTGAGGGTTAATCAGACATGTAACATCTTCATAGTTAAGACTGAGGGTTAGGTCCAAAATAGCTTTTAACCACTACACATTTCCCAGTAACTTGGGATTTGCCCTTCCATAATGGACACATTCTGTTTTCCTCAAGTTGTTAAATGTCTAAAATTAGTTTGTTTCTTTGAAATAAATTACTTGCTTTACTGGCTATTTGTAGTAGTAAATGTATATGCTAAGTTCTTAAAGGGATATTGATACTATACCAAATATCTTTATACCTGGAAATATTGTAAAACCAAAAAAGGAAAATGGAGCTGTACAATTACTTGTGAGGGGTCAGGGATTGAATGAGTTATTTTTAAGTGTTTCATTACAGGGATTAATTAACTGCTTGCCAAACTTTGTAGATTAATGTCAATTGTTCATAAACAATTTGGAGTACAATTTATTGTACTGTCTTGGAGAAAATTCATGTGACCAAGAAAGTCTCTGAGGTAAGCAATCATTTCTGTTGTCATTTAAAAATGTTTTCCTTTCTGCAGAATTCCTTTGGATGTTTTCTATGACTGGTATAAAACCATGACAGCTTTAATTTTGTCAAAAGATATTGTTATTAAGAACACTTATGGCAAAATGCTATACTACATGGCTACAGAAATAAACATGTGGAAGACGCACAGTTTTAAGACTTTGAAATAAAGCCATAGAAGCTATGGTTAACTGGAGATTTTCAAAAAGCCTTTTTTTGGTTTTGTTTTTTAATAACTGTTTAAACCTAGCTTAGAAAATGACATGGAAATCCCTTGACCTACAGATCAAAAAAATAAGAGGCATGAGATGCTGTAGTAGTAAACTCTGCTACGATTGACCAGATCAGTGTTCTGGGGCAGGGAATGGAGGAAGGAACTGGGAGGAGAAGGCAACCTAAAAGGCTGTTGCACAATCTCCATTGAAGGTGGTCTTTCCTGCATATGGCTAAAAATTCCTTTTTTACCCCACATGTTCAGAGGAAAGCTTGTGCGTTTTGCATTTCTTGAATGCTCACTCTTCCTAATCTTCATCGAGACAATTTGTTTCTACATTATGTGGCTTTGTTTGGGACAACCCTTAGAACACTATTTGTGTCTGAATATTAAAATCCCCACAAAGTAAGTTTCAAAGTAGGAACCCAGGAAGAATGAATACTATGTTACAAAAAGCCTCTTCATATGCCTGAAGTCTCTATATATGGCAACAAGATTATTTACTACAATATTATAAGCTAATTGATGGATTTCATCTGGCTGAGATGAAAGTACATTTAGGACAGTGCATTTTCAGACTTTTTGCCATGACCTTGTTTTTGATTCTTCTTTATGGATTGTCCAGAGGTGTCAAAATGGTGTTATGTTGCAGAGAGCACCAATATTTAAGAAATGCAGGGAAAAATATTTTTATTTTTCCCTTATGCTGTGACACAAATTGCAAGAGGAATGAGCAAGAGACTGATTCCACTTGAATTGTGGTTGAAGGAGGGCATTTCATGCTTCTGTCTCATGTAAATCCAATTTGATTTTTTTTGAAGTGAGATGCTATTTACCCTCAAAAATTTGTACTAGCTTTCCTCATTGCAATAGGTTTTGCTTACAGTAATGCACAACATACTGTATATTTTGCCACAGATTGATCTGCTGGGAACAGTGGAACCATACATTAGTGAGACAATGTAAAGATTTCACACTTCTGCTGCTTCTGTAGTGCTTGTGTTTGAGATAAATAACAGACTCCAGGACACCAATTCTCCTCCTCACCTGCACTTTCTCTAGGCACCGAGGAAAAGAAAAGATTTGGAAGCCTAAACATAGACATCTAATGCCATTTTAGATGCTTTGGGTACCCGAGACATCTGTCGGGCTAGTAGGTGTGACAGAGGACTTAATGCCTTCCTTAGCAGCAGTTGAAAGCCATGGTGGGATGCCCTCAGGCATCTAAAATAGTACTAGATGTCCATGTTTAGGTACCTACATTGCTCCTTAATGCTCTGTTGTAAAATTAAGTAAATCAGGTAAAGGTGATTTAAACAGTTGTATAGGTATGTTTGTATGTGTTTAAGAAATTACCTGGGGTAATTTGGTAGTGAAAGTTAGTGATAAAAATGAGATTTAAGCTAAATTTCCTTTTGTATCAGTTTAAATTGCTTTAAAAATTGCTTGTAGTACAACCTCTATCAAAATTTGCAATTATATAACAAGTGAGGTGGAGGCTTTGTTTTTTAAATGATCAGTTACAAAGCTGTAGATAATCACTCATATTAAACTTGGTGTATATTGAACTACTGAAGTTGCTGCTTGTAAGCTAACTAGTGTCAAATTCACATCACTAGATTCAGGGAGATTTCCAGCAGTTTGAATAGAAAATTACTGTTTCCATCTAAGTGGTGCCATTGTGGAGATAAGACTGTAGTTTGTCCAGTGCAACATGGTGATCAGGCAGAGCCTTTGACCAGGGGTGTGTGTGGCAGTGAAGCTTTATCACTAGTAGTGGTCTTGCTTTGCTGTTAGAGTGGCTTCATGCACCCAGACTGGTACCTGTGCACTGCTGTGATCCTTCAGCTTTTATCACAGACAAAAATGCAAGGATTGGGAGAACGGAGATTCAATTTCTCTCTTGCAGCAGATGAGAAATAAGGAACCTGTCTGCCACCTCAAAGACTGTGCCTTGGATGCGCTGTTAGTTTAGAAGTAACAGCAGCATTTCTTGAGGCATTAGGTAGCCAGATAATGTAGATATTTAAATAGATTCAATAAATTCTAAATAATGGTATTCTGGAAGTGGTAGTTACCCATTGAGCTCTATGATCAAAAAGAAATTCTGAGTATTCCAGTATTATGTATTTACAGTCTCCATAGTCAATATATAGTTAAACAATAAGGCACAACAGGCATTAATCCCTTTGAAATATACTCCTGATGTCAGAGGTATTGTTGGGAATGAGCTGAAGGGTGTATTACTTTAACCACCTGAGTGGTACAGTAATCTTTCATGAATTCATTACCTGGGGGGTCTCATTGCTATTATGAAATGGTAATTTAAATAAATAAATAAAATCCTCAAGGAGTTGCTCTTCAATTTACAGGGGATTTCAACAGAAGTTTGGTGTCACTGGTAACTAGTAAGGAAAATTACATTTGCATGCTGAAGATATTTGGTTCATTCATGTAAAGGGTAGCATGTGACACGGTCACAGCTACCAGAACTATCAAAACTTCAAAGTATATACGCAACTGCAGTCAGTAGTCCAAGTAACTTTTACTATACATGCTATCCATAATTTATTCTAAGCAAAGCCAGAAATAATTTGTGCTTTAAAAACAGCTAGAGTGGTGAAAACCGTAATGCAGTACAAGCCAATTTTTTTTTTAGAAAGATGGAAAACAAATTACACGAATGACTTTTTTTTTTTTTTTTTTTAAATAGTGCTTGATGCTTTCCAGTATGGAACATCTAGTTAAACAGTACATTATTACAAAGTACAGGAGGAGCAAACAAAAGTAGGAACAGAATTCTTGTTTCTTTTTTTGTCTAATATGCAATCACAGTTAGTACAAGATGTTTTTATTTTAAAATATGGAAGTGTATATATTCATAGGTTTTAACATCTGTTCTTTTCCAATTGTTTTCTTACTAGCTATTCTTAAATATTTCAGAGAAAACCCAAGGGCTTATTAAAATTTTAGTGAGAAACCTTATTTTTTCAGGGCACACAAGATGTTATCTCTAAAGAAATATTAGTGAATTACTTCTTTCCCTTGATTGTAATGATTTTATAATTATGCTTTGCCATAAAGGAAATCTACACAGGTTCATTGTTTTTCATTTTTTCTGGGTGAAAGCTAATCTTGCCCTAGAATGTGGACAGATGGGAATAACCATTGTAAGCATTAGTTATGACAACTTCTGTGCAAAAATTAGTTTTGTTTTTATCTTGACTTTTTATTTTGGGGAGGAAAAACAAACAAAAAAACCCCAAAAAATCCATACGCATCCCACCATGTTTTGGTCCCTCTCTGTATAGTGAGAAACTGGAGAACGATACAGAGTACTTTCATAGGCTGGAAGTGATGACTGCAAAATTGACATGGAAAAAGAATGCTGTATTATGAGATTTCACAATTAAGAAGCAGGCAACAATGTATTCACTTGTTATACATTTGTTTTCTTATGGGGCAATATCTTGCCAGATATGGACTTGGGAAGGGTCTCTTCTGTTAGGACCACTGGGATCTTTTTCTTGTCATCTTTATTGTGGGGTATGATCTGTTTCCTAGAACTGTTTGGAATATTTCTTTTAATTGGTTATTTGCACATGAATATAAAATACAGACAAAGCCTTTGGTTTCTTCCATATAGTCTTGTTTCTGCCATTTTGGGTTTTAGTGCTAAAAATCTCATTTTTGTCTTAGGATTGAGTTATCTGTAGAGTATTTCGTGGTAGGCAAAGGAGGATGGGGAAGGGGGTCACCTTGTGGAACTGCCTTGATAATGTCTGTTACAAGCTGTGTGCGATCCTATGAATTCACAGTTATTTCTCCTCCTGCTTTTGTACTCTAGTGCTCCAGCATTTCATAAACATGATTTAAAAAAATAAAAGTAAAGTAGCCTGCAATACTCTTGTAAGTATGAAGAATGTAAGATGGAAATTTTCACTTTAAATCTAATGGCAAACAGAAATGTCTAAAAATTTGCAATATCTCATAATGAATGGGTAATCCAAAATAATTAAAATAGAATGAAATGTATTCCTAACCCTTGTCAGTAAACAGCTGACTGAAGTATAAGGAATTATATATCATCCTTAAATTTATTTATTTGCGCTCAGCTAGACAGCCGATACTGTCTTGCTATTTATTTAATTATTTAAATATCTAATCTTCTCAGAGTCCTACTAAGCTCTTGGCTGCAAGTTTCTCCAGTAGCAAACTCCCCAAGTTAGTCATGCACTGTGCAAAAATACTGTCTTCCCTCAATTTTGTGTTTTTGCCTTCCAATTTTGTCATATCTCTTCTTTACTCTGTGAGAAATGTCTGACTTAGCTTCTCTGTACGATTTATTGTTCTGCGTAGCTTTATTATAGCAGATCTTGTGTATCCATCTCTTATGGAAACTAGATATTCCTAGTCTGTAAAGCATTCTTCCATGCCTCTAATAATTTTCATTGCCTATCCCTGGACCTCCTCAATGTTTTCTAGTGAAGACTCGTGTAACTGCATTATTGTTTTTTCAATGTTTATTCTATTTCTCTACGTACTAATACTTTTTCCCTGCGTGTTTGCAGTTCAGATTGGAGCTAATGCGTAAGCAAGACTATGCAGGAGATGGTTCAGTACCTTTTCCTGGAACTTCCTTTAAAAAGTGGTTTTAAAAACCATCTGTAGCAAGCTCTGCTGCCTCTGAGATTTTCCTTGCTCCCTTTTCCCTCCGACTTCAGCCAGGACCCAAAAGCACTTTCCTCCAGTTCAGGAGGGGGAGCTAATTCTCGATTCCTGACTCCTAGACCCCGGGGATGTCACTGGTAAGTCCACCCCAGTGCAGTATGGCAGCTGCAAGTAAACTGGTGTACTGCCTAGGAGCTGTCAAGAGGAATTTTCCTAGTCTGGCTTCTCTGCTGCCTCCTGCTCATAAACCCATTGTGAGCTACCTCAAGGACTTAAAAGTGTGGAAAACTGGCATGTGCAAAAAAAATTGGGTTTTTTCCCTTGTTCATGTCTCTGAAGTGGCTTAACTGCAGAGGTCATGCCAGGGGAGGGCTGAAGAACCTTATTGGTAACAGCTAGTTGTTAAAACTTGCTTGTATTGTCCAGCTGCACCCAAAGAGCAGTCCATATTGTTCATTCTGGAGTGCCTTGCCTTGTGTTTGAGCTTATTAATTTGCTAGTTTGTGTTACAACTTACCATGTCTTCTATAGAGGCAGGGTAATTCATTATGTCACTCTGCCTTCGTCTCTTTTTGCCTTAGTAACCACACTCTGGGATGCTTAGGAAGGGAAAGACCTAGTAGCACACTTACTGAGGGTCTGGATAGTAAACCAGAAAACTGGTTAGATCGTTAAAACTGGTAATCATTAAAATCTGCATGCTTTTGCCCACTGACTCAATTCACTGGTGGGGGTTTTTGAGGGTTTCATTTTGGTTTTCCTTCACTCTTTCCGGAACAAGAATGTAACATCAGTTGGTCCTGCTCCTTTGGTGTAGTTTAGACCTTTCAAATCCTCTCTGAGCTGCCTAAGTAGCAAAATTAATGCATGTAAAACTTAAAATACTTTGTCTTTCAGGATGAGAGAAACCAGATAAGTGGCAGAATTTTATTATAGACTCTGCCTGAGACCTGATTAAAGCCAGCCAAATCTGTGGCTGCAGAAAGTCTTTGAGAGGGTAAGCAGTCAAATCAGTTTTATATGAACCTTAAAACCCACATTTCAGTAAACCAGAAGTGCTTTTTTTGTAGCTGGTGTGTGTGAAGTCCGTTCAAAATAATTGCAAAAAAAGGCCACTGTAGCATATATACTGATGCATGTCAAATTAATACTTTAAACTGGTTGAGGGCTATTAAAATTGTTCTCCACTTTCCAAATCAGATATTTCTTTCAGGGAGGAAAAAAACATAAAGGGCTGAAATTTATTGAATGCAGTGCTAGCTATTTGCTTTTCTTCAGCAAGCTCTAATTCATTTATCTACCCCACACCTGATGATATTACAGATGCTGAAGGAACTTACGAGGAATTCACATATTAACTGCTTGCGTGGTGAGAGGTTTTGAAGTATTTAAAAAAGAGGAAATGTAAGGGGAGAAAAATTCCTGAAGATTTTTACAAATATGTGGGTATGGGCATCCTACACAATCCATCCTGTAGCGTTCTGATGTTGTTTAACTATAGAATGAATAACTTGGCACACTTTCCAAGAGACATGAGAGTTTGTAAGAAATAATTCTTCTTATGGCATGATGCTGCCCTTTCTAAAATTTATTTTAAGAGGCAAGATACTATACATTATTCCTGCTGTAAATGTAAAATTACTAACTGTTGGATCTTCATATTTTGACAGATGTACTGTCATTCAACAGTTTCTTTATATTAAGTATGTGTGTAAGTGTATATACAAACAAGAAAAATCTGAATAATTGTGAATAATATGCTAGAGGCTTTCTTTTGAGTTTGTCATTGCAATATTTATTGAAGTATGGGACGTACAAAAGCGCTTTCAGCCTTTGAGTATGAATCTTCCATATTGTAAGTAAGTCTGTCTGAACTGTGTTTTATTTTGTACATGTATGTATACATAGTACCAGTCTTATGGAGAAAAGGATGACGGTCTTATTTTAAGCACAGAATAAACTCATGCTTCTTCCATATGGGAAGAATGGAAGTTAAGGAGAAAAAGGAGCCATATTTGGGGAGTAAATACTCTATTTTTCTAACTTAGTGCACAGAACTGATCTTTCTCATGACTACTTGACTCACTGCAGAAATGGCTTACGTGGTCTACACGGCCGATGTAACACATACACTCTGGTAACCGAAGGTGAAAATTCAATGATCAACAGGCAACACCATGGACTGCTTAGAAATGTAATAATTTTTGCATGTGCATGTCTTGAATTTTTTTATCAGACTTCCATAGTACTTACTGGTCAGCTAAAGAACTAATAAAAAGAATTTAGATCCTAGACTAAAATATGGAAATTGTAGTCATACACTTTGCATGCAATCAATAGGTGCCTTTCAACATTTCCTCTGTTGCTGAAAGCAAGTGTGCAAGTGTGTTAGAACACAGTTCTAACTCCTCTGCTTATAGAGTACCTTCAGTACAAGCTAGTAAGGAAGCACACTGATAGAGGAAGGGAGCTGAATACAAAGAGGTTACAGGTGTATTATAAGGTCAGTGGTTATCTGTGCAAAGCACTGCATAGCATCTAGACTATTGCACACTTCATGTCCTCCTTTAGGAGGAAATTATACAGTAAACATTTAGGTAATGCCTGAAGACAGCTGATCAAAGTCATTGTTGACGTAAGCAGATACAATCCCACTGACACATACATTGTGAGCTGTAGTTTTGAGGCTTACTATTAACTCTAAAGGGAGCTAACAAAGCCAGATGAGCAGAAAGCAGGCCGGCACATGAAATTGATTTTTTGACAAGTGAAAAACTGCTCATACTGGAAGAACTTCATGTACACATTGCTTCTTTCTCTTCAGCCTCGCATACATCAATGCTCCACCATCAACTTTCTTTCAGGTGATAAATCATTTTGAGGTCTCATCTACTTACCTTCTGGTGTATGTGGAATAAGGTACCAGAATCTATCCCTGGTAAACCTAATTATATCTCTGACTGTGAGAAATCATCTCTTTGTCTCAGAAAAGATTGCCTGTATCTAAGACAACCCTATGAAGCCACAGAAAACCCGGGGGAGGGGGGGGGGGGAAGAAACAAGCTTGCATGCAGAAGCATAATGCTGCAATTTTAGGGAATTTGTCCATCCACTTAAGAAGGAAGGAGAGAGGCGCTGGCAAGTCTCAATGTTTGTGTCTCCTCATTGTTCTCACAGTAACTTGGAAACATCCAGATATCGTCAGAAATCTATGACCAAATGTGTCCTATTCTAAGGAAGTGTTCAGCAAATGTGAATTTCAGGAAACTTTAGGTCTTCATTGAAAAAACACTTCACATGCCATAAATCACTTTGTATTTGCTAAATAAATTCTATGCTATAAATAGCATAACATGCTATAGAATAGAGTATAAAAATCAGAGTTGAGATCTTCCCTTTAAGGAGAATGGCAAAACTAACTTCAATTGGGTCATTTTTCACACTGAATCTCTAGGGTGCTAGAAAGGGAGAAAAATAGTTTCTAGGGGAAAAAAGCCCATACCCAAAGGCAGTACTGAATTTGGAGTTGATGGTGATCCAGTCTTAGTGTTTTAACAATTGCTAGAGTTCTCTGATACATTTTCTTTTAGAGATTTTTTTTCCTTTTTTTATTTGCCTTTGGCCCTGTCAGTGCGTTGTACTGAGTGTAGTCTGATGGAATTGTGTGACTTGCATATTTGTTTATTGATTGAAATTAAAGTTAATATAACTGCACAGATTAAAACATAGTATCTTAAATTATTAGAATGGAAATGCTTTTTTTTTTTTTTTTTAATCCAGAGGTAGCTTTATCTTATGCCTCTGCCCTGTCTGTCAGTTGTACTCATGCTCCCTCTGTCAGTCATCACATGCATGATCTTTGGTCTACTATTGTGGAAGCAAATTGTTACATTCAAGGGACAAAATGAACTGGTTAGTATTGTCAAAACATTTGTCAATTTTTCACGAGGTGCAAATTAAAAAATATTTTGCTAAGCAGAGCTACTAATAGGAGCTATATTAATAATGAAAGATAACTTAAGAGCATGATTGCACAAGCAGAACAAGACTTTGAAAAGGTCCGAACTTATGACTGTGGCTGAATAAACCCATTAATTCCTTACACATTTCTGTTCTCATTCCAGGCAATCAAAATGAAAATATGCAACTCTTTATTATAGGAAAGAAACATGTCCTGTATTCAGAATATCACAGTACATACGTGGTTGCCTATAAAAAGTCATGCAGACTGGGAACACCATATTTTTAAATCAGAAAAAAAGCATGTATTCTGTGGTGGATGTTTTGCTTACAGAACTCCCCTTGCTGATCATGTTTCAGGTGCATCATGCTGAAAGCGTTTAACAAATTGGAGTAAATAATTAAATGAAGAAAAACATACCATCTTGCTGATTTCTGATGTGCAATGGGGAAACAAATAAAACTACTGAAGCATTACAGCTTTTGTTCTACTGTTGATCAAACTATTCCTGTATGTTTTTAAATGTACCAGTATAACATTGGAGGAGTCACTCAAATATATAAATATATACTTGAGAGGTGCTGCTGTGATATGTTGATTTGTCACTTTTTTTTTTAAAGTCTTTGTAGAGAAGTTCTGTCATTAGGCAGTAGACCACAAAGGCTGGATCTTGCTCGAAAACGAACTGATGAATTGCTGGGGCTGGATTTGCAATGAAAGAGTAGGGGTAGATAAAGAGACCTGTAACTGGTTCCCTAATCCTTCGTTGTCCATTTCTGACCTGCTTTAACTGAACCAAGGTCCTAAATGACTCCCCATAATTGGGGTCTGTGTTGCTATTCTCTATCCCAGCTATTATCTCACAGTGTAATGAGGGGAAAAAAGTCTAGTACAGCTCTTCCTTATTGCTGCTTATAGCAATTTTACAAATGAATAGGAATTTTTCCTTTGAGCTCCCCTGCCACACCAATACTGAAATATCTGATAAAGTTGCCTGAATACTTAGTAGATATGAATAAATTTGATATGATGGGGAAATATGGGGAAAGAAAATAGAGAACAAGAAGGATTATTTTAAGGGGAGAAATGAGGTATAGGGGAGCAAAGGAGACACAAAGAAAAGAATAAAAAGTTTACAACTGAGGAAGAGAAGATAAGGTGACAGTGGGAGGAGATACGCTTTTTAAAGAAATGTAGGAAACTACACTGAAACCTGTGAAGTGAAGGAAGGCAAGAAAAAAGAGAAATTGAAAGGGGATGGTCATTTCAGTCTCTTAAACCAATAACTTCTCAGCCTCTTCCTTTAAAGCTTCCTTTTAATGTCAAGGACATTAGAGAATACATTGAAAAGACTTGCAGTGAAAGTGGCTGACAGCAATCAGGAAATTCAGAGTTAATGCTAACACTATCTCTACTAACTATTGTACTGCTTTGTTACTGAGGTGGCTTGCACTTGTTGTCCTAATCTTTCATACAAGGTGTACTGTGTTTCCTATCGGAAACAGGACACAGTACCCAAATTGGTACACCAATTACTTCTCTTATCATTCCTTGTTTAGACTTTGCTTCAGGTACTTTCAAATGAGAATTTCTGAAATCTTGAAATTAAACCTCTAGTTATTAGACATGATCCTTCAGACCTTGCATAGGGAGTAATTCCTTTTCATTCTGTGTTTGATAGACACTTCCCTGCATATATAATAGAATGGCCCTGAATGAATTCATATAGGCTTTCACCTCAGGGAGAACAACAAGGTTAGGTAGATGACTCTGACTATGATCCTTTGTCTATTGACATTATTTTTAAACTTTTCTTCCTTAGGCTGTGGCAATGTGTCCTAAATAAATTATAAACATCTTACCTAACAAAGCACATGCTAACCATTTGAGCTACAGAAGGTGCTTCCCAGGTAGTTGAGAGGTTTGTGTGTGTGAATTATTTATTTGGGGGAGAGCGGTTGATGGTGTTATCCTGTCACCAGTTTTCTCAAACAACTGGTATTCAGGTACTCAGCAGTGGAGAGGGATAGTATCTAGCTTATTTAAAAAAAAAAAAAAAAAAAAAAAAAACCAAACCAAAAAACCCTTAAAAATCACTGCAACTCACTATTACACTGTGTCTGAACCATCCAGCTGGTATCTTGATCCAAAAATGGGAGAAACTGCTGTTTTTTCCAAGTAGCTGTATTGCTAGTCCTTAAGTCCTGTCACAGCAATTTGTCCTGGCAAAACATAAGATTGGTAATGGTAAAAGTGCTAATTTCTTCCCTTGTCAAACAGATATACTAACTGATGAAATAGTAAGACTCTTCCAAAGGCCAGTTTTATTGCTTACTTCCAATAAACAGAAAATAAATAGTCAGGGACATAGCCACATATAGCAAACAACTTTTGTTAAAGAAATAAAGTGGCTTGATTCCAGCTTAAACTGTAAAGAGAATATTATCTGTATGCAGGATGTGGGTGTCCTTATTTTTCTATGGATGCCAAAGCAGTTAATATAATTTGCTCACTTGCTGCTTTTAGAGCGAAAGAGACGTTTCAGATGAAACGGTGATAACTGTGTTGTCCTCACTCTGAAGTTGATCCATTAAACTGTGAGAGAAAGGTTGTCAGGAGGGTCACTTGGAGAAAGGAAGCACGTTGACCAGTTCAGGCTTATGGTACTGGGAGAACCAGATATGAAGATGGAGCTGAAATGACTTCTGAGTCCAAGAGGACTGATTATTCCACAGACTATGCCTTCCATGTTTTGTGCTGTAAATGTTTGTTTGTTGTTTCTAAACCTAATGCATTTTTGTAGCATAAGCAACCTCCCTGCTCTGCCAGCCCAAAAAGAGACAGTGAGTGCAAGGGAGGTGTCAGGGGAAACTCAGTATGCCTATGATGTGACACTTTGTCTAATACATTGCCATGTTATTACTGCAGAATTTTGCTAATTAATCATTAAACTAAAGTTACCCCTACGATCTTATCCAAGATGTCACATGAATAACGTTCATTCAGAAGCAACAGACAAAGATGATAATTTTTTTTGAAGCTGTCTGCATAATGTTGCATTATTTTATGTGGTGCCTTTTGATCTCTGTGCATAGTACGTGCCCTTTTTAGCAAGTGGCATGAACTAGATTTTAAGTGGGGGAAACAGTCCTAGGACTTAAGTGCTAGAATGACAGACCCACATGTAGCCAGGGATGCTATGTAACTACGTATCCTTCAAGTGCTGATATGTTTTACAGTCCTCGCTAGATTGGGTGCAAGATTTGTATGGGGAAGTGACTGGGGCAATACTCTGGGTCAAAAACTCTAGCCTGGGTATGCTTAGGTTAGAAAGAGATGGCATACGTTTCACACTGTCTTCTGCTGTACCTTTAAAAAATGCTATTATTTTATACAGTACTGTAAACAAGTACTGCTTAGGAGGAAGGGGGACATATGTACCAGCCTCGTGACCTAGCTGCAGAGAGACTCAGGCTGTGTAGAGATTCAGTAGCAGATGCATGGTGTCTATGCTTAATGGAATTTCTCTCTGGTTTTAGTGCTATTTTTAACTGAATTAATAGCCATTTAACTTGCTGCAAGCTACAAACATTTGTAGTCTGCCCTAGGGGACAGACATTTGGAGAGTGCCCAGTGTAACCTTTAGAGAGATGTTAACTATGCTTAATTATTTGGCTGTTACTTAAAAATGTAAGACTTGCTAGACCACTGAGAACCAGTGGGCACGTCTATCTGACTGGGCGCGCAGGGGCCTCTTGTGGCCAGCCAGGAGGTTCTTCTCTCCACAGACTTGTGATGGAACCTCTTTCAGTGTTAACCAGCTCCAGTTTCAGGGCCATTGTCAAAGAGCACTGAAATTCCCCAGTCATCTCAACAAAGTCTTAACATTTGGCACAGCTTTGTGTACTTTTTTTTTTTCTGTGAGAAATTACTTCCAAAGTTCCTGTCTCCCAGTGCGAAGTTCAGCTGTTCCCTCAATTGTGCCCGTATGGTGCTTGGCTGGGTGGCTACAGTTTATGGGTTGAGTACGGAATAACTACTACCTTCTGTTGTTTGTCGGTTTTTTAAAACAAAACCAAAACACACCACCAAAAAAAAAACCAACCCCAAACCACACAAACCATCCTCCTCAACTGTCATCAGCTGAGGTAGTTTTTAATGGGGGTTCTGTACCATATAGCAGCAAGCAGTTATTGTATATATATCCATTTTTTGTTTTTCAAAAATAAATGTTGTAAAATGTTAAATGGTGCAGCGAAGAACCATAGACCTATTTGAGGAGTGGAGAAAATACCTGTAGTGAGAGATTTGATGAGCCAAGCCAGTGCATTTTATCAGAAGTTTATTAGGAGATAACTTGATGAAGACATCTAAATTTGTTGTATGCAGGAAAACAATACATAGAAAGGGTACCTCAATTCAATGAAAAAGGACAAAAAAGTTCACATCTGAAAGAGGACTTTGTTTTGGGTTTTGGTGTTTTGTTTTGTTTTTTTTTTTTAAATAGTGGATCTGATTCACTATTGAAACAAGATATTGACAGATGCAGTAAATTTTGTAGGTTGTGATGCTGTTGATTTGGAAGCATATGCTTGAGAAAGTTCCCAAGCTTTTAAAGTGAATAGGCTACTGTCAATACTTCTTAATTCTTAGGGATGACCCTTTCCTCAAACTTGTAATTGAAAATACTGAAAGGATGTTATAGTTAAAAAGAAAATCCTAGGCTTTATACACTACCTAAGGATCACTTTGTCATTGCCTTGTAGATCACAGCAGAAGAGCCATTGTGTTACTCAAAATAAGACCTATTTTAATCAGAAAGCAGCTATTTTGGTTATTAGACTCATAATTCAATTAAGTGAAGGTCAGATTTAAATAGCTAGTGGTCTTTCTGACTTTAAACTCTTGTAAGATGAGTAGTAGTAGTACCTCTTTTAAATCAAAAAAAGTCATGAGAACGTGAAAGTCCTAAAATCTAGGAAGATCTAAGTGGAATGACTAGATAAACTATTTAACGTTGTCTTGGCCTTAGTTATCGAGTAATTGAGAAGCATGTCAGTAGCAGCCAGGAACTCTTATGGTAGAACAGAGGTGACTGAGAAATTGAAACAGATCATCCCAGGGGCAAAGATGGAAAAATCAGCCACTATTGAGAAGACATGGAAGTGATCAGGTTTATATGGGAAACGTTCATGTGAATGAAATCTTCTTTTTTTACAGTAGTATTTTGAGGATGATTCCACAAAACTTGGAGGAGTAAGAAACATTATTTGTCTCCTCAGTCTTTCATCACGAGGAAACAGGATATTAATGTCTTAAGTCTCTCTGAGCACCTGTCAATCAATTAAAATTCACAGACAATCTACAGACAAAAGCATTTCAGCTGACTCTATGTTGCTGAGTTTGCAATATAGTGATGCAGTTGGTGCAGTCAATTTTGACAACTTGCTTGGGCAGACAGTAGCTTGCCAGTTCTCTGCTTTCTTGCCTTGTGCCTTTTAGCAGTATCTTATGGGTATGGCTATGTCAATATTCCTCCCATTTCATCTCCTGAGATAGCTGTTAGTTGCTGATATGCCCGTTGTGAATCACTGGAGATGCTAATATTCCTGCCAGTCTGTGGTCTCTTGCACACTCTGTCTTTCATCCAATGGTGGTGCCATACTGGACAAAAGCTCCCTCGCCTGCCCTTCACTTCCAGGAAAGCTTTGGTCCAGCAATTCTGCTCATAAAAGGAAAACTTTTGTAGCTGAATTATTTTTATTTTAAGAGAGCCTCTCTGATAATAGTATTTCTTTAAGAAAATTGAAACTGAAATTTTTATTTCAAACCTAGTTTGTTCTTTCTTATTTGTTTGACCTATATTCAGGTGAGATACTGGCCTCTTCATTGGATTTGACCTAAGGCAAAAAGTTGAGGGCAGCTGTAACTCACATTTTAAGACAAGTTGGATCCTAAAAACTGCTTCTGTGAATGATTGGCTGTTCTGGTAGGCACGATCTCTATAGAGATTTTGAGATCTGCTGTTGTGAAAAAATTGTGCATTTAGTGTGTAGTAATATATGATAAAGCCAATATTTCTCAGTGCTCTCTGTATGTTAAATGTGGTGTCTGGTAGATAGACATTAGGCCCTGTGGCTTGCTCTTTTGGAGTTTCAGCATCACCTTCAGCAAGAGCAGGATTAAGTCCTTTGTGCATAATCATTTTGCTATTTATCAAAAGGCTTGAGTAGTCATTTGGGCATCTGGCTTCAGCAAATGGTTATGGAATGAGAAGCTTGCAATGCATTTCCAATATTTCTTTCAAAGGCAGAGTCAATTTATCGTTAAGTGACGTACTATGCTCTTTACGCAATTACTTTTGGGCCTCAACCAACAGCCATTAAGTATGTGGAAAAGCTCCCATTGACTTTGATTAGGGCTGGCCTAGTTGCACACTGAAGAAGACTTACTTGCTGTCTGAAGCTAAGGCAAAACAGTGAGAGGTATTTTATAACTACCAGAGATAAACAGATAGTATCAGAATGATTTTATTTCTAAGTAAGAAAGAAGTACAATTGTCTGTATAATCCTTCTTACTATTTTTATTACCTGTTAATAACTAATCAATAAAATAAACTTGCATTTAAACTATTGAGTAACTACACCATGACTGTACTTTAGTATATCATGAGTGATGCTGTCATACTACCTGATTTTAATTTTTAGAGATGGAATCCTGAGGCATTCTTTTGTTTTTGACTGTCTTTGTATTAAATTTTAAAAAGGCAAAATGTGTGCAGCTCCAGATACTTCTAAACATGAACTTTTCATTACTTGCGTTATTGCTTTTACTGGAACTTTTTTTTGTATTAGAAATGTTAAAGAATGGCAATAATTTGCGGTGAAATGGAAGAGACTGGTAATTCAGAGGAGTTCTCTGAGTACTCTGACCTAGGTCTGAGACATACCTTTTGGATACCATAAGGCCTTCCTCAATCGAATTTTGCGAGGAGGAGACTTTTTCCACGGCATATGACAGTTGAACAGACTGTGGGGTCTTATGCATG
This sequence comes from Gymnogyps californianus, assembly GCF_018139145.2. NCBI lineage: Eukaryota > Metazoa > Chordata > Aves > Accipitriformes > Cathartidae > Gymnogyps > Gymnogyps californianus. The sequence goes on from NC_059481.1 coordinate 11,744,930, forward strand.
TTAAATTCCTGTTAACATTAATCAGAATTACAGGTGCACATTCTGAAATTAATAAACTAGCTGATATTCCCTCAGATAGCTTTAGATTATTTCCACATTTTATACTCTTGCAGAAATACCTCAAACTTCTGTGAACAATACCTGTTTCTCCAAAGTGTGCATTCATGTGGAATTGGATGCGACCAAGAAAGGAAAACTATGTAGTGAACACAAAGAATGGAATAGCATGACCAAAGCAAAAAGCAAGCAAAATGATTTTTGCTGCAGAGTTATTAATGAATAAGTTCAGAGAAGGCATATATCCACCAGGAAGAGAAATCATGCAAAATGGGAGTCCAAGCCCAAATTTTTAGATTAGTGGATGAGAAACAGCATGTACTAGATGTTGCATTAAACTTGTATGTGACTTGGTTCAGGAAGAGTTTTTGGCTGGTAATAGTGGTTAGATTTTGTCATTTGAGTCAAGAGGAGGATAGATTTTCCCTCTTGTTGGTCAAAAGGATCTGGAGCAGGGTAGTTTATTTGCGACTCATTGGGGCAGGTATGGTAACCTCACCCTCAACTGCAGAGGTAACTATTCAGAGATAAGATACGGAAGAAGAAAGAGATCCAAAGATTGAACCGTAAGGTTCTTGTGAACAACATACTGAAGAGAATTAGATAGGTAGAGAGAGAATCAGGAGAAAACAGGGCCAAGGGAGGCAAAGATGTTGAACAGTGTATGATCAGTGCTTTTAAGCCGGGGCTGAGGGTGAAACAGGAGGCTGGAATATTGACTGTTACTAAGCTTTTTGCTAGGAATTGTGTTATACTTCCAGGAAGAGCTGGGTGTATTAGAAGATGAAAGAGCAGGACGAATGTGAGCTATTGGGGAAAACGGTATGGGGGTGGCAGTGAGATTGAGGAGAAGAGTTACTGGAGCGAATGGCGGATAAAGTATGAAGAGTGATGAAAAACTTGATAGGGAAGAGGTGGAAAGCTACAATGGATGACATATGCAAAATACAAGCTGATTTTCTTTATATTCTCTGAAGAAATCATTAGATGCACAGATAAAAGAGGGAGAAAAAGTTACAAAAGAGAAAAGGTTTCAAAAGAAAAAAGACAAAAATAGCATAAAGAAGTCTAGGATTACAAGCATAGCATTCTGCCAGGGCAGAGAATTAGAATATTTTAGCTAGGAAGATGTCAGAGCTGAAGGGCAAAAACATTTATAGAAAAAGATGTCAGGTTGGTCAATTTTTTCCTGCCAGGAATGCCCACAGCAACACATAATAGTAGAGAAAGCAGATGTTGTGGATGAACTGGGCCTGTATGTTGGCAAACCAGGCATTGCTTTTGTAGGGAAAGAAGAGAGAGTTGTGGTTAGGAGTACAGCTTGGAGAAAATGAGAAGTTCACAGAAATAGACCTGAAGAAAAAGAGGAAAGAGAATTTTTGGAGCAGAAGATAAGTCAGCATTGTGCATAAGCCGGAAGTCGTTGCACAGATATATATGAAAGAGGGGCAACTGGGAAACGTTTTGGATATTAAGAAAGACTTGGTAATTTTGTCAGAGCCCTTCCAATTTGGGACATGTTTCATGTTAACACACACACCAAAAAAAAAAAAAAAGTAAAATTTGAGCCACTTTTATGGGGCCAAAGAAGTAGTTGTGTGTTATAGCAAAGGTATATTTATTTAGTACCTTTTGGCTATATAAAATTGCTTTTGGACTGTTTTTAGGATTCTTCATAAAACAAAGACTTATTAAATTTAGTTGGCAGCTGTGGGGTAAGGTAAAAATGAAGTAAGCTGTGCTTGGTTGGATTTTTTTCTTTTTTTTTTTCTTTCCTTTTAAACAGCCTTTGGCAGTTCTCCAGCTTTTATTTTAAGCAGGTTAGACTCAAAAACAGTGATTATATTTAACATCTTTGGAAACTTTTGATCATATTTGGCTATCATGAATCGTAGTGGGAAGTGTCATGGAGTCCAGTTTGTGACCTAATTCAATGTAGGTGTAGCAAATGAGGTCTTCTGTCTGGGTTAGATGTGGCTGCAGTGGTAATTAAGGCACTGAGAGGTGGCACAGTTTCTCTTTTATTGTGTGACATGGAGAGTGTGCCATACTGAGGAGTGTTAATGAGAAGGGAACTGTACTGACTGAATTACTGCTGTTGAGCCTTGCAAACTAAAATAATAGAATTCTAAATAGTAGTTAAGTTTTTTGAAATGTCACTCTACAGGGATTTTAAACATGAATGGCTGCATTGACAGGACAAAAATATTTATCTTTTGGGGGGGTTGGGTTTTTTTTACTGTGATATCTCAGAATGTTTTTATTCAGCCTCAAGGGAGTCTCACTGAATTTCCCTTTTCCCTTCTGTGTCCCATTTTCAAGTCATTGCAGATTCTTTTTCTCTACTCAAAACAGTTAGCAAGACTATAAACCATGGTTTACGCACAGGGAATGTGCCACTGTTTTATTTATTTTGTTGGGAAAAAAATTGATTTCCTTTCATTTGTTTCAGCAGTTCCTTAATTCTGTTCAGCTTTATTTGCTGACAGTAGTTTTGCGCTCTCTGCTCCTGAATGTGATACAGCAGTTCAGTTAAACTTTTCCATGCTGATGACTGTAGTTGCTGGTTTCTGCACCTATCTGTGGGGCAGCATCACTCCGAAAAGGGTGCAGGCAGCCTCTTCCAGCAGTACCTGCCTGAACGGTATATGCATATTCCTGTTCATTCTCCTCTCTTTTCATGTCTAAAGACCACATCTTCTGTTTCTCTGTCACTTGCAATAACTTCTCGTATTATGAATTTGTTTGGACTACGCTTTATTTTTCTCCTTGAGACTGTTGTCCATTTGTCCTAATGTAGTATGCTACATAAAATATTGTCTGGCTGTCGATTCCAGACATTGGTTTTCTAGAGTAATGACCAGACTAGTTACTCTAATATCTGAAAGTACTGTACAACCACTGGAGGGTTTTTTCCTGAACTGTTTTTTAGGACTAATTAGTCATTTCCACCCATTATTTTAATGAAGAAGTTAAGATTTAAAGAGCTCTTGTTCAATTGCTGTGACTGACAAAGCAGTTTTCTATATATAGTATTCAAAATAATATGCTACCATTTCTAGTAGGTATAGTATTCAATAAATAAAATGTTCATATGTTGACCTGCCATCCTTGATGTTAAAATTGGAAAAATAAAGCAAATACTACCTTATGCATATGGACCAGTGTTTTCAGAGGAATAAAAGTAGTAGGCAAAGTATGCACTGAAGAGGAATTATCTGAAACAAGGTGCTTGGTGGGTACTTCTCAGTAACGCTAGCCATGTAGAAGTATCTTTTTCTGTAGAGTTTTGGATTCCTTATTGAATTTTGAATGTTGAAATATTTTCCATCCTCAATAAACTTTATTCTAGGGCTATGACTTCTTTTTCTTGCAAACTTTAACTATTTCAGCATAGCTTAATTTTGGATACCTGTGAGATTCTCCTGAAAATTTCAATTTCAGTCTCTCATTTTATTGGAGTCTTAGTTCAAACCTCAGATAAGTTATGTGTTCTTCTGTTTCATTTGTCATCTTTACCTTCTGACTGAAAACAAATATTTCACCTGTTTTGTTATTTTGGTTTTCTTTTTTCCCGTTGTATGCAAGACTCGGATTTTTGTACCAGATTTACCCTTTGCTGCCTGTGTTGATTGAAGGCTATATACTGCAGTAGCTGACTGCTGTTCAGACCTGACTGCTGTCAGCTTAAGTGAATGCTTTCTTTAAATACAAAGCAACCTAGTAACTTTTTTGATGTCAAAAAGTAAAACTTTTGGCAAAGTGCTTTAAGTGAAGAGGTCATTGTTAAGCTGGAACTAAGCTAATGCTTTGTGATCATAAATGTGATGTATGGAGTTACCGGTTTTCTTTGGGTTGTTCCCGAGTCACTTTCTAAATGCACTAAGGGCAGGCTCAGCATTACTGTTCACTGCTTCAATGCAAATGCTCATCTTGCATTGGTGGAGTCAAATAGGATCAGTAGTTAGAATTGTTAGCAGAATGCAGCAAATCAGACTTTTAGTTTACTGTGGATTTAATTTGAATTAAATCTAAATATTCTTGCCTCTCTTCTTACCTGCCTTAGCAGTTCGATTGTCTTTCAGCAGCGTTTAAAAGTAGTCTGTGCTTTCCTTTTTGCCCATCATGTCTGCCTATTTTATTTTGCTGTTAATTTTATTATTTTCAAGCCCTCTTTTGAAAAGTTTCTGTTATTGCTGTAGATTGTCTTACTCACAGGTATGTTCTTCTGTTGTATCTTTCAAGGGGAATTTATTTGTCTTCAAATAGAAATATAGCCTCTGAATTGTTTACAAAAGAGAGGAAAATACACTGAACACTTGAGATGTACTTACTAGTGGTCAGTTATAAGGAGATTTTTGTCAAAGTTGATTTGGTCTGTGCTTAAAAATAATAGTTTGTTGCTTATGTATTAGAAATTCTAAAACATGAGACCTGGGCAAATTGAAAAGCTTCCTGCAAGAAGAAACTAGGTAAAATTGAAGTTAACAAAAAGACTTCTGCATTGCTGCAACATTTAAATAAAATTACATTGAGTCTGTTATATTCTATTCATTATGGCCTGAACCTTGTAATATTTGTGCCTATAAGTAACTTTTCATTTGAGTAAGGGTTCCCATTTGTGTATGTATTGGCAAGGAAAGATTCTTGGATATTATAAAAGATTTACAGAATTGTGGTGCAGATCTTGTTACCTTTATCTAAAACTTTTAGTTCTCTGTTCATTAAAATATAATGTAGTATGTGGCCTAGCTTAACATGTGCTAATTGTTTTGGATTCTTGCATTTTTAAGAGTTAATCTTTTCCAGATATGAGTGAGCATCCCTCACCCTGGAAAAGATTTCTCACAGAACAAGTTCAAAACTTTGTAACTCGATTTTTCTATACACTTGGCTATTTTGTTCTAGACACTTAAAATGCTAAGGGGCAAATATAAAGGCAGACTCACTGAATAATGGCCTCCAGCTCCTGAAGGAAATAATTCTGAACACTAACTAAAACAAGAACGGGATTTTAGGGCTAAGTGAACACTTCAGATAGCATATAATTCAGAAAGGGTACCTGCGAGGAAGGAACAGATGTCATGAAAGGGAGGCGGAAAAAAAAAACCAAACCAAACAGGGAGTGGTGGGAGTGTGCCACTGAGGAGCTGGGAGAGTGATGAAGTACTTGATTATACCAAAACATTTGAAGATACAGCTGTCGTGTACCTTAGTAGCATAATGTCTCTATATGTATGCAGCCTTCATACTAAAAATTATGTATGACCTATTAAAAGTGAGAAAGCTTATAGAATGCCCAGCGGAAATCCATCTAGAAATTCAGGCAGTGAAGAAACAATCATCTGGAAATTGCCTGATCTAAGGGATATTAAAGAAAACTGTTTTTTCAAAGGAATCAGGATTTGTTTTTCTCTCGACATAGGCCCATTATGCAGGAAAAGAGGTGAACCTTAGTTCCAATAAAGAGTAATAGTCAAGAAGGCTCACACTGGGCTCTTTCTCCTCACCCATTTATCAGCTGGCTGTAACCAGCCGAGCAATGAGTACACAACCAACAAAAAATGTTATCGGCCTGGGACTGTGAATGTTCAGAAAGACTGACACATTTATTTAAAACTGGAGAAAAGCACTGTCCTTGCAAGCATGCCAGTCACTTCTGGCCTTTAGAGTTTAAAAGGATGAAATTAACTCATGGGAATATTGATAGTTGGCTAACATGGTACTTTAAATGCAAAAGTCTGAAAATTGTGTTAGCTGTATCAGTCAGTACACTGTTATGCCAATGTAGTGTAAAAAGGAGGTTTTACACTGAAGAAGGAATGTGTGCAAATAGCAGATTTATGTTCAACAAGTCTCCCCTCCTATAGATGTATTTTTCACTCCTCTGCTTTGGCAGGGTGAGCAGAGGGAGACTGTTATGTATAGTTGTCATCATGCCAGATGATTCTGGGCACGCAAAATAGGCTAATACCTATCTCTCTTCTATGTCTCTCAGAGCAGTTGTTTGTAGCTGCTTTGCCTTTCCAGGATCACCTGTAAAGCCCTTTCTTCTCAGTTCATGCCTTTAGTGATGTTGGAGACAATGGGGTTTTAATTGCATCATTTGGGGTTGAAGCAGCAGCTCAGAGTAACTGAGGGCCCTGTGGATCTGAAAAATCTGATATTGATGAGACTGGAAGAAACTAAATTGACTTCCCTGGTTTAGTTCCATTTTGAAACCTAGCAATTAGTGGATGGAGCAACGAGGTTGGGGAGCAGTTAGGGGCAGGGAGAGATCACATTGTTAGCTGGTTACATCTGAACATTTTTGAGGGATGGTAGGTATGGAACCATATGTGGCTGTTCTTAAACAAGTATTTTTCTACATGGAACAATACTTCAGTGGTATTCACCATTGAAATCACTGTCTGGATGTGTAAACCTGGATTTCTGTAGAGGTTCTGCTCTGTTTTGTACTACTTTTAGAATTTGGTTTATTTTTGTTATATAAATGGTAATAAACTAAACTAGAAGGAAAGGCAAAAATGGACGGTAGGGAATATAATACAGTAGCAGTATGGAAAGGTAACGGTACTTCTGCTGTTTACCCTCCTGAGCTTTTGATGCTTTAAATGTGCAGCTTTATCATTGCATTAACATAGTTTTCTTACTTCACTCTAAAAAGAGTAGAAAAAAGTTGCCTATGCATATTAATGTAAATTAAGATAAATATTAAATGTTCCCCATTGAAATGGTAGCTGAAGTATAGCATGTTCTACTGAACTTCAGTCATACTTTTCCATGGAAACTATCAATTTATATTGGGGGCCAGGGGTGGTGGTGGCATCTGTTTAAGAAATAGTGTCTTTTTTTGGCACACAGTTTATGTAGGTAACTGAAACACAACGAGCTTGAAAAACATGTATGTAAACACATCAAACAATGTGGTATTCCTTTCCCCTCACAACACTCCAAGCAGGTCAAAATTAATCTTGTTTGTGTATCCCAAACTTATGTCAGTGGATTTTGGATGCTTAAAGTATGCAGGGTCAAATCCCCATTTCAGTATACAGCTAAATACAAAAATATCAGTTATAATATTAACAGCCCTGACGCTAATGGGTGCAAAACCATGACAGAACACAAATTTTCCTTCAGTCTTTTGATTATATTCTAATTCTTTTAAATCCTATGACTTCATTGCAGGTTACTAATATATTGAAAATGATGGTCAGCATCTGTCTTGTCTCTTTTACTGCTAATCAAGTTTGATTTGCAATAGTTTACATTATAAATTAGATATTATAAATAAAAACTTTTGTCAGATCTGAATGGGGTATTCCAATTTCTGGAAATGTTTTATGAAAATTAAATGTACATAGGCTTTTGGCTATACATTAAGACCAAGAGGGATCCCAAGAAAACTTTGTCCTTCTTGTAGCATAGAAAGCCTAGTAGCTGCGTAGCCACATAATATGTAAGCGTAATTCATTGAAACTTGAGTAGGTGAAGAGAAAATAATCTGAGAGAAAAATGTTAATTGAAAAACAATTTATGTGTCCCTATATAGTTTACAGCAACATATGAAATCCAGAGCTACATGCAGTATTTTAATGAGTATGTTCTTTTAGAACAGAATAATATATTGCTGTGGTAGTATTTTATCAAAATGCAAGACTTATGAGAGGAAATAATTGCTTTTGTTTAACAGATGAGTAAATAGTGCAGTAAATACCTACACAAACTGTCATCAGGTGCAACTTATAAACCTGTGGCAGACAATTATCCTTACAGGGGTTTTTTTTAGCACCTTCCTTTTTCTATTAACACACATGAACCTAGTAAATTATAAAGAAGTTGAACTATGAGGAAGGGGGAGGAAGCTGAAAATACTAAAATGCATTTTCTTCTTTTACCCCTAAGTAGTAATGAGAAATCTAATAAATAGTAAGAAACAGGAGACACTGTAGTCAGATAATCAAGCTTCACAAGTCATGAGTAATCATCTCAAACACATTGATAGAAACCTTTATTCTTCCGAGTTCTCCAAGATATCTCAGTCTATGCAATTTTTAAAGTGATTTTTAACGTGTTAGGGCACTGCTGACTGTCATACTGCATGTCTGTGCAAAGCCAGGAGGGGATGGGGGACACTCTCCCTGTAGTCTTGTGGCATTTACTTAATCAAATCTACTCTAGCTAACAGAGGTAAGTTCGCAATGGGTGAGACATGACCAGTGAGGAGTTCTGCACAACAGGAGCTCCCTTACAAGGTGACATAACCCTTTCAGAGCTGCCTATAATCAGCAGGGAAGACTAGGTGACGTCCTGCCTATCCAAATGCTCTGTGGTGTGAGTGTAACAGGTGCCCAAGCTGGGATCGGGGGGGGGACTGTGTGTGGAAACTTGTACTAGTTCATGCCCTCCTTTTTGTACTGAGAGATTCACTGCAATGTATCCCACATCAAGATTTCCCGCTAAATAACATTCATAAATACTGTTGGAATTGGTTCAGGGGCAGAATTGGTTGAGCAGTCAACAGTGAAAGGAGAGCCCTGTGCCTTGAACCATGAGGGATAAAACAAAATGAAAGCTGTCCCTTGGGTCCCCAGCATATGAACGGAATTCTAGAAGTTGCAAAAAAATATTTTTCAATGTAATTATTTTATTTACTTCCAAAGCACAGACTTCTAAGCAGAACTGAATTTAGACAAAATTATTTTTCTTTCTGTGGAAGCAGAGCTGTATTTTAATTTCCAAGTAAGGCAGATATATACTGGTATTGTGGAAACTTAAAGGCTACTTTTATAAAACTAACTACCACTAACACGTAAGCGTGTAATTGTTGAAGGCTGCATTTACTCAAATTAAAGAACAAATGATGCACAACCAGAATTTTATTCAGTGCAGTTTTGATTGCTTTGGGATATTTATCTTTGGCAATAAGAGGAAAGTTGATCAGCACAGCCAAGAAACAACAGGTTTTTCAGTTTTATCAGCAGGAGAGCTTTGTTATGGGCAACAACTTTAAAAATTGTCTCAGGAGGTGGGATTAATCTGGGGAAATGAAACTAGTTAAACTGAGATTTAATGAGGTTCAGGTAAATCAAAGACAGGAAATTATTTTATTATTTCAGATTATGTAGCAGTCTTGTTCTTGTAATATAGAACTGGAAAGAAACATGACTCCTCATCTGAATAACCTTGTATTCTCTAAAAAGGTCTGCTTTTATGTTGTGACATATTAGTTAGCAAAAGCAATCATGCAAAAATAGAGTACATTAATGCTAGCCAGATAACTTCTTATTGTCTACAGCTGTACAGGAAACAAATACAAAGTTAATGTTTAAATTTATCAGATATTTTCCATTAACTCTCTATTTAACAAATGATCAGCTATTGTATGTAATATCCAGTCTCCAGAAGTCTTAATGATCATGGATGTGCACAGTAAGAGATTAGCATAAAATTAGCATTGACGCAGCTGTTAAAGAATCTTGAAAGATTCTGATATCCTGCTACATCAATTGGGCTGCAGAATATATCTGAGCTTTGTCAAAACCCCCAGGCTAGCTGAGTTCAAGCATACTTATGTTCCCCTGGGGTGTAGTCCCCATATTCCTACCCCCTGTTTATTACTTTGTACTAATCTTCAAATTCAACAAAATAATTTATAAAGCTGTAGGGGACATGCTCCCAGCTGATCTATCTTTTAGGATCAAACCTCAAAAAGGATGCAATTTGCTGAGTGAGTCCTGAGCAGGGGGTACTAACTGTTTTCATATCCATATTTGCTTTTTCAGCACAATGCTCGGGGGGGATGAATGGGAGTTTGGGGGATGTCCTTGGTTTTTGTGTTTTGTTTTGGTTTTGGGTTGGGGTTTTTTTGTTGTTTTTTAAACTTTCTGAAGTTGCACTTCTTGCGAAGGTATGCAACAGTCACATTGTATATCATGTCAGGGTATCTAAGTATATTATGGCTTGATGTTGTCTGGTACTTACTGTAAATCAATCTTTTTAATATAAGAAGCAAATTAACTATTTTGTGATAATGTCCTGTTTCCAGTGATTTCCCTCAACCCTGCTTTTGTCAGAGGGTCACACTGAATTGCAGCTTTTTACCGTATTTCCTCACTCTATTGAATGCTTCAATTTTTAAGATATCCAACAGGACTCTCAGGGAGTCAAGCATATTTTTAAAAGAATCTGTTAGCCCTGTAGGGAATATTGTCACTAAAATGAAATATTTCCAATATGAAGCAAACTCTTTAAATAGTCTGAAATTAATTCTGAATCTTTTCAGCACCAGAGTTTGGGATGATGTGTTTTCTTTCATATTCCTCCCCCATCTCTTCAAACTGGCTCGTTTGTCCCTACTGGATACAACTTCCTGCTACTTGCAAAGCAGTAATTATCCTAATTACGCTTCAGCATTTAAAGCCATCTTCTGGAAGATGATTTACAAGAATTACATAAAAGAGATCTATATACAATGACACACTTGCTTGTTTGGCCTGAAGCATTTTATGTTTTCCAGCTTAATGGGAATTCTTATGATGAGTAGAGAAGTTCTAATGAGTTTCTGCATAAGTCTGTGCCTGAAGATGCATTCAGAATTGCACTTGGCTAGTTTTTTCTCTATGAACAGCTGAGGTGGTAAAGCAGTCCTTTATTTACTCTGACTTGCTATAAGGTGTTTATTGTGACCATTTGAGATCACAGTTGCCACCAGTGTGTGCAACAGTTTCCACTAGTTCAAAAGTTAAAAATGGGAAAATACTGAGTGGAAGCTAAAAGTAGTATCAAGAACAACAGGCAGATTGATACGCTGGTGTGAACCAACACAGGATTCTTTTTTCTGAGAGGAGAATTCAAAGAAAATATGAAAATGAGATAATCTACAAAAAGCACTGAAGGATTTCTACCTCCTGCTTTTTGATATCTCACAGGTGAAGCCTGGGACGTAGATTCAGACATCTGGGTGGTGGGAGGGGAAACAGCTGTGTGATTTTTGTGATGAAGCAGCACTATGGCAGCATTAGCTGCTTCTTTCTGTTTACCACATACAGTTATCAGAACAGTTGAAAATGAGTGGTGGGGCAAGATATGGCAGTAATTTGATTTATGCCCATTTGGAGTTTTGTAGTCATACACAGGATTAGTCTTAACTTTGCTCTTCATGTGTATCTTGGAAAGTTGGCCATTGACACATAGACAACATGCATAGTAAACTGATATTTCAAGATAACATAGTAATGAGAGTCATGATTCAGTGAGCTTGAATCAATCCTGAAAAGCCCACAGGAACACGACAATATGCCTGATGATATAAATTAGAAGCCCATTTCAAAACACTCCAGCATAGATAGAATGCTTTCAATGCAAAATGTTTTCTGAGTAACTTTCTAAGCTCCCAAACTGTAATTCTTATAGTATTTCTGAGGCACAGTGCTTACTATGGTGCAGTACTAAAAGAAAAGGACAAATGTTTAGAATGCATGCCAATGCCATTTTACTTATTGCATGTCTGTATACACTACCAAGAGTACGAAGCATTAACATACAGTAGGTTAATATACTTTTAAAACTGATTGTAGAATCATTCAGGAGCTTTGCTTCTCATAGCTTTTGCCTCTGCCTCTAAAATAATGATGGGAAGGTGGTTCAGTACAGAAAATCTGGTGGCTTCTTGTGGTAAGACTGTTATACCAGAAATGGTTGTAATGAAGAGCAAAGTAATTGAATCATCTACCATAACATATTCTACTTTCAAAACGCTGAAGTTATGATGATAGGCAATCTAGTTCTATAAAACAGTTAAGTATTTTCTTTAGATGAAACAGGATACGCCAAGCTGTTCTATTAAGTGAAATGCCCTCCTCAAAGGCCTTACTATGTGTTACCGCTAGCACTGGGGAATGGCTCATAAAAACAATAAGATTGGCTGATGCTTTCTTAAAATATAACTTTCTTTCAAGCATATAATGCCTCATTTCTTTCTCATTGCCTTTAATAGGGAAAAGGGCATTGCGTCTAGTTTTTCACATGATGCTTATCATCAAACATTAAACCTTTCTTACAGGGCAGATTTTTGAACAGGCATTTTAAGTGAATTTATAGAACTACAAAAATACTTCAGCTGCTGACCCAGCAACTGAAAACTTTCACCTGCATTTCTGTATTGGTTCAAATCCCGTTCTTCCTGCACTATGACCTTAAGTTACTGGATGGGGACACTTCAGAAACCTTTACATGGTGAAGTTGTGATTTTGACTGAGTTTCTGACAGCTAGATATTCCCACGCCAGGCAAGGATGATACTACTAATTCTCTAATCATATTAATGCCTCTTAATAAAAAACAGTCTGCAAAGTAATTGAGATGTAAGTGAGCATACAGATTTCACGGATATGGATTTCATATGGACACACATCTCATGTTTTGAGAGGCAAAATGTAAAAGGAGATGAACACTAAATTGGTTTGGAAAAGGATTACGTCCTCTTATTAGTCTACAATATATTTCAAATCAAATATGACCTCAGAAACTTAGCAACGAAATTGCTTTCCAATTCCTTGCTCTTTAGCTTGCTTTGATGCTCATGCATATTATTTGCCTACGGTGGGTCGAAGTGCCTTGTATTGTGGGAAAAAAATAGGCAAACTAATGAATTTTCAGATTATGCATTTATTTAGGAAAATCAAGACTGAAGAAGATTGCATGGCTTAAACCTTAGTGGTCAGCATAATGGAAGGTGAAATGTGATATTGACTAATGCAAAGTAATGCACATTAAAATAATTTCAACTGCTCATAGAGATTACAGGCATGTAATTAACTGTAATCACTCAGGAAAAAGACCTAGGTATCTTTGTGGAAAGGTTAAATAGATATCCCTTTGAAGCAGAACATGGCTGTCAGGAAAGTTCATAAAGTTGGATAAGCCTACAAACGGGATTTTAGAAAATAAACCTGAAAATATCGTAATTCTCTATTTGGAATCAATTGTTTACCACAGTTTTAAATGTTGTATTAGGTTCTGATCTGTCATTCTAAAAATGATATTGCAAAGAAGGTAAGGATTTGTGGATTGGTATTCACTGCTGTAGGATATCATTGTAGCAAAAAGCTTAGTAGGATTCAAGAAAGGATTGGACATTTCCTTTTAAAATAAGAACACCCATGTTTACAAAAAATAGGATAAAAACACTTGTAAGAAATACACCCTAAAGCTGAAAGACTGAGAAGTCAGCCACTGACTGGAGGAAGGTAGAAAGCAATTTCTCTTAGGACAGTTTCTCTGTTGTAGGATTTCTCTTGCATTTACTGGAGCTACTCTAGGAAGTAGCATTGTGGACAAAATATTAGTGTTGTTTAGCATAGCAAAGGTTGTGTGTAACTCTCTCCCTCCAGTGTATGAAAGATGTACATCTGTGACAGTATTCATTGTGATGAAAAATACATTACCTTGACTGCAGATATCGTATGTTTACGTTTAAAAACCAGACAAATTCAAGCTTGCATTCTTCATTGTAGGGATTATCAGCACAATCAAAGGAATTCACAAAGAAGCTCACGTTTCCCAGTGGGTTTTGAGGCCTCTTGCTGAGGCTTTCAGTGTTACTAGCACGATAGTTGGACATAAATTTTAGCAAAGAAAATTCAACAAAAAATAGTGTCAACATGAAATCACACAGCCTAGATCCTAGTAAGATTTTTTTTAATTACACCTTTCATTTCTGTAAAATTTTCCAGAAAATCTTTCCCCTTTTTTCTGTGCTTTGCCACCAATTTTATTTTTTTAGATTTATTTTAATTTTTTATATTTATAAAATGTGTAATTTTTTTTAATTTAGGCAGCAGCAAAACTCAAGAGACAAATGTTGTATTGTTACTATTTTTACTTGGAACTTTTAGAAATATTTATGCACTTGATTATTCTTATTGAACAGTCAAGAGACAAAGTTTTAACACTTCTTTATTGTCTTTTTTCCCCCACAACCTAACTCCTCATTTTTGAAAAAGACAATTAGTGAGTGTGAGCTTGTTTAGTGATGCATGGTTCATCTGTCTGGAAATGTCAGACCACAGAGTATTCCACTTCATACCCTGGGTCTGTCTCTGTCACCATGCCAGAGCAGTTCAAAACCACAAGATTTTTTTGAGCTACAAGTTCCGTCGGCATAAAGAGTCCTCAGCCCTTTCCTGAACGTGCCAACCTCCATGCATAGAGACCAGACTCAGGGAGAGGTGGGAAAGCACAGATGTGGCTATTCCTAGGTGCTCTGTGGTCCCCATAGGAACTTGATGTATTCAAACTTCAGGATTGAGACCCAGGCCAAAAAAGCAGCTTGCTCGCCTTTTGTTTCCACCCCAGCCCCCCCGTCACCCAGCACGTTTGGCCTAGAAGGCTCCTGCTGTAAAACAGTGATCTTGTATTCCCCTAACTAGTGTTTTCCTTCCCTTTTACAAAATCTTTAGCTGCATATGGCACGAAAAGATAGGAAAAAGTGGCATCAGTGAACAGACTATTTCTGCTTGAGACTGTGTGAACTCTTTAATAACTGGGCCTCAAGGAAGAAAGTGGAGATACTTTATTTGCTTACACTTTTCCTGTTTTCTTCCTGTGACAAACTACCTGTATCAAAGTAGAGATTTTATCACTTAGCATTGCATATGGAGGGAGGGTGACTGCTTAAACAATCTTTTACAGTGTTCTTGTTTATCGTATTCACTCCTATTCAGTGAGACCCCTAATTTTTGCTGAATTAGCTTTTCTGGAAACAATAAGCAATACTTTCTGTCAATCAATTGGCAGGAGGTGTTGTTTTCAAGAGTGCTGATTAAGCAACACAGAACCAGAGCCTACAGGAATCACTTAGAAAAAAAATTCAATAAGAACATTTTATGAAAATTCTCTTGGTGAATAGCAACCAAATGAAACATGAGGGGAGGACACAAAGGATGGCAATGCTTGAAAGCATAAGAGAAATAAGATAGGAATGGAGAGAGCTGATTTGATTTTTCTCTCCAATTTACTCTTACCTTGTGCAAGTCCTTTTGTCTCAAAAGTTGAAATTTCCCGTTTCCCCCAGAAAGCTGTTATGGATTCATATTGTTCCTTTTTCTTTTAACAATATTGTCATCTTCCTGGAAGTCTATCAGCATCCTGATAACATCACAGCTTGACACCCTACCAGAAATCAATGATGCAGAATTTTTGTAACTTATTTTATTACATGCAAATACACAAGCCGTGGAAGAAGAGGCAGCTGCAAACACTACACAGGCACTCCTGTCTTCCAGAAATCTCAGTTCCCAACATCCAGTTCCCAGGAATTGCTTCCAAATGTAGAGAATAACACAGAGAATAACCCTTCTATCTGCCACCAATTTTACATTAATAATAATAATTGCGGGGAAAAAAACCAACCAAAAACCCCCCGAACAAAACTAGCCATTTGTCTTCGTAGAAACTAAAAACTTGCTCACGCTGTGGAAGAACTCATAGACCTGTGTGTAATAGTACTTTTTTAATTCCTTAAAACCGAGATTATGCTTGATGTGGTATTAAATAAGGACAGCTGTATGGAGCCCTGCTAGGAAATTGCATCTAAATTATTCAGTATTGTAGCCATGCTTACCTTCTTTCGAAGAGACAGGTAAGATCCTGATCTTGCAAATTGCTTACTGCTTTGTGCCAACTACATTTACCTCCTTAAAATCACATCCACGTGTTCTTGTGTTGCCCTCAAATTACACTCCTCAGACATACACCCACATAAAGCATTTTATCACTCATATTTTGGCTTCATGCCACAGCTGCTCAAATAGTTTGAAGTGCTGCTCAATGTTGGCACTGGTCTGTAATCAAGAAAACACTTGAAGGGAGCACAAACCAAGAATTCCCAGGGTGGGAGGGCGATTGTGGCTGTGCAGGGGCAGGGCTCTCAGTGTGGCAAATTCAGGTTGGTGTTGAAAGCTCTCAGGGGAAGGCAAGATAAATGGAGATATCAGAATTTGCAGCAGGCCAAGTCCATTGAACATAGCAACCAAGAGAAAGCCTCTTCCACCATTACTCTGTTCTCAGCAATTAGAGGGTTTTGATTTAATGAGCTGGGCGGCTGGAGCTGATGAGTCTGTAATTTCTTCCCTGTGAGTAGGCTAGCTAAGAACTTGTCATAATCTATACCACATTTGTATTTCTTTAGCAGTTTAATGGAGTGGGATAGGACATAAGACTTGCCAGAGTAGGGATGGAAATAGGAACTGTTTTTTCTTCAGCATCATGCTGAAGTGGCTTATTGTAGAAGTAAAAATGTTGGGCTCTTTGGGGCTTGTGAAATTAAGTGTGGTGAGGGCTTTTCTGAAGCTGAAGAGTTTGGAAAATACCAGATTTCTGAAGGCTTTATTTGGACATGAAAAGCTTCCACTAAATAGAGCTTTCAGTAGCCAGGAGGGCCACTTCTGTGGAACTGGAAGTTCAGCATACCTGTGGCTGAACTGTGGAGGGCCTTGATACCTGCTGCGTTGAGAAGCACAGGGGTTCAGAACGCTGATTTGTGAAGCATTGTGTAGCAGAGCTCCAGACAATGCAAATCCATGGGCTACAACCCCACCTGCTATTCACTCAAGGTGTAATTAATATGAGTTTGGAAAATCAGCAGTGTATTAGACTTCAAAATGAGGTTGATAATGGAGCATTGTCTGTCTACAAAATCAGAGGAAACAAGGAGCATCTTCTGCTGAATAAACATCTGAGGCTTTCATTTTCTGCCCTTCTTAAAAAGCTCATGCCTTTTCCAGGTTTAAACTTGCAATATCAAATAAGATGGAATTGCCAGAAGTCCAGGCTGTTAAAAAAGTATTCAATAAAATCCTGTAAAATTGTTAGTGTGAACAGGATTTTTTAAACAGGTTATATGTAATGACTACATTATCTACCCTTGCACAAGGAGACTTACTCTTTTCATAGATCAGTCATTTCTTTTTGTTTCCTTGGGGGAGAAGAATAATGGGTGTTTGGTTTTTGTAGAAAAATCAGAACTGTTTCTCAGTCCTTGGGTAAAGAAAAGCTGATGCCAGATTTGTGACAGGTTTGGCCTTAAATGGATAAGGACCCCTGGCCTCCAAACCGGGTCCTGATATTGAGTGATAGCTGATTCTGTCTGAAGTGCCTGCAGCTTCTCCTATGCTTTCCCTGCACCAACAGAGACAACATTAATTTTCTGTAAGTGTGTTGCTGCAAATATGACTTTAATATAATTCTCAGATGTTTGACTAAAACCCTAATGTCTTCCAGTAATTCTCTTCTATAATCCTGTGTCACTGATGATTGTAGACGGTGACAAATGCCAGACCATGTCTGATTGCTGTTTTCTTTGTCTCCTGCCTCCAGTTACCTTACTGGTTTGGATAATGCAATATTCCTTGTTAGGCTGTTCTAAGTTTATTATCCTTCATATAAAAGTAGTACAGGCGCTTGATGGATAGGCATATCCAATAGTAGATCTAGAGAGCTGCTAACCACCAGGGAAGGATGGACGTGAAGCTGGAGGCAGTGACCACTGCAGCTGAAGGTATAAATGAATGTGTGCTTGTGGCTTATACATGCATGTTTTTTCCCAAAACCATTACTTTGCAGAAGCTAACCTTTTTTTCCATTCTTTTCTCCTTCACATACTTACTACACAGATATCTTGGTATTGCTCTTCTGCTGCATCACTAGGCTTCATTTCCTTTATTTACACTTCCCATTACTGAAATCCAAATCATGACACATGTGCCTTTGTAGAGTCTTGATGTCCCCTTGGTATCCAAAGTTGCCCTTGCATTTCTGTTCCTTCCTGTGCATGTGTTTAAACCTATGCTTTATCTCCCTTTTATTCAGTGTATGTAGCTGGCAAAGTAAAGGTAGAGGAGGGGCAGATTTGCAGTGAGGAAGTTGACTTGCTGCGATTCTTCTGGTTTTTTAGCATCCCTGCTGGAGAAAAATACTCAAAAGTGCTGCATTTGTGGCTTTAAACAGTGTCCCAGATACCAAGAGAACACTCATGTAGTCACTGATTAGTCTCTACTAGTGTAATTGAATTTGGATTCGTAGGAAGTTTTGAAGGCTTTCAGGAATGGTAGTTGGCATTAAATTACTTGAACATTAGGAATACAAGCAAGTGCAGCTGACCATTTGCCATTATGAAAAGCCCCTATAAGCAGTACAGCATCTGAGAGGCACTACTTTGTGAAAAAAACATTAAAGAGAACAGATTTTTCAAATGCAATTGCCACCAATTTCTTAGCTGCTGGGCAGAAAAATAACTGGAACTAAATTTCTATACAATCATACTTAAAATTTGAAGTCAGCAGCCACTGTGAGCATATTACTTCAGAGAATTTAATAATAAATGCTATTTTGATTTCGACCAAAGAAAATAATTTATCTGGTTTAATAAAGAATGCTGTGCGTTTTGCTGTCTGTGAAGAGGAAGGACACACAGTTTAGTTAGTGGCTTGTGAAGATTGACTGGGTTTCTTTTAATTATTAAAATAGTTTTGCTGTTGGCCTGTAGAATTCTCTGAATCTTCTGTGTACAGATTGAGCTATCTAAAACAAATTGTTAATGGGGTTTTTTTCTATGTTGAACAGAACCTATTGAGTATGCCAGAGTGCGTTCAACCTGTTTTTATATGGATATTATCGGAACACCCTTGTTCTCTGCTGGATAGGCTTGCATGTTGCCCCACCTTTTCGTTTCACATCCTGCTGTAGTTGTGTGATGAGAGACAAGAGGGGAAGCGTATTGTCCAGTGGGCCAAAAGACTTGTATGGAAGTTAGCAGGAAAAGCTGAGTCGTCATATTGCTGAACTGGGGTGTAGCTCCCCACTAAAGTTGCTTCTAGTTTTTGTACAACTTTTTCCAGTGTTGGTTTTTTTGCACCTCTCTTCGGACCAGAAGAATAGGGGTGAGAGAGAGGGAATTCAGACCAATATTGCCACCAAGGGCATGGCTGTGGTGCAAGAAAAGACATGGCAAGAAGAGAGGATAAGAGAACACATAAAGGGCCAGATGCTCTCTAAAGATATTTAAAACACTGAGAATGGGGTTCATCCTGTTTGGAGACGACATGTTTTCTGTCAATGGCAATCTCTCTCTCACACACATACACACGCACCACCCCGGAGGCAGAGTCAAAAGGGAATATACGGGCCCCGGCAGACAGAAGTCAGAGCAGCTCTGAGCATTGACAGGTGTCACAGTGCTTTACGTTGTAAACCTGTTCATAACTTGGAATGTAGTAAAGACTGCAGTTCATTAAGAAAATGAATGTTTAGAAAGAATGAAACAGCTAATCAAATTTCTAGTAAGGAAGGAGTGTTCCCTTACTACCTGTTAGCACTGACAAAAGAGGATGCTGTCTTTCCTTTCCAGAACTCCTATGAATATTTCCAGTTTTATGGCTTCATATTTTAGGGATAGGTGGGGCTCTTATCTAGATAACACTGGCTTTTTTGTTGGGAACAGTAAAATTGCAGCTGTTTTTATATTTATCTAAAAGAGCAACGTCTATTTTCTGGTTTTGTGACTTTGTCTTGCTATTGTTTTTGTTGTACCACAATGTCATGAGATTAAAGTAGTCCATCACCTTGCTGTTTACTGTTATCCTAACACTGGTCTTGATATCTCTGAATGCCTTATAGACATTGTTTTCTTGGCATAGGACTGCTCCCAGAAAAATGGAACAATCATGCCATGGTTGAATACAGGTTTCAGTCCCTTAATTTCCATGAGACGACAAACAATAGCCCTTTGCAAACTGAGATGCATAATTTAATTCAAAATATATCTTCTGTAGAATTGACATGTACTGTGTAAGTACTGCAGCTGATAATCTTTCGGAAGACAATTCTAGTGACTCTATGGATACGTGTGTTAATGCTGCCACCATTCTTCTACTGAATAGCGTCATTTTATGCGTGTAGTTTTATTGCTTTTAATTGAATAATTTGATGAATGGGGAGGGCAAGAGATTTCTTCAGGAGGACTAAGATGGCAGCATCAAGAACACGGATTAAGCAATGGTGCTTCAGGGAGGAGCATTAGACCTTAACATTCGTGTTATTGGCACTGAGATAAGTATCTTAACCTAAATTCTCAAAGGTTTGCAAAGGGTTTAACCACACGTGCCATTCAAATCAAGGGGAGTCACAGAGCTAAAACCCCCTGCAATGTTTTGAGAATGTATCTCCTGGGTGTTAATTTCATCATCTAAAATATATAGCATAATGGATAGTTGCTGCGTGAATACAAAGTTTTAAGTCCCTCTAGGGGCTCTGCTAACAGCACAAACCATGAGAGTGTATCTGAGTTGTTTATGAACAGAAACAGAGTCCCAAGAGTGATACACAGCTATAAATTCACTCCAGTCTGTGCCTATCTATTGTTATTTGTAATAACAGAGAGCAGTTTTCCTCTAAAACTACTTCCTTTAAGAGCTTTAACTGAGGAGCTCTGCTTGAAAATCAGTTCTGGTAGCTGAGGAGCTTTGCTGGAGAAAAGACTCCATTTTCTCTGTCAGTATTTGTGTATTTTATCACATTTTCATTTTGTACTTAACATAGTTATTTAGTCAATACATGTGACTGTGCCATTTATTTGCAAATAACTTTAAGAATGCGTTTTATTTACTGGACCTTATTTGATAATAGATATTCTATTAAGCTGATCATGTGTTTTGTTAAAATGTACTATTAACACACAAGAGGTCGCTTAAGCATGTCATTATAGCTTTACACAACCAAAATGTTGTGTTGTGTATTTTTTCACTAAGAAATAAGAGATGAAAAGCCTAATGAACTTTTGGAGGGTTCAGTTGCATCCTTTTCCTGACAGCAAACCCAGCTTAGGCCCAGTCAAAGCAAACAAAAAACATATTGGACAGGACAAATTTGATTTTTAACCTTAGAATTTTCTACAGCAAATTTCTGACAAGAGTTTTTATGAACACAGAATTTTATAAAAGATCTAATTTGTATTAAAATGATCAAATGTTGCTGTAGCTGTCATTATAGTGACCTAAATAGTAGCATATTATTACTTTAAGTTGTGTTATATTTAGATATAAAAAAAGATATTGCATTTATTCAGTGTGTGACAGTATGCATGAGTGCTGCTTAAATTCGTAATGCTGGCTGACAGGCATAGCTGTGCAGGAAGGAATGCCATGGTTTACCTTGGGGCTGTGGACAGGGAGTGGGCAACACTACCCAGCTTTGTGAAACATCAGATTGAAAAGTTAGTAAAACAAGGACCCTTAGCAGCAAAGAAAGCTTATAGTACTCATGAAGACACTGGTATCTTGAGTCCCTCAGAGAAACAAACAGGACATTTTACACGTTGCTTCTGTATTTGGTTAGTAAGAGGCCCTGATCTTTGTTCTTATCCTGCGCTGGTTTTGGCTGCTACCTGGAAGAATTTACCACTTCCTGCATTTTACAGTATTTCGGGGAGCTATAGTCCTGATGATATGTTTTACTTGTTGCATATACGACACTGTGGACACAGTCTTGTCCAGCATAATTCTTCTGATAAAGCATTTGGATCACCAGCAATTGCTCTCTTGCTCATTTTGTACCCTTTTTGTTTGCTTTTGCCTTGTTGTTTCCTTTCTTTGAAAGGTTACTGAGCAGTACTTTACACACACTTTGGGTGTGTGAAGATGTGTCTTCCCAAACAGTCAGAACTGGTACCTCTGAGATGGGAAGGACCGGCTCAGAGTTTCATACCTTCGAGAAGTGTAGCAGGTGAAGGATGCACCCTGAGGCTGCTGGGGCTGAAGAAGGCTGGGTGGCTGTGCCTGCCAGAGGTCTGGCAGCGCCTGCCTGCTCACTGCCCCTGCTGCATGGGGCTATTTTAGGTTATCAGCCTGCATAAGAAAATGGGGAGGTAAATTCCCACAGTATACTTAATAAAATTTTAAAAACCCCAAACAAACAAAAACCAAAACCTGCAGCATCTTTTGAGATCATTAACTGGGATCACACTGGTTTTTTTTAACAAAGAAATATAGTCATCGAGGCCCTGTCATCAGTAGATACCAGAGAGGAGGCTTTAAATTCATTCTAGGTCAGCAGCAATAAGAAACTTGTGTGTTTTAGAATAGATATGATTGTGTTTGGACTTCAGTTTCATCAATACTAGAGTTTTTGGTAAAATGTATCTCTGCAGTAATTCTTGAAATTCATCTAAGTTATGATTCTGTGAAGTTACTAGTTATGAAAACAAACATTCTATTACTGTGAAGCTGCATAGTAGGAAGCAACTTATAAACACTTCTGTTTATGTTTTCTGGCAGTTGGTTTTGCAAACTAACTGGAAAGGGTTGCATTATCTCCCTGTTATTTCTTAAAGAAATGTTATTCCATTGCAATAAGCAAGTGAGCCTAAAATATGATCTTTTTAAAAACTTATTTTGGATTGCTCTCTCCATCAAACTAAACACAGATTTTCCTAAAGAGGCTTCTATGATAGCACCACAGTTGAGTACATGATGTAGGTAGCAGCTCTTTTAAGCGGGTGACTTCATTGCACACACAGCAGGTTGGTTGTTTTTTGTTTTTTTTTTCTCTCCTGTGAAGAACAGGGAATAGAAAAAGTATAAAACCAGTAATTGAAAAGGGCAAGTTGGCATAATACACATTGCAGTCAAAAATACATGCAGTGAAGTTTCATATCTATAGAGATATTCAGACTGTGCAAAATCAGTACAGCGAAAAATGTGGCAGGTTTTTTCTTTAGTTTTTCAGACCAGAATCCTCCTCTGCAAATTCAAAGTGCCTAAGCAACTAGGACAGGAGCTATTCTTTATGTCTTGATTCCATCTTGCCTAGGATCTTACTTTTAAAAATCTTAGTTATTCAAAGGAGGCCACTTAGACCATTTCATAACCAAAGATGCAGTCAACAAAAAAACATTCAAGTCAGCTGAAATCTTCCCCTTCACTTCAGTGCTTGTTAGATTGGGCTGCATAGTAAAAGGCAAGTAAATGTCATGAACTTGTAGAAATCACATAATCTTTAAAAGTAATACTTATTTTCAGCTGTGCAGTATTTCTACACACAGCCTTAATGCTCTGTTACTGCATTCTTACATGCTGGCTTTTGTAGAGGAAGCCTTGACTGGAGGCCACCATAGAATTTTTAAAATATGTATGTCTTGAGTGTCTCCACCAGTGAAGTCCAGCTCCCTGATTCCTAAGAAACTTACTTCAAGTATTTTTTGAAAAAAATAAATAATGTGATACTAGAAAATGTCTGTGGGTAACAATATTGTGCTATAATGTTGTCCCAAAAATCAGGATTCTTTCACCCGGTGTGCAAAAAAGCCCATTAACACACAAAGTCGAGATATTTGTTTATTTCATGTCTGCGCAGAGATGGGTGCTAGGTGGTGACTCCACAAAGCTAGCACACCTGGTTAACACACGGTAAAGCATTTTATACCTTTCGAGCAACAGTTATCAGTATTTTTACAGTTTCGCTTAGTTACTCTCGTTCCTATTGGTTCTCGCAAGTCTCATCTCCCCTTAAAGTCGGAGCGTTCTCTTTTTTTACTGCGCATGTTCTGTGAGGACGGGGCTTCTGTTGGCAGGGGGCTCTCCCTACCTAAGGGTGGGTTTTCTAGTACGTTAATTAGGATAGTTCACTCAAAGTTCAAGTAGCTCTTTGATTGCCCCTGTGCTTATCTTGGTATTTCTTTACCCACTGACTTATGGTGTCATTGTATTTCTCTTCTCAAGGTCACGCCTTGTTAACTAAGTAGCATCCTTTGTTTTTGTTTCTCGCATATCCCCAACAATAAGACAAAGACTAAGTAAAGAGCAAAGTTATCCTTGTTTTTTTTCAGTAGCACCATGTTTGGCTGAAAGCTGTATATTTAACAAGCGAGTTAAGAAGGCTGCAGTCTCCCCTGATACTGAAAACAGCAGCAGCAGGTGACAGGGCCATTTCTGGCTGTGAGCACCCAGCCCTGCTGCCGCCTCTGGGCAAATGAAGGTCCCAGGTCTGCAGCATGGGTAAGGAAGGAAGCAGCACTTGCCCAAACCTGCGCCTGGTCTATTCAGTGTGGAGTGGGGTTTAGTGGTTGTGTGCTGTACTTTTACATAACCATGAAAAACAGTTTGTTTGTTTTTGTTTTTTTTTAAAAGAAGAAACACAAAAAGTCCTTCAGTGTCTTCAGGGTGTGAGGGAGGAAGTGTCTGCTCAGTTCCTATGAACTCCTGCGAAGTTTGGGAACTGGGCAAAGCAAATAAATTGGATCCTGGGGTTGATGACTGTAAGACCTGTGAAGCCAAAGCTGTGCAATTGATGTGTAACACTGAGATTTCATCTCTAAACCATTGCATTTAGATTTACTTCTCTTAATTTAGGCCATTAGCATAGTGAGAAAGGTTAAGCTGACTATTATGAATAGCAGATCTCAAGAACATGTGTTCCAAAGGCTATTTGAAAGTCTACAAAATGTGGCTTAAAGGAGCCAATTCATAAAATATTATTTGGTCTGTTTCCATGGGATTCTTGAAGTATTTTCCACTGATAACCATTCTTTGTTTACAGTTTCTAAGACAGTTTTCACTCTCTTGGAGTTCTTCCACAGTCCTTTGTACTCCTATTTTTAAATAAGCTTACCACCACCACTTTTTTTTTTTCTTTCCTTTTCTTGAAGGAAAACTCCTTTTGAAAATCTGGGAGGAGACAAAAGGGAAGAGTTTGCATCTCTCAGCATACTGAGACTTCTGACCTTAAAAAAAATCGTGATTTCTTTTAATTATGTTTTTTCAAAATTTGCTGGCTATTGCATGATAGCCTTTGTTTCGCACAAACAATTTACTGTTGAGTTGGTTAATGAAAGCTTCCAATAGTATTCAGTACAGTGACAGTACAGTGATTGGCGTGAAGTAGGAAATGAGATTGTACAGCAGAACTAAAAAGTGGCACAGCATTTGCCAATATTCAGTCTTTTGGTTCATGAGACTTAGAAAAAATATTGTTCTGCTCTAGTGCTTATTTCTTTCACATGACACTAAAATCTTAAAGAAGGTAGATAAGTCTTCATGGGTTTTGTTTTGTCTTGAACAGACATAGTAGTGCACATCATTAATAATATTAATAAAGCTAGAATCTAGATGGATATATAAACAAAATGACAGAAAGGGGATTTTTGAGAAATATATCTAAGCATGGGAGCTCACTTCTGCAACAGGAACTTGTTCTGGAAGTAAATAGTCTGAGGTGTTTCTGTAATTTTGTAACTGACTGAATAGAAAAGTTACATTTGAGGAAAATTGTGGGTTTTGTCCAGCAGTATATAAATAACAACTCGTAGCATTCTATGATCTCTGCGATATGATTTTTAGCTCTACTTACTTTCTTTGCATTAAAAAGATTATATATCTAATGTGCAATTACACTTTGCACATAAAATATGCAAAAAATTGCACATCTAAAAATTATACTTTTTAAAGATCTCGCTTGCCTTTTTTTCTTCATTTTTACCAAAAGGACACAGAAAGATTTACCTCAAATATGTTATTTCCTGCTTAAGTGTTGACTGTTAGGACTCACTGTTATTTACCCAGGAGACGTCTTGTATGGTTGTCATCTAATATAAAGGCAGATAGTAGTTATAGTTAGAAATGGCTGCCTGCCATTCTGTTTAAAAGAAGAACTTGTGTGATTTTTCTAAAGGGCTTAAAATCCACATTGAACCAACCTCTAAGGCTGGCAGCATCAGTATAGAAAAGAGAAACCAAGTAGGTTTATTTA
The DNA here is from genome assembly GCF_018139145.2 of Gymnogyps californianus. Lineage (NCBI taxonomy): Eukaryota > Metazoa > Chordata > Aves > Accipitriformes > Cathartidae > Gymnogyps > Gymnogyps californianus. The sequence continues at coordinate 11,770,786 of NC_059481.1, forward strand.
ACAGTTTAATCTGCCTAAAATGTGTGTGTCCGATTGTCCGTCCCCGTGGAATGAAAATGCTCAGAGAACAGGTTCTGAATTCATTCTGAGTTTATCATCGAGATTCTGCACATCCCTTAAAACCTATTTAAGCTAAGAAATAGCAGGAATGAAAGCAAAGTTTGATCTGATTAAAGATGGCAAAGGTTTAGGTTTTCCCATGAAGACTACCAGAGACTTACCCTGATTTGCTAACTAGTGTTCTATATTCTCTTCTTTTATGCAGAAATGATCTCAAATATGCATAAGAGGTGATAAAAAGTAAGTTTGTGATAAGGTAGACATTTGGAGAGGATAAAATCTCAAGGTTTCTAGTATTAATATTTATACAGAATTAAGTCTCCCTTGCAATTTCTATCAATTTTAAGATTTACTGCACTCTTTTTTTTTTTTCCCCTCCCTAGTTCTCCTGAAACAAAACGAAAATCATTTTATTTGTCAGTGATCGTTTTCCCACATTGAACAGTATCTCACTCTGTGAAATTGTCATATTGAAATTAGAATCTAGCCTGAAAAAATATGCAGTGAGAGCAAGCCTGGAAAAATCTATTTTTATACTTATTCTAATTAGTTAAAGAAGTATGACTTAATCTGTGATCCATTGATCATAGGCAGCCCCATCCATAAGCAGCAAACTCACTGTATGATTGTGCTTACAAAAATTAACACCATTTTTGCAAGTAAGCAAACTGTGGTGGAAGTGGAAGTGATCAATGAATAGTCAAAGCTTAGGCTAATCTTCACTTGGCTGTAAATGAAGACCATTATATAAAATGGTCCAAAGACTTTTGTTACACAGACTACAAAAACAGTGACTTGAAGTATGCCTACTGTTGAAATGTCTAAATATTGCAATATTATTTGAGAATGAGAAAGAAAAGTCATAAGCTTAAAAAACTGCTCATTCTCACAGGATACTATTTGACAAGATGCTGACAGGTTTTTTTTTTTTCTAGTAAATTATTTTTGATCCATAAGTTTTGGTTATGGTGCTGTATTGGTGTAGTAGTTTGGATATCTCAGGATGCCACTACACTAGCATTTCAGTTCAGAAGCACACTTTTGAAGTGAATCTGCCAATCATTCTCCATGTGCTTTGATTCGTTGACAGAGCAGTGGTGAAGTGCAAACTGAATGTCTTTTGCATGAAACTAATCAGAGGATGCACTACAGGAGTAGACCTTATGCTTTCTAGCTTCTAGTTGGCCTTTGGTCCATGGGACCAGACTAGAACAACTCAAGTAAAACAACCCAAAATATACGATGTGTAGATATTAGGTTCTCACCACAAATTTCAGTGTCTGTAGCTCTGGTTTCCATGATTAGAATGTACTTTCTCTGATTCCGCTTCCATGACTCCAGGTGCACCGTAGATTTGTTCCATGGTTGTCTTCCTTCTTGAAACATGCAGACTACCAGGAAGACCACAGTGAAAAAAACAACAGACATAAATTCCCATGGCAGTGTCTGTGAATTGAATACTTAAGGTTTCTTGTTTCTCTACAGCTTAAGGAATAAAAAGGCAGAAAGTAGGCTTTTATTAGAACAAATTTTGTTTTCATGAAAATTCAACTTAATAAACAGTTTTGCTGGGTCTTTTTTAGCAGTCCATCCAGTTACATGTCAAGTTAAATGATACTTGGATACTATAGTTTCATACTCATTGCACTAACAATAATAGAAAGACTGGAACTTGTGTAGAGTTTCCTTTAACTATCTGAGTCTTACTGTGAAGACAGTGATTTGCATGAATTGTCCTGATTTAGTCAGTTCCCTGGCTTTCATAATGGGGGGGATATTTGGTTGCTTGGTTACCCATTTGAGATGACTGTATTTTAGATAATCATTGATGGCAACGTTACCCAGAAAGTGAGTGAGCAGCATGATGCAGATTTTCAACAGGCTGCAAGTGTAAAAATAGATCTATGCAAGCAGAAGAAAAATTGTAATGGATATATGTAATTTACATATTTGCTCACACTTACTGAACACATTTACACACCGTTTGTATATGCCACTTTGTTGTTGTTCTTGCATCCTTAAGCTAAAAGAAAGTAGAAATTACAGAAGTGTGTGCTTTAGATCAGCAGGAATGGTGATAATGGATATCTCATAAGATGTTGAGAGGAGAAATGGAGAAGGTGCATAAAGAGATCAGATTCTTGTAGCCGATTAGAAATCCATTTATTCTGAAGTCTGCAGCAGCTCAACCAATCTTTATTTTGTAAGGAAAAGTTAATTTGTTTATAAAACATGAGAAGTGCAATCTTGAGTATGTGAAATAAAAGATTCATTAGAATGTTTCTGATGAGAGGTGCCAGCTGTTTGATATGACATGGGGCAGCAGTTTAAGCCTGCTTGGAAGTGAAGTCATGCTGTACAATACAGTGACGTGGAGCATTTAAATGTCTCGCATCTGGTTAATTCTTTTGATCACCTCCCCAAAAAAAGAATTCCAAATTTACTAAACACAGCTGCTAATTTTGCTGTTACAATGGAATTTCCACTGGGATGACTCGAAAGAATTAAGGAGAATGACACAAGTATTCCAGGTGACCATTTTAAACTGCTTCTACTCCATTAAACCTCAGAACACCAGTGTGGTCAATGCTTATGATAGTGGCTTTTTCTCCCTGAAGCTTTGTCTCATAGGTCTGAGTGGATATTCAGACAGCAAAGGAAGCTTCTCTTTGACGGCTGAATGGAAGTGCTTGAAAAGACAAAGCATGACCGGAGGATGGACAATTTAAAAGAAAACAAACTCAGAATAAATATGATTGGTTTAAAAGCAATCTCAAAAATTTTAGAGAGATCTTCAGATATCTGTATCTTCCCTATCTGGCCCATTAAATGCCCATTAATATTTAACACTTTGAACCTCAGATTAAAATAATCTGAAATTGATTTAATTTAATTTATTTTAATTTTTAAGCTGAGATACAGGTATCACTGATTTTTGCCCAGAAATACTGATCATGAGTAATCGGAGAGTCAGAATGGCAAGTTCCAATGCTTTCATAAGGTCTGACTGTTTATAGTAGGAGCTCCTATGTTCTCCATACAGATCTGAGTCTTACTGTGTTAAGCACTGTGACGATATCTAGCATAAGATACTCTTCATTTGAAAGATTTTACCATGTAATGAAGACTAAAGGCGATTTATAGGTACAATAAATAAAATGGATATAAAAGGGAGAATAGAATAAAAATGTTTGTGGTTGTCAGCATTTTTAATTTTTGGAAAGGAGAGTCACCAGAGCATGGGGAAGAACCTAGCCATGACTCCAGGTTAGTGTTCTGCAATATTTCCAGAAGATGAAGTTGAAAAAGCTTGTTTTCTTGCAATTCTAAGTATTCAAAAATATACACTATTCCCCAAATTATCAGAATTTTGCTGGTTTTTTCCCTCAAGATATAAGTTGTTTGCATTCCAGCTTTTGAGCTTTTAGGGTACACTCTGATTGTTTTCAAGCTCTTGTCTCATAACTGCAAGAGCTAATAACTTCATGTTTGGCTTTTTCTTGGGGGGTTTAGGATTTTATTTTTGTTTTTAAGAAAGCAGAGGTTCTCATTTAATCACTTGTCTCCAGGATCTTGAGATTTCGGAACAGAACTAGATACTGCAGACCTGGCAGTCAGAAACTGGAATTCAACAACACAGAGTCCAATTATCCCAAATTCCATGAAAAAATATTCTGGAAGAGGATGAAGAGTCAAATTCTAGGGATGACCTTATGTAATAAGATATATGAGGTCATAATATTAGATCAAAACTGGGATGTATATTCCTTTGAGCACAAACTTCCTGAACTGTAGCTAATTCAGATGTGTACCGTTTGATTTTGTCACCCACCAGGACTGAGTGATTTCTTGTTGGCAATGTTTGGATAGTTTATGTCCACATTCCATTTCAGGAAGGGATGAAAACAAAAGGTGGTCTAAGTTGGAGCTGAACATAGCCAGCACAATTCATCATCTTCAAATATGTCTGAATCTTTGTGACCTACTTCTGTTATGTTAATTCTTTTTCTTTCTTGTTTAAAAACATGTAATAATCCACTCATCAGCATCTGATACCTTGTTTTCCCTTCAGTCTGTACCATGGTAGGAAGAGATTTCTGTTAAAAACAGATCTCTCTAGTCATTAGAAACCCTACTGCCACGTAGCAGCTATTTAGTGTTTTAACTGCAATAGTACTTCTACCTTATGGGTCTTTGTATTGATTTTCCTTGTGGGAAATTTAACCCCATCATTCAAGAGTAAATAGCGGAATCAGCTGTTTACAGAGTGAAAGAACAACTTTTCCAACATTAGAAAGGGCAGCGTACGTTGTGGCTGGCCTCCTGCTAGTTTTATTGATACAGTTTTGGAAAGCAGTGGCTTTTATGCGCAGATATCAGGGCCAGCAAATAAAATGACTTTGCAAGTACATGTAACACACGCTTTGCATTATTACATGACCTGGAGTACAGATACTGTATTGGGTAGCGGTGCCACTGGGGCAGGTGACAGCCCTACTTCTAGGAAAGAGAATTTGGTTATAACCATGTGTGTATGGACAGAGGTAGTGCGTTCATATTTACTCTTATTTATGATGCAAACTTCTGATGTTCAAACTTTGAATCAGTTCTTGTTGTGTTATTATCATTACACTGCTAATCCAGCTCCACAAGTGAGATTTTATTTTTTTTCCCAAAATGTTCCTCATGGGTTCTCCTCTGTTTCCAAAAGCAACAGTAAAACCCTCGTTGACCTTAGTGGAAGAAAAGGTGGACTAACATCAGGTGCTCGCTCTTTTCTAAATATACTGTCTTTGTGAATCAGTAGAGTGGCAAACTTTTGCAGTGATATAATAGTGAAAATCTGCTTACCAAATGAGGAGATATAGAGGACAGCAAATCTGAAATCACATTCTCCATCAAAATTCTAGTCCTGTGGCAAGATTCCTGATTTTGGCAAGTATCTGGAATTTTAAAGGGGGTCCTGAAACTTTTAGTTCAGCAAATTCCCACTGATTATGGTAGAGCTGCACTTTGCTGGCCCTTCATAGAATTAGGTTGCTCTTATTTTGGTGCTTATGTATTGGAGATTACCTGTATGCAGGCTTCCAAGTTTTAAATATTTTGCCTTTTTGTATTGCAGCAGAACATTTAACAGATGTCATTTGTTTTCCATACCAGTGTGGTAACAAACATATGCCACCAGTTTTTAGTAAAGGAATATTAGTATATTTATATATGTGTGATATTAGATGGAGCGGTTTTGTTTTAGCAAAAGCACACTTCACTTTTGCCTTAAACTCTTATCTGATTTTAAAGCCTGAATTTACCCATCATTCAAGTCATCATGGAAGAGACTTTACCTGGGATTTGAGTCCCTTGGGCTGTATAAAAATAGGATTATAGAACATCTGGCTGCACAGTAGGAATATTTCACTCTAAAGTACAAAAATAAAACTACAAAAGATAAAGAGAAAAACATTCCTGGCAAGAAATTATCCTTTCTTTATGTTTCTTGTATCCATCAAGCACCACTAGCATCTTAGAGATGGAAGGCAAGGAGACAACGAAAGAAAAATGGAGAGAATTAAAGAGCCACATCATATCATTAATACTTCGGCAGTTTTGACAGCCATGAGTAGCAATGAAAACCACTGCTGTTTCAAAGTCTGTGATCAATAGGGAACTCAGCAGGTTCTCAAAGTCGGGCCCTCGATTCAAATTCTCGGAAAATGAGCATCCCACACTGTTACTGGATGATGATGTACTTAAGAGCAGAAAATTAAAATGATCAGATGTATTTATGAAATAATTCCCAAAGAATGTATCTTTTAATCTATGACTAGAACTGAGAGGTTTTTAAAAAAAAAAAAATTCTATATAATTTAAAAAAAAAATCTGACTTTCAGGACTCATTTGTTCATGTCATCTTTAGTAATTTTCTGTGTCTCAGTTAAAAACCCAAAGGAGCATATACTGGAGCTGAACAAATGTTTTTACTCTCTTATTACTATCTTTTGCTAATCATAAAGATATTGCAAAGATCTGTGGTCTGCTGTATTTTCATTAGCACCTTGTCAATCCAAGAGTAACTTGTCATGACAGTTGTTGATAGCATAAGATAGTAGCTAATGTCTTGGATATTACTTAAATATTAGTTATATGGCAATGGAGAAAAGAACCATGTTAATCATTACAAAAATCATTGCTTAATTCCAATATAAAAAGCACTATAAAAATGTGAAATATTTTAAAACTTTTAATTAAAACCTTGAAATACCCATTTGAATTAAAATGAGTGGTATTTTTACATTGTGGATAACAAGTATTTATCAGTCGATGTATTAGGTATACAGAGATAGCTAGATAATATATTTCATCATTAGGAAGGTATTTTGTGCCTCAGAGTTGCAAAAAATCTGATCAAGAAAGATGAACTTGCAAATGAGATGTACTTAAGATAATACAGCCTAACAATATCATATAACAAAACTAATGAATATGCCATAATTTAAATAATTTATTTTAAAAAAATAATGGGCCAATTCAGTTTAGGGGGAGGAAACAAAAAAACCCCAACAACCCCAAGTACCCTTTGTACTCATATATCTGTGAAGCTAAGCTCAACAGCCCAGGGTGAAGACATGTTGGCTTGGACATGAGAGCAATGCAGGGATTAGCTCCTCGGTGCATGTTTTCTTGCCTGTTGGGACGACATTCACCACGTTTAGCCGGTACATGTATTTAAACCTGTGGTGCATTGACCCTGGCTGGACGCCAGGTGCCCACCAAAGCTGCTCTATCACTTCCCTCCTCAACTGGACAGGGGAGAGAAAATATAACAAAAGGCTCATGGGTCGAGATAAGGACAGGGAGATCACTCACCAGTTACCGTCATAGGCAAAACAGACTCGACTTGGGGGAAAAAAAAATTAATTCAATTTATTACCCGTCAAATCAGAGCAGGATAACGAGACATAAAACCAAATCTTAAAAACAGCTTCTCCCCACCCCTCCCTTCTTCCCGGGTTCAACTTTACTCCTGATTTTCTCTGCCTCCTCACCCTGAGCGATGCAGGGGGATGGGGCATGGGGGTTGCAGTCAGTTCATCACACATTGTTTCTGCTGCTCCTTCCTCCTCAGGGGGAGGACCCCTCGCACTCTTCCCTTGCTCCAGCATGGGGTCCCTCCCACAGGAGACAGTCCTTCACAAACTTCTCCAACGTGAGTCCTTCCCATGGGCTACAGTTCTTCACGAACTGCTCCAGTGTGGGTCCCTTCCACAGGGTGCAGTCCTTCAGGAACAGACTGCTCCAGCGTGGGTGCCCCACAGGGTCACAAGTCCTGCCAGCAAACCTGCTCCAGCGTGGGCTCCTCTCTCCACGGGTCCGCAGGTCCTGCCAGGAGCCTGCTCCAGCGCGGGCTTCCTACAGGGTCACAGCCTCCTTCAGGCATCCACCTGCTCCAGTGTGGGGTCCTCCACGAGCTGCAGGTGGATATCTGCTCCACCGTGGACCTCCATGGGCTGCAGGGGGACAGCCTGCCTCACCAGGGTCTTCACCACGAGCTGCAAGGGAATCTCTGCTCCTGAGCCTGGAGCACCTCCTCCCCCTCCTTCTTCACTGACCTTGGTGCCTACAGAGTTGTTCCTCTCGCATATTCTCACTCCTCTCTCCGGCTGCAATTGCACAGGCCTTTTCCTCCATTCTTAAATCTGTTATCCCAGAGGCGCTACCACCATCGCTGATGGGCTCGGCCTTGGCCAGCAGCGCATCCCACTTGGAGCCAGCTGTCATTGGCTCTATTCGACATAGGGGAAGCTTCTAGCAGCTTCTCTCAGAAGCCACCCCTGTAGCCACCCTGCTACCGAAACCTTGCCACGCAAACCCAATACAAAACTTCACATTCTGATGCTTCACTTGCAGACAGACTGCTGGTCATGCTACTTCCCCCAGTTGGTTTTCTGGCTGCTGCTGCTGTCCATGTAGCAAAGAGAATGAAATGCTGTAACTCGGTCTGATAACACATGGGAGCTCTTTTTCTTGTAGAAGTCAGTATTTTCAAAGTTAAGGTACTGCAAAAGTGCAGTATTTAGATGACCGTTTGCTTTAAGTTTGCTAATACTCCAGAGACTATGATCAGTTATTACTTCTGGTTTTAAAGCAGATTCTTCTAGAATCAGGTCCTCTCAGCATTTGTGGCTGTACAGTGCTGGTTGGTTTTACCAATTTTCTGCTTTGAATCAAGGGAGATTAGAAGCTATCAGCAGGCATTTATGTGGTGTTCTTCAGTGCCTTCATTTTTAGTAAGTGGGAAGCTGAAGCTGGGGTCTATCGTGTTCCTCTATTGTTTAAAGTCCACTGTCTTCAGGGAAGGAGGAATGTGTTTCCCAGTTTTGTGTTGACAGCACTAATATCTATTAAACCTTTCAATTAAATAAGTTGAAGCAGTCCTGTGTTTATCTCTTATATTGCTGATGACAAGCTTTTGGCTCACAACCACTTCCATTTGTCCAAATGAGAGCCACTACTTCTAACAGGAATCTCTGGTAGCTCGATGTTCAGCTTTCCTGCACTGTTATGTTTGCTGCCTGCCAGCAACTGCTTGGGCATAATTCTGCCTAATAGGAAGGTTGCAGAGAACTTCAGCAGAACCAGTGTTCCTCTTTGCAGAGTGATGCTTCAGTAGTACAAAGTGAGACTTAAGCAAAATGTCTTGCTCATTTTAGGCAAGCCACCATTATTCCTAGAATAGATAGGATCTTTTAGAATTATAAGGAGTTTTATGTAATTTCTTTCAAATTGTTTGACACCTTTACAATATATTAAAGACTTGCTAAGGAAAGACAATAATAATTTGTAATAGATGTAATACCTTCTTAGCAAATTGCCATATATTTTAATTTTCCATGATGTTTCACCCACGCTACTTAGAGAGCAAAATCTAAAACTGCTGTTGTGATTTTAAATTCTTTTCAATTGAAGTTGAAAAGGTAGATTTTTCTTCAATACTAAAAGATGGCAATTATCTTGAAACGAGGTTCAGACTGAATCTTGCTGATTATAACAGTGATCACACTGCATTTTAATGCAAGCATAAAAGTTAGCATTTTAGAACACTTCTTTTGGATTTTACTTATGTCTTAAAACACACTGAATAAGAAACAGAAAAGTGTAATTTTTTTTAAGATGGGCAGTTTTCATTATTAAGCTTTTTCTTGTTAGAGGCAGAAGAAGTCTTAAATATTTAGTTATTGTAGACATTAGCCTGGACGTGTGTGTAGATATGTATCACACCAGAAGGGTTTGTGATCATCAATACAGTGATGAAAAAATATTTTGCTGTTTTTTCACTTATTCTCTCTATATTAATCATTTTCTATATTAAATATCATTATAATCTTACCTGTTCTAGCACTAAGGACTTGTCTGCCAGGGAAGGCTCTGTGGAATAGGTGAGAGCACAGCCACTTCCCAGCTGAATGCTCTTGTACTGGCTAAGCTACTCTGTATGAAGGGTATTTACTGTAGACAGAGATTATTACATGGGATTTTCATGCAAATTGGTGATTTACAGTGCATGAAAAAATGATTCATTCCACATTAACTATTAGCTACTTAATATAGACAAGCTTTGGATTATTTTTAACTATATTAGAACAGCTCACAGAAGTCTTACTGGGATTGGTGTCCAAATGACCTAGATAACTGTGTGAAATTGTAGTAAACGATGATCCTCACTCATAATCACATAAAAGGTAAATGAGTTGTTAAAGATCGATGGGATACAAAGATACCAAATGACCTGTTTAGATGTATACTGGAAGCATGTGAAATATCCAGTAATAGGACTTCTGGTTCCTGTAATACAGTCCAGTGCTGTAGGCAGGCTCCTCTTTGCCCTAGATACAGATGACATAACATTGGCTTGTGTTGTGTACCCACAGTTTTTTGCAATGGCCTTCTGAAAAAATGAGCCTTGTGAAAGCATTCTGTCTGCATCTGTCTCTCCTTCTACCCTAGTAACTTCTGAACCAATGGGCCAATTTCAGTGAAATTAAGCAAAGAAATGGAGAGCTTCAGCATAAGTTAGTTCTCAGCTCTTCAGATGGGTAAAAGAGAGACTGTGACACTGAGTGAAAAGCTGTGGAAGGAATTCCTACTCAAAAGACAGAGATCTCTGTTTCCTAAGATCTGTGCCCTAACTATGGGAAAGATAAGTCAGTGGTTGCACCTTACCAGGCAGATAAAAGTTGAAGACACAAATCTGCAGAAAACCAGATTGCCTTAGCTGAAATGCTCAAAACTTGTCTTCATTTTTAAGCATATTGAATGTATATGTTATGGACTCTTTCAGTCAGATCCTTATGCAGCAGCAGAAAGGAAGCCTGGGCAAAGATGTATTTCAGGTGATGGAGGTCCAACTCTCCCTTATCTTGGGGTAGTGACCAGGGCACAGGCTGTACCATCGTAATGTTGCATGTAAGGAGAAGTTTCATCTTTTGGAGTTCATGACAACTCCAAGAAGAGAAACATGCGGAAACATGTAGTGTAGAATAAAGAGGAAAAGGGCACATGGACTTACCTTAAAAAAATTCTCAAAAGCCAGGTAATCCACCCAAAATGACCAGCCCTGAAGCTCCCATTAAAACAGACATATATAGCCTTCTAGAACAGAGCCACTGTTTCATGTTCCTACAGAGAGGAAAAATTCCAGTGATGAGGATATATTAAACAAGTGATCAGTACTGTAGTGAAACGGTCCTGGGACAAATTCTCACCAGCATGCTGAAGTGCACTGGAGTTGAATGAACATTTTCCAGGAGAGGATCTGTTACATAATTTGGAGAACTATAAATTGGAATCTCTCAGTAAAATAACCAAGGAGATTCTTAATGCTCAACTTGTGTTCCTGTATTCATTTTTTCCAGTTTCTGTATTAATCTAGTTAAGTGAATATCCCAAAGAACTATTTTATTCACTTACAGAAGTAATATTAATAGGGAAAATGTGTGTGACTAAGCAGGTGATAAAAACATGGACTCCAAAGTGGCTTTTTCAAGACAACCATCTAAATTATCATTAACAGCTCCACCATTTCTGTTTCAAGTATTTGTCAAGAAAGGCTTTAGCATCGTATAACTGTGTTCAATTTATTTATTTTTATCCTCTGCTGTTATTTGCAATTAAATTCTAAAAAGAACAGACGTTACTGTTCAAGGGCTGAGTGCTAATCTTGTATTTAAAAGGGCTTTTTTCCTTGGCAATTGAGTAAGTTCAGCCAGACGTAGGATGCTGTAAAATTTCCAGAGCGTCTACTCTATGCTGTAGTTTTCGTATAACTCTGCTTTTATGGTTTTTAAACCTACAAATGACATGTTTTACATTAAAGAAATGGCACAATTCAGGGGTATACAGAATGCGAAAAAGAACTTGCTGCAAAGTTGAATACATATTGCAGTACTGATACTGCAAGTTTGCTAAGTATTGGGGAAAGATCTGTTTATATATGAAGTGGATATCTCAGTCCCTTTATTGTTCTAATATCTTAATCAAAACTTTTTGTAGTCATACCAGTGCAATGTTTCCAGCCTAGCGGCAATAACCATCACATCGTGGTATACGTGTCTTCCGCTGGTCATGTCAGAATCAGTTTATGAATATAGTTACTTTAGCCTTCTCTCCTCTTTCGTCTCCTGTAGAGGCACTACGCTATTATATCTGTAGCCATCCATAATTATGTAAGCTGCTGTTTCTAGTTCAGTTGAAGTATCATTAACAGATATTTTGGAAATGCCTAAAAAGTGGTAAATAAGATGACTTGATCTTTCCTGCAGCCCCCTTACAGTTACAGACTCTTAATCTAACATGGACCTGAGTGGAAAATTTTGAGGTAATTAAGTTGCTGCCAAGAAAGAATTTTTGTGACACCCCCCCCCCCCCCCCCCATTTCTAACCAACTTAGATCTGCTAATTTTGGAAGTGTTCTGTGGTATTTGTGTCTGTCTTTTTCTTGAGGCTTTGGCTCTGCAGAGAGTTACTCAATAACAACCGTTTCTGAATACTGATTGCAATCTAAACACTTTGGTTAACTTGGGGCATCTCTGAAAGTGTAGGAACAGGCTAGAGGCATCGTTTACAGAAGGAGAGGAGGCAGTGGTACCATCTTTTATTCTCTGCAGAAGAGAAAGGATGGTCTGGTAGCTTAGAAGTGAAGACAGTAATTTCTCATAACATCTAGACTTCAGCATCTGATTCTGTGACTGTTTAAATGTTTTGTATGGAGACAAGTGCCTTTCAGAGAACAGCTGGAGGAAAAAAAAGCTACATTCCTCTGTATTATCCTAACATGAGGTCTCAGCTTGTTTCTAGGCCCTGTCCCAAGTCAGGAAAGAAGGGACTTTAAGATGGGCTTTCTCCATCCAGTATGATTGCCCTGAGCAATAGCCTAAAAAAATAACGGAGGGAGCCCTGTCTCCACTTCCAGTTTTATGAATGGCACCTAGGCTGTCATGGGAGGCTAGCCAGGCTAGCTTGAGAAGTTACGCTCTGCCTGACATTCAGTGCAAAGACACGTCGCCATTTCCAGAAGCATGTTTTCATTTCTGTGTCTCTGGACTGATCCATACTGGGACAATCCCAGCACAACTGGAACAGTCTGTGGGCTGCATTAGTTGCTCTAAGCTTACTTTTCCTCCTGGAACTGAGGACTGTCAGGCCTGCTGACTGCCTGCGGGACATGTGAAAGTTGATGGCATGTTAACAGCTCAGAGCTTTGCAAACCTTCTGCTGGGGTGGGTTAGCCCAGCTGCAGGACAGCATTGTATTTAGAAGGGGTGCATGAGTATTCATGTTGAAACTTAGCTGATGTCTCTTCTTGTTACAAATATTTATTGTTACTAATGTTGCTAATATTTACTATAGGTATTCTTGTTTAATTCATAAACATAACTAAGTTGTGAGTGTAGAAATGCGAGCTGATAAAGCCCTCAGCTGAACAGGTTGCAAGCAAACTTTGTTGTTGTTGTGAGGAGGTCAGAGATGCAGTAATCCTGTTGTTTCAGAAGTGACGCCAGATTCCTAGATAATGTCTGCCCACATGAAATACGAGATGCATCTGAGCAGGATAACAACAAAGTGCAGCAGAGATAAAGAATTGACGTGGTTTGAAAGGGATATCCAGTATCTTTTTCTAGAAGACTAGATAACATTAGCTTCAAGCCAAACACGAAAGATAGCAATCTTTTTTTAAAAAAGGTGACCATGTGTTTAACAGCTGATCAATTTGCTACAATACAAAGAATTAGTAGGAGGAAATTAGAAAAAGTAGAGAAGCTTCGTTGGCTAATCCATGTTCTTTTTGTGTGCCTTTCTAATTCAGATCTCCATTTTACATTACTCTTTATTTCCAATTTGTTGCTCTTTACTGTGCTGTTACCTTTATTTCAATATCATTAATTCATTTTGATCTTGAGCACAGTTGGTTGCAAACTGCTGTCTTTCTGTTACAAATTGATTTGTCCTTTAAAAAAAAGGGAGACAGACAGAAATGTCAGACTTGTTTCACAACGGAAATGTTGAACATAAGAGTTGGCTCCAATACAGTGTCCACCCAGTGGTTCTATGAATAAGTGTTTATAGATTGTAGTGAGCTTTCTAGCCAACTCCTAGTGTCTCCTATAATTGCTACTGTAGGAAACAAAAATGTTCATCTGACAAACCAAACTCTTCATCTGAGCTGTATAAAGCTATTATTCTACTTTATGTGTAGTTTGCTAAAGGACAATAAACTTATGTGTTTAAAGAATACAGAAATACGAGATTGACTCACCGCAGATTTCCTTCCAACTCCAGGGATGGTTGACAATAACACTCTGGTTTACTTGACTTCTTTTTAGGGCCCTTTCTGTTTTTCGGTATTTTGGTGGGGGTTGGAGGGGGTGATCCATATATTGACCTTAGTGGTTTGTGGGTTTGAGGTCATCTTTTTCTTTTTTTAAAAATGTTCTGGGCTTTTTGGTGAAATTCTTGGTTTTACTCAAAAACCTTGTATCATACTCTCTGTGTCTACATGCATTCTTTCCACTGTTTCTCCTGTTGGTTAAAAAGGTGAGGACATTAGTTCAGAAGAAAAGGAAAAAAATAATCAGAGAAAAATCCTAACTATATTGACAAAAGTAAGCATTTGCAGCAGGCAAAGTAGCCAGGAACAGCTATAAAAGGTCTATCTGATGGGCATTAAAAGAATGTGCAAAAGCACATACTTGTGTCTAGCATACAGGATCATGCAAGTGATGAAATTTTTTTTTTGTCATTTGCATTAAGCAGCTGCATGTGAATTGGTCCATATTGCTTTAGCTGATTGATATTGGTAATTGCCCTTTGAATGTATTAATATGGGACATATGCTAAATATTTCACTAGCTCAAAGTTATAATCTCTATAAGTAAAACAGTTACTAAATGGTACACAGAAAAGAGTCATTAAAAACTCTGAAATACATGCTGTAGAAGCTGGCATTGTTCTACAGTGCCACTCTGCTGCTGCTTTTTAAATAACATGGGTCCTATCTGAACACACAAAATGCTATACAATAAAAAGAGGGTAAAAAAATACAGAAAAATTGTATACCACCTGCTGATGTGTGAATTGGATAGCAATGCAGGAAACGACATGTGTTAAATTACTCTGATGATAGAAGGAAGAAAAGTTAGAAAGTAAATAATTTATTTTAAAACACTGAATTAGAACATAGCGTGTGTTCAATTTGAAATACAAAAGCTGAATTCAATATAATATTGGCCACTGACATTTAAAGTTTGAACAAATGCAATGGTTCTAAAATTTAGACATGAAGTAATACTCAGAGCATACTGCTATAATGTATGCAAAGGATTAAAGATTATACTTTATTAAATTTGAATCACAAGTCTGAAAGCCTTTCAGCCTTAAAGTCCATTTGTGTAGGAGTATGTCTGCATGGATGAGTGTATTTGTACATATGAAATACAATCAGATTTTTCTAAAGCTCCATGGACAATGCACTTGTGGTTTCACATGCCAAGTGTCAGATATAGATCTTTGTGCTGTACTTTTTATAGACAGGAAAGGTAGATTTTTAACTTTACCATTTGTATGTGCTATTCAGGACAAAAACTGGAAGGAGAATTCCAGAAGCTAATATACTCAGTCATGTAATGTGATTCCCTCTATTCATATGATCCTTTAGTTGAGACATATTGCTGTGTATCTAAAACATCAAACTCCTATTTTATATTAGAAATATTAATCGCAAAACTGGGCAGCTTCTGATACCATGTCACTAAAGGAGGCAGTCTTGCTCATAGAAAAACCTGTCTCCAAAGTCTGTTTGCTAGGAATTTGTTGTGGTGAAATTTTAGGGGGGGGGGGGGCGACACACAATAAAAACAGAAGTTTAAACCGGGACTTGCTTAGGAAGAATGCATTTAGTGGCCAGAAAGCCCCAGGTGTTCTTTCAAGAATGAGGGAAGCTTTGGCTTAAAGGCTACTCTGACTCGGTCTGAACTGAAGACTGGAACTGATAAGAAATTAATAAAAAACCTTGTAACAATGGAAAAAAATTATAGTAATCCATATGAAGAAGTCATGAAACAGAAAATTGAAATGGAAAGGCAGAGCTATCAGGAGAAAAGATATAGTTCATATAGCTACAAAAACGGGTAAATTAGGAACAGATCACATCCTAGCTGTAGTTTTGACCTGTTAGTAGACAGGGGTAGCAAGATCACCAACAAAATGACAAAGTAAAGACTAAAGTGTGCATTTACTATTTATTTTCTGTACTGGGAAGGATGCAGGATAATGTACTTTGATTACATGAAGAAAGCAAATAGTTTGAAGACACTTAGTAAGCAAGGAAAATATTAACCACCATCTAGGTCTAAAAAATTTATAGAACATCTGTGGATCTGCTATTTGAATGCTCTATCCAGTTCAGAGGCCCAAATTTTTAAGTGATGCTGATAAATCAAGGAAGGTGCTGAAAAGAGGTGGTTATAGTGTTTCCTCTCCATGAGAAAGACTTTATTCTGTGTAGTTATTTCATCCAGGAGGTAAAATCATAACAAGAATTGTCAGTTTGAAACTGAAAGATAATAAAGTCAAATGAGAAATCAAACAGAAGGTGAACAGTGGTGCTGATTAACCTTGAACAAACCCAAGGGAGTGTGGAGGTTTTCCAGCTCTCAATAGACGGAGGTCAGGACTAGGTGCCTTTTTGGAAGGTCACACACAAGATTTTAAGCTCAATACTGGAGCAACTAATGAAATGTAATGACCTGTGGTATACAAGAGGTCTCATGAATGCCTCTGACTTAAAATGTTCAATTTTGTTAATCCTGAAGGGGTGAGGGAAGTTGAAACTCTGTATTGGTCCCTATAAGACAGTGGGCCAAAGCCAAGAGCTCAGCTGTCAAGCTGAAAGCCGGGTTATGCATACTCTGTTGAAGGGAGGCAGTGGGGGAGGCTGGCCCAGGGGGCTGGGGGATGGCAGCCCAGGGGCAATGCTGTGCCAGGCTGGCATTGCAAGGACAATAAGCAGCTGGCATTTTGAGGTGTGATCTTCAGAAGGCTTTCTCTTTGTGGCTGTCCCTCCGGGTTGCTCCTGCTCTCCTCTGACTGCTGCTCTTATCATACTGAGAGAGCTGCTCTTCTTATGCATGGTCAGAGTCATGGAAAACTTAAAAACAAACATCTGCCAGCAACACATCATTTCCTGTGGTTGTCCTAGCCATGATTTTTTTACATTGCTTTGCCTTCCCTCTTGCACATTGCTAATCTCTGATCATGCTTCTTTTCTCCCTTCTTATTCACTGGAGTCCAGGTTAGCTTTAATGTAGAGACCAGCTTGCACTGCTGATCACTGTGCCTTTTTTTCTTTCTTTTTTTTCTGAACTGTATGGAAAGACTAGGTCAAGTTGTTACTCCTGCGCTGGCTAGTTATGCTCAGTATGTGACATTCCTCTGCAGTTGTTCTGATTATGCCACGTCTTACTTCATTCCTCAGCCTGCATGCAGAGCCAGATTTGCAATAGTCTCTCTTTCCTATGCCTTGTTTTATTCAGACAAGCAGATCTGCCCATCTTTTTAGATGGTAAGTACTGACATATCTAGAGCACTGGTAATCGGGCTTTTTACTGCTGTCAGGAGCTAGTATCGTCTAACATTGTTGTGCTGTGCACCCAGCAATAAGAAAATGAGGAAACCACAGAAATACAGCTGTGTTCCAAGTAACTCTTGTTTACTACTGTATATAAACATGCATGGCTTTTCTATTTAGATATGCTGTCTGTCTCTCCAGTACTCTGGTAGTTTCTACAGCAGATCACAGGAAGAGCACTTTGAATTGTGTAAATAAAACTGATTTTTCAGTTCTAGCGCATGAAATGATCCAAAGTGAAGATTATTTCTGACAAATCAATACGTATATACATATATTTTTGTGGGGTTTTTTAACCCAAAATTAAATGTTTTGAGGCATTTGTACAAAAAAGTTTGGAAATAAACAGGAATCTTTGACCGGATTCCAGTTCTTCTGGCAAAGTGGTAAAGAAGGTATTCCCCACCCCATTGAGCTCAGTGATTTGATGCTTAACCCACAAAACAGAAGAGAAGTATAGTCAAAGAGACTGTGAAATTCTATTTACACAGATACTGGGAGCAAGTCTGGGATGGGTAGGAGGGGGAATGACTTTTTTTTTTTTCCTTCCCCTTGGGAGCTTGTATCTGAGAAGGAAAGATGGAGTGACACTGAGAGAATGGTGTACTGAGGAATGCATAGCCCTCTGAAGTATTGCACTCTTAGCATGAGAAAGTGTAAAGGCCGCTTAATAAACAGAAGGAAATGGGAAACTCATGAAGGAATAAACAATTGAGAAGCAGGTACACCAAAACACTAATGATAACAGTGCTGTCCCAGGGAGATGGAAAAGCAAATTGTAATTTTGATATCACCACAGAATTACTGAAATATTGGCTCCAGAAACAGTGGTGGGTTTGGTGGGGTTTTTGGGTTGCTTGGTTTGCGGTTTGTGGTTTTGTTTTTTGGTTGTTTTTTTTTGGGGGGGGGGGGGGCAGAGTACAGAAAATATGAGAAGTTTGTGAATCATTCAGAGGTTAATGTTAGTCCACTGGTTGTACTGATGGTTTGAAAAAGGTATTACATGTGGAAGCTTTTATTGAAAAGGTGATGAAGTTGTTGCTTCCTACAAAATGTCCATGTTTCCTTTTGTTATCGGCAGAACACGTAGGGTCCTGTATCACAATACTCAGCTCAGGAGGGGACCTGTGCTTCTTAATTTTGTTTAGTACTGTAATGATCCAGTCTGAGATAGCAATTCATGTTTAGCAATTCTGATTTAATTTACAACTCAGCTAGAATATAATTATTTTCTGATTATACTTTAGATTTTGTGATAAAAGACAGATGGTTTTTGAAGTTTGTAGGAAGAGGAAAGACTCATAACTTTTTATAGTCAACATTTATTTCTAGAAAACTGATTTTTCTGCTAATGCAGAGTAGGTGAAGAATTTTTCTGAGTTTTATTTATCCTAATGTCAGAATTGATTCCAAGCTGAAGATAGGTAAGTGTTAATGGATTTCTTTATAATAAATTTTAAATCCTAATGCCTGCACAAGAGTTCTGTTAATTTGTACAGGTGACTGAAAGATTTGCAAATTAGCTAGTAAATATGATTAGAAAAAACACAAAAATATGCATCATAAAGGTCAATGCCTTCATTGACAGACACTGCATAGGATTTAGAAATTTATTATAAAGCTACTGTTTTAGCAAACATAGAAAATAAAGACTTAAGAGATATCAGTTTAGCACCATGTTTCTACTTCAAGCAGTTGTTATATTCCTGTACCTCTACTAGTGCATATGTTGCGTGGTTTTTCTCTTGAATACGTGTCAGCAGTATCCCTGAGGGACACATTCAGCCTTATGGACTTTTTACATCGTACAGGAAACGTGGAAGACCAAGCATGCCTCCTGTGTGTTGGCAGCTTTCACCTATCTCCTTGTCCAGGCCTTTTACTGCCTGTGTCAGGATTCCAAAAACTCCATTGCTCTACTGTGCAACTTCTCTTTCTTAATCACCATTAATTTCATATCTTTAATATATTCAGTTCCTTTTTTTTCCTTTGTAAATCTCATTAGATCTGTGATAGTATTATCAAGGCCACGAGCCCTGTCCTTTCAAAATGGCTGTACCAATTCAAAGCAGATGCTGTATATATCTCTGGTTCTTGGGAGAAACATGTAACCCTGCTGGCTGAGTAGCACATTTATCTGCCAGGCAGGAGGCATCAGACAAAATACTAGAACTCCCCCACTGGTTTCTCAGGAGTCAAAGGTACAAGCACAGGCTTATTATCTTATGAAAAGCCTGCATCTGCTCTGGCGTACCATGCTTCAGTATGGCTGAGAAATCTTCATCAGAGGAGGTAAAGAACAGATGGATTTTCAGAGACAGACCCTTCTGAAGTTTTCCTCTTCCAGTGCACGATTCCTCTCCTCACACTTTGATTCTACTGCTGTATCTCCATCCCAAATCATTCCTGGGGGCTGGTGCACACTACAGTGCTAGGAACTGTCACTGCAGCTCCTGCTCTGAAGCAGTAACCGCTGCTGGCACAAATTCTTGAGATAGCATAGACTCTTACAGAGTTAATTCATCACTGCAATCATATTCCACATGTTAGCCTGCAGAAATGAGAAATCACAACACTGGTAGACATATTCCCTGCTCAAAAACCTGATTTCATGCTGTTCTTCTGGCTTAGTCTTGCCTCTGATGCTAGGGTTGCAAGTCCTGGACTAGCAGATTCATATACTGAACCAGGAACTGATGGTGCTTCCCCAGCCTTGTACGCCCTCTCTATCTGCTTACTCTTGTCACAGCTGTCTTGAGGACGCCCACATGCACCAAGAGCAGCAAGTTCCCTGTTGCACTTACAAGTGAACTGTTTTTGATAGCTATCACTGACAAAAAAAAATGGATTGCTATAATGTAGCTTTAATTTTTTTCTTCTTTAAACTGGTGCAGTTTCTGTATTTACCGATAGAATCGCAGTATGCAGGACTAGGCAGCGGTGTCACTCACTGGAGGCTTCTTCATCTCAGTACCTCTAATATGGCGAAGTTCCCTGACCCGCAAGGTCTTAGGAGACTGTGAAGCCTCTCAAGCTGATGCTGGGTTTGGTGAAGAGGTGCTCCTGTCACTGTGTGGACAGCTTTATACCTTTCTAATTACCAGTAGTAGAATATGCGTGTGGATAGTTACTCAAGAGTTAGGGCACAGTTATTTATAACAACTTTTAATTTCTGCAAGAGGTATTGACTGTATGCATGTAGCTTGGGGTCTTTGGCACATAAAATTCTGGAGCTGAAAATAGAAGTAGGCTGACAGAGGCGTTGGTTATGTATTTCACCCTTTGTGCTCTCAGGGGAAAAAAAACAAACAAACAAGAGAAACCTTGGGGTATGGCTAGCGAAATGTCTCTGAGTTCCAGAGGTAAAATAAATGCTGCACATTAAATAAATAACAGCATGATAAGACAGTAGCTTGTCATTTTAAAGCTTTTCTTTAATCGGGGAAAAGAGAAAGCCAATTTGGAGGGGATGATTCTTTTATAGCAATAAATATCTGAGTTACCTGAGGCACAAGTTTCCTGTGTTTTGGGTCACTGAAGAAATTTTAATTGTACCACTGTATTGGGTGTAGGTGGCAAGGTGCTGGCAGCTGGGAGGCTGCAGGAGTGGCTTCTGTGAGGAGAAGGTAGGGCTGCCCTGTGCCAGACACAGCCGGTTCCAGCCGGTTCCCCAAGAGCCCCACCACTGGCCAGAGCTGAGCCCATCAGAGAAGCTAGTGACGCCTCTGTGGAAAAGTATTTAACAGGGGGCAAAATCCCACACAGGCGGTGAGGTGTGAGGGAAAAAGTGTGAGGAACAGCCCTGCCAGCACCCAGGTGAGAGAAAAAGCAGGTGGGGGGAAGGTGTTTTAGTCTTTGTTTCTTACCATCCAACTCTATTTTAATTAGCAATAAATTAAATTAATTTTCCCCAAGTTGAGTCTGTTCTGCCTGTGATGGTAATTCGTAAGTGATCTCCCTGTCTTTATCTCAAACCATGAGTTTTTCCATCGTATTTTCTCCACTGTTCTGTTGAGGTGGGGAATGAGAGAGCAGGTAGGTGGGCGGCTGGCAGCTGGATAAGGTCAACCCACCACAACTATTTTGACATAGGGCTCTAAAATGTTCTGACTTTGCATCAATATATGTCCACGGTTTCTGGTGACAGTACAAAGAGTGTTTGGGTTTTATGACTTCATTCAAAGCAACACAAGAAGAAAATTAGTACAACTGGAAAATCCTTATGTTCCTGAACTGTTTGGGGTGAGGGATCACAAAGGGAACTGCCGCCTGGCTAGTGCAGCTGCAGTTTGCATAGAGGAATGGGTCTGTCACATTGGTTGCAGTCCATGGGGGAAGTTGCTGTGTTTGCATCTAGGTCTGCTCTGTAAGAGATCAAACCACAGAAGTGTCTGGGAATAGCACTGTCAGACAAGCGTTTAGCAACAGAGCTAGCTTTTGTCTGGCATACTTGAAATGGAGTAAGAGACTCCTGGAGATAAAAGCAAAAGCTGTTGTATCTGAAAAGCCACATTTATGTGCACTAACAACGTATCTTCTCTGTGAATTGGTGCTGAGGGAGGCTTGCAAGACACACTAGTGGTTTCCTCCAGCACTCTCCCCCTTCTTGGTCCAACTGAGTTCATCGGTCACTCTTCAGTGCAATACCCAGTTGCAGAAGCTGAGAGGCGACTTTAGTCACAAGGATGAAATTCACCCTTGTGCAACACCCAAGTGGAATTTGAGGCCTCTCTTCACAGAGCTGAACTCAACCCTGGAGGAATGACAACTTCACAGATAATACCAAACTTCTTTCGTTTTTCAGACCATACAGTTTTTATAGGGAAGCAAAGTAGTTAGAAAGGGAGGGATGAAAACAGCAAGCTACGAGCATAGCTACTACATTAAGAATTAGTTAATAGTGTTGCTATGTACATGAGATACAACTTCCTGATGACTCAATTAAATATGGGATTATGTTATTAATAAATATTTTGAAGATTATTACAATGTTGTTTGTCAGTTATAGGCTTCCGATAGCTCCCTAGGGATAGGACAGCTAGTTAGATGAGCAGATCTTCCTCAAATAGGCCCCAATTTCACATCAGTATTAGAGCTTCTGTGTTGCAGATATTACATATGTAATTCAATCCACGTAAGGGGGAAATGCCTAGTCTGCATGTGCTTCCTGTTGATTTGCATGGAAAAAATGTGAGGATTAGAGAGAAAACTTGTAGAAGTACTTTACCATTCATGCAAGCATCTCAAACTTCTTAATTTATGTTTTCTTGATAAACTTGATTAAAATTTTCAATGTAGGACTTTGAATCATATAAACAAGCTGATTTATTAAGTACATATTTACATATTTTAGTGAAATTAATGTCAGTGGGCAAAAAATATTATCACCTACATTTGAATACGTTACTCTTAAAATAATGTTCATTTTCAAAGAAAGAAGTGGAGTAGTAAGAGACGTGGTGTTAGAAGTTAGTAGATCCTAGAATACCTTTTATTTCAGTAATGCTAGCCTTTTCCTGTTCCCTTATTTAAAATGGTGGAATTAGATCACTAATGTCCCTTAAAGGATACTTAAACTAATCAGGAAATATCTGAAAGAGCTTCTCTCCTCCCAAAAGGACCTAATAGGGTCCCATCTGCTATGTATTATTTGCAATAGCAAAAAAGCTTCTAGGACTACTTAACGAGAAAGGATAATGGCATCATATATATTAATGGTCAAAGCCTGAGTAAGAGCCGACGCCTCTTAAAACAAGTTCTGGATATGTCCTTTGGGAAACATTTCTTGCACTTTTTTTTTTTTTTTAAATGTATGAGGAAAATGTACCAGGCAATACAACTTCCAACATTAAGGGGCTCACGCACTTGTCAGGTAGCGAAGGCCGAATCCTGAGACCTTGTAGCATCCACAGCCTACAGTTTGTACCAGTTTCACTAAATGCAGAAGGTTTCATTCCAGCTAGATAACCAGATCTGATCTCCTTGTATATCATAAATCACTGCACTCCACTTGGTTACAGCAACATGAGTTTTAATAGGTTTCTTTAACTGAAATGAGTTGCTAAACCATACCCAATCCAATTTGCTGATGAATGCACCACCCCTCCTTACAGTCTCTAATGGCTAACTTGAGAAAAAGGGAGCTGTATTCTTAACTTTAATTTGCCTTGTTTCAACTTCTAGCAATTAGTTCTTGTCATCTCTTTCTTCATGGTATTAAAGAACCTCTTTGTAACAAGTATTCTTTCAGTTATGGTCACTTCTCAATCTTCTTGTGTATAAACTTAACAGTTAGAGCTCTTGGAATATTGGACGCCTAAGACCTTCCCTCCAGTCCTCAAAACATTTCTCTGGTTCTCTTTTGCAATTCTTGATGAGTTAGGGTTTCTTAACAATGGGTTCCTCCTCTTCAAGAGGAAAAATATCTAATTCTGTAAATACACTTTTTTTTTTTTAAAGCAGTCACCTCGGACTCCCACAGTATAGACTTACCAGAACTGATTATCATTTATGTTGACTAAACATAAATAACTTTCACCAGGGAATAAAGTATCTAAACCAAGAATACTCATTCTCATAGTGGATGTTTCATGATGTCTGTTCAGTTCTGTTCTATTAAAAACATTTTTAGACAGCAAAAGAACATCAAGATGGCAAGATTAAGCACTCAAAAGGTAATAGATGCTGAAACAAAGGTTGACTTATCCTACTCCTCTTCCTCTCCTCACCTTATGCACACTTAAACCCTGCTGCTTCTCTTGGCACTAGCTGTCAGCACTATCCTAGCTGTAGATCTGGCACCCAGTTTTACCCAGGCCCCTTACAAAGTGTCCCCAAGAAGTCCTTTCAAGACCACTATGCTCAATATATATATCTTCAGATTATTTAGTTTCCAGAAACTAATATATCTCCAATGATCTTATACAAATAAGAGCTTTCAAAGTTTTTTCATGTAGCCAAACTTGCATTTTCTTAGGAACAACAAAAGGTACATCTTTAAACACAACTTCAGTCAAATGTTCCCCACACCAAAGCTCTTAATTCAGTGATTGTTTGAAAATGTATTTATATTGTGACATATTGAAGCAAAGTATTTTCAAAAAAATTCAACTCTGGGCATGAGCCCAGCACAGAAAATTTCTCCTGCTTTCCCAAATAAAAGGAGTAACGAGTCAAAGACCTGGATCACTTGGCCTTCCCAAACTATGAATCAGCTGAATATTTGCAGATACAGAACCATAGGCAGCAAGAGAATTTTAACACCTGTGAAGTTTAGCGTTTTCCAACTGAACTGTCACAGCTAAATGAGTTTTTTCAGACTTGTGTTTTGGGTCTAGACACCAAAGTCCTTTACAGATTTTGTCATAAGTGTCCTGAAAAAAAATCTCAGAAATTCACAAAATCAGCCTTGTAATGAAATTCTAGCTGATAAAGTAAAGATGATTCAAGTTTTTATAAACCACTTGGCTTCCCACAGCTCCTTAGTCATTCATTGTAATTTCATGAGACAGAAAAAGAATATTCTTCATAAGGGAGACAGTTGATGGAGTCCCAGATGAAATACATAATTAGAACATCCGTAACATATACAGTCTGATGCTCTTTCACCGTTTGTCTACTTCCAAATTTCAATTGGTTAGTAAAGTTATTTTCATTTTTTAAACCTGTTTTCTACATTGTGGCAGTTGATTTGTTCTTTCCCCTTTCAGATAGGTTTTAGTACACTTTAACCGTGACAGTAGTAGGAGTTATCACAGAACATTTTAAGGAATGATATTGATCAATTAGTCCTGATACCCACACAACTAGAGTAGCAGAACAGTGACCAGGTTTGTAGTGCAGGATCAAAAATCATGAAAAAATTCCAAGTTTTAGACAGAGATGTGTTTTTATTAATTCTATCAATAACTTATCCAGTAATGTCCATTACAAATAGGAGTTTTAAATAAAGAATTCCAAAATTATTAAGAAGTAATGTCTGAAAATTGATGAGTGAAATATGTATTTTATTAGAGGTTTCAGAAAGTATACTTTTCATGTACTTGCTTAAAACATATATAACCAATCAAAAGGCTTTATTTGTCCCCTTACTGAATATAACAGATGAGCATGCTTTTACAGAGGAAGTCAAGGAAAAGCAATTCTTGGCATCAGAAATCAGGAAACAATGGAACTGTGCAGAATGCTTCTATTCTACGAAGCCCTCCCTGTGTGTGGGTATTAGACTGCCCCTGTGCAGAAAGTCCTGTGATGATAAATGCAGTTGTGAGGTATGTCCAAAACCATGCTGCTGCTCTCCCTTTGTAATTTGCAGTAGCTGCCAAGATTTTCTTTTGCAGTTTGTCCTCCAGCCCTTCAGTGATGGGCTAGGTGAAACATGGCAAACCTCTTTTTTCAAGTTTTTTTTCCCCAGGCCAGCATGTGACACTTCATTTTCACTGCCTTGCAAATGTCACATACATCTGTTTCTTTGTGTAGCAAATCTCAAGATTTACATAAGTAAATAGCTTTCAGGATTCTTGAAGCCACAACAATGTACAAATGTGTTGGAAACTGGTGAACTAAAAATTATATTTGACTGCCCTGTTGTGAATAAAGATTTAAAGGACTGAAAATATTATTAATGATTTCAGTGTAATGTCTTCATACTGAGATGACAGGTTGACCTGGTATATTTAAGTTTTGGTCCCTTATTTTTAGTATGAGCTTCTCCTGAAGAAGTTTGAATTAGGAAGAATAGAATGAAGCAGAGATGTAGTTTGTATACTGAATTTACCTAGCAGGTGGTTCAAAGGTTTTCAGGAGAAAACTTGAATGTGTATGGAGGTAAGACAAGGTGAAGGCTTTTGCTTAGAGCAAAACAGAAGTGTCAGCAGAGTTTTAGAAAATTTATATATATTTTCCCCTCCATTTTTTTTTCTTCAGTTCTACCATCTTCTGTACAATTGCTACTAAACTGTGTTTTATTTCATTAAGAAAGGTAACTTGGGATTCTAGCTTGAGTTTCCCAGCCTGACTGCAAATACATATGGAGAAAGTCTAATAAAAATGAGTTTCAAGGTTCTCAGTTCTGGTCAGGTCCTCGTAGTTTATCTTGATGATTACCCTGTGGTTGCCTAGTGTTATTTGAGAGGTCTGACCCATCTGCCACAACTGTGCTACAGCAATGCAGGTTATGTGGTAGCCTTGGACTTAGCGTAAGTGTGATGAGACAGGATATGAGTGGGCATATACAGGTAATTTGGCTGGTGTTGCAACCTGAGATTTTCTGTATACCCCTCTGCTTCTCTGGTTGGGGCAGAAAGAGGAGGATCAACCAATTCTATTGTTAGTGCTTTCTGTGTCCTTAATGGAACTGCAGTGCCTTCATCCATCTGCAAAAACAGTGGAGAGCCAAGGTATCCTGTGGGGAGGAAACTGTTGTGAGATATCCCGGACTCCTCCAATGGTTTATTTTCATAAAGGGATTACTCAAGACACTTGATTCTTACTCAAAACCTGTTGTGATTGTATTTGGCGATGTCTATATATCTTCATATTTGCATGTGGAGAAAAAGAACCTTAAAACCGTACACGTAAAGATACAATATAGCTACCATTAAAGCTTTCTTATTGGGGGAAATATCCACTGCTACCTGATCATGGCATTTGTCTGTTTTCCTCCTGCCTTTCCAGCATCTATCTGTTGCTTTTTTTGTCTGTTCTTTAGAAGGTTAATTTAAGAAATGGTGCCTTTAATGGTGCTCAGAAGGCACCTGTCACATATGGGACACTACTAGGTGTAACACATAATGATGATAATCAGCCCCAGAACTTGAAATGATGTGATAGTAAATGTGAAGCCTTTGGATTCCCAGTTCCTCTAAAACCTGTCAGTTACCTTAAGTAGAAGAGCTGAAAGTAAAGTAAAGTTAAGTAAAAAGAGCTTCATGTGAAAGCTGCAAAATGGAAATGAATGCCTGGTTATTAAAATGAATAGGTGTCTAATATCCAAATCATTTCAAGGATACGAAAAAAAATCTGAAAAAAACTGTTTACAAGTCCATTTTAGCAAGACTCTTATTTAGACTCGTGGTACTTTATCAGTGCCATATATACTAAAATACGTGCAAACGTGACCCATATTATGATTTTTGTTGGTAATTATTTTCAGTTACTTTTTAATTATACATAGCCCTTTGCTTAAGCACTTTGTAAAAATAGAGATCTTTGAAAAAACTGGAAAGGTATCAGAAGGAATAAATAGATTGTTCCGCAAGTTCAGCCTTTAACGTAATGTGCAAACCATTGGATTAAAAGCAGTAGGTATCACAGGTCAACTGCACTCACTAATCACTGCCTCAACAAAAGAGATTGACTTTGTTGCTAGCTGGCTGCAGTGAGAATAGTAAATCACTTCATAGACTTTATATTTATTCAGTTCACAGCTTGATCGTTACTATTTCACCTTTCCTCTGAAAAACAGTAATGCTCTTTACTTTGTCTAGGAAATAGAAATTGCTCATAGAATCTCCTAACTATTTGTTTTAAGTGAATGAGCAATACAGCTTATGCCTACTGGTTCCTGAAATGAAGCACTGTCATAGCATGGTGGTTGCAATGAATATTTATATTGAAAATTGGGGTGGTTGTTTGGGTTTTTTGGGGTTGTTTTTTAGACAGCCTCTGACAGATGATTGTGCTGATTTATGCATTATAGTTTCTGTACTTTGTTATCTGTGAAGACTGCCATAATATAACTTTACAGATAGAACTTCAGGCAGGCATCTTGTGAAAGATGAGCCTCCTGGGATACTGATTGCATTACCATGCTAAACAAAATTGCTGTTAACAAAAATGTTTAGCCAAATCTCCGTAGAAAAGGGTAACACTCATTCAAATGCATTTTCAAAGGGAATCTTCTGAAATGGAGGAAGTACCTAAATATGCCTTTGAAATAACTAAGTATGCAGACGGAAAATGAAAAATAAGTGTTTGTTGACATACCATTTCGTTTTCAAGCTGTAGAGTTTTAATTTTATTAAGAATGAAAGTGATGCCCTAAATACTTATTGACACCAATATGTCTCTGTGCCAAAAAGAAAAGTCTTTCTGTCTAGAGCCAGGTTTGGAAAGATAGATTTGGAGGAAAAATTGGGCCTACAGCAAAGAACTGCCATGCTGGGGCTGTGGGACAGGCAGTTTCTGTGGGAGGGACATAGAGATGCAGGCATATTCTTGTTGGAACAAATACCTTTCTCCATTGACTTCATTGGTTCGGGCTCATGTCTTTCTTACAAAAGGAAAAGACTGCCTCAAACATGAGCTACAGACAGTTAGGTCTGTAACACCAAGTTTTATAGCTGCTAGTACATCCTTTTGTAGCCAATCACTAGATAAAAATAAGTTTAAATGCTTTGCTTTGATTGTGGGTGTTTCTTCTCTAGCTCTTAACCTAATAACTTCTGAGTTATAATTTGAATGTGGTGGTTATCATCTAGTTATGTGATCCAACTGTCTTGTACAGAGGAAGAAATGGCTTTAATTCAGAAGTATTCCAGCTCACAAAATGGGTTTTGGAAGGTGCTGAATCCTTGCCTGCATAAATATTTCAGATCCTGTTAACAGAGTGACATACTGCTATTAAACAATGAAATCAAAGGTTTATGATAGTCCTCTGTAAATCAGTGGCAAGAAAAATGAAAGTACAATAAACACACTGTTAATTTGAGTCAGAGTTTCCAAAACTATGTCACGCATACAGTTGCATTTAAATGAGTATGTTCTAGACATGCAGTTAAGTTGGTTGTGGTGCAGCTAACGAAATACAAGCATTGGGTTTCACATACATCCTCCTGAGCGTTCAAAGTTTAATATATTATTGTGCTTAAGGCAGGGTCTTGAAATACAGGGGTGGAGTTGTTATTGCCTGTTAGTCTGAAACGTAGGAAAGCATAATACTGCTATAAAATATTAAGGATATTTTGATACAGAGGTGATAAAAGAAAATCTGTTCAATTAGCTATTATTTTAAATGATAAATTATAGCATATCACTCTTCCAAAATAGGCAAGTAATAGCCATTCATAAGTGTCATGTGTCATTATTATTGGGTTTTTCATGCTTTTTGAAATCAGCATACTCTTTGTGATTAGCTCTCCAAACTCTTTTTTTTGAGCATATAGAGGCCCACCCCTTCAAAGTTAGGGTCACTGATTTTGATGCCACAAAACACCTTTTCAGGAATTTTCCTTTGTAAAAAGGTTTCTCTGCCTTGATATTTTAGTGTACTTCCAGGATCCTGACTGATTGGCCTATGAGTTGCATTAAATCCATGTATTTAGTAGTCGGAAAGTCTGAAGTTTTCATCCTTTTGGAATAGAGGCTAAGTAAAGATGACAGCTAAACAAGCTGCATTATTTTGGAAAGGGCTAATTCTTGAGAACTGGGGACAGTTATATTATGGAAGAGACTACTAATACTTGAATGGAAAATAATACAGCTTCAAATAGGTTCAGCTGTACCTGGCCTGGGGTATTAGCTGCTTCATGCTGACAGAGGCAGCATAGCAGAGAACTTGGGCATTTTACCGTGTGCATCTGTAGTAGATGAACGAAATGCTAGAATCATTTTATATGGCAATGAATAAACATCTATTTATATATCTCTTTATAGAGAGATATGCTTATATTTAAATGGTTTTTAAGAATAATGTGGGACACAAGTGCATAGGATGTTTACAGATGTGTTATAATGAATATTTAGACTGTGATTCCTAGAGTTTCTCAGGGATCATGAATAACTCCTGCCTAATAAAAGCATGCCCAAGGAAAGAAAAACATCCTTGGAAGACAGAGGCAGACCTGCGCATTCCTCTGTTCTGCAATCCTAGGCTCCTCTACTGCTGTAGCAGGGTGTAGGGGTGCTGAGGCAGAGAAGAGCTGCTACGTGAAATCCTGTACTTCACTGATGTCACTTTACAGGGGAGTCCAGATGTTCTTGTTTAAAGTTTCTCTGAAAACCACCACTTTTTCCATAGAGGGATGATAAACATAGCCAATATAAATCTTTGTCTAAAGGGAAATGGAGGACTTACTACTCTCTAGGTAGGAAGAAAAAGTAATCTATAAAATGTTTCCATGGTAGTGGTTTTCTATCTCTCTTCCAGGCCTTCAGAATATTCCAGTTTAGTAATACCTATTATCTGCTTCTACTTCTTCATTTCTTCAACTAATGTGCGTTGAAAATGTTCACTTATCCACCTGGGTTCAATGGAGCTTTATACACCATATGTATTCCTGTTAAAGGCTGAACTTATTTTTATATTACTTCAGGTTTTCAATTAACCTTGCTTCCACGTATTTCACAGCATTAAGAGCCAGTCTAGTGTTAAACAGAGCTCACATCTCCTCACACCTCCTCTCCTCCCCCCATAAAACTTTAAAATGCAGCTTTTCTATGCTGTATGAAACCTTGTGATATCTGAGTTACATAACCAATTTGATATTGGATTTACATTATTTCTAGGAAATAACACCAGTGGTAATTTTCCAGTGTTTTACTCTACTGTTAGATGTACTAGCAGGTATTGCTACACTGAGCTGCATTCCTTCTTAGTAAAGCACGGACATAAATTTTTATTCAAGGCGCATAGGTAGATGCAGCTTTTTAATGTACGTGTATACATCTAAAAAAATAAAAAATTATTATTATTTTGGAAAATTCTGTTAAATTCAATGCATTTACATGGAAATAGGTGAAGAGTGGATTCATGAAGGAGAGCAAAAATGGCGAGATATCCCATTCTAAAATGTTATATTTGGCGCTACTGGATTTCTTCTGTTGTGTCACACAAGTATTTTACACAGATTAATCTAATGCATGTGTAAATTAATGAGTATTTTATAGTAATCTATTCAGACAAGCTGACTGCAATAAGATGTAAAATTAAGCATTGGGTTCATAGCAAATTTAAGGGCATTATCAGTTCAACCATTTGTTACTCTTTCTCATCTCTAAATTTTTGAAAGTGCTTGTCGATGTTTAGTCAAGATTAACGTTTCTCTTACTAAGGCCTTTCTCTTTGTTGTGCTTGATACCACCTGTGACATACTACTTAGCAAGCTGAAGTCATGGGTGCCATCACAGACCCTTGTCATTTGCAATATAAATTTCATCTTTAGGGAATCATCAATTCTGTCCTCTCAGCTAATTGTTCCCCTCTGAATGCACATTTGGATGTCACTTGAGAATATCTTTCTTAAAGCTTTTTAACTTTTTTAATTTTCACCTTTTTTCTCATTCTCAGTCCTTTAGTCTCAACTCCTGATGTTGCCAAAACAGTGTAAAATTTCATCTGAATCATTAATAAGAAAATATCTTCATCCAAAAAAATTCATTCTCACTGCCTTACAATAGTTTACTTTCACTAAGCTTTCTGGACCATAAGTGCTTATATTATCCCCAAGCTCTCCTTTGCTTCCCAGGACTATAAATTTGCCTTATATAAATCATAACATTAGGTTTCTCAGACATTGTATCAGCCATTTGTCTGCCAATGCTTTAAGGGACTTGCTGCTGCCTCTGCTCAAAACTATATGTGCTGAAATCCTTC
Source organism: Gymnogyps californianus (assembly GCF_018139145.2). Classification (NCBI taxonomy): domain Eukaryota; kingdom Metazoa; phylum Chordata; class Aves; order Accipitriformes; family Cathartidae; genus Gymnogyps; species Gymnogyps californianus. The sequence goes on from NC_059481.1 coordinate 11,802,618, forward strand.
TGCATTACCAGAAATGTGATAGGATTGCTGGCATGCATCTTTCTATCCCTAGAATGGACTTGGCCATGAAGAAAATGGACATTTGAACCCAAATTATCAAATGTTCATGTCCTCACACTGAAACATGTCCCATGAACGTGAAATATTTTATATGTTTTTCCTCAAAGTACAAATCATAGGATTTTTCTGAGATAAAAAGCATAGTGGGACAAATATACCTGTATCTCTTAGCCAGTTCAGGTGTCATGTCTGAATGTAAACCAGGTATTCAGAGACCTTTTTGGATCTACAATCATTTTTTAAGTGCTACAGGTCCGTGGTAAATTAAACTCATCCACATGTCAAGTTCTATTCATCTGTGACAGACACCATGACAGTTTTAAATAAAGACCCACTTATGACTTGGTCTAGCAAGGGTGGAAAATGCCCAGCAACTTCTTTATTGTCCCTCCTCCCTTGGTCTCCTTCCACAAAAGCAAGTGATGTTCCTGAATTGATTGAGTTCAGCATCTGCCTTCTCTCTGAATCTCTCAAAGCTGTCAAGACCACCATTCTTATAGATACTTTCTCTGCTTGTTGCTTTGTGCAACAAGGTATTTCTAGCAGAAATCCTGTGACCAAGCTGACTTACTCCACAGCAGAGTAATTTTTTTTTTCCCCTCTCAATTCTGTCAGATGCCTAGCTGCTATAATTGAAATCTTCACCCACAGTCCTAATCTCCTCTTCACTACCTTTGGCTCATTCCTCAAAGCCTCTTCTCCCACCACAATTTCTTTCTCTGAGAAGGATCCTGACAATTTCTTCCCAGTGAAAACTGATAAATATATGATCTTCGTAACTCCTCCTTTCACTTATTGCTCTGTTCCTGAAACAGTCCTCTAGCCTGTCACAAGTTATAAAGTTTTCCAGCTGCTATCCTTCTCTGCTCATCCACTTCATGCAGTGGCCCCATCTTATCCCTTTTTTCCTCCAATCTGTCACTCTCTTCTTCCTCTTTTCTCACACAATTCAAGCTTGCCTTAGTCTTTCACTTCTTCAAAATGTCCCAGTGTTTACCCTACCTGCCCTTCTAATAAGCTCTCATCCCTGAATGCATGGAGCACACTACAGTCACTGCCATCTAATTCCCACTCTTTGTAGTCAACAGGAACTGCTCAAACCAGTCTGTAATAACTTTCTCCAGTCCAATCAGAGAATGGGTACTCCACCTTTTACCATGTGAACCTATCAGGTGTTTCAATATATATTTAACTTTGGTAATCTTACTGTAATCCTTTCCTCTTTTGGCTGCCATGACACTATCCTTTCCTCCATGTGCTCTTTGGTGAATCTGCCTTATCAAGTCTCCAGTTGCAGAGGTTTACAGGAAAGTCAGGTTTTTACTTCCTTCCTAGTTTATCTATGAGGCGTCTCACATGAAAGCACAAATTCAGCTACCTTTTTAATGAGGCTGATTAGGAACTATGTGGACCTGTGTACTTCAAGCCTACCTCTTCCTACCCAAACTAAAATCTAAGTGTTTCTGTGTAAATATTGAAGTGGTATCTCAAACCAACATCACTAAAATACTGGTCCTTACTCTTTCCGCAGAAGCCCTCTCGGTTGCTCTTTCTCATGATGTCTATTAACAACCTATCACCTCAACTGTCACCCAAATTCACTACCTGAGGATTGTCTTCAACTGAGATTTCTCTTTGCCACCTCAAATCCAGCTGGCGTGTAAAGTCTGACACATGGTCTTTCCTGGCCATCCATATTGGCTTTTAGATTTCTTGCACTGTAAATTTGTTTTCTCAAATCTCGACAAACATAATCTTACCCAACTCAAATAATGCTGTTAGAAAACTCGCTTTCCTAGCTTCTGTTTTTTGGTCATATTGCTTTCTGACTGTAACACTCAGGTGATATGTGACTTTCTCTTTTTCTCTTTTAGGCAGCTTTTTTGTCCTTTCTCTACTCTGTGTCATCTCTTAGTCAGTATGAAAACAGCAGCTTCAACCTCAGTTTGAGTCACGATGTCCATTTCCTCCTCAACTCTTGTTTTCAAGCCAGCATCTTCGTGCTTTCTCCCATCAAAACTCTTCAGACACTCCTGCAAAACTGGTTCTTCAAATCTCTCCTCAAAATGTGCCTTTGCCAGGCTGCCTACAAAAAATACTACTTGTCGTAATGGCTATTGTCTTTTTTTCCTCTTACTTCATACTGACCTATTACCTTTTGTCCTCAATCCACTGTATAAACTCTTAGAAGTTTTTTCCACTGTGCATTTAGATAGGGCTAATACTGTGAAGTCCTCGTCCATGAGTAGAACTTGGAGGTGCTATGGTAAACAGCACTGAAGGGAACAGTAAAGGCCGGGAGGAGTTGAAGTCATGGCTATATCCCTGCAGAATGGGCCTGGCACGCTATTCTAACAGTTAATATTTTTGGCAAAAATACAGATATGGAAACTATGCCCATGGCCAGATGTGCACACAGAGAGCTGCCAAAACAGAGTAGTATACACTGTAAGCTATGCTGTTTTCTCCAATAACATAAGCAGAGATGCTAGTCCTTGCCTTGGAAAAAGTGAAACACTGAATAAACTCTAGGAACTGCAGCTACGGTTCTGGGGTGATTTAAAGTATTGTGAGCTGATGCTTAACCAGCTAAGTCATTCCCTCCAGCACCCTTTTGTTGTAATCTTCCTCCAAAGATATTAAAAATACAGAAACCTTGGCCAGGTTGTAGTTGATCTAATTTATAAAACATTTTCTGGGTATTAAAAGCTAGGGCAATGCACTAGTAGTTTTTAAATTGTGTTAAATATACTGTAAAGTCCCAGAAAGAACCTTTCATTGAAGATTATTGTATGAAGATTTGAAGATTAAAGTGTCTAGATTAAAGATTAATGTGAAGTTCACTGGGAAATTGTTTGATGTATAAGGAGCTATATAGTATATTAATCGTGCACTTTTCAAAACTGCCTGAGGGAATTAGACACCCAGTTCTCTTACATGTCTTTGAAAATCTCACTCTAAGGTATTTGTTGTTATATAGTGAAAACAGTAATATTTTCATTGGGAGCTCGAGTAAAAGAGGAAAGGAGAGATGTGGAGACCCTTTGTATTCATCTAGGGCTTGATGTTAGCTCCTTACAGTTTTTTCCTGTTTTGAATTTGCTGTGTTACTGTATAGAGGCAACTTGGAGTTGAGTGCTACAAGTTCATAAAACTGGTCTGACCCAAGAACACTGCTCCACCTGCCTATGTATTTCTTGTCATCAATTCTGTTTCTTCTTTGCTTTCGCTTCAAGATAGTTTTCATGTTCTCCTAAACAGAAGTAATTCGAATAATTTTTAAAATAATCATGTAAACATTAATGAAACAAATGCATACATGTACATATTTGTATTTAAAGTATAATATGCATTAATTAAAAGTAAATAGCAAAAATAATTATATGTTATACATGTATTTTGTAAAATAATCCTTTTGCTGGAGTTTTTCTCAATCATTTTTTTTTTATAGAAATTTCAATACTTTAATGAAAGAAATGTTCCACATATGGTAGAAATTACAAGTTTGCTTGTCCCTGAAGTGCTGCAATACAAATAACCTGTTAAATGCTAACTCTGAATGTTATTTTTCAGATGTTAAGAGAGATAATCCTGTACTAAAACTATTAGAGGGCAAATTTATTTGAACTTCAAAACCTCTTTGATCTGAAATGAAAATGAACTGTGTATGAGAGTATGGTTCATTAATTTGGGGTTGGCCAATTGCGTGCATTTTTGTTTGTTTGTTTTTTTCCATGAGGAGTCTTTCTAATGCAGTTTATTAAAACTAATAATGCAATACACAGATTTTACCAGGAAAAATAACAGTTGCATTGCTTTCATAAAGGGACAGTTTCTTTCTATAAAGTACCCTGTGGGAATCAATATTCAGGTTCACAGTCACTCAAAAAGTCAACGTGCTGGTGTGTTGCATTCAGATCTATCCTAGTGGTTTTATCATTAAACCTGCAGTAGGCATTTATAAAGTAAGGCTTCCATGGGTACTGGGAAAGTGTGATTAAAAATAATCATCTGTCTGATGAATATTTTCCTCTGACTTTTGGCAGGATCACTCATCTGAATTCATGCCAGACTCTACAGGAACACTGATGCCAGTGATTTAAGGATCTTCACATTCGGTCTCAGTGGTAAGGTCTAAAGATGCCATAGTAAATCACATTAGAATATTACTGTTTTCTGTTACGTTACACTGAAACTGAATCTGTGTGAAAAATGAAATATTTCCCCTTGACCAATGCATGGATAGAGAGATATAAGAATATATATTGATCTGCAAGAGGCTGAGCTCAGGACACAAGTTCTGAGCAATTTTAATCAGACTAAAATCAGAAAGGCCATTTTTATTGTCCTCTCTGCTAATGTAACTGCTCTCAGAAGGTTTGACGTTGTACATTTTGAAGAATGTGACCATTTACAGAAGAATGGTGGGCAGGCTTCAAAGAGAAAGTAAAACGCACAAAAAGGAAATTCAGTAGTTTCCTCTTGCTGAAAACTGAGCAATAAGTTGTAAAATTACAAATTATTTTCCCCTCTAATGCTGTCTTTGTTGTAATTAGTCTGATTGCTCAAACGTTGAGTCAGATTCTCAAATACTGCTGTGGAGACCTTGTGAAGGGATGTAATCTATCTGCATCTTGAAGCTTAGGATTTCTGCTGCAGAGATAAATTCTCAGCTTTAGTAAAAGAGAAAAGGAAGAGGGAACAGCTGAGTCCCACCATACTTTTGCATCAATTTGGAATACTTTTTCTAGAAAACTGTAGTTGGGTAGAGTGTAGTAGTTCTTTAACAGGAAATCATGTTGGTGTGTAAGTGTTCAGCTTTTGAGGGAAGAAAGGTCTAATTTTTAGATTATAATATTGCCTGTGATGATATTTTGGTCAAAATTATTCTCACCATTATGCCACATACCATATTAAGTATTTTGAGACCTGGGGAAGTAGGAGGCCAGGGGAGGCATACCACTGCGTGCTATACTCCTCCACTTAGCATCGACTAATGGCCACTGTTAGAGGCAGGATATAGACAGCCCTTTGACCTCACCCTGTCCAGTCATGCTCATGCTGTTTTTAGATTACTGTGATACAGATGTCAAGTACCACCACTTCCAAGTCCTGCCGATTCCAGGCTATTGAAGTATATTTTTTTTTGAATTAAATTACACCACAAAACCTAGAACTCTTCTGACAAGGAAACAAAACCTGTATTCAGCATTCCTCTAGCAACTTATTGTCATTAACCAAGTAGTTCAATAAAATCTCTGCTTCAGTTTAAAGATGTATTCAACAACAATAGCATTCCTGTCCAATCATGCCCTTTTCATACAAAAATGAGCATAATAATGTGTTATCATGAATCCTCAAGACAGATTACGTTTCATTATTGCTGGGTAACTTTTATAATATTAGAATGTGTTCCTAATAAAAGACAGTATCTCCCTCAGAGCATACTGTACTAGTGATGCTCTTTATTAGAAATAAAAGAATACAGCATTCATATCATGTTACTTGATCACATAACCAAGGTGCAGAACAACAAATTATCGAGGCAGTTTTGCAAGGAAAGAATGTGATCCTAATAACACTATTCTAAACTTTTCAAACTGTTGTTTGACACTACTAAATTCTGTATGCACTGTAAGTTGGAGAGCTGAAAATCAATGCTGTTCTAACAGACAGAATTCATGGAAGCCAGAAGTGACTGGTACTGAACTACTAGATCTTTTTCCTCTGGAAACAGAAGACATTAAAGACCTAGTAAAAGAAAGCAAGAGAGCCTCATTTGTTCTGTCTTAACTAAGGCAAATGAAAATCCATTATAGGTCATCCAAGGCCCAGCCCTGTGACAAAATTCCCATTCACTTCAGTAGGAGCAACTCGGGTAACGAATGTTTAAGCACTAAGAAATATAACTAGTTTTAGATGAAGTTCTTTAGGATCTAGGAGAAAAAATTGACCAACTATAAATACATACAGGGGGAGAGAGAGAGAGAGAAAGTTCCATATTCGTGTTATCAGTAAATATGTAGCATGTGCCTCGGAAGGATTAATGACCTTCAGGGCATACAGATGACCAGTTCACTTCTTCCACTGTTATGGAGACAAAAAATAGTTCAATATTCTGTACAATTAAAGGAAAAGTGTGTGTATATACACATGTGTGTTAAAATGAGGAAAAAAGAGTGTTCCTTCTTACTACATTTCTTTATTTGACCATCCCTTCACACTTCATTTCAGCCTTTGTATGGGTTTTGTGTTCATACTTTATTATATTTTCTTGAGGCAAGAAAGGTTTTCAATGAGAAGCTGATGAATGTCCATATTAAATTGGATCCCATTTTTTAATTAAGTTCATCTAAATTTAATTTTGCAATTTTACTTCAGTAAACTCATCTGACTCCAGATGTTGAATGTGCTTTTCCTATTCCTGCTCTCGCATAATTGTACCTGTAAAAGATTTATGACTTAGAGAGGCATTTCTGAACACTTTCGCGTGTTTTCAGCATATGTTTTATGGATGGCTAGTAACATGACCAATTAGCATCAAAAAATACTGCTCTGCACCCAGGCTTTCTTTTAATAGGATGTTATTTTTATTAGCTTGAACTTTAAACAAATAATCAGTTTAAAAGAAACATTATCAAAGCATTTCAAATGATAGCAGGATATTGTGTTCTACAGAAATTTTAAAAGTGAAAGAGAAGTCTTCAGAAGCTACAGGATGCTATAAGAAAAAATGTAACTAAGAATTACCCACTTGGATTAAAGAAAAGTCCAAAGAGTTTGTGGTTTTTTGTACCCCTTCCTTTCATTACAGCTGTGGTGGTGAATTGTTTGGTGCTGTCGGCATGTTACTTGAACTTTGTAAACATGGGAAATATATACTCAAGTGCTTATTGGTCTTGAAGCTTTTACTAATTTTGCTAACATGAGCAATGACTTTGCAGATTAACTATCACCACATACTTTTCATGTTCTGTCATGACTTCTGGATCAGTGTGAATTGCTCTTATTTTAAGAATTACCCAGAATTCACTCCTTAAATCTGGGCATATCTAATAACATTTTGTGTGACACATATGAGGCATTGTATCATGAAGTCTCTGGTTCTCATCGAAGAAACAGATACCCCAATTAAACTTTCAGATAATATTAAAAAGAGAATAGTCCAATTGTAAACAAAAAGATGATTGTATTCTTTTTTTTCCTTCAAAACAAAATCACTTTCCCTGAGATTTTTTGCTGATGTAAGCACTTTTGATATATTAATTTGAAATATTTATCCATGCAGTAAACAAATCCAGTTTTGAACATTTGTGTCAATTCAAGGCTCATAGCATGCAAACTGCTGTAGGTGTGATTGGCAATCTGTCACTCCAGGTTTGTTTGGAGGTTTCTTCAGAACAGGTAGAACTACCAGTACCAAGCATCAGTAATGCTAATATGAATCAACTTCTCTGTTTTCTTCTTTTATATTCCTACAAGCCTCCATAATATAACTTGGCACTTACTAAAGAATTTGAAGAGGTGTTGTTATTCCTGTGGTCCATGTGTTAGGAAAGGGAAGGAGTAAGTGACCCAGTAGGTCCTCTTTGCACGAGAGATGTCAGTGTCGAGGCAGGCTGTAGAGCAGTGTCTTTAATGACTTTCCATAGGCTGTGGAGGAAGTCAGTCGAGGGAGCTTCCTCAGTCAGAGCAAGACCATAAGTGCTGGAAATTTGGCTCTTCTTTTGTGCTCAGATCGTATCTTTCTAGTGAAAGATGACCTAGTGAAAGTCTCACTTCTGTGAGGGTTAGACTTGGGCATCTTTCTCATAACACATTTTACTACCTTTATTCTAGTTCATGTCTGTTTCCTAAAAGGACTTTTCTCCATTCATCAATAGAGCATGCGATTTTGCATCATTTTCATTTCCCCCAGAATTCTTAGTGATGCTGGGTTAAAGTAACTGCAATACATAATGCAAAGCAAGTATATGCTTAAGAAAGTTTTAGCAAAGAGACTCAAGTAGCTCGTTTAATTTCTAGCAAAAGAAAGAAACATAACAATCCGCCATTGGGTGAAACACTTCTGAGCTTTAAAAAGGCTTCATGTGGGAGTCTGGATGGGACCCAAATAAGGAACCACTTCGAAATTTCAAAATGACACAGTTTATGTTATTGTTAAATTGTCAAGATTTGCTGTATATTTGCTGAGATAGTAACCATACAGGGTGTTTTCAAAGACACTAACTAGAGAAGGGTATGTTAAACCTCCAAAGTCTTAAGAATGCCTAATGACTGCCTGCCAATACAGCTGAATCCTGCTGGGTAATGGGGGAATGCCTACCATGTAAATATAAAGGGGGTTATTTAGGAGATCCAGTGAGCTGTGAATTATTGCCTAGGTTGTCACAAAAAAAAAAGGAAAATGAGTTGTGAAGAGGAAAGAACGTGTACTGAGTTCTGAATAGCTTTGTGAGACTTTTTTTGAGATAGATGGGGAAACTTATATACACCCTCTGCAAAGAGAGATATCTGTTTTGTCAGATTGCAGAAGCACCAGCCACCTAGATTACTGTGGAAAAAAAAATTAAAGAAACAAAACTGAGTTATTTTTATGCCTGACAAATGCATGAATCAGAAGAAAATAATATTTGTCCAATAACTGAATTTAAGATCTGTATTGATCTGGCTTCCGCTGAAGTCAGTGGGAACGTTTCCACTGGTTTTAATGGGACTTGGGCTCGACCCCTGGGGACTTAAAGAGTTAAGAGCTGGATTGACAGGAGAGGTAGTAGGGAATACCTTCCAAGACTGATTGTATTGTACATCACTAGCACAAAGCAATTGAAATTATAAACTTGGAAATACTTTTAAAAAATTTGTCACTTAATGTGCTGAAGCTCATAATCTGAATTCCAAATGAATAGTCTGAAAATCTATACTGTCTACTTCTGTAAGGTTACCTATACGCAAACAAATCTTTAAAAATGGGAAGAATTTCACCTAAATTATGAAGCTCATCTTTCTGTTCCCCTCAGGCTCTTCATCAGACTGAGGCAAAAAATACCAGGGTAGTAGGATCTAAACAGCATGTTGTTTCTATTATATTAAACTCATACAATCTCTGTATTTTCTGTTCCTTTATATAGTAACAGGAACTTACTTACTCTCATCTTCTTACCTCTTTAAATGGAGTATGTGAGTTTATAAGTATGGTGACAGAAAGAGCATAGGAAATGAAAGTAACTTATGTCAGCTGTGTTAATTTTTTACAGCTAGTTCCTTTAAGCAGATCTAGCTGGAAATAATGTCTTGTTTTTCAAAATTGTAAATGGCTCTTCAAATTAAAGCCTTTATTTTTTTAAATCCTGCTTTCAGCAGAATGAATAAAATTTATATAAACAAAGACTGAATAAAAAAGGAAGACTAAGACCACAGGACTGCTAAGACCACGGGAAAGAGTATTTTTCAAGGGGCTGGCCTTATTTTTCAACAAAAAAGTTTGAGATTTTATTGCTGAAAATGAACAGCTGAAGTTAACAGGAAAAGTAAATGGTTTTTTCATCTACATTTGGAGGTGGAGTAGAATTCTTCAGATCTCTCAGTAATTGTTGGTAAGGACTTTCTCTGCTGAGCTGAGTGATTCTAAATTAAATGATTTGTTTTTCAATATGAATAAAATTTTCTTATCAGTCAGCTTACATGTAATCAACTTAAATGCAGTTTTAGAAAGAGATGAACCGTGTCAATGTAATTCCCAAGATGAGAAATGAATACCTGATGAACTTCATTCTTCTAAGATAAAAAATAATGCATTACTTTAGCATTTTTTTTTTTCCTGGTGATTCTATTAAGTAGCAGTTATGGGGTGGGTTCTTGTCACACAAAGAATATTCTCCATATAATATGTACACATACTTATTTTTCTTGTACTATAATTCCGTTAGTAGTGAAATATCCCCAAATATGTTGAAGATTTTACCAATAGAACTGTTTAAGAACACTGAAAATAAATTAAAAATGACAAATTAGGCTAGCCAAAAAGGAAGATTGGATTTCGAACAAAAACAATGGTAGTCAAACGTGACGTATGGACAAGTACTTTGAATCATTGCCTTATTTTTGTTAGGTTTCACCTGACAAAGGTGAATGTGAAACAATAGTCTGAAAGTAAACCCGGGCCCCCCAGAGGAGGGAGATATTTATGGTAGTAAGACAAAGTGAGGTAGTACAGAGGATTTGGTGTTAAGCTGAGTTCAATTTCCTTCAAATAGACTGTGAGATGACAGCACAGAGTCAATGAGAGATCTTGGAAGGGACTGCAGGCAGTTGTTTGGGGGCCTTCCGTGCAATCTGGATAAGTCCTTAACTGTAGTGTTATGAGAAATACAAAAAATGGTGTTTGGGAAAGAGTATAATATAAAAGCAGGTCAGTAAGAAATCTTACATGACACAATGGTGCTTCATGAATATCTTACATGTGCAGGAGGGACCTCTTCAAAAACAATTCCCCTTTTTACCAAGGTCCAAGCTAATGGCTCACTGTATCTCCGTGTTATGGAGTGATGGGATGTTACTGTATCCCATAAAAATTGAATAATTCTTTATTCATGAAAATTAATAATACACCGTACAGTAAACTCATTAACTAATTTCTTTTTTACTAAATGTTCATAGTTAAAGTGCAAACAATAAATAGTAATTTAAAAAACAAACAAACAAACCACAAAACCATACTGGTCCTCCAATTGTATCTGCTACATGCTAGTGCAGAATTACTAATGAGAACATATTTAGGTATAAATAAATCTTTTATCCTCATTATAACTCCACTGTGTTCCTACAGTGAAGTCATCCACACAGAGCTGCTTATGGGTTGAAAGCCTCAATAGCCTCTTTTATTTATAATAAATATTGCATACTAATGTTAACAATGTCATTGTGTGATGTCTCAATAGAGGATTATGACTTCATGTAATGTTAGCTTGATGTCTCTTCTCTCCTGTAATGGAGTCAATTTTCCTTACAAAGGAGATAAGAATCACTTACAAACCTTGTAACAAATAGTCTATGTACATACTGTGTTAACCCAATATTAAGGTGGCACAATGAAGCTCAAAGCCAGGAAACACAGAGTTAAAATTCAGTGCTTAATCTTAATTTACCCCTGTTGGGTGCACTGAAATACACTTTAAAGTTAGAAATCCGTATTTCCCCCAAAATAGTATTTGAAGTGTGAATTACTGCATTTTCAGGTGTAATTCCACATATAGATATATGGAACATTCCTGAAATGTGCATGAATATAAATAACATAATCATAAAAATGATTTTGTGGCACATAGCTAGTGCAAAGAGAGGATAAAATGTATTTATATTAATGAGCAAAGAGTAAAGCAATCTTCCATCATCTACCGGAGACAAACGGCACGCTGGGGAATAGGGGCCCATCTCAAACAGCACTTATGCACATGCTTAACCTCAATTATGGCATCAGTGGGACTTCAGTACAATCTTAAACACCAGGGGGAAAAAGGAACTAATGCATTGGTCTAAAGACTCATATTTATATAATAATGTAAAATATTAAGTAAACTATAGCGCAGTCATTTGTGATGCATGAATATAGATATCTTGTAATATTAACATAATACAATTGGATGCTTAGCTCCTGAACGCCTTCAAAATAATTTATCTGAATGCTCATGAGAGAAGTTCAGGCTAAGATGAAAAGCATAAATCCACCTAACAGCTAACAAATAATTCACATAACTGTCTGAAGACGTGTTCAGAATACAGGATTTTATGATAACTAAAGGGCAGAATATTCCAGCTCTTGTGAAAATACCAGCTGTTATTAGTGCAAGTTTGCAACTTAACATGAAAAATAAAGTTAAACAAGAGTCATCCTAAAACAAAACTCAAATAGAAACCGAATCCTTTTTAGTGGAACAGGACAACTTTGGTAGGAAACAGTTTCAGAACCAATGCTATCATCCCAGTTTTTCACATCTGTACAAAAAATAGATGTCACATTGTATAGGCCAGTGCAGGTACTGAAAATACATGGATACTTCTTATGGAGAAAAGAATGTGTGATACTTGCGAAAGAATTATTTCTCACTTAAACTAAACCCATGTCTGCATTTCATCAGAATATCACTTCTAACTGCAGTGTAATCCTCCCTGATTTTTCTGGAGATCTGCAACATGCTAATATTTTTATCTATGTTACAAATATGTTATTCAAAAGCTATTATTTCATTTAGTAATTTTAGGAACTGTTAGCTAGATTGTCTTTTTTCTACCAGTATAAATTTGGAGGTATTCTACCCATGTCCGCAGTCAGCTTCACATTTACACCAGTGTATCTGTACAGGATTAAGTGTTTGCCCTCTAGTCTGTTTTCTAAGTTTAACTGCATATTCATAACTTTATTTGGAGTTTCCTTTTATTTTCATTAGAGTATGTACTAGTTAGGAATGATTTTAAACCAGAAAATTATGTGGATTGTGTTGGAATGAACAAAACAGAGGGTGTGTACATGACATCCTCTGGCTGAAAGAGATGATCGGTTCCTGTGCGCACAAAGGAAACCGGTTTAGGAATCACCTGATATTTTTGCCTGTAGTCAGTGGGATGATGCGAGCATTGGTTTGAAACGTGTGAAATGAGGGGAGCAATGAACAGATGTAGTTTCAGCTTGTTGCTGACAAGGTGGGTCAACAGGTATCATTTCAGGTGCAGTGTGCAATGCTTTTGGTGCTCAGGTGGTGTAGATGTGTTTACCTGTGGAATTTGTTACCTCTGTGGTGATAGTTCAGCTAAAAAAATCTAGACTTTGTTCAATTAACTCCAAAAAGACAGGCCTCTGAGTCTGTGCAGGGCTTACTGTAGGATTCGTGGAGTCTTAAAAATTTCTGTTACCTCTGACTTAATTTTGTGTTACTTTACTTCAGTGGGGACTGTTCACTTCCTTACAGTCAAGCACGTTGTAAATGTCTGCAGGATCAGAGCATTTGATCATAGCTCTTTGGGACTCTACACTGTGCTCAGTGCAGGGGGTGTCAGGTGTAACTGTGCCTTGAAGTTTTAGCATGATGTAAATAATTAAGAGAAATGTGAGGCTCTAAACTTTAGCCAACTTTTGAATGATCTTAAATGTATTTGTAAAACAGGAAAATGATTATTTTGATCTCATTTTCATAACATAAAAAATTCTTAAGGGATATTCCTTTGAGCTTTACAAATATCTGCTGAAATCATGTAACAGCCTAGCACAAAAACTGCAGGTTTTGAGAATTAAAAATGAGTGAAAACAGGGATTTTTGCTGAGACCATATTTCCAGTTTATGGGATGCATTTCTAACTGGACTTCTACCTGCCATAGCAAACAAGGGCCAAAACCTCCCCATCTGTGAGGGAATTCCCCATTTGTGCAGGTTCACTCTGGTCATCTTGGTGGACATGAAAGGAAGAGCCTTGATGAAAAGGCCTGGAGCTCTCGCCCACTGGGTCTTGCCTCTGCTGGAGCTGCGTTTAGGATTGCCCCTATCCTGCACTGCGGGGCTGCGGGATGTGCAGTAGCCGTTCTGCCTGGCAGCAGTGTCAGTGCTGGGCTGATTACAGCCCGACTGCACAGCCTCTCTGCAGTGAAAGCCATGCATTAAAAGAGTCTTGTAAACAGATCATTAACTTCATGTTTAATTATATGTCCAAAAATTGTCTGAAAATTGATGTTCCAAAAATTAAAAATTAAAAACTAATTCAAATTTTTTAGCTGCTCTCACCACACTCATTAGGAAAATCCTCCAAAAAATTGTCTCTCGAATAAATAAGCCTCCGCTTATATAAATAAAGGAGCCATATTTAGATTCCAGTTCAACATGCAGGAGAAATTTGGCAAATCTAATGTTTTCAAATCAATTTGGTATGTGTTATGAGAATAATGTCAGTGGAAAGGTTACTTTTTAATTTCTTTATCTTTAAAAATGTAAAGAAGAAGGAAGAAAGTTGGCTTTGATAAACAGAAAGGCAGTGCTTTAAATAGCTAAAGCAGTGATAAGGCAAAGAGCTTCTAAATAAATGAGGCATGAAAATTTTTTTTTTAAACTCCAAATGAAAATTGTGTATTCACCAGAACAGCTTTAAAATTTGTGAAACAGGATAGCAATATATTTTACAGTTTTGAGCAAGGAAGCAGAGTCTTGCCATAATAGAATATGTACTACATCCCTGCAAAGACGACAAATAACAATATCTAAAATGCTTTCACCTTGACCAAAGAAATTCTGTAAGATAGAAGTAATTTTTATTTTGCCACAATAAAAGAACATCAGAATTTGGAGTTTGATAAAACTGTTCTGTTGGCTGGGAAGTTTGCCTTTCAGCTGTGTTTGATGTGATATTCGGTTCATTTTGCCAAAATATTTTATGCCAAGTATTGCTATTAAATCTTTTATGTTGCAGAGATTTTTGTCAACAGACACACAAGGATTGGGTTTTAAGTGGAGTTAATCATTGAACTTGGAGAAGAGAAACACTGGGGGGGAGTACTTCACTTATACAAACAAACCACCATGCAAGCTTCAGCCATTTCTATAATTATTACCCTGTTTTCAGAATAGTGTAGGTAAAACATAAAATCTGGCTCCCCCTCTGATCTCTATTCATGTTTAAGTCTTGTAGAACCTATAAGAAGAAACGGATAATTAAAATACAAAAAGCCATGTATTTGCTGCGGCAGCTGGTATATCAAATCTTTTGAAGTCTACTTCAAGCAATTATATCTGAGCACTTCTTTTGGAAGCCTAAGAAATAACATAGAACTTTCTAAGATATCGTTGTTTTCTGACTCTTTCAATTCTTTGTAAATACTATATATCATTATAATCATATATTAAATATTAATCCATTTTGCCTTCAAAAAACAAACCTTAAAAGGAAAAAGGATCCCCACAGAATAAAGTAGTGCCCTGCCTTTTTTCCCTGCACCCTCCAGCGTGTCCAAAACAGTCACATTTTTAAATAATATTTTTAATTGATGTGTTTGGTTTCATTTTACTCTTTGATTTACATTGTAAATTTGGGCATCTCTTAAATGCAAAGGTAAATATATATTGTAAAGGTGTGGTTCGATGTTTTTGTTATTACTGTGCACTCAGGTGTATGTAATCACTGCGTGTAGATTAGCCTTGTAATGGGAGCTGCTAATAATTGGAGACATTTGGCAAGTGATCCCTTTCCATAAGAGAGAGGAGAAGTAAGGCCATACTTGTACATGGATAATACTGAGTAATGTTTAGCAGATATTACTGTGGTATTACTGAAACTCTAGCTTGTAATTCTTAAAGCAAGATCTACCCTCCATCACCAAAAGCAGTGAGGTGTGGTAGTCAATTGTGATTGAGATGTGGAAGAGAAAATCTGTGGCACAATCCAAGATAAGAAATAGATTGTAGCCTGACAACAGGGCAGCTCTTGCTACCTAGTGAAGCTATAGTTCCTAATGAGCTTGTCCTCCTGAACTACAGAGGATAATGGATCTATGCAATTCTGGACTCTTTTCCCCATTTTGCAGAGCCCAGGTCCAACTGGGAGGCACTATGGCATAAAAGGATGACTGCCATTTTCCATTGCTGACTCTTCAGTTAAAATGATTTGTCCTTGTGTTTCTTATTTTCCATAGTAATCACTACCATAACTCTGTGCCCAGTGGCATTTGACTGTGAAAGTGACACCCACGCTAGGGAATATGTCTAGAAAAGGAGCAGATAACATGACAACTGTTGTTAAAGTAGCATCATCCCTGATGGGTTTGTAGCGCTCTATCCCAAATAGGGACAAAAACTTACAACATGGACCAAAAAGTCAACATGCTCAGGCTCTGCAGTTTACCAGGGTCAGCTGCAAACCATCCCTAGTTTGGGTTTTGAATAAGGTGGTAGGCAGTGGTCCTGTCTTCCTTAACACCTGTCTGATCAGGACCATGGAGGGTTGAAGTGCAAGGTGGAATCCCAGGTATTGTTTAGGAACTGGTAGCAGGGTACAACAAAGCATGCTGATGTTCATTGCCTGCCTTTTGGTATGCTAATGGATTCTTGATGAAGTTGGCATACATTAGAGATAGCTTGGCACTGCAACACAAAAATCCCAGTATGGATGCCACAAGTAATCTTTCTTCCCAGATGATGAGAGTTTTACAAGAACTGCTCTAGTCTGGCCTGGCAGCACCCAGAAATATTAGTTTTCCCCACTACTCACTTTGGCTGCTACTATTCCTGCTTCAGCTATAAGCCAGCATCTAAGACAGTGAGCTGCACCAGTGAGCTCGCTATACAGCCGCAAACAGAAGTCAGGCAAAGAATAATCCCAGTAAGATGTTGGTTAAGAAATTCCTGTGCCACTTGCGCAGCTCCCTGGAGATGACAGAAGAGACATAACAGCAACTCTTCCAAAACATATAATTCCATTTCTTGTTATTTTGAGAAAGGTGGTGTGACTACCTTAAACTTCAGGAGTGTGCATAAAAGGGTATAAATAACAGCTCTCCAAGCTGTTTTAAACCTTTTAAAAGTTGTATTAATCACAAAGAATTTCTGTTAAAAAAAAAAAAAATCCTTCTAGCAGAGACATGTCTGTTGCAAGTACTTAAAAATAGATCCCTGAACTGAAATTTCCAAATTAAAAAAAGTTTTATTTCAGAATAAAATGTTCTAGCACATGTTTTTCCTGAGGAAACTGATTAATTAGACTCTCTGCTAACCTGTTTCTGCTGCAAGGGCAGTGCATGGTGTGGGAAGGTGGTTCTTCCCATGCAGTGGGTGGCTCCAAGAGATGGAGCTGAAAAGCAGTAGGATGAAGGGAAAGACCCTGACTCATCTGCCCTCCCACCAACAGGAGCCCTGGCTTGTGTGAGCCCTGGGGCTTTAGTTTAAAGACTATTTCTTTTAAGGGAGCTACCCATGGACTCCTGCATCCTACATTACTTTGTTGTGCACAGAACAACTCTTTGTGTGGCCTGTGTTAAGCAGCAGAGACTATGCATTTTTAAAATAAGGGAGAAAAACACTCCAGTTCACTACTCAGTCCCACAAGCATCTGTTTTGGGGACAGTACAAGGGCAGAAATAAGGAAGATGATGCAAAAAATATCTGGTTATTTTTTACCCAGGAACATTTTCTTCCAGGTACGTGATGTGGTCTTCAAACACTTACTTTAGCCCAGCTGGGGAGAATACTGGGGTACAGGCGCACAGCATGTGGCCAAGGCTCCTTCAGCTGTCACTGCTGTGGAAGGAGACACTTGTGAATGTAAATCCCTGGATTCAAGTCTTGAGAAGCCCAAACAATCCAGGAGCGGCTGGGTCTTGCACCCTTGTGAGTCCACAGAAATCAAGGCTTGAGTCCATCACAAAGACCTGTTACTCTTATTTTCGTTTTTGCCTGTATCATAACGTTCAGATGTCCAGCAGATAAAGCAATGCTATGCTGGCATAGATAGGTAAGGAATATTTTTCTGAACAGAAGCGGAAACAGCTGCTCTGTAATGGCTCTGAGTTAGCTTGAAACAAAAGCCAGAGAAAATGCAATGTGTCCCTTGCCTGTAAAGTCCCTCTGAGGCTTTAACTTTGTGCACATCAAAAGGTTTTACTCTCCAAAAATTACTCCTTGGTTAAGAAGAGGAAAGATGCCCTTTGCTACTTTTGCCTAGAGCCCAATATCTTCCGACATTCCACAGCAGCTGTGGCAATACTCTGCTTAATGCAAAGAACATCTGGGCTGCCTGCAGTTCTGGGAGAGAAGTGTCAAAAGTGTCATAGACATCCTTGAGCGAAGAAGGATCTTCACTTTTATTACATAGAAGTGTCAAAAACAGCATTATTGAACATCAGGTTGCGATTTGGCACACAGAATATAAGTCTGAATAGATGTGACAAAACCCCTTCTAGGAAATTGCTACTTAACATTATTTTTTCATAGTTTCAAATTAGCATTTAAAGAAAAAGAACAAATGGGTAGCAGCTAGGTAACCCTGACAATGAAAGATCCTAGCATTCTTTTTTTGGTGCTTACTTCACAACCTCATTGCTGTCCACTGAGTGACTGAGATTGATTAAATCATTGTCATCATCAGTGAAATGCACTGCATTGATCCAGCCTCACTCACAAAGCCAGCCTATGTGACGCAGCTAATTTGGCATAATTGAAAGTTCCAGTTCCAGAAGGTCACTGAGCTGGACTCAGGACACTAGTTATCATTTTATCCTTGGAACAGGGTCAACTCTCCTGATCAAATACAATGGCTTTGTGTCACTCTCTTAATTGCTTTTTCATGGTTTGTGTAGGATAAACCCAGGCTTTCATATTTTGATTGAATTTTTATGGTGGACAGGAGATCATTATCACCTCTTTATGCTAATTTTTTTTTAAACTCTGATTAGACTAAAACATGGGATTGAGCTCTTGCTTCTTACTCCAGTACAATTCTACCAAGAAAATCTTCAGATCAGGACAGCAAATGTCTTTAGATAAGGACGGCAGTGTGATACACATCATTACGTATTTAATTTACAAAGGAAAATATGGCACTGGTTAAAAGTTTGTTGGAACAGTGTTGAAGGCAATGTTCCTCTCTTCTGTTACCACATGTCTGTTGCCTACCTTCCCCTGTTTGTCCATTTTCTGCTGTTCTTTCCTGGAGCTTGAGTGCTGCAGTTAAGGTCTCAGGCTGAACTAAGTTTGAGACCATGGAGTTAAGTAAACTCAAAAGTCACACACAGAGAACAGAGGAGTTGCAAAAAGACATGCAGACAGGTATCAAGACTGGGTTGTCAACTTCTTAGCAATGCCAAGTGTTTCAGCTGAAACTCCTCTGAACAGGGTCCAATTTCCTGATGAAAGGTTGTGCCTTCAGAAAAATGGCCATCAGTCCGTTTGCTTCATGCTTTAAGACGGACATCAAAATCCCACGCCATTTTCAAGACGTGTGGTTTATGTAAGCAGCACAGTATGAATATGCATGTGTAAAAACTGTTTCTCATAAATAAAAACAGTCAGACACTGAAGTGTTTGGAAAAAAATGTTTCTTTATACTTTACAGAATCCAGTGGGCAAAGATAGAAATTTAGGTAGGTCTCACAAGCTGTGTAATTGCTTTGTTGGCCCTTTGCTCACAGTGAAATTAGCAGCATATCTTTTATTTCTTTCCCTGTGTTTACTGTTAAAAAGTCGGCGTATCCCAATAGCTCCCATTGCTTCCCATTCCAAGTGCAGGTCAAAATGCTAGCTTTCTAACAGTGAATGTCATGTATAATTTGTCATAGAAAAAAGTACTGGATAAAATCTCTGCAATAGTTTCTTCTTGCTTTGTTATTCAGATAAGGGGTTTTTTGTGTTTTGGGCATTTGTTGATTGCTTGGGGTTTTTTGTTTTTTTGGAAGCATGCCTTCTATCAGCTAGAAAGCAAGCAAAAAAGAAAAGGCACCAAAATGCTAATGTACTGGTAAATAAGGTAAAGGACAGCTGTGGTACTCTTCTGGGACACTGTCTTGACACAACCTTTTTGTAATAGATTAGTATACCTTAATCTCTGAGTTGTTCAAAAGTGATTTGTGGGGAAGGATTTTCACAAAGCAGGTAACATAGAATTGTTATGAGTTTGGTGATACAACATTTTTTATGATGATGAACAAAACAGTGAGTTAAGGTAGTTGGCTTATTGAAAGAGTGTAAGACATAAAAAGCAAATAAGTCTTTCTATAAAGTTTAAAAAATCTAGTGTTTGGATATATGCATAGAAATAGGAGGTAAATCTATATTGAATACCTAACTCTTAAAAAATAGAAGTCTGATCTAGGCCAAAGGGAAGTGAGAAGCCATAATGCAATAGTTCTGATTGTTTTATGCTTTGTAAGTCTTTCAAAAGTCATCCTAGCAGCTTTTAAAACAAAACTTGCAATCGACAAATCCCACTGGGTTCCTATTTATAGTATCCTAATTTTCAAAGAAAGCAAATCAGGCAACTGTCTTTAACATGAATAATATTGCTCCCAGCATTCTGCCTGCAGCCCACACATTGTGTTTTTTGGCATGATCTTTGCAATTAAAAAAAATAAACAGCTCTTTTTAATATTTTTTTATGCATAAGCTATTACAGTCAACGCTGACACAGCTGGCAAAGAAACTCAGTGAAAGGTAAACATTCTGCTCAAAATGTAATATAACATATTGTTGTGTTTGGTTGTTAAAATGTAATCTTCCTGAAAGAATATTTTAAAAGTTGTTGGTTGGGTTTTTTTACAGAATTTCTAGTATATTGATATCTGATTAAAAAAATAATAACCTTTTAAAGAAATGACACTTATGATACTGGATATTTCAGTCAACAGCTTATTGAATTTTTTAAAATATTCTTACCAAAAATCAGGAAAGAAAATGAGGTATGATGTTTTATCCTTCAGCAGAATGTAATAGTCTGAGCAAGTAAAATCAATTTCTTTTAATAAAATTCTGTCAAAAGCAGGAAGTTCAATAATAAATGTCTTCAACTATTTAAAAGGAAGGAAACTTTCAACAGAATTAATATTAGTTTGTGACTTGCTTCAGCAACAGCAAAAGATTGCCTAGTTCCTTGACCTAATTACTATGAGCATGTATGAAGTGAGATTGTGGAATGATACATATATCACTAGAGAAAATACGCGAAGATGTTTCTTTTAGGTAAGGGTCATAGGTAAATAATTATCTGTCGCATATGTCCAGAAGTTCTCAAGGTACTTTTATTTTTAAAAATCATGACTTTGTGTGATTGCTTATGATTAAGATGCTGCACTTCCAACATTTTATTCCCTGTTGGAGGCAAATGCAGAGGCAGCCAAGCAGAGCTGGGTGCATGCAGGATCCTGGTGCCCTCTGCAAGGCTCAGGAGGATCCTTACCAAGAGCCAGGTGGTGCCTATGTGTTGCAAAACCCACCTCTGCCTCAAAGTATGCTGGTGTTCATGGCACAGCTTTGTGGGAGGTGTGTGTAAACAAACAAATGCAGAAAGCACCTAGTATAACCATTGCAGAAACTTGTGGACATATTATAGCTACATGTACTCCATATTGTGTGACAGCTCAGCAGTTATTGAAACTCCTGATTGATGTTTGCTGGCCTGACGTGTAAGAATATGAGATGTGCTGTTTTGTGCTAGCTGGGCAATGGAACAGCGTTCTGTCCCTAGCCATCTCACTGTCCACCATAAATGGTGTCCCTGTCAGCTTGCCTGTCACACTTCAATTATGTTTGAAAGGAATTTTTTAAAAGATCCAACTTTTCCTTTTACTGATTACCAGTACATCCTTGGTATTGGGGTCTTCCATCTCCCAGCTGTTTCTCCTTCTCTCAGACTGAATTATAAAAAGGGCAAGTGTTCTGCAAACTAGATATCTGCCCTTTTATAATCTAGTAAATAGCCCTCTGGGTACAGAGTTGGAGTATATGGATTTGAGTTTATAAAAGCAACTGAATAGTCATTTTTAATGTGTGTAACATGAGATGAAGGGAAGCATTTAAAGTTTAGAGCAATCTTCAGTAGAGAGGAAAATTATCTGGTGAATCCTATTGTTGATCTTGGAATGTGTTTCAGATGTTAGGTGTGGACTTCATATCACCCTCAGGGCAGTTAATAACAGCTAAATGAGCATTAACTCTGCTGAGTCAGTGGAGTTCTATCAGTGTGAATCCAGGGGGATTGTTGTCTTTTCGTCTCATCACAAAATAAGTTCAAAATAATTGTGCAGCAAAAGCAGTGTAACAGAAATGTTCTGCAGCCTGATTCTCTAGTCATTCTGATCTGTTACACCAGCACAATTGTGAACCAGCACAGTTGTGACCAGGACAATTGTGAACTAAACTTGTCCTCTCTGACTAGGACAAGTAGAATGTAATAGATTTTGATTACATAGAGATTTTTTTCCAGTGGAAATACCACAATTAAAAGAGGAAGAGAACTTGGGGGGGGGGAGGAGCTAATCCTGGAATTTTTGTCTAACTAGACTTTTAACAACCTGTGCTCTCTCTGTTCATGGAGATGATCATACCTGGCATCATATCATAAAAATAACAAAAGACTAGGAGCATGATGTATTTCATGTGAAAACTCAGTTGCCCTGATCTGATCCTCATATAAAAAAAAGAGGGGAAGCTTTTCCTGATTCAGGAGGCTTCAGTACAGCCTAAACTGTTAGAATATGAGTATTTGGGGGCATTCCACATCAAGTTTTCTATTGGTTCCTTAATCTCAATAGATATGCCCCACACAGCTGTTCCAATGTGCATGTTGGTGGATTTGAGAAGAGTCACATACTCCTGACTGGGGCCAGTGTCTTGCTGTTCTTACTGAGTTTCAGAGCAAGCTCCTCGCCAAATGCAAAACACAAACATGATTAAATAAAGTGAACTATGTTGTATCAATCAATTACACTATAGACTCTCCAGGATCAGAACAAATGAAAGTTTCATGTGCCCCTATCTACTGTTGACTGTACATTTGGTTTAGGCTTTCGAAGCCGTTGATATATGTTCATCTGCTCTGCTAGTGTTCTTAGCAGCCCACATAGGCCTGTATACAGCAAAAGGTCATCTCTAGTTGGTATAGTCCTGATGAGCAGATCGCCACCTGTACCTCTTCCCTGAGACTTCCAGCTGAGCAAGTTGGAGCTCCCTGTGGGGCTGTTGGTGTGCACATGCCCATGATGGACAGCAGGCTCTGCATTTCCAGTCTATCCCAAAGTCAATAGGAAAGGAAGTACTATGCTATGAAAGAATTTAAGTCTTTTGTGATATACAGCACTATGATTATTATTGTTATGGACCCCGTATTAGGCCCATGTAAAATGAAGTTGTTGATGTTAAACAGAAAAATATCCGAGATAATTTTATGTCCATTCGAAACAGAAGGGGTGGAGGGGGAAGAAAAGAGGGGAAAATGCAAGGGATCGATGTTTGCTTAATAGAAAAAGACAGCATCTGTAGGGAGAAAATTATAATTCTAAGTTTTTTAAGACTATTACAAAGAATAGAGAATAAGAATAGAGAGAGCTGGAAAAAGCAATAAAATCTATAAACATTAATTCATAGCGTGCTTTTTTTGAAGTATATGACATTTTTTCACAAACCCACTAATAGGGTTCTAAATATGAGTGAGAATAGCAAATTGCATTTTCCATCTCTGGGATCTATAGCTTCACCTCTACTCTTGAATAAAAACATTAACCAAGAGGCAGATATTTATTTCTTTTGTTTATGCTCAGCCTCGGGAATTTTTCAGCTGAAATCAATAATTAAAATGCTTATTAGCCATTGTAAGTGTTATAAATGCAACTTTGTTAAACACAGATGTGTATATATATATCTCAGATGACTGAGATATTTATGTCCAGATTTTTTAGCCAAATAACAGAATTTGGGAGGAGAGACAATGTATAACTTCATATTTACTCCATAGATACTGTGTTCACTAGGGAGGTTCAAACAATTTGGTATCTTTTCATTTTCTTTACATAATAGAAAGCAGTAGTTGGTTCTTAAGAAGAAATAGATTCACACAGGGTTTATTTCAAGTGTTATAGCAAGCATGGAGTTTAACACAAAAGCTTCTAAAAGATCACAGAAGAAATGTACTAAATGATTGCAGGAAGTAGAACTCCTGGTGCAACCAGAATTTCAAACACTCTTCTGAATGAATATAAGTCTCTGATTAATCAAAAATACTTATAATACCTATCTGAGGTTACATATGTGGTTTTATATATGCGTATGGAGCAAGACGATTTGGGTGTATATTTGAAAAGAGAAAATGAGACCTTAGTATTAAAATATGTATCTTGACTTGTAATATCTCTACTATTGTCTATATTTCTTTACTGTTGTCTGCTATCTCTACTGTTGTCACCAGTGCTTAGGAACGAGAAGTGTTATTTTAGAAATTTCATAACAAATTAGCTGAAAACGACCTCTGTGTCAGATGTACAAGGTACCAACACATGAACCAATATTCAAACTGAGTGTTTGAGTGCGTGTTTTGGATAGAAGAGGGATCATGTGCCCATACACAGTACTCTGCCATAGAGGGGCAAAGGTTAAATAGACCCACACTTCTGTTCCTCTGCTTCCCATGGCACTCTGGCCAGGAATGGTTTTATTGCTAAGGAATGAAGACATGGTCCTTGCTTATTAAGCTCTTGGGATTATAACACTGAATATAGTGAAATAAGCCTAAAGCTTTTGGAAGCTGGGAAGCTTTTCTTCAGATATCTGCAGAAATATAAATCTGTTTTTATTTTTTTCAAATTTCTCTTAACAATTCCATTATATCAATTACTTTGCCTTGATGAAACAAAATGCAGTTTCCTCTTTTTGCTCCCTCTGAGCGTCCCTAGCTCTGAAGTGGAGCTGCACATCCAGCTGGCAAGATGCTGACATGGGAGTGCCACTGCTCCAGCAGGCTGCTGCTATCCTTTGCATTCAGTGGCAGTCCCTTAGTGAGAGTCAGTCAAGCTCTGCTGGATTCTTCCTCCCAGCAGAGATCTAAATCCACAAAGCAAAATAGTTCAAAATACTATGTTGCTCCCTTGCTCTTCTCCTTATGCCAGTGGTGCTAGCCTGGAGTACTTCATTCTCACGTGCATCTCTATTTTTCACTCCATAGCTTTTCTAATAAAATGCCTTAGTTTAATGAACATGTGAAATGCTGCTCTTCTCTGAATCTCTCCTCAAAGCAGTGTCTGCTGCGATACCACAAGAAGTCGCTTACACCTAGGGACAGTAGGGGTTCTGTGATAGCCAGAATGAAAGGTAGAGATTTTTGTTAAAAAATTTCAGATGATTTTGGAATCATTAAACTGTGAAATAGCTATTTCATTAGCTTACAATTTTTTCTACATATAACATTTATTCCTTTTCATCATTCCCTCTTTTTGCTTCTCATAGCTATTTGTTGCATCTTGCTTCAGATGAGAGAGTAAACTCTGAATAAGCCTCATATCTTCTTGCTCACTGACCTAGCACAGTGAAGCCAATGGCAACATCCACATCACTGCAAATAGTAGTCAGCCCCCTCAAAGAAGGCATGGGGAAGCAATATCCTTCTCAGTGTGAACAGTCACCAGGCACAGGTATGGTTCACACTGTAGTCCAGCATATCTCTTAGGAATTATATTCTGTGGACTGTACTTTAATATGCATTTCTTAGGATAAAGCTATTATCCTATAGGGCAAATTAATATGTCCACATTTTAAAAGGAAACTAATCATTTGGATTTAAACACTCTGTTTTGTGTTTGCAAGAGTGGAGAAAATTGAGCCTAATAGGAAACCCATGGTTATATATCCAGTGTAATGAACACTAACAACAAATTTCTAAAGGCTATCCAGAACTTGCAGTAACGTGTCCTCTCTTTCGTTCTCATTTATGGTAGTGATAATACAAACAAAATCCTTACAACTACGTGAGTGGGTTTGCTCCGAGTTGTGATCAGAACTGGCCCTTTTTTTTGTATTGTTACTAACCTGCCAAAGTTCCTGACTTGACAAGGAGCTCCTTCAAGTTTTGCGAAGGACTGGAGGACTGAAAGTCCGCTGTACTTCTGCAGTCAAAGGCACTTTGTAGTCAATTGTTCCTTGTAGCAAGCAGTCACGGGTTGAATTTTGTATCCCTCAATTAACTTCTGGTTAGATTTCTGTAAGCTTCTGGAAGGATAAGTTTTAAATTACATGTATTTTGTTAGAAGCTGAGCATGCCAAAATATGCCCTTCTCTTTGTTTTATTTGCTGTTGCAATTTGGAAATAAGTTACGCAGCTAAAAATGTCAGCTATTTTGAGACTGATAAAGGAATAAGTATCATGGAAGAACAAGGTTATTATTTCTGTGTGTTTTTCATTTAATTGCCAAAAAATTTAACCAGAATGAAGAAAAAAGCCACAGTATGGAGGCTGTGAGATGAGTGTCATTTTAAATACTCATCCCCTCTTTTTTGTCTCAGCTATAAAGAACAGGCTTAGTGTAGCGAAGGAAAGTGCAAGGCTGGTAGACTCAGCTGTATTTTCAGAATACTCGATACACTGTATGCAGCCTGGCATACAAGCAAAAACATTGCAAAAGCAAAAAGAAGTAAACAGACACTCTAACAATAATTAATAATTAAGAATTCCCACCTAAAGGAAGAAAGCATATCTGGTGAAACTACAAGATAGGAAGGATACTGAGCTCCTGCTCTGCCAGATGGAAAGAAGATGGGGTCTGGATCTACCATGGCTTTCCACGCTTGGCCTGGAAGGTGCAATGCTATGTGTGAAACAGCCAGTTTGCTGATGTGTTCCCATGCCAGGGTCCCTCTTGACACCGCTCAAAAAAGAAGACATTTATTCAAATGAGAATAAGAAGATAGGACCCCAAAAATATCGTCAAATCCCCCTATATGTTAGTCTAAGTATATCATAAATATCATAGGACAAGAAAGATCTCTTTTCCTTGTGCCTCAGTACAAACCCTGGGCGAGGGAAGGTTAATCCTGAACATTGATGCCCTGTTTTGAGATACCATGGTAGGGAGTATCTCCTTTCAGCCTAATTTTGTCTAGATTAGCCTACAGGGACCTCTGTGCCCATAGAGCTGGACTGCTTCTCGTCCGGCAGAACTCAAGTTTGCAGATTCTATGGGGAGGTACTCCTCATAGGGCACTGGTCAGGACTGGGACTTTTCGGTGTCACAGTAACACAAATAATACACTATGTTAGGAGGCTTTGAAAGAGAAATGTTTGACTATATTGAGCAAGTAATGATGTTTGATGTACCTCCAAGGTGGCAGTCAGTGGGCGAGCCTTGCAAAACTCAGCTGCTTCTCTCTCAGCAAGTTTCTGCCTTGTAAACAGTGCCTTTGTTTTCTGTCTATGTGGGCTCTGATGCCTTAGATTTCCCTTTGATGTATGAATGAATCCAGTGCTTCAAAATAAAATTCAAAGTAGAGCTGGAAAAGCATAGAGGAAAGAAGGGAAAAGAAAAATGTAGTTTTGAATATCCACAATAATAAAGCTGGTGAAATGATCTGTGTACAGACAGGATGATTGTGTACTTGCTGTTTGTGACAATTTGGAGCAGTTGAGGCTTGTGGATATACTTGAGGTTGTATGAGGTTTTTCCTGTTTGCTAGCACCTGTGTGTATGTGAGCAGTGGCAACATAAAACAATAAAAATTATGACCACTGACTCACTGACCAGAAACAGTCTGATTTGCATTGACTATTTGAAGCGTGCACTTGTGCAGACAGTGCATGAACGGCAACAGCGAGCTGTCTGTAAGCAGCTCAGAGGCAGAACTTCGTTTACGCAAAGCATCTATCAAATCACTCAATGCAGCAACTAATTCAGGTGAAAACAGTAATCTGGTCTTGAACAAACTGCAAGCAGACAAATGGGCCAAAGACTAGGCTGCTGTGGCCTGTGTATGGCGGGGAGCGACCTGGCCTTTCCTGGTGGGGAGGGAGGATGCTTCTTTCTTTGCACTTGTCCATCCTATGGCTCTTGACCTCTAAGGAGCCTTTAACTGATTGGTTATCCCATATGCAAATGGAAAAGAGGGGATATGCCCTCTCTTGTTATTGCATGTCTGTCTGCGTGAGAGAGAGAGATGAGGCTCTTTCCTGGGTTCAGAGTCTGGCGAGGCCACACAGGGCAGCATGCAGGACAGGCTGCCCTTCTTTACATCTCAGAGTTGTGAAACAGAGCCCAGCTATACCAGCCCTCAGTTAGTCTAATAAAGTTATATACTATAAATGGATCAGCCAGTTGGGACTGGAACCACAATTCTCGGGGAACCTTTCAACAACTCTGGTTTGAGTTTCAAGTTGCAGTGAAATATGAAACAGGGTGGGTTTCATGTGGTTTCAGGCTTTGTTGAAAACCTTTCAACCAGCTCTAGTCAGTAGCGGTTGCTTTTTCAGTTTCCTCCCTCTAATGCGTCTCTGGTATTTCTAGTTGAATGTGCCTCAGATTAAGGGCAGTTAGGAGAAGGGGTGGAAATAAAAGCCCCTAAATGTGACTCAACACACTGGGAATTGAGAAAGAGTGCGGGGAATGCGCTTTTCTGGTTAAATTCCTCTTTTGGTCCCCCTTCTTGTGGAGTTTTACCAAAACTTCATTTTTGTATGGAGATTTTTGGACTGTTTAGCTGACTGTGATAATAGCACTACAGATCACCTCCTAACTGGCTGGGGCAAGTGGAAAAGGAGCCTTGCAGACTCTGTTTGGCAAGTGGACAGGAGACCTGGAGAAGCAGTTGGATTCCCAGCTGGCCCATGGCGCTCGCAGCCGGGAAAGCAGTCTGCACGCTGCCTGCCATGGAGCCGGGAGGCGAGGAGGTGCTCGACTTCCCAGCTGGCAAGGGGAGTGCGAGGCCTGGAGAAGCGGGCTGCTTTCCGTTTGGCTTCACAGGTTGAGCGAGAGGCCAAGAAATGAGGTTCAGTTCCCATTAGCCTGTCTGGTTCTTGATTTGCTTCCTTTAGTTAAAAGAGGCAGAGAATACTGATGATGTTTTGCCAGGCACAGGATTGAAGCTGAGTGGCATGGAAGAATAGAGACTTAAATAAGCACAGCTCGCTGTCTCCACTTGCTTTTGTCAGTTCGTGTAACAACCTTGCTGCCAGCAACCTTCCTCACTAAATGGAGGAAAAAACAGGGGTCACTGGGAGGTGGTTGTGCAGTTCTACGTTTGGAACTTAGGGTTGTTTTAAATTATTACAGAACCATTTATATCAGTAGAAACCCATTGTTAGCCTAGGCAGTGGATTGATGGTTTAAATACTTAGGAAAAGATTAGTATTTAGTGATTCCTTCCCAGGTATATCGGAAAATATACTTCATAGTTTGCCTGTTAAAAGGTTATTTAAATACATTCACAGGTATTTTATGTGCAGACAATTCAAGTTTCATCTCCCCTGAAAGCATATTTGTAGTATATTAATTTTTTTTAATATACAGTAGTTATGAGAAGGACAACAATAGATCTTCTGTTAATATGTGGCTAGCTCCATTGTAAAACCTCATTTTTATTTTTTTTCCCCCCTTATTGCCTGTAGTTATTCCTTTGGAATTTGTGGCCTGTTTTTAAAAATCATTCCCGATTTCTGTGCCAGTCTTCACTGGAGTTTGTAATAACACACTGTAATTTAGGCAGTTCTCTGAAGTCCCATGTGTAAAGTTATCTGTGTAGCGCTTGCATGATCAGAATCCAAGACAGCCCCATTTTCACTGAGTGCAAGATATTAACATTTTAAAATTACCTCAGATCCATGATTCAGTAAAAGCCAATGGAACCTGAACTTCAGGGCTCTCTGCACTGCAGGCAGTAGCACATCTGTTACCTCACTTGTAACACAGTGCTAATAGCCAAGACTGTGGCAGCACATACTTCAGCTGAGAAGCACCTAAAGCCTTTGGAAGGTGTGAGCAGCCTGGGCTGAATTTTGTGCTGATGCAGCTTCCCTCTGGGTATCCGAGTTGGCCAGTGAGTCTCATCCAGTGCATTCACAGGTGCAGCTTTCAGTACACATCTGGTATTAGTGAAGAGGCAGCACGAGTTGCTTTTGAGTTTTACTATAGATTTTTAGCAGATAACATCCATACATG
The DNA here is from genome assembly GCF_018139145.2 of Gymnogyps californianus. Taxonomy (NCBI): domain Eukaryota; kingdom Metazoa; phylum Chordata; class Aves; order Accipitriformes; family Cathartidae; genus Gymnogyps; species Gymnogyps californianus. The sequence continues at coordinate 11,832,328 of NC_059481.1, forward strand.
TACGTAGCCAGGGCTCTTTTTATATTTGAACACCCTTTACAGTAGGCGTACTTTGAAACTAGTCTCCCAGTCTCGTCACACCACAGCCAAATCCAGGGCTGTGGATGAACTCACGAATGCAGTGAATTAGTGGGGCACTCCTAATCTATCAGCACGTCTTGGGAACCACGTGTATCTAAGGACATGTCTCCAGAGCGCAACACAGGGTTCCATGAAGATAATCCAAGCTAGTTCAGGTACTAATAGCAGTATGACCAGCTTTCTCTGGCAGTCCCCCTGGCCTCATTAATTACACTGTATCATGTTATCACTGGTCTGTGGGTCTCAAGTGGGCTGCTAGGCCCTCATCTTGGGGGATGAGTCACTGGTAAGGAGCTGTGAGTTTATTCATCAAACCCCAGTGTGTTGAAGCAGTTTATCAAGGAAAGCTGCTCAACCAGCTAGCGTCTTCTGAGCCAGGTAGGTGTATTGCAGAGTGCCTCAAAATATAACACTGTACGTGGCTAAGCAGAAACAAAAGAAAGGCAATATACTCATGACTAAGTTATGGATAGAAGGCCCAGTAATGAGGATAAACCACAGTCCAAAACAGGCACTCTCGAGCCTTCGCTGAACCTCATCGGTACATTTTTATTGAAACACACAACATCCATGAGGTGCATGAGCAACCTGCCCTTTGAAAGCACTTGTGGTCACCCTTTTTCAGGAAGCCAGCTCCAATGACATTTGAGGAGAGAAGAATGCATTACCCTATGTTCACTCCACTGGGGAACCAGTGTCCTTGAAACACAAACACAGCGCAAGAGATTCCAGGGGAATTTATTCACCAGGTTCCCACTTTGCACCCCAACCTGGACTCCCCCATTCACTTGGGGAAAATGGATTTGTATAACTCGGCATGTTCTCAGTGCACAGCTCACCCGCATACGGAAATATGTATTTGGCCTGCCTTTACTATCACAAAATTCCACTTTTTCCATAATCAGTTTTAATCATAGTATTTATAAGTTGGTTCATTTTACTTGTTTTTAATAATGGTTGATTGCCATGTTATATAGGTAATAACCTATAAACTGGAATTGTTTTACACTCATAAAGGCTTAAAATAGCAAGTCTAATTTGTTTATAAAAAAGTGATAAAAAAAAGACAATGCCCCATGCTGAGACTTTGTACGCCACCTTTCATTCTGTAGTACGTCTTTATAGCTGTGTTATAAACCCCTCGTAAATGGGTTTTGTAGTAAAAGTGCTGACACGACTTTAACTATAGAATCTTGAACAGCAGCAATGCAATAAAAGATCAGACTGTAATGCTAGAAAGAATCATGATATGCAAAAAGGAGTAAAAGGTTTTCAGAAGTAATGGATCCTAATACAAAGATCCTAGATACGGACAAAAGAAATAATCTGACAAAGTCTTAAACCAGCCCTTGGAACATTTATCATTTGACTTTTAGACTGCCTGCCCAGGAGGCACTGGACTATTGCTATACATTGATCAGGTCCAGAGAACTGCTGAAGCTCAGCTCACGCTAGTGGGTTTCTGTTGTCCACTTCTGGCGTGAACAGCTGACTGTTCATGAACAACAGTTGGTTTGCACTGCATTAAGCAATCAGTAAACTAGGGATCTGAGAGAAATGCTTCTGTAAGGGGTCTTTAGTGAGACAAATCCAGTGTAAGGCATTCCTGCAGCAATGCAAGCTATTGCTGTCCATCCATGTTCTTGACAGCAGCTAAAACAGCATCCAAGTCAATAGCAGCTGTCTGTGTTATAAAAGAATCCTTCTGGGGTACCATACGCCAAACAAATTTTTACTATTGCTTTGCATTTGTCAGATGAAAGATCTGTTTGAATTAGTGGAGTTCATGAGGAAAATTATGAGTTTAGCCAAAGAAAGACATATAGCAATTGAGTGTTGTAATTGAAATGGCTGGGGGCCCCTTTTGGAAGTGGTCTGACTATGTCAAGTCACTCTGTTGTTGTTCAGCTTGGATGTACCTGTAATGTAGTGTACCTCATGCAACTGAAAATCAATTTGTTCTCTCTCGATTCTAAGCTACCGCTTGAATTAAGCCCTATAAAACATTTCAAATAGAACAAAGAAAGCTGGCTGAAATAATATTTCATCTTCTGAAATAAGGATTTGTCAAAGCCAGTCACATTGCACGTGGCCAAGGAGGACACTGCTCATTTGAAAGGCTATTGAGAATCTGAGAGCTCATAAGTTCAAGTCCATCTGCTGCAGACTTTATGCACTACTAGCTATTACAGTAGCTTGACAATAATCTCAGCATCATCTTTTATTCCAGTCACAAAGGGCTGTCAAAAACTAAATAGTAAGAATTACTATAAACAGCAATGATTCAGTCTCAATGGCAATGGTTCTCTATAATCTAGCAATGTAATCTACTGCTCTACCCTTAAATTGGATATAGCATATGAAGTCCGTCAGCCATGCAGAAAGTGAAAATATATATTGTCAAGGCCTTTGCTGTCTGTGAAACTGCTGATGAAGAGTCACAAAAGGAGTTTTAAATGCCCTAGAAGAAATTCCAAGTAACATTAAAGTCACAAATAGCAAATTTGACAACTCCCTCTGGACTAAGAAACTGCCTTCAAAAGTTTTATATTAGCTTCATGCATCATTGTTATAATTTATTAATGTACAATTTTTAGTTTTTTCAGACTGCACGGCTGGGGAATGGTAACTGTAACTTCTTTTTCATGATAAACAGCTGTTGAAAGATTTGCCAATATTCCCTCCTCTTATAACTCAAAAATGCATGCGTTGCTTCTCATATTTCTGTTTCCCCAAAAGCATAATAAGATACTATATTTATGATTTAATCGATGAAACCTATTCTCTGTGGATATTACTACATTGTTTAGTTTGCTAATGTGCATATTTGCACCTAATCTATTAAAAATCAGATATCATGGCTGCATTAGGGCATATACCGGGTGAAAGACATCTTTAACTCTTTGGCTTTTTCAGTATTCAGTAATTCTCTGGCAATTCCTATTCGTCTTTGATTACAATCTCAGGAACTTGGAAGAAAGAGACAAAATTGATAGGCAGTAAAAATACAGAATTTTGAAAAGGTCACCTGCTAGCAGGATTAAAACTTTGATTCCACCTGCTCATTATAAAGAATGTACCAAACATGAAATGGCATAACTTGAATCTGTTCTTCATCAGCGATTGGTTTATATGACTAGCAAATGTCGTATACCATTCTTACGGCAGTTTGTGTACAGAGAAGCTTTTGCCCTGGCTGGGTATCGAGTACACCAACAGCTGATGCATGTGCTGTTCTAAGGAAGGATGTTTTAGATTGTCTAGCCCCTGTAGCTGCTGAAATTTGCAATGCAGGTCTGTTCCTACCCCCTACAAGTACAGCGTCTCTCTTGCTGTTTTGCATCTGAGTTTCTCCATGACCAATAAGAGACTTTTTCCAGTGCCCATAGGTGTATAGTATGTGCTTGATCTTTTGTTCATCTCTGCGTCACATGACAACCAAAAGACCATGGTGTTGTTTCTACAAAATATGTTTGAATTATAGGATCCTTAATTTAATCATACAATAAAACTCAACACTGGAGGTATTTGCCACATTCCTTCAAAAGGAAAGCATTGTTCAGTTAGAGGCATGACTAAAATACTTCAAAAGTTAATTAAATGTAATGATCTTCTTAATATTTATTATAGGCAAATTCTTCATTTGATCTTAAGCAACTCTCAGGGTATATTCAGGTAAATGGGAAGAGAGAAATCATTAGGGAAAAATCTACAATTTTCTATTAAATTCCACCCAAAGTATTGTAAAGGCTAGATAGTGCATGTGTCAGATTATTCCCACTAAACTCAATGACAAAATTCTTGATTTTATTTCATCTTTTGTGTACCGGTTATTATGAACAATCTGCTTTTTTGGTAATAGTTATTTGAAATCCTTATCTCTGGTCCTGAAATAGAGTGCTGTAACTGGCAATAGTTGATCCATGGTATAGTGTGATTTAGCTACTGATACAAAAATGTAACACTTTTCTGCTTCCCTGCATCACTGCACATAACAGTTTCTGCTTCCTCTTGTGCTTCCCTCAAGGATGGATTCTTGTTGTATTCTTGCAACCCCTTACCTAGTGTAAGGGAAGTTCAGGAGATAGCCCTGAGGATTCTGCATTACAAACCGTGTTAAATATGGAGCGAAATTTATCTATATCAGAGAAGTGCTAGAGAAGAAGGCTTCAAAAGATAATTGAAGGAGAAATGGCATCACTGCAAAAGGAAATATGCAGTGGGAATGCGTGTGAAATATGAAGAGAGTGGCAAATATTTTTCATTATTTATGTGCTTGTTTTTAAATAGCTTTCATTTCATGATATCATTACAAAAAAATGAAAGATGGAACAACCCCCACTTTTGGGGTTTGACACTAAGTCATTGTTCTGTAAAAGCAGTTAACTAATATTCCCATTCCCAGGCTGCTCCAGCACATATCATTACAATGATACTGGAGAACAAAGATAGAAGTCATTTTGGCTTCTGTTCTGCCATAAATGAAACAATTCAAAATGTTTGCCCAGTACCTTAGATCAGCACAGTAACAGCAACTATCTTAATAATTACTCAGGGACAGATAAACTAATGGCACAAGCAAATGTTTGCTGTGTAGGCATTTAGGCAAGGGTACTAGTAAGTTGCGATAAAATAAAATAATGTTATATTTTGTTTTCATGGCACTGACCTCAGGAATTGCTGTGCACCCTGCAACTCCATCCTCTACCAGCTCACTCACCCTAGTGCATCAGGCCTACTCATTTGGCATATATAGCCAAGACATGCTGGCACTTCCGGCCAGAGTTCATATTCTATTTACACTGACCCAAATTTGAGGTAATCTTATTGATATCACTGGCCCAACAGTGATTTAAACTGAATGAATCTTCCAGAAGTTTATCTTCAGATCAGGGATTTGCCAATGTTGTAAAAAATCCTTGAGATTTATATGGATGTTCCATCCATTAATACTGTGTCTGGGACCCAGCAAGTTTTGGGTTTACTGAGAGATTAAAGCGAGTAAGTGGGAGAGGAAAGATCCCATTTCAATTTTATTATGACTTCTTAGAGACTGTGTCTTGGGTGGGGACTACTGAAATCTGAACATAGCATGGAGATCATAAAGGGTTTTAATTATGTTGCTGTAAAGCATCCTAGTCAGAAATGGGATTCTCCTGACACTCCAGCTATGTATTTCTTGAGAATATGGGTAAATCACAGAGAAGCCAGTAGAGATGCACAACTGAATTAGGACAGTTTGGCATTTTGTTTTCCAAATGTTCTGGCTGCTTATTGTCTTGGACCTCATCACTTCCTTTATTTCTAGCATATGTTACTACTTTAGAGGGGCAGGAAGCACAGTCTGCTTTGATATGAGTTCTATTCTGTCTTTATTTTAGAAATTGCTACATCACTAGTGGATACAAAAGTAATGAAGGCCATAATCTGTTCACAATTGCAAGTTAGGTAAAATGACTGAAATTATTCATATAAAAGCAGGTGGCTTTGGCCCTATAATAAAGTAATTAAAAAATTAAAGGAAGTGATAGGGAGATTCAGATATTTAGATGACTATCTAGAATTTTTATCTGTAGGAGTAAAAAAAAAAAGTCACATCAAATCTATTTTAGTGAAAATAGGATGAGAATCTGAGCTCAACTGACATGAATTCTATAGTCTGTAAACTAAATGATTCCTTTAATGTCAAAGGAGCATCTGACCCTGCCTCCTTATTTCACCTCCCACCACCCTCCACCCACTTCCCAAGTCAGACAATGCATAGCTCACACCTCCACATAACTGGAGATACAGAACATGTCAGGAATACCCTTAGTGCATTTCTGAAACCCTTTTGTAAGTATCTGTCACTCTTCAATACGTGTATCCTTCTCTTATGATCGCAGAACAAATAATTAAGTGCACTAATTGGTATTGTGACAATGCTTTTATTTAAATATTTTTAAAAATAATAAGTAGTGCTTTAAAGTTCTCCTTTGGTTCACTCCATGTTGTTCTTTGCCCTTTCACTAAAATCACTTTTGCTGCTTACTCTTCATTTATTTTCTTCTCGTCCACAGTGCTCATCCTCCTTACTGTCATTCTGGTATCTTCATACAGTTCACTTTGATGGTTACTGCTCCTCTATATGAACTGCCTGTGCTATGCTTCAAGTAGTCAGAGCTGCTGTACTTTGGCAGTGTGAGTGTGCACGTTTACACTGCGCTCCTTGGGAAGGCCAGGATGAACTGTATTATCTGTCACAGGCAGAACTGGGCACCTTTTGGTCCAAGGTTAGCTGGGTGTCCAGCCTCACAGGGCATTTGAAAGCAGAGGAAAGATTTACATCAAAGGTGCAGACACTCTCAAAATAATGATAGTTCTAGGGGACGTGAGTTTTCTCAGACAATTCCTTCTTCCATTCAGCTTCTCAGTCCTGCCTGATTGAAATCTAGCCACCCATGTGGTATGAAGGTGTCTGACTGGGCATAGTTACACACAGCTGGAAATCGATTCATCTTTTCTCTCCTACTTTCCAGAAGTTTCATGCTGATAATGAATAACCTGGGAAGAATCCTGGACGAGGTGAGGGCTTTGAAGGTCAAGAAACAGATGCTCAGGAGGAACTCTCATTAAATACAAATGGAGCAAAACTTTTCGATGAATTAAATTAAAAGCTCACATAAACATCAGGGACTAATTAATGGTGCAAGAAACACAATAACCGCCTCCTTGCACATGTGATGCAGAGTACAACCACACAGCTCACAGCATTATAGCCAAGATCCTGTTTAATGAATCCAGTGTTCTGTAAGAAACCTTAGAATAGTCCCTGCTCTTAGCTTTCCACATTAAGAATTTTATTTGTTTGGAGTGGGCAGCTGAACCTATACACATCTTTGGGCCCTTTTTTAAGCTTTGTATCAACACTACAGACAAGATAGAGACTGACCATGCCACTGGGAGGAGGTTTGGAGAGTGACTCACTGTTTTATTTCTAATTTGGTAATGTATCCTTTTTCCCCCACCTGCACTAGAGTGCCATTGCAAGCAGCTGAAATGATTGCCTGAATGAACAGGCTGATGTCAGATTTCCAGAACTAATTCATGGAAATCTGCAGTGTAGTCTTGGTTCTGGAGCACGAATCATGCAAGAGAAAATATGATCTCTCTCTTAACTGAATGATTTTTCTAAGAACCATGATCCAGAAAAGAGTATCACCTAGTTAGCCAGCCATAGGGCCTGTCTTTGGTTACATCTCATGGTCTCCCCACCATGTAGGCAAAAAGCTGTGAGCCAGTAAGTGTGGTTTCAAAAGCTGTATGATTTTAGAGCACTTTGTTCCTTTCCCTATGGTTTTATTCTAGGTGAGTGCACATGAGCAACTACAATTCTTTCTGCAGATAATTGGCATTAATGGTATTCTTTGTTGTAATTATGAAACAGCACTTCGACTGCTTGTACAATGGCTGTAGGTACAGTAGTGTCAAGAATCCTATAATCTGGTTCTAAAGCGATTCTTTCAAGCTAAGCTTTCATGATCGCTATGCCTGTACATCGTTTTCCCATCTTCTACCCTGTAAAAGAAAAGGAAGCATCCACTAGACTGTGGTGTTAGTCATTCACAGAGTAAAAACTATTTGTTCATCTTAAATGAATGTAGTTCTCATATTGGTTTACGGTATACATTACTCTGACTGTAACTGCTTTACTACATTTCAAATGCCTATTTCAGTAGGTATGAATCACAGAAAGCACTGACAACTTGTTAGAATTGGGCCTATAAACAACGCTTTGGTTTTAACCAGGCCTTTGGAGGAGAAGATACAAATAATACAAAGTGAAAACCCTTTATACTTCTTTCACAACTTACCCTGAATAATGCCCAAACTAATATGACTTCTTATTATTTCCAGTTGTTTTACACAAAGGCTGCTATATTTAAGGCCAGAACATGTGCAGCATATGTTAAGCTATTTATAGATTTACAATTACCTCATCAGACAGAATCAGGCAGATGGTAAACATTACTACTAGGCATAAGTACATTTAGAATCAGACATTTAAATAAATTCAGATCTGTCTCGAGCTTATTTAAAGGGTTTTATCTCTTAAGCCATTTGAGGTGTCTGGTTCTGAGTATATTTGTATCACATTCAGATATCAGGCTGTATGACCAACAGCCTATAGATAGCTGTAGAAATCAGATTACATTAATTCTTGGTTTTTGAACCTGACACAGGCAATTGAACTAGTAAGCCAAACTAATTCGAGAATAAAGAGAATAAAACTTTTAGATTGAAAATGACAATGGCTGACGTCTTTTATGGTGTTGAAAGAATATACATGCTTCAGGGAACATCAATTGGTCTCTCTCTAAAGCTGAAAGACTTCATATAGAGATTAAAAAACTGACAAAGATACGTGCCAGAAGGCCAAATTATAATCTTTCAACTTCAAAACCCCAGGCTATGGTGGCTTTTCACATGAATCTTACAGAAGAACAAAAATAAGAGTTCAAACTAAATCTGAGAATTGAGTGAGCACTTTAGATGAATGTGATTAAAGTTCCCCCGGACCACTTAAAAACATCTTTGGGTTCTTCAAAATTGTTATTTTTAGGCAATTTAGAAATATGTGTACAGTTAAATGGTGTTGACAAATGAAACCAAGCAGTCAGAAAAGCAGACTGTCATTTGAATTGAGCTACCTGGGCTCGGGGGTTCATTTTTTTAACTGTGAGGACTCATTTTCTGTGTTTGTCCAAAACTCCTCACCTGATGCACTGTGATACAAACCTGTTAACCTGCTTTTTCTTTGGATGTCAGGGAAAGGGTGCAATGATCCAAATTCTGCCCTTTGTTACTACAGTGCTAATCCAGAGCAACGCAATGAAAGTCAAAGCAATTCCTTCAGAACAGCTGTATTGTAGCTGAAAACAGAATTTGGCCTGAGGTCTCTTCAAGACACAGTCTGGCCCAGGGGCCCAAAAATACAAACCAGAGGAAATATGAAATGATGTTTCTAGAAATCCACTCTCTTAAGGTAGATAGCATGCCCCCAAATGTTGGCTGCAGGAAGGAGGTGCGTGACTTCTGTGTCAGCGCTGCTGTAACATCCTCATCTGTGCAGCAGCTCATACAATAGTGTGAGCAAGGTCCCGGGCCAGTGGGAGCTTGCTGATGCCCTTGGGCACAGTGTCGCAGGCTGCAGGGAAGGAGCCCTTCCAGCAGGGTCCTGGCACCCAGCAGGAACAAGCTCACAATTGTGCATCAAAGGTGGCTATACCAGTCCCAACCCTGGCCAGACCCAACAAGCTACTGCTAGCATTTTTCTAAAACATCGGTTGGGTTAATCTACGAAGTGCCTTGAACCAGGCACCTCACACAGAGGAGTGCCGTGTGAGCCAGCAGTCTGGCCCACAGAGCTCCTCTATACTGCCAATACTGAGAGCATGGAAAAAGGTTTGCACAACCTCCACCTCCATGAAACAGTCCATGCAGTTACATCTGCTATGTCTGTCTGTGCTACCGCAGACAGTCCTCTTCGTCTGCCTTAGATAATATATTTTATGTTGGTAGCTGATCTATAAAAGGGATATCCACTAGGACATGCCCACAGGCTGGAGGTATACCTGAATGAACATTCAAATCTCCTGGCCTTTTGAGATACCTTCTGTGTTTTTTCAGTGCTGGCTTCACTGTTAAGTTCAGGATGAGCTCCACTGTCTACTGGAGGAGTAATGCTTGTACATGTCTTACTTTTCTTTAAGTGTTTTCTGGGACTCTAGTTACTCTTTGAAAGGTCTCATTGGTATCCTAGAATTATTAGGCAGAGAGTAATTCTGCACACCTAGAAGAAAAGTAACAGTGATGTATTTGCAACCATTTCTAAAATGATTATGGTAATTTGCCACGGTAACTGCCACATGACTGCTAGGGTGTTGGATTTTTCTTCAATTTTCTGTGTAACTGTATTCTAGAACCCAAGTTTTTTCTGTAAGTCTAAACCTTTAGCTTTTACAGTTGAAAAGTAAATCTTTGAAACACTAAATATGTCTAAATGTGTAAGAAGATAGTGAGCACTATTGTGACTGTACAGGGGTTGGTTTGAGAAGGGTGATGAGGAAGAAGAGCATGAGCGGGGCCACTGCTCTATGATGCATCAGTCTCTGTGTCTCTGCACCTTACTGTGGATACCTGCAGAATGTTATAGTTAACAATTATATAGAATCATAGAACAGCCCAGATTGGAAGGGACCTTGAAAGATCATCTCATCTAACCTTTTGTGGCAAAGGGAGCCTAGATAAGATTTTCTAGCACCCTGTCCAATCACATCTTGAAAATCTCCAGTGATGGGGACTCTACCATGTCCTGGGGAGGTTGTACCCATGAATGATTGCTCTCACTGTAAAAAATGTATTTCTTATATCAAGATTAAATAAGTTTGTATTATATATTGATACAGACTGCACAGGACACAAAGCCAGCCTAGACACCCTGTGGACTTACACGTTCAACACCAGATACGTTTTGCCATCACTCTTTCTGCACATTATGAGATAACAAACAAGATATTTTTATTTGGTCCATGAGTGTGTTAAATCCTAGACAGAATTCAGTCTGAATACAAATAATCTTCATACTACAGCAAGTGATAAATATAAATTGTTTGTCCAGCACTGTCATATCTATCGAACTCTATTGTTAAAAATACAAAGTAGAGTTACTATGTAACACGTGTTTAGATGTTATGCTTGGTTTTGTTAAAGGACTTGCAGGTCTGTCTTTGAATATATAGAATTGTCTGAGGGCTTTAAACCATTTTATTCCATACAGCATTAACATGCTAAACCTAATCTCTGCTGCCAAAGATGAAGAGTGAACATAACTCTCTTATTGCAGGTGGCTCAATCCTCATTTCTTCTTTGAAATTCACTCTGGTCTTGTATTGCTGTATTTTGAAACTTCCCCTTCTTCTTCCATTGCCTTTTTAATAACTGAAACCATATCAGGAGGGGCAAAAAACAAATTAATGAAACTTCTACAGATAAAAGAAGTAATAATAAGCTTACCTTCAAAAAGCTGCCTGATAGTACAGATAAATCATGGAGAAATAGAAAGCATAGTGTAGTCTAGCTAATTATAAATGGATTAATACTGCATGTAGTCAAACCCTAAATATTTGGGTTTGTGATCACAGTAAAAGGCAATTACTTCTACTGCAGTTTGTTACTACAGAATCAATAGGATCACTGCACTAATATGCAGAAAGCTTTGAGAGATGTAGTTTAGAGAGTCATGTTTTGTAGTGGTCAAGTTATTTCTGATAAGAATGCTGCTTTTTCTTTGCTGGTAAGGAAGATCTCGCTAAAGAAATAAACCATCATTTCTTTCTTCATGTAAATATAATAAGCTCTAATTTAGAAGAATTGGGTCAGTAATATGCAGTGTTGCTTTAGTAAGTTGTCAAAATAATTGCTAAATGTAAGTTAATCATTTAGGTCCTTGATGTGTTTAGCCTGTTTCTTATTAGTAGCTTTAATTTGTTTTTATGTAGTTAAGAGCGGGCTACTTTGATCTGAGGTTGCTCTATTTCATTCAGTATCTTTAACTTCTAATGAGTGTAATTTTAGTGATAAAAGTGGTTCCTAGCCAAAATGTTGTATCAAAGTCTTTATAAGGAAATAAAGGAATTCACTGTTTGTGAAGAGAGCTAATCTTAGTTTTCTTTATGAATCTGGAAGAGAAAGGGGGGAAGTTACTGTAGTTGTCAGTAAACTGTCAAGGGCTGTTTTATCTGAGCCTTTGAATAAGAACTCTGAAGAGTACAGAAAGGAAACTTTCTGTTTATAGATTTAGAAGTTTTCTGAGGAATGCAGAAAAACTATTCATGGAGAAACTGAAGGAAACATTTGTATTTTATCAAGTAATTATAAACACTTAGAGTAGTGTAGTGTCTGGACTATATTCAGTACAATATTGTTTTGAAGTGTCCAAAACCAATAACTGTTTTCAAAGGAGTTCAGCCCACTTCTAGGTCCTTAAGTGAGTGGAAAGTTTGGAAATCTGGCCAGTGGTGTCACACTGAGAACTTCAAGTGGCTAAATGCTTTGAAAAGTCTGTCCTTAATCTTGTGCCGAATGGGAGGTGAGCTCTTTTGATAATTTGGCCCAGAGTTTTGTAGTTAAAAGTTTGGTTGCAAGTCCATTTGGAAAAGTGGCCTTTAATGAATTTCCTAAACCTACTTCCTAAGTTTTCTCTATTACCAAATGCAGTGATGGGAACAGGAAATCTTCCCTAATGCTAAGATTTAAAACTAGGGATGTTGTTAAAAAGTTGTGTTTCTTTTCAGTTTTTCTTACAAGATACACACTGGAAATGAACTGTTCCAGTGGGGGCAGCAGCAAGATGCTACGGAATCATTTTTGAACAGTGTACGTTACTTTCTGAACTTCAGGGAAAGCTACTTTTTTTCACAATTATACTGGCTTCATGCAGAGCATAAAGCATAAATCAGGAGAAGAGTTTGCATATTTCGTATGTCAGCTGCAGACATGTGCAAGAACAATTTACAGAAATTCTGGGACATGAAGCCAGAAAATATACCTTTTGCCTCCAGCAAAAGCGTTTGATTCTAAATGAAAATTGGTGAGAGGAGATGAAGGAACAAAAGAGCTACAAGCAATCTCTTCGCACTCTGTCTGCCACAGAATCTAGGGAAAGTCCCTGGAGATACAAAAAGATATTGCATATCTTTGCACTATGCACAGCCTTTTGGTTGTTGCTGCTGAAATTCTTGGTGCTATCTTTTTGCCAAAAAAGGTCTTGTACAATAAAAGTGACTTACTGCTCCCCTACTCACCAAAAGATTGCTTGACGTTGGCAGAAGAAAGCTGGTGCTGTGCCATATAGGCCCCTCACATATGAATTACATTGTATGCATATGGCACAATGTAGATGACACAACACTAGCTGTGTGCTGAAAAATGTAACATGGCATACACATCAATTTTTAGCAAAAAAAGCCTGATGCCATTTCATTTTCAGATGTAATAACTCATTGTGCAGGTGCAAACCAAGTGTTTTTAGTGATAAGCAAACCTGCCCTAGTTTTCAAGGCTGAATGGTAACTTTAAGATTAACAGCAAGGCTATCTCCTGAATATATTTCTGTTTATCTTGATATTTCACTGATGATATTGGAGTTATCAAAAAAGGGAAATATTCAGCCTGCCGTAAGGAAAAATATGTGACAGGAACATGTCTTGCAACAGAGAGATTTCACAGCCGAAAAAAGTTGAGCGCAGTTCCCAGAAGCATGGCTTCTTTTCAGAGGCCTGTAGACTACAAGACTACTGCTTCATGTCCCAGTAAGCTGCACATGCAGCAATAAATTCAGCCCTAGGATGGATGATTCTGTTAATTGGGATTGGCAGGCACAATGGGGCTATGATCACAGTCATATTAAAATGATGCATACTGACTGGGCTGAAAAAACACCCATATTAGGAGAACCCCCTAGTGACATTCCTCATTTTTAAGAATATCTGAGAGGACACCAGTAAATGTATTCCTATGTTTCCATCACGATTACTAAATAAGCTAATTAGAAATATTAAATGTAGGCTATTTGATTGCTAGAGATTTAACAGCACCTGCAAATAATTGTATGAAGAGACATGTGTTAGCCTGCCACATGTATACAGTAAACAGTAACCAGAAACTTTGCCTGCAATATGCAATTGCTGAATTTTAACTGGATAAGGAATTAATGGCTATATTTAAAATGGTCATCAAGGAAAACAGACTGGTTTGGGAGCCCATTTCTTATGTACTTTGTTCCATGAGGAAACCTGAAATGTCCTGATGGTTTGAATAGGCTTCCACATGAGAGTTTTTCCAGTGCATTTTTATTTAAACCTCGAGTTACTGGGTCACACCACAAGCGGATGTATCTGTAGAATTTCTGAAGGGGTGGAAATTGCAACACCAAGGGCATGACTGCGTGGTGGTTCAGGAGAGGGGGAGGTAGAAACCTCTGAAGCTAGCCTTGCCTGTGGAAACACTGTCATGAGGCCCACTCTGAGGCTCAAAGCAAAGTACAGTTTGACATATGAAAAATGCACGTTTCACTAAAGAGAAATCCAAACTCTATACTAATACATCTTGCTTGAAAAAATATGATTCGCAGAGATAAAAACAATAAAATTACAGATGATTTATTTGGAACGTAAGGTAAAAACAGCTAATGTATCATGATATTTAGGTAAGTATCACCAAACTAGTTAGCTGTGGGTCCACACAGTATAGCTATGTTACAGGATTCCTCTACAGGAAAAAGTAATTTTATAAATAGATCAGTGCCATTTCAGCGTTATTACTTGACAAGTGCAGAAATTTGCAGAGCAAGTGGTAAGTTCTCAAGTGATGGCAAGTTCTGCCTCCCTGGGAATGTGCATTACAGCAGGCCCCTTGCTGCATGATCACAGAGTGACTCAACCTATTGCACGATACTTGTTCTTACTCCTTACTCCACTCTTTAAGGGAAAGGACCAGCACCTTTTGTAACTTTTGGTTATCCATAAACTTAGTATTAGATGACCATGGCAGCACCCAGGGCTTTGTGAATGATCCACCACTGCATATCTGACTGTTCACACCACATGATGAGCTGGCCACAAGATGGGCCCCAATGGGGGCCACAAAATGGGCTGGTACTTGTAGGTAGCCACAGACCCTTAGACCCATGTACACTCTCACAGCCAAGGTACAAGTGTCATTCTGGTGATAAAGATGCCCAAAGATGGGTCAGGGTAACAAGGCTGGCGGCTAAGGGTATAGCGTGTACATAGTCTCAGAGGCCTTCTGTCAGCAAAGCTGTGTGGGATCTGGGATCCTTCAGCAGGCTCTCTGTCGAGCCCAGAGACCTACAGCTCTTCCCACTCCAACATGGCCACAAGCAGGGAAGGACCTTGGCTTCTGTAACGCAATGTGAATGTGCTAATGTTCTTTTTAGGATTGCAGTTGCACCACAGAATAAATTAGACCGCATTGTAAATTAATCTCATGCCTAATTTCAAGCATATGCGTAATCCCGGTGAAGATTTCAGTGCTTTGCAGAACTGGGGTCTGAAAGAGGTTTGTTTTTCTGGGAAAGTTTCCACTGTTTGATCTGTAAAGTTAGCTAGATTCATTGATACGAGAACAATGGAGCAACTATAACTTATTCCAAGTAAGGACAGCAGTGTATAGTGCACAATCACAATGTGATCTTTAAACACCAAAGCGATTATGTCAGGGGCTAAAAATCAAGACATTCCCATCTCTCCCCCTCCCAAAGAAGATAATTCAAAAGAAGCCAAATGTTTTTGCTTCTACCTTTCTCCATGCTATGGCCAGGCATGAAAAATTTTAGCATAAAAGGTTTTCTGAAGGTGTTTTAGAATGTGCGAAGTGACAAGGTAGAATGAAAGTGTTGTCTCAGCCTTAACTCTCAAGTCTTTATTAAGTTACATCTTGAATTTCTTTTTAATTTCTGTTAACTGCAAAGTGTCAATGTTGCAGTTTTAAATTATAAATAAAATATTTGATTTGACATATTTAATAAGATCTCATATCAACAGCCTGTCTGAATTGTTAACAGTTACCATAGCAACTTCACAATTTTTCTCTCTATCATTATTTGCAGCCTTTGGTCACATCATTTTAAAAGTTTGGTTTCTGTGATAGCATAGCTTAGTTGCAAATTTATTCATACCATTCTTTTTTTTTAAAGGGCTACCCATTTCTGTCTCTCTGCAGAAGTGTCGAAGTTCCTAGCAGTTAAAAGCAAACTTGCTGTCACTTTTACAGCATTACACAGGCAGTGGCTAAAATAGTGGTTTGAGACTAAGCAAGAAATGAGCCGAGTCCCTGGTTGATAACTAGCTTGTGGTTAACTTTGATAACCTTGGAAAAAGTCCCAAGTCAGAACTGGGTGATTATCAGGTTTAGGCTTTAATGTCTGTAGATTTCAATTTTCCATCTACAAATATTTAAAGAAACAGATAACTCTTTGTATGGATAACTGCATTTTTTTTCTCTGTGCTCACTGTTTTGTATATTAAACTGGATATTTCAGAGAAAAACTATCTTCTGTATGTAGGTAGAGCACCACTTCACGTGGTCCTCACTTCAACCTCCTCTCTGGGTCCCTCTCTAGGTTCTTCATCTATCAATCCAAGGTCCAACTACCCAAAATAAGACTTTTTTTCTCTCCATGATGTTTCATGGCAGTTGAGATCATTTTTGATACTCGGGACTAATTGTCACAGGTGATTGAAGGGGGTAGATTTTGCAGTAATTAAAAACCACATTTGAAGTGGTTTTGCTAAACTACTTTTGTCTCGGGATAGTGGTTTCATGTCATCTGAGATATTTCCAGTTAGTTGACCTTTATGGGATCTGTCATAGTCAAGATTTCTTTTTCTGGGCCTTTTTTTTTTTTTTTTTTTTTTTTTTAAAGGAGTAGGTGAAGGTGGTACTTCTTTTGAATTTTTTTTGGTGGGATATTATTGGTAATTATGATGCATTGATTGAATAAGGAAGGGTTTAATAATTAATCTGTGAGATTCACAAATTTTTCTTTGGACACATGCCAACTGTGAATGGATGGCTGTAACTAAAAGCAAATATGTGAAGCAAATAAATGGCACAGTCAGTAAGCTTTGCTTGCTGTTTCACCTCAAATGATCCTTTCTTTGGCTCTATTCCACTCCTTGGGGTGACAGCACACTCAATCCCTTTAGTCCTTATATTTTTCAAACCCCACACGCCCCCAAATGTGTTAGTACTTACATCTAAGTAATACAGTTCTATATATATATTGCTTCTGGCGTGTCCCACAAAATCCCTCTGTATTAATTTACTCTTGCCTTTTATTCTGTGTCCTTTCATCTATGCCTGACATCTTCCAATAATGACCTCAACATCCATCCACATCTTATCTACTCCATCCACTTCTTTCCCAAATATTTTTGTGCTTTTAGACAAAATAATCACAACATGGATATATAAAGTCTTCAACTCAGCCACATGGGCGATCTTATTCTAACGATCCCAGATTTTCTTTAAAGCTTTGACTTAGCAATGTTTAACCATTTTTATAAGTAGCAATGTATGAAGTCCATAAATAGCTATAAATGCATCATATTGTCTTCGTATTTTTTCTCTACACATTTGTCTACACAGTGATCTCTTGTTTGTGAGACGTGAGGTAGGATTAAATCTTTTAATAAGCAGCAATTCCCTGGCACATTGTGTCTTCCCTAAGACACAGAAATAATAAGACTATAAATACTTGCAAGGCACCTTCTCTGCTATATACAATAGCAAATATTTTTATTTTTTTTAAAATGCTTCTAGAAGCATTTGAAGGCAAGTCAAATGTCCTGCATTAAATGTTGTACCTGTTAGCACATGTCACAATAAACTTTCATTGCTTAGCTGTTTTTTATTGGCCTCCCACTGACACATTAGATAAAACAAAAACCAGAATGAGTCCCACTTTACCAAGATTATTAGGATTGAAAGAATAGTCAGGTACTGCTGCTTAGAAAGGTATGGTGCTGGAGGGAAAAAAACCCAGAACGACCTTGAACTCCATTGCCTATTGCTCGCTGATTCTGTTCTTCCCCTGGCAGAAGTCCATCTCAGCATCATTGCAATCTACCAGTGGGTGCTGCTATGGACACGGGCAGAAAAGAGCCAAGTGTGAGATAGAGAAAAGGCAAAGACAAAAAAAGGGAAACCCTTGATCGAAACAAAGAGCAAAAATGTGATGGGTGCTATGGGTACTAATGGAACAGCTCTACAATTTCAGTTTAAGTCCTGCCACAAACAAGATTTTCTACTGCTCTTCCAAAAGTGTTGAAAAGAACTCTAGTCTTTAAATAGCTAAATGTTACATCTGCAAATAATCTATGGAAATAATCCATCTGTATTTTAAAAGGGAGAAGTATTACTCGCATATGTTTCAAGAGCTCAGGCTTTAAACTGTTTTACTCTACAGCTGTATTCTCCTAGTCCTCCAAAAGAACAGCCAAAAGTGAAATGAGACAAATGAACTCAAGTTTGGTTTGCATGTATTTTGTAAATTGCTGCTCTGAGTATAGATACGGAAGAGTATCTGAGTATTTTAACAGATCTGATCTTCTTCCTGAATATCTTCATTCTTACAGCTGCTTTCCCTTTAAAATCCTCACACAGGAAATACTTTCCATGTCTGTTGAAATCTGTTTCCTTCTGCACCCTTCCTCACAAGCCCTTTAAGGGATTTGTTGGTTAAAAGACTATGCAGTAATTATTTTTGTTGCTACAATACTGTGATAGATGAGACTGTGTAGCTCCCATACAGATTCACCACAGAAAAGTACTGTTCATATTCGAGGACATTTTGAAGATTGTTTTCCAAGCATAAAATCCCACAGAGCTCCACATATCAAGTCTTGTAATTTCATGTCTTAAAATAGCTTTGACAAAAAAAAAATTTGACATAGATCAGCTGGCCTGCACCACATGGGAGAGGACTATCAACAGTCTGTTTGCCCCTGACCCCATGTAAAAATAAAAAGACAGGGCTAGAGTAGCAAGAACAGTCTCAGCTGCAGACACCAGCTACACAGAAGCCATAGAAATGGGCTGAGCAATTACAGAGAGCTGCCTGGGAGCCACCAGTTCCCTTAAGCTGTCCCATGCCCCCATGTCAGTGGGCCCAGGTGAGATGTGGCAGGCAAAGCCTCGGGGCACGCTTGGCCCGCTGCCCTTTCCCAAGAGCTGCTGTGCCACACCAGCCCTTCTGTCCTGTACAGTGTCACTGGCCAGACGTGACATTTTGCACATGAGGTCACAACAAAGGGCTGTGAGAACCTAATGGCAGTGGGATGGCTTTGTGGGGGTGGGCAGGAGGGATGAGGGTAGCCTGTGGGTTGTCTCTTGTTCAGATCTGCCTGCATTGCAGTCATTACTTTGAGCGATAAAGAGAAGAAAGTTCACATGTTGCAATTCCAACTCATCCATATATCCAAACTCCTCCTTAGTACTACTATCCCTGTGCCAGGCAGTATCCAGGGCTTCCCAAAGGTGAATTTGCAGGCAACAGACATTTCAACGCTAACATCTTGCTAGTGCTGCCTAGTGCGCAGCTAGCGCTGGATCTGAGGAGCTCAAACACAGTATGAAGTAGTGTGTGCAGGTATGCAGGCATGCATGACCTACCAGCAGGCCGCACGGTGTGGCACAGCACTGGGTGCCTGCTGGCTGTGCCCGGGACAGCTCCGCACCCTGCTTTGTGAACTGTCCCAAGGGCGTAGCTGTAGGGTCTCCACCGTGCAGATGGGGCTGGCAGTTCCTGCTGTACTTCAGTCTCTTTTGATCTGAAATTGATTGGGGGGGGGGTGGGGTGTTTGGTTGTTTGGTTTGGTTTGGTTCCCCCCCCCCCCCCCCAAAAAGTGTAGGAAATCGATTTGCAAATTAAGGTAAATCAAGCTGGCCTGCTATATTATCCATCATTTTGTGAATAAAGTGGACATATATTGATTTACATTGTATCTTCTGGTAGCTCTTCGCAACTCAAAACTCTGTATGCGACTGGATAGTAGGTGTCCTGTTCTTGAGGATATAAGTTCTTCTTTAGGCTTTTCATATCTTGTTGTGTTGTTGATTGCCTTCTGTCACATCCCTTCATGTTACATCGATTCCTGTGCCAATGTGACTGAAGGTCAGCAAAATAATATTACATAGTGGTAAAACTAGAAGGCAAATACGCCTGTCTTTGGATGAAATATTGTACCTACTATCAGCTCAGATAGTGAACAGTCAATCCCAGTTTAAGGCAGATAGTTAGGATTCTGTTATCTGCTAAAAGTGGGTAATTTTCTCTAACCTTGAACCATCCGTGGAGACTGAATACCTGTCCTCTCTATCTCTAATTGGTGCACTGCACATGTGGCCAGTAGTTTTGTACATTTTTCCCCCATCAGAAAAGATAAAGGAAAAATAGTTATTGCGTAACAATAATCATTCCACCTCCTATCCTCAGCTTCCCAGGAAGGGACTGAGCACATGTGCAGTACAGCCCAGGCAGCGTGAAGAAGCCTTAGTGTAAACGAGGGGGAATCTGTCCCTTATCTGCCAGCAAAAGAACAGGAAATTGGGCAGAATTGTTATCATAAATGCATGCTGGAAATGGAAAACAGTTTGCAATGATGCTTGCACCATTAGGCCTCATTCAGGAGCAATCTATAACACAAAAGTCATTTTGGATGATTGCTTACTTATTTTTCTGCTGTGTGTACGTTAGCCAGAATTTTTAATGTGTGCGTGGTGGGTTCTTTGTCATTGGGTTGCTTTCTTTGTGCTCTTGCTTTGTTTTGGATTTTTTGGGGAGGAAAGGTGCTTGGTTGGTTGTTTGCTGTGGCCAGGACTTTGAAATAATGCAAACAAGCCTAATGGACTTGTTGGTAGTACACATAGGTCCCCATAGTCTAGGGCCCATGGGCAGCCCCCTAGCCCAACAACATCTAACACCACACCTTCAGGAGTCAGACTATTTTTCAAACTTAGTAAAATCTAATTTCAGCCCTTTTTTCCCTCAGCCAAAACAGACTTCACAGAAACCTCCCACTTCACATGCAGTCCCTCAGCCTTTATAAGAACCATCTGACCACTTCCCACCTGGACCTGATAATTGAAAAGAGCTGGCTGGCCCCAAGCCCTGTGGCTCTTTATGAGGCAGACCACCCCTGATACACATGCGTTTTTCTCAAAACAACATACTTTTTTTGGAGGGGGAAGAAACTTTTAAATGAAAGATGGCAAACACTATAAAAAATACCAAGCTCTAAAAACATGTATATATTTTTAGAAGCTGTAAGATCTTCACAGATGCTTTTGGGAAAGTAGACATACACAGCATCTGTGCATACATATCCATGTATATACAGGCACAACTGCTTGAATACACTGGTCAGGTTCCCATGAGGAGCCATCAGGTAAAAAAAGCTGGAATTGTATAATCTTCCTGGTGTTTCAGATATATAGATGTGAACCTGCTCATCTCTTTCCATTTTGTACTGCTCTAATACAATGTCATGAAAGGGTTCAGAGAGATGGAGTCCAAATGATGAAAATTTGATGACCTGTCCCACTCATTCCCTCTCTTTCTGACTCTTCTTAGCACTATCTTTCATGGCACCAATATGGATTGGGAATGCTGTTTTTAGGTACTAAGGGCTCAATATCACCTTCCTTTTTCTAACCTAGTGATTTTCCTATTTCAGCCTTAGTGTTCTCTTCTTTGTATGGAGTTTCATCCCTATGAGGAAAAAAAAACCCCACACTATAATTTCTATATATAATTTGTAAAATAGAAACATCCACAGTTAGAAAACTCTCAGAGGGGTTCTGATCCTGGTAATACTCTGCTAAAATACCCAGGAATCCAAGAAAAGGACAGGTTTAACAAGACCATTTGCTAAGTCTAAGAAAAAAGAAAAGGGAACTAAAAGAGAACATCCAAAAGTCAGTTAAAATCACTTCCAAAGTGCAAAGAAGACAGGAGGTCAGTAGTCAACAAAATGACATTTTGGCTGTAAAGAGTCTTTATTGCACCTTGCTCTTGTATCACATGAGGAATAATAAGGGCTCTTTTCAGTGGGAATGTCAGCTTTGCTTCTCTCCTTTTTTCACCTTGTTTTAAGTGCCTCTCTGCTGTGATTCTTCCATGGAGGGGCCTTGAGTTGTCCCTGATTACTAGCTGAAATAACTTTGCCTCACATCATTTCTTTTCTAGACTGTGAATCCAGAACAACCTTGAGGCTATGTGTGAAGATTAAAAGATTTTTCCCATCCTTGTACCCCTTTTCCAGTAATCTAATATTGCATAAGGCCTTATGAAAGTATCACAGAGCAAACTTCATCAGCGTGTCTTGTCTCTGTAACAGTAGTATTTGCTAAGAACAAACTGGTAAGAAAGCAAGTGGGAATGTGACAGAGATCCCCAGATAACCCATACTGGAACATCTTGGTTCTTTTTGCTGGCAAAGTCAACAATAGCCAGTTGTTCTTTTTTTTTTTTTTTTCCTAAAGGAAATTAAATGTAAAAGATATGTTAGCACAACCTTAAAGCTGAGATTTAGACATGTTTTCCAGTGTTATGATTCCCACAGCAATTGTAATTCGACTTCACTGCATATTCTACTGTAAGACATAAAAATTAACATCACACTGTATACAGCAGAATATACTACCGTAGCACTCTGTGAAATACTGTAGCAATTTGAGAAGAGCATTAGACTGTGTCTACTCCAAGCTCTTGAATGAGTATGTAACTTTAAGCATTAATATAGAAGTTATATTGTTTTGGCTTATGTTTACAGTCCACAGTCCCAGGTTAGCAAGATTTTGTACTTACGTGTAACTTGCAGCACATGATTTTTGATTTTTTGTTTCTTAGGGATTACTTAAGTGCTTAAAATCACATGCCAGCTTAAATACCAGCCCCCTGAGACCAAGGCCATTTCCACTCAGGGGTTATTTGAGTAGCTGCTTATATCTTTTGAATCTTTCACTTTTCAAGCAAAAATTTCCCGTCCTTGGTGACTCTTTTTTTATTACATTTAAAAATTAATTTTAATGAAGCTTGAGAAAAAAATGGTTCATTGTTTTTGAGAATTAGGTGAAGCAAAAAGGTAACTTTTCCCATTATAAAAATTGCATGTGACTGTTATTGAATAACTCAAAAGCCACAGCGGTTGGGCTAGGAAGCTTAAATTTGGCAGGAAGACAGGTGTATGGGGGAAGAGGTGCCTTCAACTGTTCCAGTAAAAATTTATTTTGCTTTGCTGAGCGCTTGGAAACCATTGCTCACTCACACTTGGTAGTCCTTTAACAGCGGCCTTCTTTCTCTGCTGATGTTCCAAAAGCAAATGGGCTCCATGGCTAGCGAACAACGAGTCAATTAATGACTTAGGGAAAATATGATAAATTTATGTACTGGAAGAAGTAGAGATGCATGTCATTGCACCCACTTTTACTACTACTTCAGCTCTCCCTTCCACTCTTAATCTACTGTGGCATCAGACCTTATGCTAAGTATGATTTTACACTATATAACCACGCCTGGCACGTTGCTCCCACTAAAAGGGTATAAAGTATTGTAGAGTGGAAGTTTCTTGAGATTTAAGTCACTACTGTACTGCTCTAACAGACTGAACTTAAAAGTACTCTTTTATTCTGCATCAGTAAACTGTGTGGTAACTCAGAAGCACAGATATGGTTGTAGGCAGTTTGCAGACCAGTTAATGATTTTGTACTTGGTACACAAGATATGGAAGCCCAGGTTTTTAGAGCAGAGCTTATTATTGCAGCATGTGGAGCCAGCTGGTGCTCTGCTGAGAGAACTGCTGGTTTCTGCTTCTTTTATTATCATAGAATACATACTGTAGCCAGAAACACCTCTGCCTGGACTAACAATTTATTTTTCTGGCCTCTTCATCCTCAAAGTGTATGAATATCCTGGGGAATGTGCACACATGGCAGCTAAGACAGCTGTACATGTGAGTAACACTTGGTTGTTAGTCATATTGTCTGTTTCTGGTAGTACTGGTAGTGACTGAGCCATGCCAGGCCAGCAGTCTCACTAATCCTCTAAAGGGTTTTCCTCTGCCTGCGTGACATGGATCAGCTTCCTGAGGCAGCACGAGGCTCACAGCCCCGCTGGGACAGCCCCACGGCCTCAGTGGCTCTGAGGACACGGAGGGAGCACAGCCTCTGTGAAACCCGCTACCAGCTGTTTTGCGGTTATAACCTCACATGGGCCTAGTTGCAAAGACCAAAGATGAAAGAAGGAGCACAAGCATTTCGACAGAGAATCTTATTACAGTAGATTCAGGACTGTAACCCTGAAAGCACAAGGCATGGGAATTGTTGAGTCTTGGTACAAGATGACATGAACCCTTCCCCGTTTGCAAAAGCATCTTCCTCTGTAATGATCACCAGCAAAAAATTATTCAAATATTTCTTCATGTATTGTTTAGGAAATTATAGCATTTAATATTAAAATAGCGAAGTGAAAAATTTACAGTTTTCAGTTAGATTTCTCTGCAAAAATGAGGTGGAACAGGCCAAGGGTTTCAGCAGTATTTTAGTCCCCCAGTGAACCTACAGACTGCAGAGTTCATGAACAGATGAACAAATAGCGCTTTTCCACAGTGGAATACATTGTTTTTGGAATTACAATAGCATACGAATTTAATTTCTCTAAGAATAACACATTTTCATTATTGGGTGGATATAGAAAACCTGGATTTTTCAGAAAGGGCTGAGAACATGACATAGTATAAAAGAACAGGCTCAGAAGGAAGTTTGTAGAGCTACAGGCAGTTTCCTCTGGAGACTCCTCAGAGCTTGCTCCTGACAATAGTGGTAAATATGATATGATTAAAAAGATGCCAGTTTGAACCCTGTTGAGGCTGATAAAGGTAAATAATTATTGTGATTTGGGTTGTTCACAGTCTTATCTGCAGCAGGCAACCCCCAGCTTCATGTGCCAAACATCTGTTTAAAGAGCCAGGTGCTCCGAAGGCTCCCAGTGCTCATTGCTGGGGATGAGCCAAGCACGTAAGGAAAAGCTTTCCAAGGAAGCTCTCTCTGTGGCACCCATATAGCAAAGACAGGAAGGCTCTGGATTCCACTCAGCTTTCCAGGGGACAAAATCAGAAGAGATAGTTATAGTCAGGCAAAATAGTTATGGGTCCAGATGAAAATGGTTTACAGCTTTAAACTCATTTTCTCTAACTATTCTGCAATTTCTTATATCTGCATTGACTGACAGAAAATTGTTCAATCATGGCATCCTAGATGAGATTAGTAATCCAGTTCTGAAGTTGTTTGAGCAAGGAGTTGCTACATCATCTAAGAAAAAAAAAAAATTGTGACATTTATACTTTTATCATGGAGTTTTGCACATTTCTGATGTTCCAATTATTGTTCCCCTCTCCAAACTAGTATCAGGAAATCATGACCAATAACATTGTTCAAAAAGTCATGTGGAGTTAAAATTGCATCTCCACCATGTCTCAAGGAAAGCTGATGAACCAGAGTCTTTGGCCATGTGTATCAGTTCTGTTACAAGCCAGAGTACTTGCAGGCATCTACTATTAATGTACATTTGTGGGTTACGCATTAAACTCAAGTAGTACCTCTGCATTGTGGGTTTGAGTCTTTTCCTTTAGAAGCTTCTTTGACATCACTTGTATTTTGAAGGGATTCCATCTGAAAGATTTCTTCTAGCAGCATTTGTATTGTAAGTCAATGTTTATTCCATGATGCTCTAAAATGCATTGGTATATACAGATTTTTCAAATATGTACTTCTTATTAGTGTTGGAAGTGCAGTGAGTAGGGCAGACTCAGAATCATTAGATTTAGGGAGTCTTCAATATTCAGACCCCTGAATAAACAGCTGTACTCTTCAGCAGATTATTATAATAATAAATACAGTTTTATGGAACATCTGTGCCCAAAGGCCTCTTCAAAAGCACATTTAAAATGTTAGCATATTGCAATCTCTTCTGCTTCTCATCACATTGCTTTAGCTGAATTGGGAAAGAACTGCCCACAAAATAGTCCTGCCAAAATGTCACAATAATCAGAGTTTACAGGAAAAAGGGTAAGGTAAGGGAATAATGGATGAAATAGATATGATTACAGAAAATTCTTGGTTTCCATATAAACAACACTTTATCAATGTAAACTGCCTAAAAATATTGCTAATGTAAGCTTAAGGTTGCGATGTAATGCTCTTGCCTTGCTGAGAGCAGGACAGCTGGCTGGAGAGCAAGCAGGACAAGGGAACTGATCTTTCTCTTCTACTTGACATTTCTGAGACTGCGTCTGGAATGTTGCAGCTAGTTTGAGGTGCCTGAGGACAGCAGAGAGACCAATGGAGAGCCGCTAAGATAGTCAGGGGCTGGAACATACAACATATGAGGGAGCTAGGTTTGTTTAACCTGGAGAAGAGAAGGCTCAGGGGGATATAATCAGTCTTTCACTACCTAAAGAGAGGGTTACAGAAAAGATGGAGCCAGATCCTTCTCAGAAGTGCACAGTGAAAAGACAAGAAGCTACAAACACAAGTTGCAACAAGAGAAATTTTAGTTGGACGTAAGGAAATAATTTTTCACAGTGAGAGCAGTGCAGCAGGGAGCAGGGTGCCCAGAGAGGCTGTAGGATCTCTGTGCTTGGAGGTTTTTAAAACACAGCTGGACAAATCCTTGAGAAACATGATCCAACTTTGAAGTTAGGCTTGCTTTGAACAAGAGTTTGGAGTAGATGATGATCTGCAGTGGTCCCTTCTAACCTCAATTTTTCTTTTCTGTGGTTCAATTCAGTTAAGGTACAAACTGACTGCCTCAGCTGTACACTCTCTGATGTTCCTTAAAGTGGCAAGACTCCCCACAAATTGGTCAATAAATGAAGTTTCAAAAATTGCAGAGAAGGAAACATCATGAATGATCACGATGGCATGCGTTGTCTTGAATGCCTGCATTATCTGCCCACAGTCCAGGGTTTTGTGTAGCTAGTTGGGAGCTGTGTGACCGGAATACGAAGACTGAGGTATTCCTATCTTGAAGGAGTACACTTCAAGGTTGAGTCCACAGCGTCAGTAGAGGTGCACAGGATTTTTTTCACCAGGAGACTGGCAGCAGAGTAAGGCCATGTTGGAGAATGGTTTCTCTCAGGATTAGCAAAGGGAAAGGTGGAAGGCAGGGTGAGACTGATGAGAGGATAACAGACTGTGAGGCCAGGGTGATGTGAAGGGAGCAGGCTCGGCATTTGAGCATACTCATATGAGTGAGAGTACTCACATAGGAGTGAGAACTACATAGTTCATATGAGATTTGATTTAGTAAAGAGATGTTAGACTTTATTCCATAGTACTCACGCTAAATGGTAAATGTTTATTAATTCCATAGTCTTATGCTAAATGTTGTGATACAGATTTAAGTAGCAGTTAAGAAATCTTAAGAATTAAGAATTCTAATTCTTTATTGCCTGATGTCCAAGATTTAAATTTAGAAGTACATGATACTCCGTGAGAACTTGTGGCGCACTAGTGAGACTTAACTCTGTTGTAATGATGATTTGGGGTAGTAAATATAAAAGAAAGATGTAGGAGGGTACTTCAAACCCATCGGTCATGCCTGACTTTATTCATAGTGCTATCTCTTCTGCTGCTGTAAATGAAATTCTTTATAGTTTTGTCATACTTCAGATTGCACTTGTGCATCTTTCTTTTACGCATATAAGGATGTAAATATTTGGTTTTCTCTGAGATTTTGCTGCTGATAACTACCTACCAGTTAATTTGTTTGAATCTTGACCTCTAAAAATATTTTATGGCAAGAACAGCTTGGTGGAATAGTGCAACCTATCAAAGTTTTTGGTTCACAGCAACATTTACTGACTTTTTATTACTATTTTTGTCCTATACCCATGTTAGTAACATAATCACAGAGCAAGCTTAACATCTTATCACTAGAATAAACTATGCTAACTATCATATTTGAGGCTGAGAATTAAAGAAGAATGCATATAATAAGAAGTGATTTTCTAGCAGTCAGTTTTAACAGACAGTAGGGGATATTGCCTGCTTTCAAATGTCATGTCCAACAATGGAGTATAACTTCAAAATATTTTGAAATTGTCATTGCTAAAATAAAGTATTTCTGGTCAGCAGTGAAAGGTGTGCCTGTAATTCGTGATGCATATGCTCAAGCTAGGATCGATATGACATAAACCCAAAAGGGGCTCCAAACACAGCCAGGGATTTGTTCCACTGCTAAATATCCCCGTAAGCTGCCACAAAGCTACTGTTGGAAATGCCTGTACCCTAAGTGATCTCATACGTGGTTTGTTAAGACCAGTTTACACAGTTTCTGTCAGGAAAAATAAAGATAAATACACTATGATAATGCATCTACGTTGCCAACATTTTTGAGCGGGTGATGTTGGTTTTAATCAAAATATTCATGATTTGTGGAGTCCTTGGGATAAAAAAAGGTAATAACAATTAAGGCTGGATGGGCTAGCCTCCATCAACTTACAGATCCCAACTCATCATAACAGTATACCTTGTAATTTTACTGAAATAAATGTGTAGGGCTCTCATTCTGATCTGGTAGCCTTTGACACTGGCCTTGCACTAAGATAAATAGCTGCAGTGGCAGGGGGGTGATGAGTTAGTCTCCCAGTATTTTTTGATGGACTGGAGTTATATAGGGCCATCAAATCAATTAGCTCAAGAGCCTCTAATTCACTGAAACGTCCTTTACTTTAGAACATAGCTAGGTGAAACTATTGCTTAAAATTTTTAGTGTTCACTTAGCTACTTCATCCAGTAAATCCCTAATAAACTAATCACAATGTGATATGCACAAGGCGGAAAAACACTGCCTTCATAAACACAGCAGAGAAAGAACCAAGATATCTAAAACTATTACTCTGTGGAAGGCTTGGGTGGTTTTTTTGTGGGTGGTTTTTCTTTTAAAAAAAAAAACAAAACACAGCATGTTCCAAGTGGCAGCCTGGCTTTTAGGAAGCAACATTGTACCTTCCACTGCAGGATACAATATTTTCAAACATTCAGATGAAAGCAAACAGGGTCTGAGGATCTGCTGTCTCACTTATGAAATCAGCTGTAGACGTGTAGATAAGCTTTTGCTTAAAAACAAAGGCACGCCTGCTGCCTCATTAAGTGTAGCTAGTAGAAGCACTGCATTAACTGACTAATGCACAGCAGAATGCCAAATGGAGTCTAATCAGAGTGGATTCCAATTTATAGAAGAGATGAGCCAGCGACTTGAGGTTGCCCTCATCAAAGAGTGCTGATATTGTCGTTAAATCTTATTTACTCATCTCTGACATTAAATTATAATCTGAACTATGTTGTTTTCTCTGTTTTTGTGAAGGGAATCAGATACGGTTTGAAGGTACTTACCAGTTTTAATTGTGCTTCCTTGCTGAAAACTGAGCTTCTGAACCTCTGATCATAAAACAAAAAGCAGTGGCTCTAGGAACTAGCAAAAGTTTCTGCTTTAACTGCATAGTTAATGCACTATGTTGCAATTAACACAAGGTACATGTATGTGGGCACACTATGTACATACATTAAAGAGTATGAATGAAAGGGAAATGTCTATAATCAGAGTGGTGGAACGGACTAGAAATGTGACACTCATCTCAGACTTTATTTTTGTCCTGGTGTAGTATTACCAGTCACCCAAATTTGTCAGTTCATAAGTGGTCCCTGTAGCCAGAGATATTGAGAGCACAGAATACCTCCTAATGGGTCATGACAAACTGTCAGTTTTCCAGTAGGAAAACTTGATTAATCTCTTTTTACATGGCACATTATGTTTGCATTAGCATGAGCTGTTAGGCAGGCTATGTTGTTATTGCCCTTTTGAGCTATTACTCAACAATATATTTAGTGCATCTTACATGCAAACTTTTACGACTTGGGCTTTACCTTTTGTTGAAAAGGTCATGAGTTCATTTCCCAGTGAGAATGACTTTTCAACCCACTTACCTGAAATACAGTATTGCCATTTTTAGCTGCACTGCCATGTTCATTCCACCAGAGTGAAAAACATCTTGGAAAAGCACTTAGAAATAAAACAAAGAGCTGACCTGATCATATTCTGCTTTGTAGGGGCTTACCTGGTATCTGTGTAAATGGTCCCTATAGCCACAGCTATTGAGAGCACAGAATACCTCCTAATGGGTCACGACAGGCTGTCAGGTTTCCAGTAGGATGCTAATTGATTATACAGCTTTCAGACTCACAATATGTTCATCCAAAGCCCAGCATTCTACCTTTTTGCGCTGAACACTTTTCAGCCACACCGTGCTGGTTTTTATGGCTTCAGAGCCAGAAAACAGATGGAGGTGCATTTCAGGATTTTTAAAAAGTATGTATTATTTGAACCTAAATTACATGTTTTTACAGTCAGCTGCTGTGAAACTAATTATAAGGAGTCTATGTGCATTCAGTTCTGCTTCTTTAAACATGCAAATAGCTCCCTTGTCATTATTATGGTTCAGTGAATAGGAATGGGGTAAGGGGGGAGTTTAACTATTGATTTTTGTGGGGCAGGAACTTCACTACAGAGCTCTCGCTTTTCTGACTTGGGTGGAAATTGTGTAAGACCATGACAGTAATTGTTCTCATCTCTGCTACTTCAGCAATGTTTAAACCCGGGCTTCAGGTTCCCTAATTGCAAAATGGGGATGGTGATCTATATATCCTGCTGAGGAGGGGTTAGGAATGATGGGTGATTTTTGCATACGTGCCAGTGCTTACTACTCAGGTGAACAAGGTGATCAGGATACTTAATTACTCATTGTGAAATGGCGGACTGTTGTATTCTCTGACTAGCTATTTCTTAGTAGCGTGGTGCCAAAGCTATCCCTCGCCATATACAATCAAAAGATGCTGCAAATTAAATACAATCATCGTAGCAGCCACAATTAACTGAACTCAATTTGCATGTTTTCCTGAGAATTTGTTCTGGGGATTTTTATTTTCAGCAGCACCCAACTTTATTATTAATTCCACAAACCTAGCATGGACGGGACTGCATGCAGAATTATTACTGGTCTCTTAACAGGGGAGCAGGCAATGGGAGCTAACGCCTAGCCCTGGCTGAGATCCCACACCGTGGGTCTGCTCCCTTAGCTGGCCCCTTGCATTTTTCAAGTGTTGGGTTTTCCAGCGTGAATTTGTTCAAACCAGAATGAGAATTACTGACCCAGTAATACCCATTATTGGAAATGAATTGAGAAGCTTCAGCCATGCTAGAGAGAGAACTGGTACTGCAAAATGTCCTGGTTTGCCTGCCTGGAGAAAGCCTTTAATAAAAAATGTGTATATTTTAAAATCTCTCTCATAAACTATGTATTTGTAGTGTTGACCATCACATTTCTTGTAGCACAAAGGGATGTGGCATCCATGTTTTCTCCATCAGGAGGTAAAGAGCCTTCCTTGACCCTTTGCGCAGGGAGGCAGAGAGCATTGCAGCCCAGCAGCCCTCCCTGGTGCAGGGTTCCTCGGTACCAGAGCTAGCTGCCATAGCACAGGGAAGCTGTCTACTGTATCTGCTTGCAGGCCAAGGGCGGAACAGGTTGTCCTAGAAATCAAGGATTTGTAACTGGCTTCTTGATGGCTAAGTATCAAAGTGTATGAGCACAGGATGAGTTCTGATTCGAAATAGTATAGAAATAATATAGTATACACACACTTAAGGACTAGATTTCTTAATGACCATTTTTCTGTGCATCAAGCTAAAGGAAAGTGAAAGCTTTGTGATAAATATACAATACAGAACAATAGTTAAACCTGAATAATAAGACTACATGCTCTTTCTTTGAATCCATATTACTAAATGTTCTGAGCTTTGTCTTTTGCATCTGTTTATGTCAGCTCTGAGCTATCGCCTGAAGGAAGTCTGATGTGACGTGACACAATGCAATGTTGTCACCTGGTAACGCACTCTGAAAGGGACCCTGATTTTTTGAATGTGTTATACTTGGAGATTATTAATTGTGATGCTTAGCTGCTGTATTGTTTTGCTGCTAGTCACAGCTGTAACAAAAGCATTCAAGATTTTATGGCTAGTACAGTTCAGCTTTAAATTTATACATTCTATAAATGCCATAATATTGTTATTTTAATCTGTAAATCAGGTTTGTCATGGGCTATACATTAAAAATGGCTCCTGTGTCCAATA
The DNA here is from genome assembly GCF_018139145.2 of Gymnogyps californianus. Taxonomy (NCBI): domain Eukaryota; kingdom Metazoa; phylum Chordata; class Aves; order Accipitriformes; family Cathartidae; genus Gymnogyps; species Gymnogyps californianus. The sequence goes on from NC_059481.1 coordinate 11,864,219, forward strand.
CAACTCCTAGCAGCCCCAGTTTTGGTGGATAAGTGTTGATTTTAAAAGGACTCTTATGCCCTGAGCTCATCATACTCCTGACTGCCACAGAGCAGCCATGCTATGGAAAATCAAGAGGGAAAAATATTTCTGTTAGTGAAACATTTATTCTTTGCAGGCATTGAAACTTAGCTGGATTTTCAGTTCTACCATTCCCCAGAATCAAGACATCAGTCTTCTTTTTTTAAAGCTGAAACAAGTGGGAGTGGTGGGACCAGCCCAGGCAGTTCTGCGCTATTTCATGAAATTCCTTGAGCTCCTCCACAAGGAACTGTCAGGCTCGGGGCATGCCACAAGCACTCCCCATGCTGGCCAATTGCAAACCAGCTCCACTCTGAAAGGTCTAAGCAGAGCACTAAGCCCAGAGAAATTAGCTTTATTCTACGGCTGGCAACAGTACCTCAGCATTGCACTAACATTGGTACGAAGCCTCGAGACCAGAGCTGGCCTAAGTGCAGCCAGCCTACAGCATAGAGAGCACTGGTCTGAACAGAGTGGCATTCAACAGCAAAAGGAAAACCACCCTTGGTAATTTCCTATGAACATGGGGCAGAGGCGAGTCAAAAAGGGCAGTACAGGAGCCACACAACCCAGGAACCTCCTGTGGCAGAGCTCATAGGCAGAGGATGAAAATTCACCCTCTGCTTGCAGGAGCAAGGCCAAGGAGAAGATATGGATACCAACAGCAGGGAAGGAGCCAGGGAACACAGGTTAGCTCAGATTTTACAAGCTGCCTTTAAGCCTTGGCACACGCAGCGCAGCCACTGGTGGCTGCCCAGCCACAGCAGTTGGTGGGTGAGTACGTTGGCTGTGTGCTGGGAGATGGGACCCAACAAACTGGACACTGGAGACCCGCAAGAGAGGAGGCTGGCAGGAAAGATAGCAAATGGGCAGGTGCAGTGTGAGGATGTGTGCTTGCTGGTATTTGATTTGTGTTGCCTGTCCTTAGAGAGTGTGACATCCAGGGGTTGCTGATAACACTTCCTCTTGGTTCCTTGTTTTGGCCCATCATTGTCTTGACACTGAGGTCAAGCTAAAGAGCAGTAGGTTGAGGCTTCCTGACTTAATTAGATGTCATTATATCTGAGAAAGGCAATAGGAAATGTATCACAGTGTGTGATACCTGCACTGAGGGATCAGTACTGCCAGAGCTGAGCGAGTGGCTAGGGTTCCTTTTTGCCATCAGATCTAGGTGAATATGTCAACAGTTGCGGAGTTTCTTTCAGTTGCCTCCATGAGTATTTTAAGATGCTCCTGAATTAATTTTGCATACCATCTGTTCAGAAGAGAAGAAAACAGGCTGGTTCATGGTGAGCTGGTGTTAATCAAAAGAAGTATTGTTGCTCACAGGTATGAGCTGATCACATATTTTCAAAACTTTCAGGGAGCCATGAATTTTGGAAAACTTTAGTCTGTCTTTTTCTGTTATTGATGCTACTCCTTTTCCTGCCTTGTCATTAAACAGCAATACCACCTGGTCAGACCAGCGACTTTACATTCTTATTTTTTTTAAAGGAAAAAGAAAAAAAAAATGTTCCAGCTGGTGTTTTTTCAGATAAGAGTTATGGAAATGCCCTCACTCCCCTGCAAAAGGGGATATTGGGAAACAAAAATTAGTGTAATTTTCCCTCGATTTCCCAAGTTGTACATGGCCTTAGTTACTAGGGAAAAGTTCCACTTAGTCTGATTGTTTCCTTCCCTAGAAGGACAAAGAAGGTGTTTTGCAGTTGCTGACGAATGTTGCTCTGGTCACAGCTGAAAAGAGCAGGACACCATTCATTTGAGCAGTGAAGCTAATCCTGTTATTCAGGACAAGAGCCCTTCATCACTCGGGCTGAAGGAAGATTCCCCAGACCTTGATTCCTCTCCCACACATACTCACAAAGCTGGGGCAGCGGCAGCAACAGGACTCCCTGGCAAGGGCTGGCACCAGACCTGAGCCAGGTGCTGCTGCCTGTGCCCATAAGTGATTCAGTGAGAAGCCGTGAGCATGGGACCACCTTCCTTTCTGCAGGTCTTATTAGTTATTTTCCATTCAGGCACTGTTTTGCTGGCTAAAGACAAAAGCAAGTATTTCTTCCTATATAATTTCATCAGTTTTCCAATTTAGATATAATTTCAGCAGCATCGAATGCAAAAAAGTAGCACCTTTGGGGTAACCTGTTACTGGGAAGGAAACAAAACCCCTGTTCCTAATGCAGGACAGATTTTAGATGTTTCAAACTAGAAAAGAACCTGAGTTACCTCTTTGTAACACGTTGAAAAGTAAAAATCTGTGCATTTCCAGTGGCCTGCATTTGCAAAGGTTCTGATCATAAGATGTGGTGGTAATAAAACAGATTATGCCCTGCCTGTGCACCCAGTTCGCAAATGCTTTATGATTGTTTTGCCTTCTGATGCCAGCATTCCTTAACCTAGAAATCTTTCTTATCCATCCAGATTTCAGAGCAGGATGTAAGACATGGTAGATGATACACTATTAACTCTATTTACATGATAATCTCTCCTTGAATGTCTGAGTAAGAAACATGCAGATCTATTGCGTGGTATTTAGTGAAAAATTTTGAATGGGCACATGTGGTGTTTGGCCAGAGAAGAGAGTGAGAGAGAGAGCGTAAGTGCCAAAAACCCAAACGTGTGCATGCTGGCTCACAGTGTGAGGAAGCATGTAACCTGCATTGCTCTGCTCTGTAGTTGTTATGGTCAAATCTCATTCCCTTTGACTTAAGTATAATTAACAAGAGCAAAGTTTGGCCTCTGAACTGCAGAAACCCATGTGTGGTAGTCTTTTTAAAAATCTTCTCATATCTGTATTTGTGGATAATTTTGATATTTTAACACTGTATATTTCTGTGCTCCATTACTGGAAGATGTGTCTGACCTTAGCCCTCTAATTGTGCAGTAATTAGCATCTAAATACCATGCAGAACTCCCTGCAAATCAACCAATTGGAATATTAATTCTTAATCTAAATATATCCTAAAAAAATTGTAGAAGTGCAAATTCAGTCAGCAGAAAACTGTTTTCTCTGCATCTGGTATTTCTGTGCAATGAGGTGGTTTGTACTTTGAGTGTATCCATAGACACAGGACAGTGCCTCTGAAACTGTGAGAGATCTGATGCCTCCCCCTAGTCTCATGGGTTTAGGCCCAGAGCCCCAAATAGTGCTATTCTGTATATACACTCCAAGCAAGAAAATCAAAATGTGCATCGAGTCAGATCTTAGATTTCATTATTATTGACCATAACCATATGGCATATCCCAAGTCTTTTTTTGATTTAGTAGAACAGTGTTAGTGGTAGTGATACATTTTATCTAGACAGCTTTGTAACAAGTTATAGTCACGAGTACTAATCTCCCAGGATATATCCAAGTAATGAATAATTAAAACTACGACTCCTCATCTCACAGACCATGGAAAGGTTGGCATGTCCTTCCCACTACCTACCCAAGAGCTAGAGGAGGTCTCACCTGGCGGATGGCCTGGCTCTTTGTGTAGTCTGGATTCAAAGAATACCATGTCTCCTTTGTTTTAGTACTGGAAAGGCAAAATTTAATCTAATAATTTTATGAGCAGAGAATTTAAATTCTGCATTTTAGTTTTAATTTTTAAAAAGACAGACTTTTCAACTGTTGAGACTAAAACTATCAAAGATATTGGAAAGGCAAGGACATGGGGAAAAAAAATTAACCGCAAAGGTGAGTCAGCCTCAGAACAGATAGTGCCTAAGGGAATTTTCCTTATTGAATGCAAGGTTAATTCAAAAATCTACACTTGAAAATTGAGAGAAAGAAACCACAAATGTCAAACTGTAAATAAGAATATTCTTTTCTATTTTGGGCACATGTTGCTATTTTATCAGGATACATGCATAATATTCATTACCATTTACGTAAACGCCGCACCCCCACCCCCCACCCCGCCAAAGCTGTGCAAATACATTGATCTATATGTACACTATAATAATCAGCAACGTTTGGGAACTTCGGTCACTTTAATAATGTGATTGTATTTAATATATGCAAGACTGAAAGCTTTATGTCGTCAGTAGCAAAACATGAAATACTGTATGAATTAGGAAAAATCCAATAACAAACAGCAGGATGCTCCATGCATACATATCACTGTTGTGGTTATAAGCAAATACAAGACTGTACATGATTAACCACGATTTATTCTTACTATAAACTCAGCAGACGGATGCAGAAGACATACTATAATTGCATACACATTTCCTCCCAGAGCTTAGAACCAATAAAAATATGGTAATTTTGTATAACTTAAGACACATTCTTTACCATTTTAAAATAAATAATAGGGTTTTCACATGCTTCCATTGTTTTGCTTTTTCAGTTTTTGAAATAAACTGTGTTTTGAATGCTGATATGTAATGAATTAGAAACAATATTACCTACAGGGACACTGATATTGTTGTAGAGAAAGATTTTCTGAATTAAACTTAGCAACATACAGGTTTTTTATTATATGCAGTCCCAGCTATTTTAACACTTTCTGGTTTATCCAGTATTCAGAGATTTGACTGAAATGTTTTCTTTACATCACATTTTGCCATCTCTGGAAAGGATATTTGCAATTGCACAAAGTGTCTCTGAATAAAGACAAAACAAATATCCAAGCCAAAATCACCCGTCAGAGCTCAGAAAGTGGATACAAATTTTGACAGTAATTAAAACTACGGAAACATCAATTGTGTCAGTGTTATTTTAAACTAAACATTTCTATACAAAGTCCAAAAGTGTAATAAGAGTATATCTAAATATACAGTTAATTGCATAAAAATAGCCCATCCATCTGTGAGCTTTGTTCTAGGCTTGCTGAGTGAGTTGAAAATATGGAATGTGATCTGCAAACCAAGCAAGTTACTAAGTAGCTGTGGAAAACTTTCTCTAAAGTTGGTTTGCTGAAGTTTCCCATTGCAGTTCTCACTGCAGCCATAATGAAGCAATTTCAGGACGGTCTCAACAAATTCAACCTCTACAACATAAGTTATTATATGAACTTGACACTCTTCCCTCTCCTTTCCCCCTTCCAGTTTCCTTGAAGATGTTGTCCACTTGGTAAGGTAAGCACCTTTTGAATATTCATTGCCTTGGGCCAGTGCAGCTGAGAAACTTTCATCAGCCATCCATGTCTTTCTGCTGTGACAAAAAGGATCTCTTCACAAGGCATTAGTGTGAGCCTTCTGGAGTCCACAAAGTTACTTTTTTTGTTTGTGTTTGTGAACTGGGAATCCAAACAAATAAAATGGAATGTAGTTGCTGAATACTCAGATCTTTAGCTGGAGAAAGCCAGTTTTTGTCTTTGGCTTTCCAGTCTGATTAATCCTTTTATGAAACTGAAAGCTGCTAACCTCTGTAGCTGGATCACATGGCAGCGCTCTTTTGTCTGCCCCTCTAATGCCGCAGTGCACCTTCAGGAAAGCCTGTTCTTCAGGGAGGGTTAAAGCAGGTTGCCTCCACAGATCACTGTGATGTTATATTTTAATTATGGTCTGCAGTGCACTTCAGACACTCCAGCAGGACTGCCTAATTAACAAGGTTGTTCAGCTTTCACATAGTATCAATCACCTAGTTGCTGAAAATGTCTTGATCTCATTTTCTGAGATTAAAGTATAAACGAAGGACACTTTGCTCCATTGTTACTAAACTAAGGCACTACCATCTGGTTTGCAAATGTGATATTAAAAATCTCTGGAAATGTCTAAGGCCCCAGCTCGACAAAGCAGTAAGCACATGCTTACCTTTGAATATGTAAGTAGAACCATTTATTTCAAGGGAATCACATGCTTAAGGTTGAATGTATGCCTAGGCATTTTCTTCTAATCAGGATTTCATAGACTCATTTTGAAATACAATACCAAACTTTTCAAAATAGACAACAGTGAACTAACCTATTTGTAACATTAGGGAAATCATAGCTTAAATAGCTTAAATAAATTGAATATCCCCAATAGCTTGTATCATATAAGGCTCAGTAACAGTGCCTGATAAGATAATGTAATTTTAATTAAAAAATCTTCCACAGTGTTTTATAGTTAGTCAAACTGTTAAAAAAGGTAATTGCAAGTTATACACAGAAAAATGAGTGAAAGAAAATGGCTATAACTAGAAATCATTTTTATCCAGAATATATGATATCCAAACATTTACTTTTAATATCTATTTGAAACAGTGAAATTGTGCTGAGGATTATTATACTAACACTTGAGTGATGTTTTAAGGAGATTCAAACTAGGTTTGAGCTGAACTACAAAACTTACCTCTCCCTTTTCCACTCCCAATTTCCTATGTTATTTGGAACATTCTTACTCGTGAAATAAAAAAATAGATTATTTCCCCAAAATCTGGGAATAGTTTGTGGATTTGCCACTAGCCCCAAGAGGCAGTACACTGGATCCAAGGATGTGTGATGGTGCAGGAAATCAGTTTCGTTCTTGGCACTCAGTTGCTGTAACGGGGAGTTAATGTGCACCTGCCCTTTTCCTGGCACAGGTCTGCCTCCGCAGTGGACCTTGCTGTGGCAAGTCAAAGCTTTGCCCACCCTCCCCCAGCTGCTGCTCTCTACCATGCAGGCCAGGAGAGGAGTTGCAGAGGCAGTGGCAAGAGTAGCAGCCTCCTGCAAGGACCACTCTTTCTTCCCACTATAAAGCACTGCATGGAGAGTACATGCAGTGGAGACAGATGGTGCTTGCTTTCTCTGCAGTGCCATCACTTGGCACTTGCAAAGGAGAATGTGATGGCTGCATGAATGCAAAACTGCGGATTTCAATACTAGAAACTCAAATTCACCCCTCTGCAAAGAGCAAGAGCAAGACCTCTTCCCCACTAGCATACCACTTCAGTTCTGTTGTGATGGCATATGTGTGAGCTTAAGTGGTGCTCAGGGACAGATTTTACTCATAAAATCATAAATGGATTTCATTAAACCTACGTGGTCTTTAATATATCAGACATAGTTGAGCCCTGGGAGTTAAAAAAAAAAAAGGAAAGAAAAGAAGAGAAAAAGAGATATTGGTTCATTCCCCTCTCCCCCAAACATGAATCATAGATATTTCTAAATCAGCGCTGAAAAATAAGCAAAATTAGAGTAAGAGCTGCATAAAAACAAGGTGAAATGGCCTTCCTGGGAAACCGAAGAAGTTAATACATGTATGTAGATGTGGTTTCAAATCAGCAATAACATTTTTAAACCTAATTAAAGAAATATATAATCCTCCCTCTTAAAGCTCTCAAGAAAAGCCAAAACCAAAGTCCATGACCACAGAAGGCTCAGTATTCAGTGAAGCAGAATAGACTATTGTCTTTAGTAGTTCCACTAGTTTTGAAAATAAATGTTTCAGCATCCTTTTACCTTCAAACACACTTTTTTCCTTTAAGGTACATCCATTGTTGATGTCTTGCAAACCTAAAGCAAAGGCCAAATGCATATAGTTTCCTTATTCTTCGTCCTTGTTCTTTGAACAAGTTTTCACAGGCATAGTGTATGTTTCCATATTATGTTGGACTTAAAAAAATTTAAAGAATTATTCCTATATTTAATGCATGGTTTTGAAAGGAGAGCTTTTTCTTATAAACACTGATATTTTATTAATGTTCTGCACATGAATATTGGAGCAAGTACTGGCAGTTGTAATGTGCTGAATAGCTAGTAACTATTTGGGTTAAAAAAAACCCTTCTGTGTTTCTATAGTGTGGTTATCTTGAAAAACCACATAGCAGTAAAGCCTTTGAATCATCAAAACTGCTTCAGATTAACAATTCTTTTAGCTGGTGCCATATTTTTTTATTCTATATAATAACAAACATGATTAGCACAGAAATACTATGCTCTCCATAACCTGTTTGTAATTGGGAGAATCTGCAGTGTGTATTCTACAGTCCAGCTCACACTGAAGATTGAAGTGTAATTACAGTACAGGCAATCTCATCTCTAGTAATTACAGCTGTCACCATCGATCCAGTTAACCAGGATAACTAACTCTGCTGAGCCAGAGTTGACAAAGCTTTCTGGCTAAACCCAGATTGCTGTATAAGAGTTTTCGTTGCATTTTTGAGACTCTTTGATTGCCAAAATACTGGTGCTTGAAAAAGTAGATAAATATTGTGGATTATGGATTAGGAAGCCGAAAGCAAAATCTGATTTCACTTCATTCTCAGGATTGAAACTTGTAACTGCACCTTGCAAAGCATACAATGAAAATGCAAAACAAAACCCTTACATAAATGAGCTGGATATAGAAAGGAGCAGGACTGCTTCTTGATGTACAGATCAGGGATGCGCTTGGTCCCCACAAGGATAATACAGTGCAGAGTAAGAGGCATTGCCTGCGAGAGGGGATGTCTGCAGGGTCCAGTGAGGGATGGTGCAGGGATCCCCAAGCCCATCAGGCCTGTAGCCTTGGATCTTTTACAACAAAGGTCTTTTACAGTTCAGCTGTAGTGCTGTGCCAGCATAGCTATACAGTTTCCTTGCCTTACTCCACAGCATTGAAATGCAGGAGCGTGCCAGCTCAGCTAAGCAGCAGACCCAGGATCTATGTGTCCTGCTGCAGCCCTCAGAGAAGATGTACCTGCCTGTCTGATGCTACACCAACATGGAAGCCTTCCAGCCTTGCTGTGCTGTCACTGAGAGCAGAGTCTGGTCTAATTCATGGACAGATATTACTTCTCTCTTCTCTCTCTACGCACACTGATTTCTTAGAGATGCTTTTAGGTACTCATCAGAAATAGGCCACAGTCTAAATTGTTTAAAGAGAAAGACAGACCTGAATGTGTAGGTCAGAGTCCTAAAGTGTAGGTCTTAAGCTTGGATGGAAAATAAAACCCAGAAGGCTTCTCAGTTCTGACCAGAAGAGGAAATATTCAGATGCCCCTTCAAAAGCAAAGGAGTATTTTACAGAAGTTTAGTAACAAGAGTACAACTTCCTCCACTATACTGCAGTAGAATTGTTTCCTTTTTGTGCTATAACCCAAAGGCAGCTGAAAACTTCCATATATGCAGCTTGACTAAGCCACTGCTATAGATTCTGCTGTATTACAAACTGTTGCCTTGCCACCTTCTTGGTTGTTAGCACTCCAGATTTAGGACAAGATTGTGAAATTTTGTGTAACTAGGTAACGCTTCCTTCACAGGTGTCCGTAGTGAGTTCACTGGGACCACCTGAGGTATAAAGTATTCTTCTGTGGGTTTAGATTAGATTTTCGATAATGGAGAAGACTTTCACATCTTTTTGTCAGGCACTTTTCCAAACCCGAGCTGGACTGTTAAAATATGATGTAACTAGGCTGCCTGACTTTTTGTAAAAACAAGTCATGAAGATGTAAGAGAGCAACAAGATTTAATACTTGCTTCTTTCAGAAGACTCCACAGTATTACTATGGTAGGCTAAAGGCTTCAGTGTTACATTTCTGTGCCTCTGGCTTTTTAGGAAAAAATACAGGTTTTGAGGGGGTTTTCTGTTTTCAGAATTTTTCCTGGATTCCAAGAGTACGACTTGACAGAAGGTTTTGAACAAAACAGCAATTTACTGTTTTTCTCACACAGTTTTGTCTAGATCTTACTTGACCTTAGCAACACTCCAAAATATGCAAAATGGCCATTATTGCAGTGTTAGCAATGAGAGTGACAACTGTAAACTGTGAAGCTGGAAAGTTCCAAAAGAGTTCACCATCAGGCTTAACACGTATCAGGAAACGTCTTTCTAAAACGTCACCAGAAGAAACCAGAAGAAAGCAGCAGATCTTACTAAAATTTGTCTTAACTGCATCCCAGACCATAGTGATAGCAGGGCAAAAAGCGCCATAGGTAGGCAGTTGTAACTGATGTCTTACAGAATTTTTTTGGAACACACTGGCCATGGAGAAATTCACCTTTCCATGAACAGACAAAGATATCAATTTATTCAGTATGCTGTAAGAGAGAATGAATCCACACAACCAAAATCCACAGCATCTTTCACTCCTCACTAAAGCAATATATAGGTACCTTATGTGCAGTACTTTGCTTTTACTTGTATTTATAGCCCCATTGAAGAAAAAAGTCTGTTGGATGTACTCACCATGGGGCCATATATACTCCAGCATCTGAGCAGGATATAAAATTATCCAGCAGATGCAGTGACTGGCTGTGCACTACGCATTCCTCTCTGTGTAATGTCAAAAACAGTAAAATATAAAAAAAAGAATTGTGAAGCCATGTCCCATCAATAATACAAGGTATTGTAAAAGGGCCATAAATTGAGAGGACAGCTTGTTGGTTTGGGCTTTGGTTTTGTTTTGTTTCTTCGGTGATCATGTTTGTCCAAGAAAAACCTTGCAGTGAATCAGTGTTGTGCTGGTAGCAGTTTTTTAAGAAATGTTTTCTAGCTTTTGTCTGAGCAGCAAAACTAGCAGCCAGGTTTAATGAGTAGGTGTTTTAACATCCATTCAAGTCTTTTTGGTTTTCTACATTTGCATATAGAAGACTCCTAATAAGAAGGACACCTTAGAGATGTGTTCACTGTCAACTATAAACGGTGTGGTCTTTCCTTCCCCTGTTCAACCCTTTGCTGTATTGCTGCAGCGTCAATCAGTGGGTCTTGAAGTCTTTGGGGAACATTGATTAATCTTACCAGAGGAGTAGGAGGGCAGCTGCTAAAACATAGGAGCTAGTTCTGCTCCCATGGAAGTCAATGTTAAAACTCCCATTGACTTAAGCAGAAATTGAGGCACGCTTAGCACGACAGAATGTCCTCTTCCAAATAGAAAAAACAGATGCATGAACTTGGTCCCTTTCTCAAATGACTGTACGCAGCACAGTGATAGATTGGGTCAAAAAATCACGAGAAGGATGTGACAACACAGAGCTGAACCTGTGCTAATGTCATACTTTAACCACCGTCTCTTAGGGATCTCCAAACAGGTCAATTCCAACTGGCTTTATTTCCTCTGCTTTAGGTTCCCTTTGTTTTACATGTGCTAACCCTGTTCAGTGGTATGTTTTTCTTATGCTTGAGTGTTGACATATGCACCTGCATCTTAGACTTTTTCAGGTACATTCACTGTTCTACATAATGTTAGTGGAGCACAGCTAGCACATTAAACCGCCTCTGGAATACCATACTCCACTGTACATGTTTCCTGGCTGTACAGCTTAGTATGCATGTTTTATTAATATTCAGAATTAGATCTGTAGACATCTTCACAAATTCTGGGGAAAAAAAATGTGATCCAATATCTCTTTGTTCAGGTTTTCATTAGAGAAAAATTCTATGACTTTCCTTTCTCCCAAAATGTAGATCCATAGCCTCTGTGAAAAAATACTGTCTTTCCCTGTTCTGCACAGCTCATTAGCACTTCCCTCCGTACACTTATTTCTGGTGCCATTTATTTCTTCTGATATCATATTATGCAAATGTAATACACAGCCTCGCTGTATAAATAAGAAGCCTTCCTTAGCACTTATTTCTTTTCTCAAGCTCTACGAAGTGCATTTCACAAGCACAGTTGCTCTAAAACAATTGCACAAATTGGATAACGGATTAAAAATATGTGTGAGAAGAAAATCCCCAAACAGTTAATCTTAAAGGTCACAGACTAAAGTTTAACTTCATAAAATGGGACCCTGTGTCCTGAAGGCTGGCCAGGAGAACCTTGGAACGTCTTGTGTGAGGAGAGGTGAAAATCTTTGCATGTCTAATGGGAGATTTATGGCTAGACAAGCTCTAAGGAAGTCTGTGGTTGTTTTTTGTAATCCTAAACACAGCTGTTTTGTTAATTGGAAAGACCTTCTAATAAAAGTCAATGGTGGGTGCTTTTCAAGTAACCCAATTCAACAACTACATCCTTACTTGAAAGCTGAAGCAACAATGCTGCTTTTCCCAATAGTATACATATTTGGAAACAATTGTTCAGTTTTATACATTTACCAGGATGTGTCAAGATTAGAGCTGGATTTTTCTGCTCATGTCTAGCCTGGAAAAAAATATATTTAAATGTCAGTCTCAGCTGACGCAAAACATTTTGCCTGACCTAAGACAAAGAACTTTATTTTGTAAGAGGGTTATTTACCTTCTTTTCAACCCAAAAACCAAATGGGTCTGTCAGTTTCAAAATGCAATGTCATTTTGAAACAAAAAGTCAAAATATTTCACCTAGAAAATGTCAGTGAATAACATTTATACTTCTCTGATTTTACTCTTTTGGCCAAACCATTTTACAACATGATCTGACTTTCTGAATAGCTTAATTCCCTCTGAAACTGCATATCTGTAAATTTTATGTACCCTGAAAACATTTTCAACCTCCTCTAGTTAACATGCAGGTACTGCTAAGATTTGCATTAAGTTCAGTATCACTCTACGAAGGCACATCTTTAAGTCGTAAGGTCTCACCCAGGCTGCCCATGGGGGTATGACTGAGGGCAATCGTTAGAATAACTTGTCTGCAGCCAGGCAGGATCAGGCCCAGATTAGGATCTCTTGCTTTCAAAATGCACGTGCCAGCTTGCTCTGTGACTCTGATCCTGTTATCTCCAGCCAAAGTTTTGTTTTCACTCATATCTACACATATTTAGGGCCTTATCCTGGAAATTCTTGTTCATACCAGTACATTTCATTGCCAGGAGATTCTCTTTGAAGGCAAGGCAACTGTTTCTAATATGCCCAGAAGTAGGTGCGGACAGGATCAGGCCTACAATCAATACACAAACACTTGTGCAGTCAAACATTGTATTTGTATATGTTAATCTTTTACAATGTTAAGGAAGTTGTGCTAGAAAAGCTCATTTTCCCTGAAGATTGTCAGCTTTAATAAGAACTAAGAAACTAGAACAAAGTCATCATGAATTCTAATGTATTTGAACATATGGCCCTAGGACCTGTTATTACCATATCAGTCAGATAAAGGAGTGGGAGAGTGGTTGCGACAGCACAGAAGGAAAAATGTTAACACAGCAAAAGGACTCTTTAATTTTAAAGAAATACTCAGTCTGTGAATTTAGTTTCCAACTTCAAGAAAGTCTTGTGAATAGCATAAAGTTCTTACAATTCTTGTTTAAATAGCATTTTTGTCATTATTGTTGAAGCATTCTTTTTCTGTTTAAAATTGAGGTTTTTCTGTAAATCTACCTTTAGAGTGAATGAGGGCATTTGAAATACTGTATTTGCTGGTTGTTCATGGAAGGCTAGGAGGGTAAGTAAAATAATCTCAAGCAGAGAGAAGTGAATTCAGATCAGAGTCCGTTTCCAAGGCACATCTAAAAACCTAATCAGTTCATTTAGTCTTTGTCCTCCAGCTCTCAAATGTATATCAGCATAGGCAAACGTGCAGTTCCCAGGTCTCCAAACAGCAATCAGCTGATTCTGCCAGTTGCATATGTGTGTATGAAAGAGAGAGGGAAATGTATGAAACCATTTAATTAGATGTATCTGGAGCAAGAACTGGACCTGGGGTTGCTATGAGCTTAATGCAAGGCTTAATCAGGTTTACCTGTAACTCAGGATCATCTAGAATTCCAGACCATCTTAGACACGTACAGTGTGACTTCTTGCTGTTAATTCATTGTAGGCATTACGGTATTTACAGAATTTTTTGAGGAAGCAAAAAAGGCTTTCTAATTGCATTTGATAATTTTATACAATTTGCCGTAAGCATGGATGCCTGGCAGCAGGTTAGTGAGTCAGGATAAGAGGTCTGGTTGAGTTTCATGAATGCAGATGGTGCAGAGTCAGGATGGATGGTAGTGTCTTGTGATGAACTACTACCACCATGTTCCAAAGCATATTGCACCATCTGGATTGTGATCATTTGAAAATTTCTTGGTTTATATGTCATTAAAACATTTCTAAAGCTTTACTTGAGTTTTATACCAATCTTTCTGCTAACTTTAGAGCTGAGCAAATATAGAAACATTTGGATAATTGCTTTTAATACTTGCATTAGCTTCCATCAGCTTTTTTTTAAAAAGGATTTTTCTTTGACAGTGTTCCAGTGTCTTCTGTCTTTCCTTCCACAGATATCCATATAAATGAGTTTGCTCAAGATAGGTAGAATTTGTCCTGTATAGAGGACCATCACAAAGTCTGTATCATTTAAGTACCATGTTTGTCTTTGAAATAAATCTGAAATGACATCTAAATGCAGCTTAAAAGGTGCACAGGCTTTGAGATGGCCTTCTACACCCAGCTGTATTTCATCCAGCTTGTTGTTTAAGTAAAATTCAGGTAGAGCAGAGAGAGTGGATTATTCCCTGATTCACTGGTAAAATTGAGAAACTTGGGCTAATCATTTTGACCAATGACAGTCCCTTTACATAAAGGATACAGTGGCAAAACAGGAATATTTAAGGGGCCTGTACCTATTTGGGAAGGGTGCATTTAGGGTATTAATATTTATATATTAATATTAATAAAATGTAGTGATAAGACAATTACTGCATTGTACAACCAAGAGCAGACAGCAAGCTGTGTGTTTTTAGTTGTTTTCCTATTATGACACCTTTTAAGCTTTCATATTGTAGCTTCTGCAAAAGAAAGGAGAGGATGAGGCAGGAGCCTGGAAAGAGCTGAAGTAGTCCTTGCATTAGAGCTGCTTATCCAACAGCTACAGGGGGAGGGAGAGGTGATGGTGGAGTTTGGTTCTGGGTTTGCCATGCTTGCTGGGGACTGGTGTCTGGCATCACCCTGGCTTTTCCAGTGTAGCCACATCTGTCACTAGAGAAGATAACTTTTGCACTGAAATATGCTTGCCCAGTCAGTCCTAGCTTTTGTCAATAGGATTTTCAGTCCTATCTTTTGTCAATGGGATTTAGGTTTATGTAGTAAGGAACGTGATTTTAGCTTGGGAAGGGAAAATATGAGTTATTTTCTACTATACTGAGGGTTGCACTGAACAGCTAAGCACTTTCTTCTGTTAAGATTTAGTCCAATAGGATTCACAACAGGCTGAAACCCTGCTCTAGGAAAGACCTTTAGGCTACAAGCCTGTCTTCTTGCTTGTGACTCAATTTTGCAGTTAAATCTTAGCGCAATGGCCATTGGTTTTGTGGGGCTTTTTTTTTTTCTTTGGTGTCTGCTTTTGTAATGTACATCTGTGCCTTCATAATGTTTTAAGGAAAAATTTCTTATTACCCCACAAAAAAGGCAGGCAGAAACTTCTGTGGAATGCTGAATGTGAACAAGCTTAATAGTAAGACTAACTGTCACCTAGTCAAAAGAAAGGGATGGAAGCCTGTGCCTCCATGACAATTTGTTAACACCTCTTAACACCTGAATATCCCAAAGACCTGCTAAAAACTCACCACATACAAGTATAGGATTATTTGCCGAAATGCTTTGCCAAAAGATTTTTAATTATGAATGAAGCAAAACAAGCTGTAAACTGTTCACCAACAGATCACAAACAGAATTAGAGGCTAAATTTGTGCACTATAAATTCACTGTAATTTGTTTACTCAGCTTCAGCCAGTTTATAGGTTGTGCTGGAAATCTGCCAGGTCCTGGTATGGCTGAGGCTCAGTAATTCAAGAAGAAACCTTGTTACCGCTTATGATAAGAGGTTCTCAGTACTCCTTATGATGGAAAGTCAAATGAAATGAAAGTAGATCTTGATATACTCCACGCTGAATTTCAATACTGCTTGTGGGCAACTAGGTCAAAACATCGTCACTGGATGCGTGCCACCAATATAGCCTGTAGGCCAGGCTGAAGGGGTAGTATCATATGTCAAACACTAATGTCCAGGAAAGAACGATGATACCCACACAGAAGCCACAGAAGCAAGACCCTGATAACAAGGAATGGACTAGAATGTTTCCTAGAGGATTGTTACAGGGCCACATTACTCAAGAAAACTCTGACCACAAACTGTTGAGAAATTTCTCTTTATGCCCTTGAATCATGCCTGGTTTCTGCACATGCTGGAGAACAGATTGCTGATAATACAGCAGAGGGCAGCAATGGAAAATGACCCTTTGAGATTCCACACTCAGTGTATTTTGCAAACAATAAACAGGCACAGGGTAAATAAAACATTAAAAGACCATACCAGAACCAACCCTAAATAGATCCTCTAGGAGTAATCCTACAAAAGCAGAACATTCAGGCAATGGTACAACTTAGAAAATGTCAGTGTAAATATCATCCTTTTCTCCTTATTCTCAGCCTTAAGTAAATCTTCTGCTAAGAGAGTGGGGTTTTTTACTACAGACATCAGGAAAAGGGGTGCCACAAATCAAATCACCTCTGGGGCACTTGGAAGCCCAGCGGTTCAGTATCATGCTATTGCATGAAAAATACCATGTGGAAAAGACCGTTCATTTTCCATTGTCTAAGCATGAGAAATGAAGAAAGCATATTCGTAGCAACGAGACACAGAAATTCAGGATTTAACCTCCTTGCACAGTAATAATTGAAAAGAGTGTTAACACAAGTGACCCGCTGATGCAGCCTCTGTAGCTCTGGTCATTTTAGTGGCCACTTGCTGAGGAGCTACCCCAGTGTAGTTGCTGTGCCCTTAAAAATCCATTCTTTTTAATGAAACAATGTCCCTTGGTTAATTAAAAGAAATTAAGTTTATTCTAACAATTTGATAAATTTCAATCTGACAAAGTTTCAAAAACAATCCTGTGTCTAAAACCCAGTTTTTTAGGGTTAAACAATTTTCTGTGAGTCAGCTAAGAGTAATCTCCTGCTACAATCAGAGCTCTGGATAATGGCTATATTTCAGACATACATTATGTGCACTTTAAGCAGATAAGTGTTAGAAAACGAAGTTGAAATAGCCTTCTTGTGAACTGTGCTAATACAGAATGGGAAGGATGGTCTAACTGTGAAACTTGAACAAGGGGGAAAAAGAGATCATTGGAAAAACTTAATTCTGAAATGGTAAGTGTGCGTGAGGGACACAGGAAGACAGAATTATTACTATGTCCGAGCACTTCATGCCCTGCAGAAGCAAAGAGGGTAGTTTGGATCCATTTTCATTTACCTATCATGCCTTTTGAAGTGATGGAGTTTGGCAAGGATGTTTATGACTTGTTTAACAATGACTAAATGAGCCTTTCTGTTAAAAAAAAATCAAGTTGACTGTGAAAAGGACTCACCTTTCTCTCAGACATGACTGCTGTTTGATTGATTAGATTAAATGATGTCTTGAGACTAGCATAGCCCTCAGAGAACTGTCATTTACAGTACTTAACATTTATTCAATGAACAAAGATTATGCTGATCTAGAAAACAGTAAGCAAAAAAAATCGTGGGTGATTATAAAGATAAGTGTACCAGTATTTGATCTGGAGAGCTCTGATCTGTCTGCTCCAACATGCAGTGGAGATTTACACTTCCTCCCCAAATTTTCTTTTAGAGATATTTACTGTACCTACAGCAGGCTTTGCTGAAACTGCATTCTGAAGGATACATGTGATATGATTTGAAATCAATAAGATAACTCCAGTGCTTCATTTTAAAGATGAAACTTTATGAATTTTACACAAATTCTAAGTAAAACGCACTCATGCTGCAAATATTGCATAAATTGTTCCCCAATTTTATCTTGATTGGATGGCAACTTGTTAGCATCAGTATTTCCCAACACGTTTCTTTCATAACCATATGAATGACAAAGGCAAATGATGCTTGTTAAATATATACATTGATATTTTTTACCTTCTGTTGCTACTTGAGGTAATCTTAAAATATATGCCTCACCTTCAAATGTGACAGCTGTTTCGTTTCATTTCTTTTTAAGAGCTTCAACCCATATTAGATTAGTCAGTCTTTGGTGTTACACAGAAGCTGTCTGTATTTCAGGCTGCTAAAACAAAGAGTATTTTGTATTTAGCATATTAAAGTCAGCATATTAAAAAATCAAGCACAGTATCATCTTTACAATATAAAACGTGTGAATCATACGTTTTTTTCTGTCAAATGATGTTTGACAATCATCATACGATAATGAAATGTATAATTAATAATAAAAATGCCAACATCTGTTAGCTTGCTATTACAGACGGATTCTAAGTGTACTACTTGGAATATGTCATCATTAACTTAATATTAAAATCCTTTAAATACAATTCGTTTTCATTAGTTGCCAATTCGGGTAGGTACAAGGCATACAGAGGATGTTCTATTTTTTCCCTTTGTCAATAACCAAATTTCACAAATGCTTTTAAAACTGTTAAATTAATGTAAATGTCCTATTAGCAGATGAGTCTAGTTAGATGAATGCGTTGTGTTCAACTGTGATTGACTCAGCCTTTGCCTTAGCTAGGTTTGCCTGTTCAGGGGAGACCCCCTCTCTGGGGTCATGCTGGTTTGCCTGGCATCCTGCCTGCTAACCTCTTCAGTTGTTCTTTCTGCTTCCTTGCTGCCAAAGTAAAACACATTCAGGTGCTCGCGTAATTCATAGCTGCAATATGCAGGCCCTTGAGCTAATTTTATGCAATTATACCATGCATGTTTATAGCCCTGAGACACTCTCCTGCTCGTTGAGGAGAAAAGGTTCTGAGGTCAGGCTCCCCGGAGGCCTGATCAGCAACAGATGCCTTCACCGAATCAAAAAAAATGCCCCATGAATTTATACATACATACATATACATATACATGTATACGTACGCTTACATATGTACGTATATGTGTATATTTAGTACATTAACACTTGCCAAGAGAAATATTGGACACTTGGAAAATTGTATGGTGAACAAACAGAGGCTGTTGCAGAGAAGAAATTCCCATTTCTTATGTCATGCCATCTGCAGGGAAGGCCTTACCTATGGGGCAAACTGTGAGGGACTGCAGAAAAGCAACATATAAAGCAAGTCTGCCTATCTTTTAACATGCAAATTAAAGTCAGCCTCCAGTAGTCTGAAAACGCCCTAGGGATTTGCAGAGGCCATCTGAAAGCTGCTAAGCTTCTCAATAATGGGGGTGAAAACATCTGGCCATGGATGAAGATCTCCCAGAAACATCCCATTCTTCTGGTCACAGCTGAATTGGGAGGCATTTTGTCATTTTTGTGCTTGGAGTCTGTTGGTGGTGTGTGTCCCTATAGTCTTTCTCTGAAAAGTTATTAAGTCTATTGAAAGCAGCAGAACCAGCAGCTCAGCACATAGATGCACTTCATTTTGCTTTATGAAACTGTTACCTAAACATTTGTGATAAATTATAATTGTTTTTAAATAATCCCTACATTTTTGTAATAGTTGATGTTGCAAATTTGCATAGGAACAACGCATACAGCAGAGATTGATTACATTCTTCTTGTCATGCAATTGAAGCTGTCCACAAAATGTGCCCAGTTCTCCATTTTCTGCCTGGGAAGGGCTTGAGCTGAAATATTTTTCACATCCTTTTACTCTTCATTAAATTCTCCATCTACCATAAGCAGCTCTGCTTTAGTGAATGCAATAGAAAGCAACTATTGCTGGTTTTGTGGAGTTACAATATAAAATTCACAAGTTAGAATTAACGGATTGTAAAAATACACTAATTTTAAAAATGAAGACAAAAAGGAAAACCAGCGTTTATGCTGACCACAGAGATAAGACAGCTTTCTTCAGTTCACAGTGATGTTAAGGAAATTAAAATAATCAGTGAGGTTTTGTATGTAATTTAACAAGAAAAGCAATGCCGTATTTCAATATGATCTGATATTTCAATATGATCTGTAATAGTTCAGTCTCCTATGGTATCTTCTTTTTTGTAGCCTTCTTCCATCTGCAGCAGAAAGAGGCTGATACCTTCTAACGTGAAACTTTTCAAGCTAACCTGGTTCACTTTGATTGGCATAAATTTGGGGGTGCTCCCATGTGTAGCTGAGCTGGCCAACCTGAGGGAGCAGTAACCTCCAGGAGAGGGAAAGTAACGGCCAGTGGTATGGGTTGAGGGCACTCATCTCTTGAACCAGAAGGACTGGGACCTATATGTCTGTAAAATTCCTTCAGCTGAATGTATCAATCCAAATGCATATGGCTGAAGTTAGGTGAGATGAATCACATCATTTGTCTTTATCATTCATGTAAAGAGTGACTAATTTCTCCTGACATCACTGGGAGCTGCATGTACGCAGCCAAGAGAAGTTTAAGATCCAAATAATTTGTAACAGCTTTTGTGAACATGAAAACAAAAAAACCCCAACACTAAAAATAAACAAAAGAAATGGATGCAACAAGCAGGTTGCTCCTAGGCTTTGTTTTCACATGAACAGCTTCTTTGTTGTATGATTTGTATGTGACAGTAGGATGGAATAATATTTTCAGGCAGGCTGATGCTGTGTTATTAGCAGCAGGCCAGAGGTTTGGGGGTGGTTCCACTCCAGAAGTTTTTGATACCGGATAGTAATTCAGTCCTGGATATAAAGACTGCCTGATTCAATGATTATTGAAGCTATTTACTTTAATGAACTTTGGATTGGATTTTTTATATGAAAATATGGAGAAGGAATTTTTTTTTATTTAGTTTGGTTTTTTCCATCCTGATTTTTAAAAAAATCACAATTCTGGGCACACATTCTCTACTGCCTCCAGCGGTTTGTTACAGCCTGCCTGCAAGTTACTGTTCGCTCCAGGCTGCCAGTTGAACTGCTGTGGCAATGCCTCCCTCCTTCCTTTCAGCCAAAACAAATCCTTGCTATGCAAAATGTGCAGACTTGAAGGGCTAGAGATGGGAGGTGACTGTTGAAGAAGCTCAGCTGGCTGATTAGAGTAAGCCGTTACCTCCTGAACCAGAAATGGAAACATGTCCACATCTAAGTGAACAGACCAGAGACATGCTGAGGATGTGTGATTCTCCCTGTGCCAGACCCGGTTAGTCCCTTTTCCCACGGTCTCCTCCCTTCCATCACTTTATTCAAGTGGGAGCGGCTTGGTATGCAGCAGTTGATGTTGGGATTGCTACTGTTCCAGTATATGTGTGCTTTAAAAAAAAAAAAGGAGAAATTAAGACTAAAATCTGTAAAATCTCTGGTATTGCTAAATACTCTTTTGGCACATTTGATATATTACCCTTTAAACAGTCTAGCCAATAAAACATGCTCATTTCTAATGGTCATGAGCACCCTTTAGCTGACTGAATTTAGTATTTACTGAATGGCGAAAACTGGATAAATACAGCATTCTACAGGCAGATTGTGCTGAGAATGCACCCTGATACCACTGAAGTCAAAATCAAAATATACTGATTTTAATGGGAACAAGTTCTGACCCTTGAGAAATAGAAATAAGGGCAAAGGCAAATCTTTTAGGTATTCTTCAAAGAATAAGTATTATAAAACATAATACTTACTGTAAAAGAAAAAAAGTCATAATATTGCTGCCACAACTGTATTATATTCTATAGCAAGTAGAATATACTAATGCAAATACAGTATTTCCATTGGCCCATGTATCCACTTTATCTCACACATACAAGAACTGCATATGCCTAATAATCTGTGCTTTCTTAGTATGAGAGAAACTGTGTATGGTCTGGCTTCTTTCTTGCAGAAGAGAATCTATCCATTGCACTTCTGCCACTATCATTTTTACTTGTCTATCAAGTTCCCATCATGAAAAATGCAAGCAAAAGGGCTTTTTATTTCTACATTCTATATACAGAACTCTGCATCCTCTACCCTTTCCCTAGTCCAGTTATGATTGTTATATTAGATACTATTATTTAATCAGTGATTGAAATGTAAATAAATCCCATTTTCCCTTTGTGCTGTTAATGGTTATAGTGCATCTTTGCAGAGAGTTTTAGCACTTTAGAAGTCAATGAATAGTTTCTGTGCAGAAAGTGAAGCATTGCACTTTGAGGATGTATCATGAGCAGCTTGAGGATATGTTATAAAGCATCCATGAGGTCTGAAGTAGAAAGCCCATCACATGAGGGACTGTAACCAATATATCAGGTTTCATTTGTGGGTGTTTTGCAAACCACCTCAAATCTCCAGATTCCAGTGTCCTGGCAGTTCCAGAGTATTTGTATGATTGTTTTATTTTTCTTTTCTACCACTTCATACTGTTCAAAGATTTGTTATTCTCTCTATATATTCTCGTATAACAAAAAAACTTCAGTGTTCAGATGGAATCAACCAAAAGCATGCATTTACTAACAATTCTCCCGTTTGTCAAAAGTTTTGTTAAGGAGACAGACATTCAGGTGAGTAGGGAAAAGTGGACAGCTATGCCATTAAGAAATCTGCATTGCCTACTTAATATCACATTTGATCACTGTTTGTAAAATACAAACCATTTGTAGCTCTATAGCTCTTCCCTGAACATGCAGCGATTCCCAACCAATGCCATAGAATAAAACATACCAATGGACTAGCAGCTAAAATTAGTAATTTTGGGAATAACTTCACCCTGCGGATCCTTCCTGTAAGATTTTCAGATCTGGCTCCCCTGGAGGCAGGTTTGCAGCATGATTGTGGTTCTCCTGCTAGAAACTATGCAATATTAAAATAAAGGGACCCCTAAATGACCCACTCCCACTCTTGGAATGCCCCATCACCCTATCCCCTTTTCTCCCTCCCAAAGTAGATGTAGCTCATATTTTCTGATGCTGAATGTATTCAAATTGAAGACACCAATTTTCTAGGGCTTTTAGGAATTATCTCTGCTCTGAAAGGAGTCAGATCACATGCTTAAGTGGCAAAGGTTCAGCTATTTTGAGAGATGACACCAAGTACTACAGAGAGGTGGATGTGAAAGCAATCAGGCAAAGAATAGGTACATCAGCAAGATACGTTAGTGCCAGGCAAAGTTTCTGTCTGGCAACAGCAATGTGTGTTGCCCCTCAGTATCTGGTCTCAAGGAACAAATCTTAATTCATCTGGTAATTGGAAGACCCCCCTCTGATCAAATTTTGAAAACCACTATTCAGTAATAGCTGCGTGGGTAGATGAGAGGTTGGAGGTGCATTAAAATAAGATTTCCTGGGTGTTTTGATGTTTCATAACAAAAGCAGCAAGTATAGCAAACCACATCAAACTTTTACAGCTGAACGAATTAAAAACATCAGCAAGTCATCGGTGCACTAAAGTCCCTAAAGGTTAGTGAGGTGAATTATTTCCTCCTGGGCTTTAAAGACCACCACAAGTTGGAGGAAACTGGTCAATCTTCATAAACAGGATACATACTAAGAATATTTTCTGTACGTCTGAGTTGGCATGGCAGCATGGAGCCAAAAGCAGAGGCAGAAATAAGAAGTAAAGAGTGCCAGTATTCATCATTGTGGATTTATTTATTGCTTTGCTAGACCAATGCATGCCCTTTGCATGAAAGTGGTATTAAGTAAGAGATGTATTCATCATCTCCTTTGTTTGACATAAGATATGGATCTGGTCTAAAGACTGCTTAAAGGAAATTATTTTTGAGGATTAAGTAAAAAAACATCTTGGTTTGGTTTTCATCACGGCCACAAATAGCTAAGTAGAATAGCATTTAATTGGGCTGTAACTGACAGTGCGTTATATTCCCCTAGCTCCAAAGCTGCATCCTGGGCTACTTGCTTCTGATTCGGCCACACACATCTAGCTTATGATGGCTATTCAAAGACTGGATAAAGCAGTTAGCATTACTGTATTTTTTGAGTCTAAACTTTGTGATTACAGTTTTCCTGAGAGAGTAATATTTTCTATGTAAAGTATACTTTACAGTGTATTGGAATTTAACTACAAAGATATACACCTTCATAAGTACAGGCTATTAAAACAATTTACTAGTATGTCAACAAGTACCGATATGTACATAAAAACAGAATAATTTGGTTTGTTTTAATACACTGAGCCAATCCAGCAGTGTGTCGTCAAGTGCTATTGAGAATCACTTTCACTAACAGGATGACATGACTGGAATCACATTCACTGCACATCTTAGTTCTGTTGAATGATCCAGAGTTGAAATGAATGACTGACACTTTGTGAATAAAAGAATAAAGCAATTGTGCCATTCACACGGCACTGAGGGTGAAAATTTACTTTCATTATATTGGGTATTAAGATTCACTATATTAGAGTTCATTAAAGTAGGTGGGAGAATGGAACTCAGTGAATAATGAACAATAAGTCATTTATCAGGGAAATTTAGTTTTTCCTTCTGCTTGTAGAAAATCCATAAGCAGACCACAGCTGCTTCAGAAGTGTTCGCTATTCAAACCTATTTTAGAAATAGAATTTTTTTTTTCCCCAATTCTTAGCAGCTTGGATTGATTGTAATTTGTCTTTGAGGCTATAAGATACTTGTTAGTCATGTAGCATTGATTAGCTAGTTTGTCATATAGGTACATGATTATCTGTCTCCCTCCTAGTTGGACATGTTTGCCTTTGCCAGAGCAAATATCAGCATGTATACATGCAAATATAAATTTTTTCTTCACCAAAATCTCTTCAATGACACTTTGAAGGCCATTTACCATGAATGCTGGTGCCAAAAAAAATGAGGTTCCTTGAATTTTTATGAAATGTAAACAAAAAAATCTGGTGTACAAGCAAATCCATTTGAAATAATGACAATATTTGCAGAGTACTTTTGCAATATTTCACTTTCTTTACTAGGTTGTATTGATGAATATTCAAGTTTGAAAGAAATTAGATAGACAAAGAAGCCAAATAGTCAAAAACAGTAAGTCTGACATGCAAGATATGCAACAGATATGCAAACATCTGCGTTACAGTTTGCAGTGCTTTGCTACAAAAGGCATATTTTGAATACAGAGACCATGATGATATTTTTCACAACACTTTTTTGCGTTTATGGCTCCACTGAAGTCATTTTGCCATTAAGTGCAGTGAGATCAGTATGTTACCCAATACAATTGACCATTGTCCTTTGTAACAGCCCAGCGCACAGTGTTCTGCAGGCTTCCTCCTTCAAATGATAGGATCCCTCATGCCACATATTTAGCTTTCCTCTAGTAGTAAGTGCTGGTATCTGGTTTGAGATCAGTGGATTAAAAGCTTTACAGGAGTGCTGAGAATTATTATTATCTTAGTTATCACTATTTTTCAGAATTTCCCAGGAGTGCAGAAACTCTGGGCCTCTAGATTGCAGGGTCAGACAATGCTGAGTGCCTGACACTATAATAACAAGAGAATTCATTCAAATAGAAATGGTGGTTGCCTCCTACTAGTTCTGATAGCACTCAGGTAAAGGAAGGATGTCAGAGGATGCCTGTGGGAAGAGATCCATCTCTAATCAAAAGCCATCCAAAAAGTCAATAAAATTAATTTCTCATTCACAGGTGATAGAGGAAAAGGTGCATTTACAGTAAAATACAGATACTGAATCCCATTAGCAAAACAGCACACACCTTATACTTAAAAATATATAAAGCTCTCTTTGAATGCCTTGTCAGAGCTCACGTTGCCAACGGTTATGACTTAACTCTTTTATGTGACAAACATGCCTGCACACCTGGCAAGTAGCAAGCTGTGCTCTTAGACAGAGGTGGATTGGGTTACAAGGAGGGGGCAGTGCTGGGAAAGTCTCAGGAGGGATGTCTGAATTATTTTTTAAGAAGAAAAGCTTCAAATGGAAAGTGTAACCCAATGCTTTCTAAATGTGGAGGCATGCTTAAAGAGCAGTGCTATTTGGTTTCTCTCTTCTTTAGAGAAATTTAAATCCTCAATAAATAAATCCTGCTCTTCAAGTACTGAACAAATGAAAATCGCCTGATCAAACTTTAGAGAAGCTCCTGCTGTGCTTTCCAAGAGCAGGAGGGATGGGGAAAGAGCCAAACTTGCTAAAGGAGAGCTAAAGCTCAGCCTCTAGCACCCAAGATTACAAGGAGCTAAATTCTGTCCTTGGGATCAAACTCAGTGGAGCCAGGATAGCCTGGGTGTAAGCTGAGAGCAGAGCCTCACCTTCCTGGAGGAAGATCACAGTCAAAGCCAACGTGCTTTCCCGTAGTAAAAACAGCTACTTTCAGAATAAGAGTCTTTCTCACTTTGAAGTCTACACGCATGACAAGCATAGGCTTAGCAAAAGTAGACAAGGGGAGAAAGCCAGGAAAACAGAAAATTATTGGAAAATTTTTAAAGCACCTAATGTATGTGGAAAAATTCTTTCATGTTCTTGTGCAGTTGTGATCTCTAGGCACAGGTGTGAGCACAAACACATTCCCCCGCAGTGGAGGCTGTCAGCATGGGAGAGGAAGTAAAACTCTTCATGCTGATGAAATGCTCTTCTAAAACACTGCTGGCTGGGACATGTTCTTACAATATTTTTGCTTGAGTATGATCAGGTCTGTGGTCAGAGAAGTAGCAGGGATATGGGTAGGGCTCATGCAGAGCTGGTCAGGCCTCTTTCAACAAACAGTTGGTTTAGGGTTTATTTTTTTTCTGGAAAATGTCAGTCAAGCAAAAGCAATCCCAGTCCAGCAATTCAGCCGTGCCTGTTCGGTCTGAGGACTCATTGGAGCAGAGACTCAAATCTGCATCAGTGACACCGAAGGTGAATGCTCAAACTTGCTGGACTGTAGAATCCATCTCTCATTAAGTTTAATGAATATTTAATTATTCCTACAAATTGGAACAGCTCAAGAGTGACAGAGAAATTGACCAGTTCCTAGTAGTTAAAACACATATGTGGGATGTAAAAGTTCAGGTTTTGAGTCCTTGCTTTGACCCATTCTCGGCAGACTTGAGACTATGAGGTGGAAGATCCTAACCATGAAGCTTACTGGCTAATTCATTGTCAGGCCTTTTCTCTGCTCTTTTAGGCAAAAAAATTAAAAGGTAGAAGATGTAGTTCCTCCTCATACAGTAGAGGATCATTTGGAATCTCCCAAATATATGATCAATAGAAAATCTTTTACACTCCCCTTGTTCTAGGCAGCAGCACAAGGACATATTTATACTAAGCACAAGTAAGTGCTTCAGGTGCAGGGCAGCTAGGACAAATGCAAGGTCCCATCTTGCAAAAACCATACTTATGGTCTGGGATAAACTCAGCCTTGTGTAGAGGGCTCAGAAAATGGCTTCTATACTATTTGCTTCAGCTTTAAAGCCAAATAGGGGTTTAACTTTTTCACAGCAAGATCTTTTCCCCACATCCCATGTCCCATTTTACCTTCAATAGCAATTCTCTTCATTATTTTATCTGCTATCACTGTTTAAGATGAGCGTAGTTGGGGATTAAAATCAGGAAAGAGGCAGAGGTATATAACAGTGCTACAAGGCACACACAAACTAAACTTATTCTGCATCCTCTTATGGCCTTAAAGACTATTGAAAGAGGGCCAAAAAAGGTCCCACAAGAGTAAGGGGCCTTTAGTGTATTCTTCATGTTTCTCCCACAGATAATTTGGAAGAAATAGTGTACTTTTGTATGCCCCCAAAGTAAAATTACAACCAGCTGATGGAACTATCTCAGCAGCAACAAGGAGAGTCAACTCAGAAAGGCAGGGTTTGTTGCCAAATAACACAGATTGTTTATAATGAATATAAACAATTACACTGCTGACCAGATTTCCAGTACACTTCCATCCACAGAATATACAAAATACTGCTCTGGCACTGGTCTCCCAAATATTTGCCATATATTGAGCATTTTCAATGAATGAAATTCAGTGGAAATGCAACAGAGGGAAATCCACACCACACTATTCCCATTCCCCAGCATTTTTTGTTCCACATACTTATTTTTGCTTTTCATATTATAATCCTACGTAAGCAAAATGCTTCTTGATCCACCATGATTTCTCTCTAATCCACATTGATTGTTCTTGTCTTCTATGTAACAAGTTTAACATTGAGCACAGACAAGAAGACAAAGGAAGATGTTGTGGGAGCAGATATCATCACATTGCAGCTTCCTTGGCCATACTGATAAGTCTTGCCGTTTTTCTTCTTACCTCTTTCTCTGTCACATCTCGATGCAGATCTTGACAACGTGACCCATCTTCCCAGAGCTGAGACCATATGTAAATTGGTGATAGTACAGAAGAAAGGCTTTCCACTGCAACATCCACCCAAGTGGACTGAGCCTGGACACTGCCAAGCATTTACCTGAAAGCAGAAACTTAAGAGGTTTCTAGTGCACTGTAAATTTAAACCCTCCTAAGGGACAGTATTGAGGGAAAAAAGTGTCCACAACAAACAAGAGAAGAATCTTGCAAAAGAAAACTCCTTTCAAAGGTCTAGCAATAGAAATATATTACATATGATGTTAACACAGGTAATTTGCAAGAAAGGTCCATAAATCATCATTTCAATGGGTCATGAACCTCAAACTGTGCATTCAGCTCAGCAATTTCATTAGAGCAGAATAACCTTATTTCCATACAAAGAGCAGTCACGGTGCTAATTCTAAAGTAACAAATTGTTCTTTTGTTTCAAAACTTATTAGTACTATCACTGACAGATATGGGGAAAAAAAACCAAAACCAAGAAAAGCTGGCCTTTCCGATGTTGTCCACAGAGGGGAAGTTGAAGAATGATGAAGATGATGGCCCGCTCACTGCAATTTTCTGTTGGCATCAAAGGAATGTGTTTTGCTGGCAGAAGATAAGTTGCATTAGTTATTACTGGAGTCAAAAGCAAACTCTATGTATACCAGTTTGGAGCACAACTTCTATCAACTGCTTACAGATTTCAGTACTGTAGTTCCTGAATCACGTTGAGATGCAGACACCTATCAGTCAGGACTAGTCCACACAATGTCAACTTGTAAAAATAATATTCCTTACCCATAAATGCCTCTGACAAAGTTTTATAAATAATAAACAAGCTGATGTTTCCCAGTTGCTTGCTATATAAAATAATCATAGAATCACACAGAATAGCTGAGGTTGGAAGACGCCTCTGGACATCATCTAGTCCAACCCCACTGCTCAGAGCTGGATCAGCCAGAACAGGCTGCCAAAGGACTGTGTCCAATTGGGTTTTCAACATCTCCAAGGATGGAGACTCCACAACCTCTCTGGGCAACTTGTTCCAGCATTTGACCATAGTCGCAGTAAAAAAAGGTTTTTCCTTATGTTTAAATGGAATTTCTTGTATTTCTATTTGTGCCCATTGCCTCTTTTCCTTGGGCACTGCTGAGAAGAGTCTGGCTCTGTTTTCTTTACATCCTCCCCATCAGGTAATTTATACACACTGGTAAGATCCCCCTGAACCTTCTCTTCTCCAGGCTGAACAAACCCAGCCCTCTCCTTGTCTGGCAGATGCTCTGAGACCTTAATCATCTTTTTGCTCCTTCACTGGACTCAGTCCAGTATGTCTATGTCTTCCTTGTATTGGGGACCCCAGCACTGGATACAGTACTCCAGATGTGGTCTCATCAGTAAAATACACCTGTTAGCTACTGTGTCCTTATACTGTATTCACATATAGTCCCACATATCCCTTTTTTTTCCTTAGAAAGCTGCTTTTATCTCCAGAATGTTTTTCTTATAAGAAACAAGAATTAGTGTAGCACAATTACGCAAAAGATAGCTTTTCTCTGTGATTCCCTCAAACCACTCCCACCAACTTTATCATGAGTGTTAGGAAGATACCTGATTGGAGAGTTGTGGATTAAAGCTGCATCTGTCTTTCTAGAAAGCTGTATTTCTGATGCTGCCCCATCATCTTACGGCTACCCGTCTCCTTGCCCATTTCCACTTGCCATCCCATTGGGTTCGGGCAGTCAGCAACAGGCCATGAAGTTCTGACCCTCATCTCAGCTAAACTCACTCTTAATATTGAAGAGGGTTTTCAGTTTTATTGAGTGCAGACCCAGTTGTGCACTTACCAAAGCTGATGACATTGACTTTATCAAAAACAGGACTGGGCCTGTGATGCTGTGATTAAAGTTTCAGGTGAAGATACAAACTCTCTTGAAAACAATGAACTGTCATACAATATTGAGTATCAGCCAGTCAGTCAAGTTATTTTCTTGGGTTCCCTGTAAAACACTGTACGGCCTTGGGTAGAGCAAATATGAAGACTAATGATAAAGTATGATACATTTGAGTCTGGCCTTGAAAATCCGCAGCTACTGCAGCTGTGGGTGCCTTACACTAACTACATCCTGTTTATAAACAGCCAGCACAAAAATGTCATTTTTCTGATTTGAAGCCATTTGCTGTAGCCAAATATGTATTTCACGATAACAAAAGTGTCTGAGCCAGTTAGAATTCATTTCTCTCCCCCTGCAAATAAACAGTAATCAGCTCGCCCATTGGTGGCAGTTGCTCAGTCTGTATATGCAGCTCCATCTCCCTCCTGCTATGAATATGCAGATCTCTCCACTCTCATTAGTTTCTGAAGTGCCTCTGCTCACCCTGCTTGCTGTAGCTGGCATTTCTGAGCTGCTTGGGTGACAATACCACAGCTTATCACCCTCTGCTGAAGACAAAGGTAACTTTAAAAAGCATATAAAAGAAAAAAAAAAATACCATGCCACAAATTGAATAAAGCTGACTGTTGAATTTTGTGTCTTAGCAATGGATTTTCAATGCTAAGAAAGAGTAGTAAGAAAACACCTCTTTCAGATGGGTGGCTCTTATACGTAAGGACTGGATCAGGCAATAATTTTGTCCCATGCCATTAAGCCTGGTGGAGTGCATTTGCAGGGCTGGGTCTGAGTAAGGCACATTCTCAGAAACTAAGTTTATTGAATGCATATGCATAGGCTCTTCCTCTCAATCATAGTCTGCCTTCACAGCACCGGCTGGTGCTATGCCTTCTATGTTGTTCTGGTTTATTTTTTAACAAAAGATAGTTTAGCAGACTGCATTAAGTTCCAAAGACTATATTTGTGTTATTAAGAAAAACCTGAATCAACAACAACTTGTAGGCTTATATGCAGACTGCATGAGCAGATTTGTGAACGGTGTGTACGTGCTGATCTTGCAGAGATTTATGTCTGAGTGTAACCTCTCTCCCTTCCCCCCCCACCCCCCACCCCGCAGTACTCCCAGAAAAGTGGTTGTGAACCCACAACGTCAGTTAACAAACCACTGCGGTGGTTTAAGATATCACTGCTTTACTCTCCCCTGTTACCAGTCTGGTGTCAGAAATTTCCCCACATTTATTCAGCAGCATGGTCTCCAAGACTTCTCCCTGTTTTTCCTCTAGGCTGTCATGGATTTAAAACTGTATTAGGTTTAAATAGTTTAAGCAGGTGGTTAAGCCAGCTGCCTGATTTTGCCCAGAGAGCACGGGGAAGAGGCACGTGATCTATTCTGCCGGCAGAGTTACAGGGCAGTAATGGTTGGCAGAGGGGTGGTAAAAAGCAGCTGGGCCTGGTAATGAGCATCAGCACGCAGGAGGGGATGCGTGTGCTCAGCCTGAGCACCTGGTTGTGCACCAGCACTGGTGCTGGCAGACTCCTCTGCCCAAGCAGAACCCCAGCAGCTCCCTGGGACAGGTTTGGAAGTCCTCTGGCATATCTCATCGCAGGACTGGAAACTCTGGTCTCAGTCAGGAAAACTGCTCTGATCATTAATAACGCCAGTCTACGTCAGTGGGCCTTAAATGCATGTTCAAGGCTTAGCCATCTGCAGATGGAAGGGAACATGTCCAGGGAATTTCACTAAGCCACAGGACTTTGCACTGAAGCAGGTACTGAATGCTTACACGGTCTGCTCCATCCACTCCTTGGCGGGACGCAGCGTCTGACAAGCAGGTGGTAACAAACAGCTTGAGGAAATTGCTGCATCTGCTTTGTTAAGTGAGCATGTGTCTGAGCCCTGAATCCATCTTTCAATCAAGCTTTTAATAGGAAGATGTAATCCTGAAAATGATATTTCTGAATGGGACCCAGTAAGGAATAGATGGAAACGCAGGCATGGTTTAGAGTGAAATCAAAACAAAAAAATCAGTCGAAGTGCTGTAAAAAAGTCACACAGTGTTGAAGGCAATCATAATTGCACCAGTCAATTATGAAACTGTAAACTGAAGTTTGAAACTGGCCAATCTCCCATCTAATTTCCCTTGCAAGGTTGAGTCTCGCTTGAACAAAGAAAATCAACAATAAACCAAAGAAAAATCATGGGGAGACATGGATCCAGTGTTTACATTGCCACCCCTTTCACTGGGCTATGACAAGAGAGAGACTAGAAAAAAACAAATTGTAAAATACAATTGTGTCTTGCTATTCCCCTTTCAGGATTGATGAGTAATAAAAGCAATTAGCCAGAAATGTTTTTAAAACTTGTCAAATACATTATTTCATAAATCATGTATCTAGTCACAAACTGTGTGAGCTCTGAAAACTACCTCATCATTTTAAAACAACTTGAAAATCTCATTTCATCCATTGATGAATCACCTGCCCGCATTAGCAATAAACTGGCACAAGCAAGACAGAGACATTTTTATCCTTCACATCCTGTGAAGTGCATTTCAGGACACTTAATCTTTGCTGAATTTGAGCAAAGGCAAAAAAGGCACGTGTGAGTGTGTGTTTTGAGACAGTGGATGCATACACATAGGTTTGGGGCAATTCTCTACATCTGTGCGAGCTCCCACTCTGGTTTCTCTGCAAGGATTCTCCTCTGCATAGGGAGCTGTGGAGGCCCATAGGCACAGGGAAAGCTGAATCTCTCCTCTCGAGTGATCCCCAGCCAACCTGCAGCTTCTGAATTGGGAAAGGACCCACTTAGTCCTTTAGGCACCCAGAAAAAGAAATTATTATAGGTCAAACTTTACCTTCTTATAAACAGCAACTTTAATCTTAAGCAGGTAGGTAGTTCCATGCAGACAGCTCATGCAAAAAACCTCTGTCACCTCCAGTAACCCAAATGTATCTCCTTTAGAAGAGGGCCCTTCCTCCACCCACCCAGATGGCACTCATTGAGGTTGAGAAGCTCATTACCCTCTCATTCACCTTCCTCCCTCTTGCTGTAGGCCTTGACAACAGCTGAATTTGATAAAAGTGGGAAGAACTTTAAAGTCCATATTTATTTAACTCTTTGTGTAATTGCAAGAGTGCTTGTCCTGCACAGTTAACCGACAGTGGCTTTCAGACCTGATGGACACTTCATCTGGCAAGTGTTTTTTGCCCCGTATACTGCTTGTGACCACGCATTGTCACTTAATTAGACTGAAATTAAATAAACTGATCCAATCCAATTCTCCAAGGTTATGGACTCATATCTGTGTGCTGGACTGTAGTAACTGGTTGCTTTGCGCTGCCAGGGGATGTAAATTGTGTACTTGGTTTGGTGCCTACACAGCGTGTACTGAACTCCTGCGTGGTCCTCAGGGAGTCCCTAAACTGTGGCCAAACCCAGCTTCACCAGGTACTTTTCCAAAAGAAAAGTTAAATTCTCAGTTCCTTGCAGTCTAAAGTACAGTCATTCACAATACATCTATGAATCATGGTCAGTTCATGGTGCTTCTATTATCTATTATCAGTAAGCTGATTACACTTCTGTGCTTTTTTTTGCAATATACTCAGTGATGTTTGCAGATGAGCTGACTGGAAGTATGATGTCTTGGTGAGGGAGAAACAGTTCACAGAGATGCAGTGGTTTTCACAAAAATTTCAGCTGGAAAAGATTTGGATCTAGGAAGAAGGGAGAGGAAGAAAAAAGAAAAATAAGTCTTTTATTCAAAATGAAATATCCAAAAGTACTGCTTTTGGTGCAGAGCTGAGTGGGAACCCGCTCCTAAACCTCAGAAGTTGCTGCAAAATGGAAGTATTACCTGCTGGATCATTTTCTCCATTTCATAGATTGAGAATGTCAGGTCTTAGCTGAAAAAGGAAGCCAAGTCTTCCCATCTTGAAGTCAAGGCCCACACTCTCTCTTGCTTTCTCCTGAGCATTGTTCTGGCTCATCTCTATTAATTCACAAGAAGCCATACCATATATTAATAGACAACTTGGCCTTGGAATTTATTTTGCAGGAGATTTTGTTATTGCCTCATAAACATAGAGCTCCCTTAAATTGTCACCAAAATACATCACCATAAAATTACTGAAGCAATAGAAGAAAAAACTTACAGCACTGCTACACCAAATTCTGCTTCAAGCATTATGCTGCTCTTCTATGAAATTCACTGTACTTGCAGGGATCTAACAGCTATGCCATCTTCTTTCACTGACATGGGTAGTCCAAAAGAAGCAATCACACTTTCAGCAAAAGATGATTTAATTTCCATGGGACTATGGGCTCCAATCTAGTCGGACCATCTTAACTCTTCTTATGTGCAGCCAGCACTAACTGCTGATCTTCGCTACTTTGCACTTTAGATAGACATTTATGTCTGAGTAAAGTAGCTGTAATTTATATCTGAGTAAAGCAGGGCTCTTGATTTGGAAGCACTTTCCATGGGTGTAAATGACAAGCCCAAGGCAGCAGCAAATCCAGCCCAGGAGATAGAGCTAGTCCATTCCAGGGAGGAGGGGAAATGAGACTTTAATTATTGTGATCTGTACCGTGTAGACATTAAAGGCTGTGTGACACTTTGCAGGAGAGGAAAATTTTGTTTTTGCTGAGCCACGGTGCCTCGGTTCCCACACCTGGTGTGCAACATGCAACGCAAGCAGGGAGCCCTGCACACGCCGCAGGTGGAAGCATTTCCATGAGGCTTCCTGCACCTCACTTTGTGAAGGGTTTTGGGAACCTCCCAGATGTGCAGACACAGATGATGTTATGATATGAGCACTGCAATTCTCGGTAAATAAACTGTTGGAAAATGGCAGTACCAAATTAAATGGCAGTACCAAATTAAATGGCAGTAAAGCTTTTGTTGTTTCAGTTTTATGCAGGTTTTAAGACAGAATCTGTGATGAACTGCATTGTGTATGCCTGCACCAAAATAAAGAGGGTAGCATGGCATATAAATAAGTTTAGCATTAGACCAGTATCTTTTTCAAATTATGACTCACTAACAGAGTTTTACAGAAATTTGATTACAATTTTACTGCATGGAGGACTCTTTGCATCTGTTTTACAGATATCCACCTTTTAAATTTTATTTAATTTGTATTGATTTTTCCTGCACTTTCATAAGCAGGCATCACACATCTGAGCACACACAAAAATGATTACTTAAGTGATGATTTAAAAATAATGGATGTACATTAGCACATGAATGATTAATTCCTTTTTGTGAGTACAAGCATCCAGGCTATGGCTGAGTAAAATATTGATGGTACAAAGGAAATGAGCTGTTTCTTAATTTAGTTTTGTTCTGGTAATGTGTAACTAATGTTGTTTCCTTCTAGCAGTATGCATTTAGTGACCCTTTTAAATTTTAATACCTAGTGATAGCTAAACTAATAGCTTCATGGGACATATAAGAGGGGATTTTGAAAAGATGCAGATATAGTTTACATGCATTAATTTGAGACTTTCTGTAACACATTTCATACAAATAGGTACTACAGAAGAACCTAGATAAAGTCTCCGCACACAGGCTGGCATTTCACTAGAAAGCTGAGGCTTTTTTTGCACAAGACACATTGAAAGGGGGAGATTTCATTGTCATATTAGTCTCGTGAGGCTGTGGCATATGAATCCCAGTTCATGAAGGCCTGATGCTCTTGTGACGCACTTGAGAGTGTGGGGATTTGTGAGACTAGTACAAAATGAGAGCAGGACTGCTCTTACCACCTGATACTTCTGCCTACGTTTACACTAAATGTAGGGGGACCTGAGCACTGAGATTAACCCTGTGCTGGACTCCTACAGCCCGATTCAGAGATACCTACATTGTGGTTTCTCACTGTTCCCACAGATGTTGAAGTGCTTCTGGAAGTTTTTGCCATGACTACAGCAGCCTGAAGTGTTTTCCCACATATTTGCTGGGAAATGCCACAGTGGGGAGAAAGGCACTGAAAGACAAGCACTACTCGCATGGTCCTGCCCACACCTTCATTGCAGAGCATGGCAGGCCAGGCTCACCCATCCAAAACTTAAACCTGGTGCCTGGTCGAGCAAAGCAATATGGGCTCAAAATCAAATACAAATGTATTAAATATTCTATAGATGTGGCTGGGAAGCAATGCATGTAAGGACACAGGTTATGGTAGAGCACAGCTACAGGCTTTGACGTTCTCAGATGGGAATACAACCTTGTTACTCAAGGTTGATATACAGACTGAATCACTGGCACTGCCTCCCCGCTGCCCATCTGTTAGAATGGCACTTTGCCCACCGACATGGTGACGTGCCAGGTTTCATTTGAAGTAGGTGCCTTCTAACAATGGGTTTAGAAAGCAGCCTGTTGAAGACAGCAACTGACACTTCTTTCTTCAATAGGCTATTTTTGGAGTGGGAACACTTGCTGGCAGCAAGTGCAAAAGGCCTAAATCGGCTTGTGTTAGTCAGCTGCAAAAAAATCTCATTTGCTACAGTAACAGAAGGTTTGGGCTAAAAAGTAAAGCAATTGCTTCCATTTGCACTTGCTGGCCTTGCATGGGTATGTTTATTGTGGCTACTTAATCCCACTTTACCAAACTGCATGGCAATTTGCAGGTGAGAAAGGAAAAGGGGGAAGAGGAACAGTGTATTGCTTTTGAGACAAGAAAGGGTGCTTTTTTATTTAATTTTAAACCATGATCCTTTGATATTTTCCACTGCTGCAATGGATATTATATGGTAATCCTGCCAGGACATTTTATATGTGAGGAAGAGTTTGAGGGTTGGTTCCCTAGGATGACATTTGAAAAATATAGTTCACATTTTTTTCCTTTGGCAACTGAGAGAAAAGAGGGATCTTCATGCAGTCCCAACAAAAATCAACAGGATTTCTGTCATCAGGTCTTTTGAAAGGGTTTTGAAGATCCTAGGGAAAACATAGACTTTGGCTCTGTTGAAAGTCCATGAAGGGGTGTAGATCAGAGAGCAAGTTAACACGTGCAGTTCTCCCTGGTGACATTCTGGATACAGGATGCCTGAAACGTGGGCAGGGTGTAAAACCACACAGCTTTAAGAGCAGCCCAGATGGCCAGCAACCCCAGGAACACATGGACACGTGCTATCCTGATCCTTCTAGGAAGGATTTTGAATCTAAATTGTCAGCCTGACATCAGTGCCATGACAGTATTGATGGGCAGGAGTGATATATGATCCACCTTGCAAAGAGCTACTCACTTGGGTCTGTAGTAAGGAATAATATGGCCTAACATCCCTCTTCTGATATGTCCAAAGCTCACCTGAGCTTGAGTCCTGGTGATGTGATGGGAGTCTGAGCTTGACCATGGCTCTGACCTGCTCTCAAAATCACCTGTCTCCTGGCTGAGCATTGGACAGTCTGCTTTCTCCCCCCTCTGCCTCTACTGTCTTCCCCGGACTCCGCTCCCTTCTTCGTCGCTCTGCCAGGACAAAGCACTGTCCTACCTGGCAGTGCACTCCAAGCCTGGGGCAGTGCAGGGGGACTTGCCAGGTGGCAGGGTGCCAGCTAAGCCTGTGCTTCATGCAGCTGGGTCCCCCGTACCACATATGGAGAGTGTTTCTGTATGGTCTGGCTATACGAGGAGGTGGAGACCTTTCCATCCCTCTCTGGTTTACTGTTGAGCTCTTGGCCTGATGCACATACATGCCTAATGATGACAGGAAGAGAAAGGACCAACTAGGCGTTCTCCACCAGCATGCGAAGTACATATGCACAAAATAAACAATCATTGAGATTCTTCTGAACACAGGAAGTTATTCAGGCAGTATCTGAAGTACTCAGACAAAATATCCAACTCTGAAACAGCTTTTGATAGGAAAGCTGAGAATAACCCGTAGTTATCTTTGGCTACAGGACAGTAGAGACTTTATTATAAAATGATTCATTTGCTATAACATGGCTGCTAAAATCCTGGCACCTTGTTATGCAACTAATTAAAAAAAGTCAAATCTGTAAAAGGAGCTGGAAAACTTTGGCTGGAGCCACAAATACTGTTTCTTCCATTGCTTGCCAGATAGAGAACCACTTTTTGTGCCCTCCTCTTATCCACAAAGACACAGAAAAGAGGAGATCTGTAGCTAACAGCCACAGCAGCTATGACTGCATCACTCCAAGCAGCAGAGGGAATAGAGCGCCTGCAGCAGTCTCTGTGCTTTGCCAAGAATGGAGATGTCATGGCTTACTTTTTTTTTAGCCATGTCAGATAATAGTGTTGGCATTCCTACCTGAGCCTGTTTTTCCAAGTCAAGCACCGTCCAGCGGATTTAGTAATAACTTGATGATCACTGGTTGCTTCTTTGTTGTATATTTTTGCTATGTTAATTCTTCCAGTATGTGCTGCAAATAGGAGATTTTGTGGGATAGAATAGCTGCCACTGCTAATTTATATTGCCTTGAACCCAAAGTGCTTTCTACACTTTTGACCCCCCACACACCCCTCTTCTAGACCAAGCCTTCTCCCTGACAGCTCCTTTGCATGGCTGTTTCCTGCATGACTTGTCACAGACAATGGTATTTCCCCAGACTCTGTAGAGCTTTGCATCACTCAAGATTAGTGGGCTGACATGCACAGTCATACAAGCAGCTGGCAGACTGTGATCAGTGAAACAATGTGGGGATGAAATGGGCCACCTATCTCATTGTCACCTACTGTTACCTCAAAGGTGAAAATATGTCATCTTGCACCCACCAAATCAAGACAGTAAGGTGTGTCCCAGAATCAGTAATACGAAAGCGGCTCTCGGACATGGTGCACCATTTCAAATGTTGATGGGGGGAAGGAGTAGCAGTAACTCCAAAGGATCAAAGCCACATGCACCCACTTTCACCTCTTAGTTTTGATAATGTGGTATATAGAGAATAATTGTTTGTACTCACCTTCTGTAAGTGGAAATTTTCCTTCTGCACTAACATGCAAAGCACAGAACAGAGAAAAGCAAACCTTTCATGGATGGCTCTGTTATGGCTACTCAGTAGAAAGGATTTTGCAGCCCACAGCTAGCACACAAGAAGGAACACTGAGGTACACCAAAGCTAGAAGTCATTTCTTCAAACAAACTGCAATATTAGATAAGGCCATAAATGCTGAAAAAATAATTAAAGGTATCCACCTATGCCTCAAGAACAAAATATCCTAGGCTAAAGTCAGATACTGAGATGTCAAGGGGCATACACTAAACAGAAACTCAAGTTAACATGCCAAAGGCAGCAACTCCTTTCATTACTGATTGTATGTGGGCTATGAACTTTCTGTATGTGTCACAGAGGTGAAAGCAAATAGTTTGATCATCTTTCTTCAAACCTAGGATGAGAGTCTACCCTCTTGCTGGTTAGGAATGTACTGGAGAAATGTAGTAAGGCTTTATTTCAGAGTTCAAGCAGACACAAATTTACAAGCAGTTTGTTTACCTTTCTATTCTTAGGGATTACTGGCATTAACTATTTTCTAAGCACCCTCCCTACATCAACCGTGAATAATGTCTGTCTGATCCTTTACAACTGTTTTACTGTCACCCAAATGAGGCAGGTTTTTGGCTCCCGAGTCAGTGTTAGGCTAGACAGCTGCTTAGCTGTGACAGCCCAAGGAGCTACCTCAGGCTTGCCCAAGGGAGATTCAGACTGTACTAAATTACATTCTTAGAGTCTTATTTAAGGCCTTAATCCATGGAGTTATATTTGGTGGGACAGTGAAGGAGCAAGGTTTATGTGTGTCTGTGTGAGTCTATACATGCATGCATGCCTAACTGCTTGTTTTCTGTAATACTAAAACCTCCACGACTATAAAATGTCATCAGCTGGTACCTGTGGACTCACCTTTGTGTAGGATGTGATTGTTGGTATATGAAGCCAAGCTGTTTCATGTTGGATTTTATGGACTCTGGAATGAGTAATGTGATACTAATCTATAGATAAACTAATCTGCTGTTATTTATAACCAGTGAGCAATTACCTCATCGCTTAACTTCAAGTTTTGAGATGTGACAGTTACAGTAGATAGTAGCTTTACTGTAGCTCTGAGCTGTTTGGGAATCTGTATGATTGGCTAAATTTCTAAGGGAATATTTGATTTACCTTAAAAAAAACCATCAATCTTGTCTTTGGTCACTCTTACTGATAGGGAGTAATTTTTCTTCTCGGCCAGGACATAAAACACTTAAAGTCTGAGCCCAGTGAAGTAAATAAAAAGATAAAATTATCATCTGTTCCCATCCTACATTATCTTGTAATTTACACATAAATAACAGTGAAATAATAGAATGTTTTCAGGCCTGTTCCTGTTCTGAAGGTCACTGGGTCTCTATAGGACAAGGGGGACTCATCACACAGAATCAACTACAGGATTAGGTAATCCCCTAAAATGAGACTGAAAAGTGATTTTGTGTTACAGAAGTTGCTATATATAAATAGATAACATTAAGTGTCTTGTCATCTTGTGATTACATGCCATGAACATAGATTTGTTACTAATACATCTTTTCATCTGTCTGTTCCTGAAAAAGGCAGCACGTTTTACTACTAGTGAGGAAAAGTGTAGGTAAACACTGTGGATGGTGAATCTGCACTGAGTAGCAGTATGACAAATGAAATTTTGGAAATTAAAATTGTAGGCTGTGAGGAAGATCACCTATTAATCTTGGAAGTATGCCATTAAATCTAATTACAGTACTTTGTTGATATTACCTTAGATGTTTGAAATTAATTCCCCATCAAATGATAGGTGATGTAATATACCTAACTGAAAAGCTAATCATCGTACAGAAAATGGAGTTTTCTTGTTTTCAATGATTCCTATAGACATTTAAAGTGCTGAGGGGAGTTAGCAACACCTATCACTCTACACCTGGCCCCAAAGGGTACCATGGCAATGCCTTCAGCTCGGCTTTTCTGTTCCCAGCTCTCTGCCCTGTACAGCTGTCCCTCTCTGGGATTTTTTTTTTACAAGATTATTCTTTCGTAAGGACCAGGAATTAATCACATTTTACTACTGTGATGATCTTTGCAGGAAAGTGCCATGGCCAGAATTGTTGGCCTGAAAGAGCTGGTTTTTCAAAGTTAAGTCTGATGGGGAGCTTGCAGGCAGGAAAGACCAGTTTTACAAGACTCTGCCCAGCTATGTTTATTGCTTGAATCCCTTTTATTAGCTTTGACATACAGTCATCCAGATTTCACTCTAAGCACATTCCAAGTAGTAAAATACACAGGACAACACATTACAAACATTGTGTCTATGTCTTTTCTGTCTTTGCTCATGCGGGGTTCTCTCTGCCAGCCCCACAGCCTCAGCAGAGGAGGAATTTCTGGCCTTCCACTGCCTCAGGATCATCTGCGCAAGATCCCACATGATCCCCGCTGGCTGACCCACGCAGTATACTGCCAAAGCATTAAAAAAATTATTTGTTTTCCAATTACTTTTATTAATTACTGGCACATCTTCTCTACCTCCCCAGAGGTAGATAGGGGAACTGGAGAGCCAGCGTACTGAATTTCAGTCGGAGTTTTGCCTAAGTGAGAACTGAGAGCAGCTATTAGACTTATCACTTAAATATTCAAGACAGAGATAGTGTTCTTTATGCTTCTCAAGGTAAATTGATGTCAGATGATAGTTGGTGGGCATAGAATAGCAGTGTGGACCCATTTCTTACACCAGCTGGAAAGATAAATGACAAGAGTGGAAGCATATGCACATGCTGATCCTATACAGAGCCAGGATAAAGTTGCCAAGTTCGGATGCACAGCCCATCAGTGTTAGCAGAAAATTATCACTACGCCTTCAAGTGACAGGCATACAACCTGAGATTTCTACACATCCCTCTAAATGAGGAGGCAGATTAGAAAGATATAAAAAAGGGAGAATAATGATGTTAAATT
The DNA here is from genome assembly GCF_018139145.2 of Gymnogyps californianus. Lineage (NCBI taxonomy): Eukaryota > Metazoa > Chordata > Aves > Accipitriformes > Cathartidae > Gymnogyps > Gymnogyps californianus. Next base: position 11,905,941 of record NC_059481.1, read on the forward strand.
GAAGTTTTGACAGTCAGAAATACTTTAAAAACAACTCTCAACACAGTACCCAAGAAGATGCTAAAAGAAAGTGTTGAAACTCTTTTTGTGCCTTCCCATATTTTACAAAATGCTAATTGCGTAAAAGCACCTCCTATAATTTTCTGACAACTGACAAGGGTGAAAAGGGGGGTTTCACGTCATTTGGAAAATATGAGAAAATTATTTTCTTTCTCTTAAGCATTATAAAGAACTACACTTACGCGCTACCTGAATTGGATACTATTTACAGGGATAAAATTACGAGGTCTTTTCTTAAACTTACCACTCTTTATACAGTAAAACTTGACTTATAACCAATTATTTGCCTGTATCAACACAGCACAGACTTGTTATATTAGCAATTTGCTATTTTTAGCCTATTGGTGTAAATCATGAGCGACAATGCTCTGAAATGTCTCACTTCTGACTTGCGTTGATACTGCTACAAGCTCAGGACTCAGAGATGGAAAATGGTTGGCTCAGTTTTATTGCTTTGCCAGCCAAACACTGAGATTTTCACCTATATTTCCCCAGGCAACAAGGTTTAGGGTGATTGAACAGGGGTAGGATCTAAATGCACTCCAGGCAGATTAAAGACCCATCTTCTTGGGATCTAAACCATGGGGTATGGGGGTGAATAAGTGGCTACAAATAGGGCAATAACTACAGTAAGCGTTCGTGGAGACTGGATGCTAAAGCCAGGAACAGTAGGCATCCATCTAACAGAGGTGAGCATTAGAAAACACGTAATTCTGCATCATGCAGGCTAACAGTGGAATACCGTAATGAGCTATCAGTTTCAGCTTATGTGGCTTTAACCCTGTCCTGGTGATGAGCTGTGAAGCATTATAGTTTGAGCTTCCTATTTTCTACATTTATATTCTTAAAAATCCAAAGGAGAGAATTCTTCACCAATCGATAGGGATGAAAAGCCTGTTTTTCTTGGAAAATTGTTCTACATTTATTCACATACTATACATGCGTGCCCTGCCCTGTGCAATGGCTCCCCAGACACTGAGAAGGCACGAAGGCACATAAAACCAGAGCTGTATGAAAATAACTTTTTTAGGTTGTTAACAGAAACTAATATTATCAGGCAGACTAATATTTACCCCTGCTACGGGAGCATTATTCATGAATAGCACCTTAAATTGTCCAACTAATTTTATGCACTCATAATAAATAAATTCTATTCTCTTTTATTATCAAACTTAATTACAGTAAAGGTAAGTCATAACATCCGCACTTTGCAACTTAGATTTAAGGACAGTGAATATAAAAAACTGTGCATGCCTGCTTCATCGGAAATTATGTATCTGATCCACATTAAATTACCTACCAATTCCTCTGTACAATGCCATGCAGTAGGCAGATGTCTGTATGACTGGTGAAATGTGGTGATTTTGGAGGAAAAAAAAGAGGAGGGAGAAGGAAAATATTTAGCTAAAATATAACGACTCTTAGGATATAACATCATCACATCCTGGCACTACTGTGATTTGACCATCCTTCTGTAACTGACGTTTGCTGTTTTTATTGGAAATGACACAGCTTAAATGAACATGTCCTCAAAATAGAAGTTTCACATTTCATTCAGAAGCCATCGTGTCCGTGCGTTAGTGTGCTGAGTCACTGATTCAGGTCTGGCTCAGGCAGAGGGAAACCATCAATACCATTTTCCTCAGCACTTGGTATTTCCTAGGGATGCGCCGTTTGAGCAAACTTTCCTGGGCAACCATGCTCTGAAGGTGGTTTCCCAAATGTGCAAACTGCCCTGCACTGTGTGCACTTGCACTTTCTTACCAAATCACCCTGTGGCTGAAGTTGTGATTTTAATGAACGCTTCTGCTTGCTGAAATCAATTCAGCCTTGGTTATAAACCCAATGGAGGCATTCAAGCAGAATGAAATGTTTGGTTTAAACACATATTAGTTTAGTATTATCCATATTTTAATGAAGCAAAAACTCAATTTGTTGTTCTAACAGATGGTGGTTCTTTTATCTGTATGTAAATTTTGAATATTTTGCTTACATTTTCAAATTTGTGAACAAGGGTTGCTTAAGTCTGTAAAACTTAGAGCGGGAAAAGTCCTTTACACAATAGGAATAATCCATAAACTATACCTATGAGATAGGGTGAGTAACTGCTATCATTACCATCTGGTACACAGGGACAGTCTCATCGGAGCCAAAGCTGGTCCCCGGGCATTCCTGGCTCTTGGGCTGACACTCAGTCCTTTTTATTGTGCCTCTGTACTTTCAGATTCTGCTGATGTGTTTCTTTTACAAATCAATCATTCTAGGGGTAATTAACATTTAAAAGCCAGGTTTCTTTTAATTCCATTAGTATATTTGTGACAAGAAATGTGTTGGCAGAATCCAAAGGTTAAGAGTTACAATGAAGAACAAGTTTTAGGATAAATGAATGTTAAGGCCTAAAATAGCCTGACAATACCCCATTAATCTGCACACTATTGACACAATAGTGGTCTGTTGTGTCAATGAGGATTTAAGAAGCTTTGCAGCACATGTTACTGATAGTTTATCATATCAATAGGAGCCTGCATATATTTGTGTTGAAAAACCTGTGGCTGTGTAATTCCCTGACTCCACACATATTGCAAGTGCACATACTTTAAACCTTTACATAAAGTGGTTTCTAGCCATGCAGCAAATTCTGAAACTATAATAAACTACCATATTTAAGTGTAGACACAAGATATTAGTCTTGGCTATACCAAAATTCTCTAAAATGCTGTACTTCAAACCGAAACCCTTTGCCCTACAGGAATGCAATCTGATTCTCAACATTGTGTCATCTGCCTAATTGAAGCAGAAGGAGATTTAAACCATATTAATCTCTCATCCTGATATATAGAAGCCTTGAGTCAGCTTGTGGCTGGGATGTATAGTGGGGAAGAAAGGTCCCTTCCCAGAAGCAGACCCTCTCAGAGCAGAGGGAAGCATGCAGCCACAGCCCAAGCAGATGCCACAGGCTGTGCCATGCTTCCTATGCCCCCGCTGTAGGTAGGGATAACCGAGCAGCGTTGCTGAGTAATTTCTACATGCCAGTCACAAAAAGGATGTAGCAAATGAAAATATGGGTGGCTCTTCTAGGACTGCAGTTTTTCTGGCTGGCACCACCATCAGGCATTTAAAAATCCAAGAAGCAAATCCCACATTTGTAATGCCCTGGTGTGGGCAGCTTGCACCTAGGTACCCATACCCTCTATAAATCCACACAACAGTGGGTCTGCTCCGAGGGTTTGACTTACAGTGAAAAGGCCACAGAGCTATTCTGTGAACCGAATCCTTCTCTTGGAGGCACTCTAAGGTTTTTGTCCTCAGCTTGCAATTTGATTCCTTAGGAAGCAAGTAGTCCCTACCGCAGCATTTCCATGCACCGTGCAAATTTTGATGGTTTTCAGATTAGGGCTGTTTCTGAGAAAGAGAAAATAATGTCCTTACACCTTTAACCAGGCAGCAGCTCCTGGGGTGCAACATAGCCTTGCCGTGTTTGCTGTGAGGAAGCCCATAATGATCTCGCCTTTAGCCTGTCACCACTAGGAAACATCAGAGAGAGACAGCCAAGGGACTGAGTTGCCAAAAACGTCCTATTCCCATGGCTGAGAGATTTTGTTGGCACCATCTCTAAAGAGAATTTACTATGGGCCAAATCCTGGCGCCCTTGCTTAGATGAATCAGTTCTCAAGAGACAACACTCCCGCTGTGAGTGGTGCGTGCGTAAAAACCTGCAGGATCAGCCCAAAATATTGCTTGGGAGTATCAAGCGCTTGTCTTCCAGAGGGGCGGGAGTGCTGTGGGGAGCGACCTGCCCAAGGACTTGCTGTGGAGGCAGTGCACAGCTGAGGGGCAGGAATTTGGGAATTGCATGTGAATGACAGAGATGTTGCCCCAGCAAAAATCTCTAAATTATTTTTACTCAGAATTTTTCTGATTTCCCATAAAACAAGCACAGATGATACAGTTTGGCAAGTAATCCTTTTTTTTTTTCTTGCAGGGGCATCCAAAATACTTCGTAGCACTTTAAGCCTTAATTAATTTATCTTTCATGTGAAGAAAAACGAATTAGTGACAGCTATTTCCTGGACTTCATTTCTGGGATTAAACCCTTTGTTTCTGGAATATCTGAGGGGATTTTGGACAGGCACTTAAAAAGATGTCATTTCAAGGACATCCCCCCCCCCGCCCGCCCCCCCACCACACGCGAAGTACTCGTCTGCAAAATTGAGTCTCATTAGCCTGCAAAATTGCATTGCTCGCAACGACTTTTTCTTTCGAAGCAGAAATGAAAATTTCTGCATTATGGAGCGAAGGTAGCGTCGGCGACGAACAAAACGCCTTCTTGGAGGCTTCGCCCCAGCTGTTTACCTCCGCGGCCGCCGAGGCGGGATGGGCACGGCGTCGGAGGCAGGGGGGCAGGTTTGCCGAGGCGGTTTGGGAGGAGTAAAACTACAGGCGAAGTTTGCCCGAGCTCCGCGCACGCAGCCGCGGCTGGGGCCGCGCCCGGCGCTGCCCGCGGCGGGGGAGGGCGGAGGCGGGGGGCGCAGCGGCCGGGGCGGTGCCGCCCCCGCCCCGCCATGGCGCGGCTCGCCGCGGAGCTCCGCCGCCGGCCGGCGGCCGCGCTGTCGCCTCCTGCGGGCCGCGCTCCCGGGTGCGGTGAGAGGCGCGGCGGGGCAGCGGGAAGGGGAACCGAAAAGTTGCCCGCCATAGCGGCGGGGCGTGGGCCGGGTGCCGCCGCGGGCGCGGTGTTTGCGCGGAGGCGGGGGGCGGAGCGAGGCCGGGCGCGACGGGACAGCGCGGCGAGGGGCGGGCGAGACTCGATACATGAAAGGGAGGGGAGGACGGGGGGGGAGAAAAAAAGGCAGGCGGGAAGGGGTGGGCTCTGCGAGGCGCGCCTCCCCCGCGCTGGCTCGGCACCGAGCGGGGCGCCGGGATGGGGCGCCCGGCGGGGGACGGCGGGCGGAGGAGGCAGCCCCGCCGGCGGGCGGCGGCCGCGGGCAGCGGCGCGGCGGCAGGTACGCGGGGCCGCGGCGGGTGCGCGGCGGCGCTGCCGAGCGGAGCGGGCGGCCGCTGTGGGAGCCGGTGCTGGCCGGAGAGGGGGGAGCCGAAGCGGAGCTGTTTGGTTTATCCCCAGCGAAATCGCCCTGGGGCGCTTAGGGTGAGTTTGGGCTGGCGCTGGGTCGGGGGCTGAGCCGGCCTGGCCCCGGGGGCTCGGCGCTGCCGGCGGGGCGGCGGCGCGGGCGCTCGGCGAGGCGTGATTTACGGGCTCCCTGGCAGCAGCCGGGCGCTGGGAGGCAGAGGGAGCTGTGTTTCAAGCTCCCCATCAATTATGGATGGAAACAAATACTAGAGTCAGTTTCTGAATTATCCCCGTGCAGAGGCAGGGATAGCTCCGCTCCGTCCTCGCCTCCTGGTGAAAACAATGCTCTGCTCAGGTGTAGAGCGGAGAAACTTTTTGGGGGGGAGGGGGCGTTTCAGCACTGCAGAAACCGATACAGCAGCTTTCAGGGAGTAATTAGAAAGGGTTTGAAGCCTTCTTTATTATTTATAAGCGCTGGATGGAAATGAAAGGTCACATAGATATTTCTAGGTGGATATGATGCCTGTGTTCTAAAGGGTTGTGGGATTGTTGTGCTGGATTTTTCATGATTGTCATTGTGTTTTATCTTGTGAGTTGAAAAATATGACTAAGTATGCTTTAGGTTGATGTACTGAAAATATTGTAGTTCCGGTGGGTATCCCACTTGTTAGCATGAATATAGCTAGTCTTAATGTAGTGGTTTTTTCCCAATCTTTGAGTTGTTTCTTATTTCTCGTCAAGATTATGTCTGTATCACAGGTGTTAGCCTGTGAGTAATTTGAGCAAAATTCAGCCCTCAGTGTGTAAAGTCACTTGTATTTATACGTGTGTGTGGCTTAGAATACATTTACTTTTGAGCATAGCAGCAGCAGCAATGAGGGTTCATAATGCTCACATATGTGGCACTTGCTGTACAGATGGTATTGTAGCTTATCCGTGTACACACACGCACGCTTCACACATAATGTGCCGGAATTACAGCAAACTTCCTCCAAAATAGTGTTCAGTGCTCTGTAAATGTGTGACATTTTTTCCCTGGTTATTTCCTTGGGGGAAAAACATGCGTCTTTATTGGGATACCTCTGTGTTCTAAGTTGTTAGTCTTTCCTTAATAATGTTTATTAATTTACTTAAATATTATTTGAAGGAACAGCTTTCTACTGTCTTAGAGGCTTTTACTGCTGATCTATTGCTCTCACATACAAATACTTTCACAGAGAATTTTCTGAGGTTCTCTCCTTTTCCCAAGTCCAACAGGAAGCTCATTGTAAAGCTTTGCAATCACTTTTGTGGCAAAAGAGAATAGACGTTTCTCCTGCTTTATTCACGCTATAAAATTCTATGCACCTCTAAAGTCTACTTAAGTTACCATTCAGTAAATTAAGCGGTACATAATCATGTTTAATGTAGTAAGTGACAGACATATTTTGTTATGTTGGCAGATATTGTATAAACATTTACTCTGGCTTAGATAAATACAAATTGCCAGTTGAGTGCTCTGATTTCTTTTCTATATAATCATGAACTTTAACACTTTTTATATTAACTAATATAAAGCTCAGCTGTTTTAAAAACAGGAAGAAAAAGTTTGTAGTAAGAATTTATTAGCATTCTGAATTATGTAGCTCAGACTTATTTTCAAAAGGACAGCCAAAAAAGTATAACCCAGAGGCTCTAAATTGGTTTATTTAACCAGCTTCTCGCTTTCATCTGCACCTTTAGTTACAGTGAACAGCTACCTTCCTCCCTCATATCCTGCAGTCTGTCACTACCTGTTCTCATTCATGGTTGAGATGCAACAAAGATAACATCATTTTCTAAACATGCTTTGTGTGATGCAGGAGTGTGTGCCAGGAATACAGTGATGGCCCTGTCAAAGCTCTACAGACCAACTCTATCGCTGCGGGTTTTTTTTCCCCCTAGCCTCTCGCCCCCTTTGAGCTGGACCATCTGAATGTTTCTACCTCTTTTGTATGGCTCATCTGAGCCAACTATTAGAGCAGATACTTTAGCCCTTGGAGCCACTGTAACTTTGATGTAGATGTATGAAGAGCACACATTTAGATAGAATGCTTAATTATATATGCAATTAATTCTGACTAAATTGGTCTTCGATCTGATCAGTCCTGTCATATGAGATATGTGAAGGTAAAGAAAAGTACGTCATAGAAGCTCACTTCAAAGCGTATACTAGGCATTTGTCATAACATATCTTCTGGTGTTACTACAGTTGGTCACACACATATTGCAGGTCTTGATTTTTATGGGTTTTAAATTCTTTTAAAAACGTTATTGCACTTAACACAGGATTCAGCATCCCTCGAAGTCGGGTGAAGCCCAGTTAGCTGGACAGACCCTGTATAGAAATGTTGCAATGCTTTGGTTATGCTTCCTTCTGAAAAAAAGAAATTTGAAACCTGAGGTTAAGTGGAGATCATATGTGAATACAGTCAGTTTTCATCAAGTGTCACACAAGTGATATGACAGAGACTGTTTCGGTTCTAGTCTTCCTTTGTAAGACAAAGGAAACTGTTACATCAACAGCTTCTGGTTCGTATAAGCTTATGTTGAGCTTACTTATATTGCAGTCTGATATTTTTCACAGAATACACTATGTGTTTGCTTTGCTTACTGAACAGAGGTGATGGTGGCTGATTACATACTCGTGTGTTAAACATACCTATAATTTCAGTTTGAAAAAATCAGATGTCTTTCCATTGGATAAAGTGATAATTTACTCCATGAGTAATTAAGAAAAGATGGAAGGCATATTACTTGCATTGGGTAGTACAAGTTATTTTCAGTCTTAGCAGCTCTGTATGTTATTAAAACAGTTCAAATGTTGCTTTTGTCAAAACTGCTGTTAGATGATCTCTTTTCTTATGCATCAGATAAGCTACTGCAGTTACCGTTAAAATCCATCTAAGCTATTTTATTAAGTTGTTACTTGTTCTGTGAATAGCTGCCAGCCTCAAGTTCAGAAGAAAGTAGGTTCTGATTTGTTCCCATCTCACATGGAAGAGGTGTGCAGTGAAAATCGTGTTACTGCCCTTCCGATGCTGTTTTCCGGAGCTCTGTGTGTTGTCTGCCATAGCCCACTTTCCCTCATCATGGCTTGACAGTAATTACAGTACAGCTAATATCAGAAGTTGATTCAGTTTATTCAAACAGGAAGATTGTTGAATTGTCCTACTTCCAAAGTCAAATGTTTGTATTAACCACAGAGATCAAATCTGTAGTGCACATATATAACATATGAGTAGTGTTTATTTCCCTAACTTTTCTATTCCATTCGGCTTTTGTTAACTAACCCAGATTAGCATTTTAACAACCCTGAAGTGAACTTCTGCTATTCTCCCTGCTTGGACAGTGTGTGTAGACCATCCATCATCCTGTCCTTGGCCACAACAGGCTACTGGCTCCATAACCATTTGGAGCTACACAGAAACCATCCGACTGTGAACAGCACAGCTGGCTACAGCAATTTTTTCTTCCACACCACTGGCAGCATTGTCTGGCTATGGTAACTAAAGTTAACATCCAGAACGTAAAGTTTCTTTAGTTTTGGCATCCCTGCCCAGCCCCGCTGCAGCTCAGCAGGCACACCTGCAGAAGGGCTGCAAAATGGCTGCGAGGAGTGAGGAAACCCCTGGACTCTTTCTTTTCAAGGCTCCAGTTTGGAGACAGCAACCTGTTATTTGGAGTGGGATTACATTAACTCCATACTTACTTGAGAGGGAGCTTGCTAGCTGAATCCTGTGCTCCTTCAGTTTGCAGATCGGGGTGTGCTTTGAAAGCCACGAGCTAAAGAAACAGAACTTGCTGCTTTAACTTAGCCATGCAAACTGCCAAAGAGCACAGAAAGAAATGGAGAATTTCGGCTGTGTATTTCACACATTCTTGTGGAAGCCTTTTTAGTTCCACAACGGAAACCATGTGATTTCACAGGATCTGTGCCCAGACTCTAATACTTGCTACAGATGCTTTCCTTGGTTTGTTTTGCAGATCTATGAATGCAATAGGAAAGAAGTCATTACAGGATTGATTGTTTTAATTCTGATGTGTGCTATGAATGGCAGGTAACCAGCAGGTGAATGTACTTGTAGCTCTGTGCTAATTTTACTTGTTGAGATTTTTGCATAATTTAAATAAATTGGCCTAGCGTGGCTGTCTGTCATGTGTGAGCCACAGCTTTCTTGCTTTCAAGAGCAAAGGAGGTCAAGAGGTGTTACCAGACAGGGAGGGGCTGGGTGGAAGTGGAGGGGCAAAGAAGCAGTGGTGGAAGAGGAGGAGCAAGGAGCTCAAGCAAGCGACATTTGTTCTGTCCAGAATGGTTACAAACCTTGTAAATGAAATCAGTCCCTGGACAGCTTTGATTTATATTCTCACACAGCAGATTGGCCTTGGTCTGCCTGACCTTGGTAACATTACAGAGGTCGTATTTGCACACAGATACTCTTCTTGCAAAAAGGTTTGTTGTTGCTGTTGTTGTTTTTTTTGACCGTTGCATCTAAGAGCCAAATTGCAGCCCAGGTTTCTAACTCGATAGGCACTGCATAAACACAGAATAAAAAGAATGGATCCTGTTCCCCACAGTGGATGGTTTAAGAGAAGAGACAGCAGATGGGTACAGTCAGGCAGTGGCCTCTAGAAGCAGGAGAGCCACGTTGGCCTGCAGAATCAGCAGCCGTGTTAGCACACAAGCTGCCTAAACATAGCCAAGCCTGTCAGGGAAAGGGGGCACCTGTGCTTGTAGGCATCAGAGGCAAAGGAGAGCTTTGAAGAGGGCTTGGGATGAGAATGAGGCGTTAATTGGCAGACGAGTGCTGGGGGGCTCTTTAAGTGCATGAGGGACAGTGGGGAAGCAAACAGAGGTGCTCGTCTGGAAGGGTAACGAGTGAGCAGCAGGGACCAGCATCACAGACTGGCTGCCCACCAGAGGTGGGAGTGAAACCTCAGAAGAGATGAGAGGTGATCAGCTGGTCGCTCAGCTCAGCTATTACTGCAATAATAGGCTTTTCTTAACGTGAGCCACATAGTTCATCTCTCTTATGCCAAATAGTCATGACAGCTGGGTCTCTGCTTTCCTGAGCAGCAGTAAGGTACCAGCTCACACCTCCATTGGGTAGGACCTTCGTCAGAGCTTTATTGTGGCATGAAACAAAAGGTATTTCCCTCAAGTGCTGCTGCCACGCTTCCCAGGCATTTTTATGGGTGCTGGTGGTGGACAGGGACTGCAGCAGCTACAGCACCAACAGAAAGTGTTGCTGCTATTTCTGTGTATGTCTATCATGATGGATGCACTTTGGGGTCAAAAGAAAATTCTCACGCTTGTATTTCAAGCCCTTGTTTATATATCCTTCCACTTGGATACTCCCTTCCTATGTTGTGTGAACACTTGCATGTCCTATCTGGCTGTACAACCATCCTGTTTTGGGAGCCTACAGAGAAGAAAAATGTGTATTTAATTTACAAAAGCCTCAGTGTATAGTTAAGGCTACAGTATTACAATTTTAGATGGTGTTTGAATGTAGCCCAGTGTTAGGGAGCTGTGACTCCACCTGTTAGTGTAATGGTGGTTAAGAAAGGGCTGTAAGCAGTCTGCGTGTTCCCTGAGTGGTGCAGCACCCAGGTGTTAAATATCAGAGTACTGCCTGGTGGGTCAGGGAGGCTCACTGCCCTGTGGAAGCGACTTGAACCAACCAAGCTGCAAGGCAGGAGAGGGCCCTCTGGCTTTCCAACAGCCAGCATTAGCACCCCTTGCAAATACAGCTCTTCTGTGTATTGCCACCTGGAGACAAGTGCTGAAGAGAAGAGTGAGGATAACAGAGGAAAAGCAGTGGTGTGAAAGCTGTCAACAGTGTGTGAACAATGTCCCCAGGTGTCTCATGAAAGGAGTAATAAGGGGGAAAAAAAATCATCTTGCAGAGTTGAATGGTTTCTTTCAATTTGCAAACTTCTGCTCTCTGTGACAGTTTCTTTAACCCAGCACGTGTTTATCAAAGATTAACACTGAAAAGCCAGTAATTTGTTTTTGCTCAATAAATCGTATTTTCTTCATAAAGTAAATGCTGTGTGGATATTTTTAGCATTATGTAGGTTTTTTTCTTAATGATAACGTCAGACAGAAATAATCAAATCCCATGCTTTGGGGATTAATCTGATTCCCTGCAAGGGTATGGATAGAATTTTTTGTCTTGTGTACCACTGTACAGGTTTTACTGTGAGAGTGGATTATGGCTTTTCCTCCTCCTAAAGCATCAGGTTTTCATCCTTGCCAAAGACGTAACAAGAACCGCTTGTGACTGAACAGTGGTCTTAGGTGGCAAACTATGCCAACACAAACCTAAATGTATTTGGTGCAGCTGTAGAGGAAAAATAGACGTGCAGACATATATAGTGTGTGGGTCAGATATGATGATTTAGTCATATTCTTACACTGGCCCAATATTACTAGTGATAACACAAGGATTTAGGGTAACTTTGCAATGTATTGGGGATCTCAGGAGGCCAGTATGGAGGAGAGAATGGGGCAGGCTGTAATGTAAAGCTTTAAAGCCCTAAGTCTCATTCCCTGATTTGCCACAGATTTCCTTGTGACCTTGATTCAAGCACTTGCAGTCCATATGTTACTGATTTGAAATTTTTTTATTTATTTTTAAAGGTCTGATCTGTGGCTCACTGGTCAGAATGCCATAGTAGTGCAATGCAAATGCTTCCCTGCCTTACAGGGTGAATGTTATGAGGTGATGTAGCCCAAGTAAAAGACAGAGGGGAGGGGAGAGCTGGTGCCCAGCCCAGCTGTGCCCTGTTCCAAATGACTGCTGAGTATGGGCTCTGCCGATTGCATTTGGCCTGTGGAAAGTGGGCAGTTCTGGGATGCAGAGATTCCCCAAACTGATGTGATGCAGCACAGGGACATGCCCAAGCTTGGTACCCAGAGCAGGATAGCCACGTCCGCACATTGCACCAATCCTGCCTCCAACCCCAAACTGGCAACAATATGGGTATAACTTACCTAACTGCATTTATATCAGTTTAATAACTTCAGCAGACCGTAGGACAAGGAATCAGCTGGATCAAATCCTGCACTAATACATCTGATTTTTTTTTATTTAAAATAAATTTTTTACCACTACCTCTCTGTGTTCTTGATAAGCCAGGTGCTCCCAGAAGACCCTCAGCACAGGCACCTCTCAAGACATACCTGTGCTCCTCCGACTGTCCCCAGGGTCTCGCAGCATGAGCACCAATGTTCCCCCTTCTCCCCTGTGAATATGTATATACACATACACTTACAAATACACACTCGGAGACTACAAAAGCAGCAAATGTAATAATGTGATCCAACTGTTCAGTGCTAGGCTAGAAAGAAGTGTTTTTCTGCCATTATGTGAAAATTTAGCGTGACTGGAACAGAGTCTGCATTTGATTAGGTAATTTAAGAAATGTAAGAGACTTCATACTGTAGGGCAGTGCTGCAAAACAATTGCTTGGAACATGTTCTAAAATTGGTTTGTCTTCACCAGATTTCCATGTGTTTCTGCACGACATCTCAAATGAAAATATGAGTAGTCACGTGGCAAGTGACTACATTTTGGTATTATGGTAAATAAAAGCAGCAGTTTAAACAATTATTCCAAATTCTGAGTAGCCTTTGAGATGAAAAAAAACCCACAAAACTCTCCCTCTATTTACTTTCCAGCCTGGGAAAGACATTTCATAACACATCCTTTCACTGGTGTAGTTAATCTTTAATGCTTAACAAGATAATAGTAATCGTTAACTTTGAGCTCAGGCTTCCTCCAGGTTTTCATGCCTGCATTTTGTACATGTAATTGATTGTGCCCAGGAAAGTGGCAGAGCACATGCTTTGCATGTACAAATAGGTAACTGGGTGGCCAGCTACCAGATTTGTCCATGCAGAAAAAACCAAGATGAGTTAAAAACACGTTGTTCCCCAGTCTCTATAGGCAGTATTCCTGTGGGCAAGGCTGGCTGACTGTTCCAGCTCTGAGAATGGCATACTGATAATACCAGCGCAGTGCTTAAGATGCTCTGATGTGTTTCTTGCCAGTTGATAGTCGTCTCCTGTCTCTCCCCTCGCATTTTCCAGCAGCCATTTACTTTCTCTTTGAAGCGAGAGCAGTGGCATGCAGCAGCCTTTTCCCCAGCAGCAGCAACTCAAGCCAGCAAGCCCCGTGCTCCAGCAAGGCACAGTGCTCAGATGCTGGAAGGATGTTTATAGCAGAGGAGAGCAGTGGGTGGGAAGAAGCGATGCTTTCTGGAGTGAGGTTGACAGCAACGTTGTCTGGGGCACAGCCTGCTGTACAGTAGATGTGCCCTCTCCACAGTGCAAATCCCTTTTTTCTTCAGCTGTCCTGCTTGTTGGGGTGTATTCTTTCCCGCAGACCTCCCTTCCATTTCAAAACTTCCCATTCACTTCATCCTGTAGGCAAACCCTGATCTCCTGAGCTCCAGCCAGGTGTAAAATGGGCAGCGCTTATCTCTGGGATCAGGGCTGGAGCACTGCTCAAAGTGAAGGCTGCTTTCTCCACTGCTGGGAGACAGCAGGGCTCGCAGACAGGAGACCCAGGGGTGCTGCCAGCAACTCGCTATGGCTGTGGCGTCAGCTGGACTTGTGCAAGTTGTGCCCGAGACCTTCATTATGTCCTCACCTGCAAATACTGGTTTATACCTGTCCCAGAGCTGCCTTATCAGATGATGCCGAATCATGCTGAAATGAATGGCAGTTTTGCTATGTAAATCGTGTACTGTAGGCTTGCAGGAAGAACGCTTGCTTACTTCACTTATGGCGCTTGCCCGCATTTGTAGCCAACCCTCCTAGAGGGAGGAGAAGGTAGTACTTTGGTGTAGGTTTTAGGCTTTTGTTTGGGGCCGAGGGGCGTAGTTTGGTTGTTTCCAAACCTACATCCAAGCCTGTATATACTACTGTAAGTAACTGGATCTTTGCCATCGTGGTTTAAGAGTTCTCTCTAGTTTTCAGGCTAAAAGTATTTCAGACTAAAAACACTACTGAAAAGCACCAGCCACCTCTGACACAGCTGTGAGCCGGAGGCACTCAGGAGCTCACCCTGATGAGCCACAGCTGCTCTCCCCAGCAGGGTGGCATTGCTTTCCTTGGGTTAGGGTCGGGGCAGGGGTAGGAGCTTGTGCTACCAGTGCTGCCCATGGCCAGGAATTAACGGCGGATCAGTGCTGAGAGTATAGAACGAACCCTGAACGTCACTGTATTGACATTCTCTGCACCAGTCCTTGGACACTTTCACGAATAAATTTAGTATTTCCTAGGGCAGTCTCAGTTGGGCACAAACAGTTTGAATTATATCAAATGCAGGCCTGCTAAAATGGTGAATCCAGAGGACTGCTTAAATTAAAGTACCTTGCACTTTATCACCGATAGCTCAACCCTGGCAGACTTTCAAGGGGAGCATGTCCTGTAGGAGCTTTGTAAAACAGAACAGATTCAACCATAGATGTGAGCTGAAATCAAAGGTTGGTTTCAGCTGGAGGACTTTTGTGTTGCCCTGGTAAGGAAAGGTAGTTAACATTCACTCTCAAAAATTAACTTAAAATAAACATGATTGAAGCAATCACTTAGTTTGCTCAGCATTTTGTTTCCTTTCCTGCTGAAACTACCTTGTGTTAAAGTAAATTTTTGATTACAGGAGAATTTAGCCCTCAAAGTGCATCTAATCAACCACTAAACACTTGCATCATTAAAAGTCACCCTATCCATTTTGTAGTGTTCTGTCAGCTCGTTCTAGAGCAAGAGGGGTGCGCTTTCTGTAACGTTAAAAGCCTGCAAACAACTGAAGTGTAACTAGAAATACTATAAGCCAATTAAGATGAAAGCTGTGATACTCAGTGGTAGGGTTTCATCGCTTTAATATTAAACTATCTTTTTTTACTTAGGCATAGATCAAGAGGTGTTAATGCAGAATCCTTAAAAGAAGTCAAGTATTATCTTAAAAATAACAAACCTGTTATTTGCACTTTCATGCTCAATTAATATCAGGGCTCCAAATATCCTAAATTTTGTCTTTAGAGTTGCAGATTTTAAAGTTGTTATGGAAAGTAAGGATGGCTACATACTGCAAGTTTAAATTTGAGTGTACCTTTATAGGACAGAAACAGTTTTTCTTACCTATTTATTTGTACAAAATCATGCTGTAAGTTTCTAAAAGGGACTACAAGAATTAAGTATGTTTCTTTTATTATAACCACAAATATTTTCCTGTGTTATTTGATAATTAGCTGAAACAGTCTGTCACCAAACTCCACAATATGGATTTATCACATCACGGACAATCTCTGAGATTTGAATGTACAGTAAACTTCTGTGTCAGGCATTGCCTTCAGGAACTTTACTGAAGTCAGCCTTCATTAGAAGAAACACATTTATACTGGAATGTAATTTGAAAAAAAAAAAAGTTAAAAAGAAAATCACACTTGCATTGATGCTGGTGGTTGTACCCTTGTTTTGGGAGGACTTACCACACTATAAAGCAATTGGGTCATTGGAAAACCTATGTATAGATATGACCTAAAATGGGAGTCTAATCTCCTGCTTCTCATGTAATAGATACTGATACAGATTTTTAAGGCAAATGTTGCATTCTATGTGGAATACTTTCTGGCTTGTAAGCAAATGATTCATTATACCCATTTCACACAGTGAGACATAGAAAAAAGAACCGGGACCAAGACCAAGAAAGTAGAGGTAGGACGAAGAATTGTTTGCTCCGTTTCTAGAGTTCAAGCCACCAGACCCTGGGCCATGCTGGTCTTATATTTTTGGCTTGGATGATAAAAAATGCTGCATTTTCGTGTTTTGATTACTGAAATGCAGCAGAGTTATTTTGTTCCATGCACAGCAGGGATAAGGTGCTATTCTGAGTGAATATTCTAGTGCATCCATGGTTGTCAATGCATACATTTCTACAACAGGTCTAGGGCACCACTGAAGGCGGCCTGTACCACCTTCATATATTTTCTTCTAAATGTTTTATCTTCTGAGAAGATTGACCTGCTTGACAAACCAAAATTCAGCAACAACCTACATTTCTGTACTATGCAGTAGTGAAGTGCAGCCCCAGCACCTTACAGGCAAGCTGTTCTCTGCAGCTGGGTCAAGAAGTTGAATTTCTCCCACCTGGTAGCACTTACCATCAGCAAGTAGACTCATGTGTGAATTCTTAGCCCCCTAAAGTACAGTCACTGCCAGCATGCCTTTTAACTTCATGAATCCCAGAATTTGAACCATACCCTTTTCAACTAGTGTTCTTCAACCTGCAGTTAGTGGACCATAAGTGATTTGTATATCAAAAGATGATCCCTGAGGCTGTAGTAAACAATATTTTTAAGCTTTTACACTAGTCCTTTGCATGCAAAAAAAAGGAGGGGGGTGGTGCTAAACACAAGTAAGTTCCCGTTCAGAGACTAACATAACTTTTATTTGGTTGCAAGTGAAATCCGTGACTTGCTCTAGCACAGCCAACAGGTCTTTGTTGTTTGAGTGGTCTTCTGGTTAAAGAGCTTCGAAGCACTGATTTGGCCAACTGGTCAGTGCCCTGAAGCCACTGTCCAAGGATGCACTGTGACCCTCACCAGGGTGTTGTCTCAAAGGCTGAGATGAGTGGAAGTTGCTGAGTGTTGCACAGGATCTGCTTTGCTCTCCATCAGAAAGAGGAACTGAAGCCTCAGCTGTAGGCCCTAAGAAACTTGTTGAGCATCTGTGAACAAGCAGCAGTAAAGAACTTCTTTTGTTTTGTTTTAACTTTTATCTTATTAGAGTGGTTTCATGCTCAAAATTTCAGAAGGTACCATCTCAGAAATGCACTAGTTAGTGCATTTGCACTAATTAGTGCCCTCAGGGAGCCGTTTGCATGCAGGAAGGAACAGAGGACAACAGGGATTTCCTGATCTGTCGAAGTCCAGTCACTTGGGATTGTGGGAAACCACATCACATAAATTGACTAAGCTCAGCATAATCAGTACTGCCTGTCCCCCCTCAGCATTATGGTTAACGCATACCTCCAAGCACAGAGGAGATCCTTGATCTCACCTAACAGCCTGATTTTGCCCTGTGTCTGGTGGAGAAGGAAGACGATGTAGTCATTTAAGCCTTTTCATGTTGTGTGCCTGTTTTTCAGCTTTTATTATTGCAACCCTTTTCTCCTTTGCCTCGCCAAACTCTCCACAAGTGAACTAACTTTTAGGATATATCTTTTGGTCTGACCTATCTTGAACTTCAGCCTGGATTTGCCATACCACGCTCCTGTCTGCACTTAGCATTTTGAGAAGCATTTACTGTGTTAAGGAGATTTTTAGGAATTTTCTTTTTGAGTGAATAGAAGATATTGCATCAGTCTGGTTTGAAGCTATTTTATGTGTTGCTTCTCTCCAGCTGGCTGAATGCCCTTTCCCTTCCCCCCTCCCCTTTTACGTGGCAGCGCACGGAAAGATGATTGATGGAGTGTCCCCAGTGCATTGTCAAAGGCTGGAGTAGATTAATGGGCGAGAAACACCAGCCTGTTCCCCTTCATGTGTGATTGTTTGAAGGAGGGCTCATATTTTAACAGAAATGATATCCTGCTTCTCTGGATTCCCCCAATCAGGAATTGAAGGATGGGATTTGTATCTGAGATTGAAAGGTGCCAGCCACAGAGAGCCAGTTTATTACTTGGGACAACTGCCTGCCTGCCACTTGACCAACAGCACTCGCCCTGAGGCCTGTTTCAGTCAGGCTGCTGTCCTCTTTACCGACGTGGATTTGTGCCAGAAGTCAACATTTATACCTCTGTTTCTTTGTATTTGCAGACACAACTAGTTATGGCATAGACCAAATGGCCAGAAGATCTCTGATCTGTTACTAGGTTTTCCACCTGGGTGACACTGGCCAATTTGCCTGTGCTGCAAGGAATAACCACGTATGACCCAGAGCAGCTCAGATCCTTTGAAAAGGCTTTTTTGGTGGTTTGCCTTAGTCACAAATTCAGCCTTGATCTGTGCCTCAATTCCCCAGCTGCAAAACAGGGATAGCAATATGGTAATTTCCAAACATTGCACTTGCTGTGAATTGTTTCCTAGCAGAAATGCTAGGAATGCAATTTATAAGAGAAATTAATCAAAGACTGGTCTGAATCCTGGCTGGGAAAAAATAATCAGACCCAGAGTATGATTGTTTTCTGCATTTTCCTGAAGGTAGACATTGCCAGCATTTCATAATCAGCTATTCTGGTCCAAACAGATACTTCAGCATTGTTACTTGTAGTCCCCAGTAGTGGCCTCCATTAAAAGGTTTGAATGTGGCAAGAATTATGTCTTTCACACCAGCCTATCTGTGTCTACCAGAAGCTTACACCTGGCTGTCAGAAACCCCTGTTCCAAGGGCTAGATGGAGCCCATTTTTCTGATTATCCAGGGAACAGCTGTTCTTCCAAGTTGATTCTCTTTTCAGTGGTTCTGATCTCAAGTCTGTGTCCAACCAGCTAAAAGGTGCATTTAAATGCCTCTTAAAGCAGGTGCATTTTCTTTTCATATGTAGCTAGAAATCAGAGCTACTGTTCATTTTCTTGTAATTTTTTAACAAGCAAAATAATAAAGAAATCTGTAATTTTTACCTGGCTGGTAAGAAGTGATTACCTGTGGTCTGCTGATCCAGTCCAGCTCTCTGTCTGCTTTTCTCTCTTGTCATGACAAAGGTCTGTGTTTCATGCAGATGTAGACATTTTCTTTGATAGAGACTTGTGACAGGTGATGTTTAGTTAAAAGAGATTGTTGAACATAACTATTCCCACCTTTTGTGTTTTCAGAGTTCATCTCTGGAGTATATTCAGAGGTTTGGGGGAGTTTTGAGGAAGACATAAATGTGAGTTTGTTTCTGCTCTGGGTGCAATCTCTAGGGAGACACATCCTGTGGTTTTACATTTACAAAACTTTGCCTTGTTTTAGGGAGTATGATATACCCCCTGAAATTTGAATCTAATTGAGAGAACTGATACTTTCTTTGTTTACCTGGCATTTCGGTCGTTTCCTTTTTGGTTTTGTGACTTGTTTTAGGTCACAATTGTTGTGGCCAATACACAGCAAATTGCCCTTTTGTTCTCTGCAGCCATTTCCTCGAGCCCAGAAGACAGTATCTGCCTTTGTAAGGCAGGTTACATTTAAGCTTCGTATTTGTTGCCCCAGTGAATTCTTCCTAGACAGGATACTGGAAGGAAAGAGGAAAAAAGAAACTTCTTAATACATGCCCATGCTTGATACTGGCAGAACTTGTACAGTTTGCGGGCTGTGCGCGTTTTGCAGCCAGGCCAGGGTCTCTTTGAGTCATGACGTGTGGGCCATGAACAGCCTCATCTTCTATGCCAACTAAAGCCTACATGGCTGGGAGAGCTTCTTGCTCTTTGGCAATTTGTATTCATTTGTTCTCCAGGAAAATGAGGCTTCAGGGAGGACTTTTACTAAGCACCTTAGAGATGTTACTGTGCACTGACAACGCACAGTTTATGTGCCTCCCCTTTCTCTTCTTTCACTGGGACAGCAGTGGGTTGGATATTTGGAGCCTGCTTTTCTTGAAAAAAAGACCAAAAACAAAGATTGTGTAACCATTAATGATTTGTTATTGTGTCTGGGAGCCACTGTGCTGCAGGACTTTGCTCTAATGGTGCTTTCACAAGGAAGAACTAATTTGACTAACTTTATTACTTCCAGTTTGTTTTAAGTTTGCTCATTAGTAATTTAACGCAAGATGCTTCAGCTGAAGAGGCCATGTCAGGACAAGGAAGAGCAGAGGGAAAGTGCCAGGAATCATTAGTGTTTATTAACCACTGCACTCATCAATCTTGACTAAGAGCACAGCCCATTCGTTCTGGACTGGTGGACTGCGATACAGAAATATCATTAACAGTGGAAAATGCTTCTTTTCAGGTCAGTCTGTAATGGACAGGCATTCAGACAACACCCACACCCCCACCCCCATCACCAAATATTATCAGCCTTCAAGTTGGTCTCCTCACAGTCCAGCCTGAACTGACAGAGCTCAGGAGCCTTATGGAAGGAGGAAGCCCTACCCCTAGCCAGCCATAGCATCAATTAACAAATACAGTATTTTCATCCCCAGTAAACATTACTGAAAGGTTAAGTGTTGTTGTGAAGGGGTTTTTTAATTGCTTTTCAAATTATTAAATGATTGATACTTATGTGCTTTGCTGGATCAGGCCTGGCACTTTGTGCTGGCAATGTGTACATCTCACAGCAATTCTTGAAACATTAAAATGGAAAGGCTTCTTTTTTTCTGTTTAGACAAAGAGCTTAATAACCAATTTCAGCAACTGCAAGGCATTGAGCTGGTGACTCAAAGCTCTGACCTGTGAATCGGGGCTGAATGAATGCCTCCAAAAGGTTGGAGGAGGAAATAGTACACATTTGCCAGGTTTCTAATGAGAAATATGACCCCTGCCCAGACCACTTGTGGTCATTAAGGATCGCATTTCACTTTGAGATGCGTTTTCTTGCATCCTACCCAAATTGCAATTTGAGTAGTTACGTTCTGCTCACTAAAATATCCCTGCGGTTTAATTGGAGAAGTTACGTTTCCCTTCCCCTCTTAAAAGCTTTGTTGTATAACGTTGTGGTGCTATCCTAGTATGTGCTGTGTAATCTATAGAGCGTGCGCACACACAAAACCCCCACCGTGAAAGTCTCTGAAGTTGCTAGCTTTCTACAGTAACAAATAGCAGTTAGGGGGAAAGTGGCATCTTGGGAACCCAGTTCAGCGTTGTGCCCTATTTGAGTCTCTTGCCACCCTTGCAAAGCATGTGACAAGCACTGTCACACCGCAGAGGCAGCATTTTTGCATTTACTTTGCACATGTGTAAATCACTGCACAAGGCAAAGCATCAAGTGTCGGGTCCTAGACATAAGGTCTTTCGCAATGAGCATGTTAGGCTTAGTATTATGATGGCACAGCCTAGAAACAAGCAATAATTTTAAAACATGGCATGGATGTTCAGACAGATTGTGTGTGTCATGACTTTTTGTGGATAAGATTTAGGTATTTTATGGGGAAAGGCTTTTATTGGATGACATTCAGTGATAGAGGGGATGGAAAGAGATTGCAGTTTAATTAAAATTCTAATCCCAAGTTTGACAATTTTTCTTGCCAGGTCAGCAGCCTGCATGTTCTGTTTGTGATTCCTGTGAATTAAATGGGCTGACAGTCATCAGCTTCTTCAGAAATGCCTGTAAATCCAGCTAAAAATTAGCAAACATCAATATGTTCCAGAGCAGCTTTCAGTAGGGATATGTCACGTAGCAGTTTTCCATCAATGTACATCCAGGAGCCTTTCATAAGCACTGATTTAGTCCGCTGCTGCCAGTGCTCAAATACAAACGAAAAAACCCTTCTTCTGCAGTAGGAAGTCACGTTTGCTGTCCTGTGCTGCTGAAATCTCACTGGCGTGTTCCGGTTTTCCAGGTAGTTAAACAGTGTTGCCACAAAGGTAGTACTCATCTTTCACCAGCCATGAGGCTTCCTCTGCTTTGTGCCTCCGTGATGCTAATGAGTCTGTGCCAGTGCCGAGCTGTCAGCTTCCCTGAAGATGAGGACCCTATTAACGTTGTTGACTACCACTGTAAGTAATCTGCAAATGGTGCTAACCACTAGGGAAAAAGTTTTAATGGTTTGGTTTTTTTTTTTTCCTTGGGAAGTTAAAAAAAAAAGTCTATTTCCTTTCAAATTGAAATGTGTTTACTGGCTTTGTGTCTTTAATAGAACACTTAATCATTTTCTTAAAAAAGCAATCAGAAATACAGCAATAACTTCAGGAAAAAGAACATTTGCTGACATTAGCCATCTTTTTCTCATTTATATTCAAGACATTACTCAAGGAATTTAGTTTAAACCCTTCTACACCTAGTATATACAGCTAATCAATGCCATATATTGATTCTTTAGCTCTATAATCCTGAGTGATGGTGTAGCCCATTTTTACTTGCAGATTCAAGGCAATATCCAGTATTTAGAGGACGCCCTTCAGGCAATGAATCTCAGCACAGACTGGACTTCCAACTGATGCTGAAAATTCGAGACACACTTTATATCGCTGGCAGGTAATTTTCCTTCACTCAGCTCATTAGATTAAAATTCTTTTCTCTTCTGGTTTTGCATTTATGTGTAAAATTCATTTAGAAAAATCTGCAGAATATGATAAAAATTAGAATTGATGGAGGGCTTCCCAGAGAAATATACCGTATCTATGGCCAGTGCATGAAAATTGGATTTGAAGGCTGCAGTTACTGTAGTTACGCTAAAACCGACGATCAAATACTCTTTTCCCTCTTTTATATTACTGCCCTGATAAAAACCTCTCCTGTTCATTTTAAACTTGGACTGACACATCAGGGATGTAGGAAGTGAGGATAACACACTTGACTGTTTACAGTCTGGATTAGTCTTCAACAGAATGGAAGGACAGAGATGGATAGCTGGACGCTGTAGATGCTATCTAAGGACCACACCAATAAAAATCAAAACCACCCCATGTTGCCCATGACCAACCTTCTCCGATTTGTATTAAACACAGAAGATCCGTAAGCATTTCACAGAAGTTTCTGGTCTAGCAAAACACTCTAAAAATAGATTTAGCTTATCGAAAATAAGGCCAATGAATTAATGCATGTACTTGTGTCTTTTTACTCTTTGCAAACAGGGACCAAGTTTACACTGTAAACTTAAGTGAAGTTCCAAAATCGGAAGTTACTCCAAGCAAGGTGAGTAGGTACAGGTGCTGGCAAGGGAGAGGTACTTTCTTTAGTTTTAATTTTTTTTAAGATTTTTTTGTGGAAAGGAAATCAAATGTTCTTTTCTGGTCTAACAGAAATTAACATGGAGGTCAAGGCAGCAGGACAGAGAGAACTGTGCTATGAAAGGCAAACATAAAGTAAGTTTAGCACATACATTATAGAAAAACAACACTAATATTTATTATATTTGTGAAGTCTATGATTAATACATCTTACTCCCTTTTCAGGATGAATGCCATAACTTCATTAAAGTCTTTGTTCCAAGAAATGATGAGATGGTGTTTGTCTGTGGAACAAATGCATTTAACCCTATGTGCAGATACTATCGGGTAAGGATATTGAAAATGTCATTAATCTATTGCTGGTTTTGCTTGCACTGATTATGCTGTAGCAAATACATCCAGTGTGATTGGAGAGTGCTTCAAGGTGAAATAAAAACAGACAGAAGCCAATGTGCTGAATTAAGTTTTGTGGAAAGACAATGTTATGCTTTTGTGCCAATGTACAAAATAGAAATGACACTATCACCCATTTATTTTTCTTCTCTAGCTGAATACCTTAGAGTATGATGGGGAGGAAATTAGTGGTTTGGCAAGATGCCCATTTGATGCCAGACAAACCAATGTCGCCCTCTTTGCTGGTAAGAACTTTTGCTTGTAATGAGTCTAAATGATTAATGACACCAAAGGAGCCAGAGAGCTTTTAAAGCAAGCACAGGAAAGCTAAAGGTGTCATGGTGCCCCTGCTCTTAAATTTTTTTAAAGGGCCTCCAAAGGATTAGAAGCTGACCTGTTAATAAATAGGTTACAGCAATTTGGGGAAGAGTGGCAATAAAGAAATGGGGAAAAATACAGGCTAGTCAGAATTCTGTAGATTATTAAAGGCCTCTTAATACCACGTTTTCTACTTCCATTTTAGATGGAAAATTGTATTCGGCAACAGTAGCAGATTTCCTGGCAAGTGATGCTGTTATTTATCGCAGCATGGGGGATGGATCTGCCCTAAGAACAATAAAGTATGACTCCAAATGGATAAAAGGTAATTTGGGGGAGTATTTTCCCATACACATGGCAAATGTAATTTCAGTGGCACAGAGGGTCAGGTAATTCACAGCCAGCGTGCTTTACACATACGCTACAATGTCAGCATATATGCGGCTTTCAATATAGTATGATTACAACAAAAAAGCAGTTTAATACAAATAAAGTAAATTTCTGTTAAATATATCAATGAATGAATCTGCAGTAACAAAATACCTTAGCTGGAATGCAGTTTCTGTGAGGCCTTTTTACAGTCCATTAGCCAACATTAAAGACTTCAAGTTCATGTCAGCTCCAGTGCCCCCATATTTGGACATCCTAAAGTATCTGGAAGACTGCAGCTCATGTTAGCTGGTATGGACCTGTGGAGACGCCACCGAGTCACACAGCGTAGTCGGTGTCGTATGCCGATTGAGTAGCTCTTTGAAGTAACCTTCTCCTTGCTCTTTCTTACAGAACCGCACTTCCTCCATGCCACAGAATACGGGAACTACGTTTATTTCTTCTTCCGAGAAATTGCTGTAGAGCACAATAATTTAGGCAAGGTAGGTATCGTCACAGTGAGCTGTCAGGTAGCCGTGAGTCGTAGTGGAATGAGAACATCTCCTACAACAGCATCAGTAAGAAGCACAGTTTACAATATGAAGTAGGAACTAGTACAAAGTTTGCACAGTTTTCCCATCATTATAATTTACGGGGGGGGGGGGGGGGGGGGGGTGGGAAGAGAAATAGAACAGTGCATTCTTCAACCAAAAAGTTGTTTCTGTTCTCTATGCCTTGCTGTTAGGCAAGCTCACTACAGGTATCTTTTAGTATTGCTGTGGCCTTACTGTTGCTGTTGCCTTAACACTTGTGGCAAGTAATGGAAAATCTGAAGGTTTTTTCGTGCTTATTAAAGAAACAAAAGAAAACAACACAAAAGAGTTTCAAAGAAGTTTCTCTAATGTCCCTGGATATTGAATAATTCAGTCATGCCAGTACAGGGTATAATACTCATGCCTCACAATGGAAGGATATTCTGTAATAAATTATTAAATCCTTTACACATGGTTAATTAAAGTCTTTAAATCTTACTAACAATATGATTTTGAAGGGAAAAAAGGGTGGGGACAAGCTGCAGAATTGCATTTGCTTGGTGATACATTAAGATGTGTGTGCACTACAAGCTAAACACCATTTGCTTTCATCCTTTCTGTGCAGATAAATGGCAGCTTCCTCTTAACAAAATTATCTTTGGTGTTTTATTAACAGCTCAGAAACAAGCACTGTTTTCCTTGCATCTCTCAAGCCTTTCTCCCTTTTTCTTTTTTTTCTTTTTTTCCCCTTCACAGGCTGTGTATTCCCGTGTGGCACGCATATGCAAAAATGACATGGGAGGATCCCAAAGAGTCCTGGAGAAACATTGGACATCCTTTCTGAAAGCTCGGCTCAACTGCTCAGTTCCCGGGGATTCATTCTTCTACTTTGATGTTCTGCAGTCTATCACAGACATAATAGAAATCAATGGGGTCCCCACGGTTGTCGGTGTATTCACCACACAGCTTAACAGGTGAGAGATGAGCAACCTTACATCAAAGGTAGTTCTCTGGTTCTCTCTTACACTGAGACTGGTGCCATTGTAGTCTGAGTTCTTGCAACTATTTTTCTGATTTTACAGCATCCCGGGTTCAGCAGTGTGTGCTTTCAGCATGGATGACATTGAGAAAGTCTTCAAAGGGAGATTTAAAGAACAAAAGACTCCTGACTCTGTTTGGACAGCTGTACCTGAAGACAAAGTACCAAAGCCAAGGTAAAAGGTTCTTACTCATGATGCCATAATATTCTCCTTGTAAAGAGCTACCTTAAATCAGCTGCACTCTTGAGTGCCTTGTCGGGTACAAACCAAGGCAGAGCTTTACACCTCAGCCATAAGGATGCTCATTAGCAGGCTGCCTTCTCTCATTAACTAAAATACCAAGAGGAAAACAATGTTGTTCTCCTTTCAGACCTGGCTGCTGTGCAAAACACGGCCTAGCAGAGGCTTACAAAACCTCCATTGATTTCCCAGACGAAACACTCTCCTTCATCAAATCTCATCCTTTGATGGATTCAGCTGTTCCCTCAGTCATTGAGGAGCCCTGGTTTACCAAAACACGTGTCAGGTATGACACCGTTCAAAAATAACGCATGTGAAAAGGAAAACAAGAAAATGCGCTGTTAATGATATGCCTTTTGGTCTTGATAGATACAGATTGACAGCAATTGCTGTAGACCACGCTGCTGGACCCTACCAGAACTACACAGTCATATTTGTTGGCTCCGAAGCAGGAGTAGTACTTAAAATCTTGGCAAAGACCAGGCCTTTTTCTTTGAATGACAGCGTATTACTGGAAGAGATTGAAGCATATAATCATGCAAAGTAAGTATTACCAGAACACCTAAGCTCTTCATCTAGTCCTTGGTACCTAGCTAAAAAAATTATGGTAAACAAAAACCAACTCATTATCACCAACATTACCACTTGTTTGTCATTTCACAGTGTTCCTTGTGTTGAATAACCTGAAAATACTTGGTCACTTGCCGTTTTGCATGGGTTGAGTGAACAACCTAATTCCACTCCAGTGACATCAGTGATACAGTCTAATTCTTCCGCAAATAGATACACTTCTTCCTGAGTATGAAACATCAGAACTATCTGCTGCTGTTAAAAAGAAGTGATGTGAGCTTATCTTGAGGGTTTCTCAAGAGTGACCAATAATGTATAAACTACATCTAATAATTTTAAACTTGCTTGTTCTGGCGCAAAGAATTTGAGAATGGAAGCGTTCCAATTAGACTCTACAGGCGTCCAATACAGGACTCCTGTTCTGCTCTGTCGAGATATTTATGCTGACCGAGAGAACGAAGAAAGTGGATTTGGATTTTTTTCCTACTTAGTTCAGTGAACTTGTCACCTAGCTGTAAATAAGAGCCAGAAGCTGGCATTTGATAACCCATAGGTTTGTTTAGAAATCACTCAGCAGAGACTAGTAAGTTACATGTAGAAATGTAAAAAGTCTCTTTTCAGTATCTACACAGACAATAAATAAATAAAATGTTTGCCCTGTAAGCACTGCACAAAGTACTACAGTTACTAAAATAATGGCCTCCTATTATTTTTGCTGAACAGGTGTAATGCTGAGAGCGAGGAGGACAGAAGAGTCATTTCCCTTCAGCTGGATAGAGACCACCATGCTCTGTTCGTGGCATTCTCCAGCTGCGTCATCAGAATTC
This sequence comes from Gymnogyps californianus, assembly GCF_018139145.2. NCBI lineage: Eukaryota > Metazoa > Chordata > Aves > Accipitriformes > Cathartidae > Gymnogyps > Gymnogyps californianus. Next base: position 11,933,187 of record NC_059481.1, read on the forward strand.
CTCTGAGTCGGTGTGAGCGTCACGGGTCATGTAAAAAGTACGGCCACGTTCCTGAACTCCCCCTTAAAGGAAGGGCACCAACATCTCTTGGGAAGGAAGTAAAAAATGCATGATTTCTTGGGGTTTTTCTCTTGCAAGGGCATGTATGGCTTCACGGGACCCATACTGTGGCTGGTTAGACCACGAGGCATGTGGAAGAGTGACACCAGGCATGCTGTAAGTACTCCTTTTCAAATTAGCCCAGCATCTCTACATATGCTTTATAGACCACATGAGCTCATATCCTATGCCTGTTCCCTTGCACTCAATTAATAAATCTCCATTTTTTTAAGATGTTTTTTCAGTGTACTGTATATGTAAGAGAACAGAGTGCTAAAGTCTGACCTAATTCTGCGATCTCTAGGTGAAGACTTGCTTTCAGTGGGAGTTTTACATGTGTGTGGGAGGACAAGCAGACCTGTAGGAAGAGCAGTTGGAAGCAGGAAGGCAAGAAATTGCTGCCTGCAAACCTGAGCAGCTCAGAGAGGACAGTACACAGTATCCCCTCTGAGGCATGCTCACGGCCAGGGCACAGTCAATTGCAAATATGAAAGCACAGGATTCACAGTGGGAAAAGAGTAAGATTTTTCCTCCACGCTGGAGCTTGGGTGATATATATGCATACCAAAGGCATTTTGCACAAATCAAGTCTGTAATATACAGTGCATTAGCAGCTGTATCTTAAAAAGAGGCCTTTGTAGCAGGCCAGTGCAAACTTTAACTAGTATAATTGGACGGTTGTATCTGAAACCAAGAGCACGCCCAATGTAGAAGACATGATGAAGTTGCTGAAAAAAGGGATTTTTTTTCTATTTCCTGGCATAAGCACATATATAGAGTTTTAAAGCCTAGTTATAGCTAACTTGTGCATTTTGTAAAACAATTTTTTGGGCCATACACTAGCTCTCGTATATGTTTCCATTTGCTGCTTCCAGGAAAAAAAAAATCACCATTTGTTTCCCTACTAATACTGTTAATTGCAGGTTCTCTTTGTTTGTTTCATACAACCACAGCACCGGAGGATACGTACAAGATGTTGAATACGGCAACACAGCGCAGCTTGGGGACTGCCATGGTAAGGCACAGTCACTGCTGCTAGTTTATAATATCCCAACAGTAGTCTGTGGCCACACTTCACTATGGATGTTAAATTTATGATGAGCTTTTCAGTAACATGATGAACACATCACCTGGTGTTACTGTGAATGTTCACAAAGCTGAGCTTTTTAGTCCTGGGTGGCAGAGTTTTGTCTTTCCTTCACCAGTTTACAACTATTTGGGGTCTACAGCAAAGTATTGAAGAATTTATTTTTTGTAACCAGTAATATTTTAGTTTTTATTTTCCATTACTCAGGTTTGAGATCTTTTGCTTTCTTTTTTCTTACTTTTTACTGATTACTTGTTCCTTTAATTCTTTTAGAAATTTTGCCTACTACAGCTACACCAGATTACAAAATATTTGGCGACCCAACATCTGGTTAGTTTTTTTTAATTTTTTTGAATTAATGACCTTTACTTTCCTTCAGTTCAGCATTTTCAGCCCTTTTTTCCTTCCTTTTGCACAGTTGGCAATCCTCCATTTTTGTGCTTTTACTCATGTTCCCACTGATGGTAAAGATAGTCAGACTCTTCCCACTCAGCACTTCACCCTGTGTAGCCGCATGTTAACAGCTCATTATTTATTGAGACATCTTTTATTAAAGAGCCTGATTAACATAGATGACATCTTCACTGCACGAAAGTCCACTAAGCTTTACTCTTTGTCCCCAGCCATGCATTTGTGAATGCCCCTATTGGTCATCTCTAATAGATGAATGGCAGAATTTCATCATCTTCCTCCTTACCTTTCCTTTCCTCTCTTCCTTCTGTCCCAGCAAGCTTTTTGCACAAATACACATTTTCTAATATGTGTATTTCTATATTTTTGAAATGTTTTAAAAGTAGTTTATGCTAATGGAAAAAATTTAACATCACAAACTGTGTAGCTGAATGAGGACTTGTGTAGACAAAGGTGGCTTAGAAAAAACTTTATGCATTGTTGTCAGATGGACTTTCACATCCTTTTCTCCTTCAGTGATTTTTCTAATAGTGTTTTCACCGTCAGCCTCTGGCGTTCAGGGAGACAGGGCCCATGCTCCTCTGTTGAACGCAAAAGCAGAACCTGTGTTGACTTCAACAGGAACAAGGCTGAGCCCTTATTTTCCAGTCTTTGCTCCTGGTAGTTGGATGTCTGCTTTCAAACCAAGGGCACATTTCTGACTGACAAATATGAAAATAATCTATTTGTATGTTAAATTTGAAAGAGCGCAACAAGAACGTTATTTTGTGGTTTGGTTTCTGATATTTGCACTTCTGTAACTTGACAAGAAGTAATGTTTGAGACAAATACTTTCCAGATATATTTACCTATAATGTAAGTTAGAGACTCAGGAAAGCAAAACAAAACTGTGTTACGTGGAAATGCTACCTTGCTTGCGCGAGTGTTTATCAACTGAATTTTGAAAGTGGTATTTTAGGACACAGATACAACTTAACCTTATTTTCAAGTTCTGAATGAGTGTGCTTTTGAGGTACCTTAGTCAGATCTCGAGCCATAGACATTCATGCCTAAACCTGCTGGGACAGTGAACACAAAATACTTGAATGTGCAAAGTAGACTTGGGATTTTAAACCCAATTTGATGCGTTTCCTTCTCATGTGCGTTTTCATGTAGGCTATGGTGCTTCTGTTCAGCAAAGGTACTACAGAGGAGCCGCAATCTATGCAACATTGTTCCTTAGGAACCATTACAAAATAGGGGTTAAAAACATTCCTTTCATCCCCACCTGCAGAAATGGCTCGTTCAGCAGTTCCTAGTATACCATAATAGCACTAATGGAGCTGATCTGGTTTCTCAGGTGTAACCTGTCATGAGTGTGTATCTTTCCAAGTAACTTCTTTTTTTTTTTTTGAAGATGTTTAAAAGGCAGCCAAGTATGTTGTCTCCAGTGAAGAATATAGCAATTAAGTAGAATAAGTTGTGCTTTTCACCTCCACTAGTTGCTTACTTTAACTTTTGCACTGCTTTCATGTTTGACTTCTCTGGCTTTTTGGCTAGCAGCTGTTGATGTTTTAATGTATTTTTTTCATGCTTAAAGTTTTGAACCAATTGATTTTAATCAGCCCTCTGTACTTCGGCAGAGTGTAGGGGGTCACATTTTGCTCTGACGTGTAACTCCCATTAAATGCTGTCTCCAGCTATAGCTTAGATATGCCATGAAACAGTGAGGAAAGCCTGACTGTAATACACATTAATAAAAATCTGTTTGCCACCACAGACATGGAGTTCTCCTCAGCTTCCATTACCACAATGGCAAGTATCCCAGTTATATCACCTAAAGTGATTGGTTCCTGGAAACCTAAAGTGACTGGCTCTCGGAAATTTGTAGTTCAAGATGACCCAAACACTTCTGATTATTCTGATCCATTATCAGGTGTCCCAAAGGGTAAGGCCTTACCAGGGAATACATTGCAGCTGAATGGAAACCTGATAGTCTCAGCATTGTCTAAGGCTCAAATGTAACAGCCATGATTGTTGGGCTATATTTCACACCCATTTCCTGTGAATATGCAGACAGTGCAATCATGTTTTTCTTACCTACTTATCTGGTGTACAAAGAGCTGCTTAGAGATTATAATGGGAAACACAGATAATAAGCTCAGCTTTTTATTCCTGGGGTGCTCCAAAGCTCCCATTAAAATCAGCGGGAGTTCTGGATGCATTAAAAAAAATGACATTCACGACTTACCTGCACCTCTGGTGGTTGTTTTCAAACCAGTCTAGTTTGGATAAGACACTTAGTCCTCATGAATGGTTGCTTACAAGAGCTTAATGAGGGTTGGTTTTTTTTTTTTCATTTGGTTTGGGGGTGGGAGGGGAACAGAAAACAAAGCACAGCTCCCTGACAGATCCGTGCGTTAAATGGGGCATATCCCAAACTGCCTGCCTGCAGCATGTTTCCGAAGAACGTGGGTCAGATCTGAGTAAGGATGTGCTGAATTTTTACTCTCTGGATGTGAGCATCATTTTACAGATGATCTCAGTACACCAAGAGACACACACAGGTTTTAAGCCGAACACAAAAAGAAACATATTCTGAATGTAATTCATCTTTCTGTAGCCATTCTTTCAGCTAAGTGAACCTTTGACTAGGCTGTTACAGCAACAAAGACTTTAATTCAGTAGGACTATTGCAGTCAACCAAAGAATCAAGAAGCTTCCAGTCCCATAACCAAAACTTAACACAAGTCTTCATCAGTACACAGAATAGCCAGGTGACAGACATGTTTGCACAATTCTGTATTTCCTGAAAATCTCACCAACCAAAAACCATTTGTGTTTTATTACCATTCACCAAAACATATCAGGTTTCCTATCAGCCATTATGGCAGTGCATTTGTCATTTTAATTTGTTGCAGTTATTTTCCGTTTTGCTTTAAGTTTTTGTTATCATTTGCTCTTGGTTCTGAATCACATTTTGTGTCATAGCTATTAATGAACTTTACTCATGTTTTCTTTCTTCTGCACAGTGCCATTAAAACCTATAACCCTGAACATTAACAATGTTCAAAGGCCTTGCCTCTAACAAAAGTGAATCTGTTCCTTTCCTCGTACTCTTTCATTTTAACAGCCCTTGGGATAGTTAAGAGAATTACTTTCATTAAAAACTAACATTCTCTTAGCTGCAAGATGTCTGTGGTTGCTTTAAAAATCTCAAAAAACAAAGGGAGCTTGTTAATACACAAATAAAAAAAACTAATCAAATATTCAACTTCTTGGTCTAAGCTAAAAGTTTTCTAAATTTTAACATTCTCTAATAACCTTGCAAGTTGGTTTGTTTTATGTTACACAAGTTATTTAGTCATTAATGAACATAAAGAAAATAAAAATTAGTTCTCTAATAGAATGACATAATCTTGAACTTCAAAAATTGTACACTTACGTAATGCAAGGTGTGCCACTCCAAGGCCAGCAACCTATGGATGCGTTAGTTTACAAGTTTTGCACTGTATTACATTAACGTGGTTATAACAATGCAGTATGTATGTTACACAGTTTTACACAACATTTGCATAATCCTGTCTCTTTTGATACTGATTTATGAGTTGGGCAGAAAATTGAGAGAGAAATCCATCCATGAGTTATTAATTGCTGTCTGGCCCAGTAGCACCTTCTAACCTCAATTTTCCAGCAGAAATCATTAATGTTAATAACATACAGGCCCCTATTTGTGAGCCTTAAAAGGAAATTTGAGGACAGGCTAAACCAAATATAATATGAGGAGAGAAGCTTCAACAAGCATTCCTCATTATCAGAGAAAATGGGCAATCTTCATTTAGACTGATCAATGCTCACAGTCACTTTTATTAAAAAAATTATTTGCATTTACCAGTGCTGTGGATTGCAGGATCCAACTGAGTTACACTAACACTAGACACAGAGTACTTACAAACACTTAATAGACACTTCCCGGAGGGAGGCTACCTTCTTCTGAAATGTATCAGTACGAAGTACATGTAGATTTATGATATACTGCATGTCTTTTGCAGGTGTAAGGTGGGAAGTACAATCAGGAGAGTCCAACCAAATGGTACATATGAATGTCCTAATCACTTGTGTCTTTGCTGCTTTTGTCCTGGGAGCCTTTATTGCGGGAGTGGCCGTTTACTGTTACCGGGATATATTTGTACGGAAATCCAGAAAAATACACAAAGATGCAGAATCGGCTCAGTCCTGTACTGACTCCAGTGGGAGCTTTGCTAAACTGAATGGGCTGTTTGATAGTCCCGTCAAGGAGTATCAACAAAACATTGATTCACCCAAACTTTACACAAACCTGTTGACTAGCAGAAAGGAGTTGCCACCAAACGGTGATACGAAGTCCATGATGATGGACCACAGGGGCCAGCCTCCGGAATTAGCTGCGCTTCCAACTCCTGAATCTACACCAGTTCTTCAACAAAAGACTCTGCAGGCTATGAAAAGTCAGTCGGACAAAGCGCATAGCAACCTCAACACTTCACGAAAGGAAACCCCACTAAAAAGCCCTCAGTTTTTTCCTTCCAGTCCTCCACCCCACTCTCCTTTAAGTCATGGACATATTCCTAGTGCTATCGTTCTTCCCAATGCTACCCATGATTACAATACATCTTTCTCAAATTCTAATGCGCACAAGGCAGACAAAAAGATGCAACATATTGATCATCCGCTTACAAAACCATCCAGCAAAAGAGACCACAGGAGATCTGTTGATTCCAGGAACACCCTGAATGATTTTCTGAAACACTTAAATGAAACTACTAGTAATCCCAAAGCAATTATGGGAGATATTCAAGTGGCCCACCAGACTTTAATGCTGGATCCAATGGGAAATATGTCTGAGATTCCACCTAAGGTTCCCAACAGGGAGGCGTCTTTATACTCTCCTCCATCAACTCTTCCGAGAAACAGCCCGACAAAACGAGTGGACGTTCCCACAACTCCTGCAGTACCAATGACCTCTTTGGAAAGGCAGAGAGGTTATCACAAAAATTCTTCACAAAGGCATTCAATATCTGCCCTTCCTAAAAACTTAAACTCACCAAATGGTGTTTTGTTATCCAGACAGCCTAGTATTAATCGGGGGGGTACATGCCTCCCACGGCAGGCACAAAGATGGACTACATGCAAGGGACGCCTGTCAGCGTTCACCTCCAGCCTTCTTTGTCCAGGCAAAGCAGTTACACAAGCAACGGCACCCTTCCTCGTACAGGAATAAAGAGGACACCCTCCTTAAAACCTGACGTGCCACCAAAACCCTCATTCGTTCCTCAGACAACTTCAGTCAGACCACTGAACAAATACAGTTACTAGGACATGTCTGTGCTAAAAAGGAGTGTGGCATTGACCTGTACAGGTTGTGAGATGATGTTGTGGTAGACACATAAGACAGAGACTTGCTTGTTATTAAAGAGAACAAAGTGGCCAAAGAAACTGTCTTTACTTCAGCAACATCTGTGTCTTGCCACGTAGCTATAGCAAGACTTTGTGTACTTGCTCAGAGCAAACACAAAAAACAAAGGAAAGTGCTGGTCATTACATTTCTTTTGTTTGGAGCTAAGGAGACATGTAGCACAATGGGGTGGGGGCTACTTTACTGTTCTAAATAGCTAAAAAAAGTTATTGGGAAAAAAATCAGTAAGCAAATACTTGAAAAAAATGGGTTCCATTTTAGACTGCCATTAAGCGTGGTCCTTCCCATTAAATGTGAACATGTTAATATGTATGCATTCACCTTGCCTCTTGCACAAACGTCAGAAAATGGTAATGTCTCAATGAATATCTGGGTTAATAATCAATTTGCTGGAATTCAGTCTCTGGCCCAACTGTAGCATTATTATTTTTTTTCTCTCCACGTGTGTGGCATTTTGTTTGTGCCACATATAAAGCTGTGCGTGTGTGTGGATGTGTGTGTGTACCGTACACACTAGGATGTACTTAGATTCCCATTGCATCTTTTATGCTATGGAATTGTTTACATTGAGCATGACTGAACAAACAGATGACTCTGCCTTCTGCAGCCCATTGGGTTCAGTTTGGAGACAGCTAAGGATGAACGGTGCATCTCTGCCAGCCTTCTGAATGATAATGCCTTGATGAAATAGTCACCCAGTGAAAGAGTGCAGATATGTTTAATTCTTCATAACTCTGTTATGCTGCTATTGATTCAGAGCTGTGCATTTCAAATCTAGTGTTTTGGGCTGGAACAGGGGAGTTTTACTGTGTTTCCACAGTGCCTCCATCCAGTACCTGGCCACTGTGAACTCGAGCCCCTGTACTTCTCATTGAGGGCAGCTAATAATCAATTCACTTGGCAAAGGCCTGTGTAACTAGAGAAGGTTACATTTTTTGTTGCATTTAATAATGCCCTACACACTGATAGACTCTTGTCAATGAAAAAGAAGAAACATTAATTGGCCTGGCAGAAGCAGTCTGTGAAAACTCAACAGTAGTGCAATCAATTTGTTTTTGTTGTGTAATGTAAGGGTTTTTTTCCAAAGTCATGCAGGTAATGACAATATTCTGTAAATATTATGTGTGAGTTTACCTGAATCTGTGCATTTTGTGCCTTATTCATGCAAATGATAAAAGTACTAAAAAAAAAAAAATAAATCTGTCAAGTGTTCTCACTATAGCACATATCTCGCGAGTGCCAGTTGTAAAACCTCTCAACAGCACCCAAAAAAAAAAAGAAGAAAGATAAAAAGCAAGAATAATTAATGGTAACTAAAGGCAGCCTACAGTCCAAGAAGACAGCAGCATTAAATCACCTTACCATGATAAACATTCCACTCCAGCTCTCCGAAGGATCAAACCATTATAATGTGAAATCAAATGAGGTTTCTAGGGTAATGGAACACCTGCTAAAGTTGTGTAAGCTATTTAGTAGGTTTTACAGTATCCACTTGCAGCTGATGTTCAACACAGATGGCTATTCTAGCTTGCAAGCTACACACTACCACACTGTTTATTGAACATAACTATAGAAATAACCATGGCAGAGGAATATTCATGAATTAGCAGGACAAATAACTGCAATGGGTTTCAGAGACGGTGGAGATTTATATTATGTGTTCAAAGGGGAGAAAAGGTTAGTCACTGAAAACTGGATCTGTGTTACAGAACAAAGAATAAAGGATAGAAGTAGTCATTTTTTTCTTGTAAGGCTGTAAGGGACATTTATTTCCTGAGACCTCTGGATCCAAAAATCGATGATCTCTCTTCCTAAACACTTCTGTCTCGCAACTAAAACACTACAGATTAATAACTATTAAAAATGTACTCAGTTGTCAAAAGACACAAACTGATCCAAATTCCTTTACAAATATTAATACAGACTTGTGTGAAACCGAAAGATAAATGTATGTGAACCCTGATAACCTCCTGTAACATTGTGCTGCCTTGTAGATGGTAATGTGAGTTCTCTCAGTATTTATGTTGAAATTTCTAACATTCAACCTAGTCCTTATTCTGTTAATTTAATAATAAAAGATGCTTTATCCATTTGTGCAAAGGTAAACGCAGATTGTATCTTTTTTAATGGTACGGCATAAAAAAAGTAACCCTTAAATGAAGCTGCTCTATACTATAGAGTACTTTAACATGTATAGATACCTTGTAAACTTGTATTGTGGATGTGTAAATAATACGTTCTTTGGGTTTTTAACACCGCATGTAAAGTCAAAATAAAATATTCCAATGTACCGAGTGTCTAATTTCATTATTAGTGAAGCTAGTTTTAGGTGCATTGTTGTTGGGATTACAATAGAGGAAAAACTCTGCTTGCCTTTAATAGTTCTGTGAAGAAGGCACAGAGACGTCCTCTCATCAGCTTTACAGGGGACTTGCAGAGGTGGATGGCAACACACACAGCTGTCCTTCGTTGTCATTGCAGCCCCATGTTGACAGGCATGTTCTTGAGGGAGAGTGTAGATGACTTTCCGCCTCCTGAGTTAGATATAAAACGTCAAAGTAACTGGCATGCAGTGGTAGAGCGTAGTAGAGAGTCAGGGTTGCCCATACGACACATCAACAAGATGCACTGAATTTGAAAATACATAATATATGCCCATATGAAGCCTTTATTGGCGCTTGATCCAGGTTTCAGCTGGGCCCTGGTTCCTGTGAACTTTTCCTGTTAAGGTTAGAAAAATGCCAATTTTGTGCAAATACAGTACAGTTTTGAAAGAAGATAGTGTGTTCCTTCTAAAATGTAGGCTACAAAAAAGATAAGAGAGAATTCCTGACAAAATTAAGTGCAGACCCTACATAGCAGGACATTCCTAAATACTTACTAATGCTTAATAACTGAAATTCACATTTCAGGCAGATAGTAAAGCCCAACAGAAATACACATGCTGTATATTTAGTATGTGCCAACATCACATGTAATTTTAAAGTAATCAGGATAATTTTGTATCAGAAAACAAATATAACGTATTCTTTTAATTAAAAGTTGATTTTAGATAATGGATTAAAAATGATTTGTTATGAGATTATGCTGGCAAGGTATTAATCATTTGAAATTATTGTGCATGTTATAACAATACAATGGCACCTAGTTGTATCTTACTAAAAAAAAAAAAAATAAAGGGAAAAGAAACATGGTGCTAAAAACAAAAAAATCCCAAACCTGAAATGGCTCAGTATGTATTTTTTCTAGTGCAGAAGCAAATTTAGATTTCTTTTTACTGATGTGGGGTTTTTTTCCATTGGAAGTCTTTATGTATGAAATGAAGAGTCGAACACACTGTCATATGCTGCAAGCCTGTGCTGCTTTTCCACTTTAAAATTAACTATACCTTTGACATGAAAGTGTCAGCCAGTATAGCTAAAGGTCTGCCCTCTGTGAAGGGGCAGTACCTTTTGAAGCACACCTGCTTGAATAATTTTCAGTCAGGCATTAAGGGTTGTAATGAGAAATTACAAATAGTTATTTTAGTGACATATAACTGCATCTACAACACAAATGATGGAATATTTTTGTTCAGAAAATAGCTGTATTTATTCTATTTCTAAAAGATGTCAAGTGACCATTTTCCACAGTTACTTATTTTGGTCTATATTGAGCCAGCTTGCACTTAACCAGAGTGAGGTGACTGGATGGGTCTAGCCAGACAGTCATCTCTCCCAACATGCTCTGCCGGGCTATATGGTGGGTGCAAACACCACAGCAGTCTATGAAAACAAATACTCACTGTTTGTTAAATAAGTACAAGAAAAACTCTCCCATTACTAACAGAGAGGGAACATGGCAGCCAAAGGCTAACCAGCCATAACAGTAGCTTTTAAACTGCTTTGTCTTTAATGATGATGCCAAAGCAGCCACCTACAGCCTGCCCATTCTGAAAGGGAACTGCAGCAATAAGGAAAAGCTTAGCAAGAAAAGAAATGAAAGCAATTTCAGTTTTTCTCCTCAGATGCTCTCCTGGGTCAATTGGTTGGTTTTAAGCTTCCTAAAGTCTCTCTTGAAGAACAATCTGTAGCCACAGCGCTAGCTGATGAGCACATGAAGGGTGCTTGATGCTGGCAGGCGGGAACTTGCTCACAAGGGGAGGTCCCAGGCCCAGAGCACAGAGTTGGCCTGAGTGCTCAGGGCTGCCGAGAGGTGTGTGCAGTCCTGGTGTGGGCACATGAAGGCAGAGGAGAGGCTCCCGCTCACCTCTGGCTTGCTTTGTTTTTTGTAGAAAAAAAACATAAATAATTTTGAACAGAACACAGACAAGTAAAAAAGACACAAAAAAAGGGCTGCAGGCCCATAGTAGTGAGATGATTGCAAGAAAACCAATTTGTAAAGCCATGAGTAGTTATCTTTATGACTCTGCTGCCAGCACAAACCTATGGCCTTCTAAATTGAGGTCTTAAAGTAATCAGAGTAGTTGCAAAAATCAGGATGCCTCTGTCATAGTGCCATCTTGCTAATGACTCACTCTGTGACCCTGGGAAGATTATGCAGGCTTTATTCAGTATAATGGAGCCTCAGAAGGCAGTGTTCTTAGTTGGCGTATGTGCAGTTGGTCTGTTTGTAACATTTTCAGCTTATGAAGGTTTTCTTATTTTTCCTTCTCCCTTTGTGATTCTGAATACCAGCAAGGACATCTTGCAGGTAAATAAAGGGAAAGAGAAATCCCTTCCCACCTGGGAAAGGCTAGTATTTGCAGGAGTGGGCAGGAGTTGGTTGGTATTTCCCCAGGTGCCTATTAATATCATGGGATGGAAAAATATTTTTTAAAAATTGATCACGACAAAATACCTCATAAATGCAGCATCTGGACTTCAGCTGGGATGTGCAAGCTTTTCATATAAAAAGCAGTACCAGGAGACCAACCCACCAAGACTGCATTTGTTGTTCAAATGTCATCATATCACAGTATGAAAGAGCAGGAAACCAAAGGATTTGGGAGGAAAAAACCCATTAAATATTTAATAAGCTTCAGCTTTGCTCAGAGAACTAGTGATTCTCACCTTTTTATTCAATCCTACGAAAGTGCAGCTGGCGTGAGGGCCTGACTCTGGACCAGCCATTGCTGCCTGCCTGCCTGCAAACATTTTTGTAGACATATTGCATTGGCCTGACACACCTCTAAAATTATAATCTGTCCTGAACTCTCGACTGAGAAACCGTTTCTACTCTGCCTGAAATGAAATTTACTGGAAGCTCTGGCTTTATTAGTGCATTCTGAATTCATCCGATGACCTGATTTATGGTCTGCTTGCTTGCTTTTTTCCTACAGTCTCCAACAACTTTTCTGAGCTCTGCTCATTAAAATCATAACTAGATCCAAGTCTGTGTCCTACAGTGAAGGCTGCTGACCAGAGCAGAGATGCCAGAGGGTCACCATGTTTAGGTAAAGTTTGAGAATTCCTTAGGCTGCAATGGTGACGCTGTGTCCTCTCTGCCAGACTGGTGCCTCTGCCCTTCATGTCAGCCAGGAAGAGTGTTGCTCAAGCTCCTGTAATACTTTAAGGGCAGGGAAGGAGAAGAAAATCTACCACATGGACAAGCTGTCCTGACGATTTTCAGGAATGGTACCCATTTGTCAACAAAAAAAGGAAGTTTATGACAGGAAAATTTGAATGGGGAAAAAAAAAAAAAATTACCTGCGCACATCTTGCCGTCCTTGTTTTGCGAATCACAGGCTGTTTTTTCCAGGGCAGAGTCTCACTGGCTTGCACAAAAATGAGCAAAGAATAACAGTTCTCAATGAAGGCCCTTCTGCAGGATCATACCTGGCTGTAATAGCTGATTTGTAACTTTTTCCAGTAGCTGACCTTAAACATTGGCAAAGGCAAACCATGAGCTAACTCGTTTGCTGCTGTGGCTGCATGACAGCCTTTAACATATGCCTATTCCTGCACAGAAATGGACAGCTGCCTAGTTAGAGAAGGAAGGTGACAATTGGCTTTTAATTTGGGTCACTTTAAGTACAGGCTTATTTCTCAAATCTTTGATTTACAATACTGGCCTCACATGAGGAAAAAATAATCAAAAGTAGATCAGAGCAGAAAAATCATAAAAGCAATGCACAAGCTAGCTGTATCTTCCCTTTCTGTGCAATAAATATCCATCTGATTACTCCGATTTCCTCAGCAATACATGTTGGTCAATTAACACCTTGAGATTTTTTTTTTTTGTTATGGACTAATGGCAAATTTTTATAATCAGGCTGTGCTGTATAACCGTGAATGGCTATTAGTCACAGGTTATTGTGCCTGGCCAATGATTAGGTGAGCGAGAAGCACTTCCAATATTAATGCTGTATGTGAGAATTGATTTCTGTGAAAGCTTGTGCATGCAGCTCTGACATTCAGTCTCTGTCACTGTTAGCACGGGTGAAATACTGACTCCGTCAAATGAGATGGCAGAGCTGCATGGGGCCAGGCCTTCACCCTCAATCACTCAGACGTCCCCAGAAAGCAAATGCTAAGGAGGTATGAGCAAGGCCAAAGCAAAATGGGATGCACATCTGCAGGAAAGCATTTGCTGTAACAGGACACAGCCGCAAAATCATCTCTGGCCACATTTGTTTGATAAGGCTTCAGAGTAAGAAGAATGCCCCTGCAGGAACGGTCTGCTTTGCTTTCTCTGTTTTTTGGAGGGTTTTCCAGCAGGTACTGCAATGGGAGCTGAACAGGCTTGCTTAGGGCAGCTGACATTTTGTGGGTGGAGTCCTCTTGCCATCCCTGGACCACAGTGTGTGTGGTTGTAAGTTTGCCTGGTTTTAAATTCACTAGAAAAGACCATCATATATTACACTCAACTGGGACATAAGGCACCAAATGCCAAGCTCCCAGACACAAGAGAAAAGCTATATAAAGGCACCCACTGAGCTCATTGAGACTATCCTGTGGGGAGCTGCTCATGCTAACGGAAGCAGAAGAGGGTGTTTTGTGGTGTTTGTTTCACTTCTATTGGTAACACTCAAGTAAGGGGTATCAAAATATCAAAATCACAGAATCACAGAATGGTTGAGGTTGGAAGGGATCTCTGGAGATCCTCTGGTCCAACCCCCTTGCTCAAGCAGGGCCATCTAGAGCTACTCAAGCATTCAGGAAATCACTGAGCTGAATTAGGGCCCTGAACTGAAAGACAGTAAAAATGATTACTCATCCTTAAAATCCTTTCTAGGAGAACTTTCAGATTAAGCAGGTCTTTTTGCATAAAGGTGAAGTCTTCCTTCTACCCAGACTGAGGTGAGTTTGGATATCTGACTACTATTTTTATTGCAGCACTTATTTCTCTTTGACAAGCACAGAATGCACATCTCAAATAGTCCTTCACTGTTCAGATCCCAGAGGATATCAGCTGATCCTAACACACAACGTACCACTCTCCATGCGAGTCTTTCATCTGAAGTGACATCATGATCAAAGGCAAGGTTATACGGAGTGCAACACAATGTGAGAAAGTCGCATGGTATTTCAGAGCTGCTTCGTTACTGGGATGGATAGTTCAGAAAGCACTTGAAAATGACATTTTACTATACATGATATGTTCCATATTACAAGCACTCCTTGCTAGTTCCTGCTGCTTCAGTTAAACTGCAGTACTTAGTAAAAGGCTGGATTTTCTCTTCCACAGGAACAAAACTCCAGGCAGAATTTCTCCCCATACTCTGAGGGAGGGGAGATGCCTCAAAAGGATCTAACTACATAAAATATTCCAGGCCAGGAGGGACAAAATATCACATAGGACACAAAGCAAGATCAATTGCCAAAAATATACTTTTTGTCACATTTCAGACTACAACCACTTAGAAACCTGTCATCTCAATTTGATGGGGGGGGGAAGAAAATGTTTGCCCTGAAACTGGTTGACAGAATGGACAGCTTTATGACGTTGGCTTCTAACAAAATCTTGCACAAATGCCACACAGCTAACAATGATGTCAGCAGTTTCTATCTAAATCCAGTACTGGGGGTTTTTTATACTTCTCCTTGCATTCTCTAAAACATAGTTTCACTTGTCCTGCACAGGACAATAACTAACCTGTTATTGTTAACAGGTTGTTAGTGAAGCCTCACTTCTTTGGTATTTTAGTGCTCATTTGTTTTTTCATAAAGTCCTTCCAATAAAGGATTCTCCTCTCTCTGGCTGCTGCTTCATAGGATATTCTAGCCCCACTCCCCTCTGTTTCAGATGCAATGATGTCAAGTCAGGGTCAGAGGAGCCCAGCTTCAAAAAGTCAGACTGCACCTCTGCTATGCCACCTGATCTCACCTCCAGTCTTGTCACAGCATGAACAACAAGACAGAACCTTCTCCAGGATGGTTCTCTATTAGCTCTTTCCTATCGAGCATGGGCTCCTCCATCCCATCAATGTAACTTGGGTGTTGACATTTGTACCTCTGAAAATTTCCCCAGATCTCCATCAAACACCCATAAGTAAGTAGCTTGTCCGTAACAGGGTCAGGGAGAGCAGTGGGGAGGCAGACCCACACCAAACCAGGAATCTCAAAGCAAGTCTGGAAAACCAATAGAAACCAGGAGGAGATACATGTCTAAATACCACTCATGCCTTTGAAAATCCCCTCAGCTGTTAGGCCTATTTAATCCTTGCTCTCTGTTCAGACATTAATAAAGACGCCAGCTATGATGTGTATCATTCACCCTCTAGGCACAGGGAAGAACCATGGCATCTCTGGAAAGCATACCAAATCCCCTAATTCCAACCCAAAGAAGCTACAGACACCAACTAGCTAATACCTCATGATGAAGACAGGGTTTCAATCCATAACCACAGACCTATGAAGTCCCCGATACTTTATTTAAGTATTTCTGAACTATCCAAAGTTGCAGAATGTGTTTTAATTTGGGGGGTTATTTTCCTAGTTGCGTTGCTTTGCTGTTATGGCTGTTGTTTTAAAATAAAGCAATTCTGGAATATTAATAAGTCTATGTGGATTTTTTCCCCAAGAATATTACAAAAGTTGACATTAAATATACTAGCCTGAACTCAGTTTCAGTCTGATTTAATAAATTTATGCCAGCCAACCAGCAATATTTATTTTAATTAACCCTGGAGGTTAAATGGAAGTTTACTAAAATCAGAATATGTTAAATGAGTAATTTCTCCTGGCTTCTTTCAGGAAGTCTCTCTCTTACCCCAATAATCAGTTCAGCTGCAAAGAGATCAATAAGGTCTTTCAATTCAATGAATAAAAGGCATACATTAAAAAGTTGGTAACAAACCTGATAGACTGGAGAAGATATTACAGCCTATTATGGGGGTTTTTGACACTAAATCTATCATCTGCGAAAAATTCTTGAGAAAAGGTTACTGCCCATACACTAATGTTGCCAAATGGAATAATTTGTTAGCATTGCTTGAGAAGATTTCCTGGCATTTATCCACAAACACAAGTCTTGTCTGTTAAATCCTCATTACAGGAGAAACCAGACTTTTAATCCTGAAACCAAAAATAGCGTCGGAAGCCAACCATTGTTGGGTCTTCCCATCCCATAAACGGACAAAGCAGGTTATCATTTCCTAGACTACAAAATCCCATGGAACAATCCTCCCCTTCCCCATTAAGGAGACTCCCAACCTAACAGCTCACCAGGTATGGTGTGCACAGCCCCAGATACACTGCACACACTTCTTTGTCACTTGTGTTAGCAAGGTGTCTCCACACAGCAAGTGGGTTTTGTTAGCCCCAGGAGTGGTCACTCAAGACAGTTCAGCGCAGGTTACGCTTGTGAGCAAAGACTAAATTCAAGGTGATTTAGCGTCAGTCTCACTGAAGTACATGGAACCGTATAAAACCCTCCAGTTATGTGCTCTTTTTGGCTGTAATTGTACTGATCGTTTTAGATCATTAAATATAGTCATCATCATACTTCTATCAATCTCTTAAGCCAAACGTGCAGACTCACAAAGAAAAGGAGTGAGTTTTTAAGAGTCAAACTGTAACAAGAACTCAATGACAGGGTCCATGGCAGTGCACCGGAGCTTAGCTACACAGCTCCCAGCGGAGCAGCAAGTGTTTTTACATCCATTGCAGGAGGCAGAGCTAATGTGCTAGAAGAATTTCATGCTGCAGAATCCCCTCCATGGATTTAAACCCTCAGAGAGAGAAATGTCGTGGTTTATTCCCATGATATTTCTGTAGAACAGAAATCACCTGGCAAATTACTTCTGGTCATGTTTGGCAGGGATTTACCAACAGTGGTTCAGTTCTCATCACAGTCTCAGAGTTTTCTTCAGTGGCCCCATTTTGTTCTTGTTAAGTAAACAAGACTAGCACTCAGAAAAGTGCTCAAAGTAAAGCGCTTTATATTAGGTGCCTGACTGAAATAAGCATTTCAATTAGATTCATTAAGGAAGTTATTACTTGTTAATTGAATAGCAACAGACTGCTAAGGATCACTTATTGAGGTCTAATAAGTATGTAAGAGCAAAATCTACTCTTCATGTAATTCCATCAGCAATAAACTAGTGTAATTAGCTTCTTACTAACAAACTTAAATTGTGGGGAATGTTGAGGCAGATAATTGGCACTTAGGAAGATACCTATAGTAAGTTAGTGCAGTATCAATTAACATACTTATGAAATGTCAGTTTAAACTCTGAACAAATAATTGATACCAATGGGCTGTGGGTTACTTGGTTAAATGCTATTTAAATGGTTAAACTTTCATATTCAGAAAAAATTAAAACAAGTCCTCTCACTGCTCTTTTCAAAAATTATTACGTATGCCTCATTTCCAGGTGTATAACCTATGGACTACCTGCAATAACCATCAGTAAGGACTCTGGGGTGCTGGTTATGCACGCTGACACATGTGGGTGATTCAAGGACTGGTTTACCCAGGCTGCTCTCTGCTCAGAAGCCTACTTGCCTCTGACCCCTCACTCCCTCACACCATGTGCAGGTTATTTAGCAACTTACTTTCACAGAATTGTACTTCTAAAAGAGTGTGAGGCATCTGAGGACCAGCTAATCCCTACTCCTTGCATTTCAGCAGACTCAACCACCACAGGACCTCACCCCCTTTCCATTTTGATCAAATCAAGGTTCATACCTCATGACTGTGAAGTCTCATTTTATACATGAAGAATCTGAGGCACCAAAGCAGTAACTGTTGCCCAAAGGTCTCCCAGAAAGATCACAGTAGCTCTGGGATCAATTCCTTCCCCAGGAGCTAGTACATATGATACCTTTATATGCCATTTGGACTCCATAACCAACCTGAGCTGATGAAACAAGGTAAACATCAGTAATTGTCTGGTCAGGACAAGCAGCAACAGAACCGACCTTCATGCCTCTCGTCCTGTGATCTTATCACAGCTCTGTCTCTTCCTCCAAATACTCTCCAGATGTTCTGGAAAGGCTCTGCCTCCCTGTTTGAAATGGAAATCCCTCTGCTCTCTCTTTGACTTAACATGCAGTTTGGCTGCAGGAAATGAAACATTTTGCAATGGCACAGAGCTTATGGAGGACTTCTGTTTGTATGTGAAGTCTGAGCCTTCATGCCCAACGGAGGCCTTGGGAGCAGCAGCAGGAGAGGAAGGTAAGAAACCCACTTCAGGGAGCAGAGCCAGCCCTTGCTGGCAGAGGCAATGGACTGGAGCTTCAGTGAAGGTGTTTGGAGAGGAGGCAGAGGCACGGAGGTGGGATGCTGCCAGGGCAGAAACCAGGCAGAACTGAGGACAGCAGGCGAGAGTCCCCAGCTGGACACACCAGGGTGTGGGGCAGACAAGGTGGAAGGGAAGGGGAACACAGGGCTGGGGTCTGAGCCTGGGTGAGAGGGACAGGAGGGCCAGGAAGCGGCAAGCTATTGGCAAGGGCAGTACTTGCCATGTTAAGGGTATCTGTACAAACCAATTTTAGAAACTTCTATTTTAAAACAGGTTCACCCCTCCCCCTTCCCCACAAACAGAAACACACACTGATCCATCATGTGGAAATACTTCAGACTCATCTATTTAAAAAAATTGACAGCACATCCCTGTCAGCTAGGAGTGTGATTTTTTTTCAGCTATGCCAGCAAAAGCCCTAATGTAGACACAGCTGTAATATGAGCAAAAGGGGGAAAAAAAAGTTTCTTTTTGCCAATACAGCTTCTTTTGCTCAGGCAACTGATACAAGCTATATTTTTTGCAGGCTTTTTCTTAGTGTAAGCTTCTGCACTCTGAGTGACTGCACTGTCAGTGAAGCTATGGTACTAGGTTCAAAAAAGGTGTCCACAAGACCTTAAACTGTGTTGGAGAAAGGACAGCACCTAGCACTGTGAAATCCTGTCAATGCCTGGAGCGCGTAGGTATGGATGCAATAAAAATACAAAATAATAATGAATTCTGAGCCCAACTTTCCCAAGCTCCAGAGTAACAGCAGCCAAATTCTTCTTGCTTCCCCAACCTTTCTAACAAGCAGCTCCAACCCACTGCAGCATTGCAGGTAATCAATGTCTGCTTAGAGTAAATCATATCTCAAAACTTAGAGCTGGCTCAGTGTCCAGAAAGCCCTGGGAAGTTGAGAAGTATGGGAAGGACTTTTCTGTTCTGTATGAATGGAACAAAACTTAAGCATTTGGAGGGAAAGGCAATCTCAAATAATAAATAATGCAGAAACTCCAACATACCTTTTAAAGCTTCAGTCCCCTTATAATTTAATGTTTGAAATGCTATGCTATTCCTTTGGAAGCCTTTTCTTTCTCCACTGCTGATGATGGTCTGTCTTCTTAGACACTTGAATAACGTCTCTCTTCCTCTTGTAACATCTTCTTTGACTATTCCTCATGCATAGTAATGCTAATAATCTTGCAGCTTTCAGCGACATTTTTCTTCCTTTAAATGAATGCCTGGTTTTATGCAGGGCTGTTTTGTTCAGCACCTTGTCTCCTGCATGCCTCTTTCACTGCACAGTGTACCTGTGTACATACAAATATCTATTTACTGCTGCCCATTATGAGCTGTTCATATTCCATTTAGCAGCATGCAAAAAAATCAGACTAATTGATTACCTATATTGTATAAATTGTAGCAAAGCATAAATGATGCACTCAAGATTAGCTTGCTATTATGTTGAATATTGTACAAATATATATGTAAGCATAATCCCTCCCAAAAGAACTTATACCATCATTAACTAGGGACCTTTTGCATGTGAAATGGACTTGATACCCAGCAAATTATACAGTGGATAATACTATGTGCAGTCATGTAGAAGGATATATTTTATACTACCTGACCACCACAGAGTTTTACAGTTCTTTCCTCAGAGAAGATGAATTCAGATTCTATCACCTCCTAAATGTAATAATGTAAATATGGACAATAGACAAGTATTAAGCTCATTTGTCAAGGGGAACTAGGCAATTCATCTCAGGTCATGAAGCAAGAAGGGACAAGAAATGCAAATAGAATCCAAAATTTAACTGTTAGTCCAGTCCTGTAACCGGTAGGGAGCACACTAATGTGCTTTGTGCTTCTAAGCTATTTTTAAGCACCTTCTCAGTCATCATTAAATGTTAAAAGGATCTTGTATCTTTTGGAAAGGGTGCAGTTGAAGATCCTGGCTGTTTCCAAAGCCTCCTGAAATAGAAATCCTCACGTGTAAATGGCCAATATAGGATTTCAAATGCATTTTATATAAATAATTCTGGTAAGAACCCTGGACTGATGGCTTTGATACGAGCGCACAGTTGGTCTATGAACTCGCAGCCACTGCAAAGAGTAATCACATTAATCTGAACACTATTCCAATGGCAGCTGACAAAGAAATGAACACCAAACTAGTCAGCTCAGGCCCTTCCTGCTTATTTAACCAGTCCTCCTGCTGCACTTAATATTATCACTATAAAATCCAGAGAGAACTCTTCTGCTTAAATACAGTCTTGAAACAAAAAGTCGTATGCTGCATGCTCAGAAAGTCACACACTATTAAATATAAGAAGCAAATTATAAGCAAGAGCTTAGAATAAAGGTGAAACACGCAGACACCTTCAGAACATTGAACATGATTACAGCAAATGCCATCATTCGCTTTTCCTTTGAATTGATGTTAACAAGTAAAGCATTTTACTTGTCTTTGTTTACTGGGAGAACATAAATACTGCATAAACTACATCTTCTTGCCAACTAAGCTTTGTCTACAGGATGGCAGCTTGTTCTAACTGTGTTTATACTTTCAAAGAGTTGAAAGCTCAGTGGTTGAGCAGGAACAATGTGGGATACTATATACATGTGAAGTGTGTTTTTCATTAAATAAGTACTTGAGAAAATCTTAAATGCCTCAGCCTGAGATTGCCCAAAGATCTGCAGCACTGCTCAACAAGATCTATCTCCAACAAGTATTTCATGAAACACCTGAAGTGCTGTGGGAGCCTACATCCTAGTCTAAATAGCTTCCTAAGGGATTTAGAGCCACCTTTCCTAGGAAGAGTATCACAAAAGCACTCGGGTCTTTCTGAGGTGCTAATGCACTACTAGGCAATCCAGCAATGCCCTGCCTAGGCCTTCTACGTGTTCCAGCTTCCCTAATTTTGCCCACAGAAGCCCCTCTTGCTCGCGTGCCGAGCAGATGCTCGGAGCTCTGCAGACTCCCTTCAATGCGCCAGCTGCCCTGTACCTTGGTGTTCTAACACCAAACCTCCTGGTGCTGGAATCCTGGTGGAGCCTTCCTGTCATGGGTTTATTGTACCCCAGAAAATACAGCGTAAACAGGCAGTGCTGTATTAACACTTACAGTGCCTGAAAGAGCTTCGCAGGGCCACACAGCTAGTTTGGGGAAATTTTATACGCAGAAGCTTCAAGATGCCTCTGAATGCCAGCACAGCTACAGCACTAGGTGCTCTCCTTGTGGATATTCTTGCAGAGCAAACATTGAGTGATGTTGCAGGGGAAGCATCTTGCAGTATTGTGTGCTATTTAGTGGGGATAGAAAAAAGCCCTGTCCTTAGTCTCCCACCAGGCAAGTGTAGGGACCTTTGCCAATTCAGCATGAGCTGATCTAAACTTAACTGTTTCAATCTGCCTATGATGGGCTGGTTCTGCCTCCAAAGCTGCAAGCTGGCTGGAGACCTGTTGTTAGGACCTATGGATTCAGAGGAAACTGGAACAGTTTCTACTGTTTTTGTGCAAAGCCGGAGCCTGGCTTGTGAAAGAATTGACAGCATAGTATCAAAATGTATCTTTCAGTCAGCCCAAGGATGAAATGCCCTGCGTGCTTCTGCCTTGCTTGAACACCGCAATTCTGATTTCCCATTTCACGTGGAAGCAAAACAAGAAAATGATATGCCTAAGCATGGTTGCTCTGTCTAATACAAACTGGGCTGTGCTCCATAGATTACTGAATGAAATATTAGCATCAAGTACCACCATGCAGTGTGCAACATCTGGAAAAAAGTTATAGAGCAATTTTCATTATTTTTATAGGAGAAGAGAAAACTGCAAATGGTAGAAGGTATAAGAGGGAATTCTAACAGATTGTACATTGTCAGGGACTCTTTTTCCAGCTGTGGCAAACCTGATAATAAAACACACAATCACCTCAAAGCTCAAACACCGGCAGAAACAAGGCAGCCCCCATGGAGAGCTTCCATGCAAGACAGGCTTTCAAAATGGCAGCTCCCCACAGGTAAGAAACAGTCTGGATGCTCTGGAGAAAGTCTGAAAACATTTAAAGGATCAAGGTATAGCCTCGAGTGAGATATTCCTTTTTTTGTTTCTTTGGGGGAGGTTTTCCTTGTTTTGTGCATTAAAGAGAGAGCAGACACTTTACTTATAAGAATATCGTTGATAAGCATATATTCTTAGGAGAATAAAGCAAAGATGATTAGAAAGCAAAAACAAAGGAGACAGGAGGAATTCTAGGGACAAAATGTTCTTGACTGGCTATGGAGAAAAAAAATCAAGAGCTGCAAAACAGCAGCCCCTGTTATTTGCAAACACGTACCAAGGAGGCTGAGAATAGATCCAATGACAGCTGCAGCCTAATTGATAGGAGACTCGCCTAACAGGTTGTCAGACTGCTGCGTGGCTTCAGTCCAGGCCATGTTGCTGGAGGCGCAATGTTAGAAACACTGACAAACATTTACTAAAAATAAATAAAAAAATAGTCCCGGGCAAAGGGAAATATGGCTCCAAGTGACTACTTGCAAAATTGCGTTAGATCTCTAGGAAAGCGGAAAGTAAGCGGCAAAACGTGTGCGAGTCCCCCCAGGGCCTGCAGAACCGATGCAGGCAGCCTGCCAAGGCACTCCAGGATTGTGCTGCCTGTCAGGAGCATTGGCTCTGGGTGTGCTGAGAGCAGACCTCTGCAGAGGTAACGAAAATAACTACCAGATCAGTAAAGAGCACAATCAAGACAGTTGAGTAGCTGCAAAAGAAAATGATATTTGATGTATAGAGACGGATCTGTTCAATGGTAGGAAGGAAACCACAGGGGCAAGCCTCTGAACTCTTCTTTTACTTACCAGGAAAAGGATGTATGGCTTCCTTGGCCAGTGGGGATGGGAAGCACTGTAAGAGAGTTGAAAGTGGCTTAGGTACAGCCCTCAGCCCATCCCATGCAACACACTCACAGCCAGAGTGTCACATTTGGGATTCTTTGAATGTATTCAGCTACATGCTAGGACAGAAAGCTTGAAAGACTCTTTGGTCTTGAGCTCCCAAGTCAGCAATGCATCCAAGCAAGCTGCAGAGCAGACAGGTGAACAAGAGAAAGCTAAAGCAGAGGGGTGGGGGGAGGAAAGAGAGAAGCCATATGGATGAAAGCCTGTTAGGACTGTGAAGGCTGCTCTCTTTGAAGGAGATCCAACCTTGGTAAAGCTGAGACTCTACGTGGGAGGGAAACAATCTTCTGAAGGTAACACCTAACACTATAAGCGGCACCTAGGGCAGGAATATTACTGTGCACGTGTGCACAGAGGCACCTTGAGCCATGGGTACACAGTCCCTCTGGATTTACTAGCACTACTAAACAGACAAGTAAAGTCAATGCCTGAAGACAGCCCTTCCACAGCAAGGGGAACAGAGCAGAAAAAAACAGCGCTGGCTGAGCAGTCTGTCTTCAGCTGCTCTCCAGCTCTCCTCGTTGGCTTGGGGTTACTGCACTTGACACTTCTCTGTCAATCTCTGGTTAATAGTGAAGATGATCAGCAAATTAACACATTCAGAATTCATTCCTAAAAATACTTCATTAACTTCTATAGAAAGGAACTTCAGAACAAGCACTTTCTTTACTTGGTCACCCCATGATACTCATTTCTGTCTCTGAGAATGTCCAAAAAGGTTGTGAAATATCCGTAAACAATGTTTTGCAGAACTAACCAAGTGATTTTACATAACAAATAAACTCATAAACCTCCCTGTCTTCGCACGCTGCAAAACAGAGGCAAAATGCACCAAGGAATCATTTGCTGCTCTCTCCTTTACGGAAAAGTGACATTAGGTCTTTATGATCCCTGAATTAAAACTCAGAGGGCAGTTTTTTCCCACAGCAACATACAGAGGTCTAACACAGGGCTACCATGAAAATTAATGGAGCAGCCACATGGCTAACAACTCTCTAGGATACTTTCAATATATGTTCCTCAGCACTTAGCAAATCCGTGGGTAGTTACAGGAGAACAAGAAAATTACTCACAAGCCAGGGCAGTCTGGATAAGGGGAGTTCACCACAGCCAAGGGTGCTGCTACATGGGAGTGAGACACTGTCAGAAATGGGTTTCAGAGGCAGGTTTCTGCAGCATTCTCTGAAATCCCACCCTGCTCATCACAATCTCCCCCTGAAGAGCAACAATTAGCAGACACTTCTCCTTTATTAGGTGAGTTCAGCAACATGGTTTCCAGTATGGGAAATAGGGAATAACAAACAAGAAATTCAGAGCAAGGATCATGAAACAAAAAGTTACCAATAAAGGGATCTGAAATTCTCAAGAGGCTTGTGCTTGGTGGATGTATGTGTACATAGAAATATCCAGTTTATGCATGCAGACAGATCAGAAGTCTTTCTGATAATTACAGTAGGAGATGAGCCTATTTCCAAGCTTTACAACCAAGCACCTCTGGATTGTGCACATTCTGTGAGTATCAAATTAAGAAAATTAAATCACCCAAAACTCCGCTACACATTCACAGCCCCAGATCTGGCTTAAAATATTAGTTACCCCACCTCCTATTAACTGTAATGAAAACCCAGTCCCTGGACTATGGGGAGTGTAAAATCCAGCTGAAGGTTAGCCTTCTGCTTCTTAAGGCCCAGTACTCAATACAGTTCAAGGTGCTGTGTGGGAGAAAAGGCTGTAGACAGAACCACTATTTTTGTATTCTTTATGAAATAAACTCCCTGAAGAGTATACTTGCATTGCATTACTGCAAGAGTAGAATTACTGCTTGTGCTGGAAACAAAGCATCTCAATTTTTCATACAGAAATTTTTTGCCCTCTATAAAAGTTTCACCCAGTTTGGGTGAAATTTAGAAGCATGATCTCCTTATAGACTTCAACAGAAACAGGACTGAGCTCTATAATCAGCTTTTATTTAAGGCAGACATGCTCTTTTGTACTGTGTTTTTGTAACTTCACTAGACCTTAGAAAGCATTAACCTGTTTTGAATTCACAACACTACTCCTTAAATAGTGGACTCTCACCCCAGAGACTAAGGACACTGAAACACTGACCTCCTGCATCCAGTGATTTTGATCACGAGTTTGCATCCCAGAACTGCAGGTCAGGTTTAGATCTCAGCTCAGTATATGAGCACATACTGGGAGTGAGGAGTTATTTTCTAGGGCACATGAGTCAAATGCTCCATGCTGATAGAGAAAACGGTATGGTTACTGAATGTAAAGGAGTTGCTGCTTTTTTGCAGCCAGCCCGCTTCAGCAGAAACCTCTATAGGAAATAATGTAGAATCACTTTCTTACTGAGCAAACCACTGAAAGATCTTGCTTATTG
This sequence comes from Gymnogyps californianus, assembly GCF_018139145.2. NCBI lineage: Eukaryota > Metazoa > Chordata > Aves > Accipitriformes > Cathartidae > Gymnogyps > Gymnogyps californianus. The sequence continues at coordinate 11,959,209 of NC_059481.1, forward strand.
ACAGGGAGCAAGAGATGGGAGATAGCAGAGCACTGGAATATTCAAATGCAGTTTGAGGTTTTACGATAAAAACAACTTTCTGCTTTTAAATGGAACAAACTGTAGTTAGTCCATTTCCCCAGACAGCAAAATCAGAATTTTTGAAATGCCATAAATTATTCATAAGTTGTGTCTGTGTCATCCCAAGAAGCTGATCTAGCCACAGTGTTCAAAATTCAGAAAAGGGTTGAGCATGTCAGAAGGGGATCCAAAGCCCCACCCACCAAACTACCATAGTGAATGTCAGCAAAGAAGTGCACATTTGAAGCTTCATCCCTCATTAGAGCATAAATCCTGGGCAAAGGCTGCAGGCATCTTCAGCAGGGCTTCAGGACCCAAAGTGGCACAGCCATCTACTGTATAGTTACCTGAACTTTCAGGCACTCACCTGGGCTCCTGCTATGCTGCAACCAACCAGCATTTGATTCACCTTTCAGGTAAAGAAAAGTAGTTCTTACTCTGGTCTCAGTACTATGGTTTGTAATTAATTTATAACTCAAATTCAAGTGATTTGAGTTTCAGTTACCATTATTCAAGGCTGACATACAGCAGGCATTGGGACCATAGGTCAAGGCCATTTGTTGACCATTCCTGATGCTCTCCAACATAGCAACAGAACTGCTCAAGAACATCCTCTTTGCAATTTGAGAACTACAATCACCAACTGTGTTCCTTTAGCAGGGTCACACTTTCCTTCTGCTATGACAGTAAAACTCACCTCTGCGGGATACTATCCAGGGCAAGACTGTGCAAAGAACTCCCCAGAACCACAGTGCCTTACATCCCCACCATCCATGCCAAGCATATTTCTAGCATTAAAACCAAATCCCAGCATAGATGACAAGAACAACAAAAAACCCCAATTCCCTACTATAAAAACCCTACACAGCTCTCTCTAGTCGAAGTGACTCTTGTGGGGAGGTAATACATGATACAATTAACTGTTTATGACAGGTAATGATTTCAGGCACTAGTTGGAGGTACATGGAGGAAGGGCAAGAAAGTGATAGAGCAGAGCACTGCTACCATATCCTACAACATCATTAGCACAACGCTCTACCTCTGTCCCTTAGCATTTTTCAGGATCAATTCCTCAGGTTTTACTAAAGCAAACTGACTGCAAAAACAAGCCCAAATCAAGTCCCCACTCACCATCATAAACATTTCCAGGTACACACACTTTCTTCTGCCCAAGAGGAAGAAGCTCTGCACTACCAAGGACACCAAAAGAAGAGCCCCAGGTGCAGCCCCGACTGCCAGGCACCCCAACCAGCAAGCAACCCTCTCCTCGCACCACTGCAATGGCCTCAGAGAAGACACTGGGCAGTGCTGGATCAGAGCCTTTCTTCATTCATCTACAGTCCTGTATGCAATGATTAAAAGTTGTATATTGTCCATCAATATTTTGGCACTAACTGAAGGGCTGGAGTCAAAAAGCTTTTGTTTGGCTGCTGTTCACCACTCCCCAATTAGTGGTTTTGCTAATCATGTGAATAACAGTCGTTTTGTCAAGAAACATTTTTTAATCTCTGTCAATTCAAATAAAGACTTTGCTAATCCTCAAAGCCATGGAAAACAGGCAGGTCACAACCGTTTCAGGGGAACCTTTTATACTTTAATGCTATCAGGAAGTAATGCTTTACCTGAATTAGCCGGTATTGGAACTCTTACTGTTTGAAATGTTCAGCTAGGAATTACCTTGCTCACAGGTGCTGCAAAACCAGAGATTACAGGTTGGTTGCAAAATTTCAAGTGCCACATAGGAAGATATCTATTAAGCATATGTGCTAAACATCATTTTGTACAATTTAAGTCTTAAAAGACACACCTAACAGCCCATTAATGAACAAGTTGTTACTATTATTATTTACTGAAAGCAAACACTGTGATACGACACAAAGGGAGATAAGATGCACTCCTTGCCCCAGTAAGTTAACAAGATTCAATCATTTGGCTTCACTGAAGAACTCAAAGGGGCTAATGAAAAAATCACTGACACCAGAGACCATGCATGGAAAAATTCAGTGGCAAGGAGTGCCTTGGGAAGTTGTAAGGCTGTAAAAACAGAGATGTAACAATGATATTTCTGCTGTAAACTTCAACGCATAGTAATCATAACCAGTTAGACTTAACATGATAAGAAATATGAGGAACTGACAAAACAACAAGCCTGAAACTTTGTGAGAAGACAGACGAGCCCTTGCCAATCTGCCTGGTCCAGCTTACTAGCTTTTAACCCCCCCACTTGTAAGCCTTTGTGATGGCCCAGCTTGACTGACTTTGAGAAGAGTGCTCATGACTTCGGCAGACATTAGATTGTAGGTGAAGAGCACTAATAACCACAACCACCTAGTTCCCAACAGGATCACCAGCTATTGCTTTTGCTTGGCCCTGTTTCAACAGGATCATCATACAGAGGAACAGCACAGAGAGTTAGCAAAGAAAAGATGACCAAGAAATTGAGGTCCCTTCCGCATGGCCTTGGCAAAGCTCACTGCCCCTACGCGTGTTTTAGTCCCCCATTGGTAAACAAGGGCCAACCAGAAGGAGAAAGTGCTGTGCGATAACCCAGTAAGCAAACCATCACCTTGAAGGTGTCCTGCAGAAGGAAGCATATTGTAACATACCCACTTTAACACACAAAGTTTAATTTTGTTTCAAATGTTTATGTTTTTTCACTGTCTAGCATTACAATACGATTATGGATCACCACTTTACCACATGAATACATTCCATCATTCTAGATTACAGCAGTAACTTATTATGTATAGTATGACAATTCAGTCATAACTCTCTGAAAATTATGACTATATTTCCCAGAAATATTCCCAAAGAACAAAAACCTGTTTATTATTGAAATTATTTTCTCCACGTGTCAATTCACTTAATCCTGTGTACAATTCAGCAAGCTTTAATCCTTCTGCATATTTCCAATTCAGCAGTATTACCCTTTTAGCTATTGCATTTGCTCTTAATAGAAATTTTCCCCTGTGGTTCATTTATATTCAAGAGACTATTCAGGTCACCCAGTGCAAATATTTTTGGATCATTGGCGATGTCATTGTCCAGAATCATATTCACTCTATTTCCTCCATTCCCAGAATGAATTTACTAGGTATGGGATGCTGAAAAAAGCTCTTGTTCTCATTCATCTCATATTTAACTGAAGAAGCAAAACAGAAAATAAATGAAGTCTGATTTGCATGAAATTGTGCATTCTGTATCCTAGTGTTGAACAAGAGCACAGACATTCTTTGAGTTCTGTCATGTCTAGTTTCTATATTTAATTCATCTCCCTGTCACCTTCTGTTGAATTAAGGGAATGATACAGTAAGGTTTCCACAACTTAATATTTGCCACTTTATCTGGCTACTAACCCCACCCTAATAATACTACCTTCCTTCTATCTGCAGATGCTGCATTTGTCTCTCTCAGTACTTAGAATCCTTAACAACCAAATCCAGCTTAACCTGTTGAAAAACCCACAGAAAGAGGGAAACGAGGGAGACACATCCTCCCTGTTGGCTTCCCAGCTAAGAGCAGCACTGCATTTGTATTTTGCAGCTCCTGCTTCAGAGGACATTGTGTCCCTTTGCTCTCGGTGCACTTTGAGCAGTGCCTTGCTCAGCCACTTCCAAACTCTGCTACAGAGATAGCCCCAGACAAGCCTGTCTCCAGGTTCTGCCAAGTGACAGATCAAAGCCAGAAAATTGCTGTTCTTTCTAACACTCTTCCTGCATTTAACACTTTGCACTCTCTCCTCCAGGCACCCGAGAGGCCTCTCTGGCTCCTCCAAGTAAAACCTGGAGCCTGAAGTCCTGTTGGTGGGAGAAGCAGCACCAAACAGACCCCTAAGGGCCCAACAAACAGACAATGTGCAAAGTTATATGAAATTAGCTCCCTTGTTTCTCTTAAAAGAGACAAAGGAAATGAAAGACGAGCTAGAAGCAAGGCCATGTGTACCCCCTATTCCTTAAGCGGCCCCTTCTAGACATTATTTACAGCCGCACTGGAAGCGCTGGAGCCTGCCTTTTAGAGCTCACTGAAGAAGTCAGTGGGAACCTTTCCAATGACTCTGTGGCCTTGCTGAAAATTGCTGAGGTTTGGTCTGTGCTCCTTTAAGGCTGCAGCGAGAGTACGAGTGGTGGGACACAAGCTAAACTGAAACTGCTGTTAAAGCAGGGGGTGGGGGACCAGGACAGACAACACCGAACTATTCTCCAAGCTGAGAAAATAATAACTTTAAAAAAAAAAACCTTTCCAAGCATTTTTTTCAACTTTAAAGAGCGGCTGCGGCTGGAGTGGTGCCAACTGTGCAGACTCACTCAGCAGACACAGGCTGAACATCACAATAGCTTCCGGTATTGACGGTTTTAAGACCTGAGGAGTTGGAGGGTAGTCAATGTTGCCTTTTCCAGCCCTTTAACCCTCAAGATACTGCTGTATTTTCACAGCCCTGGTTTCGGGATTGTTTCATGGTCCCAAGCATGGGCTGAGGAATACCTACTGCCACAAGAAGCACAGGTTTAATCCTAGTACAGCCAGCTCAGCTCTTCATCTTGCACAGACAGATAACTTGAACACCACGCAATTCATTGAGCATAGGCTGTTCAGACACAGCATTAAAAATGGAGTGGAATGGCTTTACAGCATTTTTCTAAGTGTAGCAATTTGCTTTAGCAGTCCTGGGCTAGACACTCCCCTTCTCTCTGTTCCTTTGTAACGTGCTGGTTGAGACGGTTGCCGTTACTGCCATGTGGCAAATTTCTGTGACCTATCAGGATGAAAACAGCTTTATAAAGGTAAAATGACAGATAATCACGAATGCCTGCAATCTTCAGATAAAGGCAACACACAGAATAATATAACTTGCTTAAATAATATGATCGTGATTTAAAAATGCAGCTTCTTTTCACCTGACACTGCTATTCAGATGGACAAACTTTATTCAAAAGCAATCTGTTCTTTGTGGGTCCATGTGTGTCCATGTTTTTATTTAAAAAATACCTTGCTATGCTTGAGTATCCTGATTTCACATCTCCTGGACTGAAAGAGGGGTTGCCTGGTACCACTGTCACCCTGGTGTGAGTGAGAATCCTCAAAAATGGCTGTACAGGAGGAGCAGCACTGCAAGCCCTGCAGCTAGCACGGCCTTTAAGCTGCAGAGAGATTTCAGGGGCACGTTAATTAAGTCACTCCAAGCAAGGTTAGAGTGACATGATGTTGTGCTGTCACCCAAAGCCTCTTCCACCCTAGCAAACCAGGTATTGCTAGCACAAGTGCTGCTGGTCTGGTGTGGGCTTCAGTGAATAGTTTGATATATGTTTTCCTACTGCAGTCAGACAAACAGGAATAGTATTTCCTGTATCACTTCCCCTGCTTGGAAGATGGTGTGGAAACTTCAGCTGCTTTTTCCTGATATGTAGGGAGGAGAGAGACAAGGAGGGGAATATCTAGAGAGCTGGCAGAAGTACAGTAAGAGAAAATAAAAGCAAGAGCAGAGAAAAGAAAGCAGTGTCCAGGGCAAAAGAAGACTGAATGGCACAAACGTGTAAAGACAACGGTCAGTAAACTGAATCAGGCACTGTAACAGTCACTAAAAGGGGAGTGGAAGTGTGTTTCAAAACAGTTTTGTGTGGTTAACACAAGGCCCTAAGAGAAGAGAGTCTTCTACAGGTGGCTTTACTTCCTGATTCCAAGGGAACCAGCAGAGCTCTGCTGGATAGGGCAGCAAGGAAGCAAAGAGATTAGTAGAGACTGAACAAAGCAAAAGGGCGGCGGGTGGAAGAGAAGGAGATGGATGAGGAAGGGAATATTATTTTGTAGAGCAATACAGTACTTTGCTGGGTCACAGCCAGCCTCTGAATGCACCTTAAACTCTTATTTCCCATTCTCTTCCAGCTGGATAGATAATTGCCTGACTATAGAATTATATTAATCATTTTTATGTCTATGATCTCCAATGCCAGCACAAGGAGTGCTGTTAGACAAAGCTATGTCTCACCATAGGCTACAAGAACAGAACCCGACCCCCTTCCCCTCCTGTATTTGAGATCAGTCTCTAAGAAAAGCACAGGAAACATCAGGAATTCCCAAGGATCAATAGGGTAAGATATTCCTATGGTTTCAGACATATGTATTGTATTCCTTCCCCAAGTCTTTCATACGCAGCCTGATTTATTAGCCTTAGTCAGCATTCTGTCTTGTAGACCTGCCAGAAAAGCACAGTGGGATGAAACATCTGGTAAATTTGCTCAAATTCTATTATGAAATATGCTCAATTCAAGTTTCAATGAAAAGTAAACAAGTCATTGTCTTTAAAAAGTGATTTGCTTTGCTGTCAGAAAACACTGGCAATCAGCAGTAGGCATTAGTCCTCTTTGCAGGGCTGTCAAGGGAGAATAGCTCCAATCGTGAACCACTCCGGGCCAGGTAGAAGATCATGTGTATCATTGCTGGTTCAGTGAAATTTAACTTGTTCGCCAATGTCTGCTGTCTCATTGCCATGCAGTGACATTTGCTTACATTTTAAGAGCACCCAAGGGGTGCATAGAGAGCATGGGACACAGCAGGCTTGCATCTCCCCTGCGAGGCAGGGTGCTGCAGAGACTCCCAGTTCAGTCAGCACTGAACTGACTCCAGATCTGCATGCAGTTTAGCAATGTATAGGTACAAGCCTTCTCAGAGCCAGCTTGGGGATTTCTAACATAGTACAGCGTGGTGCCTTGCAGATGTTACCGAGTGAGAAAATGCAAACTGTGGTGGTAAACAGGTACAGCCTGTCGAGCTACAGTCAAGAAAAGGAGGTACTTAACAAATGCTCTGTATTGTATTTCTCCATGCTGGCTCCACACTTACACAAATCCATTGGCCCAAAACTCCCACATTATCCTTCCATGTAGGGCAGGGGCCAGAGGCCATTATTTCAGTCTCTAAATTGGAACAACACCTATAGAGAAGCTGCTCTTAGTTTCTGCAGGTGAATTCCAGCCCTCCTCGATCGCTTGGGCTGTTTGTGGAGAGAGGTGAATGTCCCCCACCAAAGGACTCTTCAGCGGTAGTTTAATTTCTACAGAAAGGCATTCCTCTCTTACAATTAGCAGCTTTAATAAGTGGATGTGCTGCAGGAAAAAAAAATCTATTGGTGGGTCAAACTACAGCACTTGACTGTATTCATCCACAGGGGATATTTTTTAATTGGTGAGGAGCCCTTATAGAGCCATCTGACTTTCCTGCATACCTGTGGTGCATGGTATATTTGAGACAGATTTAGCTAGAAAAGGACAGATCAAAAAGACAGTGAACACATTATAGATCATTACAGAAAACAGAACTGCACTAAGAACTAGTCCATCTGTAAAGGAGTAGATACCTGCATTTAGGGCAGGTTGTGCACTGAATGATGGTATAGCAGAGAATATGCTTATCTGTGCAATCCACACAACACACTGTCTGCAGTCAACACATTCCTACGTGCGCTGGCTTGAGTCATTCGAAACTGATTTTCCATTTATGCCAGTCCTCATGTTACACCATGCCAGGCTGCTGGAGCTTGGACACTGAATGAGGCAAATCCCTGCCACCCTCTTTGGCTCAGGGTGACTTTAGGACAACACAAAGTACTTGGAGTAAAACAAGATAAGACATAAAGTGAAAAAAACAAACCAATTAGAAGTGCCATCAGAGCTGGAATTTCTCTGGGAATGTGTGATACAACTGGAGAAGGTTTAAAAAGTGCTGCAGACAGCAACGTGGCTGCCAAAAGGAGAGCAACTGTCAGAGCAGGGAACTTTTTTTGGGCCAGGGCTAGTCCTGAAGAAGATGACATTTTTCACAGTTCTTATTTAATGTGGGCAAAGAAGGCTGAGTGGGGAGAGGTAATACAAAGACAGGAGCAGAGCTGCAACCACAAAAGATTAAAACATCACAGAGACATGTTTAGAAACAGAGTCTGCAAGAGAGGCTTCTGGCAACAGAGAGAAATTTTGGACCAATCTAATAGCAAGGCACCAGTCTCAGTTGTAAAGGGTGCTTCTGAGAAAGCTGTTTGAACCTGCCAAGCAGAGGCAGTCAGTCAGTGCAGACCAGAACTGATGGGGAGAGGACAGTACTCTTCTGTTGCAGGCAGGAGAGAGAATATAAACTATCATGAAAAAGAGACTGGAAGCGGAAAGGTGCAAGGAACTCATAGCTGGAGCTGACTGAAAAACAACACATCAAGCTATGGACAATGCCTATCATTTGGAGAAGAGGCACAAGAATGGCAAGGAGCTCATTTGAACGAGATCACAGCATGGAAATCATAGCAGTGCCAGAAATAGTGACTTCCGCAATGAAAGAACCACCACAGATAAAAAGTAAACGGGTAAAAAACCCTCCCATTTACCAAGCAGGACCCTTCGCTAATCCCCACTGTGGGAGGACGTGAACTGCATACTTGAATAAATAATGAACTGGGAAAGAAAGAATATGCGATAAACAGTACCATGGAGAAAAGTACACACCCCAGGGTAAAACACATGCCAAGGCCCTGGTCTCAACAGGGTGAACCAAATGTGGAGGTAGGGGAGCAGAGCAGCTGGGGGAGCTGCGTGGGGCAAGCTAACCGCTGGGCTGGCAGGCATTTCCAGAGCTCTGCTGGAAATAAGAGACAAAAGTGGGGAGGAGGAGGAGGGATGAGACAGATAACAAAGCCATTGCAGACTGTCTCTATGGGGAAGAGCCAGGACTGGAGGCACATTGGTCAGCCAGTACGCAAACTAGATGGAAACTTTTTACTTCTCCAGTGAAGCGTGTAACTAAAGTCACCACAAAGTTAACAGAAAATGGGATTAAAATATTGCCCATTTCACATTCTAGTGAATTGTGTTTCAAATGAAGTTTTTTTTCCCACAAAAAACATTTTATTGTTTTCTATAAGAAAATACATTGCAACTGCTGCATCTACCATCACACCACACTTGAATAATGTGTCCTGATCATCACATTTGGAGGAGGCAGGGCTCTGTGTGAGCAGACACTAGCTCCCTGCAAATGTGTAACGTAGATAGAGTGCACTTTTGAAATGTTAAAATTAAACAAAGGGTTATTGCCTTGTTAAAGATAACATAATTGCCCTCTGCCAAGCAGTGCTAACAGAGCAGATCAGGCTTGTCCCCTGCTTGCCCAATCTGATATGGCAAGGGACAGCTGCAATCACACTGCCCCAGGCAGTCTGCAGGAGCCTGCCTCTCTCTGTCCCTTTTCCTCACCTTTCTGCCCTGTTAGGAAGAAAAGGCCACAAGGTAAACCAGCAGAAAGAGTACAAGCTGTCAGAGGCCTCCCTCCCAGGGCTCCCAGAATTCACCCTGATCCAATGGATCAGCAGAAATCCAACCTCTTCCAGGCTCAGAGACTCTGGGAAGGAGCAGCAGGGAGGAGATGGACACAGGGCGGGAGCAAATAACTGTGAGAAGATCAGGAGCAGTGGCGTGGCACAGCTTTTTTCTGTGGCTCCCGTCAATGTGGGAGCTACCTCCTGACTCCAGTTGTCAGTCTGGGCTCTTGCAAACTCCTCCTTTTATTGCTTTCTCTAGCTGCTATCTCAACAGAACATTGTTTTCATGACTTTCCCTATAATGACAGTTTATTCTAATCAATAAAGCTAACGATGAATGATCAAGAAAATACAGCAGAGAAGAGAGGAGAAAGCCCTTTTCTACTCTGAATTGGCTTCAGCCATCATTGGCAGACTGCTCAGGAGCCCAGCCCCAGCCATGAGAAAGCAACCCCTCAGCCATCCCACACCTTCTACCCTCCACTCTCCGGTTCCCTTTGTCATCCTCAGCTTGTGCAAGCCTCTGATTTTGGGCTGCCGTGAGCAGCGACAAGTGGGAGACAGGATACAGAACAGAAGGGATGGGCAAGCTGTATTTACTCTCCTCTGTTCCTTGTAAAGCTACCATTGCCTTGCTCTTCGTCATTTTCCCCCCCTTCCTCTATGACTTAGAAGCAGCAAGATTTGAACAAGAGGGAAAAATATTTTAAAACACTTTAGGGATATAATCAATATAAATTAATGGATTTCCCCACCCCACCCCCCCAGGGAAGCACAGGCTCCACACTTCCTTCTGTCTTTTCTTGCAGTCCCAGGCTTTTTGTTCTCTGGCAAAAGCTCCCCATTGAAGTGCATGGCATTTTCTGGGCACTATATCTTCAGTATATTCTTTGCAGCAGTGTAATTTTTTTGATAGTCACTTGAATAATCAGCAGTCAGTGTTAAAATACAGCATTGTACATTGACACCCCTAACCCCCAGGAAGCAGCAGAAGATGAAGAGGGAAGCCTGCAGTTCTCACTGGCCTCATTTTCTTTCCTTGAGAACTAGCTCTTTCTTTCCTACATACAAGTATCCCACACAGTTAAAGCCAGCCCTAGTTATCTATAGCCAGCTCTTGTTCCCATTCCTATTATCATACAACTGGAGTACAGGGGCTGTTTAGGCTAGTAAGGGAATAACATGGCCTTCTAAATTTGTCCCAAAATGAGTTGTTTGCACAACAGCTTGCTGTGTTCCTAACCTGAACACCTCCTCAGATGTGGCAATACTTAAAAAGAGCTGTAGAAATTTTTCATTTGCAGATCTAAGTTAATTTGTTAAATGTTGACCACAAGGCTAGTAAAGAAGCTGGCTGCTTTAGGTCCTACCCTTTCAATACCAGGATGTATTTCATAAATAATTTAACAAGACAGAAGAAATTAAGGAAGGAAACATAGAGCCAAGTCTGAAGGAAGGAAAGACTGTTCTCTTATCACAGCTGAAACCATTTACTTTTGTTACATGTAGTTATATTATAAGTACTCAGCTTTTTTAATGCTAGTTCAAGCTTGCTGTTTCTTGGTGACAGCCAGCCATATGTGACCCCCTGTTCTTTATAAACATTACACACTGTGCAAGAAGATCATGTGGTCGCAGACAATGGGGTTTTTTCCTTCCTGTAAAACTAAATTCTATCAGCCTGAACCACTGGCTTTCTGTCTCCGCTCTCCTCTCCTGCTCTGAACTTGCAGTGTCAGAGGCTTAGATGTAAAGGATTTTTCAGAGAGGAGTGTGTCTTACTGGAGGCTCCTTCTGCTTCCCTGTAATTTCAGGCTGTTGTTTCATCCTGTCCTCTTCCAAGAGTACAACTGCTGCCACCAAAAGTTAAACTGAAAACCAGGAGAGGTGGTAATCTCACCTGAGACCACGTAAAGGCTTTCACAGGGCTTGTGGAAGTACTATCATCCTCCTTTAGTCTTTCTCACCTGGTAAGCAGGAGCGTTTTTGAAGTCCTCAAACCATGCTTAATTAGCTGCATTGCTGGAAAGTGTGCTTGTGGCCCACTGTGACACATACTATTCTCTTTTAAGAGAACATAATCACAAAAAGAAGCCATAGTGGCATTTTTAACTCAGGAATTTCCGGCTTTGCTTTTGGGCAAAATGGTACAGTTAAACGATGGCTCTGCAAGCACATATAGAGGCCTGATCAGGAGAGACGCTAAAGTACCCAGCAGCACAATGAAACAGGATGCTCAGAACTTCAGGCAAGACACTGCATACCAAGCAGAAGCTGACCCAGAAATCACAGGGATAAGGATTAGGCTGAAACAGAGTGGTGAAACGAGGCCAAGTGGAAGCTCTGTCTTACCATAGTCAATAGGTGCACTCTCAGACTCAAAGCAGAACATCTCAGGAGAGAGGGAGGAGAAGCAGCTTTTGAGAAATAAAACTCTAAAGGCAAATTGTGGGTTTGCCATGAAAGAATCTGGGGGAGTGACTCAGATAATTACATTGCTCCTATTTCATTCATAGAGCAGCCAACCCCCAGGAACAAGGGCCACCATATGTCCTTAAGAGGAAGTGCTGTAGTTTAGTTTTAAACATGACAGCAGTTTCACTGAGGAGAAGCACCACCAAGGGTCTGCTGCTTGCTGAAACACTGCTAATTCTTCTAAAGGTGTTCCCTTTAGATATACAACACACACCAAGCCTTCACTATTTTCTTTCTGTTAGGTTTGTTACTTGGCCTTGGAAAAGCCAAAAATGGACTGGAGTATTTTGTGATTTAGCAGATTTAGAAGAATGAAGGCAATCCAGTGAGGTAAATCACTGGGAGAAAGGACACAAAAAGAGAAATGAATTACTATGTAACTGAAAGGTATGAAACTGGTATTTGAGACAAGAGGTGGACAAGGAAGTGCAGGAATAAAGCTAAAAGAATAAAATTTGGCTAGGAAAGTCTGAAAGGAAGAGTGGAAAAAGATTTTCAAGGAATAAAGACAAATAAGAATTTTTCAAGTATATAAGAAGCAAAATGTCAGCAGGGCATCTAAGAGAGTGCTAGGGTTATTTAGTAACAGAAGAAAAAGATTGCAGAAAACTCAAATGAAATCTTTACCAATTGTTCATAAGAAAGGATGTAGGACTGAGGTAAAAGAGAGTATTACTTTTTCCATGAAAGGGGAAAAATACTCAAAGAACTCCAGGTTACAAGTAGAAAGAATAAATAAATTACAGCTCTGCATAGTACAAACAGTCCCCCCCCCAAGTCAGAGATGAGGCAGGGAGGTCTCCTAAGAGTGAATTTTAAATACATTCTGTAAGAACCAGGAGCAGAAAGGAATCATCCATTGCACTTATTTGTCCTACATGAGGCAGAAATCTATATAACCTCCCAATCTTAGGTACTGTGAGAGCAGAGATCATCCTCAAGAAACCATCCTTATGCTATTTTAGTCTCTCTGATACTGCAAGGGTCTCACAGTGAAAGACAGGTTTTGTGTGTGCACACAACAGCTCACAGCTGGCCCTGCTTTATATCCCGGAGCTGCTGTGGGGACAACAACCAACAGCTGAATCCCTTCTCGGTGTTCCTAATTCAGGAACGGATTTCTGGATGTTACAAGGTGGACCAAGCTCACCTATGAGTACAGTCAGTGACTTGCACTGGAAGCATTCACCAGACGAACAATGAGCAGAGTTACGCTGCAAACACAAAACCACGAGGAGCAAAGTGAGAAAGGGAGTAGCATCTCCGAGATGGGAAAGGCTTCAGGCAAAACCAGTTGGAACGTCATAATCAAACTCTACCCACTGTTCTCATTCCTTTTTAAAAAAAACAAAATTGTTTTAATTTTTTTATTATTATTATTTAAGGACAGGATATTCACAAGGCACATAAGCACATGACAAGAAAAGGACCTCCTCATGTGTCCTCTCCTTGAGAGAGTTACAAAGTGCCATGGCTGATGTGCTTTGAACAAACCTCATCTGGATGCTTGTCCCAAAGGACAAACATTGCCAAATGGCTGTCAACAGTGTGCACTCTTTGAGCTGCCTAGCCCTTACCTTGTATTCAATCTCATACTTTATATTAGCTTTTGAAAACAAAATGTATGGGCATAGGGTTGGAATCAATGTATTGTAGCAGCTTGGGGAACACTGAAGAAATAATAAATATTGTCAGAAGCTGATGCTTTCTCCTTAAAATGTTTTTGCTCAAACCTGGCTTTTCTCTCTGCCATCTCTCCATGCTTCCTGTTTGAACACAAGGTGACCTTTCCATGCTTAATTACCCGAACAAAATACACAGAACATTAATGCCAAAAATGCCTCTTGTACATTCTACTACATTTGCAGATGTTTGAAATAATCTAACCTAATCTCTTCTTTTTCAGGTTAGGGTGAATGTGGTGTGAAATAACCAAAGAAAGTAAACAAGAGAAAGGAGGATGGACAAACACATGTTGACAAATACCAGCTAAGAGAGAGAGTCTGTGTGTACACGCACAGTAAACTGTTCCCCAGCAGAGTTTGACTCTATTCTGAAACAGACACTTGATGATAGTTGTTTGCCTTTATATAGCAATGTTCATGCAAGCATCTCAAGGCATCCCTTAGTCACACGCAGCACAGTGTGGCAATCAGAAACTACCAGTATAATCGTTTTACGGAAGAGTAAATTGGTTCATATGGTCTGGATGATTTATCGTCGTTCATCACAAAAAATCAGTGAAGAAGCTGGGAGTACAACATGGAAATCACTACTTATGAGGCTCTAATTATCATCTCTGCTCTGCAGTCTTCACCCTTGCAGACTGCTAACACTGCACGGTGAGAATTCCCCTGCTGTGCACCCGGGGATGATGCGCTCCCTTCACCAGGAGTGGACATCTGCCTGAACACTGCTCGGAGCAGACATTCACTGATGCATCTTTGCTAGCAGGGACTGAAGCACCGCCTGCTCACCTCGCTACCTGTAATTTGTGGCACATTCAGCTGACCTCTGGTATTTGAGCATTTCACCTACTGCTCACGTGATGAGGCTATTTCACATGACTGGTAAATTTAGCTGTGCTGGCGCAGGGGCAAATGGGGCTCCAAATCCATTCTTGCAGGAAGAAGTGAGACTGCAGGTACCCTGAAACCCAGCTGGACCCAAGCTGCCTTCATGCCACACTGGAATAGGAGAAATAGGAGCCGTTGCCATGTCCTATCCATGGACTACTTCCAGAGCTCCTCCATGATGTGGTTTCTGAGGCAGGTATGTGCCTTGGGGCTCTCACCTAGATGAAGTGTTAGGTCACAGCTCAACACGTGATGCAGATCTTCAAGCAGAGGCCTAAGAAAACTCTTCAAAAGGCTGGAAGTACACTAAACCTCAGGCATACTTTGGAGGAGCTAAACTGTGGCAAAGAAAATGTTAAAACCCATTTCTATATGACAAGGCACTTAAGTAGTTCGGCCAATTAGACTGCTTGATTGGCTGACATTCCTAACACTATCATTTTGCACACAGGGTGCCTCATGCATGAATGAAGATGGTGTTTGAAGGCTTTGTTTTTTGTCAAAGCTTTTATGTTTCTTTGTGGAATAAGCAAGTTCATATTAATTTCCCTAGCATTTTGACTATAAATGCTCTGGGCACCTAATAAATTAAATTACCATTTATTTAGTTACTGTTTGGTTATCTAAGAACTTAATAACAAACATATGTAATGACCTGAACTTGAATTACAGAATTCCTCATTTGCAGTTCAGATATCAAGATAGAATAGCTCAGCTTCACTTCACAGCCCTCTAGCCTGGCACCCAAATAGACACAGAAGCAATTGAGATCATTCAAATGGAGATAGCCCCAGGGTGCCATATGCATTTAGAGAGAACAACTGAGAAATAAGAGGAACATTTAATACAGGAGAAAAACGTCCCTTAGGCAAAGATTTCACTAGGCGCTAGAGACTTGTAGGATAGTCTCTTTCCTGCACAAATGACATGATTCAGTCTTCAGCTCCCTATTGTGCAAGCAGCCCTAGAAGCATTTCTAAACCTGCCCTCTGTCCTGCATGAGAGAATTAAGATGCTGTAATTATACAAATAATTTCTCTTGTCTTTCACTAAAATACTACTAAGCATTTATACAACATCCTTCACTGAAGACACTCATGACACATCCAGAGCTAGGCAATCACCATCTATCTTTCCTGGATGACAAGATGTATGGAAAGGACAGAGCTAGATTAGGAGTTACCCTTAGAGTTTTTATGCTGAATTCAAAATAATTAAGGTCATCTTCTCATTCCTAATGCAAACAAAGAGGTCTGCATTTACTTAAATCTCAGCCATTTCACAGGGGAATGTAATTTGGCCTAAGTGATGTACCCAAATTCCCAGAGGCGTTCTTGGGTACACTTCTACACACACAAGTGTGCCCAGACCTACTCTATTTCTGCTTTGCAGTGGCTGGGTGAGAGCCTGATACAATTTGGAGACCAGTTCACAGTAGTTTGACCTAGTACGTATCGCCCTGCAGCAGCACTAGTTCTGTGAACCTCTGAGAGTGTGATGTACCATGTACCAGCTAATGGCTTAGCAACCCACGTGAACTACAGCTTTCCTCTCTGATTGGAATAACAGTCTTGAAAAACTTAGTTGTTTCGTGAGAACATAATCACAGTCCTTGACATATTCACTGGAGCAACACAGGTCCTAAAGGTGACGATAGATCTCTCCTGATCAACCAATTTCCGATTATCTACAGAGGTTTAAGAATAATTAGCCTGATTCACCTTTGAGTCAGTCCATTTCTATGTTGGTAAAAAGGCACTGGCTTCAGTGCCACTACCATCTTAGAGCTGGAACAAGGCAGAGCTCTCCTCTGGCATAAATCTGGAATAATATGGCATTTTGGGAGGACTAGTAAGGAAAAGCATTCAGTCGGTGGGGCCAGGATTTAAATGGTCCTTGTTTGGGTCTCATGCTCTTTGAAGGGTCAGAACCCCACAGAATTGCAGAGGCAGAGAGGACCTCCAGAAATCACCCAGTGCCCTCCGGCACAGCAGGACCAATGCACCTATGGCACTCTTGACAGATGTTTGTCCAATCTGTTCAACAGCGCTCTAAGCCAGCCAAGGACTTGGTCCTTGACTTTGTCTTAATCCCCAAGATAAGTGAGAAATCAGGCATGTTTTCTGTACACACTGACATGTCAGTGAAATTAAAAATGCGATGGATTTTCGTATCAGACTGTTGAGGACTAATTACAACAGTGCTTTCCAGCAAACCAGTGATTGTAGGCTAATTTTCTGTTATGAAACAGAAACCAGGGTTAATGAGGCTAATTGTGTCTACCAGTGTTTCGAACAAAAAGGAAGCCAACTCAATTTTGAAGCGAGTTCTTTGTCAGGAACAAATTGAGGAAAATTGCTACAGTTGTACCAGTGTTTCCTAAAATTGCTTAGTACCATGCTTGGGAAACTAACACTATAGAACACAAGCTAGTGGTACAGAAAATGAAGCTTATTAGACAGTAACTATATTGAGTTTCAAATGCACAGCTGTTTGACGTACAGTGATGGTAGAGCTATTGAAAGCAATGCAACAGGGATTCATTAATAAAGTGAGTGACCCTCATTCCAGCTCTACTGAGGTATACAAAGAGAAAAAATCAAGAAATCAAGGTATGTAGCAATATCTGTCAGACAAAAAAAAGCTTCAAGTTCTATGTCTCATCCATGACTGATTAATTAATTACACAAGCTGGACTAGTAAAAAATGAACTCATTACTGCAAAGCAAAATTCACAAGCAGTTAGCAGTCCTTCAGAAAAAAAAAAATTCAGTTTAGGCTCTCTTGCTACAAGCTGATAATCCTAATAATTACTCAGAAGAGTCGAATGACTTCAGTGACAAAAGACATAAGCAATATCTGCAGCATAGTACAAGCAGCTGCTGCTGGGGAAGCCTCATCCCTGCCAAATACACCTCAGCATTAATGCCTCTGCTATTCCCTTCCCAGTCACTGTTGAATCCCCAGCCAGGCCAAACAGCAATGCTTTGGTTTTATGATGTAACCAACTGGAACTAAAATGCAGCCACATTCATTTGCACTCCAGACTGGTGTCCAAATCAAGCCAGCGTGTGCTAGAAAGAATATGAAGGCTTTCAGCTGCAAAACACGCAGGCGCAATGGCTGCGGTTTGACCTTACTGCAAAATCCAGGCTGTCTTGCCCCTCTGTGTGCCCAAGGCAGAGGCATCCTGGGATTTGCAGGAGGGCCTTACTCTGCTGCAGAAGAGAGCTTATGTTGGAGAGATCTAAAGAAAATCCACATCCATACATATGGCTGTCCAAAGAGGAGCTCCTTAGAAGGACAGTGAGTAAGAAAAAAATTATAGTGTGCCAGACAGCAAGGACAACAAGCAAGAAAACAGACAAGCAGAAGAGGTCCTGTGGGAAAAAATGCGGAGCTAAGGAAGGAAAGGAATTAATGTGGTAATACATCAACATAAGAGAGAATAAAAAACATATGGAAGAAAGGGGGAATCTAAAGATTAAGCACAAATAGGGAGACATACTGGTTAAAAAAAGCAACAAAAATGTGCATAACATTAAGGTCAGTAAAGGTCACCAATTCCTTGGCCTATATTTCCTATCAGAAAATCACTTCTGGGAGAAAGGGGGTGAGGGGAAGCAAAGGGAGTCTCAAGACAAGAGTGGGGAGCACCTGGCTGAGATCTCAACTTTTATAGTGAAAAGCCCATTTGATGTCTTTCAGTTTAAAGTTATAGCCAGCGGCTACCCAGCTCCAGCAGCTCTGCTGATCTGGGGCCTTTTGCAGACTGTAATGTGTTCACTGGAATCGAAGCTTGCCTTTAGAAAAATGATGTCTGCAGCCCTTCTGGTTTGCCAAGATATAGCCTTCACTATGTAAATCAATGCTCTGCTGTCTTGTCGAATCTACAGCCTGAGGTATGAACATCTCCCATTCATCTTAATGGGATGTTAACCTCAAAGCCTCATTGTGACTCTCCGAATGCTAATAGTATATTGAACAAGTTGTTTAACATACAAATGCTGGGTCTAAGTCACTCACACAGGAGAACTGGGTCTGACTTTGATTTTGCATCTGAGGACCTACAGAAAAATAGTCTGAACAAAACAAATACCTGAATTTCTAGTCACTGGTCATCTCTGCAAATCAGTTTTATTTTGGTTTAGAGATGCAGGGAGGGCCTTAGGTTTGAATGACTGCTGGTTTTCCCTATTTATCATCTCCAGGTAGGTAAATGATTCTCTGTTTGCTTTCAGAATTTCTATTCCCTCTCCCAAAGCTGGTGTCAATACTACTCGGGTTTACAAACCTTTCGATTCACTTTTCTGGGCCAGCCTCTGCCTTCTTTATTCATGTTCTCTGCTCTTGAGAAGACCTCAATAAGGACATGGAAGAAAGAGCTCAATGATGAGGCACAGTGGGACCATCAGAAGGCATCAAGTGCCCTTCGCTCTCACGTGCAGACTAACCATGCTGCTGCATGGGCAGAGAGAGATCCGATGCCGCGAGGCACACACCAGTGCAAGGCAAGCGCTCCCTCTTGCAGTGCACACAAGGGGTGAAAACTCCAGGTTTCCAGAAGTGGCTGGCAGTTACCAACGCTTCCATTGTTCAGCTCTCAAGAGGAATCACCTGAAAGTTTGGAAATTGCTAATATCGACCCTGAAAAACCTTTGAAAGCCTCACAATTAAGTAACCAACATCTCTGGTCTCCAAGTTCCCCAGTAGCTCTAGGAAATCATAGGTAAAAGCCTTACCCAGAAGTCGCAGTCAAGCCCCCACACTTTAGCCTTGAATAAAGATTTCAGTACTGGGTTTACTACCAGAAGTGAATGCACATCCATCAAAAAATAGATCAAAAGACAAATGAAACTGCCTGTACAGATAAAGCCCTTTTCAAAAAGTTAAAAGGGGAGGGGAGGACCATGAGGGAGGATTTAAAGAAATGTCTGTTGAAAGATAAAATAAGCAAGACACTGTGATGAAGAAAGCAAACAATGAAACAGAATCCAATACAGACAGATCAACTGAAAGAAAACCACATTACTATTTACAGTAAAGATCACTCATGTAACATGTATAATTAGAAATTCACACACAAAGATAAAAGTGACCAGTGAATGCTGCTGTAATCAAAAATAATACAGCATTGTATATATTTTAAAAAAATCTAACACTCTCCAAAAATAGGGATAATGGGTCTCATTAATAGAGTCTTCATCCGAACTAAACAAGTTCCCTTTATTCACATCGTAATTTTTCCTAGCCTGCCAAAAGAAACCCTCACAATAAGTCGTCACAGTGCAGCCCCCCCCCGCCCCACACATCTGTGCCTAGCTGAAGTTTAGTTGCAGACAGGACAATGATATGCAAAGAAACCCATTCACATTTCAAAGACTTCCATTTTCGCATGAGCTTGTGTTGCTTGGGCTATATCTGAAAATACATCACAGCACCTGGGTTTTTCTCTTTGTGCAAAACAATGGCTCACAACACTTCGGCACTCCACTCAGTGCACACGCATATCTTTAGTTGAAATACAAATGTTCAGTGAATATGTGGGACAACACACCACAGTGGAAAATCTTGAAGTGCGAGGAGTAATGAGAGGAGGTATTAACATTTCAGTAAAATTTGGAAGGCTTAAAATATCGGCTTAGGAAAGTGTCTTTTTTCTTTCTTTCTTAAAAAAACCCAAAACACAACAAAACAAAAGCCCGCAAAAACAAACAAACAAAAAAACAAAAAACAAACCCCCAAAAAAACCAAACCAAAACAAAAAAACGCTTCCAGCAATGGAAGCAAGTTTTTTTCTCTTGGTTTCTTGGAATTTTAATTATAATCTGTTATTATTTGCATGCCAGTATCCCAGGCAGACACACAGTCAGAGATGGTTGCTATTTTGAACTTGTAATTAGTTAGAGAATCAGACTTCCATGCAGGTGACAAGCGAGAGGGTTTGTACCTAGCCAGAGTCCCAGCAGACTCACCAAAAATTCAGCCATGAAAGCAAGCAAATCTACAAAAGGGGTAT
The DNA here is from genome assembly GCF_018139145.2 of Gymnogyps californianus. Taxonomy (NCBI): domain Eukaryota; kingdom Metazoa; phylum Chordata; class Aves; order Accipitriformes; family Cathartidae; genus Gymnogyps; species Gymnogyps californianus. The sequence goes on from NC_059481.1 coordinate 11,979,634, forward strand.
GATCAGGTTGCAGCTATATTATAACACCACAAAATTACAACTTAGTATGTTATTTACTACTATTTCCAGATTTGATAATATACTATCAGTACCTTGTCCTTAACAAGGTACTCCCAAGGGCATTCATGACTGCTGATATTACACTGTTCAGTCTCTACAGAGTGAAATTATTCTGGAAAGGCCATAACCTACTGAGCTGGATTGTTTCTGGTCTCCCTGGACTGTAAGCCTACCAGAAACAGTGTGATCTGGAAACCTGTCTCTGAGCAACTGCCAACTCCTCCTGTTGTGTTACAAAGGACAATAAATATTGTTACATTACCCTAGATTTATCCTTATTATGTCTCTTCGGTGCCATTTCATGCCACATGGAAAAACACTCATCAAGAAAAAGGATGGAAAAAGAAGACGAGAGATAAAATACCTAGTCTATGGATTCTAGTTTGACTTTACTCCCTGTGCAGGGTTTGCGGGGATTTTTTTAACATAAGCAGCCAAGTGTTCTGCAGATTCATGTGTGGGGCAAAGAGAGATGTTAGTGCTCAGCACCTCTGAAAAGATAACTTAAGAAGCTAGTTCAGGTCCTACAGGTTTAATATTTCAGACTTACTACCAAAAAAAAAAGTGTCAGTAAGTCTCCTCTTCTCCTTCTTCTTCTCCTTCTTCTCTTCCTTCTTAAGACAGTACTAATTTTAAACTAAACTTTTTTATATTCCCCCAAAGTGGTAATTAATAATTACATAATTAGTGCAAAACAGAGGCAAACATAAGACAGGAAATGAAGTCCAAAACTCACCAAATATTATATTTATATATTATTTGTATCTTATTAAATATACACTATACCCCAGGCACTCTCTCTCATTATTATTATTCACAAGCAGCCAGCCTAACAAACATTCACTGAATTTACACCTTAAAAAAAAAAAGAAAAAAAAGAGAGAGAAGAGAGAGGCAGACAGACAGAATAGATCAGCAAGTCAGGAAAACAGCTATCTAATCTTGATTCAAACTTTCTTTCCTGGAAACAAAAAAATGAGTTCTTACTTTCCGAAACTGTTTATAGCATACTAGCAATTGTCAGCAACCTTCCTGCACAATAAGCCTTTATAAACATTTTCTTCACCTCTGAAAGTCTGTGAGCCATCTACGGTGAAAAAATGATGACTAAGGACGATAAGCAGCATATGAAGAAGGGCATGGCAGTTTTATATGCTTTCCTAATGGAAAGGTTCTACAGAAGTGAGTAGGAAACACCTGAAGTTGCGTATATGCTCCAAGAAATATCATAAAATCTAAATAGCAACATATGAAGATAATGGGACTCATACTTTTCTTATTGAAGTCAACAACAGTTTTACCACTGACATCAGTAGGAGCAGGACTGGGGCCAATAAATTACCATAGACACTCCTGAGAGAAACATTCCCAGCAATTGCCTGTAGTGGTTTGGATGAGCAGCTCTAAAAGAAGACCTTATACTTCCAAGTAACCTGCCCTAAAAAGTCAAATACAGTATTTCACTGGGACAGGAAAAAAAAAGCTCTAAGTCATTAAAATACCTATCTCCAAACAACAAAAAACAGATTCCCTTTACGTTCTTCAGGCTAGAAAAAACATATATATTTTAACAGAAAAATATTTCAGTCAAATTCACTTGTTAAAATTTTTTTGTCATCATGCTGAAACATCTTTCCATGCTGTTCTGAATTTACGCATACAATGTGAGTTTAAATTAGCATATGATCAGTCACCAAAGATGTCAAGTGCATTATCAAGATTAGTCAAGTATGAAATACTACGGAGGGAAAAATATTTCAAAGATGTAAACTGACTTAGTTTCACAGCCTCTTGTTCCAAATTATCAGGATTTCACTAACGATTGTATTTGTTTCATCTTGTCAGAATGACTTGCAGCTTATGAAGTGCATTGATCTACTGGTGAGAATTAATTGTAGAACCCAGTGACTTCTGTCAAAGTAATATACTTAGTTAAAACCTTTCTGTTGTATATCTTTGTTGGTGTCTCCAAAATTAAAATGCAAAACTTAACAAAAGCAGAACTCCGTAGGAATCTCAAAGCGTCAGCTGGAACTTAACAATTCTTTCTCATTTTGTATTCCACACTAAACCTAAGGTCAGTTAACAAAATATATTCTGTGAATAAAAGCATGATTATTGGTGCAATTTGCAGTGCAAATGAAAGAAAATCATTACTTCCTAATTAACAATAAATATGTCAAGAATTCAGTAAGAAAAATAGACTTAGAAATAAAATAATAATAATTTTAAAATCTACAAGCTTTTTATCTTCTGCTCTGAACAGAAACCACAAGCCCTGTGTGTTGCCTAATTTCTTTTATAAGTAATTCACTCCAAATTGTGGACATTTTCCATAGCAGACATTTAAATCTCAAGAAAGCTTAGTGCACTAAATAAGAGGAGCTTCATTAATCATTCTCTATTCCTTGAAGTCAATTTTTAACTATGGCTTCTTGCTGAAGAAAACATATTTTTACTCTAAAGTTTTGTATGCGAACTGTCAATAACGTCTCCTCTAGGATGTCTGAGATCCTTTTAGATATTTTTCTTTTTTAAAAATGAGTATTTTTTAACAGAATATTTCCAAAAATTCTTTAAAATATAGCGGGATACAATTCTAGTAAAGTCAGAGTGTTCTAACGGAGGCTGGACCCAGTCCAGAGGGTTCACTTCTCAAGTCATCACTACACTGGGATTCCCAGTTACATCAGCAGGAGCTTAGGAACGAGTACCTGGTTCAGTTCAGGATAGTCAAAGAAAGCACACTGGGAGTTGAACAAAGGCAGCTTATTGTGCAGAGGTACAATTGGTCACCCAAGCTCCACCCATCTGCTCTGCTGCAAAGCAGCTTATTTTCAGCATCGTTGCTCTACATGCCTACATTGCAGTGCCTTACTTGAAGCTCCTGATCAAGGTAGCACTGCACTCAGCTATCAATAAACCACACATTCATCAGGGGGACAAATTCCAAAATTAAGGCAATTCCAATCACTGGCTTTTTCAAAACAACAACAACAACAAAAACACAGCTGTAAAATTATGACACAAAGGACTAGTACAGGATATAGCCCTGTAAACTCTCAGATAAAGAAATATGGTCTGTCAATAACCTCCTCATAGCAAAGAAAGTGTATTCAGGGTAAAACACACAAATCTCTCAATTTACAGGACCTGTCCCAAAACTAACATACTTTAAAAAGAATCCAAAACATAGTTTTCAAGTACAAATAGTTACGCAGCTGATTTCTCTGACAACTTTTGAAAAATAGTATTTTCATCAATTGTTTTGTGTCAAGTATCAGACAAGTTGTTTATATGTAGAGATATACAATTTTAAAATTAAGATTTCCCAGACACCCTAACAAACAACAAGACTAAGTTGATCTAATAAAAGCTACAACTTAGAGAAAGATATTACTATTACTAAGTTACAACATAAGTGTATCAGCAAACAGGTGTTATCAAAGATAATTTATTCCCATCAGTGTACAAGTTAGTTAAAGCTTGCTTTCCTATTGCATGTCTTAGGGACTCCACTGATACTGAGCACCATGGGGACCTGGAACACTATTATCGACTCCCCCATGTAGGTAAATGTTTGGGATTTTTTTTCTATTTTTAGGTTCCCCACTCAACACTATCAAAAGCTTGTATACAGAGAGAATGTGAAGAAACCAGAGACAATACAAAGCACAATATAACCATCAGTTCTGTAACAAAACAAAGCCTATTTAAAACCACCGACCCAACTTCACCATAACACGTGACATGCCACAAAGCAGGGGGAGAGTGCAGACTGAGGGACAGCTTGTTACAAACTGGCCTGAAGAGGCAATATTCCCTGGGTGAAACCACAGGATGGCTGTGGATCGTTAAAGCCTTGTCTAGAGATACTGAACTCTTCAGAGGACAGACACAGCATTAGGAATAATTAACTGCATTAACATTCACTACACTGCCAAGCATTGTTCATCCCCTAGTAAAATGAACTTTGGTTTTTGCCTTGATTAGCCGCCACAATCAAGGAAAACATGTCTGAAATTTGCAGACAATTTTCATGCTCGAGGAGAGAGCACTGTCTTATTCTGCAGCACAAGTGCTGTATTATCCTTCACTTCTACAGAAGAAGATGTCAGTATGAGACACACTATATGTGACAATTTAAATGCGTGCCCTAGGGCTTAAATCAGCACAGTGCCAAAGTCTAGGGATACTCGCAATCACAGACAGGCTGACCTCAACTGCAAGAATCAGAAAATAGGCTACATTTCTTAAATTCTGAGCTGGACAAGGCCTCTTTATAAAAGGTCCTGGGAAGAAGCTCATTTCTTTTTTTAAATTGTGTAGTCTGTCAATAACTTCTCAAAAGCTCGAAAGTAAACAGAAAATTTGCTTGCCTAAATCCGTTGTTTTTCTTGTAATAAAAACTATATTGTTTAACAATTTTTAATTGTTTCTGTTCAAACAAGGTATAATATGTGATAATGCACATGTGACATGCTCAGATTCCATGGAGCGGAGAAAGCACAAGAAGGGAAGTCAACTGCTAACCACCATTCAAACTTCTCCAAGGGGCTTTGGGGAGTGGGGATGGATAGAGATGTGTAGGTGAGGCCATCTGAGCAATTCAGGGGTGACCTTTACTGGCGTTAATGGCAAACTCCCTGTGATTTCAGCAGAAGCTGGAGTTGCAATCACAGCATTTGAGTGCAGAGGGACGGACCCCCCTGAGCAGCCGCCCACCCCGGCAACTGGTGCTCATCACTGCTGCAGTGCAGACCCACTTTTCATGCTGGGTGTTTGCCTGGTCTGCAGACAGCTTCTCTGCCAACATAGCTGTTGCAGTTAGGTGTGCAATCTGGAGCAGCAGTGTAACAACGTCTCCCAAAACAGAAACAGTGCTATATTGACAGAAAAATGGCCTTAAACCGTCGTCACAGCTTGTTCTCCTCACATGAGCTCTTTAAAAGTGGGATCACCAAATACACACAGTGTCATTACGGTGGTACAAGCCTCTTAGCACACTTACAGCTATGTAGTTACCACAATATGCTCCAGCTAGTCTTACTCAAGAACCAGGTGGTGTCTTTCCAAAGCAAAACCTTCCTAAATCAGCCAGCCATTCCTAACTCATCCATGTCACACTCTCAGATGGCTGTAATCAAATACTGCTCATTTTGCTTTGCATTTTGAATGGAGCTTGGGTAAACTCTTCCCTGTGTTTTCCTCCCTTGCCTGGACCTCAAAGAGGTGATCTGTACCCACGCGTGTTATTTCTGTCAGAAGCGTCACATCATTTCCAACATGCCAGTGAATGTGCCAATATCTGAATCCCATGGCCATTGCCACTGTGGGCTCTCCCTTTGCTGCCGTTTCATGGGTATTTGCGAGTGCTTGTTAAGGAATATGATCTGGTGCCAGCAGAAGAAAATTTCTCATCAGTAATCTGCTATTGTCAGCTCCTCTTCTATGAAATATGTTACAACATGGGGAACCGCACTGGAGAAGGGCTCTTTGCCTTGAAAACAACAGCTCTTGATACAAAACATATAAACATGCAAAAGTCTGTGCACATGTTTCAACACGGAGATTAAATCCATTTAGAACTATCCTTCAACCAGGTACTAGAGGGGTTTGGAAATCAGAACTCAGCAACTGGAGCTTCCTGACTGTGTTCTGCTTTCACGAACCCCCAGAGCTGTTTCTCACGCATGCGCCCATCTCACCAAGCACTCCAGGGGCTGGCATGCAATTCCGTGTTCTGTATGTTCCTCCCATGAAAACTTCTGCCATGGACCACACTTGTCCTTGGCTGCACAGCTATGTGAAATGCCTGTTACTGGGGGCTGGGTCCTACATAGTGCAGTGATGCTACAAAGCCAAAGTGCTCAGCACCTTCCAGAAGAGAGGCATTACTATTCCATTATTTTAAGACACTGCTGCCGACAGGCTTGGCCACTTCCATGGGCATGCATGTCAGCTACTCTGAGACAAACAGGCTGCCTGCACTGCATTCCTTCTGTTCTCGCCAGCCTCTGTCTATCATCTGTTTTCCATTTCATTCCTTTACCTCCCATTCTTTAAAAGTATCTGTAGGGTTGAAAAGTATCCACTGGCTTCCTGGTCTCTGCTGCTGGAAGCAGAGCCATTTTTCTTACTTGTTCCAGTGAGCAGGCCAGAAGCAGCCAGCCAGGGAGAGCATCAAGCCAAGAGGTGGGGTTTTAACGGGTTCGTGGGTTGTTTTTTTCCTTCTTGTAATCTCTGCCTCCTGCCTTGAGATTTTCCAAGCATACCCAGAGCCACTGGGCATGGCTGTGACGTGCGCTCATGGTTAGGCCACAGTGGTCATGGTCACAGGCCACCGCAAATCACTGAGCTGGGAATGACTCCTTCCTTCCTGCACTCCCTGTTGCCCTGAGTTCAGTTAAGAAACTTAATTGATTTTAATTAAAATAATGCAAACTCCTGCATGACGCTCTCAATTTAGTCTAAGAATAGCTTATTTAGATTTACTTTACACTTGTGCCTAATTGATTAAACCAAAATAAGCTATCTTCATGCTAGAATCAGTGCATAGATTTAACTAACCCAGAGCCGGTTTGTCCTTCCAAATGTGTGCAATAACAAAGAGCATATGAAGGCATGCAGTGAGTATTAGCTTGGACTGTGAAACACAACATTAATCTGTCACCCCCTGACCCTGCGCTGTATTGCCAATACGTCAAACATCTTCACTCTGCTTAGCCCAAGCACATTCCATGCACTGTGCTCTTTGTCAATAACCGTTCAAATATTTCTCTGCCAGTAAAAGTCACATTTTCCTGCCCCCTCCAGCATCAGCAGAGTTTCTTAGCTCTTCATGAAAATTCAAATGAAAAATATCGACAAATTTTCATTGCTTTTAAGCGCAGACAAAAAGCAACTCCATCTGCTTTTTCCCTTCTTTGCAAAGGGAATGCAATGCCTGTGGATTTTTAATTCCACCTTCATCTTCAAGTCAGACTTGAAAAACTGAGAACCTGTTTTTATGTGGGCTTTAGGAGAATGATTTCAGAGCTTCTCAAGAGCAGCTTAACAAATTTCAGCAGTCCGACATGTGAACTCTATTGTGAAGAGCTTTGGGATCCTTCAGCAGAGAAGATGCTCTGCAAATGGACAACATTTATCATTTGCACAATGCACACACAAACACAAAACTGACAGAAAAGATCTCTTATCTGTAAGACAGGACACTATCCACTTCTGAAGCACAGCTTGTCACAGCTGCTCCTCAGCACACTCTACTGCCTCCTACCACCGCAAAAAAGCTAGCCTGGGTGGGAGGGGTGAGGTTAGCTTTCAGCATCTTTTAGCTAGTAAGTACTTTTTTTAATGTTAGTGAGCAAGAGAGTTAATAGAGAAAGGAACCGGCATCGTGTGATACCTTTGCAGTGTGGGGAAACACAGCAGCAATGCCCTGGCGGGATCAAGCCTGGATCCCTGCAAATGAGATGCCTCAGCAAGGTACAGGTTGCAGAGGCATGTATCTCTGGGCAGCTGAATTACTACCTATGAATATTAGAAATTTTAAAAGGCAAATGAAGGAAGGGAATTATGAGAATATCAGAGTAAATTATTTGGGAAGAGGGTTTTTAATAAGACAGTTTTGTTGTTTTGGGGAAAGGAGAGGGAACATGTCCGACCCTTTTTGGAAGTGCAATGAAACTCCTCATTCTCCACAGCCTCTTCCAAATGTAGTCCCATGTTATTTCTGGAACATTCTTCCAGAGGTATTTGGTTTTATTCCTGTTCTAGACCCAGTCCCATGACAGATGTCTGCAAAGCCGTGCTGACTTCAGTGGGACATGGCAAGGGTGGGGGGGACATGTGCTATTAGACTTTGCTCTGGGACAAAGATTCCAGTGAATTATTTACTCTACTGACACTATATATAATAATTTCTAAATCAATCATGCAAGTCATTCTGTTCCACAAAGAATTTGCAATTGTAGACACATTAATTTCCTTAGACCTTTTGACACTCCCCTTGTAAAGGGACTGTTTCTTGAACTCTCTCAACACTTACTGCTCTCAGTCTTACAGTATATTCATGGTATTACTAACTTCAAGAGGAGGGAATAAAGTAATGAGGGAAAAGCCGCAAGTTATATTTCCCTGCACCCCTTGACTTTTTATTTAAGCTCCCTTAACTCCAGCATCCTATTTCTCTCAGGAAGCTTCTTTTTGTCTTTTTGTACTTTTTTCCCCAAATAGAAAACCTCTCACAGCAGCTCAAGTGGCTCTGCCTTGCATGCTGCCCTAGAGTTTCCAGCCCTGGAACAACTTCTGACTAGCCATGATTTATCTGGCTGGTCAGAGGTTACTGTACACAGAAATGCAATTTCTTCCTCGCACTCACTCTATCCTTCTTTGGCAACTCCAGGTGTCATCAACAATCTGCTGCATGCCATTTTATGGCCTTTCCTCCAGTATTTTATTCAACTGATATCCCTTTTGCTGAGCAACGCTGCCTAGAAAGGGCTAGAGCCATTTTCTCTGTATATATTTAATTAGTGTAACTGCTGATTTGTATACTAAAGAGTTGAAAATTCATTCGCAATAGTTCTGTCCTTGCAATGCTGTCAGGGTGTTGCTTCAGCCTGACATTTGAAGAAAATGTCTTTTTATTCCTGACTGCATTCAGGTCTGGGATGATGCTCTTCTCTGGAAATTAGTATTCAAAATTACCTGGTGTCTCCATAGTTTCCCAATTTTGAGTTACATTAAATACCATTAAGGTTTTGCATTAAGCTTTCTGAGTTCTGTGCTTTGATAACCCACTTGAGCCTGGCAACTGACAGTCTCAAAGTCTCCTTAATTCTGGCAAAATAAGTGAATTTTCCCATGCTCCTGATATTGTTTTAAACAGAAGACAGGAAATCTGTATGAAGTAAGACTTTACTTTCTTTGCAAATCTGTTGCTGTGCTGCTTCATCTCTTCTCCTGTTTTTTGATCAAGACCCCACAATAACCTACAGCAAAGCACCCAGATCAGATCGTTACCTACCTCTGCTGCTTGCTAGTTAAACCTGGCTGGGGGAAAGTCTGCAACACAGCTGAGTCTAGTCCAGAGTCAGAGAAAATACATGTAATTTTCTTTCTTTTTAATTATTTTTTTAGAATATTTGCAGTGACAAGGACAAATCATCGTCCTTTACTTCATCTTATTAGGTAATGGCAGTGCTACTCTTTCTGCTATAAACTTTTGAAAACATTTCTGTCACCAGCCCATAGTTTTAAAGATTAACAGGAAAAGAGAAAACTAAAAGGACGTAAGAGACAAAGTAGCTTTCATCAAATAATTTTATATTAGGGAAGTCTTGAGGATTTGCAGATTATACAGAAGAAAGTTTCACCCACAAACACTGCTACTGTACTAGCTACAGTCTAGACCTGTGCTCCTGGAGAGAATGGGAATTTTTAGTTATCTTCAGTGTAAGCATGATCAGGCTCAGTATAGCCAAGAATGCAGCACTGATCTATGATCAAAAGGGCAGGTCAGAGTAAGAAAAGGCATTTCCTCCAAAGGAAGAAGATACAGCTTTCATTTTTCTTACTAGGTGCTCTAAAGTACTCCAAAGCCTGATTTATGGCACTGAAGATTTACAGCATTCAAAAATCCTGTGTACCCAGGTACTTTTTTAAATTTTTTAGTCCTTTTTTCCCCTATTTGAAATAAAACTGATGTTTGATTATCATCTGCAGCAAATCTACATGCCAACATTGATCAAATTAGGCCACTAGGTACACTGTTAACTCATTTTTAAAATGCTTCCAGCTTGGGTTGCCTAGTGCTTTCACCAAAGCAGATGCCCAATTATGGCTTTATAAGGCTAATTTTGAAGCACCAAGGACTGAAAATATTGGCCTAACAAAAAGTCAAGAATAATATCCCCTGTCATTTAGAGCTAGATGAATAAGAATGAAGGTGGCACAAAGAAGTCAGCCAGCCAGTGATCACATTAAAGAACATGATCCTGTTACAGGAGCACATGATGGGAGAAACAGAAACACGCTCTGAGCACTGCTAAACCACTGAAGAAACGATAGAAAATTCTAGCACTGAATATCATTTTTTAAAATATTTAAGTTCAAGCAATTACTTTGCAGGCATGCTTTAGTCTGACATGTAATTTACAAAATATCTTCCAAGAAGACACACAGATTTTTCTCTGAGTCTCCCTAGGAAAACAACAGAGAACCCATGTACTATGAGGCACAATTTTGCAGTGGGTCAAAAGATCAACCAAGAACGTGAACAAAGGAAATGTTACAAAATTGATTAACTTCATAAGGTTCAACATTTACATTAACTGTTTTAACTAAAGTAATATCAATAAATATATTCAGCAATACGTTCAACAACAAATCTACTCAGAAATGTATATGAACACCTTTCTATACCAAAAACTCCAAAGAGTGCAAATAATTGATAGCCAGTGCTCCCAATTGCATGGTCACACTTCTACTGTGGTTATTGTACTGTCAAGGGGGATGCAATGTCTTTTAGCTGCAGACGCATACTAAACTGGTTAGTATCTTTATTACTAACTCTCATAGAAACACTTGTCTAGCTTTTGCCCCTCTTCTTTCTCTCTGTTGTTTTTAGTTGTTAGCTTGAACACATGCAGCTCAGACTGCCTGAGGAACAGAGGGCAGTTCCATACAACACACTATCCAAACCTTTTTCTATGTTCACAGATAGTAACTTCAGATTAACATTAAGCACATGATACATTGGCTCACATTACATTACTTCAGCTGTAGCATGTCATGTTATGTCAGCCAAGGTCAACATTCAATGTGACATGGTATGATCTGACACGATGCAGGGTTATTGCCTCCTGTGCTAGGAATCTCAGGCTAAGAAACAGAAATAGAACAAGCAGATGCACATAACAGATCACTTTATAATACTCCTGGGAAAAAGAATCATTATTAAAAGCATTGCAAATTTTGCCAGTATCCACCTTACGGGATTCAGCTGGGCCTCCAAGCTACCACAACATGTCTTTTTCTTTTTTCTTCTTTTTTTTTTTTTAAGTAAGACCCAAGGCTTGGCGAGTCAGTCAGATTGGTACTTGGACCTCACCACAGGAGGAATTTCAAATAATACAGCGGACTTCACAAGCTCTGATCATTCTACTAATACTTTCTGCTCTCCTAGACTTCAGTGACATCTCTTTCATGAATAATGTGAGTGACAGTACTGAAAGTCCCAGAGGATCTTGATTCCACTGAGCAATGTGGGGTTTTGGCCTGCAGAGTGACAAGCCATAGGAAGGAAATGTTTAGGTGCTGTACTGGGCTCAGTATGTATCAGAGAAGGATAAAACTTTAAAAGAACCGATAAGTCTTCTGGAGTTTTAACTTGTTTTCACACACTGTATAGCTTCCAAGTTACAAGCTCGGTTCCCCCCTCAGTTACACCCACAGAACTGCATCTGTGCTTTGAGGACAGAGTGAGACCAAAGTTAAACTCAGCCATATTAGTCAAAGGGGCTGGTTATATTCATGCAATTCTGCTGTATGGCTATAACCTCCCTGATTTTATTCTTTGTGCCTACTATAAGCATAGCCAATACGTGCAGTGTAAGGATGGTAGTATTCAGCCTTACACATGCAAAAGCCAGCCAGATTCCCAGAAAATAAAGACAGGAATTTCTCATATTAGGTTAAACCTTTAGTTCTAAATTAGAAGTAATAAACTCTCATAAACTACAATAGTTATCAGTGGCCACTGAGATCATTTAATATCTGGCGAAACAAAAAAGTAGAGCTTCAAGAGCCCATCCTGTCTCTGATATAACACAAGGTTGTATCATTTTTAGAACAAAGGCTAAGCTAATCGCAGCTGACTTCACATTTCTCTATTTTCTGTTCACCTTTGTAAACATGAAAGTAATGTTTTTCTTTTTAGTATTCTGTGACAACAGAAAACATAAGCATTATTTTATTAACCTTTAAATGCAATTTGGTTGTTCTCTTTCCATTTCAGCTCTGGAGCTTTGATGTCTGAGTGACATTGGATATACCTTAAGGGCTCAAAAAAAAAAAGTTTGATAGGCTTCATAGCCTCAGCATAAAATACAGAATAGGGAGAGAAAATAAATAAATAAGTACATACACACATATTTCCCTTTTTTATGACTTTGAAAAGCCACAGCTGTCATTTGGTTCCTCGCTCTTTCCTCGGGGTAAAGATCATCCAATGAGATAGGAATGACCATGGCAGAGTCTTTAGATTGGATGCTGAGAAGCTGATATTTTGACCTAGTCAGCTAGCATGGTAAAAAAAACAAAACAAAACAAAACCAACACAAAAAAGCCGCCTTCGAAGCCCTTAGCTGTATCCTCAGATGTACCCAGAGAACTGTTCCCCAAACTCAGGGAACGCTGACATCAGCACTTATCTGCACCAGCCGCCTCCCATTTCTGTGTACTCTCCAGAATCCAGCAAAAAAATGGAATCTTGAACCTTGATTTTCCAAAATTGGGTCAATTTGTGTCAAAATTGACCCAAAACCAAAGCAAATGTTAATTCAGGCCAGAAAAATCAATCCTTGGAGTAAAACATAAGGCACTGTTCATTATTTTGAGACACCTTCAACATCACAATACCAAACCTTAATCCTAAATCTAACCCTATAATTACATCAAAACAACCTACCAGTACAGAGAACAGAACGTAGGTTTAGACCCCTGTTGACAGCAGCCTCTTCTAATGCTGCAAGCAATAAGCTGGATTCTTGACCCTTGCAATATCTAAATCCCTAAAAGAAATGCTAAAAAAATCCCCAAATTTTTAATTCAGAAGTGGGATTGACCATACAACAAAAGTCAAGATGAGGCATTGGTCTCTACTAACATCAGTTTTCCTGAATTCTGTGACCTGTGCCTTGAATGATAAAATGAGCTCTGCCACCCTAACCCTAATCCTCAGCATAGCTCCTCATATAGGTAGCAGCCCTATTGCTTTTGCAAAAGACAGTATCAGGCATACTTTTATGCCTGCCCTTTTAACACATCCCCTCCTTCTACAAGCTCTCTCTGGAGGGCTCTTTACACAGTGGGCTCTTTACACAGATGGTCTAGCAAAGATAAAAATGTCTAATTTGTTTTGCTCAACTCACAGATCTTATGAAAACCTGCTCAAGGTTTTGAATAAACATAATATGGCTTGTTATTGTTCTGGATTAAGGCTTGACTAGCAGGACTGTGGAGATGTGTCTTCGATCTTACCATGGCTGGGAGCTTTGTTTTGTTGTCTGCATTCCTGATACCCAAAACAGAGCTTATGTTTAGGACATACTATTGCATCCACCTCTACAGAAAACAAGTAAATAAAAACCTGGATCATGCCCTGACAGTGGTAACTCAGTCCATTTTCACAAATAGCACAAGCTGCTGGAATGGGAATAGCAGAGCGGCATAAGCCAGGATGGCAAGTGTCACTACAGAAGTGACGAATCTCCACCACTTCTCAAGATATGAAACAGTTCAAATATGTTTGAACTTTGGTTCATAAATGAGGGGGTGAGCTTGTACCAGATCACCTGATTGCAGTGACCCTCCTTTTCTTTGTTTGTATTGTGCTGAAAAAAAATTTTCACTGATCCTGCCCTTATCAAAACAAACGGAGCCAAGTTACATATTGCTTGTACTACTCTGTCATTTGTCAGTGAGCAAAGGCAGAAAGCAAAGCAGCAGGGTGATGTAGTGACTATAACTAATGTTGCTAAATATCACAACTTTTTTAGCAAGTCTGGCTTCTCTCTTCAGTAAACAAGAGACAGTCACTGAGCTTGGTGACAATGAAGAAAAATCTGCTTCTTTGTGGAGGTGGGTGTATTTTGCTGCCAGAATTATGGAAGATCCAGTATCAGTGAGGTATTCTGATTTAAGCTAAAGGCAATTCTCTCCTGAGAGCTGGTAAATTCTCAAGTACTATATACCCAGGCAAAAGCTAATGTAAAGGACAGTTCAATTTCTTGCAAGGGATTATAGAGAGGAAATGGACATTTACATTTCAATCCCACAATAATATTCACTGCAAGTCTTTGCTGTCTTGAAAATAAACCTGACAAACACCTCCCCCCCCGCCCCCCCCCAGGCTTCCGCCAGATCTAAGCAGGCTACGATTTTTAAAGAGCACACTGAACCTCTAGAAACACTTTGTAAAAATCTGGACTACATAATACTGTTCAGGAAAACCACAGAGCTACAAGAACTCAGATTAAAGTGTAAATGGAAAAAGATCCAGTAAAGAAAAGCTGCAGCAAAGAGGCAAAAGGGCCAAAAGCACTGGCCATCCAAAAGGGAAAAATCCCAGTGGTCATGTTACCTGCATTGTTAATCGGGCAGGGCAGTGTCAGTGCAGAAGTGAACAGGAACATCACTGTTAAGTGCCTGCGTGAACAATTTAGCATACTTAAAATATTCAAAATCCATTTCACTTTGAATTAAGAGCATTTTTTAATCTACAGAAGGTTTCAAGAAGGAATGAATAATCATGGTACACTTTGCCTGCAAATAGAATTTTTTGGCTCATACACCACATACACTAAATCTCTGTATTTTCTCATCTGTCAATCTTTATTATAAAAATTCCCATTCAAGCTGAATAGCTGTCTTTCAAGACCTCATCTGCTCATGGCATTGATTCCCCAATTGAAGCCAGACCTCTGCTGAAGATGTCATCTGCACACCAAACTGCCATGTCATATGCAAATGATTATAACTTTAGGTAGGAGACTGGAAGATGGTATAGATGTATTTAAGGAACAGAAAATTTCTTTCCATGTAAATGCCCCAGGCAAATGGACAGTAAGTATAGAGAGATGCAGATCATATAAGCTAGTACATGCAGAAGGATTTCAAAATAGATTTGTTTTTCAAAACTACCATGGAAAATGAGCAATCTTTAAACAAAGTGCTTGGTATAACATACCTCACTGCAGGCAAAAGTTAAATTTGGGTTTTTAGGTTACAGGGAGAGAAAATACAAGAAAAATAAGAGATCATGTGTGATTCAGATGGAGCTACTCTTGATGTCAATTTGGATGAGGTTATTGGCAAATACCTAAAGATATTTCAGTCTTGTGGAAGTTGGGGTCCTGTGCTCTCTTTCCAGTCACTAATTGTGCTAAGAAATTTTGATATTGGTTTGACTGATATTTGATCTAATGATCTTCAAAGCAGTAAAAAACATTCTTAATCATCAAGGCTGCTTAAGTAAAGGCAGCGTTGTCAGAGGATATGCTGCAAGGCAGCGACAACCTCTGGGTTATTTCACCTAATGAGGGCCATGCCATAGCAGTAACTAGCCTGTAAAGGGTTGCAGCATTCTGATATGTCAAGAGAACCATCTTGCTGGCCTTGAAGCGGAAAAACTGAAGCAGTGCCGTGAACAAGCCTTAGACTGGTGAAGGGGGGGAGAGATGGGGGATTCCAAGAATTGGATTAGCTTTTACTGGAATCCTTTCATATCACCAGGATAGATGTATAAGCAGAAAAACAGAAATTGGGTAAACTCTGCCAAAAAGCATCCTGCCTTAGTAGCAATCTGCACAGTAAACTTGACACTCCTGCTTCATCATACATTTTCCAATTCCAGTATCATTAAATAGTAATTGTTCTGCTCTACTTCCTGTTTTGAAAAATGCTGCTTTTTGCTCTGCCTTCATAACAGCCTCTTAAGTCATTTAAGTTTTAATACTCTCACAATGAATGGCTACAAGAGGGAACCTTGCTGAACTGTATAAATTTATTTCAGGACTTTGAAGATGCCATCATTTATGTTAGTTCATAATTATTGTAGATGTCACTTCCAACTGCCTCATAATGCCTCCATGAAAAAGGGAAGTATTAAAAGGAAAATTTTCAAAAGGATTCAAAGCTCCTATTGTGGTTGCTGGATACAGCCTGCTACCACATTTAAGTGGCTAAAGAAAAAGCAGAGAGCTCTTTTAAGAGTGTGACTTTGAATGACTTGCTCTCATGGACATCTGTGCCAGAACTGAGAACAGACCACGCATCCACACTAGTGAAAGGACCACATTTAAAACTCAATTTACAACTCATGTAAGGTAGGGAACAGCAATAACAGTTTGTAACATCCCAGCATTTTACCTCGGCAGGATACAGGTTCCTTATCCGAGTCCAAAAATGTCAAGCGAGGGCATGCAAATTCAGGTGAGGGCAATGCTTTAGTTTGTAGAAAACAAAATATGTGATATATTCAGAGGTGGAAAAGGCAGAGGTGGGAGGTGGTAAGAAAATGACACAATAAAAGTAAGACTGAGCAAGCAAGAGATAATTCTGATAAGATAGGGAGGCAAGAGAAAGAGTAAGTATCCAGATGAGTAAGCATTCTTTCACAGCCACCTTAGTGTTCAAATACTCTCTGTATGCTGTGTGTTTTGTACGTTCTGGTGCTATAAAGCAGGCTCCCTGATCTATGGTACATGCACTTTCCTACTGAACTCCACTGTGTACATGAAGGTGTGCACTTCTTTGCTGCACTTGACAAAACAAGGTTTTCAATAAATCCAATGCAGCAAAAAAAATCAAAGAATCAGGCACAGCAACAGGAGGGAAAATGCACCATGGCTGCATTACACCCTCAGTACCCCTCTGGTTGCTCAGCCAGTGTTTCAGAAACATAACCAGAGCAGACACCAGCATACCAAAAGATTCTTCACTATCACACATTCAGGAAGTTTATAACCACCTTGCAGCAATGCACCATTCATAACTATGCTGCTTTGTAGCTGTTTTCTCCAAGGAATATTGGGCAATGAGCACACGTCAGCGTGGCTCATCTCCAGTGAGGGAGTGACCATTGGTCTACCCAGAGCAAGCTCTATGCCTAGTGACACATTTACTGCTGATCTTGCCAGCAGTTTGAGCCCCCGCTCACAAGTTCAACAAAGGCAAGCTGGACTTGCTGCTGAGAGGGCTGTTTCACCCACTTCAGCAGTGACGTCTGATTGCCGGACTAACCACACACGTTTGATAGATAGCTGCCTGCTGCTCTGTTGCTCACGCCCGCCCTCTCCACTTCTGACTGGAGATTTTGCAGCATCCTAAGCTGCAGGTTTTAATGAAAAGGCGGAAAGCCCCAAAGGCCTCTTTGGTGTGCTTCCTGCAGAGCCCCCATCTTGTCAGTGGTGGGTCTGTAACACGAAGGGGGTTCACAAGCTGCAGAGGATGGTAAAAGATCTCCTATCACACCTGCACTGCAGTCAGCAGCGGGGTTGAAAACTGCAAAAGAGGACCCAGGAGTAGGACCTAAGGCTGCACAACCTGGAATAAGATGTGGGTATTTATTTGAAAGAACCTATAGATCAAAGGAAAGTGCAAGTTCAGATCACCCCAGGTATTGCTTCAAATCTCAAAGGAATTAACAGCAGTGCACGTGCAGAAATTCTCTGAACACCACCAGAGCATGCAATAAACCCCTCAGGAGCTTCCAGAACCAGGTAATTACCTCAAAATTGGGAAACCCTGTCTTCAGCATGAAGGTCACTGACTTTGTGCTACCTTGTTTTCTGCAGAGTGTTTTTAAGAGCCTTTAGTAAGAATAAAAAGCTGGATCACACACTCTCACATCAGCGTGTTCACGCTCACCGAGACAAGGAAGAGTTGCTAAAAGCCTGCACGGTGAAAACCTCTCTGCCAAAAGGACATTCCCCCAGAGGCTGGGGGTCCTGCACATGGGGTCACTGCAGCTACCCTTCCACCCTTTGGTCAGTCCACCTTTCCCTTAGCTCCCCAGTACTGCATTTAGCTGGCTACAAGTAGGTGTTCTGGGAGACAGTTATGAAGACCAGATTTCCACAGATGTAAGCAGGAGTCCCCAAACCAAACTTAGCGAATGACTGTATACCTCTAGATTTTGGCATTCAGCAATTTTGGACACATTTCTCCAGCATTCTCGTGTATTGGGTGCCTGTGTCCAGGTTTCGGTAGCGGGGGGGGGGGGCTGCAGGGGCAGCCTCTGTGAGGAGAGGGTGGGGCTGTCCTGTGCTAGACACAGCCGGTTCCAGCCGGTTCCCTAACAGCCCCACCACTGGCCAGAGCTGAGCCCATCAGAGAAGCTGGTGGCACCTCTGTGGAAAAGTATTTAAGAGCAGGCAAAATCCCACACAGGTGGTGAGGTGTGAGGGAAAAAGTGTGAGGAACAGCCCTGCCAGCACGCAGGTCAGAGAGGGAGGAGGGGAGGAGGAGCTCCAGGCACTGGAGCAGGGATTCCCCTGCAGCCCCTGGAGAGCCCACGATAGAGCAGGTGTATCCTGAGGGACTGTAGCCTGTGGAGTTTGGTTTCTCACCAACCAACTCTATTTTAGTTGGCAATAGATTAAATTAATTTTCCCCAAGTCAAGTATGTTCTACTTGTGAGGGTAATTGGTAGTGATCTCCCTGTCTTCATCTCAACCCACAAGCTTTTCCATCTTATTATTGAGGAGGGGAGTGAGAGAGCGGCTGGGTGGGTGGCTGGCAGCCAGACATGTCAACCCACCACACCATGTTTAGTAATTCCAGGGGAAATAGTTAATATATTCCTGAGAGAAAAATGTGGAGGTGTCATTATTCCTACCCAGAAATAAAATTAATTCTAATCAGTTATTCCTGGAAAACCCGGTTCTGTCAGTGGTGTTACAGCAAATGTGACCTCCCTGCATCTGTATGCTTCTTGATAAAAGTAAAATATCAAGTTGAAAGAAAATAAAGAGCTCCTAAGCAGAGAATTCAACTAAAAATGGTGAGAAGATAAAGATGCAAGGAAATCTCTTGCTCTGATATTAAGGGACCTAAAATGAACTCAGTGTTCATTTTATTCTAATTTCTAATTGCTAATAGTGTGTTTTTTCACCAGTATCTCTAGTTGCTTCAAATATAATCTCAAGCCTGGTTTTATGACAGAAGGCTGCCCCAGAAAGCAATTTTACTCTCAGAGTGACTTGGACAACAGACATTCATTTGCAATTACAAGTCAAATCTAACTGCTAGAGACAAGCCAGCAGAAAACACCTTCTCAAGGAATAACACAATTGTGAAAAACACACTTTTGTTCAGAAGACAGGCTGTCTAGATAAGAGTTCTCAGACAGGCAAGACTTCCATAGGCCCCTCCACCCCCCTTCTTGGGTCACTGGGGATGAGAGGAGGCAATGAGGCCCCTGATATTACAGGGCAGAAGAAGTGGAAGAGGAAGAGCCGGGGGCTGCAGAACAGCCCTAAAGGGAAGGGCCCGCTCTCCCTGCCATTGCTGAGGTGGAAGGTGATAGCAACCGCTACAGAGAGGAGCTGCTCTTGTTGCAGTAAAACTGCTCCCCACCTTGCCACTCCTTCTATCCCTTCCTCGCACAGGCATGAAGGGCTGCACAAGCCAAAACAACCAGTCATCATCTCTTCATCCCCAGGCAGACCTGGCAAGCAGCTGCAGGCTGATGAAGTAGGCAGTGGCCTGTTCTTCCAAGGCCTGGAGCTGGCTCTGCTGTTTGCCTCTTGGAAAGCAAGTGCAGACACCTGAGTGTTAGCAATTAAAATGATGCAATACATGACACATATCAGTCAGAAATAACCTAGTAATTGGATGCTTGCACGCCGTACTGCAGATAAGCCAGTGCTGATAATACTTGAACTTTTATGTCTCTCACTGAGATATTTGCCACAATGCCTATTTTGTTCTCTGCTCTTAAATCTGTATGTTGAGTTATTCTTATCACTGATCACAGGAAGCCTGTGTGGACAGAGGGGATTTGCCAAATCCAGGAATAATGCTACTTGTGTTTGAAGGTGCATTTTGCTGTTTTTTTTTCATTAATCTTGGAAGTTATGCAATAATATTAAAAACTAAGCCATCCCAAACAGCATGGTAAGGTAGACCAGAGGAACGGACACAACCTAGATAATCCCCTTCACAAGAACTATTTTAAGAACTTGTCTCCGGCGCAAAGAATATCGGCACAACATTTAAACACCATTCAGAGTTCTGACAGAAAGCAAGAAGTTCGCTGGAGTGCTTGCCACAAGTTGGTTATGGTAAACTGCAGTGGGAGGCACTGATGGAGATGAGAGAGGTACAAGCACCTGGCTGAACAGGAGAGCCGCGCTGCATGACATGGGGTAGGCAGCTCTTCCTTGCAATACCAGGTGTGTCTGCACAGCACAAGGTGGAGCCAAGCAGAGGAACATGACTCAATCTCTGCACAACTCATTCACAGCTATCTTAGATCCTAAAAAACAATAGTCATGTTAACATGATGCTCCTGTCTGGGCATGGCTAGTCAGCCTTCCCAAATATTGTGCAACGTAGCTGTTTCACTGCCTGTTCTACAAGAACCAGTCCTATGAACTGATCTTCTCATTCCCTTATTCTGCCTTGTCAGTTTAGGTCTGAAGCACCTTCAGAGAAGGTCCACTGGACTGTTTAAGCGTGCCAGGTCCCAGCCTCAGGCCTGTCAGCTGGATAAACCAAACTAAAAGGCAGCCAGAACCCCAACAGCACTTGGAGAAGAAGAGGCCGAATGAAGGTTTCTCAGTTCGAGTATGGTTAAAGTTACATGACCCAGAAGTTACGAAAAAGTTGAAAACGATGCAATTGTAAAAAAGTATGAAAAACTTCAGATCTGCACATGAATGGACAATTATGCATCAGAGAAGCAAGTAGCTGAAGAGGTTTCTATGTGCTGTATAGCAAGTACTTGATTTCTGTAGAGTAACCCACATAAAAATAGATATAAGTTCCCTCAGGTCATATTTACTAGTGTTCCCACTTCAAATAAAACACCCACAACAGGTATTTTTGGAAACAAGTTATCTGTATGTATTTGGTGTCCTACTAGTACTCCACACTTAGAAATCTTGGCAATACCTCCCAGTCAAATACAGTTAACAGCCCTTACCCAGAAAAATTTTCCTCATGCACATAAGGCTTACTCATGCTCAGTAGTCACATGGATTTGAATGACATATTTATGTGAGTTAAGGTTTGCAAGAAAGGATCTTAAATGTAGTGATAGAGCAGTCAGTATTTTCATACCTAATTAAATTAATTTGGAAAGGTATATTTATGGATAGGATTAGACTATTATTAATACAGCAGATTGGCAATGGAAGCATATCTTTTGACTATCAAGGAGCTTTTGGATAGGATTTAGTAACTGTAGAAATTCTGTACTTTGATATATCGCATGCTGTCAGGGTGGTTTTTGCTTTTTCTTTGCCTAGGTCAACCAACTACATACCATGCCTCTAGCAAAAAGTAGCCATTGAACTGATCACTCCTTAAATTTCAATTCCTAGTCACACTTAATAACTGTCTATCCCCAAACCCCTGCGAGGGACAGGAGAGTATCACAGTGATACAGAGCTCACATCAATTTCTGTGACACCGACGTGGGTACTGCTGGCGTTAGAAACAGTGGCTCCACTTTCAGACGGTGCGCCTACAAGCCCAGAGTATAGTTTAGGGAATATAAGATTAATTAAGGGAAATCTAGGGAACTGGGACTCTGCTTCTTATTCAGGCACTTTTTGCTTCTTTTTTTTGGTCTTTTTAATCTGACTTCAAACACAAGTATCTGATATTTTTAAAGATACAGATAACAAGAAACTGAGAAAGGGGCATTATTGCTAGATGCACTCAATACTGACACTTCAGGTGTTTCCTCGAATTCTACAAAACAGATTTTGATTAATCTAGTCACATGCATGCACAACTTAGATTCAGCTCTTTCTAAAAGAAAATAAATCTAACACTACACAGCTTGCAGGCAGTCTTTAACACATCTTATCAAGCCTGCTTATTAGGAAAAGTGAGTGATCCTTCCATAGTCCTGAGCAGCGGACAACACAGTTTGGTAAGGAGAAAGTGGTAGCTTTGAACTGAATTTTCTCCCTACTGGTTTATAAGAAATCATATTTTAATTATTTAAAAATATCTATCAATTAAAAGTAGAAACTACTGAATATCTTCTTCTAACATCGTAACAGTGACTGTGCTACAAAAAGGAACAGTGAGTCAAGTGTGTCCAGGGAGCACTGGACTGTCTTCAAACGAGTTTGTTGGCAGCTTAAAGGCTGCTGAACGTTATGATGTTAATACAGCTGTATTAGCTTGTTCACATTAATAAATACGTGTGGGAAGGTTTAACTCTGCATGGCAAAGTAGTTCTGCCTCTTTGGTTTCCAATGGGACATTGTTTTAGTCTCAGACCTGAAAGGAGACCAAAGTTGGTGAAAGCCTCAGAGTAGGCGTTCAGTGCCTGCTGGTGGGCTGTGCTTCCAGCTGCTGTTGCAGGAAAAAGGCATCTTGCAAAGAATTGACACTGTATTTCATCGATGTCATTCATAATCCTTTTTAATAGATTAAAATTATGGGCTGTCTGGTTTCTAAACACAGCATCATCCAATTTGCATGGTCCAGGTCCTCTTCTGCAATGAATGATGGGCTCAGTAAGTGATATTTACCAGTCCGTCATGCCACTGCACTGCAGTTAATATGCACTGAACCTTCAGAAAGGCAGTGTGGAATTAATTCTCAGAAGCAATCAACATGCATTTGACTCTTTTCCTATTTTACCTCTGCATCTCTGACTCCAGTGATTTCACATCAGGAGAAATAGGCAAACCCTCGAGCACTCTCAGCAAACATCAAAATGTGAACTGCTAGAAATCTATAGGGAGACTGCCAAAGGCACCAAATGGTAGCCAGGAATTTAACTTTCACTGATGATCCATAATCCAGAAGTCAGCAAGCATGGGATAACTTTGCTGGCATTTTTATCTTTGAAAATCTCCCCCTGTGGCCACTTACATGTGTCTACAATTTTGCATTGTAAAACCAAATGCCATTCTAAAGGGTACACCCATATAATAAAGGCACACACTGCACATGTTACAGAGACTCACAACACAGATCAAATGACTGGTTTTGCCCTCCAGGAGTCTTAAGGGCCTTCAGCTACTGAAATTAACCCTTGTCCTTCAGTGTGCTCAAGCCTGTAGTTTCACAGCACTCCACATCATCTAAGACAACACAACTATTTAGATTTGTTAAAATACTGAGGTTTTAGAAAGCTCACTTCAGAATCCACATCATAACCATTCCTCATGACAACGTGAGTGTATCAGGAACACATGCAATACATAACAAAGAAACCGTCACAACTTGTCTGATGTTGACATCTGCCTGAAGGATCTGTGGATCCTATATTATGCTGAAAGTGACATTTATATAGATAAATGTATGTCTTTAAGTTTTGCTTGTTTGTACGCACACAGGTAATATATGCACTGTACTCCCACATAAGGGCTTCCCTGTGGAACCAAAATATTATTAATATAACTGCCATTTCAATGTCAGTGGAGCCAGTTGCTTCCCTGCGATATGTAATACACTGAATCTAGTCCAAGGCATTGCTTGCAGCTGCCCTGAGCAGCAGGCTATTGCCCTGAATACCTGCAGTACAGCCCTGACGCAGCCTAAGGTCTGGGAGTTGCAAGGTGGTTGCCATCCTGTCCGCAGGTAATTCCCCGAGCGGGTAGCAGGGGAGACAGGCAGTGCGCTCCCCTGTGCAATACACATACCGACATTTCCCACAGAAGGGAGCTTTTTAAGCAATCTGTTAGAAATAATCAGTGCTTCATTTACATAATTTCAGAACACAGTTGAGCCTGAAAGCACCGGCTCCCCAGCTCCAAGACTCCTGGCTCAGCAATGACTCCAAGTGCTGCTGGGTTCCCCCGCCCCATCAGCCCAAATGAACCAACAAGGAGGAGCTCGAAGCCCTGGGAGCCATAAGAGAGCAAGAAACCACAGAGCTTGGGAATTGTGGCTCCTACGCTTCCAGTTGTGTGGCACGCTGCCCAGAAGCCCTCAAAGTACCCATGGCATATGCCAGGTCTTCGGGGATCTCCAGAGGCATCCAGCATGTCAAGGCTATCCTAGAGCTACAGACCTCACAGCTCACCAGAAGCCATGAAATCAGGCATGAAGCCTGTCAGAACCCATTCTGTGTCTTTGCAGAAAGTCACTAAAATTGATGCTTCTGCAAAATATTTTGGTATCAATGAATCTGCCTTTTCTGATGGAAAACTGTTTTGTCAGAAAGTTCCCAGCTAGCTCCAGTCTGTAGATCCCTTAGGCAGGTTAAAAAAATCAGTAGAGCTGCTACACTAATGTCCAAAGTTCTTGTATAAAATTATTTAAAGAATTAATTTAAACTTGTGCAAAAAAAATCAGACTTCTGTTGAAACATTCAGAAGACAACTGCCCTGTAAATGAGGTGCTAGACTGGACCTGCATTTCATTCTCCACTTCACGATCACATTCGTGTGTTATCTGCAGCCCCTCTGCACGCTAACATTTTCCTTTTCTTTGTCCTGACTACAAGTTCTTTGAGGCAGGGGCCTTTTCCTGCTTTGCTCCTGACAAGCAGCTTGTGCAATCATGTAAGCAACAAGTTCACATCTGTAGCAACCATGGCATTTTCTGTTTCAGAGGAGTGACCTCAGCAATGTGTTTCCAGAGTGACTTTGTCCTTCAGTACAAGCAGTTGCAAGAAAATAACACTGCCTATAAATTTAAGAGTATTTTGCATAGAAAATACTCTCTTTTAGGGTTCACACAGAAAATTCTCTCATGTAAGGTTCCAGGCTCTTTTAAGGTACACTTAGAACAGGAGTCAAGAAGGGGTGTTTTTGTAAAATTAATTCCACCAATACAGTATTTCACCCTGAAGTAAGGTGTTGCATATTAAACATGAAATGGATGGTTTCCTGTTGTCACCATTGCACTGTCATTGACTGTATTTTGCAGTTTTTCTGTAAATGACACAGGCATTCAAGCAGCATCAGGTAGGAAAACTCCCCCTAAAATGTTTGAGTGGGGAAGGACATTATCCTTTTGTTCCAATGAAAGCCTTATAGAAGGTCTAAGCAATATTTTCTAAGCCCTGTTTTTTCCATACAAAAACCACCTAATGCTTTACGTAACATCACAGGGTATTACTGCAAAGCTTACCTAGCAAGCCCAAGCTACATACACTAGCTGTAAAGCTTTTAATTTGTCTAAAGAGATAATTAAGCTGGATCAAGCATACTCAGGTGTTACAAGTCAACAAAGGAGTTTGGCAATTATTCCTTTGAGAAAACAGGAACTGCACTAACTAGTACCACTTTTGTCTCAAGTGATCCAACACGCAGTACCTACTGCAGCAATAATTAATTTGGCCCACATTTTTAGAATTCTTAGAATTTTAGGATAGATTAATTACATTTTTAGAATTTTATTATTATTCTATTTTTAGAATTTTAGAATAATTTGTCCTACTTTACCTAAATTGCACACAACAAATGTTTGCCATGGACTCAAATCCATGTACCTAATTACTGATTTTTTTTTTTATGCAACCTATTCATGCACATTACCTGAAATTTGACTTCTGTTTCCAACTTCCTGCTGAATTGAACTGGAATAGCATCATTTGTTATGCTAAAATATTCATAGTTCAAAAAGTGAGATTAGTTAGTATTTCATAGCCTCAGTCACCTCCTTCAGACAATTACTTCATGGGCAGGAAGACTGAGCTAATAAAAGCAGACAGAGTTTGAAACATACTGCAGAGTCTGAGATAAAATCAGCTGAAATGAGTTGAAGAAAATTCATTTGACTCCCAGAATTTCAGGTGTGGACTCTGTAAGTGACCTAGTAAAGATATTGATATATAAGCATAGCTTCCTATTGTTTTTAAATTTCACGTTAGCAGCCTGATACAGTTTTCCGAGGTTTATTAAAAGATAAAAGTCTTTTTCAATCCATTGGGACAGAAAAGAGAACAGGGAATCTAACTGGCTCTGGCAGAACAGGATCCCAACAGTTTCAGATACTCTGTGGCCTGAATTTAGCTGAAGTCTCCAGCAAGACCTGAATAGCCACATTCTTGCCACCATCTGACAGAAACTTCTAGCTTGGCATACACCTACAAGTGTTATTCCTTGTTTTACAGTTCAGAATAGGCGCTATATTATTTACTGTAAAGAACTGACAACATACTAACCAGAACCTTTAAATTACATGCACGGTGTGCTTTACCACGGGCAGCAAAAGCTGCGTCAGAGTTCATCCTAAATAACTGGCAATCGGCATCTGCAGAAAGCTACCATCTTTATATTTTTTTCTCTTCCAACCTGATAATGGATTTTGTTTCTACTTTACATTTCAACCCCTGATTTAAATATATTTGAAAGATAAACAGTACCCATATATTACACACAATGGTATTACACTACCTATATATTTAAGCACCAATTATCTCCTGTCCTTATGGCCTTAATATCAAAAGATTCATGACTTTAACCAGGGTTAAACAGCTGACAAGCTGCCATCACTGCACATTGTACAGCCTGACACAGTTTTCCTGAATCCTTCCATTCCCACACCTGTACCTTGCGGCTGCCTATTGTCACATCCTCACCTGAGCTTGTACGCCACCTGACACTGGGGGTTATGGTCAAGAACCAGGGCCCTCTGTTACTGCTAGACTACAAAAAAATTAAATGCATGATATCAGGTTGATGCACAAGCTTCTATATACAGAAAAGGATTTATAGTTTGTTGCTATTTTCATTTTATACTGGTTGGTAAAATATCAACTGCAAAATCTTCTCGGGAAGCAACAGCTCAATGAAATGCTGAGTTGATTACTCATTAGAAACCACAGAATCCCATTTGGTATGAGGAGAATACTTTTATGGATACAAATAAGGGGATCCTTCAAATCTTAGCCATAAAAAGAAACCTGGCCATGTTCTGAGCTGTATCAAAACAATATTTGTAAAGTATATAAGGATCATAGTCATAGTGTAAGTAAACACTCCACTGATTCAAAATAATACTTTTCAAATACCTAAACTGACCAAGTACAGTATTCCAAAGAGTAAGACAAAACATACAGCTACAACGCTATTGGAAAAATAAATAAAACTCCAATCATTGCAGGCAAAGCCAGTAAAAAAATGCTGCTAGCTGTGGTACCGCATAATGAAAGGAAAAGATTATACTGTGTTAGAAGAATTAGGCTTCTTAATGATTCTAAAATCTATACAGCAACATAGGTTGCACAGAGCTTTCCACTGAATTTAGTGACTAGAAAATTTGATCCCCCATTTAATTTGATTTAAAGCTCTTGAACCAAATCATTTGTGTGTGCAACTATTTCCAACCTTTTGTTTTGATCAGTTTTCAGCATGTTTCAACAGTACCTACTTCACAATTGCAATTCAGTCACTGACTTGTAAAAAGAAGACATTTAATTAAAAATGCCAATATTAAAATAGTACAAGAACAGTCCATTGAAAGTTACATTATTTGGGTCATTGGTGCCATTACAGATACTTTCCTGTTGTTAAACAGGTTGCATGGAGCAACTTCATGCCTATACATGGAAAACACAGATCAGCCACTTCTACTGATCAATTAAGTAGGAGCAGATGTTTTCAAAGCAGTAGAAAATACAAAGGTACACATAGAAATTGAGTTATCCTAGCCTACTGAGATCTATTCCTGCACCGTATGGGTTTGTTTTCTGAGAATTTGACAGCTGTTATACTGGCCAATACATATTCACTGTTGCAGTGTCCTGGATCTGTTTTCCTGAGTGAGAATTTGACAGCTGTACAATTATTTCTAGTGCAGAACAAGGAAACGCACTGATTATTGCCTTCATCTTGCTTTATGAAATTCAGTTTCAATACGATGCAACATAGCTGCTATCTGTCCACGTCAGCTACTTGCTGGAACTGAAATTTGGCAATGAAAACACAAAAGAAGACAGGCCTTAGGTTAACACACACACACAAAAATCTTGTTAATTATCTGAAAGACTTGTTTTTTCCATCCAGGCAGAATGAGCTCAAGATGAGCTGCTTTTCTGGAAATGAGGCTGATGTGACCTCAGTCCAGTGGATTTCTCAGTGGTCTTAATGTTCCAATTAATTTTCTGATTCCCAGCTCTTTACTGGTAATGCCCCTCAGAGACTGTTTGATCAAGAAATGCCTCTTTCCTATTCCCCATGAATTGCTTTGCACCAATTCTTTGAACAACTACCAAAGTACCTCTCTCAAACTCATACTCCTTCACCTCCCCTCCTTCCTTCCAGTCTCCTCTGTTTTCTTAATTCTTAAAAAAAAAAAAAAAAGGGGGGGGGGCGGGGAGAAGATTTGTGTATTGTTTTGTTATTAGTTTTCTGTCCTCTGCAATGACTGCTCTCTCCCTCCCTGCCACCTCCTTGGAGCCTTCCTCTCACTCCGACTCAAGAGGAGCTGCATGTTGCAACTGGTGAAACTCTGGTGTGGTTAATGGCTGTGCCAAGGGCTCTGGCGAGAAGAATAGAAGCTGAGACTGGCAGGAAGAGGGAAGCTGGATGATTTTCAAGAAGCTGACTACCGTTTTATTCATAACAAAGACGAATTGATTACAGAGTAATTGCCAGCTATGTAGCTTTTCCCAGGTCCAAAACCCCACACAAAAAAAAGAACTGGATATTTGCATAGTGTTTCTAATCCACAGGTCTCATAACAAATACCATCACCCCTTCACTTAGGAGGAAAATCAAGTCACAGAAAGGTTAGATTATTTTCCCATACAGTAAGGGAAGGGCAGAGCCCTGGCTAAGATCTTCTGGTTCCCAGTGTCACAGTGACCCCACAAGGTCCCTACAAGGCTCCTCTGCTCATGACAGCTCAGAACAAAAACGTCTATAGCATAACCACAGTAGCACAAAGCTCCGGCACAAGCTGAGTGTCTTAGCCATCACCCTACTTCTTGGTGGGACTGGCAGCCCTTCCTGATGGGCAGCCTGTAACATAGCACTGAAATGCATGAGCCAGCTCAGACACCAGCAGCACAAATCAACTGTGAAGAAGACAAAGCTAGCCAGGCTCCTTGCTGCACCGACTCCAGCACCCCAGCTGGGCTGCACCTCTTTAGTCTGAAATCTCCAGGGGACACACACCTAAGCACCGCACTGCTGGGGTGATGCTGCTGCCCGCATGTCAACTAACCAGTTTCAGGCCCATCCTGGTGAACGCACTGGCTGTAATATGGAGGTTTCCTAGATTTCCTGTCGGGAAAAGATAAGAAACTGCAACAAACAAACAGATTTCCCAACTCACCAGGGTGACTCATTTCTAAAGGATCATTCAGTAACTGTCATCAATTTACTGCCTGCCTCTATCTGTCTTAAATTGTGCATCATTACTTTGCTTAGTTTTGCTGACATTTGTGTTTTAAGGGTCTCTTTGTGCAATCTTTTGTGTCTGCTTTAAATAAACACTCTTCCTGTGCTTGTAGCAGCATGCTTGGGTTCAGCAAGATGTCTATCACTTAATAACCAAATGAAAAGTTTAATCACCCAAAAGCTAGCTTTCAACCTGCAGTTAACAAAACAGAAAAGCTAAGGGTGTTCCATGTGCATTTTTCTCTCTATTTCTTCTGTTATCACATTTGCTAGTCCAAGCAAGTTTGGTGTTGTGTATTTAATCCTGTAAATATCAGCTTAGCATGTGGAAACAGGCAGCATTTATTCTGACTTTGCAGTCAGAATCAGTCCAATAAAGAAAAACAATTACTCATGGCAATCCTTCAAAAAATAGTTGTTTTTTGTTACTAATTGCTGAGAATGTATGAAACAGAAAGAATATACACTAATGGCTTGCTGAGCACATCAACTGCAGAAAATTGGGCAAGCATATCTGAGCAAAACATGACATGGAAACCAAACAGGAAAAATACAAGTCATGCCAAGGTGTCATTTTTACAAAGTGACTTTTTTAAAAAACCAGAGAGACAAGTTAATGTCCCAATATGGGACAATAAAGCTATGTTAAAAACACTTGCCATTAACAGCCATCTGCTCTCTGCAATTTGGGGGTAATTTTTATGTACAGCTGACAGCTTTGCATCATCTTTCCTCCTTCGTGAAGGATTGTCTCTGCCTCTAGTGTACAAAGCCTCTGAGAAGCAGGACCTGTCCATTACGTTGTGGCTGTCAATAAGCTTGTGCTGCTAATAAACATGTAGCATTCTGCACTGGATTTCCAAACAGAAATGAAACATACAATTTGGGAAAAAATATATATATGCTAATAATATTCCAGTTCTCTCTAATAATATTCTGCTCATGTCAGCATTGCCTGTAAAAATCAAGAGGCAAAGTGTGCTCACTGCCCTTGACATATTGTGATAGTAAGAAAAATCAAGACTGCTTTCTTACTGTTCTCTGAGTATGAGGATAGGTCTCTGCTTAAGCCTATCTTTCTTGATCAGAATGTCTCTGATGTCCTTACGCCTTTTCCTCCTGTTTGAACTTGTCTCTTCAGAATATTTAGTAAATACAATTCATGTTCACACCTAAAGTAAAGCTACCTTCTTTTGGTTGGTTATGTGTTAGAAGTCTTAAAATACACACGCACAACAAACAGCAGGGTCACACTTCCCTCATTTGCAATCCTTGCAAAGAACACTTATGCAAGAAAAGTGCAGAGAAAACTAAAATTCTATTAACATTCAAATCATACTCTGACTACCATTTCCATTCCTCAGATCTGATATAATTTTAATATACATTAGGAATAAGACCAGAAAAAAAGAAACTGGAGCAGCTAAAAGTGATTTGTCTATTGTCTTGTAGCGTTTCCTTTGATACACAAGAAATGGTGGTCAGATTCTTCCACCAAATCCAGATCAACCCCATAACTGTATCCCACCAACCAACCACCCTGTAAACACAAGGCACATTTATAGAGTATCTAACACTGGACTACACAAATCACTCAAAACCTCTTTGCTACGGTCACGATCTGTTGATGGAGCTACACTCAACTTGATCCTATTCCATGTTTCGAACATCCCAAAGTCAAGGGGTTGGTTTTCATGCACTTGAACAAAAAAGAGGACAATTTTCACAAGTATCATTCAGGGTCAAGTTACAAACATCTTCAGCTACCAAAGACAAGCCTTGAGTGTTGGTTTATCTGGACCCACTTAAAATGAAGCTAACCCAGTGCGTTTTCCTCTCAAAGAAAACACATCTGCTTAAATAAGACCCTTGAGTACAAATTTAGACTTGTATGTACACGCTGTAGGTCTATTTTTGAACTGAATTTTCTTCAGCTTGTAGCGATCTACAAAATGGGATCCACATCATCATGCTGGTTTTGTTTCATGCCCTCAACTTCCTTATGCTTGGGTCTGATCCAAACCCAGAAGTATAACAATGGAAAGAGATGCAATTTTGACTTGAATTGGCTCCAGATCAGTATCAGGATCTAGTATTTTTCTTCAGTGTCATACCTGAACCTTGGTGCAGATGACCTAAGAGGAAGTTTCAGGAGATAATTCTCCATGCAAACTGGGAGCCTGGTGTTCAACAACTGTGAAGCAGACACAGTATTACTGCCTGTCATATCACTGAGAAGATACACAGCTTAGCTACAGCACGCACCTTAGACCTGAACCTTTCTTCAGGTAGGTTTTTTGTTTCACTGTAATAACAGCCATTCCTGTGGTACAATCCATCACACATCTCACCTCTGAACTGTATTGCAGAAGTACTGCAAATGCTTCTGAATCATGACAACACCACTCCATAAGGTCCCCTTTATGAATATTTTACCCTTCTAACTCTACATTCTGCTTATAAGAATCAGCCTTACAAAGATTCAATCATTTCAGGTAAGCCTTTATTTCCTTACCCCTTTGCTAAGGGTTCTGCAGTAGCCAGTTTCATAGGGTGAGATTATCATCACATCGCTGCCTCTCAGCATGATATTCTGCAGTCCCCAAGTGCTCCTAAACCACATCCATCTAGTCTCCATGCTGAATTTCCTTAGCTCCTGCACTGTACATGATCACAGGATTCCCAGCACCCTTGCATTTGCTCTGAAGTCTATGAATATTTTCCTCATATGGCTGAGCCCCACATGAATTCCAGTTAATGGGACTGAGCACCGTTACTGTAATTGCTCTGTGCTCTCACATGGCAGGGACTGAGTTACACCATTTTCTGTTTAAGAATTGCAGGTGGTTTCAGCCCTGGTGCTTTCCCCCACCTAATCACCAGTATAACACTGGCCTCTGTTGGGCTGATCCCATAGTGAGTGCCCACCTCCTTACCAATGGGCTGAATGCTAATTACCTTTGGCTCATCTGAATCTCATCTCTGTATTGTTGTGCTTGAGGTATCTACCACAGGTACTAAAGCCTAAATGATTTTGAAATTGATGTTTCATTTTTCTTCTGTCTCCTCCACAACTCTATTTTTTTCAAATAGCTACTAAACTTACCTTAAGACCACCTTTCTCCGTCTCGTTTCCCTGCCTATCTTGTCTTTCCTAAATGTTATAGCTCACTTCCTATAGTTTTGTTTCCTTTGAAACATTTTTATTCAGAACAAAAGGAAATTTGTGCTTTGCATGTCTGTAGATGTAGAATAAGTAAGAATCATACATGTGTTTCACATTAGACTGCTATGAATATTTATTTAGTCATCCATTCTAGCAATCCACATACCTTACTTCCTTAGGTCTCTTATTAACTATCCACTAGAACTGAAGGACTCACTACTTTTCACTGATGAAAATTACGTATTGTGTTTTAGTGTACCATTCAGTTCCTGTCTCCCACTCAAATCAGAAACATCAGAAACTATTTTTTTACCAGATTTGCAGCACACGGAAAATTTCAAATGTCTTTGCAAAGCCCAAGATGAGGAGTACAGCTGGTACAGGCAAACCATTTAGATTTTGCAAAAAGCTTATCATCAGCTAAGCTGTGATTCTGCAGACTAAAACAGATCTAGTCCATTGAACCTAGACAGAATACCCTCTGCAGTTTCAGATAACTGACTCCTATTTGGCCCTTTTCTAGATAGAATTATAAGTGTATGAATGACTGAATCAGGTTAAAAAACTAAATCTCAACCCACGTCTTCCCCAGAATTAATCTCAGAGTCTACATGTCTATTTTTCCTGAAATTTTCTTACTGTTCTCATCAGCTTCCTGTGGGGCCTGCAAACACACTCCAGGAAAGAAGCTTGCCAGGATATAAGAGAAATCTCACGAGAAATTCTGTTGTTGATTCATTTCCAGGAAAATTCTGCAGACTCAAGACATACAAGTAAATTTCTCCAAACTGGGGAGACAATACCTGTGATATCTCCAACAGCAACAGTGATCACTTCCTGAAAGTTGCTCTTAACAGTCTCATTTCTCAGACCCCACTTGGATGTGAAAATGTCATTTCCAGTCTGAGCAGCACAGTCATAACCAAAACTTAATCTAAAATAATGAATTTGGTTTGAGTTCTACAGAGGGCTGCAGATAGCTCGCTTGGAATTTGAAGAAAATTAGAGGAAGAAAAGCCTTTACTGTTCCTCCTTCCCTTATTTTCTTGGGCATAAGACCCAGGTGTTTGTGGGTGTAGCAGAAACTGGTTGTTCTGCTTGGCCTCAAGTCTGTGGTTCCATGAACATTTCTTTAGCAACACCATTAACCTAATTAGCTGCTGTGCTAGGAAGAAGGCATGTCTCCTGAGACTGTGTATGGGGACAAGCAAGGGTCTCAGAAGAACCACTAAACTAAACAGAGAGCACTTCAGCATACTTAACCAGAAACTCCGTAGTACTAGCAAAAAGGAAATGGAGAGGACAGGAAGGCACCTGAAATCCAGGAAAGCTTTCCTCAGGACTGAAACTGAAGTTAAATATCTCTCTCTGCTTGTGAGCCACAGCTCAGCATGCTCTTGCAACACCAGAATGCCATCTTCAATCTCAACAAGACCTACCTAAAAAAAAAGACCACCAACATTAAAATGGGTCATTACGTAAAATCCCCAAGTAGTAACCACAACTCAAGTTTCCCTAATCCTAATACCAAGACACTATCTGTCCCCTCATGCTCTGTTACTTTGCCTAACAAATTAGACCATACACAGACATCCTTTTCTGGATCTAGCTGCATCAGGGGTGAGGTTACTGCTCGCAGCTGCCGTTGCTGCCCTCCCCACTATCACCACCTTGGTTCAGCTAACATTGCAGATGATACCTGAGACCAACTAGAAAATACTCCCATGAACAGCTCTCTTACCCTGATCAAGAATTCTGACTTCCTTAGTGCACAGACAGCATGCTCAGCAGAGAGCCCAGCACTCTCACTGCACACTACATGTGCTACAAACATCAGCCAAAGTAGGCTGCTCAGGGGAGATGGAGGAATTCCACTGTCTGCTCCTGATCATGTTTGGATAAGTCCTGGGCAGTGGAATGCTCTGATTTGGAGCTTTCTAGATGTTTAAAGTGCATTTCAAGAAGCTCAGGAATATCAATACTAAAAACATATTCATGGAACTGAGGCAGCTCTAGGGCCAGGTGGCAACTGAGCTGGATCAGAGTTTTTTCTTTTTATTTAAATCCAACTTTAGGTACTGACACCTGTTATAAAATCCAGTTCCAAATCACACACCTTATCTGCTATACTTGGGTAAGGTGAGAGAAATGCTTCCTTGTTCAGTATTCTTAAGCTATTTGCATAAAATACATGCTAAATAATTCAGGAGACTGATTTGTAAAAGATGAAGTCTTTACAAATAAGAAAGGCTAGAAATAGAATTCATGGAAAACACTCCACAGTCCCCTAGTTCTTCTGCTGTTGAGCCTCAAGTACTCTTTTTAAGTTATTACTATTCAAGGAAGAAAAGGATTTTCATTTCTGAGACAGATACTCATCTTTCAGAAAACATCCCTTGGACACACATACATCTCACTACACCATTAGGCAAACAAGCTCAAATTTTTCTATCTGTGAAACATTTTCCTTGCCTTTAGTTGGTGATTTTTGCCCAGTTGCTAGCCCTAAGTGTAATCCGTCATTTTACTGTCAGTGGTCATAACGCAGCATTCCCACTCATAGTAAAATTAACATCTGACCTAATGTCCACTGAAGCCACAAGAAAGAGATCCTCCAATTTTAGTGGGGTGGGGAACCGAGCAGAAAGCAAAGTGCTGTGCAGCTATTTGCTGACTAAATCCTAGCAGTTTGAAGTACATACAGTTTACTTCGGGCGTTAATTTTATACTGAATTATAGAAGGTGAAACCCTTGACACAATCAAAGAAAGGCAGCATATCCAGATCAACCAAATCACACAAAAGTGCTGATTTATGAACTATAAATTAGTGTGGCCAAAGAGTTTGCTGAATAAAGACAAAAATGCCAGCCTTTTACACTCTCTTTTAACTTCTTTAAAATGACTTTTTGTTGTTCTATAGTGGGATAACTATTGAGTTCACCAGGTCAGAGAACCACATGAAGTTGCTGACCTAACCCTAACTACTGCAGCCCACAGTCACAGATAGTTTCAGCAACTGAAAGCAGTTGTGTGCAATTCCCAGTGAGAAATTCATCAGTTTCACAGGCCCCCTGCTCTTGGGTGTCTGTTTGTAACCTGGATCTTTGCAGAGTGTAGTAATCACATTTCAACAATAACACTTCTAGAGGTAATTTGATTTTACACTGCCAGCCAGCACTTCATTGCTAATACTTATGATGCATTACATATTTGTCTGAGAACATTAGCACTCAGATAATTAACTCTTCTGCTGGGTGTCCGGTTTATGCTCTTCAGTGAAAACACACTGCTCCCACAGAGACATGCCTTGCATATAAGCAAATCTAATCCCTAAATCTCTTATGTGGTCAGTAAATTAAAATCTAGGTTGTAGCAGTTAAATGTACTCCCTTTTCCCCTCTCTTTTTCTTCTTTTTTTGGCACTTTCTAGCAAAACAGTTCACATACAATCACTCAATGGCTGGAAAGTAGGCTTGGCAGAAGGAGCCAAGGCTCAGCATGGCTCCAGTCAAGACAAATGGCTGAATTATTGTGACGTTAGTAAACAGGTAATTAGTTTTGCATGTCATTGTTCACCACCTCAAGCTCATTACCGAAGTCTTACAACACTCTCTTTAAAAATTCAGACCTGTTTGACCTGCTACCAGCTATAGTGCATTTCAAGCACTCATGGATAAAGTGCAATCTTGTCAAACTGAAGACACCTGCTCCCAGCAGGAACACTACTTATGAACTGCCAAGTCTTTTGTTACAGTACCTTGAGATGCAATGATCTTTCCATCTGGAATAACCAGCATCAAGTTGGCTGCAACCACTGTAAAGCAATCTTTGAATATTTATTACCACATGAAGTACATGCAGGTATAAAAGCAGGATGTACACAAATGCAAAAAGGGAGAAGACTACCCATGATAACTTCTGCTGTTTGTCACACAAGCTTCTGAAATTCATTTTCTTTGGAAACTGGCTCCTGGCAACAACTTTCAGTTCTTTTTTCTCTACCACCAGGTCTGTCAGAGTAAAGCTCACCCTGTATATAACTTATTTCACAGGTGACAAAATTAACTCAACATATCTCCCCTTTCTATTACTCTTGTGCTCAAATTTTGTCAACAGTTGCTGATCTACTGGTGGATAATTCATGCTATGGATTAATCAAGCTCTGTCCTTGTTCCTCCCCCAAAGCCCCTGCTGCTGCCCAGTGCCATACTCAGCGTGGCACACTGCTTTAGGCTCCACTCTGCCAGTGCTGTTTAAAGCTGCCCCTACTCCCTTCTTCATAAGCTTTGCAGAGGAGTGTATTCTGAACTATTCTCTTTGCTTAGGTTTTTGCTTGATCTCATTTCTTCAGCTATTCATTCTCCTGGATAGTGGACTGCGTTCCTCAGTTTACTTCTGATTAACACCTGTGTTTAATCCCTTTTGTTCCCAGAAAAGCACTATCACTGGATAATTCTTCCCTTCTTGTCCTTATTTTGTGAGTGTACAAGTGGTAATTTAAGCTAATTACATTTTAGCACTGTGGTCATTAAAAATCCAGTAAAAGCACAGTCTAGGGCTTGGGTAAAGTATCATAGAATTTAGGTTTATTTCCAGCATTTTCTTTGCTTCAGCACCTTCCACAAGGGCAATGAAAAGCCTGATCAGGAGCTCAGTGCTCCTCAGACTTCCAAAGGCAGTTTAATTCAACAACACATTCCTTGCTATCTTCTCTGCCCTTAAGAGACCTCAATGAGCAAAGTCCATTCTGTGGCACTTAATCATATATATGCAAATGTTGCATTTAGAATTTGGAGCCCACTGTGAGCCTATTTTTCTTGAGCTGTTATTTTAAAATGCGCTTTAAATCAATTTTGCAGTAAACATGGGGTATGTTTCAGTAACAACCATTTTTCTCCTGATTAGTAAATTACTGTTGTTTCCAATGTTTCATTCTAACTACTACTTGCTCAGAGTCACAGGAAAACAGAGCACTTAGTCAAGACAAACTTCCCTTTATTTCCATCTCAGCAAAGCAAAGTCTAGATTACTTTTGGAAAAACAGTTTTCAGCTGACAAAGTGAAAAATGTTGCATAACAGCAAACTTATAACATGGTAAGAAAGTTTTAATAGAAGGATTACCACTTTCTGTTGTAACTAGTTTAAAAGTCCTTTAAGACTTTCTGCTAAGAACAGATGATTATATTTGCAGTATTTATGTAATTTCTATTGGCTGGCTGTGTAATAATTTATGAAAGTTGTGACAGCACAGTGCTTTAATACAGATTAAACTATATTGAGAGAGGAAAATACAGCAAAATGCCAGTGTGCTACACAGAATACCAATCCCAGGATCATCTAGAATTTTAAAACAATTCAGTTTCAAAATATAAATTGTGTTTTCCCAACCATTGGACAATATCTCTCAAGAACATGTTTTTCTGTGTGGGTATGTATTACATCTATCTCTTTACATGATGTTATCTGTATTTCAGACCCCCATTATACAGGCTTAGGAAGATGCAAGCAAGTCATTCATATCATCTTCATCCAGAGACAACACATACCCTTAATGTTATATCATTGTGCATTCAGCATGGGCGATGTGTCTTAAAACTGTTATCAGCGCTATTTGTAAAGCTGGGCAATCATAATGCAAGTCTTAGAGGAAGATGAAGGTTTTAACTTCCTAGTTCATGGCAGAACTGTCCAAAACAACTTCAGACAGTTCATACAGAATGACTGTGATTGTATCAGGGTATTGCAGTATGAAAAAAAAGTGAGGTCTGTCCTGTTGGATAGCTAGATCACGTCTTTTTCAATGACACTGCTCTCATCTACAAGCCTGATAGATACTGGAAATAGGTTTCTCATGGAGGATTTGTATTTAGGACAGTAATTGGAGGATAAGTTAGGTTTTACTTTGGTTTGAGGCTGGTCAGGAATTTTGATGTCCAGGAGATCAGTAAGCAGATCAGTGAATTGATTAGAAGTAAAACGTAAATGCAGCTGATAACAAAGATTTCATATTTATATACCTGTGGATGCACATGAAAATGTACATGCGAGCACATAAAAACTGTAGATCTGCCTTTCGCATTTGCAAAGCCCCCGTTTTAATTAACATCAACTATAATCGTATGGTAAACTAGGCACAATAACAGTAATTAAGACCTTGGCCTCTTAAAACACATCAGACACACACACAAAGGCAAAATCCAATTTGGAGAAATATATGGAGCATTCAAAGCTTGGTATTGAGATTCTATCTAGGATACCTAAATAAACAGGCGAATCAACCCTATTTAACAACGGAAGTGTTTTTCTTGAGATCTCAAGAGGATTTCCAATTATTCACAAATGGCTAACCATGCGCTCCTTTCCCAGAATTATAAACGAGTCACCAGAAAATAGCAAGTTTGACAAAATTGTCCAACAGCCCATTAACTGTACAACTGTGCTAAATAGCCAGAGACAAGTCTAAATCTGCCAGAACCAGTGTCTCTCGAGCCCGCCAAGGGGATAGATATTTCACCTGCAGAAATATCCATTTGCAGCTTGCCACCATCTGGACCTTGCAAACTAAGCACTGAAGTGATGGGCTGGCACGATCCAGCTCAGGAGTGGCCCTCTAGTTCTTAGGAAAATCTTTACAGTTAAAGATGGTCGTATTGAAAGGTAGGCAGGCTTGCTTGATTGAGATAGATATTTGTATTCACAAAAAATTATTTTATTACCCATATTCCTTCAAAGTCTATTTGGTATGCAATTCTAAAGATTAACTAAACATACTGACAGTTTTAGCTGTTTTCTGTTAAACTGTCTAAGGCTCAACAACTGGGATTTTTCATATGTACAGGCTTACAAATAAATTCACCTCACCTCATCTGATTTTAAGGAGTTCGTTCACCCAAAGTACACAACATACAGATCCAAACAGATAATCTGGAAAGAGGCCCGTGAACAGTTATATGAAGTTAGACTGGGCACATGGGGAAGACTTGAACGCAATGAACAAGGACGTGACACAGCAGGGCAGCAAACTTTTACTTGGGTTATAAAAAAACACAGCATACCCGTTGATGCTGTAACTCATGTAAAACTGATCAGAGTAGGTCTAGTCTGTAACATGTTCCAGCCAGTAAACAAACTGAGCATATTTTTAAAGGTAAAGATTTTCAAAACTCCACTGAAGCTTTTCAAAAAAGCATAACAAATTGGTCAAGTAGTCTCTACCTCTTAAAGCATTTGTTTTCTACAAGTGAGGAAGGGGAGAAAACCCACTCCACAACCTTGATTTTTTGGAATAAAATTTAATACTGCATGCTTTGAGTTAAAGCAATATATGGGATTGAAAAAAAGGGGACACAATGACTACAGCCTATATTAAGAAATATTCCTATAAAGCAATTTTTACAAAAAAAACATGTTATTGAATATTTTTAGCAATGCACTTGTTTGCTTTACTACTATGAAGATAGGATTATGAGGCCATGCTTATCTCCTCTTTGTATTGGCTGAATACAAACACCTCTTTAGATCAGAGTTGCACCCTTGAAGCACAGAGTTCTCTGAAGCTTATCCTTTTTGTAATACCCCTAGAGAAAACTAACATAGAGAATATTGTTTTGAGGTTATGTTGCAGCAACAGGACACACTCTGACTTGTGAATCTGCAAATTGTTTTTTGTTCATCTAATGCAAGATGATTCATAATCAATTACGGTTCTCATATCAAAGGCTCACGGTTGTCTTCAAACCGTCAGAAAAGGAGCCATTACCATCAGCAACAGACATGCTTAGAGTTCTTCTTTTTAAGTCTTATGAAATCAACCTATTTCTACTTGTTATCTCCTGAAAAAGCAGAGTGTTCAGCCTCCTTTGAGACTCATGCTTGACCCTGACACCAATGAAACAGGAAGAACTCCTTCAGTTACACCTGAAGTTTCTTCTCAAGCCATCAGACAAGTCCTACATAGTCTCTCCAGAGTTAAATACTATCAAAAAACATCACTTATCTCTGCTCTAAAGGAGGCATACATAAAAATATGGGTCAGGCTTGCAAATTCAGGTTATTAGCTATAGGAGTATCATCCCAGGTTTACTTCCTTGAGCACTACAGGTCTTAAGAATTGCCTTTAGAGTTCTGGGGATGTTTCTGCATTTGCATTCACTTATTAACAGACTTGGACTATTGAGCATTCTTTAATCACCTAAATTCATTAACCACTTCTCTGATGATGCCTTTCTGCTCCCTAACAAAATTTTAGGTTTATAAAGTTTTTAGGAACCAAGTTCCAGATAAATCCACAGGACTTCAAACTTTTGGAAGCGGGCCATGGCCTTAAGAAGGGCTAAGCACAAGATCCGACACCAGATGATAGGCACTCACACAATGGCTAGTATATGTAGACTAATCCTTTTCCTGACTTTAAGAAGCATTTCTTTCTTTATTGGCAAATGCTAAGCAGTGATTGAAAGGAACAGATACTGCCCTTTAGGGCCCTTTGGCCTTCCTCTAAAGACATATTATCAATTTCTTTAATTATCACAGTGACAGGAAAACTTGGTGAAACATTTAAAAGGGGGAGGGAGGAGAACACATGGTTATGTTCATTTAGGACCACTTGAAAACAGATTATTCTGAAAGTGGGAAGAGAATCATTGGACATTTAAATAATTTCAGCAAATCCATAAAATGGGAACCAGTGTAACATTTTGACTGATTCAGCACAACCAGCTTTCACTGATCAGCTTCTAAATTACTATTTCTAAATTGCCACTTGCAGGAATTTTAGCATAGCACAGTGTAAATCACTAGTCAGTCATGTGCCCCGTGTACCAGACGGAGAACTAAGATACGAACAGTCTGGTGACAGCCTGGCGATGATAATTAGAAAAAAATCATGCAAACGAACGCAGAACTTCTATCATTTCCATCTCTGCGAGCAGCTCCACTGTTTATAAAATACTAAACTCTGGACATTTATTTTAGATAGTTAAGAATTACAGCAAATTTTCTGACACATTGTTGAGCACCAAGAGGTTTCTGTAGTTGAAAAGCAGAAAGCATAATTTCTCAAGCTTCATTGTTTTGCTAAAAGATGAGAAAATTAGAAGCAATAGTCTGGTTAAGACTGCTCTTACCAGTATCTTTATCAGAGCAACAAGGCAGGATGAGAAGCAGCTTTTGCTGGTTCAGATGAGCTGCATCAATTCTCTGCTGCAGAGAGCATAAAGAGTCAAAACCAGGCAGTTGCACAAGGTTGAAAGTAAGAGAAGCAACTTCTTAAGAACTAGTCAACATTTCTCCATGCTTCATTTTTTTTTTTGAGATGAAATATTTGTAAAACATCTATTTTTATTTTTTTAAATGTAAGTGATATCAGAGATGTACTGTAATCTCAGCTCAGTCAAGCTGAGTAAGGTTAAAGAAGGGAGCACCTTCCAAAGACATTGCTGCTGTAAGTGCTCCACACAATCTGGTAAGCAGCACTTTTTTGTCAACGATGTAACAGTTTAAAATGCATGGGTTTTGTGATGTTATGCTGACAAACAGGCAGTTGTGATTCTTCTATATGAAACATTATTTAACCTGCATCCCAGCAAATTGCTTGTCCCTGGAGTTGCAATTTTTCACACAAGCCATAAAGGCATTTCTGAGCCTTTAAGCTCAGACCCCAATTCACATGGTACATTGCGTGGGAAAAGAAGCTACACCTCCCAATTTCCTGACAGGTCCCAGCTGATGATTACTTTCTCTCTGACTACATTCTCCCAGTATTTTGAGTTTAACATTGTGTTTCTCCATTTTGATTTCTATCACGTTGTTTTGTTGCACTGTGTTCTGCCAAACAGTGCCCTAACTTGACAGAGCTGCTATAATCTATATATAGTTTGCATATTGATTCCTGTAGTACTTTGAGATCCTTCAGATAGAAGGTTATCACAATATAAGGTTCCTTCATCTGTCATTTAAGGTAACCTTTAAAAGAGACAGAGTTCAATTCAGTCCAGCTGTTTATCCAAACTGTTCTAAATCTCTGATGTCTGGAAATCCAGAAGGAACAGGTTTTTTGAGAGACTTTCAGTACCACTTACTACCAATTCAGACAAACTACCATATCATCCTGTCACTCTAATCACATAGGATGCTAATAACGCCTACCATTTCTGTAGAACTTTATAAAGATGAATCACCACAACACAATCCTTTGCAGTATTATCCCCATTTTATTACTGAGGAAACAGGGTGTCTGATATTATGTTATACCATTAAGAGACCTGCTCTTTCAATCTAAAAAGAATAGCAATGAAAGATGCAGAAACTATTACTGTAACTTTCCCAGCTTTTGTTTGTTGAAATGCTGTTTAAATATTTAGATCCCACAAATTCTTTTACCATCATAGCACGTTGTTAAAAAAGCAGGACTCTGAATAATCAAAGTGACACTC
The DNA here is from genome assembly GCF_018139145.2 of Gymnogyps californianus. Classification (NCBI taxonomy): domain Eukaryota; kingdom Metazoa; phylum Chordata; class Aves; order Accipitriformes; family Cathartidae; genus Gymnogyps; species Gymnogyps californianus. The sequence goes on from NC_059481.1 coordinate 12,022,565, forward strand.
CATTTTGACTCTGCTGCGTCTTAGCAGAAATATTTCAATTTATTGCAATTTTGATCATGGTAGAAAAGTCAGCTGAATGCAAAAATAAAGACACATGTCACTGTTCACTATTTTCTCATGCAGCCTTGAATGTGCGATCCTATCATTTAGATTAGGCATCAACTTCTTGAAATCAGAACAATTCTCCAAAGAAAAATAACAACGTATGTATTCACTATGTATGTATCACAGACTGTAATATAGTCCATTATTTAATCTATGGAAATACTTCCTAGTTCCTGATTTCCATGAAAGGTCAGTGGCGTTGGAAAATTTGGGGGTTGTTTTTGCTTTGGTGTGTTGGTTTGGGGGGTTTTGTGTTCTTTCAAAAATCCCAGCCTTCACGACTAAAGAAGTCACGTACTACATGGGTACTAAAGAACCTTGGGGAAAGCATTGTACGAAAAATATTTTTGTATCTCTATCAGAAATCTTAAGGACCTAAACCCAAAAGATGCTGTGTTAACTTCACTAATCACAGAAGCCAGAAAGAACAAACTAAAAAAGTGTTCAGCACCGTCTTGGACTCACTTCCAACTGAACATTTATGTGTCATATAAACCTAACTGTACACAATCCGAAAAAAAAAAAAATTCTACAGTAAAATAGGCTCTGCAGAATTAATTGAGTGCCAGTTTGGCCCTGCTTCACATTCAGCAGAGTCACCTAAGGAGAAACTGTTGAAGAAGAAACTGCCACAATTCCACTTCCAACTCCTAGGAGTCACAACCTAGGACTTAGCCCAAAATATTTTGGTATTGGTTTCATGTTAACTACACTCTAAATTGAGAAAGACGCAAATGTTTTCCTATCAACAAAGCATGACTTCCTGTCAAACACTGATGATTATCGTTGCTGAGTTGGGATTTTCTGGTGAAAAATTCTTCAGTCAAGACCATTTTGAGATTTTTACCTTCTGGAAGAAAACAATTCACAAGAAATGGGTCTCCACATCCCAGTTCTGCCCTCTGCAGCAAACTGGAGAGGCACCAAAAGGGCCTTTCATTGTACCAGTTCTGTAGCTGGACAGAGAAATTAGTGTCATGTGTTATATACCTAAATGTAAGTGAAAAGGAATTGCATGTTCATCTGGATTTTATCAAGAAATGCTAATGCAGAATTAATTCACATGACAGTTGATCGATAACAATAACTAAATTACTGAATAGAGTATTGTATCACACTGTGTTAAAAAAACCCATTAAGTATAATTAGTAAAGAAGCAAATAATATGAGATTTTCCACAAGATGCTTCTATTTCGAATATATTCACCACTTTTGTATTAGCAAATCTGAGACCAAAACACAGTAAAAGTAGGGTAGCCTCAGCTTCATCAAAGGGTCTGACCCATCCTCACATCTCAATAGTCATAGCAAGAATAGGTTTTTTCCCCTTTAACTTGAATTTGTGGAAGACAGGCCTTATCAAAATTGGGTACTCCTACACTAAAACCTGTGTTTTGGTATTCTGTTTGTTTGTATGTGCAGAGATGTTGCTATGCATAATTAGCAAAAGGAAGCCTAGGTGAATTCTAGACATCAAAAGAGAAGCAGAAAAGTGAAAGGTGGCAAGATGGGCAAGGCAGAACTTGATAGCTTCATTGGCAGGATTACATGATACAGTGGCCTATGGCAGCAAAGGACTAGATTCTATCAAGGAGTCCGGTCTAGTTGTTCCTACTTTACATCCCTGTGATAAAACACTGATGCTGAGAGTACAACAAATTATGGAAGGGGACTGAAAAGGGCTGGGAGAGGAAAACTACAGGACAATCAAGTATTATTCTCCCCAAACCTTTTCTCTTTTCTTCACCAAACAGTTGCACCTTTTGCTCTCTACTCAGCGTGTGTGATACAAAGGAACTAGACATGCACAGTGATGTTCAAATAACCACAGCTAATAACTGTATTCATCCTTCAAGACTTATCCGCATGCACACATACTGCTGTTCCAGGAGGGTACTGGGAGCTTTGAAGAATGAAGATAGAGAGGTCGAAGATAAACCTTGCAGATTCTCCAATTCTAGTAGACAAATAATGAAGAATTTTCCCTGTTAAAGATAACTAGGAGTTAATCCATAGTAATGTTTGTTCCTGCTTTCTAGCCTGCATGACAAACTGTAGCTAACCCTGTGGAGTCCCACTGTTGAGCATCTTCACACAGTTACACAGTGAACAGATGCATCATTGCAATATTACTGTAAGACCAAGGCTCTCCAGCTCCATTTTCGTTAGGGAGTCATTAAGGTGCCTAGAGGGGTTAGCTTTTGACAACTGTACTAACATGACAGGAGAGAGTTTCATCTTGTCAAGCACCTTTACACTCACCTCACCACCAAACAAGAAAATGAGTACCTCTCAGTTTCTTTTCTGTTCTGGAAGAGATACCAACAATCAGTCTATGTACGAGGAAAAAAAATGCCTTGCAAACACAGAGCAAAGCAAACCCTCAAACACTGCATATGGTATTGTGTTAACTTCGATGTCAATTCTTTGTGGCAGGACACATCCCCAGGTGTAATGTACTTTCTAGGCACAACACTAAAACTGGCCAGGGGTATTATTTCAATTTCTAGAGAGGGCAGTTGATATAGATTAGAGTCAGTGCTGTTAGCAGAGGAGACAGCAGCACTGACCCACACATTTTAACAAGGATGTGTGCACATGCAGGATAATTCTGGTAATTCACATCAAAGTTACACGCACAAGAGGCGTGGAACTGGGCAGATGATGGTAATTGAACGTGAAAACTACTACAGCAGAACATTTTCATAGTGTGTTTGAAGACATTAGAATAAGAGGCTTTAAATACATGGATGGTGAGGGAGCTCCTATTTTAATCACCCTCCTAAGGATTCTACAGTCCATGTCTGAAGCCAAATTTCAAATCTGTTACAGCCTAGATTGAGTCGCATTAGACAAAAATGCCTTCTATCCACAACCAGTGTTTTGTTGTGTACCATTCAGTTTCCTACCAGGCATGGCACTTGAATTTTGCAGGCTGAACCTGTGTCACTGTCAAATGTAATGCCATTTCCTGATAGCATGAACAATGTATTTTGAATTTTGATCTTCCACACTATTATGAAGGAAGATGAGTTAGACATCCAAAATTGTGGCATTTCTTAGTTTCATCTAATGGAAGAAAAGCTGTAGAGGAGTATTATGGATCTTTTACACACGAAAAGGGTACTGTTCACATTCCTTTTGAGAAAAGATTTAGTGTGTGTGATACAATCCCTGATACAGGTATAGAGAACACACATGGGCCTCATTTTCCAATGCAACGGGCAAATCTAAAGATGCAGTCTGATATCATGGCTGAGATAAGCAGCAGTTACTGGACAGCAGCCAGGCAGATAAAGCTACAGCATTATCCAAAGCAATATTGGTAGTGTCCTTCTGGAACAGTGACTCTACCTACCACCAGTAGAGAAACACAGTAAACTGAATACCTCTCTAGCTGCTTCATGCACTGGAAGGCTGCTCTACTTGTGTAACTGTGAATCCTCCATGAAGAGGGAATCCCTGGGCAGAGAAAACCAATACAACAAACCTGCTTCCATCTCTTCCTTGGCTGATTGGGCTTATTGTGAGTGGTCATGTGAGCATCTTTCCATCCCCTCTGTCTCTGGCCATTGCCTACACTTGGTCCTCTTGCAGACTCCGATTTAAACACCCAATGATGAGGTTCAGCAGCAGTTGCCCTGTGTCTTTACTGGAAGATGATCCGTATGAGAGTGTGCCCCAATGGTACAAGTGTTACGGACTCTCCCTTGAGACAAGCTAGAGATCTGATTTGATGTTTTAATGGAAAAGCAGCCTAAGTTTAATAGTAGTTAATGTAGTTAGAGTTAAAAAAAAAAAAAAAAAAAAAAAATCCTCGCTCCTCTGTCAGTATTTTCTAGAACTAGTTCTCTTACTATTCTGATTTCTCCCACTGTTTTGCTATTGCTCTGTTGGCTTTTTATCTTGCTGGAACAAATTTAAGACTCTTTTTATTTAATTGCTCCTATTAATATTCACATATTAATGCAACACATTTATTATTCAAGTTGATAACAATGTCTTTCTTCTAACAGCCTTAATTCAGAGAACGAAGATCCTAAGGAAATCAGAATGACATTGTTAAAAGTCAAAACGTTACTTGATTTGTTTCCAGCTATTTTGGACCTTTTTAGTGTCCAGCAACATTAAATGTATTTGAATAGGAGTAGAAATGATGTGTAGTTTTCTCAATACTCATTAACTGCTCTTCCTTACCAAGCTGCCAGTATGGCATTTCAGAGCGCCCTTCTCCAAGTCCCTGCTTCTACCTTCAAACAGACCTTAGACTTTGGAAGTCTGAGAACAGAGTGGATTAAAATACAAGGAGAAAATCTGACCTAGAACCAAAGGGAGAAGCCATATTTAAAGCGAATGGAGAAAGAACAAGCCAGTCTGACAGAGGTGTCAAACAAGCCCTGCCTCACATTCACTTCGTAGAAAAGGAGACTGTTTACCTGGAAAAGGGGGTGGGAAGATCTTGCTTTTAATTTTCAGTTTCCCAATCACACTGGAAACCCGGGAACTGGCCACCACATCCCATAGACAGGAAGATGCTGCCACCTACAGGTGTGAGTGCCAGGAAGGCACTAAATCACAGCCGCTGGGTCCCCACTACGGGCAGAAAATAACACCGCAGCCGGAAAGGCCAGAAACCCACAGTTACATGGTACTTGCCACAGTGACACTTCATCCTATTTCTTAACCTTCTTTCATTATTCCTATTGTTCAGAGAGTAATACAGGCACATAAAGCAGCGCCTTCTGCACAGGGGAAAAAGAAAAAAAAAAAAAAAAAGAGATCTTGCTTTGTAGCCTTTAGAGCGCAAGGATCCACTGCAGAAAATACAAGACCTCATTGAATCCTCACTGCATGACACTTCCACTCCCATGATGCAAAGATTAAAGTAAGTTATTCTTGTAAATAAGTCCACGAATCCTGATCTAAGACCATCATGTCAACATTCAGAGAGGCCAAAACACCTCACATGGCTGTGGTTTTGGCTTGCAAGTTATGGAAATTTGCATTTTTAGCTTTACGATGCTTATTCTTAGTTCCATGGCAGGTTTATAAGTATAGTTCTTTATAACAAGAGGTCAAGAAAAGGTAAACTGAGAAAATATTTTAGAAGAGGCTTGAAACTATACAAAAAAGCTTGGCACGGTGGAGGAGGAAAGTAGTCCATAACCATGGTTCACACAGAATCTGGGGTTTGGCATGTAGCTACCATACTCAGGGAACACATTTGGAAGGACTCCATTTTACAGAGCTCTCAGTGAAATATGGGAAGTCTCACCTCTTGGGTCCAGATAGTTTACAAGTTTATATTCCCATGGCCATGCAATACTAGTAGCAAACACTAATACAAACAAAACGGAAGTCTTGGGAAAAAAAACAGCTCCTTTTATCAGAGCCTTTTTCTCCGAACAGTGTATTTGACTTTTTTTTTTTTTAAATCAGAGTGCAAATACTGTATTATGTTTATTCAATAACACTCCCATCAGCATGCCAACCAGCACAACTTTTTGATGAGGGACACATTAAACCTACAACGCCTGCCAAACTTTACTCCCTTAAGGCGTTAGGGATCTCTTGAAAGTAGCTGTGCTTTGAACCTCAGTGATTCATGTGGGTTCTGTCCAATTAATTGATATTTTACTTAACACTAGCAACAATCACCACAGTGAAAGAAAATAAAACAAGTAATCTACAAATGGAGAGTGCACCTTCTTCCCACATTGCGTGTTTCAAACTAACACAGCCAAATTATTCTGTTCTGTGTAAATAGTGATTGAGCTAGGACAGCCACTGGAGCTTGGTCTGCTACAACAGCCACATCTTGTGCTCCAAGTCTTCATTTTAAGAAGCAAACAAACCTAGCCCTAGTCCTAATTTTTATGGCAGCAGAGACTCCTAAGGTTGAATGAGACCTACCTGCAAAGGCAACCTGGACTTTACAAGCACTCCAGAGACTAACAGCATTAACAGCACTCCTGCAGGGAGATGGACATGTGGAACAGCTTGTTTGCCTGCACGCTGAGCTGGGCAAGCAGCAGCCAGCTCTACTCCAAATCCTGCAGATGCTTAGAGCATCCTGCAGATGCTCCCCAAGGGTGCATCCCCAGGACAGTCTGCACGAATGCCAGGACATCAGTTGTGTATCAGTTTACAACATGCTCACTTTGTGTTTACTGGTTTCAGTTCACTACTGCAAAAGCTGAAGTAACATTCAATAAAATACATTTCTTGTCCCACACTTCAGTGTACTCCTCTGTACACTGCTTATAAAAATATCTGACACCAATAGACAACTGTCACCCACTTGCAGCACACTAGGGATCTCCATACCTAAAAGCATGTCATGCACCAACTTGAATAAAGCACTAAGGCTTGTTTCTAATGGATATAATAATTCACACCTTCTCTATCAGACATAGAAGACTACCTAAAATACATTCATGCCAGTGGGCTACACATGCAAATTACACCTTGCTGGGCAAAGAGATTAAGCCTACAGCAGTTGTGGGTGTTTTATACTCATACACAACCTTTATCTCACTGCATTTATCAAGAACCAGACAAATGCATCAGTGCTATTAATATACTAGCAAGGTGAATATATGCATTGTAGTAGGGAAAAAGCAGACACTTCGCTGATTCTCATCAAAATAATTACTGATGGGTGAACCCTGGATTGAGTGAAGCTGCCAGTTATATTGGCATGAAGTCAAAGAAGAATCAGGTTTGATGCATAGAAACATAACATGCTAAAAGTTTAGGATAACAAATTCTGCCTTTAAAAATTTAGTGATAGCTTTCTTAATTTAAACTCACCTATACCGTGTTGGAACAAAACAGCAGCTTGCACATCAGCAATGCTGAAAACAGCTTACAGATTTGGGTAGGAAAATTCCTACTTGGATGCCATTCTCCTCATCTTGTCCAGCTGAGTAGAGCTGGAAAGTAGCTCTGCAAATGAAATGCAAGAAAGTGAATCAATTCATCTCAGCAAATATAAAAATACAACACTATTACATTGGTCAGACTTTCCCCCATATGCAACAAGCAATACATTCTATTTTCAATCTAGAGGATTTATTTCCAATTATGGAAGACAAAATGAAAAAATGCAGGTCCTGATATTGCAAGCAGCTCTATGCAGACAGACCACTGTGTCTGCATGAGTCTCCTGCCAGAATCACAGTCAAAAAAATCTGTCAGAAAGAGTAAAACCAGCTTCAACTTATTCTCAGTCTGAGCTGGGATGCCTGGGACAAGACTATCTCAAAAGACATCCCTGTAAATTCACCTAGATTTAGATCTGTAGCAAAACAAAACAATCCCCCACAAAAACACAGCCCCTCCCCACTCCCCCAAAGAAAGAGGTTTTCTTTTGCTCCCATTTCTACACACGCCACATATTCAGACAGACGTAAGAATTCATCGCTAGTCCAATTCATTGCTGTACATCACTGAGTGCTTTCATCCTTTATAACCAATTGTAGAAAGAAGACATCCTTGTTTGCTTCTTATGGCACCTACTGTAGCCAAAAATCAATTCCTCTTGATCCCAGCAGCCAGTCAGTGTGTGATCTGAAGCTCCAAAGAGCTTAACCATTCTTGCTTTGTAAGTTCAGTGAGAGACACTAAAATATCAAAACTTCTTTATTCTGTCTATCATTTAGTACCATTTAATAACATGGGACCATCTAAGTGTTGTTATTGTACTAAAAGATGGCATCAGCATTTTTCCATGTAGTGATGTCCCATCACTAAGAGCTTACCACTCATCCCTAACTGAGCAGCAAACTGGATGCTTGATCATGACTGTCCAAGATTCAGTCTCCCCCTTACAGTTTGGCATCTTCTGAAGTATGAGACTGACACTTGAAACAAAATCAGAAGACCTCCATTCATCCAAACTTTAGAAGTGCAGTTAGGAAGTCTCAGCAGATAGTGAAGTTATTTTGAGAAGCAAAACCCAATCCAACCCTAAACTTTACGGAAGTAAGAGGCCTCTGGAGTTGGGGGAGATCTACATGCAGAGACAGCCCGGGACTTCACAAGCACTGCAACAGCCCACAACACACACCAATGCACAGCATTAACCTCGCATCTGTGGGGAGATGCAGATGCACACATGCCAAACTGACCAGGCAGAAGCTAGCTCGTCTCTGAAAATTATCGAGATGCATTCAGGGAGGCTGCACCCAAGCTAAACAGTAGCAGCTTAGAGCTACTAGTGCTTTCTTTGGACAGTTTGCACAGATGCAAAGGAATCTGCTGCTGCTGCTGCTGAAGAGTCAGGTCTTTAGTAACTAGAAAGCACAGGAAGCGATGCTATCTTGATTTAGATTGCTTCAATATTTAATCAGTACCGATTGTCCTTAAAAGTCTTATAGATAAATAGCCAGAATGTGAAAGCTTTGGATTTTAAGCTCTGGATGCAGCTGGGGGGTGGGGGAAGTATTCATACATTCTTTTTCTTCATACTATCAGCTGCTAAATTTGAGCATTCCTTGCCACTCACACACAACACGATTCTACTCCTCCTTCCCCACTGTACAACTGGGTCAAAGATGACTTATCTGAATTATCCCACAATTGTAATGGGGAATCTCTCTGTTCTGTATGTGCATTTTGCAATGTGACTCCAAGTTTCAGTAGGTTTGTCCATAATGCCCATGTCAGCTGATAAATGATTGCATGCTTGGGGGAGAGGGAGTGGCATGAAGAGGGAGACTTACTGCTTTAATACTGGGGTTGTGTCATGAGGCTGATATTGTCTCGAAGAGCTTTCATTTTGGCAATATGAACAAAAGTTAAAACACTACCTTGCCACATTTTTCAGTGGCCAGAACTAACACAGCAGATGAAGTCACAGCAATACAAAGCACCTCTGCAGTGGTAAAAGTGAAACTATTATTCACTTCACAGCTATATCAGTAAAATGGGGTAAACCAGCCTCTAATCTGCCCTTGGGTAAAAGGCAGGGAAGTGATACTGAGAAGCCTCCAGCTGGATTTAATAGGTCCCCAGGGGAAGTCATCTGAGTCTTATCTTTAACTCAGTTGAACTATAAAATGGGATGAAAGCAGACCCAAACAGAAGACAGATTCTGTATCTAAGCTTCTTGTTATGAAATTCTGTTATGAAATTTCAATATCAATTTGTATGTCAATATTTTACAAAGTAAAAGGAGCTAGAAGGAGGCAAAAAATGCAACTCAATTGGGATCAGAGAAAAACAGCTGCTAGAAATGAGATATAATTCACTTATCCATTTCCACAGCCCAATCTTCGTTAAAGATTTTTAAAAAGTTTAAGATTTCAAAAATCAAGTATATCATTATCAGTAGCTTTACACTGATTAAAATCCTACTAATGCTAGGAAAGAAAAATAATTTTACACAACTTTCAGAATCTCCTTGCATGAATCTTCTCAAGGTCTGGAGTTCAGGGTCTTGCTTATACGTGTATCTCCTCAGGTACAATTTTCCTGTTGGGAATCCAGTGGCAGGTCGCATGGTCTAATGCTGTCTCGGTTGCACTCTCATGCAAGTTAGATCTTGGATAGATCTTGCAGGTTAGGTCTTGGCAGGTTAGATCAAGGATATGCTATGTCTCCTTCCATCTAAAAGGTAGGGTTGGGGTTTTTTGATGAAAGCTCTATGCTGGCTTCCCTGCCCACTGCCCTTACACCATCCACTGAGCGATCTTATTTTCAAATGTGCGTAAGTGAAGCCAACTTTGCATAAAGAATTTAAATTAAATGAAAAATTCTGGGCCAGACAGTTTAATAACATTACTTTAGAGTAAGGACTTAAGTCTAGACATGTATTTAAAAACACCCCCAATGGCATAGCATTTCAAAAGAACAAAACCCAAAAGCAGTACTTAAGACACTTACAGAAGAATACCCTTTCCCCAATTACCCCTTTAAGGCAATACCTGGTGATGCTCTAATGAAGACTACTACTTTGTTGACAAATTACCTATATATTGTACAACCCACATTAAGTTTTTCACTTTTTGTTCATACTGTTGAAAAGAAAACCTCTTCTGATGCACACAAATGAGAAGCAGAAGAATAAGCTAGTACAAACTCTGTCAATAAATACTTTGAGAAATGGCTTCCTAGTTTATAGTAGATTTATAGTTCTTATCTCAAGTTTCTGAAGTTCATCTGAATCTCCAATACAGGGAATTTCAATGTATCAGTAAATCTTTTAAGCCATGAAGAAAACTCACTCAAAGAAGCAATGTCCCTTATCAGTGGAAGAAGTGATAAATCTGAAATAATATATAATTCATGATGACACATATCAAGACATTACGGCAAACACTGACACAAGACCTATTTATGGCATTGCTTTGCTAAGTGTATTCCCTACAGAACCATCTCCTCTTATTCTGAGCCAAACACCTGGTTTGATAATGCACATCTCTTCAGAGCTGCGGAAAAAAAAAAAACAAATCTAATTCAGCAACCATTTCTCATGATAGAAAACTAGTGGCCCTTAGCCAGCAACATATGAAAGTAAATGAAAATTTAAGCGCAGATCAAAAAGAATGTGATACAGTATGGCTACTTTAAAAAATTTATGACCTCAGACATCAAGCTATCCATTGTCTAAAACATGCTAATATGAACATTAAACTGTCCTTGGCTGGGCAACAAAGTTTTAGTTTTGTTCCTTCACAACAGCTTCCTCGATCTGCATGGTTTAATACATACATGGATTCACGAGCTCTGAAGAAATGAAGCGTCTTCTCAAATCTTTCTAATATGGTCTAGGGAGTTAAGGGTCACAGACGGCCTGTTCAGGAGGCATTTACATTGCCACCCTGAAATTCAGAACCTGGAAATACTCTGCAAATATTAACGAGAACTTGCAACACCCTTGGGAGCAAGGCCACTACCAGACAAATTTGAGAAGTGCATTAAGTTTAGCGACTACAGGCGACATGACTGGCATAACATAACACGTAAGTCAGTATCACAATCCTTGAATAGTAAAAATAGCTTTTGAATAGTTAAAATATCACTCAACAAAACTACCAGGGACAATGTAGAGTTTGAAAAAAGGCACAGGTATATATTTGGAAAAAAAAGAGAAACTCCCTGCCAAGGCCATTACTGCAGTTCACCTTTGAATTAAAAATAAAGTCATAAAAAACCAAAAGTAGCTTTGCTTACACAATGTTTCCTGAAGAACCCTGCAGGATGGACGCCATCTTCTCAAGACACAGAATAGGGAAGCATATATTCCCCTAATTCTCCCCACACCACCAAACGTTGCCTCAGGCATTAGTCAAACAACATACCTACAATGGTTGGCAAATCAGAGTTAAACTAAGAAGAAACCAAAAGTTGGCACAGATGTTGCACAGGAGTTTCACACTGTTTCACCAGTGATGGTTTTTCCTCTCATCTTTTTAGGTGAGTCATACAGAATAATATCATTTCAAATGTCTGAATAGAGAAAATTATTCCAAGCCTGGCTGTGGTGCAGTCGAAGCAGTGCTGTGCTCTGAACTCACTGAACAGCAGCAGATGTGCTGTTTACAAAGCCTGTTCAGACCAACCTGTGAGATACCGGGACATTAGAAGAACAGACAGGGCATTTACAGACTGGACAGGATTACAGATTAATGAAATGGTTTCCAATATATTTTTTTAAAGGATGAAGAAAGCGCCAGGATGGGTGTAGGCTGATGGAACAAAGAAACAGACATGCAGACTAGAAAGGTTTACAGAGAAGTCACACAAGGAGAAGACAAAAACAAATAATATATATGCTTGGGTAAACACAGTAGTTAGTTATATTGAAGTGGTGCAGCAGGAAGTGCTATAATGTCTACAAACAGGAGTGTAACAATAATTTTATGCATACATACATTTTATATATACATATACACACAAACACATATATACTTGTCCAGCTTAGTGTCCTGGTTTCAGCTAGGACAGAGTTAATTTTCCTCTTAGTAGCTGGTACAGTGCTGGGTTTTGGATTTAGTGTGAGAATAATGTTGATAACACGCTGATGTTTTAGCTGTTGCTAAGCAGCGCTTATCTTAAGCCAAGGACTTTTCAGCTTCCCATGCTCTGCCAGCAAGCAGGTGTGCAAGAAGCTGGGAGGGAGCACAGCCAGGACAGCTGACCTGAACTAGCCAAAGGGTATTCCATACCATAGAACGTCATGCCCAGTATATAAACTGGGGGGAGTTGGCTGGGAGGGGCAGATCGCTGCTTGGGCATCCGTCTGCGGGTGGTAAGCAACTGCGTTGTGCATCATTGGGGTTTTTTTCTGGTTTTTTCTTTTTTTCCCCACTTCTTTTTTTTTTTTTGTTATATTCCTTTTCATTACTTTTTTTTTTTTTTTTTTTAGTATTATATTTTACTTTAGTTATTAAACCGTTCCTATCTCAACCCACGAGTTTTACCTTTTTTCCCGATTTTCCTCCCCATCCCACTGGGAGCTGTGGGGAGTGAGGGAGTGCCTGCGTGGTGCTTAGCTGCTGGCTGGGGTTAAACCATGACACTTAGTTAGGTTAAGGGCTGATTGAATCTGACAATGCTTCTCATCCCTTCCCCCCAACCCCACCACAAAAAAAAAAAAAAAAAAAAAAAAAGGCATGAAAAGAAGATTCCCCAAAGACACGCTACAAACACAACAAGCAGTCCAGCAATTCAGCATGCCTCTTCTACATCAGACTGCCATTGTGAAGGTGAATTTTCACCCATGTTCTTCCTGAAAGCATATGTAAAACAGTTTAATTCAGAAATCTGCATTCACTGCGCATTTCTGTTCCCCAGTGCCCTGGGCTGCCTTGATTGCCTTTGCAGTAAGGAATCAAAAGCTCTGTGACACCCAGTGTAATCCAGTCCAGTTTCCCCTTAAGCTTAGTGAAAGCCTGGTCATTTCTGGCAGGCTCTTGTGAAACATCTCCTGTGACTAGCATGGGCCACATTGATTTTTTTCTATAATAAAAAAATAAATTAGTGAAATTGACAATTCTTTATCATCCTAATAGATCAACCTGCAGTTTTGGGGACACCCAGAGAAAAACCTCAGCACGACTTTTCAGGCACGATATGGAAAACCAAAAAAACATAATATATGCATGTCACTACAGAAAGAAACACCCTGCACCTTGTCAGGGCAACATAACCAGACAACCCTATCCTCCTGTTTGATATTACAAAATGAAGCTAGACACAAAGGGTCCTTACCAGACAAGATGGATGTTCTGACATTCACAGACGTGTATTCACGTTCAAGCCTCTGCTCCATCAAGAGATCAGGTGGCTGAGACTGAGGTCGAGGCACTGCTCAGACCATGCACTGAAGGTTTCTCACTCAAGTGTCACTACAGAAAGCTTTGAGAAGTCAAAGCAACCTTCCACCTGGGACCATCAGACCTTGGCTCCCCACTTTGTTACTTGCCTGCAGACAGTCTAGGTCTGGCGGTTTCAAACACCAACTGCTTTCCTGCATTTAAATTCAGTATTAATTGGCATACCAAAACTAGACACAGCTATTAGGTGATCCAAACTTGGCCCTTAACCAGTCAAGTGATCCTGTTTTCCATCTTTATAGTGGCCTCGCAGACAAATGGTAAAAACAGTCCATTAGTAAGTGTGCATCATTTAGATTCTGTGATAATGGAGGTTGTATAATAAAGCTAAGGTAAGAAGAGGCTAAGACATATGGCAGCAATGAAACTGTCTACCTCATTCAGAAACAGAAAAAAATCTCTCAGCTAAGTATATCAGATAACTCTCACTAAAACCAAAACATTTTCCAGTGCAATTTTAACAGTAGATTACAACTCATCCTCTTCCGTTCCCAGGTGTTCACAGTTTTAAACTGGCACAAAATAACATGTATCAGTATAACCCATTCTATTTCTGTCCATGAACCATGAATAAAGGGGAACCTTAAACTGTAAAAACAAAAATCAAGCCAGTAAAACTTGTGTAAACCAGCCCATAACCAACCTTAGAGGGGAAGGAAAGGAACCTGCCTGTATCTCCAGCTAATCTGAATGTGTCCCTGGAGAAATTCACCTTACTGTTTTCTTCCTTAGTCAGCTGAACAATAAAGGAAAATAAAGTTGCTCCTAAATAAAATGTATTCTGTATTCAAGCTGCTTTATGTCATATTAGGAATTTTAAATATGAAACTATGCATCAGCATATTACAGAATAAAAGGAGCTAGAAAATGAGGAAGAAATATTCATCTGGCATCTACAGGAACAGAGGATCAAGTGACAGATGGAAAGGGGAATCAGCTCCAAACACTGGATAACCTTGTCTGTCACTAGCCTCAGAAGCACAGCCTGCAATTAGAGGGTTCTGAACAGCAAAAAAAATTGCACTAACAAATACAGTTTCATTGGCAGCAATAATTTCAAGACAAGGACAACATCTAATTTTACTGATTCTGTTCCTCAGACGCATTATTCTATTCCTTCTCTTTTCTTACAGAATGAACAGAGTCCAGAGAATCACCCCATAAATTACTCTTGTTCTTGAGAGAAAAAACAGCAACTATTCTCTTGACTTCCAGCAAGAGGATTGACTTCTTACATACGTGGGTGTGTCTAGTTTATTCAGTATGCATTCACAGATTGAAACTTTGGAGATCTTTATTTTATAAAGCAGTTAAATATCATAAAGAATGATTACTTAATGTCTTGCTTTTAAACAATGCTTTCCTTTTAAGGTTATGATAACAAATGACCTTTCCAGAGTGTCCAAGGAAAACTGGGAAGTGCTGGAAAAGAAATTTCTGAGACCTCTCATCACTATGTTTATGACTGAAAGGTCATCCTTTCATGCAAAGTGTCAGGTAGCTTGACGATGGGACACATGAAGTGTTGTCCACTAGTATTTTTAAAAAGCCAGATAGGTTTCGTAAGACAATAACATTACTGAGTTTCAAACTGGATGTTTTAAGGACTTTGTTAAGAGATAGCATTCCCCATCTCTTCTCTCGGAAAAAAAAAAAAAAAAAAAAAAAAAAACCCAAACACATAAAAACCTCAGAATAATTTAGTTAAAATGAAAGAATATCACCACTGAAATTGCTATGACAGATTTGAAATATAACGCTCTAAACCAGCTTAATTTTCAGCAAACCTTGTGCAGATGCTACATAGATGACACATTTCTTACACCATCATAAAAATGATAAAAGGCCCACAATGGAGGTATTCAAACAAACAATAACAAGAGATCACCTTCACTAAAGACTAGGAAAGACTTTTCTTTTTTGGACAGTTATTTACAGGGAAGGAAATGAACTAAGAACAAAACTAATATGAAATAGTTTTGAGATAAGTACCACACTAAATAGTGCAAAGACATTCAAGCCATTTTCCTACAGCTTCACTAATGTGTGATGCTTCTCTTTTTCTTATTGACTTGCTTGTCCCTCTGATATAATAGAGCCGCACTAATTCACACTAACGACTGGGAGGCCAATTGCAAATTACCAGACCTTGCAAATTAGCAAGTAAGCAAACAAACGCTATTAAAAAGCCCAGTCAAGGGTATCACAGCACATCATTTACTTTGTTCATTTATTTTTCAAAAGTGTAATCTAGTGTCCTAACACTCTACAGCATACCAGTGAGAGCGGCAGGCAGAACAAGCACAAAAGTCCCCGCCATCAACGTCTGTTTATTGGGTTTTGCAATCTTGTCCACTCAGCCTGTTTGAAGAGCTAAGGCTGTGGTCCTAGAGACATTCAGGAGAATAAAAGTCACGATGGCACCACTACTGTGCACTGGAATCTGCACATAAGTGGTGCAGCCAGACTGAATGTCTGCAGATGAGTAAGGTGCCTTCCAGTCCACAAGCAGACATCAGGTGCCCTGTTCAACCAACAGCAATCAGTATTTGCCACAAGCAATTATCTGTAAAGTAGAAGTCACCACAAAGAGTTTAGACTAAACCAAGTCAGTATAACTTATGCTGTTGATTAATTCTGATGGTGACTAAGTCTATAAAAAGATTAAAAGGCCATTTGCAGATAATCTGCAGCACGATGAATGGGGTAGATTCACAGCATCAATGGCTAGCTGCATCTCTCCTGTTCTGATGGCAACATAACCATAAAGGTAACTGTGAACACTCTTCTACATGCAGTTATTAAAACTGCAGAGAATTGGGGCGATACAAACAAGGAGGGTTGTGAGACCTATCAAGTTTGCAGTTTTGCAAGGCTGGTGACATTTTCACAGTATGCATTTTGCATCAAGGATTTAATCTGTACATTTAATTCAGATAGTTTTGTTCTTATTTCTCCTCCCAGCTCTCTGCTGGATTTTTTTAATAGTAAGAAGGTATGACATACGGTACAATTTCCCCGTTGGTGTGTTGGTCAGCAAGATGGCTTGTACTGCTCAGCTCTGACTGCAGGCACATATATATTGGCAGTGGGCTAAAAATTTTAGCTGCATTAAGGCACTGTCGTACCACCTCAGATCAAATGGGAAATCTTTTGCCAGCTCTCCTGTAGATGGGATGAAGGAAGAAAGAGTGAGTTTTCCTCTCTTTCAGTAAACCTAATGGCTACAGTACCCCTTTTAGACATCTATTCTACACCTGGACCCTGGAAACCGGCTGGTATAGATCAGCCCAGCAAGCAGCAAAAAGGTGCTTTGTGTTGAGGACCTCTGAATTGCAAGTTGACACCCGGCCCTTTAGAGGCACTTCCCTCAACTTGCGTTAGAGCCCACGGCTCAGCCTCTCCCCTGCCTTTTGCAGCTAATTTGTTCCACAGCAAATTACTATTGTGCACACGTCTTCTTTATGAAAGGGCCCTTTCTGCTTTTCTCCACTTCCAGCATGGAGCGCTTCGCTTGAAGAATCCTACAGTGCACACCTTTCCTTTATACCTTCCTGTTCAGGGGCCCAGACCAAGACCCTGGCTGGTTTACAATTTCTTAGCCCCTCCTAGGCAAGTGAGGAGCTTTCTCATCTGTGTTCCACCTTCAGGAAAGGGAGCAAAAATAACTGAAGCCCAACTTTACTCCATTCTTTGCTGTCTCCCTCATTTGTTTTTTTGGTTTGTTTTTTTTTTTTGCCTTATTGTATTCTCAACATGCATTTTTTCCTGTTTTGACCATTCCTCTCTTTTGACCTTCCCAGTGTAAAACAAGAGTTATTCTGCCATCGTAGAGCTTTTACAACACCCATGCAACTCAGCCTTGCCTGCCCTCTATAGTCCCTATCAGAACAGGCAACTCTCCTTTCAGTCAACTTCCTACTGTTTGACTCAACTTTTTAAACTCAAGGGAGACACCAGGATGACTTGCAAGCCTCAGATCTCCTGGTCCTTCTTGAATCATGCTGCAATCCTCTACTAGTCTACTGCATAGATGCTAAATGTGCTTTAACATCTATTTTCAGAAAACAAATTTCTATGGTAAGTGTTTCCTTTGTGTCTCCCTTTTCCTCCTCCTTAGATATTCCACTGCCTTTGGAGCATGTAGCACTAAGATTCAAATTAAAGCATTTTAACACTGATTTTCACCACCTCCAGCAAAAAAATAGCACCTGTAACCTGTCACCCCATGTCCACAAAGCAAATAAATCTGGAATTTGTAGGAGCTGGACTGAGGTCCACAAAACAGTATTAGGCATTGCCTCAAGTGAATTAAATGGGGGTTATAGGTTAATCCCTCCATCAACCCAATCCAGTGAACTACTCTAAAACTCTCTCTTTTCCAAACTGATAGTGTGGCTAGGATGCAAATGACTGATACGACACTAGAACTCCCAAGCAAAATTGCAACCCAGAAAGATTTTATTTATTTTCTCCTTTGGGTCCTAGTCTAAAGTAACTTTTCTGCTGGGTCAGAGTAGGCTGTTTGTAGCTAGAAAAACTCTTCTCTAATCTCATTATCCATGAAGTTTGATCACTTTTCCCCTACTCTGAAGTAACTTACACCAAAGCAGAATTGGACACATGCCAAGAAGTATAAAATATTAGTGTTATTTTGGATGAAAAACTCTCCTGGTTCTGTAAAACTCAGAACTTCAGCATCCTTCCCAGGAGATTCTGCAGCAGATCCTCACTGTTTATGTGCTTACAGATTTTTTTATTATTGTTTAAGATTAAAATAAAATTGTCCTGAATATGCTTTAAAATTCAGTATTCTTTCTCAGGACTTGCAAAATAGCTGGGAAAAGGGGGGGGGGGGGGAAGGGAAGCAAAGGGCAAATCCTGTACCATCTAAGCCTTTTTAGGGGCCCTCTGTGCCCAAAGTCATCTGCCTTCAAAGCTATTCCAGTGTGAAGTCCCCCTCCCTCAATATCTGGTGGCATATACTTAAAACAAGCTGTCACACATTTCTTATGACATCTTTTTTACAAACACATTCCTATACAGTTGTCACTAAAGCCCTGCACACTTTCAAAATGAAACAGCTCTACATGATTCTGTCAAATAAAGTCTCTTGCTATGATCTTCCAGCAGTTGTTTCCTGTAGGCTGAAAACATTCTGTCTCCCCTCTCCCGGTTTGGGGTTTTTTTTGTCCTGCGATTTGCTATATTTTTACATCACCAGCAATACCACAAGGTACCAAAGCTAAACCCAGCTTTCAGGGTGAAAACATTCTCTTGCTTTATTTCTGTTGCTTATATTTTGGTCACCTCAAGAAGAAAAGCCAAAAGACATCCTCTTTTCCTGCACCTCTTCTACGACATCCGGTCACACTGCAGGGGCCCACATGGGGAGCCAGTGGAAGGAGATCCCTAGCCCACATGACACTTCATTCTCTGCAACTTCAAGTAGATGTGAAACCTGGTTTTGGTGTTCCTTGAACTTTTAAACCTGTAAGCTTCTAGGCTTTCTTATTTCTCAGAAGCCCACCACATGCCAAAAGATGAACAGTGTTTTCTTCTTAAAGTGCACCCAGGGACTCTGCCTGGCAGCAAGGACTTTAGTAAAGAAATAGTATTGGGCTATACTTCCTACCCCCCCACAGCCCTCTGAATTACGTTGTGGGTTTTGTGCAGCTGTAAGGGGAAACCCAAACCTCTGGGAACTATGACAATATAAATTAATATCATCATCATCATCATCTATTTCCTGCTCAGAACATTTACAAATATATATACATTTTTTTAAGTAAAATCCAAATAGGGATTCTACTTTATAAAGGGGAATTTAAATTATAACCAGCAGCTTATGAACTTTGTGATCAGTAGGTAATACGGCAAAGACATGCATTTCTGGAGAAAGTCTTAAAATTAGCGTGATTTGTCATTCCAATTTACTTGGGCCAGATCCTTGGCTGGCATAACCTAATACAGCTGTACTGACTTAAATTAGTCTATGGAAATGGGCATAGCTTCAGTTATTCCAATGCTAGAAGGGGTCCATTATGCATGTCTAAGTCAGTTCTTTTTTATGACACATGCCTGAGGAGGATACCTATTAATTCCTTCATCACACCCAATAAAACATTCTTCTTCTACTATCCTAGAGTATGGCTTGCATGTAAGGAGTACTAAGTCTGGTAAAACAAAAGACTGATGCCCCTTTCCCAGTTTATGCAGTGCACTGCTCACGGTGTCGAACACTTATATCATGGAAGGCAAAAGAGGCAGCAAGGGCTCCCAGCCTAATCCTCCCTTTTCTCTCATAACGCTCCCTGTGCTATTCACACGCCTTCTGCCAGCCAGTCCTAAAGAGAGAAAACAGCAGTCCGCCACAAAAGGAGCCCCAGCTGAACGAACCGTGACTTCATTTCACCCTGCGAGCTGCCCAGCAGCAGTGTAGCTGTTGTGCGATTGTCTAGATTGCTGCTTAGAGGATGCCTGTAATAGATATTCTTGTGTAGCCATTTCTGCAAAGATCCCAGGCTTTGTTACACAGTTGGACTTGCTTTGAGAGCTGGCTATTGATATGCCCTTGGAAGAAGCTATGCTGCAAAGGGAAGCTCAGGATGCACAGTATCTTCTAGCCCCTCAGCACTACAGCCAAGGCAGGACAATTGGGGTGCAGAGGGCACAATTTCTTTCAGCTCATATAGTAAACTGAGTCAGGTTTAAGAAGTGGGGTGGTTATTTTTGGAGCAGATGCTAGGGTGATAGTGCAGGTCCTGCCTGTATGTTAAAGCCCGACCTATGGGTCTATCTTTGCAGCAGTATACTCATCTGACATGATAACAATACTGAAGTCAACCAGGGAAAGTTTTTTAAATATATATTGGATTCCTGATATCCTTGAGGAAATTATTTTGACCTTATATTGCTGAAAGTTCTCCCACAGTTATACTGCCAAAGCTCCTCTGTGGTATATAAGTTTATTAAAAAAAATGCCTGTTGCAGATTTTCTGATCAGAACCTAGTAATGCAAGTCAGAGGCTTCTGTTCATCTGATTCAGTGATAGCTCTCTTCAGTAGGGAGAAATTACTTTTGTGTAAGAAGCAATACCCAGCTTGTTTCAAACCTCAGCCTCTGGCAAATCTGTCATAGCAGGAGACATTCCCTGTTTCTTTGACAGATTGGCCTGCAGCTGAAAGTTAATCTAACATGTCAGAAAAAGTATACAGTAGGTAAAGAAAAAAGCCAAAGCTAACCCTCTCAGCATTTTACATCAGGGCATATTTGAAAGAAACACTCATTTATAGACAGTAAAAATACTGCTCTAAGTCCTCAAATTAAAAGAAAAAGAAGGCATAAAGATATGCTAGCAATAAAAAAAAATAAGCTTACAAAATGAATGGATCCGAATCTGTAACCTACACCAGGAATAAAAAAAAAAACACTACCACCCAGCTAAGATCCAAGACTGCTCATTTTTGCTATTACAGATCAATTTTCTTTTTCCTTATCACTCAGAGTGCCAAATTAATAACTGGTTTCAACTATCATGATGCATAGAAGCATGAGTTTTGACTACTACAACAATCAAATAAATCACACTTGCCAATGCTATCAATATGTAATTTTGTTGTTGTCATTGTTTTATAGATCACTCCACTCAGCAGCCCAAATTTGCTTCAGTTTCTCTATTCTTTCTTGCTGATAAGGTCCCTGAAGTTATATAAAGCATCATTCTCAGAAATGCATAAACATGTAAACATACCAAAGCTTTTGCTTTAAACTGTACCCCAGATCTTAGGCAAAGTCAATAGGATTGCTGCTGGCTAGCACTAGTATGAGAAAAGCCAGAACTACACTCTTTGTGGGAAATGTAGTTTTATCAAAAGTCTAAACATTTTGCAAGAATAGTTCAATGACTGAACTCCCTTGACGAGTACTGAAGCAAGAAATTTTTATGTTATTTTGTTCTAGTGATTTGATTTTCAGTTGCACCAAAACTGTAAGATTATATTTATGATTTTACATTAGTAATATGAAAATACCGAATGTCTCAAAAATTACTTTCCATTCAATGAAAAAAACCTTAGAACTGGGGGGGAGAGGGCTGGAGAGAAGGGTCTGGTATAGAATGAAAACACATTTAGCAGTGTGAGATTTTCCCAGGGGATTGTATTTCCAGGCAGCCACATCCAGACCATTAAAACAGGATGAAATACTGCATGCTTATTGCTATTCTAAACATGCAAGGAAAATTTCATAAAAACTTCTTGTGTTGCCAACTTTCTTAGGCAAAGCAACACTCCTGATTCATCTGTAAAGTGTTTATATTAAATGGCTGAAACTGTGAGAAAGGAGTGTGATAATCTTTAATCTCTGTATCATTTTATAAGCTGAAAAGAATAGAAAGAATGAAGCAACTCACCAACCAGTCTAAAAGTTGTGTTAAAGCTCTGAATGCCCTTTCTCATTATCACCTGAAGCATCATTTTCCACTTCTCAGGTCTTTAACTTCCTATTCCAATACCCTGACATTTTTTCTCCTAATCCATTAATGCCAAAATAAGGGCAATTGTTAAAGCAAAGCGTGTTTTGTACCAGATGTCATTGGACGTAGTTCGGTTATTTTTCATTCCCCTGTGCGCGGCAGTGGAAGGTGCAATGGAAGGTCAGCCCATCTCTACAGCTCTGCTCCCTGCTGGACACTCCTGCACTCGCACAGCCATGGACAACACACAGTTCACATGCAATTTTTGTTCTTGGCACAAATCGTTATGCTGAAACGACAGAAGCAACAGACCTGGGCTGTATCTGGAAGGAGGCAGCAGAGCCAAGCCAGGAGATGAAGTAGCCGAGAAGGCAAAAAGTAGCAGGAAGTACAGGGAATATCTAGAGAGGAAGGTACCACCTCAAGCCCCTTTACTGCTTTTTCCACTCGTACCTCCTGGCTTGGTGGCCCTCTGAGTCCCTCCTGACCTCGTGTGACAGAGTGGCTGCCTGCCCCGTCACCTGTCCCTGCTCCTTAGTCCTCGTGAAAGAAAAACAAAGAAAGTGAGTGAGTCTAAAGCAAGAGCAACAGCCGAGTACTTTTGGCTCAGGCAAGCCTGGGAGGCCACTCCAGACCCCTAGAGATGGGGAATCAGGCCAAGCTGGATGAGGAGCAACACTCAGGAAAAGCATGTAACATCCCTCTTCTGCAGGGCACCTTCTCTCCCAGCCAGTCCTATCAACCACAGCAACCTCTGCCCTGCCACCTCCTCCTAGTGGCTTTGCAACGGTGGATCAGTTGGGCCCTCCCACCGTGTTTACAAGCCTCAAATAAGGATGACAGTGGGGGTAAGGAGAAAGGAAGAAAGTTAAAAATGTTTGACAACCAGAGTCTTACTGGTTTCTACAATGACTAAATAAATCCCTAATTAAATGATTCCCAAGTTTTGCTTAAGAACATCTTTTGTATCTCTGAGGGTGATTTCATGAATGGCTGAAAGCACCTTGAAAACGTAAAACACTAGGCATTGTTCTTTTTGTAATGTATGTTTTGAAAAATTGACCAGGCTGATATTAATCTAATAAATGGCAGCTTTCCAGCCTGATAGCTTCATAATGGGTATCTTGGCCTTTTGAGAGTCTTTTTTTTAATCCCTCAGAGAGTATAAATGTGCAATTGCATGTGAACTATCAGCCTCGGGAAGAAGGAAGTTCCACATCATGTTTTGCTGCTTGCAAGCTGCTTCTCCTAATGAATGCATCAATTTTCATCCTTCCCATTATGATTTTTCAGGGGAGTATTTGTGACAGCAGGCATGAAGAATCACATCTGCTTTTGTGTGCATTTTGTTCCCCCGAAGTTTTGGGAGAAGCTACAACATATGAAGAAAAAAACATGAGATTTCTTCTTCAGGTAAAAAGTGAGAAGTACGAGTATTAACAGCTACCCGTCAATGTAGCTCCCATAATAGTCATGGAATGAGTTCCACTTGCATGCCGCGTGAAACAACTTTGACAAGCTAAGTCCAAGCTTCGAGAGACAAAATTTCACAGACTTCAATAGTACAGAAAGTCAACTCCAGTTCCTCTTTTAGATGAGTTCTCCTGTGGTGCACTTGTAGCACTGCACTGACAGATGATTTGAATGAGCCTATATCGTAGAGATTAGGGATTCCTCAAACTTCATTTCATACGATTGCTCAAAATAATCACTAAATACTTCATTCATACTCCAAGCATGACAGTCAATAATTTTGACAGTCATCAGCAAGCAACAGGATCATATTATCAGCTAATCATCACTGCCAAACTTCAGCATCACACAAGTGAAAATACAGGTGTTCATACAGAGAGGAGCAGACACTTCACACTAGGCTGAAGCCTTTGCTGATCTGCACATGTATTCCTCACTACAGTATACTGCAATAATCTAGGTGGAAGCCACTGCAGGGACAAGCATGAAAGCTGCGTGAAGAACAGAGGTTTGGTTTCATGAAAGGTTCTGAGCTTTCAAACCTTCGGCTTTCTGCCAAATCTGAATGGAAATTTATGAAAGTTGCCTGTAAAATTATTACAACTCAATCTAAATGTCTGTTTTTCACTTCAGTTATATGCTGTACATGCACAAAAAAGCTTTAAAATGAAAAGCTGCTTCTAATTTAGAAGGGGGGGGGGGAGGGGGGAGAGAAAATAACTTTCAGTTCCCAAAAGGTGAAATGGGAATGACATCACCAGAATTTTTTCTAATTTCCTTCCAAAACAATGTCCCTAATCAACCTAATTTGGCAAGACATTTTGGTTCATATGAAGCACTTACCCCAGGAAAACATGCTTCTGTCAGAGTTTTCTACTAGCTTTGGCAGGCCTACTACTCCCCAGAAAGAAGGGCTGGTATACTACTGTCATGAACACTGTGGCTGTTGGTTACTGGAGTGAAGAAACCATGTGAGCTACATAAACCCAAGTGAGCAAAAAGAAATTAAAACAAGACCCTTCATCTAGAAGTTCAGTCCAGACATGATCGCTGGCTGTGCAGCCCTCCTGCTCCACAGGGAGCTTCCAAGCACCGAATCAGAGGAAAAGAGAAGTTGTTGGCCAGGGAGCTACGCAGTATTCACGAATGCTGTAGCACGAGGGTGTCTCTCAAAGGAATAACCACTGAGTGCAACCTTAAAACCTACTATTTTTAAGCCCTAATCTTCTACTTGGGAATGGACTACAGCTTCTGGCACTTTATGAACATGCTATTACCAGTTCACACATCAGATATACAACAGGCACAATCTAGTTACTGTGTCCCACTTCCCCATGTGAGGCAAAGGGTCTAAAACAAACTTCACAAAGGTCATTGTCCTTTCACTCAGAAATACCAGCTTTATAGAAACTGCTGCCAGCTACAAAAGCAAGTCAGATTGGCATCAGCAGAAGAAAAAAATATTTCCCCTTAGGATACTGTTCCCAAACCCTCTCAGCAAAAACCTTTTTCTTCTAAAGGCTTCCTCTTGGGATAAGTCCAGAGCTTTGTCCCCTGTGGGCTGGCATTTCCAGCAAGAGCAGAGGACCTCATATGAGGAGTTCTTTGATTCCAGGAGAACAGTTGCAGTGCTGTCAGCACAGCACATGTGACTTCGCCTGTGTCTGAGTAAGAAGGGAGCAACACATGTGAAGAGGAGATCACTGCAACAGCGAAAGGATCCTGTTTCTTGTCTGAATGCACAGAAGGTGTCACAGTGCAGCTTGCCCTCTGTCTCAACACTCCTTGATTTTGGTTTCTCACATCACAGGCTAAATCAATTTCCCCCTTCTGGACCAGAGCTGGAAGAAAATCTTAAGTAAAATGTCTTTGTCATAAAGGATATTACTCCCCTGCAGTGCCAGATGGGTCCACAGGCATGCAATTTATCCAGTATCAGGAGGTGAATATGGGGTTAGCAAAACCATTTTCTCACTGCTCTCTTAAGCCTTTTTTGCTTTTGCTGTCCCAGGCTAAGGTTCATGATTTCAGGCTTCTCCCATATTGCAAGAATTAAAATCCTGAGCAAGTATACAGGACAGGAAGGGAGGAACAACACATGCTGAAGAATATTAACCTGAATTAGCTTTCAAAATTGAATCATTAAACAGAGCCCCTCTGCAAACACTCTCAATCAAAAGTAAAGTATTTACATACTTGTGAAGGGAACTCGATCAAATTATAAACACTTTAATTCTGAATAAGTAATTAACTAGATTTGCATGAGCTGAACACCCCATAACTAGCGGTAGGCAAGCTGGTGAGAGGGCATCCAGAGGAAGTGGGGAAAGCTTCTCTACAGATAAGGGGGGAGACTTTGTTTAGGACACAGTATGGATCCACATGCAAGGGGTCTGCACCACTCAGAACCTGCCCAGAGGAACCTGGCAGCTTTAGGATCACAGCCATATGCCTGGAGAGAACAGAGCAGATGCCGACTGCAAACTGTCCCTTAAGACTCTGGTAGCCAGTGGCTTGGGCTGAAACAGGGAGTAGGCATCATTTCATCCAGGTATGGGGAAAAAAAATAAAAAATAAGAAAAACAGATGGGTTAAGCCAGCCAACATTACAGATTTGTGAGCCAGTCTTCAAGGCACACAAGCTGGCTGTAGTCTCCACTTCAGGCGATTTAGAAAGAGAGAGGGTGTTTGCAGAACTTCATGACAGTTAGGAACAAGTAATTTATGACCAGATCTCTGATTAAGTGTGACCTCTTCCTTAGCTGCACAATTCCCTCTCCATTGATACAGTAGACACAATTCCTTTGCTGGAGTTTGTTTTGTCCAACTCAAGGGTTTATTATTTTCCAGAATTTGCAGAAGACAGAACACCTATACATGTGGAAGCGTGAAGTCTCAGCCATATGAAAGAACCTGCGCTCTCATCTGCACACAGAAGAGAACTGCACTGAATACTTGATGATATCAGAACTGGAGAGAAAAAGAGGGAAGAGTCTGTCCTTGGACTCCCACTACTGCAACAGGAATCCATCATCTATACTGCTTCTACCCCAGCTCACCTTTCTGGCTTCTGAAAGCCAAGTAGCTTAACACCTTTCCCAAGCAGGAAGGTAACAGTCTTTGTTGTCTAGAGAGTCTAGAAAATTAAGGGGATAAACTAAAACTATTCTTTGGTTTGAAAACTGCCACACCTAGGGAAATACCAGCAGAGATACCGTGGGAAGACACCGCTGGCTCAGGCTTAGATTCTGCCCACACCTGGAAGGTGTTTCTGCATGTCTAAGGAACAGATGTGTTGCTGTTCGAGAAAACACATATCTTGTGCAGGTAAATAGCACTCATCTGAACAAATTTCCTGCTCCTCATTAGCAGACAAAATGCATTTACGCAGTTATATTTTCACTGTTTTCCTGCAATTTTGGAAGAGCAGTAAAAATTTGATGCACATCCTGTTTAAGACCCATTGCTTGCAAGTAGTCAAAAGAACATCAGAACTCTCATGACTAACCCAGTCCAGTTTTGCCCAGCCGTTACATGACACTAATTAAATGCAGGGCCACATGCTTCAGCCTTCCCTCCCCCATCACAAACAAATATACTGCTCACACACAATAACACGATAAGGGGGAAGGACAGCAGAAAGGAGATAGATAGGAGCAGGCCACTTCAGCTAAAGAATCACTTCTTTTGCCTACAGACCTCTTCCAAATTATCCCGGGAAGCTGGCCAGATTAATTACCCTGGTAGACCACACACAGCCCATGGGTAAGCAGCCTTTGCCTTGAAAAACTGACTTGAATTATGAAACTCTCTCTCTTGAAAGCATTGTCAAAGGTGCCAGGCTTGAAAAATAATGCTGCACAACCCTACCTTCATTCAGCTGCTATGTTTTGAGTTGTACTAGTTTAGGGTGCAGCCTATTGCACCATGTTAACAGACTGCTGTTGGAGGGGGAGTGCAGAGCTGTAGGAGGGGAATTACAAAACTCACCAGATCGTAGCCTGCTGGCTGGATGACTTCCAGAATATGGAGTCTGTTTTAATCACAGACTCATGTATTCATTTCCGACCATACTTTGAATCTCCCTGCCAGGTCCACTTTTTATGAATGAGTACGGTATTGAATCCAGCAGGAATCCTGCTTTCACAAGGTCCAGAAATGGGGGAATTCTTGTGAATCTCAAATCCTGCCAGGTAAGAGAAGCCAAGGGACCACACAGTGCACACTGGATGGGGCTGAGATTACTGTTAATTCAACAAGCTCCTGGGGAGCCACGATTTTGTCAGTCATGCACTTCAGTGTTCGTTTCTGGAAGCATCCTTTGAATATCAAGCAGAAAGGACTATAATTTGACTGCAATGCAAAGTTGTGCTTTCTTTGGGTACCCAAAGTGCTAAATGACCTTGCAAGTATCTGAAGCAGCACAGCTGTACTACCAGTGCCTCCCAAGTGCCTTACTATGGTAATGATCCTGTTTCTCTACAACCACACAGCCTGTGGGCACTGTCTGATTTGGTATGAGCTGGAGCTGCTTTAAGGTGGACCTCACTGTTCCAACCCTTTGTCCTTACACTATAGTTCACAGAACACCACACGCACCCGTGTGTGAAACACATGGATGTGGATTAGTTTGATCTAAAAGTGAATTGTTCTAAGGTGCTGGACTGTGAAATGGAGTAATTGCATTCCCTTACACCAGCTCTGCTGCAGAAAGGCAACCCCTAGCACAGGAACAGTAGCAAATCACTGCAGAGCAATGACATCTAAATTGCTGCAGCTGCTTGTTCAGGCACACAGAAGCCACAGCAGTCAGCCTTGTGTCAGCGAACAGCAATGGGTTTGATGACTCAGTATTGGGCACTTCAGGCCACAGAGGGAGACTGAATCCAGCCACACTGAGGAAGAGAAGTATTAAACAAAATCACAGAAAGCCAGGGTCCAAAAAGCAGCTCGGAGGAGAGGAGGAGATTTAGTCCAAGGCAGTAACCTGCACATCTGCCATTAGTAAAAGGACTTAAACATCCTCCAGGGTTGCCTTCGTAGGCAGGGAAGAGGATTGCTGCTGGGGACATATGGGCCACTTCCCGTCTTTATTTTCCGCACCTTTCAGGAATGTTTCCCCCTTGTCTATCTGAATTAATTTTCACAAAGTACTTGACAGTCTGGCATAAGCTTGATATACTTAGTTTAGTTCTTGCTGTTTACATAGCACCTCAGCAATTGATTGTACACTAGTCAAATAAATCCAGAAAGAACTTATCTCAGTAAGAAATTGTTTGCAGCAAACCAATGAGTAAAACTTTAAATCAATGTTTATAATACTTTTCTCCTGAAATTGCAGGCAACTTAATTAAGACTATCTTGTTAAAAGCTGAGCAAAAACCTCTGCCAGAAAGGAGGCTTAAAGGTGGGTGGAAGAAAGAACAGGATATATGAGAAAGGCAGTACTGGTCTTTTGGCTACCTACCATGAGAGGGTAGCAGGTGGTTCAGTGGAACAAATACAAACTTCCTAGGAAAAGGAAGTTTTGTTTTCTAAAGACAAAAAACTTTTTCCCATGCCAGAAACATCCTCCAAGAGTGTCTTGCTTAATAAAACTGCAAATGCAGTGAAAGCCCCTACTGTCTCACTGACAGGGCAATAAAAGTCTTAAGTCATCAAGGAGAGTGACCAGAAAACAGTCACTGCAGTGACTCTCAACTGTCAGGACTTGAGTTAAAATAGCCCCCTTCCATCTCAAAACTTGAGTCAAGGTTGACAAAAGCTGAGCAAAAGCCTCAACAAATACAGATCCTCTCTGGAATAAGGGGAAGAAAACAAAACAAAACAAATCAAGCCAAAAATTACCAAGCCAAAACCAAAACAGAGAGGACAAGCTAAGCATGATGAGGCTCAACTTCAACCCTGACAACAGTCAGGCATGACCACTATGAACACTACACACCTTGAACAATAACTGAAGCATTTGGCATCAACTCACCACTCAAGGAGCCCACTTTCACTGATCTTGAGTGGAAGATCCAGAAGCAATGAAAATATGAGATTCTTGAACTTCCAGCCACAGACAAGATGAAGAAACCCAGTAAAAGCACAACTGAGTACAACAGTTCTAAAATAACCTAAAGATATGGGATTACATGATTTGTTGTTGTTAAACATCCTTTTAAGAATGTAATAAATCTTTATATTCAGAAGTCACCATCAAATAAAAGCCATTTTCTTTAAATACATATATTAAAAATATATATACACCTATATATAGGCAAATCTCTCTCTCTGAGGTGGGATAATTTAGAAACAAGAAGGGCAGATGCATATGCAAGAAATTCTAATAGAAAATGCACCTTAACATGACTGAGAAATACACAAAATACGGACTTGGCTGTGCAACATTCAGCTTCAGAGTTCCTCACAAAGCTCTGAATGAGTTCAACCACCAGCTCCTCTGCATCACATTGCAGGATTAAGGCCTGTTTTAAAAATCTCTAAACAAAACAGCCTGTAGTATAATCTCAGCCAAAACCAAGATGAAACCAAATTTAGGTTTGAATAATACAAGTACTTTTTTAGGCAGAAAAACAGGTAAGGCTCAGTTACTCATTCAGACATGAGATATATCACTACACATTAATGGCGGAACGAAGTGAAAACATGATATATATCACCCCAGAGCTCTAGGATTGTAATCTCACAGTTAACATTTGAATCCACATTTGTTGTTCGAAACCACTTCTAATTCCACGCTGTCTGGAGGGGTTAAAGCCATCTGAGCTGGTTTCAGAAGTGGACACTAGCAGTGAGAACAACTAGTTCCCTAGACTGCTTAGCCGCTGATAGCTAATCTCTTGTTTCCTGCCTTTTCCCCCTTTCATTCTCTCAAATCTGGGCTTCAGAGGATTTCCACATCACATTAAAATAGTGGCGTGTCAAGAACTTAAAAAGAAATGTTGTGCAACAGAAAAAGGATGTTTATGCTCTATTGCTACAAGACTTTCTGTCCAGTTCAGAATTAATTTCCAAATATTAAAATATTTGATACAGCATTAGAGATTACTTGAGAAAAAGACAAAGATGTTTATGAAACATTGCAGATTCAGCTGGTGTTTTGAAACAAAATACAGTAAGTGCTTCTAAGTAAATTACCATGTGTTTATACCACTCAGTACCTAGCATTTCAGAGGGACAATTTGAAACTTGCAAGAGAAAACAGACCAGCATTTACATTGCTAGTTACTAACCTCAATGCATGGGTTGGGCTCAATGCCCAAGCATGCACGGGTTTTCCATTTAAAAAAAACAATAATAAAAAAATAAATTAAAAAAAACCCCACCACACACAACACAAAAGCTTTAGAGCTACTTTCACCTGCTTGGATACTCAAGTCTCCCTGACCACAGAGCAGTTCAGGGTTTTTCAAACTCAGGTAAGACCTTGTAACAGAGTGAGGCTGTTTCCTCAAACATACACAACTACTATGTAGGTAACTAAGTGCACTGGTACCACTTTGGCCTGTTGTTCAACTTTACAAAAGAACGAAACTTGTCCATATGTCTACTGTAAATATTTACATAAGACGCACATTCTGCAGGCAACAGAAACCAAGCAAGATAATTCTGTAATATGGAACTCACCAAGGCTGCACACGCTTTCAAAGCAAGATTCTGAGAATACAATATTTTTGACAGATATCAACAGCCATTCAACTATTACAATTTATATTACAAGGGAAAAGAAATGCAAATAAAACAAAAGAATTACTTACCAATACTACTGACTGCTTCTGCCTTAAAAATGAATTACCTTTAGGATCCAGAAAGGGTATTAGGCAAGTTCTGGCACGTATCCACTGTGCTGGCCAACTGGGAATTAGCAACACTTAGTCATCTACATAAAAAGCAGAATGTTTTAGTTTTTTTTTCCAAAGGTAAAGCCCACCATTTAAACAAACTACAGTCACATTTTAGGTAACAGTACTGCTGCTGCTATTTCTGCCATGAGATTTTAATCAGTTCTTAGCCACTTACATCTATAAGGAATCCATAAGATGATAACAAGCAATGCTCTCCTGGACGTGTAATTAACAAAGCCGTGGTCCATCTAAGTTACAAATACAGATTGTACAGAATAGAGAGTGAGAGTGTGTGAGAGAGAGGGAGGGAGGGGGAGAGAGAATGAACTATAAATGCATCTAATTTGGCTATAATACAAGCTGCACATGTGGACTGAGAAGAGTCCATGGCCCACAGTGTGTAAGCTGTCACCAGATTGCATTTTGCTAATAATTCATATCTGTAGCCAGCAAATTAAGCCAGCCAAAGTGCCACCTACCCATGTAGCTATGCTGACAGTGTTTAGATATCAGTTAAACAGCTACAGCTTGTTTTTGCTTCATATGGTTTCTCTTAAAATTTTGACAGCTGGCTGAATGCTCTAGTAGTTTTTAGCCAAATTATTGCAAGGTTTCAATTTTCATCTTAAACCCTGCAGATAGGTATGTAATTATATTATGCTAATAAATAACCAGTGCTTTCAAGGTCAACAGAGGAAAGGGATCAAAAAATTGTACAAATCAAAAATATAAAGAAAAGTCTTAAGCTGGCACAAGTTCTAATTTATTTCACATTGATGTTCAACACTGTTGGTCAAATAAATGCTGTTTTGCTTTCATTTCTGCCATTCATTTTGATATCCTGAGGTATTGTCACCAGCAGGAGGAGAACATTGGTTGTGATGGAACATTTGCTTTCTGAGAGCTTTTAAATTCCCCAAATGTCTTCACTGTGTATTTGGGTATGCAATGGTAGAGATATACCTGAAGTAAACAGAAACCTCAGAAAAACATCATCTGTTTTACATGCACAACCTTACTGTCTATTCAAACAAGCTAGTCACCTGAGAACAAAATATTTAAGAGTATCTGGCTGTGATCGTTTCTACTTCAGAGTATTATGGTAGTAAGTATCATTTACACACATAGATAAATTGCTAGATCCACCATGACCTAGAAACTTAAGTATTTTATTAACAGAGTAGATTACATCCCTTCAGAACTTGATACAACATCAGAGCATGGTTCTTTCTGCTGGAAACGCACAGGACCTATCACTTCAGTTAAAGGTGGACGTTCTCATAATGTCAGAGTCTGATATACACATGTAGTATAAGATTCCAGGCAACAGAGGAGAGCAGTATTCCCACACTGGTCAGCTTATAAATCATATTAATGTCCAAACGAAAAAAAAAAATAATGCTTTGCTACCTATATTAATCCAATGTGGTTAAAAAGTCTGATTTTTTTACTACTTAGGCTTAGGCAAAAAAAAAAAAAAGGAATAACTACAGATGTTCATAAGCATAGCTGCTGATTAATAACCACTCTGCTTGCACCTGAGATTTGTCTGCAGTTGGATGTGGCTCCCAGACATCTGGATCTCTATTGGCAGCTTTGAGATTAGGAACTAAAGGTCACCAGGATTTGGTTTGTAAAATCTTCTCTCATGAAATATTTTAATTATATAACGTATCGCTTTCAGTGCAGAAGAAAATCGAAGTAAGGTACTCGAATGCACGAACCTGATCATCTGATCATCTTTTTTATCCACTATGTATATTGTATCTCTAAAAATATACATGTATAAGTGTCCGTATCTATACAGGTGTATCTATCATCAACATTGGTATGGAACTAAGAACTTAATTTTTTCCTTAAAACTGTTAGCAATAATTAAATATAATTTGCACACTGCACTTGTATGCACTCCAGTAGGGAACGCAGAATGAGGCAGCATGTGACAGCAGCAAGCTCTAGGGAGACAGGGTTACTCCACTAATAAATCCACCCGGACTTCAACAGATGTCATCTCCTGTGAAAGCTATTAGAAAACACTCGATCATTTGCTCCTGTTTTGTTTGCCATGTACAGCATAATCAAGAAAATTACTTCTCAAGTAACACATCTTTAGATGTTTTTTACCCCTACACAGGACATTGACACTGTACTTGCTTTAAAGGCCACGGATATGGGAGGGAATTGCTAAACTCATCCAGCCAGGCATTAGCAGAGCCAACTAAAATGCACCATTACTGGATGGGACCTAGGAGCATAGTGTTTGTCACACTGCTCTCTGTGCTTTGCGTGGTCAGTCTCCAGGTATCTGTGAAGTATCCACCTGCACACACGTACAGCCTCACACAGCACATATCTGTGTAGCCGTTGTATAACAAAACACACAAGGAAACAGTGGGGTGAGCTGCTGAAAGGCAAGGGGAAAACAGATCTGCTCAGGAATAAACAAGATAATACACATGTGCCTGGAGCAAACACCAAATGGCTACTACACCACTTCAGAGACCCACTTCCCACCATTCATCTGCCAAGTGAAGGCTGCTAATAGCACAAACCCTAGAAATCACAGTGGATGTAGAAGAGTCACAAAGAATAGTATGAATGCTTTTTCACCCCCCTCCAGGTCATCACAAATCTTCGATACAGAAAACTCTTCCCATCTTATGAAAGTCAAAGTACACTAATTACGGTTACAGAAACATTCACCCCACATTGTTGCTTTACCTGTCGTAAGTCTACTCCCACCACTGGGTTTTAAAGACATGCTTGGCATGACTGCTCAACAAGATCTGGCTCAAGATCTTAACACGCTCATTCTGCATGAGTACCAGCTGAACAGAAATTGCAGCCACAGCACTCAGCCAAGCATGAGTCATGCCCATCACACTGAGAGCTTGCTGCGTTGAAAAGACAAGACTGCAATAACCTTGGGCCTTTAAGACAACAAATACTAATCACCAGCTGACACCAGCAAGTCCTGCTTTCTAGCAAAGTGCTTTCATTTTTGTACATGTCATCTCAAGAATCATCACATTTTTAATTGCTTCATACACTGCAAAGATGGTGCCAAGGACCCTTATCTTGAACTTGTAAATCACTGGTCTTGCTATGCAATAACATCACGAGGAGACATTGCTAACCATGGCTAAACACTACCCACAGTACACCTGTCAGACAGAAAAATCACTTCAATTTTTTATATGAAGCAAGAACAAATTTATTGAGAAAAAAGGAAACTGTAGGACTTTATTGCTTCCATAATAATTTTCTGTTATCTGATTCTTTCCTGTTTGACTGCACACACAACTGCCTATAAACATCAATGGGAAGTACATGACAACAACTTGGGGAGAGGGGGGAACAACCTTCCACTAATCTTCCCAACAGCATTTAAAGTAACCCTTTTTTCCCTTAGTTTTGGATAATCTATGTGGACATAAATTATCTGAAAAATAGCTGTAGCCTTTAAACTCTCAAAGTGTAAGCTGGTATGTATTTCCTTATAGCAATGCATACTACCTCATTTAACTAGTTTTTAGACCAACATACATTAATGCCAGCAAATATTACAAAGAAGGCAGATGGTGTAGTCAGTGACATTAATGGGCATTAGGGAATTGTACAACATAGGGAAAGCACAAGTGCTCTATGATCAAGTTTGCACCTAACCACAAACACCTGGATAAGAGATTCTCTCAACCCTGGGAAAAAAGGTCACCAAAAAAAACCCCGAACCCAGCAAAGAACAGGGCAGCTGTTCTACATATGAATTAGACTCAGCTTGATTTATCACAAGACACCAGAGGACGGTGGCATCAAAAACGTGTAAAAACAGTCAGAAGTGGAAGAGTGTGGTTGGCCTGTGTTGCACAGATGCACAAGGTGTCATGCACTAGCTATGCAAGATAAAAACATGCACAGGACACTCTGAAAGAGCACGGAGCTCACAGATGATACACTAAGGGCATCCACATCACTGGAAAATTACTCCCCAGTTGGTACAATTTCAGATTGATAACACAGCCAGCTATAAACCTCTCTCAGAATTAGATCTATCTTTTACTTCTCAATTCCAATACAAATAAAAATTACACTGTTTTCTATCCCTGTGACTGATGTGGGTTTCACATGGGTCTAACGCTCTACAAGACTTGACAAAGTGGGAAATATCTGTATCACTTTATGAATGTTTTGCATAGCTCTGCTTGACTGTTTGAGACAGCTTGCTGTAGGTAAGATCAAAGAGCACTGTAGGAGGAATCTGAC
This sequence comes from Gymnogyps californianus, assembly GCF_018139145.2. Classification (NCBI taxonomy): domain Eukaryota; kingdom Metazoa; phylum Chordata; class Aves; order Accipitriformes; family Cathartidae; genus Gymnogyps; species Gymnogyps californianus. The sequence goes on from NC_059481.1 coordinate 12,058,076, forward strand.
AGGAAAGAAAACTATGACCTAGATAAGGAGCATCCCAACAAATGTTCAAACTACGACAGGCTATTAGTTGTGAAGAAACAACCTGCCTGCAGCCAGCAGTTACATGGCTGTTTTTCCAAAGCTAAAGGAAGAGATACAAGATAAATAAACAAACAAACATAACATTGGTCTGTTAAAGGAAGGGATGAGCACGGCCAACACACTGACACTTTCAGAGAATGTAGCAGTCAGCAACCAATCCAACCTGCAAGAGCTGGAGTCAGCTGGCATGCAAACACCACAAAAAAGGTCAAAGATGCAATAAACGCACAGAGGCCCTTCCTTTGGTTACTTTTTACTATTGGGTGAAGAAATAAATTAATGTTTTAGGCTTTGCATGGATAAATCACTTTGCTCACCCTCCTAGGAACAACTGCTCTAGCAACAGATGGCAAGGCACCTAGGCAGATGAGAAAGGTAGTCTTTGATACAATGCAAGAGGATATTAGCACTACAGACAGCATCGTAACAGAACATTAGCAACCAGGCTTGAGACCCAGAGGCAGTCCAGCCATGCAGAGCAGAGCTCAGCCACAGCCAGTTAATGTGAAATACCACCCTCACGTGCACCAAGGCTAGACTGTGCAAGCCAGTCCAACCCACAGCATGTCCCATGAGCCCGTCAGGAACCAAACCATGGTTGTAGGCACTCGGTTGAGTCCTTGTAACTGTCTCCATAGAAGCTGTCACAGAAAGGGGAAAGCAACATTAATCTCATTTCTTACACATTTCCAAGGAGGTGTAAGAAGCATACAGGTGTTAACAGCTCTCTTCCCTACCTGCTTGCCTTCTGCAATGAAAAACACTTTATGCAATGATCACTTCATGCCTCCCTCGGCACAGAAGCAACACGATGACTGTTATCTGACCAACAGGATCAGTCAAACACATCCTAGAAATCTCTAGAGTACTTCTCAATGCAGTGCAGATTGATGCTGCCCAGGACAGTCAAATGTTTAGCCAGTTTTATTTGTATTCAAGCTTGCATAATACAAATTTTATAAAATGAAGCGTTCTTTTTCCCCAAAAATATATATATGAAGTTCTATTGGAATGTGCTTCCTTGTCATGTACCCCCTTACCATGCTCTTTGCTGCTGGGCCCAGGGCTGTTCTGCTTTCCAGATTCCAATCTTGTTTTTCTCTGGATGAATATCGGAGCGAGCAGATTGACAAAGAACAACGCAGTGAAACCCTCTTTAGGAGGAATGAAGGTCAAAGTGTTGCACGGCAGCAAGTTTGCTGCTCCACCAGTGGTAGTAGAAACACTATGACATGTTCTGCATAGATAATGATTGCAGTTTTTATTCACATACTCACATTTGCAAACACTGTCCTGGTAATACAATGAACACCGCATGCGGTTCCTCTCAACGAACGATGTTTTGAAAGTTGTCTTCTCTGAACAGCTGGAGGAATGCTGGTCTCCCAGTCCTCAGGCAGACCATAAAACATAAGACTTATTGACAGCCTAAAAAAAGCTCTGTTGCAGTACTACACAACAGAGCCAGCTTCTTACAAGCCATTGCCAGCCCCATGTTACAGGGAGATGTTTATGCTGTCAACTTAATAATGCAATAAAAGGCAGGGGAGAGCTTTAGTTATAAGTATCAAAATATAAAATTCTATCACAGATAGTGCTGGGAAGATAAAGTCTCTTCTCGCAGACTAGAAGTGACAGCATTGCATTAGAAAGCAGCAGTAGATATTCAAAAGCTCCAGGAAAACCTGTAGTAAAGACACCAAAAATCAAAGTGCAGCTGCTCTTTTTACTGTTTAAATCATTATATATTAGCAACAAATCTTGTTGTTGGCCAACACTCAGAAATGGCATATGGCCAATAAAAGGTTCAGTGGAGTTTTCCATCTGTCACTGAAATCAGCTATGGCTCCAGCTCATACATAGTAAGTTTAGTGTCATAATTATTTGTGTACTAGACGTCAACCATTCAGTCTAACATAATCATTTGACTACACAATTTGCTAAATATACTGCCCAAGCAAAGCACTACATAATCACATAACTGAAATGCATGAGATGCATTTAGAGTATATAACGCTAGCACTAACAAGAGGTAAGCATGCGAATAGAGGGTGCTGTCTTGCCACAATAGGTTATGCAAATAGAAACACACTAATGTATCCTCTTGATATGTAACAAAGACAGTAAGAGGCAACCATGCTCTTATTAAAATCAAAGTCAAATGCATGCAAGATAGCAAGACGGTGAGTGATCACCACATCTTTTTTTGTACCCCTGCTTGTTCATTACAAATACTAAGCATATGGATTTACTTTGCTGTCTTCACTGTTCTGCCAGCACAAGAAGGCAGACAGATTAAACTTTAAACTATTTTGTTTCACTGTAGATTCAGTAAGTACCTTAGTAAGAGCATTGTCTGAGTTTTTTTTAAATTCTTCCTACCGCGTTTTCCATTAGTTTTTAGAAACTATGGAAACAACAATGATATTTTTTTCTCCCTCCCTCCACAGCACTCCGGTGCTGTGAATCCTGCACTGATAGGTCTTTAGGGCTGTATTTAGATCTGGATTTTCCAGACACTGGGATTTATATTTCAATCAGCCAAGAGTCACAGTCTGCTTGGCCCCAGATTTGGGTGCAGGCACAAGCATATTTCTACTTTCTAGTTCAGTCAGAAAAATGTGTAACATTCCCAAATGCAGAACTTTAACAAAGTGAGGGGGAAAAAAGTGTTCTAAACTGTGCTGGAAGTCAAAAGCAAGAACATTTTTGTTTGTGCAAGTTTGCAACAGTACCCTTTCTCTTCCCGAGGCCTCACTGCTCTGCATCTGCTCCAAGAGAACTGCCAAAGTAGTTTAGAGCTACTGGATCTGACCTGTGGCTGGCTTTTAACATTTAGAACCTGGGAAGCTGAGAGCACGGTAAAAAGGGATGCAGGAATTCACTCAAACATTTTATAATATTTAGTAATCCCTTTGTGGTTTGGTCAGAGCTGGCACAACTTCACAGCAATAAACTGATTTGCACAGAAATGGGATCATGGCTCCGACAGATGATAGCAGTTCACAAGAACAATTTTCTGCTGCAAACCAGGTCCTATCCGTAGTGCTGTTTTGCTCATCAGAACAGGGGGGAGAGTAAAAACAGATTATCTTTTAAAAAACAACAAAAAACCCACCTCAAATAATGACAATAACTTAAGTGCTCAACTCAGATGCCTAAACATTAGTTATCTTGATTAGCAGTGGAACCTTAGAGTACCCAAGACACTCATGTGAGGCTAGCAGACGTAGCAGGACCTATTTCAGGGCAGCAGATGGAGAGCAGGTAGGATACCCTCGAGTATCCAAAGGTCAAACACCCACAGTTATGGAACTGGAGTCTGTAACACATTCAAATTCTTGGACAGCAGATATCCCATTAAGCAGACCCAGTATTCAATATCTCAAGGACAATTAAATTGAACATTTTTAAAGCCTGTTTAAATTTGCATAGTTATCTTTATTGCTTCTGTAAAATTGAAAGAAATACTTAAATCAGAAAGCATATGAAAAAAGCATTTCCAAGCAGGGCTTTTAAAAGCCTTGAGTCTTATATTGCCAATTGTTTGTCCTGTCTTGAAGGTTAGAGATTGTGCAAGGTATCTTACCAAGAACATCAACTCATTAGACAGGCAGGAGGTTAAACTAGAAAAAAAGTTCAAGGAAGTCCTTCAGGAGGATACAGCTTTAAACAGATCCCAGAAAGGAACCGAAGAATACACAGTTCATGCTGTAAGGACAGTGTCCCTCACCTTGAATTAGAGGGGTCTTCAAAACTAGGAACTGTTAAACTGAGTAGAAGAATCAGAGTGAGCATGCTCAATGGTCACTTGAAGAGAAAAAGGAGGAAGAAAGAAAGAAAGGAAAAAAAAAAAAAAAGACCACACACTTTATTTGCATAAAACATACATAAATGCACCAATAGTAGAGAATTAAAAAAAAAAAAAAAAAAAAAAAAAAAGGCAGTTTCCACTGCCTAGAAAGTGACCAGTTCTGGGACAGCTGAATATTGCCGAATATTCTTCTACACTTCGTTCGTTAGCAGAATTCAGGTTGGTGTCCCTAAATTCCAAGGGAGCACAGATGTACACATTCAACTCTTCTCTAGGAGACACTGCTTCCTCCTTCATGTTGACCAGAGGATTGTATTTGATCTCTCAAAGTTTTCACAGGAAAACACAGGAACCCACCTAAAGCTATTCCTTGATTTCAAGTGATTTTGCCTTGGCTTCAGTGGACTTGAACACCAGAAAAACACAATGAGAGGCTCCACACAGTCTTAGCCCAGCCCAGCCCAAGCTCTTCAAACACTAACAAAGAAAGATGTATTTCCAGCTAATGGAAATCATATAGTTGGGGAAAGTGTGGCGATAGTTCACAAAGCTGAAGCTGTCATCACTGCTTCTCCTCAAACAGATGGGAAAATACAGTGGAAAAAAAATCTGTCCATTTAACTACAAATTTCCCAGTGTGGCAGATGAAATTCAGCAGCAACAGACTTGAGAAAGGAAAATACTAGCTTTACATTTATAATGACCTCTGAACCAGCTATTCTGATTCAAGTTGAGAGTGCAGAGGGTCAGGGGTGGACATAACAGGTTAGAGCCAAAGCACCTGAAAGCAGATCCACTGGATTCACCAGTTGTCATTAACAGAGTGTCTATTCCATTTCTAGCTGACCCGCTTCTTTATTTCCCCACCATTTTTTAATCCCTGCTGGTGGCTTCCAGCCTGTTATGCTGAATCAGCTACTCCTTCAGTCAAGCTCTAGCTGAGAAATCTTTGGCAACGGATGGGAACATCTAAAAAATGATCCAGGAAAAGATAAACCAGGAATTGTTTGTAAAAAATATTTATCAGTAAACCAGTCAGTACTGAAATAGCTTTCTTGGAAAGCAGGAACAGGACAGCAGCTGGAGACCCGGCTGCCATTTCCATCCCCTGCTTACAAGGAGAATGGTCCATGGAAGACGTCGTGCAAACTTGCATATACTATGCACATCGTCTCCATGGTTGCTGATTATTTTTATTAGTGACAACTGACCACAACAAAATGACGCTTCTAGTGGCCAGGGAACAGATGCATAAGCTAGAAGCTTTTAAAATGGATGAGAAAACCCTAAATCATAGAGAATTCATGATATGTGAGAACATTAGAAACCAGTTTTAGTGACATAAGGATATAATAATTGTTCTATCCTGAGGGGAAAAAGCTTCAGCTCTATCACATCAGTTCCTCTGTCAGCACAACACGCTTCTCGTGAAAGATACGGTATTATCTATATATTCTGTGCTAGCAATTAAGACGTCAATATGTTCATTTTTTAAGGTCTGATAAAAACTTAAAAGTTGCCTTAGAATATTAAAAACATTATGTTCCAGCATATACAGCAATGACAGAATTACTATTAAATGTGTGAGGTTTTAAATATCCTCCATTTTGCAGTGGAGCTTTTTAAAGTTAGCATTGTGAAGGAATAATCAGTAGTAACTCACCAGCAGTTTATGCGAGCTTGGGAGAAGCTAAGTCCTCTGACAAAACACAAACTGCATTTCTGGTGATGAGATATCTCATGAGGAAGCAGTGGGGGCCTGCACCAAAGCTCTCTAAAGAGACACATTCTCAGAGTCTGCAAGAATTTTATGCTTCAGTTGTCTGCACTGCTCAGTTTGAGCAGTAATAGTTCTGTCATCTCCTCAACAGAAGCACAGAATTGATTTTGTTCCTTCATCCTCATGTAGAGCTTACAGTGTTTCCGGAGGAAAGGCAAGCATCTGCACACATGTATAACTTGTATATTAGTCTGGATATAATTTACATGAACTCTACCCAAAGTATAAACTGGGAGAACCAATTTATCAAGAAGTTCCCGCTGAATTTCAGCCAGTTTTCTAATACCCCAGGTTCACAGAGCTATCTATCTAGACCATCTTTTTGGCATGCAGCCACTCAGCTATGTTTTACCAGAAGTTTCTGCTCTTCAATTTGTTGCCCCCCCTCTTCACTGCAGAAGACACAACAGGCTTATGCTTCACTGTCTAGCCAGGCTGCCACAAAGGCCCCTTCTCCCACTCCTGAGAAAACTGTTCTCTACTCCCCCCTTTTCACTTGCTCAGCAAAAGCACAGCCAAAAAGCAACCAAGCTATTGTTTTCCCTGCTGGCCTCACCCCTAAGGCTGCACAGGGGTGAAGGGAGGAAGAGAGAATTTCCAGGAGCATATCACAACATGCACAAAGTAACAAAATGTTAGCATGACAGATACTGCACCAAAACCTGAATGTACTTTAAAATGCAAGGAGTCTCCTCTAGACTGATGCACAGTAACATAACCCAACATACACAAGTAGTATTTTGCAACACACTGTCTTTTAGCAATCAGTTTCTGAAACAGAGAAACATCCTCAAATCAACAACACCTATTACATTGTAAATAATGTTAGTACATGCTGATGTTATCTGGTGAAACAACTTGGTAGCCTATAAGATAGAATTAAATGTGTCTCTTCTCTAGTATGTCAATAACAATTATTTTTCTAATGCTTGTTCAGTTATAGAAATACATGAAAAGAAGCAATTGCATTGGAGAAAACATGATTTGATGTTGTTTATATACAGACACTTATGTACCGAGAGTTTGTTTTATCTCCCAGGATATCACTGAGGTTAGAGAACTTGCAGGCAATAACCATAAGAATAATATTATAGTCATAAGAATAATAATTTCCATTTTATTTATGTAGAATGTAAATTCCTAAGTACTTGCAGACTCAAGGTCAGCTGAAAGTTGCCAGAGCAGCTAGACTGTTTCATTAGCAACACAATGAAAAACAGCAAAACTTTAACAGACCCAGCAGGCTCACTGAAACCACAGAGGCTGTGACACACAGCCTTCAACACACATCTTGATCTCCAAAATGGTTCAAGAGAAGTACACTGAAAGGATGGCAGGCCACAGATGAAGCCAAGTCTCAAGACAGCCAGAGCAAGAGCTGAAGTAAAAAAAGTCATAGAAAACACAGATCTGAAAGAGTGGGAAAACCAAGTGTATACTCCAGTGTAAGTACAAGCACAACTGTTTGTTGAAGTGTCTGTGTCAACAGGAAGAGGAAAGAAAATAAGTGGAAGCAAGTTTCACTGAGAGGACCAGAACTCCTTGGTGCACAAAACTGGCAGGAAAAGACAAGCTTAGAAATTGCAGGCAAGGAAGCAGTTTTCTGCTCTTTCGTTCTCCTTTGTCCACAGAAACAAGACCTTGCATAGTGGGGGGGGGGGGGGGACGACACCAAAAAACCCAAGCTTTTCTCAAAGAAATATGTGACTCATCATTGCCAGCATCTACTCTCCCGTATGTTTTGTGGTGCATTTACCTGCCCCACTGACATAACAGTGTATAAGAAATAGAAGAGGTGGATGTTTATTTGGTCTATACACAAACTGCTGGAGGGATGGAACAGAGCAACCTCAAGTGATCATGGTGCAGTGTTACTACTATCCATAGGACTCCCCTCACAAACCTCAACATTTTGCTCCATTCTTTGACCATCCTGCATGCAAACACCTGACTTAGGTGCTTGAAGCATGCTGGCTCTATTTGCAGAGCATCCACAATTTTCTATCCTTTTTAGACTATGTGCAACCTTCTAAGCTTCACAGCCTTAAGATGTTTTAAAGGCACTGGGTATATTGAGATACCAAACAAGAACCATACAAAGAAGCTTCTCTATAGCATTGTTACTGGCTAGCAACAGCCCTGCTCTCCTGGTATATATAGGTGTATTTATATATAGGCAGTATATATAGGTGTATCTAGCCTTTGCAGCAAGATTTTCTGATGTGATCTGTCTAGACAGTCAACCACCATCAGACATTCAGTTTCGTGATACCACAAGCACTGACATTTACAATACATTCCAATTGTCTTCATGAGGACTTTTAACCAATGGAAAGTAGTTAACATGGAGGAGCATTCAAATACTACTGGAGAAGTTCTTACTGACTTAAATCTCAAAAACATTTAATCTGGGACATGTTTCATTTTCAGTTTAAGAGATTCCTTCAACGTCCTGAACAGATGATCAAACCACCAGTGAGCAAGCTAAGACCATGAGAACTACTGCAGAGCTTCACCAAAGAGACAGCAGATGAAGTGAGAGAGGTCTTTGGGCCCAAAGATGGGAGGCACAATTTTGTACGCTTTAATTACTGGGAAAATAGAAATCCCCAGGCACCAAAATGAACAGATTCAATCTTCTCCAACTAACAATAGTACACTCTCCTTTCAGCAGACATTCACTTGAGAACAAGCAAGCAAGAAGTCCTGCCAAGGAGTTTCTAGCTTTTTTGACATTGTGGGTAGCCCTAAGTCAAGCTATGCCTTTGTCAGGCTATGGTCCATACTACCACAGGGAGTGACTTTACTCCACAGCTTACATGAAAAATACTCCACGACTGCAATCCCCGCAGAATAGAGTAGCCTCAATAACTCCCCACCCTCACCTACCTCCCCTTGAGTACGTAATCTAAATGCTTCCATGGTCTGCCTGCCAAAAATAACCTCGTCGCTCACTCTTAGTGACTGAAATACAGCTGGAGGCAGCCAGACAGCACAACTGAAAAGCTGGAAGCTTCCTGCATTTAGCTTACAGATGCATGAACACTGAAGTCTAATTACGAACCACCTAAAAACATACACTATTCACAGCTTAGAGTCAATAAAAACCATTCACCACAGGTGCAAGGTCAGAACATGAAGGCCAAGAGTCCTAAAATAAATTTGACTCACACAAGCTTGTGCTGGCTACCACACGCCATTCCCTCACAGCTCAGCAGCTTTCCTGGTTGTCACCAGGGATTGCAGTTGAGTTGTATCTTCCAGTGATCTTCAGAGGTATTCACAGCAAGAGCATTTTCCTCTTGTGTACTTCAGGGAGCTAAGGGTCAGAAATCAAATCCTTCCCTTTGACATTGTTCTAAAGCCATGAATTAACCTATCAGCCCTTCCTCAACTCATGAGATTAGCTTGAAAATAATATTGTCATGTGTTTATTTGCCTCTAGCATCAGATGTTCAGATTCCTATTTTCAAGCTTTCTCTACAACTATTTATTTGAAAGAAAGAGAAAGCAAGCTAGGATTCTTGTGTGGCTAATATACATCAAGCTGATGCTTTAAGAAAAACAGCAGCCATCATGAGAGTTGGCAACTCTCAAATCGCTGGTTATGGAGGAAAGAATATTAAACAGCTATCATCAATCTATCTAGATCCAGGAAGTGAGCCATGAAATGCTGACAAAGGGGAATATCTGGTCTGACAATGACGGTATATTTATCTTTTAAATGAAGAATAATGGAGTTACACTGAAGAGACTCATTTTAACTTTGCAACAGTAAAGTATCCATCTCATCACCTCAGGGTGATATCTGAGCACCTCAGGGTAAGAGAATTTATTCTATCAGCTCTTTTAGAGACCACCATTTTGCACAGATAGTTACTCTAGCCTCTGAAGAAGCCACATGAGCAGCATGAACAGAAGAAAGGGAGTGTGGAAACCAACCTTTTGAACAGTGCTAGCACAGCCTCCCATCGCAGCAGTAGGCCAGGTAGTCAGTTCCCTTTTCATCCTCAGCTTCTTTTCTGCCAAGTAAGGATAATGCCAGATTGTCACAAGAATGTTGGGGTTTGGTTGGGGTTTTTTTTTCTGAGGATGAAAACATCTTCACTTATTTTGTTTCCCAGCACATTAGGCCTTGTGACTGGGAGCATAAATGGTGTATACATGCACAGACCATCACATGAGAAAAGCATAGCTGTGCATAGGGTCCACATACTGGGACAGGAGCCATAACGCTAGGGTACAGCTAACACCAAGCTGCACTTCTATCAGGATGAGTTTAAGCACGCTCATCCAAACCCAGACTGGGCTAATTTTCTACAGCCCACTACCAAAAAAAACCCCAGACAAACAAACAAACAAACAAAACCCCAAAAACCAAAACCACAAGGAAAGCATGACACAGACACTGAACTGTGATTGAAACAACAGGTTGCAGCTTGAGTTAGAAGAAATATTGCAAGTGCATTTATGATTATGGAAGCCAGAGAAATTCAGCATTCCTGTACAGGTACATACGATCACCTATACCTAAGCTAGCTACAGATCCCCTACTAGGCTCTCTACCTCCTTTTTTTTCCCCCAGCAAGACTGGAGCCCAACCCACGCAAAAATTTTGTTTTGTTTTGTTTTAAGCTAATCATGGATTCATCATGCCATCCCCTTATCTTTTCTATCTGAGGACTGGATCCTACCAACAAGGACTCACACTCGCCTTAAGTTCTGATAAACTCACCTGCTTTTTTTCCTCACTACCCGTGTCCTGTCTGCTGAAATTATGAAGAAAGTGGGAGAGAAAAACCTCAAACAATACTAAGCAAATTCACTGCTTATAGAAAAACTCCTTCTTGGACTTGTACAGAAGTACTGAAGTCCTACCCCACTCACAAGAAAATGAGTACCTGCTGTGTGGAGATGCAACAGCTGGTCCCAATGCATGTTTTCTCCCACCTGTCCCCTAAATAGCACACAGCTGGAGTCAGACCTCTAGACAGCCCAACCTCCTTTTGCTTTAAGGGGCACCAAAACAACTCCCTGTCCTCAACTGAATGAGGCATTCAGATGTATAGTAGCCAGTTCACACCAGAATATCGTCACTGGGAAAGGAGCTACAGCTGCTATAGTTTGATGCTACCTCACCCTTTAAGAGGTTTTTGCTTGGGCAGCCGTAGGAGCCTTCCAGCACATCCCCATGGGTGGCAGAGCATTAGTGTTAGCAACCTGACTAGCAAACAGCTGCTCTCCTCTCTCCTTCAGAAGCTCTGAAAAATTTATTTATCTATCATTTTTACTACTAAGGAGAGTAGGGCTTTATCTTAACAGCAGCTAAAAAATGCAGCAGCATGCGTTAAGTCTGCACTATTAGTTGACGCACCCTGGCTTTGCAGAATGCTCTCTTAGACTGAAATAGCCCAGACCAGGTAGCCAGCCACGCTGAGGCCAGGACACACTCTGGCTGTCAGTATTTTTGCACTGGGTCAAGCATGGAGATACATAGCTTGTGGTTCCTCATGCTGGGAGACTATGGGGTTTTTTTCTGTTTGTTGCTCTCTCCAGGGGTGTGCTTGGCAAGGAGGGTGTGAGCACAGCAACCTCACTCACAACTTCTCAGCAAACTAAGTGGGCTTCAGTCTTCAGTAAAATCAAAGCTCTGGCTTTGCTTCAGCTATGCAGGGAGAGGGGGTGCCTATAGAAAGGAATTAGAGCTTGAACACAGAGTAAGAACAGAGCATAGCGAAACCTTCAAATCCTGAAATCGCATGACTGAGCTTTCCTAACTACACAACAAGCATGTTGCTGTACCAGAGAACTCATTCCCATCAGAACAGCAGGCTCGTAAGTAATTTAAAGCAATAAAAAAAGAGCACATCATCAAAAAATATCTAAATTGAAATGAAGGAGCTGATATTAGAAAACTGTGCTGAAGTTTTAAGAGTAGGCAAATGATAAGCTGTAAGGAAGAGAGGCGGTGGCAAGGAAGCCGCTTACCTTGATAACGAAACTCTTTCTGCTGGCCTATGTAAGGAAAGAGCCACCAGTAATGTAGACAGGAAAATTCGTACAGTTTTACTCTGGTGGAAAGTGGGATTCAGAAGAAAATCCTTAAATCTTTCAAGACCAAAATGATTTATTTTCTCCTGTAAAGCAGGAGAAGCAGCAGCTGCCATAACTCTGCTGCAGTCTGCTTTTCAGAGAGCATGGAGAACTCATTTCTGAAAGTTAGGTGTCACCTCTAAAAATCTTGACCGTTAAAATCATTCTTGCTCTGGTAAAAAGCATTCTGGGCCACAGAGGGGTCAGAAATAGGCAACAGCAATTGCTGCAGAATTTGTTGTTCCAGAAGATTTTTCTCTGAGAGCCAGTGTTCATATTCTAATGGTGGCCGTATCATTCTGTTTTATTTAATCCAGAAGAAAAATATCCACTTTTTCACTTTATCTCATCTCCTGTATCCTAGAGAGAGGCTGATCACGTATTAGCCAAACACCATGGATACAAGGAACAAGAAGAGTTTAGAGGGATTAGATGCAGTGAAGCAAAACAACATTTTCCAGTTTGCACTTCTTTCTCACAAATATAAGCATCAGCCCTGCACCTAACAAACGATTAGTAATAACACGGGCACCTCAAAATGTCATTTGGCATAATGGGGTTGAAAATGTTTATGGAGATCTGTCTATAAGTGATTTGATGGAAACACAGCGCGCTCTCTGAGAAACCAGTGACTGGGGAGGAGCAGGGGGAACGACTTTACAAAGCCATCTTGCTAAAAGAATGTATTTTACTATTTAATCCTCAATTATACACATGACTTCATTGTGGAAAGGTCACCAGACAAAGAAGTTCAGTGAACTGGGTCTGAAGGGAGGGATTGTGTGGTAGGTCTCAGCTTTGCTCTTGCTGAATTGTTCACCTAAACAGCATGAACATCTCCTGCCCCAGCAAAGGACGAGACCGGTTCTCGCACAGCCTAGCACGGGAATTTTGGTAGATCAGTGGAAATAAACAGAAATTGTCACAGCTGAAAAAAGATACAGGGGAGTAAGCTTAAATTCACCTTCTACCACTCCAAACACTCGCATGGCATCTGGGTAATGCGGCTAGCAGCCTGCACCACAAGCACACTCGTGATGGCCAAAACCTCGCGTTCTCCCCACAAACACAAAGCAGGAGATGGTGACAGCCGCAGCCAGAGCGCGGCACCCTGCCTGCCTCCTCGGACACGGTCCAGCCGCGGGAGGTCCTGCCCGTAGTCCCCAGGAGCCCGGGGTGAAAACTGCCCTCCCAGGCCCCTCACGCTGCCGGCGGCTGGGCTGGCGGGACCCCCGGGAGGGGGGCGCAGAGCTGACCGCCCGCGGATCCCCCTGAGGGGGAGCAGCAGAGCGCGCCGCGGGAGGGTGGCCGGCGCCCACGAGGCGGGGAGGGGCACAGGCGCGGCCCTCACGTGACCCCCCCGGCCCTAGCGCCGGCTGCCTCCTGCCCGCGCTCAGAGCCGCGCCGGGGCCGGCGAGATGCGGGCGGGCGCGCGGCGGCGGGCGGCGCGGCTGCCGCTGCTGCTGCTGCTGTCGCTGCTGTCGCTGTCGGCCTGGCAGCAGCCGCCGCCGCGGGGAGCGCGGGCCCAGCGCCTCGCCGCAGACGCAGGTAGGGAGCCGTCCGGCGGGGCGGGTGGGGGGGGCCGGGGGGCCGCTCGCACGCTGCGCGGCCCGTCCCGCGGGCGGCTGTGCCCCCGCACCTGCGGTCAGCGCCTCCGCGAGCTGCCCCCCCCCCCGCCTCCCCAGGTGTGCAACGTTTTGATGACATTGCTGCAGCTTTATCGGTGTTGCTGCAGCTGTCCTCGTCCCTAAATGAAAAACAGATCTATCTGAAAGACAGAAATCCGTCCTCCATTTATAGTTCTAATCCGCAGAACTCCTACAGCCTGAAAAATGGAAAAGTATTAGGATGTGTAACACCTTTGTACTCAATTTTCAGAGAACAGGACAGGTTGTGTCCTTTCTTCTTCATCGGAGTTTCCTGAAGGATTTTTTACACCGCAGGAGAGAAAGGATGGAGGAATTGTTATCTACTTCATAATTATACTTTACATGTTTTTGGCCGTGTCCATTGTGTGCGATGATTACTTCCTACCTTCTCTAGAGATCATCAGTGAATGTAAGTGAACGTCCTGATCTTTTTCCTGTAAAACTAAGCAGCTTGGTGTAGAACATTCTCTTTAAAAAAAGCTTCAAAGTTAGAGCGCTCTGGAGACAAAACTAAAGAAATTTCAGAGTCTCCGTGCATAGTTAGACTTATCAATACAATATTTAATTTGATACAATGTATCAATATTATATCAAAAAAACATTCTGATTACACTCTGCACAGGCATTCATTTAAAATGTGCTTTCCTTGTGCCTGGAGGAAAATCTTAAAACTCACTCAGTATTAACTAAACTGACGATACAACTTCGGGGTGAGCAGTAATATGTCTAGGTCACTAGTAAAAGAAAGAAAAACAGGGGGGGCGGGCGAGGCCAAACCAAGAAACCAAAACTCTCCCTATATTAAAACATGGGAATTAAGTACCTTGCTCAAGTTTCTGTATTTCTCTCGAAGTAGTGAACAAGTATCAGGACGAGCTACTGTTTACATATTAAAGGTATGACACAGGAGGAAAAGGAATACCACAGTTACAACCATTCTATGAAATCTAATCAACCTGTAATAATGCCCCTGGCTTCAGCAGCCCACTGAATTACAGAGATGGTCTTGGCTGAGAGTTCAGCTTTTCATTGCCAAGAATTAAAAAAAATTCCCCAGGGAAACTCATCCCTGAACACTGGAAAACATTCTCCAGACCAGAACACTTACAGAAAACGTAAGCTTAAACATTGCTGTAGAGCTGATATTTTTTTTATTGATGATAAATAAGCATTTGTCAGACTTTTTCCATAGCCACGCGTCCCTGTTCTTAGTGTGCAGAACTTGATCCACAGAGTGAGTTACATTTCAGAAACAGTCAACTTACCAGAACAAATATCTCATTTCATTCAAGCAAGACACAGGCTCTTATATTGTCCATACGAAGTGAAAATTTGATTTTAAGATCGCAGCACTGGTTTGAATTTAACTAGTATTTCTGGTATGTGAAGACACAGTAGCATGGATTTCCCTGGAAGATAGATAGACTTGACATGGACCATGTAGCGATATCACACTAGAGTCCAAGGAATTCCCCCACAATTATTACCCGTACGAAACAGAGTTAAAGCCCGCATACATACACCTACTTTACATTTTAAGATCATGCCCAAATCTCTTGTATTATCAGTACATTTTTTCTGGTATTTAAGCTAATTTCTGTCATAAAGTTAGAAATAAATTAGCCCAATAAATGAGGCTATGTTTTCAATATATTATTTTACCAATTTCAAATAAATGCATTAACTGTATGAAAGCAAGTAAAGTTCATTCTGTTAAACTGTAGTAGCTTCTAGTGTTATATACTAATGCAAGTAAAGGGTCTAGACTACTGAAGTTGTTTTTTTTTTTTTTTAAGCAATTCTTTTGCTCTATCCTCAGGCCTTGGCCTCTCTCAGGATGTTGCTGGAGCAACTTTTATGGCTGCTGGAAGCTCTGCTCCAGAGCTTGTCACTGCTTTTCTAGGTAAGAGACATATATTTTGACTCCTCAGAACCTAGAATTCTTTTTCTTGCATGCCAAAGAGAAACGTACCAGAGAGTAATTTTCCTTACAGGAGTCTTTGTGACAAAGGGAGATATCGGCATCAGCACCATCCTTGGATCAGCAATCTATAATCTTCTTGGTATTTCTGCAGCTTGTGGGCTGTTTTCCAGCGTGGTATGTATCAACTTTGATAGTTCTGCTCCTAAGAGCCAAATGGTTATCCTTTCTGATTTGCCAACAAAAGCCAAGAGAGACTTACTATGACAACTGCCAAGTTTATTATTTAGTAGCAAAACCAGCATTTAATCAGTTTTAAGATAACTTGCTATGAAAGTTTTTAAAAACACTAACTTGTTAAATATCATACTTAAGTCATTCCTAAGAATCTTAAATTTTTACATAATATAGAAACAACATATTGATGCAGCATTTACAGCACTTAGTGAAAGTATTACAGACAAGTTTAAGAAAAGTAAATGAATCTGTGATCTGCAGGTTTCGAGGCTATCCTGTTGGCCGCTGTTTAGAGACTGTCTGGCATATACAATTAGTGTAGCGGCGGTCCTTGCGATGATATCTGACAACAGAATTTACTGGTAAGAACACAAGTAGTGTTGAATTCATGTTGACTGGAGATTAGCGAGACAGTGTTTTGAAAAACAAACAAACAAAAAAACCCCAAAACCCAAACTTCAAGTAGCCTGAACTGCCATTCACTAGCAGAAATAAACATCCTGTTGGCTTTAAAAAACGTAGAAAGTCACAATGCTTGTAAAGATTATTACCTAAACATTCAAACCCTGCATATTTATAAAGTTTGATCTGCATAGGTTTGTCCATACAGACTTCACAATTTCTGTAACAACTGTTTTGGCATAGCAATTAGTCTTCATACTTTACTCCTTTTGAGCCTTTCCTTTGATAGCATCACTGTTAAGAAAGACATTTGTCTGCCAGCAGCAGATCATGAGCTTCTGATGTTTTAACTGCCTTCCCTCAACACTGAAACTCCTGTTGCCTCAACACATCAGTCAGGTCCAGCCCTAAGTCTCTGAAGTTTCTAACTCAAAACAGCACATGCTATCCCTCTCTTTAACCATCACATGAAGACTCAATTTTGCAAACATCAGTAAGATGTTCAATCAGCAAGATCCCCTGGAAAACATGCAGCTATACAATACACAAACAAGATTCTGCAGGGGAGGGGAATTAAACTGCTGAAAGACATGGGGACACTCATGAACTTCCATGACACCGGCCATGCAACTGCAAATAGATGCTTTTGTATGTTTTCCTTTTGCTACTCATGCAAATTTTCTCTCTCTCTCCTTACGCCAGCCATTTTAATGAGTTAAAGAGTTGGGTTTTTTTATATTACCCGTTATGTAAAATCTATCTTTCATTCTAGGTACGAAAGTGCATCCCTATTATTGATATATGGGTGTTATATTCTGGTACTATGTTTTGACATTAAAATCAACCAATACCTCATGAAAAAGTTCAGTCCCTGCTGTACGTGTTGTACAAAAGCTATGGAAGAGAACGCTGAGCAGCAGCCACTGGTTGGATGGAGGGAAGAGAGTGGACCTCTCATTCGCCAACAGTCAAGAACAGATAGCGGAATTTTTCAAGACGAGCTGGACTACTCTCAACTTTCAACAAGCTTGCATGGGCTTGATGAAATCTCTGAAGGTATAAGTATTATTACAGTTGTCTCTAGCACTCTGCATGCCTGTCTGCATCAGTTCTAATCAAGAGTAGATTCTGAGATATTATTAAGATTTTGTTCACAAAAGAACTCCAGCATAGTATTTAAGTAAATCATTATTCTTCCCTGGAATATAACATTAAGCAAAATCAGAGTGGTGGTATTCATACAAAGTTAGTTGCTAGAGGAATGCTAGGATAGTTGCTCATTTGTGTCATATTAGAACAGCAGACTTCCATCGGTCTTTGCTGTGCACATTTGAAACTTCCTAGCAACACTGCTTGTAAAATGCAGTATCAGCTAAAAGACACACTGGTACTGTACTAATATATACTGTTTTCTTATGACAATGGCAGGTTCATAGCCCAAAACATGCATGATCTCAGAAGTAACGGAATAGCTATGATGTGGCCATAGATCATCAGTTTCCTCTTCACTTAGGCAAAAAACAGCAGTTGGTACTTACTCTTCGTAAACATTTTGTGTAAACCTTTATAGAAAAGTTCATTTTTCATCCACCTTAGGTTCTCTCCTGGTGATGTGGTAATAAAAGAACATTTGATTTCAGAGTTTTGTCCAGTGTGATGTAGGTACTGGGTAAGACTACAGCTAGAACTTGAGGAAGTATTTTTTACCTTTTTTCAGTATTCTCACAAGTAGAGGCCAGTAATATGACTGTATGCTACAGATTCAAACTTAATGCTACAATTTAAAATAGTTACTTTTTCTTCAACAGATCATCCAAGTGTCTTCACCATGCCTGAAGCAGATATGAAGAGAATTTTGTGGGTGTTATCCCTTCCTATTATTACACTACTCTATTTGACTATACCAGATTGCAGAAGACAGTTTTGGAGGAACTGGTTCATGGTGACATTTTTCATTTCAGCAGCATGGATTTCTGCAATAACTTATGTTCTTGTATGGATGATAACAATAGCAGGTAGGTACCTAAAGTGCTGCTGCTATACAGAATCAACCAATCAAGAATCACTGAAAAAACAGTTTTCTCCCTGTGAAGAGTTTTCCTTTCCACAATTAACAGTCTGTTTAGCAACACATACTTTGCTGTAAAAACCACAACAAACAAAACCAACAAAAACTTATGTTTAACTGCTTAGTTTGCCACCTTCTTCCATCTAATGAAAACCACTTTAGAGTTTAGCTGCTTCAGACTGCTTACCATCACATGAATGAGAATTTGTTTACATAGCTACAAAAACCAGCCTATATTTAAAAAGAGACAGTTTCATTAAACTGCTTCATGAAGTGAAACAATTAGATACACAGCAATAAACTTGTCAAGCTGAAGTGTGACAAACATGGAATCCACCAAGACTGGAATTAAAGGTTCAGGGTTCTGTAAAAGATTCATTATTTCTATACCTATATTTTTCTTGAACACTACAGTAAGAGATTTGGCATGAAATTAACTGCCAAAAAAACCTACCAAATATTTGTACTATTTTATTTCAACTATAGCATCATGAGTTTATTAAACATTCTTGGGGTGTGTGTGTATGTATACCTCTTACAAATCTGCATCATAAAGTGAAGCAGTAGAAGAATTGCGTTTAAGTGAGAGAAGGGGTATGAACTTGTGGGTAAAAACATTCTCTTAAAAATATCTTAAGGTATTAAAGGTCTCCTCATTTCACTGTTTCTCCAGTCAGCTTGAGAAAAATCCAGTTTTTAATTTTAAGAACAAGGAGAAAACAAATCTCTAAACAAGAAAGAAACGGTACAAAGCTTGCCATTTCCACATTATAGCTCACTAATCCTACTCAAGTATTCTGCTAGTTCAGCATCCTAAACTTGTTTTCAACATAAGTTCAATGAATAACTCCTTGTTCAGTGCGGAAACAGACCTACACATTTGGTAAACCTTTGAGAAATTACTGGTAGATCGCTGGATGTAACACCCACCAGGTTTGTTCCCTGGTCAAATAATTTTCCACTTGTATCTAAAGAGCAAGGGTTTACTGTCTGAATGCTAGAAGCCTTTGAAACAGGATTCAAATGAAAGTTATCGCTGTTCTACTAGACAAAGCACTAATTCATATGAAAGCAGGTACACTGGAGATTCAAATAGTGTATTAGTGTTAGTCCACTTTGAAGAGTCATCACAAGCAGTATTGGGGTCTTTGGCCCACTACTTCTAGGTCAAATATGTTCTATTTACATGTTAAAACACTAAAAATTACACGCACATTATATTCAAGTCCAGGTTCTTTCGTGAAGGGTGACTCAGATTCTATCGTTGCATAAACAGGCTATCAGAATGTCACAAAGGTATCATAGCTGGGGACTAAATTTTGATGGTCAAGAACAAACCTAACTTAGTACACCTTTTTGTTGCTAGCAAAGAAAATTTGACTACTTATAGCAAGATATTGCTACTGCTACACAAAATTAACTAAAGGCTAGAAAAATAAGACCATTCTCTCTTTATGGTCAGTTGCCAGAAAAAAACCCTACACATTAAATAGAAGATAAATCTACCTAACAAAAAGAAAAATTAGATTCACGTGAGTTTAAATTCTATCTTATAACCTTCAGAGGGCTAGAAATTACTGTTGGGTACATAAGGCTGGTTCATTCATATTTCACCTTGGTTTGCTTGGCTTGAACCATTATTTTCCAGCCTGAATGGTTTATAAAAGCTGATCTTGTTGGTCCCTCATCCCACAAATCTCTTACATTAGGAGTGATGGAAGAATAAATACCAGTACAAATTCTGCAAGAGGATCATGTTAGTCCCTCTGAACCAACAGTTTCAAACATAAATTTACTGGGCCGATACATAGACTAAGCTGGTATGTACTAGGCAAGCATTGCTGACCTAGTTTACAGAGTACTGCCTCTTATTTTAAGAAAACTGTTCTTATTAGTGTCCAAATATTGCAAGTAAGAATTCAGATTTCAACAACAACAACAAAAAGATACTTTTTAGTGAACAAAAAAGTTTAAAACTAATTACTTAATAGTTTGAATAGAGGTATCAAATACTTCAGTATATTGATGCTTGTGAATGGTACAACTGCTAAAACAGTTTTGAAGATCTGAATCCCTGTATTTTAAGTGAGAAATTAATATGTTTATACGATATGTGGGGCTAAAAAAAAAAAAGTGGGGAAAAATAAGCTGCTGTTTTAGAAACAATTTAAAACTTAATTTAAACTAGTATTTACCTAAAGAAACTCACACTTCTAAAGGATTACTTGCACTTACAAGTCATATAAAAATTCTCCATTTTGATTTTCCAAATCCAACAAAAGAACTTTCTAATTGGAGTGAAATGGTAACACCATGTAGTTGAGATAGTATTGTAGTAATGATCTTAATGAACCTCTTCCCCAAGAAAATTCATGTGCTTTTTTTCCTCCCCCTTTAAAGAATGGGTGATTATAAGAGTTATTGCTTCATGAGACTTTTGAGCACTAATGATGAACTGCCCAAAACCAAAGACGACTATTATATCTTCCAGAAGTTAAGGAAAAAAAAGGAGTAAATGGTTAGACATTTAAACTTCTACTGTATCTGAAAGAAAAATTCATAATTGGTATTGTCTTGACCACTGGAGACGTTCCGCTCAGGTCTCTGAGAAACTTAAGTAAGATGGTTACTATACTACAATTCCTTTTTTATTTGAATGAAGAACAAGGACAGGATGATACTTCTTTGTTGTTGTTCTTGTTTTTAACTACTTCATGGTTCAGTCACTTCAATATTTAGTCAAGTTAGCTGACAGATTCCTTCTGAAATTACTGTACAATTACTAATCCTTTCTCCAGCAAACAAAGTCCAAAGCAATTTCTTTGGATGAAACTTAAACTAAAAACATACTTGCATTTTTTACCATTATTTATCAACTGCAGGTGAAACACTGGGAATTCCAGAGTCAGTAATGGGTCTCACATTACTAGCAGCAGGAACAAGTGTACCAGATACAGTTGCAAGTGTGCTGGTGGCTCAAAAAGGTAAAGATTTTAGTATTCAGGCTCATTCCAATGGATGCGTTTAAAAGGTACTATGAAGAAAAGAATTCTAGTCAACATTTCCAGAAATTCAAGGAGTAACTTCAAAATTTTTGCTCCAGATTCTAGAGCTTAAGTTTACTAATAATAAATAAACAGCTCGCCTGAAGAAGCTGTGGCTCAGACATTTAAATACCTCTCAGAGTATCTCAGAGAAGTATTCTAAATTGGTTTGATTTGTTGTTGATCAAGTGTTAGTTTTACTAAAAAACACAACTGTAGGTCTTGGTATTTTAAACATGACTGGATTTTATAATAACCTGTCTAGCTTATTTTAAGTGCAACTGTGCAGATGCTGGTGATTTAGGGAGACTTTTTTTTTATGCTTGTGGTACCCAAAAACATGTTCTGTAGAATCATGACTATAGTTCTTTCAATGAAAAGTCTGAAAAGGGTGCTCTGTGAGAAACTGAGGGCTGATAGTCTGTTCCTCCAAAACAGTTTGGCAATTTCATACAAAACAATTAAGCAGACTTATTTGTATTTCTTCTTTTACAGGAAATGGAGATATGGCTATGTCTAACATTGTAGGATCCAACGTATTTGATATGCTCTGTTTGGGAGTACCCTGGTTTATAAAAACTGCCTTCATAAATACATCAGGACCCATAGAAGTGAACAGCAGTGGTTTGACATACACAGCCATTTCTCTTATCTGTTCTGTTGTTTTTATTTTTCTGGCAGTTCACCTGAATGGCTGGAAAATAGATAAAAAATTGGGAGCAATTTGTCTTGTACTGTACTTAGTATTTACTATATTATCAATTTTATATGAACTTGGCATCATAGGGAACAATCCTACAAGGGTCTGTGGTAACTAGTTTTAATCAGTGATTATACTGATGAAAAAAATAAAAGCAGGACAGAAAGATCAGTTTCTTCTTTAGTCAAAATAAAAAAAATTCAAAACTCCCACTGGGCTCTAAATCTTATTTACAGAACTAAGTCATGTCATTAAAGTAATATTAAGTAGAACGAAAACATCACAGCCTAATTGGAGCCCTTTCTTTTAGAGTCAAGAATTACAGTATGACTACAACGCACATATAAAACCAAAATTCTGAAAAAAAGACATCTAGTTTTTACATTACAATGTTGATACACGCTGGGGGGGGGGGGGGAATCAGAAAACACTAAACAAATCCCACTATGCAATCTTGAGATTAACAGAGAAAATGGCTTATTTTATTAAAAACAGTATAACCATTCATTTAAACTGAATGACTAGAGACACTTGGCCTAATTTTCCAAAGGCGCTGAGCATCCAAAGCTTCCACGGTCTACAGGGACCTGCAGGTGCTCAGTGCCTCTAAAAAAACAACAAAAATCAGGCAAATTGTCTTTAAAAACCAAACATAGTAAGATTCAGTTAACAAGTATCACAGTATATTAAACACTATACTGTTAAAGGCTGGTGGGATTTAAAAGTTCCTTTTTACAGCTTTTGTAAGCATACAATGTTACTAAAAATGACTTACTAGGATAGAGAAGCTAAACAGACATAGGAATGTTCCTGAACACACAGTTTTAAATTATGCATTGCGATCCAAGCGTACATCAATTTCTCTGCCACTGATTTTTATGCCGTTCATTATCCTACAGGCCTTTTCAGCAGATTCTGGTGAGTCAAATCTGACTGTTCCACAGCCCTTTGATTTTCCATTCTCCATTTTTATTTCTGCAAACATTACATGACCTGAATAAATAAGTTAAACAGCAGTTATTTCAAGTCTTCAGTGCACTAACAACTTAACTCATCAGAAGTGATAAAAAAGCATTTTTAAATATGATCTAGGGGGACATATGAAATTAGCACTTACAGACTGATGGTATATTTGCTCAATTCAGGGAAGGTGACACAGGTCAAAACAGCAGTGAAGAATTCAAATTAAGATCCACTGTTTCAAATCTTTCCTTCACACTAGCATAAGATGAAGTATGCCTATATTTGACCTCAGGTTCGAAACAAAGTGCCCTATAAGGCTAAGGGAAAGTTTTGTGTTTCATTTACCAACACTGCCAGAAGTGTGACTACTGACAGGCATTAACTAAATTATAGTTCAATCTAGTGCACCATGTTCATCACAGCAACATATCAAGAAATCAAGCAATTTTGTAAAGAAGCTGCAGAGCAAAATTAGAGCCTTTAAAACAGTAAAGTTACCAGGTTAGGAGTGGTGGAAAAGTAGCATGCACTATTCAATTCCTGCAGTGTTTTCTTGAGGCTGGACACTCAACAAATAAGGCAACATTTTTATGTAGATGTCTTGGTACCTCAGAGAATGTTCAATGCCTGGAGCTAATGAGTTTTTGCTTATGGTATGTTTTATCACGCCACTCCTGAGCCTCCAAATGCCATTAGGAACAAGAAACTTTTCCCTATAGCTTTTTATTTTTAAATATCATATAATAGAAGACTGGCCTTACACTGAAAGAAATTGAACATATGGAGACATGGTCTTTGTATTTCCTTATGGTACCAGCGTGAATACAGTCTGTTGCTCATATTTGTGCTCATAATTCTTAAAAACAATTCAACGTAATTACTACATCTGTTAGTTGCCAAGGAGATAAAGAAAAAAAAATTTCTGAACTATCTGAAAGTTGCCCAGGCAGTTAAGACTTAAAAAAAGAGAGAACCTGTTTTGCTACATCCTCCAGCTACAAAAAAAATTTGTTCAAATTTTTCATAGTTGAACTGCAAGTTCTAATTTGTATCAAATCTGCAAATACCTGTCTTAGGTATCAGTAGTATGTTTTAAATTATTTGTCTTTTCTGTCTCCAAAATAAGAAAAGCCATCCTGTAATTCAGTTAAAGCTTCCCGTTCTGAAAGAGTGTTTTCAAAACAAAACAATCATATATTTCTACACCCAAGCTTCATTTTTCATTCACTTCTGTGAAAAGACAACTTTTCTGAATTAGGTAAAAAGAATTACTGGATCTGTGTAGCAGTCCTTTATCTTACACAAAAAAGGCCTTTATTTCCTAACATAACGGGGAAGCATTACAGCCTGCAAATATGCTAATCAGGATCATCTATTTGCATAAAACCCAAATCTGCCACTTTGGCAAAATTACTAACTCTGATTTGATGCAGCACCATTTCTGGAAGTAATGCATAACCTGGACAGGCCCAGGCCCCTGCATGCATTTGTCTCAAAATAAATGCTACATTATCTACTCTGTGTTGACTAGAGGATACATAATACCTGCTTCAAAAAAGAAAAACTTCAAAGAGTAATTTTATTAATGGAATGGGTTAAAGTTTATAGCAGATGAGCACTCAGAGCCAACATAGCCCATACTGTACCTTGGTCTCATATGTTATGTCATGCCTAAAAATTATTTATATAACTCAGGACAGGTGGGGGAAGTAAGAAAGATTAGGCTAGCCAGACTCTTCTTCAGGATAAAGCAACAACCTTGTCTTCCTGTCCTTATCTGACGAACACCATATAAAACATGAAGTCGATGGAGCTGAGCAGGGATAAGATTCATATACATACCACATTGACTGAATTTCTCCTTTAGCTTCTGCCAGGTCAAGTCAAAAGGAAGCTAGAATATAAAAGCATTATTAATAACAAAATATTACAAAGAGAAAGAGAGCATGTCATCAAACATGCACACAAAATAAGCTCATGGTTTCTACGTATTCAAATGCTTACATTTCTCACAAATATCTGGTTGCCTTTAGAGCCTAATCTCTCTCTCATGCCACTTCCCATTGGGCCAGGCACAAATCCTCGATCGATATCGATGTTCCTGTCCAGGCCTCCACCCATAGCTGGTCCCATTCGATCAAAACCAGAACTCATCCGATCCATCCCCATTCCCATTCCTCCAGCCATACTGTTCATACCACCCATTCCACCACCTACACAGAGAAAGAAAAGGAGGATAAAATAAAAATCTCTTTTTAGTAATAAATGCACAAGTATTTTGTTTTAAAAAAAAAAAATTTCTTTTGTGTCAGGAGAAAAAATAACTTTAATAAAACTGCTATAATACAAAACATAACTTCATACATGCACAATGATTTATCTAGTAGCAAGGCTAATATTTTAAGTCAAAGTATTAGAAGATACAAAGTGTCAGTTCTAAAATAAAAGTAAAAACCAAACTGCATCAAGCTATTAGTCACACCATCTAATGTAGTAAAATGTTGAACACAAATAAAGAATGAAGATTTAGAGGCTGTCCAGTTTAATTAATAAAAATCTGATACCCTGTACCAAGAAGAGATCAAGTAAATAACTGTGGTAATGTTAAGATACAGATAACTTGACCACATACACTATTGTTTATTTTGCTTCCTTCATTCACATTCAGCTTTACTTAATGCAGCCACACTTAATGACACAATCTTCTAGAGAAAGCATATTTTGCAGAGAACAGATGTTACTGCAAGTACTGTGAAGAGCATGGACTTTCCTATGATACGGGTAATGAAATATATTAATGTATATTATATAAAGAACTAAGATCAATGGCATTCAAATACCCTATTATAATCTTTCTGGATTCATAATTAAAAATTAATGTAAAGCAAAACTGTCGAGATCATTCATGAGGGACCTTCTCTTTAAGCCTTATGCTTCTCAAGATTAAGACTGCCACTAGCAAGATTTTAGTTTCTCATCTGCTCTAGCCTGAGAAACTCAGACATTTGCTGTAATACAAACTCAGTATTGGAGCTGTGCACAAAATTAAACTGAGTGATAATCTGAAATTCATGGCTGATTTTTTATTTCAATGATGAGAGATTACTGAAGTTCAGCTTCATGAAGTTCACACAAATAACTGTGCCTATTCGTCTTTTTTTTGGAACACAATTTTACTTGAATCATTTCTCCCTCCAAACCAGAAGTTAAAACCATTTCAAAACTGAGATTAAGGAAAGACTGTATTAGCAAGTTTTCCTCTGAACTTTTACCTCAACAAAACAGCTTGAAAAACTGTTAGACTTGCAGTCACATGCAACAGATTTCTACTTCTTCCAACACTGGCAAGACACTACACTACAACGAAATCCTCTGATACAATTACATGTACACCATATCATTACATTGCCTATGCATTTACATTCTATTGAAACAAGTTAACCTACTCATTCCAGATCTTACTGGGCCCATGCTAGGTGCTCCCATTCCTCCTGCAAAAACACCAATCATTGCACCACCTAAACAGAAAAAAATAATAAAGTGACATACACTGAAACCACCAGTTAGTGACAACAACAACAAAGCACGCGCTGCTGAAGTGCACTGATCTCAATGTTACCTGGCAATTCTTTTCGACAGAACACTTTAACCTGTGCCTTTATTATTCAAAATAAATAGGAAACACCCAGTAACATTAGTTTCTCCTTCTCTATTATGGGATTTAAGCTACTCTGATTTCTTTCTAGCTTTTCTCCCCTCTGACAGCCTGCCAGCAGCACAAATATCTTAAAACTAAATGAGCCGTTTCCCACATTGCGAAGAACAGCCTCAAAACTGAAGGGTTCATCTTATCTGAAATGCCCTAGTTTCTCCCATTTTTAAGAAACCAATGCAAAAGCTAGGAGCAGCTCTTCCAATGTCTTTCTTTACTGCATATGAAGAGTGAATTGATAAACTTGTTGGGAAAAAGGGAGAAAGAAAGGGAATCCATACTTAACAAAAGCTATTTGGCAGAACCATGGAATCTCCAGAATGGTATCAGAGACTGATTATAGAGTGGGGTAAAAATAATTCTTTTCATTGAAGTGCTAATATTCAGGAAAGTAATCCCAAGGGAGCTTCTAGAATTGTAGAAACTCAAAAGAACTACATTCCTGTCACTGCAGAACAGAGTGGAACAGTCAGCTGCATTTTTCTTGCTTGATTTTCATACCTAAAAGAAACAGCTCAGTTTTTACTTACGGCAAAACAGATCAATAACTGTCATCTTTAGGCTAGACACCGTTGTTTTAATGTCTAAAAAAGATCACTGCTGAGTCTTCCATTAGATTCGTTTTCTCCACACAGTTCAAAACAGCAACAATTGTTCCCTGCCAGTCTCTTGTGGGAAATATTTGTCTCCTCTCAGACAACAGGCTGTCATAGCCATATCAAGACCTCAAAAAATATGGACTAGCCTGTTTGAAAAAAATACCCATTTTCAACACCAGCAGGATTACTCCCAGTACTTCAGCCAACAGTTTGCATATGAGGAAGATCTTAATACTTATTCATTAGATTTTGAGATTGCTGTCAACATGACTGGTTTTTGCCCTTAAAAAGAATTGTGGAAAAAAAAAAAAATCCCCACTTTTCCAGAGCTAGAAAACCTTAGTTGTTTGTGAGTGCATCCCAGTTACACCCACTCTCTTTTAAAAGGAAAAAAAGTCTCCCCAACAGTCTAAGATGCACTTAAAAAAAAAAAAAAATCCCCAAAACAAAACAAAACCAAAAAACCAACCTGAAAGCTCAAATAATCCTAATAAGCAAGATTTCAGCTATTTCTGACCTTAGAGACATCCTTTGCCTGTACTTTTTCCCCCACTGGCTTTTCACCAACAAAAAATTATATGCTCAGAGATGCTCTATGACACAACCTTTGATTTTTTGGATACTTCAAAATTTTGGCAATTTAAATGGCAACTCCAATGATTCTGCTGCAAATCAAACATCCTCATTTTCACTAATTGATGCCATAGCCCAATCAAAGACTGTCTTAAGTTGTCCTCCTTGAAACTGGCAGGGTACTAAAGGCAAATGCACTCACAGCATTTCCTTTTAAGATATCATTAACCTAAATATTGCACCAGGGTCTTCCCTGATTAAACATGGTATCTATTAACTATTATATTTGTAAATCCCTACAATTTCTTTCCATTATTTAAGGATAAACTGGGAAACTCTTATCTTGGTTCTCAGAACAGTATTTAAGTGGTAAGATTGCTGACAGGTTTTAAGTTGAAGCTTGCTGGATCTACTGAATGAATGATTCCCACATCAGTTTCTCACAGTGGCCATGTTTATGTATTTCAAAACCAATGTGTGTTACCAGAAGACTCGGAAGTCTATTGCTTGCATGAACATTTATAACTGAAGTGGTGTCCTGGTTTCGGCTGGGACAGAGTTAACTTTCTTTTCAGCAGCTGGTACAGTGCTGTGTTTTGCATTTAGTGTGAGAATGATGTTGATAACATGCTGATGTTTTAGTTGTTGCTAAGCAGCGCTTATCTTAAGCCAAGGACTTTTCAGTTTCCCATGCTCTGCCAGCAAGCAGGTGTGCAAGAAGCTGGGAGGGAGCACAGCCGGGGCAGCTGACCTGAACTAGCCAAAGGGGTATTCCATACCATGGAACGTCATGCCCAGTATATAAACAGGGGGGAGTTGGCCGGGAGGTGCGGATCGCGGCTTGGGAACTAACTGGGCATCAGTCAGCGGGTGGTGAGCAATTGCATTGTGCATCACTGGTTTTTTTCCTCCCCCCCCTCTTTTTTTTGTTGTATTCCTTTTCATTACTATTATTATTACATTTCATTATTACTATTGTTAGTATTATATTTTACTTTAGTTATTAAACTGTTCTTATCTCAACCCACGAGTTTTACTTTTTTTTTCCTTTGCTTTCCTCCTCCCCACCCCACTGGGAGGGGGAGGGGGAAACGGCTGCGTGGTGCTGAGTTGCTGGCTGGGGTTAAACCACGACAAGTGGCTTTGGATTTTCACTCAGGAAACAGATGTTTATCCCATGTTGCAAGTAGACAGAGTGAAAGCACACACTTGATTTCTAAGACATTAATTCCAAGACATTAAAGACTAACTCAACTGACAAACTTACTATGTTCTTATCACTTCTACACAACTACCAGTGCTTGAAGAGAAGCACACAAGAGTTACCCTTTGTTATGACTTGCCCAAATTAAAAAAAAAAAAAAAAAAAAAAGGAAAGGAAAGGAAAGGAAAGAAAAGAAAAAAAATTTCAACTTTTAGACCAGGTGAACCTTATGCTCTTAGCAGCTCTTCTCTTTCACAGTGGGGAATTAAGGGAGGGGGAAAGGGAGAAAAATGGGAGGAAGGAAGAAGAAAACCTGTCTCCTGTAATACGTTCATCCAGGTAACATTATAGTTGTGAAGTGCAAGAAGGCTCTACTGTTAAGCACTTCCAGGCCTCTTAAGTTAGAAAAGTATCTCATTTGAGGGAACCCAAAAGTAACAAAATAAGCTCTGTCAACAAGACATCATCTATAAATGCTGGCTCAGTTACAGAAGAGGCCAATAAACCCCGTTCTGAGCTGCTTGAGCTCAGAAGGCAGGAAGAAAACAGAGGGCACCAAAATTCACCGTTCTTATCCCAAAATTCACCGTTCCTATCCAATACTACCAATTTGCAGGTATCCAATAATACCTGATTTGCAGTAAAAACAGTTTTCCAGCAAGGTGACTCCTGGAAGTCACCAAGGTGGTACATGGGCAGCTTGTTCAGAATTACTAGAAGCAGACACTTCAATACCCAGAAGACTCTTCCAATACTGCATTGCAATTTGCCACAGGAAATTTAACAGTTACCATACCCATCCTTCCAAAAGAATCTCCAAAACCACGGTTCAATGCCATGTCACTACGACCAAAATCTCTGTCCATGTTTCCTGCCATTCCACCACGGAACATTTCTGTAGAGAACAAAGCAAAAACACAGAAATATTCTGTTATATACATCTAAGCTGACGTTCACACAACACTTGTTTCACAGCTGCTTGTTTAAATAGAAGTGGGTTTAAAGCACAACTCAGAGGCACCTATTAAATACTTAACTCCCACACCAGTTCCTATGCCTTCATTTATGCCACTGACTGTATTTCCTTTGAACTCATCTATATTACCCATCCCTAAAGGAAGAGCTTTTAATTAATAAATATTAGCAAACTTAGTAAGTGTACGGGAACAGTGTTCACCTACCTCCCATTCGGCTGACTCCAAATCCTCCCATACTAGGCATTCCTTCCATTCCACGAAATCCAGCAAGTCCTGTAAAATAAGGAAGAGTGTTTTCTATACAATATTAAAAAAATACTTAATGCAAAGAACTTCACTGCACGTACCGCCTCCCATTCTATTCATGCCGCCAAATCCTGGACCGTCTATTCCCATACCTTTAAATCAAAAAGACACAACACCATTTAGAAGACAGGTAAGATCCTAATGGATTTAAAAAATGCAGACAGTTAACATCTCAAAAGCACACTACACAAGGCTTGCTTTGTCAAAAGTATGTCATTCTTCCAAACACAGAAATGACAGTTTTAAACTTAAAGCTCTGTAAAACTTAAAAATGAAGAACACAGATTTACCTCCTGGACCCATGCTCCCCATTCCACCACCCATGCTCAATTGTGTTGCACTGATGGGCTGTCCACCTGGTCCAAGTCCCATACCAATGCCACCAAGACCACCTTGAAAACGAAAGTAAGTATCACCAGAAGAAAGATTTTCTTCTGTTATCATAAAGAGACCACAGTAAGCAAAAGGACTACTAAACTGTTCCAAGACTGTATATCAACATATATTAAGTGCAAGGAATAGAAAACAGAGTGTGCACTCACGAGGTAATTGTGAGGTTTTGCTGTCTGCAACACGGAAATCTTCATGAGGAATTGATTTGTCATCCTGATAAAAAACAGGGATGTTATGCTATGATCCTTTCAATGTTTTGGCAGAGACATGTAAGGTAGAAAGAAATGTAAGCAATTTACCATTTTTACATGCATGGGTCTATCAAACAGGAATTGTCCATTGAACATAGCTGAAGAAATGCAAGTCAAGGAATCTAACTACAGAAGACAATGTAACTATTTCAGAAGAATCACTGTAATAAGTTATTTTATTTCTGTACCATTTTTAGGAGTCTTATTGTTCCTTATCTAATCTTTAGAATGCCAATTCAGAGGCCAGAAGAGACTACACAAGCTGTTACGTATATAAAAGTTAATTTCACACGTCACATTCCCACATATTTTAAGCTTGTTCGACATTATCAGGAACACCTTTTTAGACTCTAGCAGTAAACTCAGTCACTATTAAAAAGGTAATCTGCACAGTATTATGCTCTAGTCCCAATATACTAGCTATAAGGCAAATAAGCACCATTTGCAAAACTACGCTATCAGAAGCCATTAAAGACTAAACCATATTTGATCAATTATTTTTCAAAACCAAGGATACATATTGCTTGAACAGCTTCAATTGCTTGTTCAAAGGTAACTGTTCCCATTCCTCGACTCTTGCCATCTTTATCTTCTTTGATGTCTGCACGCTTTACAGTTCCAGCAATGCTGAATACCTCCTTCAGTTTCTTCCAGCCAACTTTGAAGTCAAGCTTACACACAGAAATACATTAGTGATACATTTCAGTGCACATTTCTGTTCTGCCACTACATTTGGAAGAAATTTTCTGCAGTTGTATCTCTTCAGCTTCACAAAATGCTTGATATATGTAAATAGTCAGGATTTTAATATACACACACTGCAACTGAGCACAAAAATGTCAGCTAAAAGCAAGAATTTATACTACGTATACATATTTTACTTTAATTAACACATGAACATTGACAAATGGATGGGTTCTTGTCAAGAGCAGCTGTACTCCCACAAGTCCCCTTGCAGACATAGTAGTCTTTCGTGCAAATAAAGAACTTATGAAGTAAGCACCTCCAACAAATATAACAGTTTAAGTTAATCTAAAGTAACTGGCAAGATAAACTGAAGTGTATATTTAATTAAAAAAAAGAAGAAATGCCATTGTAAATAGATAGCAAAAACATGTATAAAATATTTTTTTGAATCAACAGATGACTGCAATAATTAAAAGTGCACATCAGCCTCGAGAGTTTAACGTATCTTTCATGTCCAAAATCTGAATACATAGCCAGCATTTTTAGTTGAATATACTAATTGTGAACTAACATTTTCAATTTCCTTTTTATATTAAAACTGAACTATGCAGGAATATAAGATGTTTTACAAAGATCGAATATTACAGTTATAAAATACAGTTTTAAACTTACATTAGCAACAAAAATAGTGGACCCAAGCCTGCCTGCCTGCAAGTTACTGATAACCTCAGGAGGAATGTTTGGATTATTGAGAATAGAAGGTGGTAAATTCATTATTCCAGGTGCCACATCAGGTCCATGTCCTCCTGGAAACTGTCCTCCTACACGCTGTAATGCCCTACGAGCATGTTCACCTTCAGGATCCTGAAACACGGGCAAAAATAAAGCCAACTTAATCATCAAGAGGACTGGCAACAAACAAAAAGGTACTATTTGAAATTCTACATAAACCCATCAAAATTATCAACTAATATCCTTGTCCATGTCAGAGGGATCAAGAACTGAATTAGCATGGAGACCTAATTCCCTCACCTCTAGAGGTGGGTCCTTTCAGATGAGGGTTGAGGCATATTGGCAAAGCACTTGTTGAGGAAGCGTGCACTGCCACTTCACATGCTGTACCTAGCCTATGGACAAGTAGAAAAGATTTCAATCTAAAGGACTGTCAGTCTAGCACCTTCTTCCAAGAACTGAATTAATTTAATTAGTGTTTTCATTTATTTATTAATACCATTATTAAAATTGTAACAGGACAAAAAGAACTGCATCAGACACTGCCATATACTACAACACTACAACAGAAATGTTGACATTAATTTCACTTTCCAGTCAGCACAAGTTCTCTACTTCCAGCCCCATTTTTGCACATATGTAGTAGTCTGATACTCTGCTCATTCTGCGTCATATTTTGAAGCATGTAAGCAATGTAAACATAGAATCATTTAGGTTGGAAAAGACCTGATGACACTAAGGTAAGAATATGGAGTTAAAGATAGACTTGTTTTAAAGAAAAACAGTATTAGATTATTTTGACTTTAGGACACACTTTTTGTCAGTTCACTTGGCATAGTATCAAGACCTTCTGCAAGCCAACAGGCACTTTAGCCCATTAAGAAAATGTCATAAGAAAATTAAACTGGAAATTACACAGCTAAGATGCTCTAAACACTGTATTGTCATCTCAGTAGTTATAGTATCCTCACTATTTCAAATTAAAAACAGCAGCAATAACCATACCTCTTTAATATTCAGGGGTCTTCC
This sequence comes from Gymnogyps californianus, assembly GCF_018139145.2. Taxonomy (NCBI): domain Eukaryota; kingdom Metazoa; phylum Chordata; class Aves; order Accipitriformes; family Cathartidae; genus Gymnogyps; species Gymnogyps californianus. The sequence goes on from NC_059481.1 coordinate 12,091,291, forward strand.
ACTAAGATCATATTTGTTCATAGTTTCTAACGCTTTCTTAACAAATTCTTCATCTTTGAATTCAACCACACTTAGAGGGAACAAAACATTTAGAGTATTAAAATAAAGTTTAAAATGTTAAAATTAACAGAATGTTTGGATAGTAGTGTGTTTCTACACACATAGAAAAAGAAACTTACCCACAACCCTACATCCATGATGATTTGTCATATGTAAAGAGAAAAAAAAAAAGTCAGTCAGCACATATGATAGAGCATTTAAGATTCCAGTTAAAGATCCCAGCTCACTGTTAAATAACTATTGAAGTTATTTCCAGCTTCAAAATCCATAATACGTGCTCTTTACTGGTAGCCAAGGTGAATTTCTCCTACTTTCTCAAAATACATACCTTTCAAATGCAAGAGAATATATTATCTTTTATTCTCTTTGAGCCAAACCAGAATTGGAAAAATGCCACACAGATCCATGTAAGGACAACTGGGGAGAGGAGGTGGGGGGAAAAGGGTGGAAAGAAAAAAAAACCCAAAAACATAACCAAAAACCAATCAAGACACTCATTGTGTCATTAAAAGCTGCCCACTGACTGCAGAATTCAAATCTACCTACATCAAGCATACCAGTACGATGAACAAGGAGTCTGCATACCTCTTCAGTATTACTAGCATAATCGAGGAATTACTTTGTAAGAAAATAACCTTATTGACTGCACCAGAATCCTTCTAATAAAGCAAAGAGTTGAGGATTGCTTTAAGTAAAGCAAAGCTGACAACATGTTTTAGTTTTAACAAGCGTTAAAGAAAGTCATTTACAACAATTGATACAACCTCAGTTAATACTCAAACCTGCATTTCTCATGTTCTCACTGCAGGTTCGGAGCTACTATTGGCCAAACTTTTGACTATTTTTAAGAAGACAAAGGAGCTTTAACAATCTTCACTCAGTGCCTCATCACTGGCACTCCGTTGGCTACCAACCATCTCCATCCATTTAGTTTTAAGAAAGCAAATATATTAATCCAGTGTTTAGAGTACCAACCCTGCAAAGCTGTCAAATCAGGCACTTCAAACAGTATATGCTTAGCTGACATTTTATACTCATTGGCCCCAAGAAAAGAATACTACGCTAACAAAATTTAAATAAAATTAGTGGTTTATTGAATGTCCTTTATATGAAACAGATTTGTACCAAAACAAAGATGTTGGCTAAAAGAAGAATTAAGTAAATGCCATTTGTTAACATTTACAGAAGTATTTTGTCCTTTACAGCCAGCTAGTTTGAGTTGCATGAAAGTGTCAGACTACTTCTAACACAAAATCCTCAAGGCTATCTTAATGAAAATCAGTGTAAAAATGAAACTTACTTTCCAATAACTGGTACAGGTATTATACAAAAATAAAACTGCTGAGGAACTTTTAAACCTCTAGCAGATTGTTGCCCACGGCACTTACCCTTGATTTTCCTTCAGCATCCTTAAACAGCTCCACGTATGTAACCTCACCAACTACATAAGACATACAAAGGGAAAATACCAAGAGACAATGCATTTAAACACCAGTATCTTTCTTTACTGTGCCCCTGTGCACAACTCTACAGAGAAGCACCTATTATTCACCAACAATTCAAAACCAGACCAACGTACCTCCTGTCAATGGCTATATAATTTAGCTAATTTTCAGAAATATGCAGCAGCCACATTCTCAAAAGCTAAAAACAAACAACTATATTTAACCTAATTCATACTACAGATCATATTTTGGCCAGTATGATATAGTTGGTGAACAAATTCAGATATACACAGTCCCTTAACCTAACAAATGAAACGTCAACGTTCACTGGAAAGTGTTACATTTATCATCCTACTCACAACACCTGTTTTAAGGTGACTTTCTACCTGAATATCTTCAATCATAAGTTTGCCTTCAATAATAACCAAATTTACACATCAAATATTTCACAGCAAGCCACTCACTTTCTAAAGTAGGAAGTTTCAGTAAATAAACCAATCAAATAGTCACGTCACCTTACAACAGATAACCAGCAGTTACAGAAGGGGGGTTTTGGCATTTTTCACAGCCTAAAAGCCAAGTGTGCTTTGCATTACTTTTGAAGAATCAATTTTTTCAAGGAAAACACAGAACTAACTTTTTACAGAATTCATATATTAGCATTATTTTACCCCAAACTTAAAATAAAATGTTTTGGGGTAGTAAGATCACTCTATCAGAACTGCAACAATAATAACAAGCTTTTAATACAAATCTCCAGACAGTCAGTCATGGCAGTAGTGACAATGCAGACAAAGTTAATTCCACAGCCAGATTCCACCAAAGAAATACAAAACAACTTTTGAAAGACGTCCTTTATTATTCATGTTAACACACTAAATGTGTTGCTTAAATACAATAGCCCTTAAAAAAAAACATCTACAAAGACTACAACTAGACGAAACACAATCTCTTTAACAAGTCATGAGGTCATGCATATACTCTCTACTGTCACACTAGAATGGCAGAAGATTGTAAGCACTTCATTTACCCATCCTACCCTGCAATGCAATTGCCTCAGATGAAAGAGGAGGAAGGGAGATAGATGTACCAAGTAAAGGCCAAAAAACCAAAAAGAAGTCAAATCAAATCTGGGTGGCTCAAAGGACATATACATTGCATTTAAGTTCTACCCCTTTCTATGTGAAGTGTATTATAAGGAATAAGTTACCTTTCTCTCTCATAAGATCTTTAATAGCTTGCCATTTCATGTCATACGGGATGTTGCTAATAAAAACTCTATTACGATTAATAGTCTTCTTCTCTCCAGTGCCTGCATTCTTGTCCTTTGAATACGGGTGGAATCTATTCTTGTTCCCAAGAGAAGGGATTGCCTTTGGTTTTGCAACATACTTCTCTTTCACAGGTGCTTTCTCTTCTTTTGCTGTCTCATCATTATCCCTACATTAAAAAAGAAAAAAACACCAAAGAAAAAAATATTAGTCTTGTGTTGGATCCTTAGGTTATTATACCTCCTAAATACATAGCTGTATACCTCCTATGCTATTAGGACTCCCAAAATGTCAAATGCTGCTTTTCAAATCAGGAAAAATAAATTCATGTTATCAGTCTAATTCCAAAATACGGTGCTTTATCTGGAACAAAAAATAATGTTATAATAGATTTATTCACTACTGTAAGTAAAGAAAGCCCGTCTTGCTACTTCAGTTGCATTCCATTTCCATTATGTCTGTCAAGATTCAGCAAGATGGTACTATGAAACTACTACAAATATCAAAATACAAGGACTCTGCTGAAAAATAAGCTACAGCATCCATGCTTTGGTGCTTCAGTAATTTTCACATCAGACTTGGCTAAGTTACATAATATTCACCACAGAAGTGAGAGTTGAAACAGTCTAACTTATGGAACAGTTTGGTATACTTCATTCAATGTAATAATATATAAAAATCAACTCTAATAGGTTGTAAATCAAACTACATTTTATCTACCACATAAATAATTTTTATTCACAATTTGTGCCAGACTGCTTTTAGACAGAAATTAAAATTCAATTAAGAACACCAAATACTCTTTCACTTTCATTGCTTAACACTACTAGAATTTGAAAACTTGCTAAATGCATAGGAAATAGTTGTATTAAGACATGCTCTCCATCTAAGACTAAGTCACCAGGTATTATCCACTAGAAACAACAACAAAATAGACTTCTGGCCCTCAGTCTTTCAAAAATTTAGCAACAGCAGCTGCTCTCCTTTTAAAATCTTTTTATTTTTAGATAAAGATGCAGGAAAATTTGCTTCCTCTCTTTTAAAGCAGCCCAAATCTCAACTTTGATAAAACTATACACTTTGAACAGAATTAGATGAAATATCCAAAACTCTTTAGCACTTTTGATAGTGTTACTATCACGAGGTGATTTAGCATGCTGACAGAGGATCAAGGTGCCTGAATTGTTACTTTAAAAAAGGTGAAGTGCTCAACTGAAAGAATCCAGTGATAAAGGCACACAAATGTGATCCACTAAACAGATGCTACTTAGAGATATACATCAATGTCTAGTTCAAATCTCACCACAGTTAATGAGAAACTTAAAAAGTACTTTTACACAAACGTTTATTTTAAAAAGCCAGCATTAGCCACTCGAGTTAGAACAATTACAAGGAAATGTCCTACAGGACTGTCAAAAGTGATTGATTGTGAATCCTCCTTCTTAAATTACAGCACTATCTTTACAATTTTTCCCACAATTCAGAAGGCTTAGTTTTTATCTCATTTTGACACTTTGGAAGGTTTCTGGTGTAAAATTAGCCAAAACAGAGATTTCAGTTTTATAACCACAACGTATGGCAAGATCACTGATTTTGATTAACTGAAATGAGTTTTTTCAGCTCTCTGCATAGTTACTAACAAAACAGTGAGTAAGTGGCAGTCTTGCACTCAAGAGCACATGCAAGTAGCCTTTCATGAAGCTAAACGTATTATCTACTCAAGCTTGGGTACTTTTCAGGGAGGAATAAATTCAAATACATCCATATCTCTCCCATGACTTTTTCCCAAATTCAAAGTCAACAACACGTTATCTGGTTCAAGCACCCTTCAGCTTCCCTCTGCGTCATCCCTCCTCCACACCATCCTGTCTGTTGTGGCAATATAATTCTTGTGTGGCTGTGTAATGAAGTGAAATGGAGGGAACAATGCAGGGAACTGGACGGAGCCGGAGGGAGAGGGGAGGGAAAGAGCAGAGTATCAGGTTTTCCAGTTACATCAGTTCCTTCCAATCCAGTCCCATTTGCGAATGCAAAAGTCATGCTCAATGAAACCCCTAGTAAAATCTGAGTTCTTCCTTAAGTTTTAGGATTAGAGCAATGGATTCTCTTTAGCCTTTTAAGCCCTTTCCTGCTTAAAGGATTATGAAACAGCCCCTGGGTGCTCAATGTAGTACACAGGAAGAGCCAGGTCTCCAAATATGGAATCCACATGCTCTACAAGACCTGGCTGTACAAACCAGTAGAGAGCACAGAGGATATGAGTCTGGCATAAACTCTTAAATCTGGGAAACAAGAAGACACTTCACTTAGTCTAGAGATCACAGCCAGTCTCCTGAACATAGAGGATTAATTAAAATAAAAATTCTTTCTTGCAAAACTCATCTGCCAAAACCAACACAAGCCAGTGAACAAGCTGGAGGCAGAGATTCTTTTGTGGATGTAGCTCTTACCCTCCTCCTTAAATATTAAAAAGAATTTCAATCAAATAATACATTCGAAGCAATGTCACATTAGTCACCTATAGACCACAGAAAAGACAGTCTCAGAAATTATGAACTGACATTTTTTGGGGGGAAAAACAATAGTAATTTCTACTCTTTACCTTTTGTATAAACTAATCATTTTACACATTTAATTAATATTTGCCTGTGAAATCACTAGCAGATTTCTAGGGTTGAAAAAGAGATGTCTACATTAATTTCTTAAAAAAAGCACGTCCTCAGTGATTAGAAAGAGCAATTTTTACCTTTTGAAAAATAATGCCTTTGAACTTCCGTAAAGTTTTGGAAACAAAAGACAAGGTTTCCATATACAAAACTAGAAGCCTAAAAAATAAGCACAAGATAAATCAATATGAAAGCCCTAAAATTTTGTCTGATTTTAAACAGACTTCTACTCCTCCGCTCACAAGTGTCCATACAAATAATAAGATCAGCAGAGACAGAAATGCAAGAAGTCCTCAACATGTGATTCTAAAGCACGTAGATCAGTTTAGCTTTGTTGCGCTGAACAGTTCCACTGCCCAATACAATAAACTTAGGGAAGTGTGCAAATTGAGACCAGGATTCCTCTCCAATGTAATGAGTGCTAAGCAAACCTGGTTACTGAAATACTTTAAGTAGTACATTTCACCTGCACACTGACAGCTTAATCCTTTATACATGTGTTTTGGGAAAGACTGGAAACTGTATGTGAAAGAGTAAGATTTGAAACTCTGTTACCAAGAACTTTGCATTATTTTAAAACTTAAAGTTGTGATTTCTACCATGCAGAACAACTGGGGTTTTTCATTTGCTTGTGATTAGTTTTGGAGAGAAAAGCAGAAAATTGCTGACAGAAGGAGGGATACAGAGAAATTAAGTCATTATTTTAATAGTAGCAACCCCAAAAGGCAATAAAATGTTATATGCCTCAAAGGTGCAAAAGGGTCACAATCTTCCTGCGAAAATTCAATCATAATTTGTGTAGTTTGGAAGCTGAGGGCCAGGCTCAGGAAAAAAAAATAAACTGCTGTTTTATGGTAATGTGAAATTTATAACTTCTAAACTACTTGAATTTCACAGGGAGTCAAGTAAAGGCATGAAGTATGCCTTTATTCCTCCAGCTTTATATTGAACTTGATCCCATGTGCATTTTTTAAACACAGCAGTATCAGACCTGGGTTGCTTAGAACATGTCAAAACTTCACAGATCTCAACAGCTTTGATGTACTGCAATAGCAAGTCTACTATAAATGTATTTTCCCTCCAAGATGTGAATGAGATTAGAAGATATATTGAAATTCCAATGATATGAGGCCAAAATCTAGTTCATGTGAAGAATGATGACCCTCGAAGCCTGCCATCAAGAACAACCAAACCCATAAAAGGTTATTCACAGTATTGTTCTAGAGAGCTGATACTTCTGGCTCCCTTACACTATGTTCCTTTTAGACCTGCTATATAAGGTACAGTTTACATATTCCATATATGATATTGTTACTATTTACAAGAAAAGTTTGTGCACATATGTGGGGTTTTTTGTTTGTTTGTTTTTAAAAAGTATATCACTATCGGGCTGTCTTACCATTCTCACGTAAACAAAGATTAGTTCAAAGGCTTTGCAAAACATACCACTACAGTAAGAAGTGGAAACGTAAACAAAACCAGAAACGATCCAGAACACTTCTAGAAACGGCCCCTGTGAGAACTGGCCTGACCAGAGCCCGTTACAGCAGCCCGGAGGCTCACACCAGCGAAGCGGTTAGAGCTCAGCCTCCTGCCCGCCGGTGCGGTTTCACACCGCCAGCACCTGCGGCTCCCCGAGCAGACGCCCAGCCCTCAGCGACTGCGAGTTCACCAAGAAACTTCACCTTCCCCCACACCCAGGCCACGGCCTCCTCCCTGCACCCTGCAGGACCTTACCGCGGCGGGAGATGCCTCCCTCGCTACCCCACCGCCTCGGCCCCGGCCACCTCTCACCGCCCCCCGCCGGCGCACACCGGCGGCTCCACGCTCGGGCCGTACAGCGCCGGAGCGACTCCGTCCCCCGGCGGGGGAGGAGCCCGGCGGGGCGTGGGGGAGGAGGGGGCCGGCCGCCTTCCCCCCGCCGCGGCCTAGGCGGGCCCGCTGCAGGCCCGCGCTTCCCCGGCCGCGCTGCCCCCCCCCCTTCGCCCGCCCCGCCCCGGCCCGGCCCGGCACACACATTTTGACGCCATTAGCGCTGCCCCCGCCGCTCTCGGTTGCTGCCGCTGTCGCTGCCGCCGCCTCCTCATCCTGCGGCGGCTGTTGTTGCTGCTGTTGTGGCGGCAGCTGGCTGGCGGCGGCGGCCTCCTCGGCTCCGCGCTGCGGCGCGGCGGCCGCAGCCTCCGGCTTGTCGTTCTCCGCCATTTCGTGGCCGGGCCGCGGCCCCGCTACCGCTGGGTTTGAAAAGGGCCCGGAGCGCCTCGGCCTCGCCGCGCCGGGCCGGCCCAGTCTCGCGAGAACGGGGCTTGCGGCGGGGGGGAGGGGACACGCCAGGAGGCTTTACGGGTTGCCATGGCGACGCCGGTGGGCTGCTAGGCCCGCCGTCGCCATGGCCGCCCCGCAGCCGGAGTTTCTCCCGCAGGAGCGGCGCAGCGCGGCCGCGTCCCGCGGGATCCGCTGCTCGGGTGCGTGACCCTGCGGCCCCGGCTCCGGGTGGGCAGCCCTCGCCCCAAGCGGTGACTAAGCCTTAAGTGCTGCTGCCCACCGCCCACCGCTGGGCAGCTCTGCCCGAAGCTCCGGCCTGCTCCCGAGTATTTAGTAATTCCCACCCCAGACAGGCTATCTCCGCTACCTGCCATGTGCAAATTCCCCTAATTTGAAACCATCCACCTCTTGCGGTGGCCACTGACCCCCGGCCCAGAATAACTGCAGGCTGAGCCCTCAGACAAGCAGTTGGCGGGGGCACAGGCATCTCACAAAAGCCAGTTTCCTAAAGCTTAAGAATATCTGCAAAGCCGTAGGGTGCTAACAATAAATAAGCTATTGCACATTTTCAGCTCTTCACCTTTATTTTTCTAATAATACCGTCCACCCCAGCAAATGGCTGCTTGACCCTTAATTTAATTGAGGAGCATCCCACCCGTTGTTTGGGGACCATCTGCATTCCAAAGCAAGTCACTGCGGTCACTGCTTTCCCTCTATTTCAGAAAATAGAGTGTAACTTATTATTCAAATTTTATGCTAGGAATACTCAATGAATTGAAGTCATGATCTCTTAAAACAAAATTTGCCTTGCATTTTTCCTACATTTATAGTCTCCTTGTTCCTTCAAAAATCAGTGTAGTCACAAGTAAAGTACTCCTCCTGCCTATAAGATGTTGTATGGTCTTTTTCCAAACATCTCAGTACCTCCATCATTAAGAAGATCCCCACATTCATGAGGAAATGAAGGCTCCTGCATTCTGTGGACCCAAATCAGCCCTTAACCTGTGTTGAGACAGCTCGCAGACCAAATATAGGGACAACCCTTATACCTAGCCTGCTCGGGGGTGCTGGGACACTCTTCTAGTATTGGCTAAAAAGCTACCAGCTTGCACCTAAAGTCTCCTCCAATTGCAGATATCTGATTATTTATACACATATAAAGCTACTGGGCAGGTTAAGCCGCAAGTTCAATTATAGTTACAGCACTGGAAGCTTCTAGATGGACATTTGTTTTATTCATAAATATAAATAACAATTAAATATTAATAGTTGTAATTCTGCTATAAAATTTCAAAATTACATAGGTCCATGCCACACACACACACTACTAAACATTTTGCATTCTCTATCACTCATCCTGGAAGATGTTCATTTACTTATGAGATAGAATCTGAGACATATTCCTCTCAGCTTCCCTTGGCTTCTTCAATCCCAATTTCTATCACTTGGGGGAAAAAATAGGTTTTAAGCAGTATTTTTAAAAGAAAAAAAGGATTTCTATCATTTGGACAAAGTTTAATCATTTCACTAACCACAGCTACCAATATTTCTAAAGGGGTCACCAAATGGTATGTCAACATCTATTATATAAGGAAAACCACTCAGTCCTCTGCAGTGAATTTAGATCAGTGGCTTCTGGTTGCTGACCCACAGGAATCCATGCACTTCTTTTAAGAAAACCATAAATGAAGATTAAGAAAACCATAAAAGAAGGTTAAGAAAAGCTGAGCAGTACAAGAGGCTCCATATCTCTACTGGAGTGTGTTTCTAGCAAGAGACAGTTAAGAATCACTGACCTGGACAAATGTAGGTTCTGGAAGTAAACTCCTTACGAGCTGCTGGGACTCTCTTGTCTGTCTGTCCTCATGACTGTCACACCAGGTGTTGGTAACACCTGAGATTTTGGAGAAAGCTCAAAGATACTACGAAACCCCCTAATAACCTAATAACCTACATCACAGATGAAGGTAGAAAGGCATGTCTAGAGGTCTGATAAGAGGTGTAATTCTGTTCACACATTAACTAGAATTAGATAAATAACTTGGTATTTGCGATAATAATCATCACTGAAATAGTTAATGTTTGCTTGAAATTGCTGTCGTTACATTTTACAGCTCTCACTTCTACAGGATGAAAGGAAGTAATTCGCATGTTCAGGTTCCTAAACCCTGTTACCAGACCTCTGTTCGATTGTGCTTTGCACAGAGCATCTCAAGTGTTGGAATCCTATGCTACCTAACCCAGTATTATGGCACCAAGCAGCTGACGCTGAATTCCTATGCCCATGGGCCCATGGGTGCTAGTAACAGGAAGAATTATCAACTTTCTTACACACAGTTTGCCTACTTGTTCTGAATAATCTACTGGCTATTTCAACTGCTACCTTCTCAAGTTTGTATGCCTTTTTGGCCCAGCATACACACAGTTTTGTACCAGTAAAATTAGTTGTCACTCAATGTGTTTTGTAATAAATACTGATAACTGTACAATCCATACAGTGATACACACCTATAAATGTAGATGTGTTTTGTATTAAGAGTTGCATAGGGACATAGTTTAGCTTAAAGCCTGGAGGAGTACTACTAGCTTTGTCCTGTCCCCCTTGCACCACAACTCCTATTTATAGCATTCTGTTTACCTCAGTTGCCTGTTTCAGGATTTTTATGGGAGTCTTGCATCCTTTTCTAGAAGTCTCACACATAATCACTCAGTATTTCTGTCTTCAGAGAACTATAATAAAAATGGGAGAACAATGCCACAAAGAGCTGTTAGGGAGCTGACAGGGGTGAATTGGGATTAAAAAGAGGGCTTTCTTTGGTCTACAAAACTGTTGAAAAAAGTTTCAGTTTTTCCCTAGGAAGATTTCTGCATATAAAATGATTGAAATAAAAATAAAAAAATCTACCTGGCACAGTAAGTGAAAAAAGGAAAAACAGTATCTTTCTATGCTTGTATTTGTGCTGAGAAAGTCTCCTTTGTCATACACTACTGATCCCTCCTGAGAATATTTTAAAATTATCTTTTGATACACAGGCTTCCAACATCTCTTCCACCTCTGTTCATGTCCTTACAGGAGACAGACGTGGTCTCTGAGGAATGTTCCTGTTACAAGGGGAGCCCTCATTTAGTACAAAACTGTTAAAAGTGTTCTTGATCTCCTGTCCTAACAAATTCCTCTCGTCGTCCCCTAATGTAAATAGTGTTTCTCAGTTATGGGTAGAGTGTATGGCATTATGGCATATATTTTTGGCAAGCAGAGAGCTGACAGCACTAATTTACACAGGGAGTTGAGGATAATGGCTTATTATTAGTGTTCTTACATATATATATAAATATAAACAACTGTAAAGGAACTACTCTTGGAAGTCTCTTGTACAAGTAGTAGTTATGGAGCTAAAATAATTACATGTGTTCTAAGTATCAGCATTCTTTTCAATACAGTAACTCCCCAGTAAATTCAAGTCTCAAGTCCTCACTGACAAACAAGTCATTGCTCTCAACTTGCTGATGACCAAATATGTATCACCATCCTTTTAGAAAGGATCATTTTAATTGGTCTTTGGTTTATCTCAATATTGTTTTTAATTTTGTTTCCAATTAAGTCATGATAAAAAGCAGTTCATCAACACTTTCACCAGGTGGGACTTGTGAAAAAGTTCTATCTTCCTGAAAGTCAGTTTGTATGGAACTTCAGCAAATGGGACTTCTGAGCCTCATACGTTTTAAATCCATTGACTTCTTTTTGTAAATTACTGTTTTCAGTCAGACATTTTTCTCACCTATATGATGCCTGCATAGTGAATGTGTTGCACATATTTTTTCATGTTTTGTTTGCTATGGCACCTACACGTGCTTAGCATTTTCTAGACCCTGTCCCTTCTCCAGAAAGCACTGAGTACAGCTGGAGAAGGGTTGCTTTAACAACAGATTTGGTTTGTAAATCATTTGACTTTTGCAGCTCATTTAAAGATTCTTTTGCACAGCCACAAGTATTTCCAAACCAGTCTGCATTGCCTAAGGCTGCACCCAAGCTACACTGCTTTACTTTGTGCCAAAAAAAATTAACCCTACTCTGCAACTGACACCCTCTTTTGCATAGCTATAATGGACCTGAAGTAAAGCAAATACTATCTTCCCCAAACGCTCTCTTTCCAATTAAACATTATCTTTCCAGTCTGAGAAACGTCTTGTTGTTTTTTTAACTTTGGAAAACAAAACATTTTACACTTCAAAAGGGCAAACTATCAAATGCAACAGCCTGTCTGCTGGCAGGCATCTTCCAGACTCACTGCAGCAGAGCACAGCCATTTCGCAGCTAAAGCCCACCTAGAGCACAGACCTTCACACCTGCAGCTGCGGTGCTGATTGCTTCTTCCATCGCTCCCATGTCCTTTCGACACCTTTCCAGTTTGCCTTCTCTGTCTTTCTTGTTCTCCCTTCCCCATCCCGAATAAGTCTTCAACAGCACTAACTGGCTCAGACCCCCCCCCCCAGATAAAAGATTGTACAGATGCCTGCTACAGCAACAAAACTGTGTGTTGAAGCTTCTGTTCTGCGTGTTGTATATTTATAACCAGAAAAACTGTGCAGCATCCTATACCCACAATGTGGGATCAGTCACACAGGAGACCTGCTCTACTTGGTCTGCAGGGATCTAACCTCTCTTTCCCCCACTGAAGGCTTAAATCTCCCTAATTCTCATCAAATTTTTTTTTCCCAGTGTTATGCAACCCTTGACCACAGCTTAAGAGCCTAAAACTTAATCACGTATTTTTTACCCCTAAAAGGCTGCATAACACCAGACTTTTGGTAGCACTTTTACTGGTCCTATATTGAAACAATTCACATTACACTCTCTTCCCCCAAATCATTACTCTAGCTGCTGAAGTTACCAAAGAAAAAAATCTGAGCAACCTGCTTGCATTTTGGTCCTTCCTTCCACAACACGTGGTCTCTAATGACAGGCTGAGTCCCCCTAACATACCCACCACCCTCCCCCTTTCACAGGGAGGCAGTAAACACCTACCTCCTGCAGGTCTAAAGACAACCCATCCCACCTAAGGCCTTAGAAGCCCTTTGCAGTCTCCCTGTTAGCCAAGGGCTTGCCCCAGCCCCAAGGTGGAGCAGCTGGGGACACATCTGGGGACATTTGCCCTCCTCATGGACGAACTTTCCTGTCCCACTCACACCAGGTGGCACTGTTGGTTTTCACTGTATGCATGCACTCTTCCACCTTCCCCAACACTAACACTGATGTGTGCTGGACTTAAAAGCCGTGATTTTCAACCTTCTTCAGTTTCTGAATCCCTAAGCTTTTCCTATTTGAAGAGTGGGCCTATTCAGATATTTAACATGGGGAGACTGCTTTGTAGAACTTGTTTTTCTGCCTCATTCCTGGCAGTCACCAGAGGAGTACCCTATGGACTCCCAGGACTGTAGACCACACATTTAAGCCACTAGTGAAGTCAGTACCTAGTAAAAGCATGGCCTTTGGACAAGCACAAAGAGAGATTCAGATCTTTTAAAGACTACAGAAAAAAACATGGTAGAACAGAGGTGTTTATCCTTTTTAAAATGTTAAATACCCTGAATTAAATTACATAAAATAATTCCCACTTGCAACTCTGATCAATACATTAATATACAATCCTCCTTCTTTCACTGTGCCCCTCTATTACTGCTTTTATCTCCCCCATACACTATTGCCTTCTGATGATGTACGTTCTCATAAACTTGCTTAGACTTCCTTGAATTTGCTTAGGAGGGGAGTTTCAACTTGATCTGTTTCTTCTGTTCACAGTATTCTTCACTGACTCTACCCTCATCAGCCTACTTTAAATTTCTAGCAACTGAAGGGAAAGTTTGTTTGCTTGTGAAGGAACACTCAAAGAGCTGTTTAAAGCTAAACTGAAAAGCAAGTTACAATGGAGTTAGTTATCCCTCACAATAGTTACATTTTCTTGACACACCACTCAAATGATCCTTAAACATCAAAAATTATTAACCAGCTAATAGCTCCAAGAGTTCCCTATTACCTTTCATTCATTGACACCCACTTCGCTTTAAGTGTCTTGCCCAATCTTAAATTAGGCCAGTTGAATTTGCAAGGTCAACGTACCAAATTACGAGATGATTATAAAATCTCTATTTCTGTTCAAGGGCTCTCCTTTGAGGACATACAATGCTCCCTAAAATAAGGACTGAATCAACGGCAAATATGATTTAAGTCAGGTGGAAGTAATAGTTATTGTTCTGTTGAATACAAAGAAGATGGAGCCTCATAACGAAATGGAAAGCGAAGAGCAGTGAACAGTCCATTTGTCCATGTATCCAGAACGGTCGCACATACACTGCTATCCCATTTGCCTTACAAAAAAAATCACTGTTCCTGTGCAAGAGCAAAACTAGTGACTTTCAAGTGAAAAAGAAATGAAACACAGGAAAAGATTAAGTCATTCCATCACTTTTCCATTTTAAAATATAACATCTCGAACAGAAACAGTGTTACTTGTCTGCTGGCAACTGGTACCTGAAGGACACTCATTCCCTGTTGCTGGCTACCAGTTTCTTTTCCATGAAAAGTGGATCTCCAAGACATAAAAACAAAAGTAAAGTCTTTAAAATAGAACATGAGTGTCAGATTCCTAGAAATAATCACATGATTTCAGCAACCTCTGTCACACCATAGTACAAGAGAGGCAATTATTTCACGGTTAAAAAAAAAAACTCTTAACATTCACTCCTACAAGAATAATGAGAGGAAAGGATATCATATCTATAGGGAGGAAGATCCCACAAGTAAACCTTTTCCAGGAAAAATGGTAGTGAAAGACTCAGCATCCATGACCAAAATCTGACAGAAGAGGCAAGACACACCCACTCAGAGGTTATGTACTTCTCCTGTCAATATTGCCCCTCATTCCCAGCCAGAGCAGACACAGTGGTCCTGGCTGCTCCCAAGACCTACTTACAGTAAGGTTCTCCAAGTATAGCAATGCTCAACAATTATCGGAAAAGTCTGGATTTATGTCACTCTCCCAAGACAGTTGTGCTAGGTTGAAGGGGCACCATGAAATTCTGAGCCCTTGTGTGTTTGCTAATCCCAAAATCCCAAACCATAGCTGTTTCCCTCTAGCAAGAGACCTTCATGGGGCCCCAAGTAAATCAGTGACAGGGCTAAAAAAGAAAACTAGAGCTTCTTAGGAACAGAAGAGGCTCCTTATATACATATTCTGAAAGCACAATCTTATCCTATTTAAAACAATCTATTTATAAAGTCTTCATGGATCTTTAAATGAGAGGCACTTCAAAAATTAGCTTGACTTACAATTTCAGCAACAGACATTGTTTACCACGTGACTGATGCTGCAACATTAGAAGATCAAACTAATAACCATTAGCGAGCACATAGTTAACCATCAGTTTAACCATTCATTCTACTAGTAGGAGAAAGCATTTTTTTTTGAGACTACCCAGTGCTTAGAAGCCCATTGCAGACCCAGCAGAAGAATCAGACATTAAAATGGCAGGCAATGCAAAACCCTTTTCCCAGCTCGTGTTAGGAAGACAAAGGTTTAACCTATCCTAGTATTACTGCATGTAGCAAGAAACGTGGAGTTTTAAAATTATTTTCTACAGAACAAATTCTGCTAGTAGCTCTACAATAGCCTCAAAAATCTCATGATGCATGGCACTATAATACAGTCCTGTTCCACTGACCCACGTGCATCCCTGCAGGGGTGTATTCACCAGGGTGGCATACAAATATGGAATCACTATCATTTAAAACAGATTTGCTGTTTATTAAGCAATATACAGATCCAGCTTTGGGGAAAGAAATGCTCTTTCCTTATCCACCTTAAACACCTGCTGTTGTGGCAAATGGAAGCCTCTCTAATATACAACCAGCATCAGCTAAACATAGCTAATGAAAGGATGTAAAGTGAGGTCTAGGCTTCCCCACCAACAGCGGCTCCCAGCTATATATCGCCACATGTTCTATGCTTTAATCGTTATTACTATTAAAGCTACTGGGAGGACGCAAGGCCACGCTGCAGGTGCAGCCTAAGAGGCTTTTAGCTCACCACGCAAAGCAGCTCAGCATCAGAGTGTAAAACCCTGCTCGCTGATTGCACGGTGGCTGTTTCACGGCGAGCAGAACGGCCTCGCTGCACCTAGCACGGCTCTACAGGTCCTTCTCCGCACCGGCGGCGGGGCTGCGCTGCTCGGCAACGGCGGCCCGCTGCCGGCCGGTACCGGGGCTCACGGCTCCGGGAGGGCGGCAGCCCCCCTCCTGCGGGTACGCAGCCCGGTCCTCCATCACTGCAGGGACCACCCAGCCTTTCAGGCCTCGTTACCCGGCCCGGGCGGTGGGGGAGCAGAGAGGAAGAGGGCCGCTCCCGCACCGCTCCGCAGCGGCCCGGGGCCGGGCCCTTACCGATGCGCCGCACGTAGTGTTTTGCAGGAAGTTTCCACGCTCCTCAGTTTAATCCTTGCAAAGGGGGGTTGGAGAGGAGCGCGGCTCAATAGCAATGCAAGGGGGCGGGCGGGGAGGAGGCGGAGGCGGTAGCAGCAGCGGCCGTGGCCGTGTTTAATTTTTTAATTAGGGCGGTTTGAGCATCTCCCGGCGGGGTCGCATCGCCGGGCAGCGAAGGGAGCCTGGGCGAGCCTCCCCCGCCGCCCGGGACCACCGCCCATTCCCCGGGGCCGGAGCCGTGCGAGCCGTCGGGGCTCCAGCCTGGGCTTTCGACAGCTGGCGAACCGGGCCCGGAGCCGCGGAAAGCTCCGCGCTCCGCCACCATGGGCAGCGCGGGCGCGGAGGAGAAGGGTTCGTAGCGCGGGAGAGGCGGCGGGCCGGAGCGGGCGGGGAGGCGCGGCGGGGCTGACCTTGCGGCACCGCCCGGCCCGGCCCGCACCTCCTTGCGGGCGAGAGGCACCCCGGGGCGGGGGGCGGTTGGCCGGCCGGCCGGCCGAGGGCCAGGGGGAGGTTAAGCGCGTAAATCTGCCCTCCCAGGGAAGCGGGGCCGATGCACGTGAAGGCTGTGCGTGCAATCCTACAGCAACAATTGCTTTGCAGGTGCTCGGTCTCTCGCAGCCTCCATCCCTGGGGGAGCAGGCAACGCTTTTCCACGTTCACAAGTTAAGGATGATGCTAGTGAACGTTTTATTTTCCTGCCTCTCTATATTATCCAAATCTAGACCACATATATGAATTCACAGCACAGGAGCTCTTGTCCAATGGAGACTCCAGGCTTGTGTATTTACTAAGGATAAAATCTCAGTTTTGCAATTCATTGCTTGTCTGACGGCTGGAAGTGTCACTGCCCAGCTGCTGCTTCTTTGCAGGGGAATGCCGTTTATGTGAAGAAGTGTTGCCTGCACCCTGACTTACTGTGCTGCAAAAGCACTGACTTTTTTTGTGGCGCTTTGCTCTCCTTGCAGAATGGTTAGCCATGCCTTCATTTGCTAGGCATCCATGCCCTGGCCTTCCTACCTTACACCTCCCTGTATGTTGTCTTAGAAACCTTACCCTGAAGAGACAGTCTTCTCCCTAGCAATTTAGAGAATACAGGCGTGCAATGTGCACATGAGCATGACAGGTTGGCTGTGTGGTCACAGAGCTGGTTTTGCAGCATTTCTGGCCGTATGTTGTTAATTCAGATAGCTCAGACCCTTTGGAGAATTCCAAATTAATGCTGATTTCTATTTCATTAGGTCTTCTCCATTGCTAATCCTTTCACCCTACCACCTCCTATGCCCGATTCCTGTAATAGCATTCCTGGAATACAGTTCAGTTTCCTTGACCAGACAGTTAAGTGCAAATGAGATGCTTCTGAAACTCCCAGAGGATGCCTCATTATGTCCCTAACCACACCAACACCTTTTCAAGTCAGGTTTGCTGTCACTCAAACACAAGCCCGGGACTGAAGCTATTTGAAGTACCTTCAGAATGACCAGATCCATGAACCAGCAGCTGGACTGCAGAAATCCAAGGCAAGAACAGATGGCAACTGATTTAGTGCATTTTGTTACACACTATCATTTATGAAGTCAGTTTTCAGGCACCTGAGGCTTAATCATGCCAAGAGGATGAATGCTCCCAGCTTGAGCAGATGTTAAAGGTACTCATTTCCAGTACTGAGCCATTACAAAAAAAACCTATAAGGGGTTCTATGAGGGAAGGACTGAAACCCAAAATACAAGGAAGATTACTGAGGAAGTCTTTAACACTTACAGGCTACTTTCTTAATCTTCTCAGTATCTCTGAAAACATGAGGGTGAAGGCTAGGTCTGAAAAAAGTGACACCCAATCCACCAAAGAGCTGGGGCTGGGATCTTCAATCCACACCAAACATTGGCAGAGTTGGGCTGGTGATGCTGCTAGAATAAGAATTTCAACATCTTTCTTCCAGCTGCCTCACAATACTTAGTGCCCATGGTGTTCCCCTTCACTCTCCATAGGTGCAGCCAGCATCCCCAGCTCATACCTCCGTTCTCCTTACCTCAGTGGTCTATGTGCTAAGCTATTTTCCTCATTCCTATTTTCTCTAGGACTCCGATTGTTTCTTTTGGCCTCACAAGGGCCTCCAATGGCCTTTTATTTCACAGCAAGATGTTAAGGAGCCTTTCTTTATGCCAGTGTTTTTATAGGGCAATGAATCAAAGGATGAGTAGAGTCCTGACCTATAAAAAAAGTCAAGAGAGATCAGTCTGAGGCCAGCCCCTACAAAATGACTCTGCAGATTCTAACTGATATAATGCCTGTCCCCATCATACTGCCCTAAAGGTTATCTTCAAGGATTTCTGGATCCAGGCCATGTTAGTTAGTATTCACAGTCTTCTGACTCACGACTTGACGCATACACTGCAGCAAATGAAAGGATATCTGACTAACTGGGAGAGGACATCTAACCTGTATGCAGCACTAAAATGTGAAAGCAATAAAAAGGCGCTCAAGGTCAGTCTTGGTACCACAGTTTTGGTGATACATAATTAGAGCAAATCGTTCTGTGAACTTTAAGGCTTCAATTACAATTTCTGAAATTCAGAACAACAAAGAGAACACCACAAAGCTGCATATTAGAGTTTCCCAGAACCAATTCCCCCCAAGCAAAATGCCCACTGTTTTCTCATGCAGCTGTTTCAGCCAAACTCTTGCCAAATAAGACTAAGATGTCCATTTCTTACCACTCCATGTGTCAGCACCAGTCAAGCTTTGCACAGAGATCTGTCACATAACATCTCCTGAGAAGCACATAATGTACAAACAAATCCCACTAATTCCAGTCTGTAACCTGCAAAATTAGTAAGACTGGAAGTCATATTCTTGGAATATGACTCTCTGTGGTGAAGAAATGTCACCTCAAACACATACATATTTCTCTGGACTCAGCTCAAATGCAGGGTTCTCCATGGCCAGCCTGTCCCTAAGATTTCTCTCCATGTCTTTCAAGATAGCAATCAGGGTTTTTGGGTCTGGCTTTCCCAGGTAGTGTCTACATATCATTTTCCCGTATAAGCCTTTAATTTAATTTTTATAACCCAGTGTTCTAGGACTTTTGGAAGGTAATTTTTTTACTTGACTGGCTCTTGTTCAAATCAACTGATTTGTGACAGAAATTTGTGATATTGAACTTTCTGTGATTTTTTTTCCTACAGAAGGTCAAACTTAATAGAAAAATTGGAAGTATGCCCAATGAAAATCTATACTGCAGGTGGGCTTTATCTATGATATATTTTCAGAAAATAAATATTGATTGTTGTTGACATTACTTCTAATTCCCATAGGCTCTGGATCTTTTTTCCAACTTAACAGGAATTAAAACAGCATGACTCAAAGCACAGAATATAATTCAAAACAAGGAAGGATCTCATACACAGCTCTACAGAATAAACAGAATGTTGGTTGTTATGCTCTGGCAAATGTGTAAAGACTGTAATAGGAAACCATATTATTTAATACCTACTATATTGAGGGTTATTGCAAAAAGAAAAAGACTTGTGCTTTGCCCTTTTAATCCTTGTTTTAAAATTTTCATTCTTTAGGATAATATTAAAAAATCCCACAAATTCTGAAGTGAGAAGAGACACCAAACAAGATAAAAGTTCTGTCCATTTCTGTCTTCTCAGGAATACCAAATCTTATTTTTACTTTTTCTGTTGTTATAGTCAGTCTGTAGGCTGACTCAGGATATGGCTAATTTCAGCCATGACTGCAGTACAGAGTAGAGATACTGGAGCTCCCTTTAAACTGGCTAGCAGTGCAGGTACCTGAAGCAGTGTAGCCATGGCAGCACAGAGCTCTGAGTGGCCTAATTACTCTGCCAAGAAATAAATGGATACTGGGAATTCCCTGGGGGGAAAGACGGTTGAATTGTTAACAAAAAGTTTTCCCCTGAGGCGTGTTAGTTAAATAGGTGTTAACAAGAGCCAAAAAAACTCAAGCTCCAACCTTAGAATAAAAATGCCTTTGTCCTTTGGCACTGCTGATGTCCCAGTCCTTCCAATTCTCCTGCTGTCTATAGAGACAAAAGAAAGATGTGATTTCAATATCTGATGGAAAACCTAAAATAAAGCAAAGCTTTACTCCCAACTAAAATCTATACATAAGATCTCCTTAAAAAGACAAAAATAAAAGTCTCTCCTGGCTGGAAACACACAGAGCTCTCCTGGTGGCAATGGTGGGGTGGAGATGCTCAGGCATTCTGCCTCCATAGGACACTCATCAGGGTCAGTCCCCTGAGTTCCATGAGGAGCATGTTCAGACCTGGTGTTTAGTATGCCTGTAAAAATGGCAGGATATGTATGTAGTTAATGGGGAAGACCAAGGGAAGAAACAAATGAGAGCAAGATTTAGGGGAAAGGAATTTACTTCTGTTATCTCTTCTCCCACCAATCTTTCCTCATATGCAAGAGTGGACATGCATAGAGGAAGGTGAAAGGGCAATTTTACCAGTATGTTCACTTTCTTACAAGCCTAAAATGCACACAGCATTTTTCTGAAAATGGAGCCCAAGACTTCACTAAAATTGCACACACGATGTTTTATTTTACAAGTTGGATCTATTTATTTAGATTCATAAGCTAAATTACATAAGCAAAATCCACATTATTTGGCTGAAACTCCCTTTGAGGTCAATGTGAGTTTAACTGCTTCAAGGACTGAAGTGTAAAGTCATTTCAGAAAACATACTGGTTTCTCCAGGTGGAGACCTTGGTGAGTATTGCCCAATCAGAATCTGTAGGCTTGTGCCCAGTCTGACAAAACGCTGTTTGCAACAGCCATGTGCTGAAATCGCTCTGTTTTGAGGAGACAGCCAGAAAATTGTGAGTTTGCTGTCTCATAACAGAGGCCAGTAAGTGGATGGTGTGTAGAGGCTAAAAGTTGCAATTTTATCACATTAATTTAAATGTGAAAAAACAACAGGACACTACTAAAATCCAAGCTGGTTTTCATTTCCAAATGTTTATAGGCTATAATTCAGATATACACACTCCATTTAGAGCTAGCCAAACTGATTCTACTTTTCTATGCAGGCAAAGAAGCAATAGAGGTGAAAATCCCACGGAGTCACCAGGATGTGATGCCCAACGATGAGCAGTAATTACTGCAGCAACACTTCAGCCAGCATGAGTGTCAACGAAATGTCTGCCTTCCCTCTGACTTTAGAGCAAAAAACTGGCTTTGCCTTTGTGGGGATTTTGTGTGTTTTCTTGGGACTTCTAATTATCAGATGCTTCAAAATCTTGCTAGACCCCTACAGCAGTATGCCTTCTTCTACGTGGGAAGATGAAGTTGAGGGGTTGGATAAAGGAACATTTGAATATGCTCTTGCATGAAACCTCACAGAATACCCTGCCTTAAATTTGATGTTGATTTCATTTTGGAAACCAACTGTTGTTACATTTGTTATACATACCTGCATTCTAGAGATATGTTGGTGGCTTCCATTTTGTTAAATAAATATTTGTTGCAAACTCAAAAGGCACTTCATGTTGCTTTTATTTGAGGAACAGTGGAATGGTAGATAAGAAAAGGTTAACAGCAAAGAAATACTACAATAAACAATTCACTAGAAAGTTATCATGGCCAAAAAGTATTTGAAGAATCAGACGATATCTGCCTCTTGAGAGGAGGATCTCATTTTTACTGTGTCTCATGATAGGCTGGAGAGAAAGGTGAAGGACAAAAGACAGGCTCATGAATGGTGAATGCTTAAGTGGTAACTCCCTCCCCTCCTCACCTGACACAATTTTCTGAAGCTCAGAGACTGTGCTTGTATACTGAGAATACAAAAGTGGAGGACAACAAATGGTTGTGGCTCAGAGGAGGTGCCTGCAAGAGGTGTGTGTCCATGTTGCTGAGATGAGAGGAACAAGGGTTGGTCCACGCACTACCAATAATAACTAACAGGAAGGCTAAAGATCACATCAATTGCTAACTCACCTTTCACCTTCCAAGAAGAGCAGGTGCTGTACTACTGACTGTTTATAAGGAAAGTCTACGTTGCTTCTCCTGTGCGAAACTTGATGTGGTCCTCTGCAAACAGTGCGTAGCTCATATAAGAGTATTTTTTTGACAGGTCTCCCTTCTCCTACTCTACAGCAACAGAAAGTCAAACAGAATTAGTGGAAGGGAAACAAACATTAAGGAAATTTTTGATTCTACAAACATTCAGCAATACAAAACATATTACCTGCTCAGAACTCCAGTCTGAACCAACACCACCACAGTCCCAGTCCACCAGTGTCTCTCATATCGTTAAAAATTTTAGGTGAAAGAGAAAAAGTGAATGTTAAGTAACCAATCTTACAGTCTAGCTGAATTGGTCAAGGCATGCCAATTTTTTACTCCACTTGGTTACAGAAGATGATTCAGTTTAAACTTAAGCTGTCTGGTTAACAGCTGCCAGCAGCAATTACACCAGCTTGGCAAAGCCAAAGCAGAGACAGTCATGCTGCATACCCATTTGTACCCAGCCCCTGAAAGGGACAGGGGTCCCGAGCTGACTGGAGTTCTCTGTACACTCCAGACCCTCTCCACAGCTGGTTCTTCTGTTTGTGCTCCTACGACTGTGCACAGTGTATGATCTGGACTGTCAAACTGAAGAATTGGTCATAGGAGATCCTATCAAGGCAGAAGAACTAACAGTGAAAGCAGAGACTCAAATCTGGGTATTCAAGGTCACCCTCATATACACAGCTGTTTAGCAAGTGTGACAGTACTTGACAGAAATTCAATTCAGTTTTTAAGAAGGTTGGTATTAGAATTTTAACCACTGTCACTTTTGCTAAACAGCTCTGCAACAAGGAGCAAAGACAAGGAGATCAGTTACAGCAGTTGGTTTCTTTTGCATGTATTCTGAAAAATACATATTGTCCCTTTTGCCCTATATACTAGGCAGAGGCAGCCAGTGGAACAGCAGACCTCAAGTGCCACTTGGAACATGAAGTACTTGATTGTACAGGGAAGGACATGAATCTCCTGTCTGAAGAATATAAGAGAGGAACAGCCAACGCTAATCTACACTGGTCCACTTGAATTACAAAACATAAACAATGTTGTGAATGTAAGAGCTTTTAAACTGTTTCAGATTCTGCATAAGAAAAAATGCCAGACCCTCAGAGATGCAGTATATTGCATTTATCCTAGTTAATTTAACCACAAAATCAAAGGTAGATATCAGTACGCTGATTCATGTGATCTGTTATTGCTGGATAGGATCATCCACTGCAGAGACCTGACACTGCCATTCTTTTTACATACACCTAATCAGCACAGCTGAGCTCTGTGCTGTCAGGTTAGAGTGCTGAAGGTACTTAAGTTATCTGGGTTAAATATAGTTCAGTTATCTCTAAACTACACAGCAAACACAGCAAACATACCCAAAAAACCCCAATACCATCTTACTACTATTGTTCTTGACCCAATCTATTGCTGGAAGCAATTACCAAATTCCCTTATGATTACAAAGCTTCATTATTTCCTGCCCGCCCTTCTCTGCAGCCCCAAAGACAAGGGAGTCATCCTTCCCAGAAAGAATACACAGAACATAATTTTTCGAAGATTTTCCTTAAATATACAGAGTAAAACTTTGAATGGGGTTAGGAGCAAATGGTTCAAAAACGCACGTAGGACAAGGGGACCCACCAATGACTGATCTCGCTGACTTCACTGGAATCTCTTCTGCATAAAATGCGCTGAGCAGAAGCCTGAACTTGTTATCTCTGTTACTATATATGCAGAACTGAAAAATAGAGAGATCATGATCTGTGCACAGAATCAGGCATAGCTGGGAGGGAAATGAAGATAACAAAAGTATTTTCAGGCCCCCCTAGAAATTTTGCAATACCATAAACCCAGTAATTGTCATGGATAGGTACATTTGCTGGTTAATAGTTAACAAGCTAGAATGCCTCTCTAAATCACCATCTAGAAATGTTTTGAAAGAGAGGGATTGGATGGTCTATTCAGTATATTAAGCAGGAGAAAAATCTGGCCAATAAGGCAGAGCCTGTAATGCCTCAAAGAGAGGGACACACTATATGCATGAATAAAAGAGGCAGATTGTCCTTCCCTAAGAACACAGGATTGAACGGTAAGTTAAATTATCCTGAATAAGGTAAACTTGATTATCTATGCATAATGCTAGAATACTAAACATAAAATTAATGGCAAATAACAGTTGAGACACCTCTGGAAATACACTGTGAAAATCAAAGTATTATTTTCAAGAACAGCAGAAAGGTAAGAGACTTTTCTTTTCCTAGCAAAATAGTAATATTATGGAAATAAGACAGTGAAATTACAGAATCATTTTATTTGGTAGCAAAAGTCTGATTGTCATCAAAGAATCAGGATTTCATTCAGTCATGGAGATAGAAACGAACCTAGTTTCACTGACCTTAATGACAAAAGATTTGTTTTTGCTCCTTCATGCCTGAAGATGAAACACTTCCTTACAACTTTAAAAGGCTGAAGGAAGCAGAATACTATCTATGATCAGAAATGTGTAGTAGTAATAATATTGATCATCCAAACCCAGTAGAAGTAAAATAAACTAAATAAATGTAACATGTTGCTGTGAGGCTTACAAAACATTAAGCAGGAAAACCAACATAAATGTGAGAGGGTTATAAAGTGGTATCATAGCAGAGAAGTGACAGCAGAATATTATCTATAGCTGATGGAAGAAGTGAGAAAATATGCTTTAGCTATATCTTATACTGAAGATGGAGGACATTTGATTATCAGCTCTTCAAACTATAATTTTGATGTGATTTTAGAGAAAATGTATATTGCTGAGGTATAAATATTGATGCAGTATTTTATCTTTCAGTGTCAAAGGGCCAAATGCATTTCACAAAATCACTGAGAAATTTAAATTGGAAAAAATCTCTGGAGGTCATCCAGTTAAACCTCTTGTGAAAACACAGAACTTCAAAAAATGCCTCTAATGGGCTTATTTACCCAGATTTTCAGTTCATATATTCCTTTATATAGATATATTTTGTTTCTAAAACTTTCTGCTTTTACATACACTTGCAGAGTTTCAATGTCTAAGCATGCTCTGTTTTAGTCAGTTTGAACAGACCTGGACTCCTACTGAATTATACAGGTCTATACAATCACACTCCCTTATCTCCTTACAAGTATGTTTCAAGACAAGGATTGCCATTGTTTCAATAGCTCATTTCAGGGCCATCTAGGCCGTCCTGTAAGTTGCTGCGGAGGTACTTAACCCACTAAAGGCCTTAAATATAAGTACCCCTTTTGCTCTTGGGGTTTTTGTTTGCTTGTTTGTTTTTTTGACGGGGTCTATGTGGGAAAGTGGAGGTGGGAAGCAGATTGTACAGCTATCGTATGTTCACCTCTCTATGGGCTGCCACTCAGAGGGAACTACACAGGCTAGAGGAACGGGCCAACAGGAATCTCATGACATTCAACGAGGACAAATGCAAATCCTGTACCTCGGACAGACTAAAACCCTGCACCATACAGGCTGGGGCCTCACTGGCAGGGAGCAACTCTCCTGCAAGGGACGTGGTGAGCAGCAGGCTACAGAGGAGTCAGCACCATGCCCTGGGAACAATGAAGGTGAACAGTGTCCTGGGCTGTGTTAACAGGACCATAGCCAGTAGACCAAGCAAAGTGATCATTCCCCTCTATTCAGCACTCATCAGACTGCACCTGGAACCCAGCTTCTAAGTTTGTCTACCTGTCCCCCCCACACCTGCCCACGTAAGAAAGATGTTGATAAACTTGTGTGTGTCTGATGGAGGGCCACCAAGATGGTCAGGGGTAGGAGCATTTGCCCTATAAGGAATTGGGGCTTGTTTAAGCAGCAGAAGAAAAGGCATTAGGGGAACCTAAGCAGCCCCCTCAATACTTACGAGGAGGTTACTGACAAGGCAGAGCCACGCTCTTTACCGAGGTGCACAGCAGGAGAGTGATTGCTGATGGTCAGAGCGACACACGGAAGGTTCCAACTGGATATACAGGAAAAAAAAAAACACTTTGAGGACAATTAAGTATTAGAATAGGCTGACAAGGCAGGTTGTGGAATCTGTCCTTGGAGGATGTCAAGACTTGAGTTGTAAAAGCCCTAAGTAACCTGATTTACATTCAATGTTCCCTCTGCTTTGAGTGGGAGGTTGGACTAGATAAGCTCCCAAGGTCCCTTCCAACCTGCGTGATTCTATGACTTGCTACAATGTCTTTCAAATCATCTTAAAGGGTGTTTTGAGTGTACAAATGTAAAATTGAGTGTAAAATTCTATGAACCTTCCAATGCCTAGGACTATTGTTAATATTTCTCAATAATTACTACTTTACCACAGTCATTTATTTCCTCCATTATAATTTAGGAAACCCAATGCTATTTTTGCATCTGTTTCAGTTGTCTGTTTATTCCTTCATATTACATTAATTTTATTTACATAAAAAATGAACAATTTGCTGTATCTTAATTGCCTGCTCATAAATTGTCACCATCCTGGAACCACTGAAAACTTAAAGCCTAGCTTTTATAGTTAATTTAAAAAAGTGTATTTGATTGAAGCTTTTCATGCAAATTTAATTCTAGACTATGAGAAAAATATACATGGTATCACAATACATAAGTGGAACATAAACAGTAAATGGACTTCATGGAATCTTGTGTCATATCCCTTGTATTGCCTACACTTTCACTGGCTTCAATTAAACACTGCATTATTGAAAGAAATACTATATTTGAAAATCAATTTTAGGTACTTAGAATCTGATCGAAAGCCCATTTTAGATAGATGGTGTTGCGAATCCTGATTTAGGATCCTGCCAACTACGCCAATTTGTCGCGAATCCTGATTTAGGATCCTGCCGACTATGCCAATTTGTCGCGAATGGGTGATTTAGATCGCTTAAAGAATCACTGTCAAAGGTATTAGCAAAAGTGGTTTTAATATGATGTTGTAAAAGTGTGACTTAACAAAGTTTGATGGCAAGGTTCACTCTATTACTGTACAGCACAATCGGTTGAACAATGATTCAAAACTACCAAGGCACAATTCAAAGTTACCATACTACAAGGTTATGCATGATATCGGTCACTTACCAAAGATCTGCTGCTGGTAAAAGGTCTCTCTGCCTTGAGGAGCAACCTTGAGAGGCGTCCCAGCTCAAGGGGAGATCACCGCCATGCAGCCAGGCTGCTTAGCCAGGAGAGCTCAAAGAAGACTCACTTAGGCTGTCATATTTATGGAAGAAAGTGGTTGGCTTGTAGTCAAATTACATGCGATGGAAAAGGTATGCACGAGACTCCTTGTACCCACAACTTTCTTTGTTCCTTGATAAATGAGTCTTGGAAAAGCCACCTGCTATTCATGTGTTAATGGCATGATCGGTGTTCCAAGCTCATACGCATCGATGCTCACAGTGTCACTCTGCTCCTTTGTGGGTTTCCTAGAGAACAGATTGAACTAGAGGAGTTCTTGGCCCGTTTACGCCTTAGGCCTTTATCTCCTTTGGAGCCTGTACCAAACTACCGTTAGTTTAGTTAAGGGGTCGAGTGCATCTGTCACAGATGGAAACATCCCCACAAACTCAGTCTCTGACTCAACTATTTTTTTACTCAACACGTCACAGGATGACAGTCTTATGGATATTCGGTGAGGTGGGGGACAGCTTATGACGGAAAATTTATCTAACTGTGCAAGTTAATAGAAATGTTTTATTTATATTTTTTATGGCAGAAACACAGTGAACAACATTAGGAAGACTGCTCAGAGATTTCAAGAAAAATTTCTCAGAACTTTGTTACTTGAAGAGCAAAGATTTCATGTGCAACAGCACTAAACCCTTTACTGTAGCTGCAATTAACTAGCTGCAGCACAGAAGAGTAAACGGATCAGTGACCTAAGTCTATACCATCCCTGAAGATGTCAATGAATAATTCGCCAAATGTATTCTTGGATCCAAATGCAAATCGGTTTCAAGTTAACATAATTAATGAAAGCCATGACAACACTGAAACATCCCAAGACGATGTGGGCTCCGACCCACCACATTATGAAGAAACATCTTTTACTGACGAAGCACATAACAGACTGAGAATCAGTTACAGACCAGGAAAAAGAGAATTATACGACAATTTCCTTCAAAATGGGGAGAAAACAGAAGCTAGTTTACATCCCTATGATACTCACACTAAAATGTATTATCTACAGACTTTTGGCCACAACACAGTGGACCCAGTTCCCAAAATTGATTATTACAGAAACACTGGCAGCGTCAGTGGGAATAAGCTCAGCAGACCAAGCTTATTAGAAATTCATGAACAACTGGCAAAGGTAAGTGGAAAGGAAAGATACAAATTTTCTCTATTCCATTTCCAGGCTGTTAATTCTGTTTATTAATATGAGGAAGTCCTTAAATTCATGGACCTTGCCCAAGAGAAAAAGTACAAGTAATCACTTACCATATTTCCTTTGGTAGCTGCAGTATGTTTTCTGCCCTGTACCCTGCCCAAAGCAAAGATTTTTATTAAAAGGTGATAGTAAAGCACTTGATTAGCAGAAAAACATAGCTTAATCTTGTCTAAAAGTATAGAACTACTGAATCTCTTCTGTTTCCCTTAAGAGTTAGGATGGCAGATGATGAATATCAATTCATAATTTAACCAAGCTACACAATTCACACTTATTCTAAATTTGAATTTAACATCAATGCATAACTTAGTTTCACAGATTCCTCTGTTGTATTCATTCATATATATATCTATAAGTATTATAAAAAACATTATGTCCAATAAATGCAATTTCAACTAATCAGAAATCCAAAGCACTACCTGTTTATTGCTGTAACAAACCATTCAAACAGCAAGAAAGTATCCAGAACAAGAGTGTTGAGGTTGAAAGTGTTTGCTCAGAAGAGGGATAGCAGACAACAGTTTTCAGGTACTGATTCAGTGAATGAATTTAGGCCTTTATGCTCATTATACCAATGACTTTGGAGAGAATCTGAAGAGCCTCTTGAATGACTACATAGAAAGCATTTATGGAGGAATAATTTTGCTAAATTCCTCCCAATCTATCACACAGAAGAGCTGTTTAGACTTTGCTTATGTAATAGATGGGACTATATCCATGTAAAATACACTTACAGAGAGAACTACCAAATGGGATACAACTGGCTAACCTGCCTTTGAAAGATTTTCTAGGGCTGTTTCTCCTCTCCCCTTCTGAGTGGACCTACTTTTGGTTAACACAATGTAGGAGTTTACTATTGATACATATGACCAATGGATTTTATGGAAAAAACTTCCCCTGAGCAGACTCCTCCTGTTTACTCCATTCTTTTTTTCCACATACACACTACAGTAAATGAATAATGAAATACAAAAACATGCCCTTTATCGTGATAATCCTCACTTTTGTCACCCTCTATGACTACTTGCCAGAAGAATATACATTGGTCAGGTATAATCCTTTGGGGTTTGCACATTCAAAACTTCCACAGGAAAGAATTTGAGAAGCTGGTAATATTAAGTCTCAAATACCAGATTTTCACTAACTTCTCTGTTACTGCCTCAGATAGGTAGATAGGTGAATCTTGCTGTCTGTTCACTTATCTAGATCTTTTAAGGCTTGATTTCCCTATGTGGAAGAATCACCTCCATGCAGAATAAATAGTGTGTAAAGCTGTAATGAGAACTTCCGGGGACAAGAACAACCAGATTAAGCACCTTGAAACAGTTAAACTATTAAAAAACCTACTGCAAAACAGTGGAATAATAGGATACTCTACTGACTCTGGTAAAATTAGACTCTTCTCCCTTAAGCCACAATACGAAGTTCTCTGTAAAAAGCAGAGGAGAGACACAGGATACGCCTACTTACAGAATTAAAAGCAAACCTTTTTTGAGGTTCTTAATTGTGCACTTGTCAGGGCAGGGCTGGAAAGAAAGAGATCGCCTCTATAGTCAAACTCAGGCTAAAAGTGTCAATATGCAGCAACAACCTCTGTTCTTCTTCTGTGTTGTGCAATAGTGAAATGAGAAATCTCCAGAGAAAACATGCTCTCATCACCATTCCACTCAGTTTTACATACTTCTGAGGTCTGAATAATTTGGACAAGCATCTGGTTTTTGGATGCTGGTCCAGATCTTGTTCAAACTCCAGTTCTCTGGAGATCCACCTGTCCCAAAGAGGATTAATATAAAGTAATGAAATCAAGCAAAAAAATAGCCATTAGGAAATTAGGACCTGATTCTTTAGGATCTTATTAGGACAGCTTCCTAGTTTTGGCCTGACTTATTTAAATTAAGGTCTCCACAGACCTGCATAACATAGCTTACATAGAAAGGAGAAACAGGTTACCTGGGTCATCACTTATTTCCAAAAATGAATGCAAAGCGGATGTGAAAAGGGAAGAATATGAACTTGGTATCCCTACTCATTTGCAGATTTATAAGCTGCTACTCAAGGGACTAAACACATTTCCATGCCCAGAAACTTCCTCTTATAGAAATAATTTACTTTGGTAGTGGCCAGAGAGAAGAAAAATAGTGTACTGGCTTTGAATGTAATGCTGAATGAACATGTACTGAACATTAGCATATTAAGGGATTTTCAGTTTTGACCATTACCAGAAAATTCAGGTTTTTTACTGTTGCATCTCTCAATGGTTTATTTAAAACAAAATTAGATACATTTGTTTAGGGTTTTTTAAGGCTTTCACTTAGAGAAGATTAAAAAGAAGGCAGATTCCATCCCAGAATAAAATGAAGGGAAAATTGCTTCACAGGTTGGGACTGTCAGGGAAGAGAAAAGAGCGTCATCTAGCTTGGTTGTTCCCAGACTTTTTCCAGTATCCAGTTTACAGAAGGATAATCTTATGCCTCTCAAAACAGGAAGGTGAATGTCAGAAGTAATGGGATTTTTGTTACACTGGCAACCCGCTGTGCCCTTATGTGAGTTGTGGCCCTGGTCTGGGAGCCACTAACCACAGCACTGGAACAAACGACCCACCATTAGCATGGCTGGAGTCTATTCCTGGCTGTCCCATGGACTCACTTTGTGACCTTGGACAAATCACTTTGGTCTACAGAGCTTATTCTGAAGAATAAACAAACACAAGGTCACCAAATAGTAGATTAGTAGGGAAGGGAATTAAGATGGTATGAAAAGGCTGAGCTCCTATCAGGAGTAAAAGCAGTATGTGCAGCTGGATGGGGTGCCTACCCACCAGCCCCAGCGTGCAGCAGGCTCTCTAGCCACCACTAAGGAGGGGATGAAATGCCACACTGAGTGTGTATGGCGGTTAGGCTAATAGCCCATGATGCAGTTCTGGAGAAGATGCTTTATTTCTCTTTACTTTAACACTAAAATCTGGGCTTACCACACCATACCCCAAGGCAATCCCACCCCCCTCACCCCCAGCTTTTTTGAAACTCAAATTGTTGAAGACAACTGTCCTGTCAAAGCCCATTGCCAGATTCTGATAAGAAGTGACATATGTTTGACTTCAGATTGCTAAACATCACATAAGCATTCCCATTGTGCTTTGATGCTGGGCTTAACATCAGAAGATAAATATTAATATTTAATACAGTTTTTTAACATGTAATTTTTCAAATGTCAGAATGTAAAGCAGGCTGAAAGGAACTTCAAATGCCTAGTTCCCACACTGCTGGAGTCAAATGTGTGTCATCTTTTAGCAAGACATGTCAGTTTTTGCACACATTAAGCCACAAATCGCCAATTAAATACCTAAAAAATAGTCTTAAGTGCTATTTCACAGCTGATGGCTGGTGATAATTACTTGGGCTTAATATTTACCCTACATAAGAAATCATCTAACCTTTCTTCATCTTGGCTATTCTCCACACTTGTTACAGAGACTTGATGAGCTCATCATCTTTAGCCCCAGGAGAGATGAAGAATAAACTGTTCTGAAACAAGGAAAGGATTTTTTTT
Organism: Gymnogyps californianus; assembly: GCF_018139145.2. Taxonomy (NCBI): domain Eukaryota; kingdom Metazoa; phylum Chordata; class Aves; order Accipitriformes; family Cathartidae; genus Gymnogyps; species Gymnogyps californianus. Next base: position 12,123,451 of record NC_059481.1, read on the forward strand.
TTTTTTTTTTTTTTTTAAAGCAGTTAACTTTTTATTTTGGTAGCTTTTCAAAATATTCTGTCACTTTTATTCCACATCCTTAATGCATGAGTAGCACAGGTACAGCTGCTTGGTAAGTAACCAATCATTCACTAAAGCACACCAATTTAAAATGCATTTATGGAAGGTTTAAGGCCATAATTTATGATAATGGCATAGAGAGCACAAATTAATTCAAAGTACATAGGAAACAACTTGTTTCAAGTACAAAGACCAAACTCTTTTATATTTTTGTCTTTGAAATTCTAACCACTGTAGCAAAACCCCTCATATTATTCTGCTAATCTTCCTTAACTCACTTTAATCATTTACTGTATTTTGAGCAAACACACTCATTATTATTTTAGGGTAAGAATTGTCAAAATTATCTAAGTAACTCAGGAGCTCAAAGTCGCAGGCTTTCAATAGATCTTGTATTCCCATTTCACTTAGGGCCAAAAGGGCCATAGGCACCAAGCTTAATCCATGTCGAAATGTATTATCTGGTCACTTATTTCTCATTTGTGAGCACAATCCTGGGTTTACTGTGTCAAAGGCATTCTACAACCTTGCATCATAGTGGCTAGAGCCCCCATCCATGAGGGGCAGTCCAAACATTAGCATAAGCATCATATACAGTTGGTCTTTATGTCTGTTTCGTTTTGGTTTGTTGGGTTTTTTTAAGTCCATGGACAAAATACAGAAACAGCCTGGAAGCTTAAGCAAGATGAAAAAAACCTCATATGTTTCACAGAATCACAGATGTTTCCCCTCTTTGACCTGTTTAGTTAATCTGGAAATATCTTCATCCCCCTCCAAACCCTAAAAGCATCTTGATTCCTCTCCAGAAGTGACACACGCTCCTGACCCTCTGCCAGACTATAGCAAGGTACATGGTCCTTCCTGAAGGTCTTTGCAGAGGACCCAGACAATACCTGGCAATAGTTAACCTAATGCCAACTCCTTGCAAAACCAGTCAGAACTTTGTATAAAAAAAAAAATTAAAGAAACAAAGCAGCAATGACGATGAGTATAAACCTCAGTACTGTGACTAATTCCTATCCAAGCCACAAGAAACGTAGCATGATGCTAAATTGCCTCAAAGATTCTGGGGCAGAAGAGCTGAAGAGATAAAATACAGATTTATGTCTGTAACTGGATGTGAACAATCTAAAATTCTGGGCTATTTATTCTGGTTACACCACAAATATGGCAATTCCTAATCCTAACTACTATGATTATACCAGAGGTGGCTAAACCACAGAAAGGATTATTCATTTACTGCATTATTTACTACATTTCACTGGCATTTCTCTGACTGTTTTCAAGAATATGTTACCCATTTGCTGCTGCAATTATCTTTGTACTTTATCCAACAGAAAACACCAGAGTTCATCACATAACTTTGCCATGCAGCACTCAGCTAGGTCTCTTTTCACTACTGAGCAATTACCCCTGTTTCTACACTCGGCATTATTCATAAATTGTTGCAGCAGCATGTAGAGGCCAACCACGAGACCCTCATTATGTTAGATGCTCTACTAACAAATCAACACAACATATATGTTGAATACAGTTTACAATAAAAACAATTTAGCATCAGATAATAATGTATTTACTCTGCTTAAGTGATTCTTTCACCTTTTCTCACTGTTAGCAAGCCCACCTGCTGATGCCTGTTGTAAGCAGAATATTGAACTCTACTCCAGAGACAATAAAACCTGATCTTCTTTGGAATTCCTTTATTCCATGTCTCTCTTATGCAGCCAGGTGTCCACTGCTTGGCACAAAAATGTATTTATTTTCTGTGTGATCCTTCAGAACATAGCTGTGAGCCCTGGCTCAGTCGAGAGAGTGGCTAATGGAGAAAGCACCGCTGGAGATGAGACAGCAGTCAGCAAGGAAGAAGAAAACAAAACAGGATTTGTCAAGTTCGGATGGGTGAAGGGTGTGCTGGTGAGAAATTTATCTACATTTCTAAAAAAATTAAAAGAAAATAAACTTCAAGATTAGTTCTGCAACACTAAGGTCTTTTAAGAAGTAAGAGAGGGAGGTGGACTTGAGGGATGTTTGGGGTGCTCTTTAAATGCCTGCAATGCACACTATCACCCTTCTGGTTGTTAACACTACTTTCAACATTGTACTAATGCAGTATTTTTTGTTTAAAACCTAGGTAAGATGTATGCTTAATATCTGGGGTGTGATGCTTTTTATTCGACTTTCCTGGATTGTAGGTCAAGCAGGAATTGGTATGTATCTTATTTAATATCATTTTCAACAGTGAAAGGGATAAAGAGGATAAACTATACATGATCATGATTAATATACAATCTGAGATGTGCATTTGCATGTTGAACTAAATAATGCTTTCAAATGCTTGCCAGGGTAAAAGATGTTAATCCTCCAAACTATTGGAATTTTCCAGACTCACAGCCAAATTACTGCTTAGAGGCACAGATCTGTTAACTATGCATATGATCATCACATTTGAATATTTCTAAGCTTTAGTGAAATTTGTATTTAGATCCTGTAACAGATGTAAACTTCATGACTCGGGCCAATTTCTAATATGTGCGTACAGAGTTAACCTTTAAGAGTTCACACTTTGCTTATCTGTGAATCCCAAACCTTGTCATCTACATATTAAAAACAACGCTTCTTCACACTTCTCTGCAAAGATGAAAACAGAACTGGAAGGAGGTCTCGTCAGGATTTTGTTATTTTTAACCATAGCACAGCACTAGATACTAGTGTACTATGAAACACTAAGTTTCAAAAACTCTGCTACAGCTTTCATATAAATTAACTAAGTACACTTCATTGTGTGCTGTATCGTTGCTTCTTCGTTGTGCAATTTAATTAATCCAGATCCCAGTCCCTGGGAGACTGGGCCCCGAGGCCTCCATCCAGCATGTTGTTGAGTGTTCAATGAAACCAGTGAGAGAGGAAAGTGCTCACAACACTGCAAGAATCTCCAGCAACTAGAAGAGCAGCTCAGTAAGGTGCAACGTATCATAGTTGTGTGGTACAACTTCCTTTTTAGAGCTGCTGCTCTGGGGAAGCACAGAAATGTGAACTGCGATGGCAGTGTCACTCTGTGTTACAGGATCATACAGTCTAGCATAATGGGGCCCTAATCATTGACTGGCACCCAGACGTCATAAAAACAGCAATCAAAGGGTGCGTGGCAAGTATTCCAGTTCGGATTCTCACAGAATGGAAATATTAAGTAGACACAAGCTGGAGTCCAAACCCTGACCTTGGGGCATCAACTCTCCTGGTCTTGGATAAAACTCGGTGCTCAAATTCAGACTGAATATAAATATCATTCACTTCCTTGTTAATGGAAGTGAAATGAAACACTGAATCGAAACATCTCCAAAATTTTGCACAGTTGAAGTCTCATTTCCAACAAAATACAGTAACTTCACAGAAGTTTCACTTGAGCAAGACTGAGCTTTTAAAAAAAGAGAAACAAATGGAATGCTTATTAAGGAAAAAATCCAGCCACAAACTTACAGAGACACAAATAGAAAAAAAAAAAAAACCAAAACCGTAAAAGATCCAGAACTAAGCGGAAGAACTTTACTACTTTTGCAGTCCTCCATGCGTGGCTCTAGCACTGTGCCTGACAAAGGGGTGCTTGCTGATTTTATGATGCATACCAAATGAGAGCGTACAGCCCAGGGCACTCATAAGTATATGCCTTGCCATGAAAATTTTGCATCTTAATATTGCCAAGACTTTGCTCTGGGGTTTCATGCAAAATTAGTTTTTAAGGGCAGTTTAGTAACTTATTGAGATCATCAAGAAGTATTACTTTGTTTTGAGGTGTGAGAATAGCCATAGGCAAGAGTAATTCATTTTAGAACAACTTACTTAGCAGCCATATGCCTGGTTTTCAATCTAAACTTTAATCAGATTTTAACATTAATTTGCACCAACATCAGTTACAGCCTTTCTGCTTTCACATTTAATCTTACCATTTTAATTCATTGATAAGCAGACTCTCCTTTCTTATGGTTTATTGCTCTGCTGTTGCTTTTTAAAATTGCATGCCTTATGTAAGGAGGTTAGTTTTACTTCTGAAAATGAGACATCAAATTCCATTTGAATAATTTCTCAATGCATTTTCTGAATGTCTTAGAAGCAATGAGCTTTAAGTCCCTAGCCAAGCTGCTTAAGGAGAACAGTGATGGAAGTTCATCATCACCAAGGCTTGGGGATTTCACTGGGTACTGCTACTAACATGGAAATTAAATGAGTCAGTTAAACCACCATCTGGGCACCATTTATATCCCCATCATTAGAGGGCCAAAGAGAGAAAACCCAGTTATTTCCATATCCTGATAGGCTGTCTTGGGCAAAAGCTCTTACAGGGGTAAAAAATAACATTCCAACAAGGTTCTCTGTTTATCATCAGAGGGGAAAAAAGGGACAGTATGGTCCGACAAGGTTCCAGGTCCAAAACCAGTCTGGTATTTCCACCTAACATCTGGGGACTCTCCGAAGTCTCTATTTGTACCTATACATGGAATGGTTAGCCAAAGGCAGGGAAAAACACCAAGTTTATGTTAACTGAAAATCTGGCCCCGAACATTACAATTATGTTACATCACGTTATATTACAATGACGTTTTGGTTGAGTCACTTTATTTTATGCACTTTTCTTCTTAAATGTTAAAATATTTTTTAAAATTAACATTAAAGCCTTCCCAAGCAGATATTACCCATCAAATTAGCAAAATATCTGACCCTATTTATCATATAGATGTTAACAACATGAATTGTGAAATGCAATAGAAAATCCTGGAAAAATACTCCTTAGGATGCACGTGCACTTACCAAATAATTTTAAAATGACTTTAAGAATAATGTGTCTAACTTATTCAATTTAAGAGTTAACAGCTGATTAAAAGTCATATGCAGCCACTTCTCAGGCACAAAATTTACATAGTTTAACAATATCCTTCTATATAATGGTAGCTGACCAAAAGGAATGACCATTTGGATTTTTTTTATACAGACCTGCATACAAAATAGGTGCATGAGTAGTTATAGTAAGAGTTCAGAAATCAATAGGATAAACATGATTTATTAGAGGCTCAAATCACTTTAAATATCCTACACTTATATATCATTTATATCTCACACAGTACATTGCTCTATCTTAAAGGATTGTGATAACATGGCTATAATTTAAGCAGCTGTCCTGGTTTCAGCTGGGATAGAGTTAATTTTCTTCTTAGTAGCTGGTGCAGTGCTGTGTTTTGGATCTAGCGTGAGAATAATGTTGATAACACGCTGATGTTTTAGTTGTTGCTAAGTAGCGCTTATCTTAATTTAAGGACTTTTCAGTTTCCCATGCTCTGCCAGCAAGCAGGTGTGCAAGAAGCTGGGAGGGAGCACAGCCAGGGCAGCTGACCTGAACTAGCCAAAGGGACATTCCATACCATAGAACATCATGCCCAGTATATAAACGGGGGGGTGGGGGGGCAGTTGGCTGGGAGGGGCGGATCGCTGCTCAGGCATCAGTGAGCGGGTGGTGAGCAACTGCATTGTGCATCACTGTTTTTTTTCCTTGGTTTTTATCTCTCCCCCCCCCCCCTTTTTTTTTGTTATATTCCTTTACATTTCAATTATTATTATTATATTTTATTATTATTATTGTTAGTATTATATTTTATTTTACTTTAGTTATTAAACCATTCTTATCTCAACCCACCAGTTTTACCTTTTTTTCCGATTCTCCTCCCTATCCCACTGGGATGGGAAGGAGTGAGCAAGTGACTGCGTGGTGCTTAGTTGCCAGCTAGGGTTAAATCACGACAGCAGCAAAGAACATTCATTCAGGGATTGGATGTCTATAACCATCCAGTATGAACTGAAGTCAGGAATCTGATCTGGAAGCCAGAAGGTAGAAATACAGCAGATAAATCAATATCTTTGTAGTACTTCTAGCTGGATGTCAGTTGTAGGATCCAAGTTCCAATTTGGATGAGCCCTGGTCAATAAATATTGCTACAAGCAATGTATAATCTTCAGTTCCACACTGAAGACCTACGTCCCTTACAGAAACAGGAGAGCTACTGCATAAGCGTTTGCAAGTTCAGATAAAACTAAGAACTGATTCCATGTTTGGCACCAAACTAATTTTTTCTTTTTTTTTTAGTTTTTTTCCTCTCCTCTCATAGATAGAAATGGGAATAGAAGCGATAAAGTTGAGAGAAAAATGTCATATTATTTCTTCACCTGACTTGAAACAAGAAAGTATTCTGGAACTACAAAGCCAAACTCTTCTTGGTAGTGCCAGAAAATATAACAGAAGCAACGGCCACAATTGTAGCTTGGGAGGTCCAGTTTGTATACAAAGAAAAACTTTTTCACTGGGCAGGTAGTCCAGCCCTGGAACATGTAATCCAAAGAGGCTGTGGAATCTTTGTCCATGGAGGTTTTCAAGACCCAGCTAGCCAAAACCATCACTGATTTAACCCTGGGTTGGCAATAGTTCTGCTATGACTGGGAGGCTGAGCTACAGACCTTCAGAAGTCACTTCCAACCAATGCTCCTATGATTCTAAATCATACTAGGCACCTCCTACTCATATAGTTTCTAGTTTCTAGCACTGTTTCACAAAGTTAACAGAAACCTGACCATATAGCCAAAGACTGGAAACATACCCAGATTTCAGTCTTACTCAAACTGAAACCCAGTTCACCTATAACTAATCACCTATCACGGATCTTCAGATGTTTGATTATTTCTGTTTAATTATACAATTTTGTGATATCAGATAAAAAAAAAAAAGATTCTAAGTTCTCTAGGATTATACATTACAGGTCACCTGTTAAAGTAAATAGCATCTAAAAAGCAATATTTCCATTTTCAAATGTTTGTCTTGTGTTAAACTACTTTTTGCAGGGAAAGAGGGAGATGAGGAGAGAGTGGGGAAGCGCAGCACTTGATAGCTTGGCAAGTAAGGATATAGAAGGCTTGCACTGGGGTCTTGTCTCTCTACCTGATAGACTCTTTGTCCTGGTGCATTATGAAACTATACAGTCAGTCTTTCTCTGATTCAATATTTAATTAACTGATGAAAGACAGCAGCATTCTTACAAGAGCTCTGGTTAATGTGCGAATCTCTTCAGTTAAACAGCCAGGATGTATAGTAAAGGCAGATAACAAGCATCCATGCCAAGGGACACTTGTTTGCTCATTTCCTCCAGCCTTTGAAAATCATGAGAACTTCTGGCTAGGGTACTCCTATCAGAAAGAATCACTGCTTGAAGACTGATGGGAATAATTTACTACCGTGACATGGACTCCTTGAAAATGTTCTGCAAACTGCAAGTGGTCAACAAACCATCTTTTCAGTTTATTGCTCTGATTCTGGCCTGAAAATTCAATTTAAAGAGAGAATGATTTGTAGGAATCATGGAACATGAGTAAAATATTTTATCTTCTTATTACTGACAGGTCTTGGAGTAATCATAATTCTTCTCGCCACGATGGTAACCTCAATTACTGGGTTGTCAACTTCTGCAATAGCAACTAATGGGTTTGTCCGTGGAGGTAAAAATCTTAGGGTTACTAATGCTTTCAAGCCCAAAAAGGTCTTTATGTATTATTTTCACATGAGGCAAACCAGAGGGACGATAAACCAAATGGTACATCTAAAGGAACTGGAAGGTAACAATTCTAGCCACCTCTAATCACAATTTATGGCATGTTTGTGGTGTCACTTTTAATAAATCCCAGATTTCAGTTCAGTCTGTGAAGCACGTTTCAGATGTTCCTGCCTACTGCCGAGTGAGGGATGGCTTCTGGCTTTTCATGGAGTTCTTCTGTTACCTTTCAGCAGGTCTGTCTTATTCAGAGCATTCCAGGTTGGACATCCTTGGACAAACTGAGCATGAGGCATCTCTTCGTCTCATTTTAAAGACTGATGCAGATCAGTGGATATCTTCAATTTAATAGCTTCTTTATAAAACTCCTTACATTTCAGCCACTCCTTGGAAGATGAGTAAATAATTTTGCTGGAAAAGTGCATGTCAGGTATTTTATTAAACAAAGTTTTAGTGCATTTCAGAGCCTTAAAGTTATAACTGGCCTGCTCTAACCTCTGTGGAAAAAGGCAAGTTCTTACTACATCATTTAAGCAGAACAGGTATTTGAATACACGTGATTATACTTTCTTTTTCGGATCTTTCAGGTCTTGGAATCATAGTTATTGGTCTGAGTGTAGTAGTAACAACATTAACAGGTATCTCCATGTCTGCCATTTGCACTAATGGAGTAGTAAGAGGAGGTAAGTGAATATGATCTCATGAAAAATAAAAAAATCTGCAGATTTGGATTAGAAAAAAAAAATGGAATTGAGATAACTGTGTTATAAACAAAGTAATAATAAATAAATATATTTGCAGTGATCTCTCTCAATGGATCAACAGTAAATTAAAATGTATATGATCTTAAACACTTCCTGACAATAAATATTAAGTGCCAGTGAGATGAGATGAAATAATTAACTGACACAGTAATATGCTCCATTTGTGGTGATATGCAAAAAAGATTAAAGATTCACTGCATCACTATGCAGGAGCTTTAACAATGTACCACAGAATATGATCTTTCATGCTAACATTGGGATAGATCCAAGTAAGTTAGAACCTGTCTGGAAGCGCGGTTCTCTCTGCTCTGTGTTACTATATTATGTATCATGAAAAATTATTTGAAGGTCCAGTTTTGCATGCTAATATGCACTAAAAAGATTTCTGCAATAGAAAGGCATACTGAAAAGTCTGAAGGCAGAACCAGTACAAAGCACATTCCTTTTTTTATCAGTGTCCTCTATTAATATACGGCAAATATTAATTATGTTTGTTAGGCTAAAAGCAGAGATTCCTGTGGTATTATTTATGTGAGAAAAATAAGCAAAAACTGAGCATTTAGTTGTGCTGAAATAACAATCATTTCTGTCTGCAGGTGGAGCATACTATCTTATCTCAAGAAGTCTAGGCCCAGAGTTTGGTGGATCTATAGGACTTATCTTTGCTTTTGCGAACGCAGTGGCAGTTGCTATGTATGTAGTTGGATTTGCCGAAACAGTTGTAGAACTTCTTAAGGTAAATGTAGATGTTTCACGTATATGATTAAATTGTTTTGGCTTTTTTGTTTTGTGGGGCTTTTTTTTGGTTTTGGCTTGGGGTTTGTTTGTTTGTTTTATATATTTGTTTAAGTGGTGATACTTTTTAGCTGAGGCTTGAGGGACATCTTTAGCAGGGAAGAAGCTGGTCTGTCTAAACATGCCATAGAGTGCTTCTCCATTATTTCTACCTTATGAATATATTTCATACATTTCTCAACAAGAATCTCAAAATCAGAAAAGGAATAGACATCTAATTAGACAGCAAAATAACCCCAACTACAAAGAGCCAGCTGGAACATGAAATACAAATACTTGGTCTCACAAATCTCTGAAACTTTGACAGCTCACT